>NC_091079.1:80767500-82017500 GCF_032405125.1 Capricornis sumatraensis
CTTCTATGTGTCAAAGTTTCCAGAACACAGAGCAAAGCTCTGTCCCCTTCCAGGCTTCAGTACACTAACACAGGTGCCCACAGCCAACCAGGACGAGGTCCCTGCAGGACTAAGCAGAAGGACCCAGGAGCAGCGTCCTTCCAGGAAACTGCAAGAGGCGGCACCAGTGAGGAAGCCCCAGGACACGGCACCCTTGGAAATGATGCCAGAGTCCTCAAGATAGAACAGCCCTGGGGAAGGTGACTTCTGGGCCACAAGACCAGGGCCCTCCATAGAATGAGCTGGAATGGGATGTGGACAGAGTGGTGGGACTCCCAGCGGGGCCAGAGAGGGCTGTTGTGAGCTTCTAGAGACACTTGTGCAAAGCTCCCAGAAAAAAGTTGAGAAACACCAGGCAGAAGGCTGGGTGCTCAGCCACGGTGGGCGCCAGCCAAGAACATGTGGTTTGTTACTGTTTAAGTTCTGCCTCTGGGGGTGCCTCTGGGTGGCCGGGAAACTGGGGTACAGTCAATACTAGCAATGCCTGAGTTTATGTTTCTCTTTTTTTATCCCATGTACTCCTAGTTTTGCAAACAAATATTTATCTCTTACATAAATCAATCTGGAGTGTTGTTTTCCCGATGTTTGTCAGAGTTCAGTCTCCAAACCCTGGCCTTTACCACAGTCCTCGCTACGCTCCCCTGCCAACAGCAGCGCAGTTCACCACTGGAGGCAGCAAAACAGGAAGGAGCGGGGTCAGAGGCTGCAAAGCCCCCTCGAACTTTCCTACATGCTCCGCTGGTACCAGCAGGGGCCCTGTTGTCTCCGTTGGGGTTTTTCCTGCAGCTCTTCTGCCCTCTCCTCGTGTATTCCAACTGACTCCCAGGCTGGCCTCTCCAGGCTCTTCCTTTCTTGAATTGCTTGCCTTCAGCGACCTTCACCTCAGCACCCTCCCCGTAGGCCACAGGTCCCTTCAGCCTCCATCATCTCCCAGAAGTGCTTCACTCTCGACTCTTGATGCTGGAAGTTCTACTCTCTCTGGTCATGGTCTCTCACCCCGCAAGGTTCTCGTTCTCTTAATAATCACTGAAGATTTAAAAAAACTCACCGAGGACTCTAGCCTCTTAACAAGCTCCCCAGCCCTCACGCCACCTTCTCCCAGTCTATGAGTTTTCTCTTGCCGCCTCTCCACCAAGCAGGACTCATCAGAGTGGGGGCTGGGGGGGGTTGGTGGCAGGAGAAGTTTCCAAGAAGGGAGCCCTGCCTGAAGACAGCAGAACACACCTCGCCCTTTCTGCCTCAGTGCCTTTGCACGGCTGCTTGTTCTGTGTCTCCCACACTTAACTCCTCTCCACTCAGCTAACCCTACTCAGTGGTTCAGATCTCAGCTCAAATAGCTCTTCCCCAGGGTCAGCCCACTCTGTCCTCTCACGGCCGGCCCTTGTCTCAAGGAGGCGTGACAGCTGTCGTGGCTTGCGTGTGTGTGCAGGGACCAGGCTGCCACGTGCACTGCCCCACCCATGCCACTAGCACAGTGCCTGTCGCACTGATGGATGAGCGGGCTGATGGGAGAACAGGCAGGAGGCAGCTGATGGTGCAGACGCCAAGGGTGGTGTGGGATGGCTGAGATGAGCTGTCTGTCAGTGTCAGAAAGGAAGACTCAGGCTCAAGGAGCGCTGACCAGAGGCACCCTCAAGCCAGAGCACCCAGTGTGATTGTACTCGGACACTGGACCTTTAAGGAAGTAATTAAGGTCAAATGAGGTCATACTGCTACTGCTGCTAAGTCACTTCAGTTGTGTCCGACTCTGTGCGACCCCATAGACGGCAGCCCACCAGGCTCTCCCGTCCCTGGGATTCTCCAGGCAAGAACACTGGAGTGGGTTGCCATTTCCTTCTCCAATGCACGAAAATGAAAAGTGAAAGGGAAGTTGCTCAGTCGTGTCCTACCCTCAGTGACCCCATGGACTGAAGCCTTCCAGGCTCCTCCGCCCATGAGATTTTCCAGGCAAGAGTACTGGAGTGGGATGCCATTGCCTTCTCCGAGGTCATACTAGTAAGCTCTAATTCAGCCTGACTGGTGTCCTTATAAGAAGAGGAAGGGATGCCAGGGACGGGCAGGCACAGAGGAAAGGCCATGTGGGGATGCAGTGATAAGGCAGCCACCTGCAAGCCAGGGACAGCAGCCTCAGCAGAAACCAACCCTGCTGACACCTTGCCTTTGGACTTCTAGTCTCCAGGACTATAAGAAAAAAATGTCTGTTGGTTCAGCCACCCAGTCTGTGGTATTTTGTGATGGTGGCCTGAGCAGACTCAGTGCCACAGTTATGGTCCAACCTTCCGTTAGAGTAACTTGCCTGCAGTGATATGGCGGTAGGTCCTAACAACTGGCCCTCCAGGAACAAATGACCCGATTTGTAGAATCTGCCAGTTACTGCAGTGCCAATCCTGCCCCTGCCGATTTCAGGCTGTCGGTGTCACGTCACTGACGTCAAGTTGGGAAGAGATGTGCACGCATGGCTCGAGCCTGTCAGTGCCCTGGGGCTGGCTCCAGCGCATCGCTGTTTGTCAGCCAATCCCTCCAGCAAATATTTATAGCAGCTCATTGTACGGCAGGATCTTGCTTGTTTTTTTTTTTTTTTTCCTTTGGTAAACTAGGATATTAGTAGCTTTCCTTTACTCCCATCCCAAACATAATACACAAGGGCACCCACATGCTCCAGGCTTGCCTTCTTACAACAGGAGTGGCTTGAAAATAAAGCAATCCTTGCATTCAGCCAACAAAAGTCCATCTAGTCAGCTTTGGTTTTTCCAGCAGTCATGTATGGATGTGAGAGTTGGACTATAAAGAAAGCTGAGTGCCGAAGATTTGATGTTTTTGAACTGTGGTGTTGGAGAAGACTCTTGAGAGTCCCTTGGACTGCAAGGAGATCCAATTAGTCCATCCTAAAGGAAATCAGTCCTGAATATTCATTGGAAGGACTGATGCTGAAGCTAAAACTCCAATACTTTGGCCACCTGATGTGAAGAGCTGACTTATTTGAAAAGACCCTGATGCTGGGAAAGATTGAAGGCAGGAGGAGAAGGGGACGACAGAGGATGAGATGTTGGATGGCATCACTGACTCAGTGGACATGGGTTTGGGTGGACTCCGGGAGTTGGTGATGGACAGGGAGGCCTGGCGTGCTGCAGTCCATGGGGTCGCAAAGAGTCAGACATGACAGAGCGACTGAATTGAACTGCATTCAGCTGTCCTTTACCCCTTGTCTTTCATGCTGGATCTGCCCAACACATTGGTGGAACACGGGAACAGAGCAGAGCTGTGCGCTGTTGGCTGCTTTTGTTTCAGGACCAACCAACTCTCCCTGAGGACCACAAACACAAAAGATATTTCCCATCGGATCTGGGATCTGCCTTGTTCTCTCCTCCCACCCCACCTCATTCTTTCTTCACGCATGCAAATGAGGTAATTCCCAGAAACCTCTGCTTTCTTTCCTATTATTTACCTAGCACATTTGCACCTACCTGGGAAAATATGTGCTAATTTTACATCCATCATGGGTTTCACACCTCTCTCCAGAGCAGGTTTTAAGAGGTACTTGAAATGCATAACTGAGTATCATGGTTCCTTAGACACAAATTTGAATGATTAATTGGATCGTTTCCACTCCAGTTCATGTTGTGCAGGCTCTGTCATCCTAAGCTCTTCCCCCTAATATTGCAGAATGTGCTTGTCCAGTCGGGCTCCCAGCTACAGCTGCATTTCCTTTTTCATGAACCCTGTCTGTAGTGGGTGATTATGAACAGAAATTGAAGAGAAAGAACCCCTTCCTCCACCTGAAGTTCTTCGTTCCTGTTTCCACTGCCTGTCCCCACTTCCTTAGGGAACGGGGCTCTGCCTTAGGTGGGCTGCTGGCTCCTTGACAAGGGATCTTGCACTTGCTAGAGCATTGCTTGCAGCTCCGGGCATAGTACCCGGTGATGTCCGCATGCCTGGTGGGGAGAAGCCCGCCCTCAACCACACAGTGTTGATCTGCCTGTCTCCATCCCACAGGGATTCCAGCGTGGTGATATTTGTGGCAGATACTGCTGA
The DNA here is from genome assembly GCF_032405125.1 of Capricornis sumatraensis. Classification (NCBI taxonomy): domain Eukaryota; kingdom Metazoa; phylum Chordata; class Mammalia; order Artiodactyla; family Bovidae; genus Capricornis; species Capricornis sumatraensis. Next base: position 80,771,572 of record NC_091079.1, read on the forward strand.
ATTTGTTTCGGGAAGGTCTCCTTTGAATTTGAGGACCATCCCGAGGTGTGTTGGAATGGGTTCCTGCCAGCAGAGAAGAGCCAGCTGCATGTATCTCTTCTCAGTTTCATGCTCGGTGACATCAGGTTAGTAGCTTGCAAAAGGCCATGGAAGGAGGATTTACTCCAGGGAAATCAGTCAACGGTACGTATCATGGCTTTTTCTTTCTTTTCTCCCTGTAAGCACCCACTTACAACACACCACTGGAAATACTCCTTTAAAAGAAAGAAAGAAATCCCTCACAGGAGCCAGCAGCCCGTGCAATTAAAATCTTCATCCCACCCTCCCTATCATTTTGCAAGCTCCCGCTGCTAAAAGGGAGCAAAACAAATTCAAATTACACAACCTCTTTTAATGGGCTGTCTTTCTTTACAGTTCTCATCACCTGCTTTCCCCCTGTCAGGAGAATCTGGTAGAATTTAGGGGTGCAAGATCCTGGTTCCCCTGCCATCTGATGTCTAGTTTCTTTTCTTTACATTGACTTCTCTGTAGGTTTATTTCTAATAATTTCATGATCCAACAAGCAGTGCTCTCTGTTCTCAGTGGTTCCTGATTCTCCAGGAAGGATGGCCATGAATAGAGATTTCAGGGCCCAGCCTCCAAGACACTCTCCCTCAATGGCTCAGGGCCGGGCTCCAGAAATCTGTATTTTTAATAAGTTCTCTGGATGACCCTGGGTTGAGTTGACACTTGGGAACCCCTACTGGGCTTCCCTGGAGGCTCAGTGGTAAAGAATCCGCCTGCCAATGCAGGAGACGTGAGTTCAAATCCGTGGGTTGGAGAAGATCCCCTGGAAGAGGAAATGGCAACCCACCCCAGTATTCTTGCCTGGAGAATCCCAAGGACAGAGGAATCTGGCAGGCTACAGTCCATGAGGGTTGCAGAGTCCAGGACGACTTAGCAACTGAGCCCACACACACAAAAACGTCTGCAGGTACGCTGGGCTCCTCAGCAGCTCCTGAGACCAGAGCAGGACTCACTCAGCCTGTTCTGTTTCCCAGGTCGACAGGCAGGTCTGGTCTGCTATCCTCCCATCCACACAACAGAGGGAGTCTTAGTGACTTTCCTGATTACCGAGGGACACGAAGGCTGGCTCTGAGGTACGAGATGGGGTGAACCGATGAACTGTGCCTCGCGAAAAGCTTAATTGCACATTATTTTCTAATTTGTCATCCAAATGGAGCACAGAGGGTGTCAGGCGAGCACATTGCTCTCCAAGTGACTCACTGTTGTACCCCAACCCAGCACTGATGATAAGCGGGTGTCCCCTCCCTCACCGTGTTTCTCCAACCCCCGTCCCCCTAGGGACTCCCAAACTTCAGGATGCAAATGAATCACCCGGGAGCTTGTTAAAAGCCGGATCATGGGCCCCTGCCCAGGTTCCTGTTTCAGGAGGGCCAGGGTGGACCTGGGAATCCCCTTGTTTAACAAGCTCCCCAGATGAATTTATTTGACACGCAGCTCGTTTTATTTAAACAGTAAAGGTTTTCAGGAAATGTCGGCTCTTAAGGGTATTATCTTCCCTTAAGGAATTCCTCTGGAGTAACAATGAATCAGCTTTTTCTTTAAAGCCCTTAAAAAAAAATAAATACTGTGTTTCAGAAATCCAACCATGGATTTCAGCCGGGGCAAGTTGAGTACTGCTGGAGGCCATCTGGCCAGCCACACTTCCACTCGGAGAACTGGTCTCTGGTGAGTGAGAAGGGAGCACTCCCAAGCGGGTGGGCTCCTCCCTCAAAGGGAGGAGGGCGGAGGGGACAGGCTGCCCTGGTTCTAACAGCTGGATGGAATGTCCCCCCACCAGGGTTAATCCAAGTGGTTTCTTTTTGTGAAGATAATCACCAAATTAAATGTTTTAATTACTGGAATTATATATGCATTTCTTCTGAGAAAAAAGCATCCTCTGGACATGGCATCCACTCCCCAGAGGGTCAAGGGGCTTTGCTTGGAGGGGAGGGGTGTGTGTGGAGGAGTCCATTTTAATTTCATTATAGAAGCAGCTTGAGAAATAAAGGCATAGATTGACATGTATTCCCAGCCAGCTGTGACTTAATGAGCTCAATTCAGAGCTTGGAAGCTGCTAGCCACATCCATATTAATATGTCTGTGGAAAAAAACAACAACAGAGAAAGTGACAAACTGCTATTCCTAGTATTAGAAATGAATTTTAAAAGACGGTTAAAATGGCTAACGCGGGTGAGCTTGACTCTGAGGCAGCCCAGCTGGCTGCCACCCCCACCCCCATGCCTGTCAATAACACCCTCACTGCAGAGGCAGACGTGGCCCTTGGAAGGAAGGAGCTGTTTCCAGCCCAGATCAGCAAACCCTGGGGCCTGGGGACAGGGTCTAAGGCAGCCGCACCCCCACACACACCCTCGCCCGAGGCTTTTTATCTTGAATTGTTTGTTGATGACTTAACCATTTAAGTCATCAGGATTACAGAGTCTTTGTGATCCTGGTTTCCCAGTCATGAGCACAGCAACATAATACAAATGTCTTGTTCGAACATTTCGAGATCCTAAAAATAAAAGGTGCTGGGTAAGCCTGCCGAGTTAATAAGCACAAGGGGAGAGGGAGGGTGTAGGTGGGGGAGGGCAAAGGAAATGCACCAGAGAAACCTCGGTTGGTGGATTTTGAAGTTCAGCTGAAAAATAGCTACCTGGTTTGGTTAGAAGAGGGCCCCTGGGCTGCTGAACCATTCCTGTAGTACCACATGGGAGGGGGAAAGCCCCTTTTTCAGGTCTGGAGAGAGGGTGTGAGCACTCTCCTGGGTAGGTTTTTGCATTCCCTTGAACTTGAACTCTGCTGAGTTTTTGGTGGTGCTGGATGTGTGTGTGCATGACAGGGGAACAGTCAAGATTCAAAGCATAGCCTTTCGAATCAGACAAATCCTGCCTCTCTCACTTACAAAAGATTCAACTGGACCATCAGTTTTCATTATTTTTTAATCTGAAAATGGGCTAAAATATTAATACCAATCCCATCGGGCGTTTTCGGATAATTAAATGAGAAAATACACGCTTAGACTCGATTTGGCAGAGGGTAAGCCCTGGATGATTCTTGCCACCATCTCTGACACATGTCTCAGTGGCATGGAGTTTCCAGGTTACTCTTCATTTAAAAACAGCTCTCAGTTACTCCCCTGGTGATGCAGTGGCTGTTTTCACTTTCGTCTCAGGTTCAAAGGATTTGTTAACAAAATAAGCCACTTGCTATATACAAATAAATAACAGATATTTATCAGAGAATTATCTAGCTTACGCTCAATATGCTAGCATTAAAAGAAAAGTAGAAAGAGCAGAGAATACATCACCAAATTGGGTTTATGATCAACATCCAGACTTAATCAGCGCTGGGAATCCCGTGTCACAGCTCATCTGGAGTCCCAGTTGGGAAAGGGTCCCAGGCAGCACATCCGCTCCGCTGGTGAGACTTCACAGATTGCAGTTCAGGGGTTCCCACTTATAATCCCAGGATGGACGTAAACTGATATCATCATCAATCTGTGATCAAACTGCAAGCCTATTTTCCTATTAATGCAGTCTGTCTTGTTGTGTAAAACTTGGAATGTAGTGAAACCTGGGGCTTGGTTGGCCAGGCCCCCTCCAGGGGCTCAACAATCTTAAGATTTCTCCCCCATCTTATCTATGGTGCTGCAAGCCTTGCACTCACAGCAGGCAGTCACTCCCAGTCAGGACAGTGTCCAGGCACGTTAGAAGCAAGGTCAGAGGCCTGCTGTGCTTTGTATCTGAAGCCTAAACAAGACTATTCATTTAATTTCCCTAACAGTGGCTAAGACTCCGCATTCCCAATGCAGGGGGGGTCTGGTTTTGGATCCGTGGTCTGGGAACTAGATCTCACATGCTGTAACTAAAATTTAGTTCATATACCACAACTAAAGATTCTGCATGTGGCAACTGAGACCCAGCACAACCAAATAAATAAATATTAAAACAAAAAAATCTTACAGGGAAATCCCCTGGCAGTCCAGTGACTAAGATGCAAGCTTCCAGTGCAGGGGCCTGGGTTCAATCCTTGGTCAGGGAACTAAGATCCCATACACTGTGGAACACAGTTAAAAAATAATAATAAGCTACTGTATGTGGTGATTATGAGGATTTTTTTAAAAAGCAACACCCCCCCCCCAACATACACACATCTTTCAACACATGTTAAAGTGAAGTCGCTCAGTCGTGTCCGACTCTTTGCGACCCCATGGACTGTAACCTACCAGGTTCCACCATCCATGGGATTTTCCAGGTAAGAATACTGGAGTGGGTTGCTATTTCCTTCTCCAGGAGATCTTCCTAACCCAGGGACTGAACCCGGGTCTCCCACATGGTAGGCAGACGCTTTATCATCTGAGCCACCACATGTTAGGCACTTTGAAATCAGTGTTTCAACTCAGTGCCTAGTCAAAAATCTCAGACAGTTGTGACACCTTCGGGAAAAAGGACAAAATATTTCACTTCTGCTTTCACACGATGTTCATGGTTAAATCAAGATAAAAGATGCGACCCAGTGAGTCATTCCTAAAACCAGGAGAGAGGACTGTCACCATAATCACTGACTAGATTCTAAGCCCACTGGGAATAAAACGGGAATGGAAGTGACGGAGTCACCAGCACGAACAGCAAACCCCACTTTCTCCAGTAGATCACAGCCAGAAACCCAAAGGAATCAAGTAGTCTATTGACTTCATCAGGCCTCAGGTTCCTCATCTGTGACATGGTCACAATAACACCTGGCTCATAAGAGGATAATGTAAATTTAACAGGTGGTGTCAGCAAACAGGTGGTGTTTGCGATGTGCTTGAGACAGCACCATGAGCTAACAGCAGGCACCACATGTTTGCTCCTCCTCCAGCTAGGCGCAGGGACTCGGGTCCTTCCATAGCCCTTAGGCCTGTCCAGTCCCCTGGGGACACCCAGGTTCAGCAGTCATCCAAACCCTAGCACCATGGACTCGCTTAGTTGCCATCAGTTATCCGTTATATCTTCCCCCCAAAATAGATTGAAGTTCTACCCCCAGTATTTCAGAATGTATTCTTAACTGGTGACAGGGTCTTTACAGCGGTAATCAAGTTAAAATGAGCTCATTAAGGTGGGGCCTAATCCAGTCGGAGTGGTGTCATTATGCACACAGAAGTTTGGACACAGGGAGGATATGAAAACACGTGTGAAGACGGAGGGCTGGAGCGATGCGTCTGTAAACTAAAGATGACAGAGAGTGCTGGCAAGCCATCAGAAGCTAGGGTGAGAGGAGGAAGGATTCCCCACAGGTTTCAGAGGGAGCGTGGCCCGGGCAAATCTCGATTTCAGACTTCTGGCTTCCAGAACTGTGACAGGATAAATTTCAGTTGTTTTAAGCCATCTGGTGGGACTTCCCTGGTGGCTCAGATGGTAAAGTGTCTGCCTACAATGCAGGAGACCCAGGTTCGATCCCTGTGTTGGAAAGATCCTCTGGAGGAGGAAATGGCAACCCACTCCAGTACTCTTGCCTGGAGAATCTCATGGACAGAGAAGCCTGGTGGGCTACAGTCCGTGGGGTCACGAAGAGTTGGACATGACTGAGTGACTTTCACTCACTCACTCAACACAGTAGTGAGTTGATGATAATTGGCACTTTCAGATGGTAAATATACTGCGTTGTGCTCAGTTGTGTCCGACTCTTTGCAACCCTATGGACTGTAGCCCGCCAGGAACCTCTGTCCATGGGATTTTTTGGGCAAGAATACTGGGTAGCCTTGTGGGTAGCCTTGCCTTCTTCCAGGGGATCGAACCTGCAGCTCCTGCATTACAGGCAGGTTCTTTACCACTGAGCCACAGGGGAAGCCCAAGACATACTGTATTTATATTCATTTTAATATTTATTTACTATTATTAATATTAAACACATTAAAATCTATTCATTTTAACATTCATTATAGTTTTGGATGCTACTTGATTGGGTTTTATACTGATGATAAGAAATACTGGCAGTGGGAAGAGAATGTTAGTGATTCCATTTTTAAGACAAACATTTTCTATTTTCCTGCAAGCTTTTAGATCAGTTTAATTGAAGGTTATCCCGGGGTTGCAAAGCAAGCAGTTAAAAGCTGTTAGTGCTTGCCATCACAAGTGTATGGGATTCAGGATTTTATTGAGTTCATGTAACAGAAATATAACTCAGGACAAACTTGATGCTGAGGCCAAGCTAAAGCTAATTTAAAAAACAGTTTTTTATTTATTTTTATTTTTGGCTGTCCTAGGTCTTCATTGCTGTGCCTGGGCTTTCTCCAGTTGCAGCGACCAGGAGCTGCTCTCTAGTCGTGATGTGCAGGCTTCTCGCTGTGGTGGCTTCTCTTGTTGCAGGGGATGGGTTCCAGGGCACAGGGGCTTAGGAGTTGTGGTGCACAGGCTTAGCCTCCCTGAGACATGTGGAATCTGCCCAGACTAGGGATGGAAACTGTGTGTCCCCTGCATTGGCGGGTGGATTCTTAACCACTGGACCACCGGGGAAGTTCCCTAAATCTAACTTTAATTTGTATCTGAACAGCCTCATTTCCCTTGTGTGATTACCATTAAGTGGTAAATATTGCCACTTGAAATTATAAATTTATACAGATAAAAATGGACTTATACCTATTGGAATTCAGTGTAAAGTTGCTTCTGAAAACAGATAAAAGATTTGGACACCACCATACCTGACTAATACCACCACCACAGATTGTTGCTGGATGAGTTGGACAGAGCTCATTTCCCACCCCTTCAGCTGCCCTGATCCTCTAACCTGTGAGCACGGATCAGTCTGGGGATGGTTACTTCCAATCAAGCGTGCAACCTGCTACAGAGCATCTCAAGAGGTGGGACGTCAGATGCTGTGTTGGAAGGAGACTCCACAGGCCACCATTCTGCCTGCTCCCCATAAACCAGGACAGGGCTTCTGAAAAGTCTGATTCAGCCTGTGGCAGATGAAAGTGACCTCCTGAAAATTCTCTGCTTTAATGTGGTTCCGAGGAAAACACAAGGACTTTTCTTATAGAAATCCTCAGTTTGATTGCAACTTTCCTCTCCTGACGAGGAAGACAATGAATTGCATAGAAGTGAGTCTGCTTTATGGAATGGAGACTTTTATCAGTGATACATGTATCAACTTGATTGGAGGATTAATTTTTCTTTATGGAACTGGTTTTTAAAATAGCTGATTTTCTTTATTACATGATTAATACACGTTCATTGCTGATAAATGAGAAAAATGCAAGTAGCAAGAATAAGAAGTAAATGAAAATATTCATAATCTAAATACTTGGGGAAAACCACAGTTGACATTTTGGTATACATACTCTAAATCCAAGGTCAGCAAACTTTCTCTGTTAAGGATGAGATAGTAAATATTATAGGCTTTGCGGGCCAAGAGGTGGGCTTCCCAGATGGCTCAGCAGTAAAGAATTCGCCTCCCATGCAGGGGACTCAGATGTGGGTTCAATCCCTGGGTCGGGAAAATCCCCTGGAGGAGGAAGTGGCAAATCACTCTGGTATTCTTGACAGAAAAATCCTGTGGACAGAGGAGGCTGGTAAGGCTACAGTCCAAAGGATCTCCAAGAGTCAGACACAAATGAGCACAGCACAGGCCAAGAGGTTAAACTGAGAATATTATGTAGGCACTTATATTAGTACAACAGAGAATACCAATTGCCATAAAATTCTTACTGCTAAAATTCAAAATATAATAATACAGTAATGATAAATGAGTTCAATTTTTTGTAATAAAGGTCTACTTACAGTAAGAATGGAATTTTGGGGGAAGGGAGGTGGGAGGGGGGTTCAAGATGGGGAATACATGTATACCCGTGGCAGATTCATGTTGATGTATGGCAAAACCCATACAATATTGTAAAGTAATTAGCATCCAATTAAAATAAATAAATTTATATTTAAAAGAAAAAATTCAATGAACTGTAAACTTAAAAAAAAAGAACAGAATTTTTGGGGGTGAGGATCACATTTTGCTGAATTGGGGTTCAAAGTTAGTGTTCCCACTAGTGGATGCTGAAATCTCTTGCAAACATTTATTGTTATTACTGATACGTAATGGAATTTCATGTATTTTATCTTGGAAAATGTCTTTTTACACAGCAAGGTGCTACCAAATACTGATATCAGTTTTCAACCATACGATTTTAATTGAGCATATTCATTGTTTGGAAGGCATTTTTAGGATTCTATTCCTTCTGTTTGTATTTGAATGGCTAAAATTTTCATTCAGGTTTTCCATGAAATGGTATAGAAAAACCTGAAAGAGTTTTTTGGTCAACCCAATATTTGCCTTGGAGCATGTCATTGCTTCCCTAGTGGCTCGGATGGTAAAGAATCTGCCTGCAATTCGGGAGACCCAGGTTCGATCCCTGGATTGGGAAGATCCCCTGGAGAAAGGAATGGCAACCCACTCCAGTATTCTTGCCTGGAAAATCCCATGGACAGAGGAGCTTGATGGGCCCCAATCTACGGGGTCGCAAAGAGTTGCACACAACTGAGCAACTAAAACACTCACCCTCATGTCTTTATAATGCAGATTAATCACGTCCAGTTGAAGATAAGGTGGAAGCTCCTCAACTATAGATAAGTGGATTCTGAAATATGGAAATTCCCTTTATACTTGCATGGAACTTCAAAAAATACTGCTGAAACTATAGTATGAGCTGAGTATATAAATATATCCACTGAAAATTTGTGTGGGAATGGAGATCTCAATTATCATTTTAATTTTTAAAAGCACAGAAACTGTGTAAAGCAGTATGACATTACTTGTGATCCAAAGTAATGTTAGTTACCATCAAGATGATCTCATTGCAGTACATAAGTTTTGTACATAAACACTGTTTTGTCTCTTAATTTCAGATTGAATTCATTAAGCATTATCAAGTCTGCAATAGAAGTTAATTTTCAAAGCCATTCAGTGTTCAATAATCATGACTGCTTAATAAATAAATAAACAAATAAATGAAAAAAGTCAAGGGAAGTAGTTCTCACTCAGAAACATTTCAATCTTAGGCTCAAGTTCAAAAGTTGCAATAAAACTTTACAACTGCTAAGCCACAGAACTGTGGTAATGCCTGTGAAATACAGGATATTTAGCTTCAATCTGTGACAAAAATTCGCATAACCGACAATGGTTAAGCCACAGCAATAAATAGCAGTATAGATTCAATAATACACAATAGATTCAAGTATTTTCTGCCAACTACTTTTGATACATAATGTGGTAAAGAACCATAGGTTTTTAATACCCTCCATTTTCACAAGCTTTGCAAAGTTTTCTGACTGATACCTTCTTTTTCTGCTCCACACATATATTTTTTTTAACCACTATCAGTTGTTTGGTAGTCAGTACTAGTTAGTTAGAAGTTAAGAATTAGAGGTTAAAAAGAAACTGTAAAATACACTTTAAGGTCTATTTATGTAATCTTATTGAAATTGGCATCATTCTAAAGCATACAGGCAAAGATGAAGATCTGACGACATAAAAAATTTAAGTTCCATTATATCAAAACACCAAAGTCACCTATAAAAAGTAACAAACCTACTAAAATGTTTGGGAAACAAACCAACAGTTGGTATGCTTATGATATAAAGCACTCCACAAACCAAACAGAAAAAGATGAATCTCCCCTTTGGCAAAGGCAATTCTACAAAAGAAAACTAAACATGTAAAAAGTATTCGACCTCACAAGCAACAAGAGAAATATAGAAAGTGAAGCAACAATAAAATATTCTCCTACTCCCTAACTGCATGACTAACATAGTGAAAAAAGTAGTGTATTATTTTCCTATAACTGCTATAAAAAGTTATCACGAACTCAGTTATTCAGTGGCCTGGAATCAAAGTGCTGGCAGGGCCATACTCACTCTGGAGACTCAAGGGACAATCCATTCCTTGCCTCTTTGAGCTTCTGATGGCCATTGGCATTCCTGTGGCCACATGACTCCCATCTCTGCTCTCTGTCAAATATCCCTCTGCTTTTATCTTATACAAACACTCATGGTGCCCACTTAATAATTCAGAATAATCTCTCCATCTCCAGATCCTCAAGGTAATCATATATGCACATACCTTTCTTCTATATAAGGTAAAGGCTTAGATGTTTCAGGGATTTGGACCTGATATTGTTTTGTTTGTTTTTAATTATTTGTTTTTCTATTTATTTATTTATGGGCTTTTATGGGCCACAGCCTTGTCTAACTCAATGAAACTAAGCCATGCCGTGTGGGGCCACCCAAGACGGACGGGTCATGGTGGAGAGGTCTGATAGAACGTGGTCCACTGGAGAAGGGAATGGCAAACCACTTCAGTATTCTTGCCTTGAGATCCCCATGAACAGTATGAAAAAGTAAAAAGATAGGACACTGAAAGAGGAACTCCCTAGGTCACTAGGTACCCAATATGCTACTGGAGATCAGTGGAGAAATAACTCCAGAAAGAATGAAGGGATGGAGCCAAAGCAAAAACAATATCCAGTTGTGGATATGACTGGTGATAGAAGAAAGGTCCGATGCTGTAAAGAGCAACATTGCATAGGAACCTAGAATGTTAGGGCCATGAATCAAGGCAAATTGGAAGTGGTCCAACAGGAGATGACAAGAGTGAATGTCGACATTCTAGGAATCAGTGAACTAAAATGGACTGGAATGGGTGAATTTAACTCAGATGACCATTATATCTACTACTGCAGGCAGGAATCCCTTAGAAGAAATGGAGTAGCCATCATCGTCAACAGAAGAGTCCAAAATGCAGTACTTGGATGCAATCTCAAAAATGACAGAATGATCTCTCTTCGTTTCCAAGGCAAACCATTCAATATCACAGTAATCCAAGTCTAGGCCCCACCCAGTAATGCTGAAGAAGCTGAAGTTGAATGGTTCTGTGAAGACCTACAAGACCTTTTAGAACTAACATCCAAAAAAGATGTCCTTTTCATTATAGGGGACTGGAATGCAAAAGTAGGAAGTCCAGAAACACCTGGAGTAACAGGCAAATTTGGCCTTGGAGTACAGAATGAAGCAGGGCAAAGGCTAATAGTTTTGCCAAGAGAACACACTGGTCATAGCAAACACCCTCTTCCAACAACACAAGAGAAGACTCTACACATGGACATCACTAGATGGCCAACACCGAAATCAGCTTGATTATATTCTTTACAGCCAAAGATGGAGAAGCTCTATACAGTCAGCAAAAACAAGACCGGGAGCTGACTGTGGCTCAGATCATGAACTCCTTATTGCCAAATTCAGACTGAAATTGAAGAAAGTGAGGAAAACCACTAGACCATTCAGGTATGACCTAAATCAAATCCCTTATGATTATACAGTGGAAGTGAGAAATAGATTTAAGGGACTAGATCTGATAGACAGAGTGCCTGATGAACTATGGACAGAGGTTCTTGACATTGTACAGGAGACGGGGACCAAACCATCCCCAAGAAAAAGAAATGCAAAAAAGCAAAATGGCTGCCTGGGGAAGCCTTACAAATAGATATGAAAAGAAGAGAAGCAAAAAGCAAAGGAGAAAAGGAAAGATATACCCATTTGAATGCAGAGTTCCAAAGAATAGCAAGGAGAGATAAGAAAGCCTTCTTAAGGTATCAATGCAAAGAAGTAGAGAAAAACAATAGAATGGGAAAGACTAGAGATCTCTTCAAGAAAGTTAGAGATACCAAGGGAACATTTCATGCAAAGATGGGCTCAATAAAGGACAGAAATGGTATGGACCTAACAGAAGCAGAAGATATTAAGAAGAGGTGGCAAGAATACACAGAAGAACTATACAAAAAAGATCTTCAAGACCCAGATAATCATGATGATGTGATCACTCACCTAGAGCCAGACATTTGGAATGTGAAGTCCAGTGGGCCTTAGGAAGCATCACTATGAACAAAGCTAATGGACGTGATGGAATTCCAGTTGAACTATTTCAAATCCTAGAAGATGATGCTGTGAAAGTGCTGCACTCAATATGCCAGCAAATTTGGAAAACTCAGCAGTGGCCACAGGACTGGAAAAGGTCAGTTTTCATTCCAATCCCAAAGAAAGGCAATGCCAAAGGATGCTCAAACTACCGCACAGTTGCACTCATCTCACACGCTAGTAAAGTAATGCTCAAAATTCTACAAGCCAGGCTTCAGCAGTACGTGAACCATGAATTTCCAGATGTTCAAGCTGGTTTTAGAAAAGGCAGAGGAACCAGAGATCAAATTGCCAACATCCACTGGATCATGGAAAAAGCAAGAGAGTTCTAGAAAAACATCTATTTCTGCTTTATTGACTATGCCAAAGCCTTTGACTGTGTGGATCACAATGAACTGGGTAATTCTGAAAGAGATGGGAATACTAGACCACCTAACCTGCCTCTTGAGAAACCTGTATGAAGGTCAGGAAGCAACAGTTAGAACTGGACATGGAACAACAGATTGGTTCCAAATAGGAAAAGGAGTTCATCAAGACTGTGTATTGTCACCCTGCTTATTTAACTTATATGCAGAGTACATGATGAGAAACGCTGGGTTGGATGAAGCACAAGCTGGAATCAAGATTGCCAGGAATAATATCAATAACCTCAGATATGTAGATGACACCACCCTTATGGCAGAAAGTGAGGAAGAACTAAAAAGCCTTGTGATGAAAGTGAAAGAGGAGAGTGAAAAAGTTGGCTTAAAGCTCAACATTCAGAAAACGAAGATCATGGTGTCCGGTCCCATCACTTCATGAGAAATAGATGGGGAAACAGTGGAAACAGTGGCAGACTTTATTTTTTGGGGCTCCAAAATCACTGCAGATGGTGATTGCAGCCATGAAATTCAAAGACGCTTACTCCTTGGAAGGAAAGTTATGACCAACCTAAACAGCATATTAAAAAGCAGAGACATTATTTGTCAACAAAGTTCCATCTAGTCAAGGCTATGGTTTTTCCAGTAGGCATGTATGGATGTGAGAGTTGGATTATAAAGAAAGCTGAGCACTGAAGAATTGATGCTTTTGAACTGTGGTGTTGGAGAAGACTCTTGAGAGTCCCTTGGACTGCAAGGAGATCCAACCAGTCCGTCCTAAAGGAGATCAGTCCTCGGTGTTCATTGGAAGGACTGATGTTGAAGCTGAAACTCCAATACTTTGGCCACCTTATACAAAGAGCTGACTCATTTGAAAAGACCCTGATGTTGGGAAAGATTGACGGCAGTAGGAGAAGGGGACGACAGAGGATGAGATGGTTGGATGGTGTCACCAACTCAATGGACATGAGTCTGGATAAACTCCGGGAGTTGGTGATGGACAGGGAGGCCTGGCATGCTACAGTTCATGGGGTCACAAAGAGTTGAACACAACTGAGTGACTGAACTGAACTGAACTGAATGGTAAAGAATCTGCCTGCCAATGCAGGAGATGTAAAAAACTCAGGTTTGATCCCTGGGTTAAGAAGATCCCCTGGAGGAGGGAATGGTAACCCACTCCAGTATTCTTGCCTGGAGAATTCCATAGACAGAGGAGCCTGGTGGGCTACATACAGTCCATGGGATTGCAAAGAGCTGGACACAACTGAGCTACTGAGCACAGAGATGTAAGGTAACACTAAGAAGTTTCAGGGATTTGGACCTGATATTGTTTTGTTGTTTGTTTTAAAATTATTTAGTCATTTATTTATTTATTTTAGTTGCACTGGGTCTTTTTTGCTGCATGAGGGCTTTCTCTGGTTGCAGCAAGCGGGGGCTACTCTACAGTGCACCGGCTTTTCACTACAGTGGCTTCTGCTGTTACCAAGTATGGGGCTCTAGACTTGTGGGTCTAGGTGTCTTCAGAAGTTCCAGGGCTCTAGCTCAGTAGTTGAGGCATATGTGTTTAGTTGCTTTGCGGCATGTAGAATCTTCCCAGACCAGGGATTGAACCTGTGTCCCCTGCATTGGTAGGTGGATTACTATCCACCAGGGAAGTCCTTGGACTTCCCCTTATAAGTGGTAATTATTGTTGACAGCCCCCTACAAGTGGTAATGCCCAGTAGCTACAAGGGTATTATGGAGAAATAGGTGCTTTCTACACTGCTCAGTTCAGTTCAGTTCAGTTCAGTTCAGTCGCTCAGTCATGTCCGACTCTTTGCAACCCATGAATAGCAGCACGCCAAGCCTCCCTGTCCATCACCAACTCCTGGAGTTCACTCAGACTCACGTCCATCGAGTCAGTGATGCCATCCAGCCATCTCATCCTCTGTCATCCCCTTCTTCTGCTCCAATCCCTCCCAGCATCAGAGTGTTTTCCAATGAGTCAACTCTTCGCATGAGGTGGCCAAAGTACTGGAGTTTCAGCTTCAGCATCATTCCTTCCAAAGAAATCCCAGGGTTGATCTCCTTCAGAATGGACTGGTTGGATCTCCTTGCAGTCCAAGGGACTCTCAAGAGTCTTCTCCAACACCACAGTTCAAAAGCATCAATTCTTCGGTGCTCAGCCTTCTTCACAGTCCAACTCTCACATCCATACATGACTACTGGAAAAACTATAGCCTTGACTAGATGGACCTTAGTTGGCAAAGTAATGTCTCTGCTTTTGAATATGTTATCTAGGTTGGTCATAACTTTTCTTCCAAGGAGTAAACGTCCTTTGAATTTCATGGCTGCAATCACCATCTGCAGTGATTTTGGAGCCCCCAAAAATAAAGTCTGCCACTGTTTCCACTGTTTCCCCATCTATTTCCCATGAAGTGATGGGACCGGATGCCATGATCTTCCTTTTGAATATTGAGCTTTAAGCCAACTTTTTCACTCTCCTCTTTCACTTTCATCACGAGGCTTTTTAGTTCCTCTTCACTTTCTGCCATAAGGGTAGTGTCATCTGCATATCTGAGGTTCTTGGTATTTCTCCCGGCAATCTTGATTCCAGCTTGTGTTTCTTCCAGCCCAGCGTTTCTCATGATGTACTCTGCATAGAAGTTAAATAAGCAGGGTGACAATATACAGCCTTGACGTACTCCTTTTCCTAGTTGGAACCAGTCTGTTGTTCCATGTCCAGTTCTAACTGTTGCTTCCTGATCTGCATACAGATTTCTCAAGAGGCAGGTTAGGTGGTCTGGGTATGAAATTGTTATCATTTCTTTATGGCATATTAACCTCGGTTTGCTTCTCCAGATCCACTATCTACTCTTGTCCATCCTTCTGTGTGCCTGGGGGCTGACTTGTGTGGACTGGCCTCTGGCTAGGTGGTGCTAGTTAGAGTTATGGGAAGGAGTTGGGAAGAAAGTGAGGGTACTGTTTCTTTGGTTTCTGCGGCTGCCTGGGCTTGCTGTATCTCTGCACCAAGGCCGCACTGCCTATCACATGACCCTCCCCAAACACCCACCTCTGCAGGTTCTGGTAACTGATCCCTCTCCGCCCCCTCTGGCCTGGGGGTGGTAATATCCCCCAGCACTGCACCATCCCTGGCAGGTTTCACACATTTGTACGTCGTCATTTTATTAGAACTCCCTGAGTTACCCAGTTTTGTCATGCCACCTGTTTCCTGTCAGGCCCTAACTGGTGCAGGTACTATATATCAAATCAGAGGTCTATTTAGGAGAAAGTATATTAGCAGCATTATTTATTATAACAGAAACTCAGAACAGCCCAAAGAACCAAACTGGAGACTGGCTAAGCAAATTATAATGCCTCCACATAGCATGTAAAAGTATATAACAATCATATTATAAAAGAATATTAATAAGAAAATGGTCATAGTATATTCCCACAAAATTGTATATATAATAATGCCCCATTTCTGCAAAAAGAAAATTTTAATGGGAAAGATTAAAAGCATATATAATATTAAATTTTAGTAAAAATTATATCAGTATGTGTTTGTATATCTAATGTATAAAATGTGTGTGTTTTGTTGTGTAGCTTTTATATGTTATATAATGCAATTATCTCACTATATATATATCTGTATATATATATCTGTATATATATTTATTACATTCTGTGTGATGTCACTTTTTGTAAATTATTTACATATCTACTCATACATGCTTTGTGTCATATATGTAGTATATAACATACACGTTACAGAGAGCATGTCTATATGCATGGATGAAAGAATATCTCTTTTTCAGATATTGGCTGAGATCATTCAGCCCTCTGAGCTTGAGACAGAACAGGTTGTATCCTCTAGTCCTGGTCTGTGAAAACGACAATGTACACTGTCCTGTAAAGACTGATTCCGATGCCCAGGAGCTCACAGCTGCCTGCGGCCTCTCTCTCAGCGCGCCCCGGCGCAGACGTGGGATTCACTCATGTCCCTGAATTTCTCCAAAAAACTAGGCAAATGAGTGTGTGGCAGACTTTTCTTAAGATCCAGAGTGCTGCATGGCTAACTGTCCTACTGCAAGCATCTCGGGCACCTCCAGCCCAAGCTCTGACCGTGGAGGACCGCTCTTGGCCGTGGGCGTGGCTGTGGGCGTGGCCGCGGAGGTGGGCTGCCGATCACAGGGCGGCACCGGATCAGGGCCCGCCCCTCCTCTAGGCGCTTTTGGCTTCAATTTCCCCACCCTCTCCCTACCGTGTGCTCCCGACCCCAATATTACCAACTGAGACGCCTTGGTGACTCCGACAGACGTCAGTCTGGGACGGAAGATACCAACGAATCGTGACTCTGAACCGTGAGTCCCTCCCGACTGCCGGTCTCTAAGAGGAAGGAAGCAGTGAAGGATGCTGGCTCTCTGGGTAGGCAGGAAAAATCCCGCCCCGCCGCTCACCTGCCAGCTCTGACCTTTGGGGCACTCGTCTCAGTTTCCTTATATACAAAATGCGGGTGGCGCCAGCATTTAAGAGGGTCGCTGACAATTAAATGAATTAAATACAGAAGAGTATGTTTGGACTTGGTCGTAGGCAGAAGTTTCTTAGATTTAATCTGTTCAAAGTGCCTAGAATATTTGGCACAAAGTAAATACTATTAAATATTAGCTGTTTTTCTCCGTAAATATGCATACACCCTCACCTTCATCTCCTAACCCCACCCCACCCCATGAACATGCAGGAGCAGCTATGGTCCACTTGGTTTTGAATTATATATTTTTATCTGTTGTTGTTTTTGAGTGGCTGGTGGTGGTGGTTTAATTGCTAAGTCGTGTCTGACTCTTGCGACCCCATGGACTACAGCACGCCAGGCTTACCTGTCCATCACCAACTCCTGGAGCTTGCTCAAACTCATGTCCATCAAGTCAGTGAAGCCTTCCAACCATCTCATCCTCTGTCCTCCCCTTCTTCTCCTGCCTTCAATCTTTCCCAGCATCAGGATCTTTTCCAGTGAATCAGTTCTTTGCATCAGTTGGCCAAAGTATTGAAGTTTCTGCTTCAGCATCAGTCCTTCTGATGAATATTCAGGACTGATTTCCTGACTCTCTCTCAAGAGTCTTCTTCAACACCATAGTTCAAAAGCATAAATTCTTTGGAGCTCAGCTTTCTTTATAGTCCAGCTTTCACATCCATACATGACTACTGGAAAAACTGTAGCTTTGACTAGACAGACCTTTGTCGGCAAAGGTCTGTCATTGCTTTCTAATATGCTGTCTAAGTTGGTCATAGCTTTTCTTCCAAGGAGCAAGTGTCTTTTAATTTCATGGCTAGCCATGAAAATCTTGGGATTTTGGAGCCCAAGAAAAGAAAGTCTGTCACTATTTCCATTGTTTCCTTATCTATTTGTCATGAAGTGATGGGACCAGATACCATGATCTTAGTTTTTTGAATGCTGAGTTTTAAGCCAGCTTTTTCACTCTCCTCTTTCACTTTCATCAAGAGGCTCTTTAGTTCTTCTTTGCTTTCTGCCATAATGGTGGTGTCATCTGTGTATCTGAGGTTATTCATATTTCTCCCAGCAGTCTTGATTCCAGCTTGTGCTTCATCCAGCCTGGCATTTCACATGATGTACTCTGCATATAAGTTAAATAAGCAGGGTGACAATATACAGCTTTGATGTACTCCTTTCCCAATTTGGAACCAGTCTGTTGTTCCATGTCCGGTTCTAACTGTTGCTTCTTGACCTGCATATAGATTTCTCAGGAGGCAGGTAAGGTGGTCTGGTATTCCCAACCCCTTAAGAATTTTCCATAGTTGGTTGTGATCCACACAAAGGCTTTGGCATAGTTAAGGAAGCAGATGTTTTTCTGGAACTCTCTTGCTTTTATATATATATATTTTAAAAATATATAAATATTTATATATATATAAGTATATCTTTTATATATGGCTATACAGATAGCTATGTATCTGTAGCTATATCTAAAATACCAGGAGAAAATATTTTAATATGTTGGAGGTGGATTAAGGCACTTATTTTCTCCTTTTATTTTCTTTTGTGCCTGTTCAGTTTTTCCAACTTTTGTACATTGAGCATTTGTTGTTTTTGCAACAATGAAAAGTGCAAATTTCTTTTTGAGAAGAAAGTCAAGAGAAGCCCTTTGGGATGGTAATGGTGTAGGTTAGGCGAAATCTTCCCCTTGTGTGTCAGTGGATTAAACCCTCAAGATCAGGCATGGCTCCTTGGGAAATGCCTGGATCTTTAAAGTTAATGATTCCTTGCTGTTTGCACTTCAGAAGGAATCTGTGATTATTTCTTGCTCTTCAGACCTGCCATTTCAGCATCTAAAAAGAAACCAAACAAAGAGAAATTAAAGTTTGTGACCTGAGTCCTTCCTACAAACCTAATTGTCCTGAAATTTTCCCCTTGGATTCCTAGATTTTAAGAGACTTAAGTGGCTTCCTGGCCCCTAATTGCTCTATTAATTCAATCTGCTCAAAATCTCCCAAGGGTCTAATCATCAGTCTTCAGGGCTGGTTCTGGCTGGTCTGGTCTCTTCCACAGAGCTGTGCGCAGCTATTTTACATGTCATTCTGAGTTCTGTTTTGCCAGCTTTTTCCTTCAGAGAGGGTTTCTCTTGACCTAATTAAACAAGCTCTGTTATTTGTGAGAAGGAACACTTTAAGTGAAATGGTATGGTTCCTCCAACGGAGACCCGGAACTGCACATTTGTGCTAATTTTCCTCTGTTCGCTCCTGTTCGTTTCTCTTTAGCAGCAGCAGTAGCAGCAGCTGCTTCATGTTTACCCACTCCAGTGTTCTTGCCTGGAGAATCCCAGGGACGGGGGAGCCTGGTGGGCTGCCGTCTATGGGGTCGCACAGAGTCGGACACGACGGAGTGACTTCACTTTCAGTTTTCACTTTCATGCATTGGAGAAGGAAATGGCAGCCCACTCCAGTGTTCTTGCCTGGAGAGTCCCAGGGATGGGGCAGCCCGGTGGGCTGGGGTCGCACAGAGTCTGACACGACGGAGCGACTTGGCAGCAGCAGCAGCTTCGTGTTTATCTAGTGTAATTTGGCATTTTGCATAAAAACATACCCTAAGCAAGTTAGCTCACTTTCATTTCCTCATCTAAAAAGTCAGGTGATAACATATGTATTAGTTTCCCAGGGCTGCTGTAACAAATGGCCACAAACTCAGCCCAAAACAGTAGGAATTCATTCTCTTCATAATTCTAGAGGCCAGAGGTTAGACTTGAGGTGTCAGCAAAGCCATACTGCCTCCAAAGGCCTCAGGGGAGAATCCTTCCAGCTCTGAACTTCTTGGTTTGTGGCAACATAAGTCCCATCTCTATTTCCATCGTCTCATGGCCATCTTCCCTTCTCTGGGTCTCAAATCTCCTTCTCCTTTCTCTTATAGACACCCACCATGAAATTTAGGGCCTAAAGTTAAAATGATGTCATCTCAAGATCCCTGACTTAATTACATCTGCAAAAAAAAAAAAAAATTACATTACAAAAAAAATTACATCTGTTCCCAAATAAGGTCACTAGTCACAGGTATCTGAAATTCTCATTTGGACATCTTTGGGAGGGGGGTTTGGATACTATTCAACCTCTGCAGCTTATCAACCTCATTGAATTGGTGGGTGAAGATTAAGATATCATATTAATGATATGAAAATGTGTGTAATACAGCTACCACTGAGCCTGATGCACGCACAGTAGGTCCTGAACCAATCCTCACCATCATCATAGCTATTACCACCGAGGAGTGCTTACATTGGGCCAGGCCTGATACCCAGCCTAACTGTGCCTCAGCCCACTTTCTCCGCATAGTATCTCTCTGAAGGGGATAATGCCCCATTTTGTAGGTTAGCAAACTGATGCTTCAGAAGCTAAAGGGGGCTGATGATAAGAGGGAGAGCTAAGACTCAAACCCAGGTTTTTGTGACTCCAGAGCCTGTGCCCTTCTCCCCTGCACTTGGTCCCCTGGATATTGATTGTCTGTGTCTCCTCGGCTGTGACCCAGCGCCTCCCCCTGCACTGACGCCTACCACGCTCTGCACTGTAAACCAGAACTGTATCTGGTGGGAGGAATTAGTAGTGGCGAAAGAGAAGAGTGAGGTTTCTCTTGTGTGTCCTTTGACATGGCAGGCGGCCTGGTCCAGGGTGAGTGAGCTGAGAGGGAGGAGGAAGCCACAGAACCTTTTATGTGCTCACCTGGGAAGTCGCGTGTCCCTTCTGCCACCATTTCATTCCTGGGAAGTGAGCCATCGGATTCAGTTCCCACTGCCGGGGAGGGGAATTAGGTGCCAGCCCCTGGAAGGAGAGGTCTCAGAGGGTCTGTGGACACCTTTAGAAAAGACCGCACCAGTCAGTCCATGGCAGGAAGACAGTGTCTGAGGAAGCGCTTGACTTGGCTGTGTCAGCCAGGTCCCTAGCAGTGCACCGGGAGGCCAGGCGCCAAGTTTAGGGGCAGAGGAGAGCTGCATTTTCCCACATAATCAAATGGGATGAATTTGAACTTTAGGTCAAAAGAAGGAAAGAGGGGAAGTGAGAGAGGAGAGGAAGCAACGAGCCTGGCATCCCAGGCCCCTGGAAGACTTGTGGAACAGGTCCCCCTGGTGTCATCTGCTGTCATGTAGGGCGAGTGTTAGAGTCAGACCCGTCCATTTTACCAAGCCACCAGCAGACTCTGCTACACACACCCATGCAGGCACACCCCCACACACACACTGTGAGAGAGGCTTTCAGTAGTGGCTATGGAGAGGGGCCGAGTTTCAGGTCTGGTTTGCTAGTCTAAACAGGGACCACGTGGGATAGTAGTGAGCCCGTCTGTGAATCCACCCTGTTTCAGAAGCACAGGCTGGAGACATGAAGCCCCTGGGGATTCTCAGAAATCTCAGAAGAGGCAATGACATCTCCGTGAGCCTGGAAAGGGAGACAGT
This sequence comes from Capricornis sumatraensis, assembly GCF_032405125.1. Classification (NCBI taxonomy): domain Eukaryota; kingdom Metazoa; phylum Chordata; class Mammalia; order Artiodactyla; family Bovidae; genus Capricornis; species Capricornis sumatraensis. The sequence continues at coordinate 80,792,845 of NC_091079.1, forward strand.
TTAGTTCTTGCTGTGGTTTTGGCACCCAGCACAAGGCAGGTGTGGAAGCAGTGACAGGTTTTATTTTTGGGGGCTCCCAAATCACTGCAGATGGTGACTGCAGCCATGAAATTAAAAGGCACTTGCTCCTTGGAAGGGAAACTATGACAAACCTAGACAATGTATTAAAAAGCAGAGACATCACTTTACTGACAAAAGTGTCTGTATAGTCAAAGGTATGGTTTTTCCAATAGTCACATGCAGATGTGAGAGCTGGACCGTAAAGAAGGTTGAGCACTGAAAAACTGATGCTTTTGAACTGTGGTGCTGGAAAAGAATCTTGAGAGCCCTATGGACTGCAAGGAGATCAAACCAGTCTATCCTAAAGGAAATCAACCCTGAATATTCATTCATTGGAAGGACTGATGCTGAAGCTGAAACTGCAATACTCTGGCCACCTAATGCGAAGAGCTGACACATTGGAAAAGACTCCAGTGCTGGGAAAGATTGAAGGCAAAAGGAGAAGAGATTGGCAGAGGATGAGGTCATTAGATAGCATCACCAACTCAATGGACATGAATTTGAGCAAACTCCAGAAGATAGTGGAGGATGAGGGAACCTGGCATGCTGTAATCTATAGGGTTAAGTGGAGGAAAGAGTGGTATAAAGCTTGAATGTGGAACATTTCTCCAAGACTCTGTTTCACCAGGTCACTATATTTAGAAGTCATGCCTGGGTTCTTGTGAGTCACTGTCAAGAATGAGTCTAGGTCTTGGCTCTCTCAGGAACCCTAGTGCCTGCCATGGTCAATAAACATTTGTTGACTTGGTCTTTCACAGGAGATCATTAACACTGAGAGATCAGTTTGATCTAATTCTAAAAAATACCCAAAGATAAAAATATTTTAAAATGATGATGTCCCTGATCAGAAGGTCCTGGATTTCCTTATTCCTTATACTAATTTAATCAATAATCAGGAAGGCAGAGGGGGCAGTTCCAAGGGGAGGATTTGGAGGGATTATGGGGGGAAATGGCGGATGCAGATGGCTGGTGCATTTGTTCATGCGGTATACACACATCAAAGATAGTGGTCTTACCCATCCTTTTGACTACTTTCAGAGGCTTCACCACTAAATGTCATTCAGCACAACTAAATGGTGAGTAGACTTTGAAAGGGATCCACCACCCACTGAATGAGATACTAGCTCGTATTCCTCTCCCCTGATTTTATCGCTACATTTTGGACCCCCAGATATATGTTGATGCTATTTAATCAGTTGATGAGGATGGGGACTATATCTTTCCCATCTTGACCTCCTACAGCAGTCCACCCTAGCCCCACCCTCCAGGCACACCTTACTACCAGACTTTCCCCTAATTCAGCTCATAGCTCCTGCCTCCAGGCTGAGTACACTCACCCAAATCTTTAAAAGGATGAAAAGTGTCAAATGCAGCCTTCTTGCCCCTTAAGATTGTCTCAAATGCCCCATCCCACAGACTCTGAGAAGCCCCGTGCCTTGTCTAACATTTCTACAAGTTCCCAGGGGACCTAAGTTCTGAGTCACGTCTTATTTTGACCTTCTGCTTCCGTTAGTTAGTTCGGTTTTGGGCTCATCTCACAGTTTCGTATAACCCAGACTCGAGACTCAGCCATTTCCTATAGATTCACACTGACACATCTTTGTGACTATGGCAGACATTTGTTTTTATTAAAAATTCAGGAAGATGGAAGAATTTGTATCACAGAAAATTGGACATGTTTTAAGTGAACATTAGCCATCCTTCATGGCCTCCTTGGTCATGTTCTTAAAAAACACTCATCAGGCATTTCTGCTGCTTTGTGCCAGGTTATGTAACCTCCTCTCTACCTCCTTCTTCTTTTTCATCTCTCAGGAAAAACAAAGCAGTATAATGCAGAAACCACCACCACCTCATGCCTCTCTCTCTTTCCCTCCTCCTGTGCCAGGCCTCCCTTGTATATTCAAGATCACACCAAAGTTTTGTAGTTATCACTCCTAAGGCAGCGCTCTTCTTAAATTCTAAGACAAATCAAACCCATCACTAGTTTCTGTCTGGATATTAGTAGGGGAATGTGGTCATGGGTTACCCTGATTCCCAGTTTCCCCATCTATAAAATGAGTAAGTTAAGTCATAAAGTCCTCATTAGCACAGCGCTTGGCACCTAATCCCCAGATAAACATCACCGGTTCTTGTTCCCTCTCTTCCTGCCCACTCAGGTTCCGTTCATACATTTAGGCCCAAGTCAAGTGCCAATGCCTTAACTCTGAGTTCTCCCTTCCAATTTACTCCCTCCTGGTGTGGGTTTACGTTTCACTTCTGTCAAAGAGGAACATGACAAGCCCCTGGATGAATTTGGGCTTCCCTGATGACTCAGTAGGTCAAGAATCTGCTTGCTGTGCAGGAAGCACAGGAGATGCAGGTTCGATCCCTGGTTGGGAAGATCCCCTGGAGCAGGAAAATGGCCACCCACTCCAGTATTCTTGCCTGGAAAATTCCACGGACAGAGGAGCCTGGCAGATGAGTTTACAGTCTGGAGGGAAAGATAGATGTGGGCGTATAGAAAGGGAATGATCCAAGCTTGTTAGGGGTGGGATGGAGGAATAAGAAGCAAAGAGGTGAGTCAGCCAGCTTCAAGGTCTTAAATTCGAAATCAGCCTTGTGATCACATTGCCCGTCTTGTCAGCCCAGAATCCCGTCACGCAGTTCTTCAGTCGGTTTTCCATCAGTTGCAGATTTTACCAAGTGCAAATTTCAGGCTTGCCTCTCTTATGTTGTGTTGATTATTTCAACATGTGTGGATCAGTCAGGGTTCCATCAGAAGAAGCACAATCTCTGTGAGCTATGGGATAAGGAATTTATTATAGGAACTAGACCTTACCCAATTTGGGGAAGATCTGGGGAAATAAAGATCTGGAGTGGGGAGCTGAAGAATCAGAGGAAATCACTAACCAGCCCCCGGTCACAGGGAAGTCTGGAGCTCAGGCACGTCCAGCTGCTGGAGTGGGATGGGGTGGGGTTGAGGAGCTGGAGCTGAAGTCTAGGGAGGAGTCCGAGATCTTCATGACACACCTCTGTGTGTTCACAGCATCTGCTGGCTGGCCTGGGGGTGCTGCTCTTGGCAGAGTCCCAGGCAGGAGGGAGAGCTGGATGCAGAGTCGGGGAGAGTGGGGCACACTGGAGCCTGCTTGCACATCTCGGCCGGCTCTCGTCATCTCTCCCCATTGTTGACCTTGAGGCCATAATGGTGCCTGCTTCATTTCTGCTCCCTGAATCTCTCACAACTTCACTTTTGGCTGACTCCACCCAGAATCACACAGAGAAAAGAATTCTAGGAAACACAATTCCCAGTTGGGCAATCCAGCATGTAACATTTATTACAAATCTCAGTGTTCATTGAAAATTGGAAGCATGACTGATTACTAATATCTGCTTCTTGGAACAGAGAATGAAAAATTTTAAGAGAGAAAAGCTGTAAGACTGGGGTAAATGACAGGGTCAAAATTTTAGAACAGATAGCCCATAATCAGACTCATACATAAACATGCAATATGTGTTAGAGACAGTTCTGCAGAACAAGGGGGAAAGGAAGCATTGTCTCTAATAACTGATGCTGGGCCAATTGGATGTCCAAGTGGAATACACATTAATCTTGACCTCCTACTTCAAAATGTGTATAAATATCAACCCCAAGCATATTATTGATCTAAGTGAAAGATAAAACAATAAATCTTCCAAAATAGAAGACTAGCTCCATGATTTGAAGTTAGGTAAGATTTCTTAAACAGAACATAAAAAAAGCACTAATCCTTTTTGGAGAAAATACAGAACAACTGTCAAGTACAATTACTGGATGGAGTACAGTCATTGTTTAGTATCCACAGGGGATTGGTTCCAGGAGCCCCATGGATACCAAAATCTGTATTTGTATACAGAGGACTGACTATATAAATTAGTCCAACTACTTTTGAAAGCTGTTTAATGGTATTTACTAAAACTGAATATATTCAGAACCTATATTCCAGCAATTTCACTTCTAGATATGACTTAAGATAAATGCAGAGGTAAGTATTCCAAAAGAGCTACATAAGAATGTTTATAGTTGCTTTATTAATCATCAAAAGCAGGAAGCAAGCTAAATGTCCATCAACAATAGAGCAGATAAACCATTTGGTACATTCACACTGTGGAATACTATACGGTGATGAAAAGGAATAAACCACTGCCACATGCAACAACATGGATGAATTTCACAAACATAATTTTGAGCAAAAGAAGCCAGGCACAACTGAATATACCACATATGACTCTATATGGAGCACAAAATGAGGACCTTCCTGGCAGTCCAGTGGTTAAGAATCCATAGTTCCATTGCAGAGGGCAGGGGTTCTAAGATTCTATGCACCATGCAGTGCAGGCAAAAAATAAAAATAAATGAAAAGCTCAAAACGGGCAAAATGAATCTATAATGTTAACAGTCAAGACAGTGGTTTCCCTTATAGTGAAGGTTAATGACGGTGAGTAACGTGAAGAAAGTAATGAAGTTAGTGATGGGGAGGGAGGCTTTGGATATGCTGGGAATATTCTTGGTTTTGATCTGGAAGGTGGTTACAGCCTGTAATAATTCACCATCTATACATGTATGATGTGCACTTTCTGCATGTATGTTTTTCTTCATTTTTTAAAGAAGCCTTATTTTTAGAAAAACTTTTAAATGTCTTGTTTTATCCATCACCAGTTGTCATACCTGGTGGGTTTTTTTTCTTACTTCTCAACCTCTTTTATCCCTCCTACACTATTTCCTATCCTCATTCTCTAAAAATGTTTTCTTTCCGTAATTCTTATTGCACTTTGTATCCCTAACCTGGCTACCCAGCAAATACTTCTTGAGTATCTATGATATTTCAAGCACTGAGTCAGTCCTAGAGTTTATGTTGGTAAGTAGACTAGCAAAGATTCTGACGTCTTGGAACTCCAGCTTCCACTGGAAAGAGGCTTCTCAACAGGTGATTCCATCCTAACCAACTCTTCTTCCCATTTCACCAAAGTTAAGTGAAAGTGAAAGTTGCTCAGTCAGGTCTGACTCTTTGCAATCCTATGGACTCTAGCCCCCCAGGCTCCTCTGTCCATAGAATTCTCCAGGCACAAATACTGGAATGGGTCGCCATTCCCTTCTCCAGGGGATCTTCCCAACCCAGTGATTGAACCCGAGTCTCCTGCACTGCAAGTGAATTCTTTACTACTGAGCTATCTGGGAAGCCCCTCCCTAAATTTAGGTCTTCCCCAAAGTTCTAGGTTAGAGTCAGCTTCTCCAAATCTGGTGTTTAGGGCTGTTAATGACCCCATCACTCCCCACATCACTGCATGAAACTTCAGCATCAACTCTGATGATTTCCTCCAATCCCAAGCCCAAAGATCTATCCCATCCTGCCCATTTCTACCTCTGAAATGTGTGCAGTCACTCCTTCTTCCTTCCATTCCTGTTGCTTCCATCCATCTTATTTATTGAAGTCAAGTTATTGCCATCTTATTTAGGGTTTCTATGCAGACATGGAAGCCACTCAAGCTACTCTGAGCGGAATTCAGGTGTAGGTGGCTAACGAAGTGTTGAAAAACCTGACAAAGACATTAGAAACAGAGCTTCTGGGAACAACACCCAACTCCTGGAATCCTCCTAACTCTGTCAAGAATTAGAAAGTGATTTCTTTTACTGCAGAAGTCCTCCAACCAGGAAGCAAGTGACCCCAGTCCCACGTTGTCTCTGTGCCTTATGTGTCAGCAGAATGGATCCTTGTCTAGAAGCTGAGCTCCTGGGAAGTGTGTGAGTTGTTGTCTCTAGTTTTCCAGTCTCGTGGTTCTGGTTAGAATGGATGTGAGCGTGTGAGTCCTCAGCGTCTCCCTGCCCTCCCATCTCCTCTCCCACGGTCTTTGGGCTTCCCCTACAGTTCCATTCTTTTTATTGCTTCTAACTCTGATCCCATCAGTCCGCAGCTCAAGCCTCCAGTGACTCATCCCCTACTGTGATCAGATCGCAGCCTGTTTTCCTGGTTTACGTCCGGCTCCACTCCTCCAGTTTCCTCTGCTCCAGTCGTTTCCCATTCCCCAAACACATGCTTCTTTTTCCCACCTCATATCTGTTCACCCACTATGCATCCCACCATCCTTTCCCAATAAAATATGAAGCAGCCTTCTAGACCTTCTATCCCTCCAATGGCACTTCCTTTCTGACTTCTCTTCTCTTCCCCTTAACCAAAGTGACTTCTCACCCCAGCTCCACAGAGAGCTCGTCCTACTACTTTGGTGACAAAGAGATGTGGGCTGGAATCCTAGCTATGCCTGGGCACATGAGGTCATGCTGAACTCAGAGCCTGCGTGTCCTGCCCTGTAAAAAGAAGATAATAACAGTACCTTCTTCATAGGCCTGCTGGAAGGACTGGTTGAGATAAGAACCTGAGCTGCCAGTACCTGCCCAACAGATGGCAACCACGTTGTGTGGTTTATCTTGTGCTCTCTCATCCAGGTGCTCCATAAATACTAGTGTGATAAACGGACAAGCCGGACCAGGAAGCAAGATTGACCTTAGGTAGTTGAGGTCAAACCAGCGTCATCCTTGGTCCTTCTCTGGGCATGTCAGGCCCTTGGGTCGGGTCAGCTTAGGGCATAGGTATGAGTGGATGAAGAGTTCTCACTTGTTTTATCAAGTGAGGAGAAATAGAAGCTAAAACATCTAAACAGAAAGGCTGAGGCATAACCCCGATTCCCGCCCCCAGGCCCCACCCCACCCTGCCACAAAGCCTTTATTTGGAAGGCTCTCATCTCCATGCTTGGAGACGTCTGAACACAGAAAGGTGGAAAGAGGCAGGTGTCAGACCAGGAACATTCCCATCTGAGTCCCCAGTGGAAAATATTCCTGCGATCTCAAAGGCTGCTGGAGGAATAAAATTGCTCTCCTGCACTTTGGAGACCGTTGGGCAGTACTTTATTAATTCACAGAGGCACATGCCCTATGGTTCAGCAGTTTTGCTTCTCAGTCTCCACCCTAGAAAGACACTCTCACAAGGAGATTCATTCAAGGAGATGCAGTGCCGCATTGCTTATGAGACCAAGAAATTAAAAACAATCTGAGTATCTATCAGTGATGAATACATAAAATGTGGTACATTGCAATGTTAAAGTACAAAATAGCAATTGCAAAGGCATGAGCTAGATTTTCGTATGTCAGTATGGATAGGTTTTAAAGTATAATTTTAAGGAAAGAGAATAAGTTGCAGACTGATGCATTCAGGATGATACCATTTAAAATATAGAAGGAACGCTATTAATATATATTGTTCAGGGCTACATTGAGGTACAAACTTTAAACAATGAGCTGAAGGGATACATGTTATATTCATCATTGCAGTTACTTTTGGAAAGAATTTGACTAGGAACCAAATTTTATCTCTAATAGTTTTTCTCTTTTATTTGAAAACAAACAAACAAACCTTAAAAGGACTTCCCTGGTAGGCCAGGGATTAAGACTCTGTGCTTCCAACGCAGGGGGTGCAGGTTTGATCGCTGGTTGAGGAACTAAGATCCCATATGCCTTGGAGGATGGCCAAAAAATTTAAAAAAGAAAGAAAAAAAACCTTAAAGCCTTAAGGGAAAATGTTAATAACTAAGTAGTGATTGGGGTACAAGAACATTATTCCATATTACAAAAATTTTTTCTCAGAAAACAAAAATATTGCTTATGAGTCTGATTTTCGATATATGCATGTGTTGTGTTTTACTAGATGGGGAGACATTGGTGAATAACCTTAACCATCATCCTTCAGGAATATTGCAGGCAACAGAAGTTAATCCCTGCCACAGCATCTAAATTTCAACAACTTGCTGAAGCTCTTCAGTTCAGTTCAGTCGCTCAGTCATGTCCGACTCTTCGCAACCCCATGAATCGCAGCACGCCAGGCCTCCCTGTCCATCACCATCTCCCGGAGTTCACTCAGACTCACGTCCATCGAGTCAGTGATGCCATCCAGCCATCTCATCCTGGGTCGTCCCCTTCTCCTCCTGCTCCCAATCTCTCCCAGCATCAGAGTCTTTTCCAATGAGTCAACTCTTCACATGAGGTGTCCAAAGTACTGTAGCTTCAGCTTTAGCATCATTCCTTCCAAAGAAATCCCAGGGTTGAGCTCCTTCAGAATGGACTGGTTGGATCTCCTTGCAGTCCAAGGGACTCTCAAGAGTCTTCTCCAACACCACAGTTCAAAAGCATCAATTCTTCGGCGCTCAGCCTTCTTCACAGTCCAACTCTCACATCCATACATGACCACAGGAAAAACCATAGCCTTGACTAGATGGACCTTAGTCAGCAAAGTAATGTCTCTGCTTTTGAATATGCTATCTAGGTTGGTCATAACTTTTCTTCCAAGGAGTAAGCGTCTTTGAATTTCATGGCTGCAATCACCATCTGCAGTGATTTTGGAGCTCAAAAAAATAAAGTCTGACACTGTTTCTACTGTTTCCCCATCTATTTCCCATGAAGTGATGGGACCAGATGCCATGATCTTCATTTTCTGAATGTTGAGCTTTAAGCCAACTTTTTCACTCTCCTCTTTCACTTTCATCAAGAGGCTTTTTAGTTTCTCTTCACTTTCTGCCATAAGGGTGGTGTCATCTGCATATCTGAGGTTATTGATATTTCTCCTGGCAATCTTAATTCCAGCTTATGCTTCTTCCAGCCCAGCATTTCTCATGATGTACTCTGCATAGAAGTTAAATAAGCAGGGTGACAATATACAGCCTTGACGTACTCCTTTTCCTATTTGGAACCAGTCTGTTGTTCCATGTCCAGTTCTAACTGTTGCTTCCTGACCTGCATACAGATTTCTCAAGAGGCAGGTCAGGTGGTCTGGTATTCCCATCTCTTTCAGAATTTTCCACAGTTTATTGTGATCCACACAGTCAAAGGCTTTGGCATAGTCAATAAAGCAGAAATAGATGTTTTTCTGGAACTCTCTTGCTTTTTCCATGGTCCAGCGGATGTTGGCAATTTGATCTCTGGTTCCTCTGCCTTTTCTAAAACCAGCTTGAACATCAGGGAGTTCACGGTTCACATATTGCTGAAGCCTGGCTTGGAGAATTTTGAGCATTACTTTACTAGCATGTGAGACGAGTGCAATTGTGCCGTAGTTTGAGCATTCTTTGGCATTGCCTCTCTTTGGAATTGGAATGAAAACTGACCTTTTCCAGTCCTGTGGCCACTGCTGAGTTTTCCAAACTTGCTGGCACATTGAGTGCAGCACTTTCACAGCATCATCTTTCAGGATTTGAAACAGCTCAATTGGAATTCCATCACCTCCACTAACTTTGTTCGTAGTGATGCTTTCTAAGGCCCACTTGACTTCACATTCCAAGATGTCTGGCTCTAGATTAGTGATCACATCATCATGATTATCTGGGTTGTGAAGATCTTTTTTGTATAGTTCTTCTGTGTATTCTTGCCACCTCTTCTTAATATCTTCTGCTTCTGTTAGGTCCATACCATTTCTGTCCTTTATAGAGCCAATCTTTGCATGAAATGTTCCCTTGGTATCTCTAATTTTAAATACCTTAAAACCCTTTGACCCCTTGGCAGAAGTTGTGTGCTCTTGATCCATGGGTGCAGAGATGCACAACTGGTATGCAGTTTCACAAGTGTTACAGCCCTGGGGTTGAGTCTGCATAACTGCAGCATATCCAGAGGTTGACTTCTTTCGACCTCCAGAATAGCTCACTTAAAAATGCATGGCAGAGAGACCAGGGAGACTTGTTAAAAATATATGAATACAACGTTCTCTTTGCGGAAAGATATGTGCTTGTGTGGGTATGTGTGTGTAAAAGCTGCCGAAACCCTAAAAAAAAATAAGCACAGCTTCTCAGGCACTCTCAGTTTGCATACTGAAGTGTAATGTCAATAAGTCAGATGCTTCTGGGAAACCTGAGACTTAGGAAGCTCAGCTCCTGCCAGTGTAAATGCCAGCACCCTAGTCCCCCGGATCAGCTTCCCTCAGCCTGGAGCAGGGAATTCAGAGAAGCCCGTTTAGCCTTGCAGGACTGTGAAGTCAGTCGCTCCACCCACCCCAGGGACCGCATGGTGTCCGGCCTGTTTCGCATCCAACCTCTGTCTCCTCTTGCTGGAAGGCCTCAGGGTTTCACCCAACATTCTTGAAGGGACAGAGCCTTCCTATTCAGGGCCCATACAGCCCCTTTTTGCCTCTTGACCTCAGGCTGGGACTAAGATGGCTTTTTAAACTAAACCTTTCTTAATCATTTTGATATTTGGATTTTTTTCATTTGACTTCTAGCTTTCAAAGGAAAAAAAATAGAGGGAATGTAACTGAAAAATAGTTTTGCAAATATTTCGAATTTGCAGAAAATTGCACCTTTTCCAGTGGATGCAAAAGTCTGTTAAGTGGGGTAGGGGTGAGGGTGACAAGCTGCCAGCACCCTGGAGCTCATAGCTTCCCGTCAGCAGCATTCACACTGGCAGCGCTGTGGCCAAAACCCTAGAGAATGCATCAGACATTAGAGGAAACATAATCTCTCCCAAAGACCCAAAGTCAGATGGAGCCTTAAATATTTTATAGGAAAACATTTGCCAAAAAATGTGACTTGGCGGTAAATTACAAGATGGTACTCATTAAGGTTACTTGCTGACAGAGACAGCTGAAATGATAATCCACGATGCAAATTATTTTGGAGCCATGAAAAAAAAAATCTGTCAATAGTTTATATATTCTTGTTCTTCCATTTTGCCAAGATGAAGTGTTTTGGGATTGGCTAAGTAAAGCCCCATTAGCTCAACTCTGAAATCCAGAGAAGTAGAGTGACTTGAGAGAGTGCACGCAGAGCCCCCGCCCTGCTTATGTGCAAGGAAGAACAGCCTCCCCTGCAGTTAACAGTTCTTCTAAAAAAACCCCACCTCTGCAGATGGGGACGGAGCTTTAAGAATTCCTTGCCTGTAGACTAAACATGGTTTCAGAGCCTCCCCTCAAACCTCCGGCAGGAGGTGCACTTCAGAAAAACCACCCGGCACTCTGGTGCCAGCTGTCTGGGGAAAACATTGCTTCCCCACAAGCACTCAGCCGGAAGTTTTAGAATCCAGATGGTGTTTGTAACTGTGTCCCCCTACCCCGGAGAGTATTTGAATGCCTCTGCTGCCCTTGGCGCCTTCTTCTGGCCTCTCGGCTCCTCTCTGCTCTCTCGGATGCCATGGCAGGTGGCGGCGGCTCTGACTGACAGCAGTGGTTCCGTAGGTGTAATGTCACCTGCAGGGCTTATTAAAACACAGACCATTAGGCCCCGTCCCCAGAGTTTCTGATTTTGTGGGTCTGGAGTCAGTCAGTTCAGTCGCTCAGTCTTGTCCGACTCTTTGCAACCCCATGGACTGCAGCACACCAGGCTTTCCTGTCCATCACCAACTCCTGGAGCTTACTCAAACTCATGTCCATTGAGTTGGTGATGCCATCCAGCCATCTCATCCTCGGTCGTCCCCTTCTCCTCCTGCCCCCAATCCCTCCCAGCATCAGGGTCTTTTCCAGTGAGTCAGTTCTTCACATCAGGTGGCCAAAGTATTGGAGTTTCAGCTTCAGCATCAGTCCTTCCAATGAATATTCAGGACTGATCTCCTTTAGGATGGACTGGTTGGATCTCCTTGCAGTCCAAGGGACTCTCAAGAGTCTTCTCCAATGTCACAGTTTAAAAGCATCAATTCTTCGGGTCTGGGGTGGGATCCCAAGAATTGGCATTTCTAAATTCCCAGGTGATACTGATGCAGCTGGTCCTAGGACCACACTTTGAGAACCACTGGTCTGGGCTTTAATCTAAGGTGCCCCACCTTCCTCAGTTTGGGCTCAATCCCAGAATGTAGCACTCAGCACAACCCTACACAGACATCTTGGTTGGGAGAGGGCTGGTGCAGATAATTAGCCAGACACAGTGTCCAAAGTTACATATAAAACAGCCCTTTTCTTTAAAAAAAAAAGTATTTATTAATTTGGCTGACTTAGGTCTCAGCTGTGGTGTGCAGGATGTTTCTTTGTGGTGTGAAGTCTCTCTAGTTGTGCCATGCGGGCTTAGTTGCCCTACAACCTGTGGGATCTTCGTTTCCCGATGAGGGATCGAACTCACATCCCCTGCACTGCCAGGCAGATTCTTAACTACTGGACCGACAGGGAAGTCCCCCTTCTCATTTCATGTTCAGTGAAGATGCTGATCTATTCTAGAGGCCACTACGGGGCGGAGATTCTGGAGTCACTCCTCTGCCCCCTCCCACCAGCTCGCCCTTCTTGGGGTACTTGCACTAAAGAGGGCCTGACAGCGACCCTCAGGCTCCCAGGTGGCAGCTCCCTCCCTGTGGAAGAAAAGCCTTTTCCTCTGGACATCCTGCCCCCAACTCCCCCAGCCTCTCTCTTGGTTCCTTTCTTCTGCTGGGCTGTGATTCTTCATTTCCACCTTGCTATTAAATGGCTTCAGGACCTAGGAGTGGAGATAGAAAAGAGGAGAAGCCTTGTCTGCCCTGCAGGATGTATTGTGTGTAAGATAATCAGAACTTTTATACAGCCTGATGAACAGTGCCATGGCTGTGCCCTGTGGTATTATGCTAGAAGAGTTTCCCTCTGTTATCCTGGTCTGAACCGTATCCAGTCCCAGGATACAAGACCGGGTAGGGGGAGGGGCAGGCTTGCTATGGCACAAGAATGGGTCACTGTGCTGCTCACCTCCCTGGTAACGCTGCCTTATGCCTCAAAATGTAGGTTTGACACTAAGAATCTCTGCTCTTAGCAGCGGAGATGTTTTCAGACAGGGATTCTTTTTTTAATATAAATTTATTTATTTTAATTGGAGGCTAATTACTTTACAATATTGTATTGGTTTTGCTATACATCAACATGAATCCCAGACAGGGATTCTTGTTGCCCTCAGACCACACCTGGTAGGCAGCAGTTTGCAGTTTACCCTTACCCATGCCAGGAGGTGGCACACACATGGGACATATTAACCCTGATTAATAAATTCCCTAGCAGTGGTTCCCCTACCTGGCTGTCATCAGAATAACCTGTGAGACTTTTTTTTAATATACAGTATTCAAAAAAATATGTATAACACAGAAAGCAAGAGTGTCCTTGTTTTCTTAATATATAAAGAGCTCTTATGAACCAATAAGAGAAATATTCATAACTCAATATAAAAGGACATATGGTTTGTATAGGCAGTTCATATACAAACAAAAATTCTAAATTCTTTTATACATATGCAAAGACAGTTGATGTCATTCATAATTAAAGTCATGAAATTTAAACATTTGAACATTGAGGTATCACTTTTCACCTATCAGATTTGTAAAAAATAAAGTTTAATAATACACTTTATTGTCAATAGTGTGGACAAAAGATATTCTTATACATTGTTGGTGGGAGTGTATGTTGCTATAACCTTTTTGAATTGCAGTTTGTCAATATCTATCAAAATGTTACAGGCATATACCTTTGACTCAGTGATTTCACTGCTCTGAGTTTAGCATAGTGATGTCTTAAAATATGTATTGAAAAGTATATACAGGAATTAAACATGTATTAAAAAGCATATATAGCATTGCTTGTAATGGCAAAACTCAGAGACACCCTAAATGTTTATCAATAAACAGTGGGTAAATAAGTTTTGTTGTGGCTACCCACTGAAGCTCCCTGCTACTTTGAAAAGGATGATGTTAATCTGTGTTCATGTGACAATCTCCAAGATATGTTAAGTGAAAACAGCAAGGAGCAAGAACGTGATAGTGTACTATCATTTCTGTAAAAATATGGGTGATATATATGTATGCACTTACATTCATATGCAGAAATGTGTATAGCTTATTTTTTAAAGAATTTGTAAGAAACTGATGATAGATTGCCTTTGGGCAGGCAGGCCAAGACTCTCACTTTTAATATATATTCAATATATATCCCCTTTGCATTGTTGGAGTTTATTTTTGCTGTGGGTATGTTCTACTTCATTTAATTAAAAAAAAAAAAATATTCTTGGGCTCCCTTCCTGAACCAGCTGGGTTTGCTTCTCCAAGGTTGGGAGGCAGAAATTTATGTTTTAGAAAAGAACTCTACCTGAAGAAATGCCTGTGTGTAGTCTGGGATAGGGAATATACAAGAGGGGCTTGGAGCATCTTGTTTTGTCTAAAAGCAGCGAGCAAAGTGGGGGTGTGTCAGAGGAACCCAGGAGCCAGCCTGGAAAACCTTCCAATGGCCAAAGCTGGAAAGCTCGAGCAATAAAATAAATAGCATACTGTTGGATTGTAACCCAGAGTGTAAATATCCATGAGTCCATTTTGGTATGCATAAATGATTAAATAAATAAATGGGGAAAGAGAAACCCATCTCCCTTGCAGAATAATTCCAGGAATTCCAAATTATTTATGTAGATAGTCTCCACTCCAGGAAGTGAAGCTTAATTTCCACCTCTTCCTTGACTGTGTGTTGGGCTCAGGGAGCGATTTACAGTGAAGAAAACTGGTCAACACTACCTCCAGGCCGAGTAACCAAGATTAGCATCAATAGTGATAAATCTTGTTGAGAATATCTACCTTTGATAAGAATGGTACTTCATCTCTGTAGTATTGTTCCCTAAAACCCATAACCATGAGAAAAACAGCACAGAAACCCAAATTGAAGAGAATACCTGGCCTCTACTATTCAAAGCTACCAAGGTCATAAAAAAAATAAACCAAGGAAACTCTAAGAAACTGACCAAGACTGTTGCTGCTGCTGCTGCTGCTGCTGCTGCTAAGTTGCTTCAGTTGCGTCCGACTCTGTGCGACCCCAGAGACACCAGCCCCCCAGGCTCTGCCTTCCCTGGGATTCTCCAGGCAAGAACGCTGGAGTGGGTTGCCACTGTCTTCTCCAATGCATGAAAGTGAAAAGTGAAAGTGAAGTCACTCAGTCGTGCCCGACTCCTAGCAACCCCATGGACTGCAGCCCACCAGGCTCCTCTGTCCATGGGATTTGCCAGGCAAGAGTACTGGAGTGGGTGCCATTGCCTTCTCCCTGACAAAGACTACAGGAGACGAAAGAGACATGATGATTAAGTATAATGTGGTATTCTGGATAGGATCCTGCAACAGGAAAAGGATATTAGTGGAGAAACTAGTGAAACCCAAATAAGTATAGAGTTAATAATTAAAAACAACAATAAAAGCCTGACTCCAGGCTGCCATTAGGTACTTGAGAGTCCCTTCAGTTGAGGAACAAGAGACTTTATTGACCTCTCTCCCCTTCCCTCTCTCTTTCCTCTCCTTAACCCTTCCTATCCTTCCCTGTTTTTCTAGTCCCCTGGTCCTGGATGCAGAAATCTGGTCGAAGGGCCCTCAGCCTGAGCTGAGGATTGGAGACTGATCACCTCCTCTTGGCAGAGAACTCGAATTCTGGTTCTGGTCTGGTCTGATTTCTGGTGGGGACGAGTTCCAGTCTTCCCTTCTCTGGAGGCCCAGAGAAAAGTCCCATAACGCCTGGGTATCTGTAGGTGGCAGGAGATGTCTGTAAGGCCACCCCTTTCGCCTCCCCTCTCCTGCCTCCTCCCCCTTCTTCTTTCAACCTGGCTTCCTTTCCTCCCTTGATTCTTGTATTTAAGGGCTTCCCTGGTGGTGCAGAGGTTAAAGCATCTGCCTGCAATGTGGGAGACCTGGGTTTGATCCCTGGGTTGGGAAGATCCCCTGGAGAAGGAAATGGCAACCCACTCCAGTATTCTTGCCTGGAGAATCCCATGGATGGAGGAGCTTGGTGGGCTACGGGTCGCAAAGAGTCGGACACGACTGAGCAACTTCACTTTCAATTTCAGTTGAATGGAAGTGGCCTCCCTGGTGGCTCAGATGGTAAAGAATTTGTCTGCAGTACTGGAGACCGGGGTATGACTGCTGGGTAGGGAAGATCCCCTGGAGAAGGAAATGGCAATCCACTGCAGTACTCTTGCCTGGAGAATTCCATGAACAGAGAAGCCTGGTGGGCTGCAGTCCATAGGGTCACAAAGAGTTGAGCACGACTGAGTGGCTAACACTTTCACTTTCAATCGAATGGACTTTTTCACTTTGGTGTGCAATAAAAATACCCAGGGAGTTTGTAAGCCCTGTGTGTGTGCGTGCATGCTCAGTTGCTTCAGTCCTGTCCGACTCTTTGCAACCCCACGGACTATAGCCCACCAGGCTTCTCTGTCCATGGGGATTCTTCAGGAAAGACTTCTGGAGTGGGTTGCTATGCCTTTCTCCAGGGGATCTTCCCAACCCAGGGATCAAACCTGCGTCTATGTCTCCTACATTGGCAGGTGGGTTCTTTACCACTAGCACCGCCTGGGAAACCCTGTAAGCCCTATAGACACCACCAACTCTGATTCACTAGGTTCATGGTCGGCTTGGGGATATGCATTTTTAAAAGACAAAAGCCATGTTTTTTATTCTTTTTTTTTTTGGTATTTGGAATACTCTTTGATGACATCCTTGGGATTCTTTGCATAGTCCTTTACTTAAACCACCTATCTGCAATCAACCTTTCTACAGGAATTTCCATCATGAATCTCAGGGAGGTTGATTTTTGTTAGCACAAAGGTCCTCCACCAACTTGACATAAACAGACTCATCACAATTGGATGTAAGCACTCAAAAATGGGCTTGGCACTAAGAGATGGGCAGCTTCACAAATGCCATGTGCTAGGTCATCATGGAAGAAGGCAGTCTTCTGTACCTTGTAAAGGAGCAATGCTGTGGTCGTGGGTTATGGAGCCAGATCTTGAATGTGCTTGAGCCCCTGCCTCTGCCCAGGGGATGGCAGGGAAACAGGACATGCATTTTAATTATTTATAATTTTTTTTTTGATGTATAGTTGATTTGCAATTTTGTCTTGGGATTAGGTATATACCAAAGTGATTCAGTTATATTTTTTTCAGATTTTTTTCCATTGCAAGTTATTACAAGATACTGAATATAATTCCCTATGCTATACAGTAAATCCTTCTTGCTTATCTGTTTCATTTATAGCAATTTGTTAATCCCATACTCTTAATTTATCCCTCTTCCCCTCCCTTTCCCCTTCAGTAACTTTAACTGTATTTTCTATGTCAGTGAGTCTGTTTCTGTTTTGTGTATAGATTCATTTGTATTTTTTTTTTAGATTCTATGTATAAGTGATATAGTTTAATATTTGTTTTTTCTCTTGTTTTACTTAGTGTGATATTCTCTAGATGCATCCATGTTGCTGCAAATGGCAATATTTCATTCTTTTTTGTGACTGAATAATAGTCTATATATATAAAAATGCACACACCATATATATTTATACCACATCTTCTTAAACCCATTGTCTGTTGATGGGCACTTGAGTTGTTTCTATGTGTTGGCTATTGTAAATAGTGCTCCTCTGAACACTGGGGTGCATGAATCTTTTCAAATTGGAATTTTCATTTTTTCCAGATATATGGCCAAGAGTGGAATTGCTCAATCATAAAGTAGTTCTACTTTTAGTTTTTACTTGTTTACTTTTAAACTTTTATTTATTTAGTTTTGGCCATGCCACACTGCTTGCAGGAACTTAGTTGCCCACCCAGGGATCAAATCCATGTCCTTTGAAGTGAAAGAGTAGAGTCCTAACCTCCGGACTGCCAGGGAATTGCTCTATTTTTTAGTTTTTAAAGGAACCTCCATGCTGTTTTCCATAGTGGCCGCACCAGTTTATATTCCCATCAACAGTGTAGGAGGGTTCCCTTTTCTCCACACTCTCTCCAGTATTTATTATTGTAGATGTTTTGATGATAGCCATTCTGACCAGTATGAGCTGATACCTCACTGTGGTTTTGATTTGCATGTATGTAATAATTAGCGATGTTGAGCATCTTCTCTTGAGCCTGTTAGTCATTTGTATGTCTTCTTTGGAGAAATGTCTATTTCGGGTTTTTGCCCATTTTTTGATTAGGTTGTTTGGGTTTTTTTAATATTGAGTTATATGAGCTGCTTGTATATTTTAGATATTAGCCCCTTGTTGGTTGCATTGTTTGCAAATATATTTTCCCAGTTTGTAGGTTGTTTTTTCATTTTGTTGATGGTTTTCTTTGCTGTACAAAATGTTTGATTAGGTCTCATGTGTTTATTTTTGCTTTTATTTCTTTTGTCTTGGGAGACTGCTCTAAGAAAATATTGCTAACGTTATATCCAAGAATGTTTTGCCTATGTTTTCTTCTAGGAGTTTTATGGTGTTATGTCTTATATTTAGGTCTTTAAGCCATTTTGAGTTTATTTGTATATATGGTATGAGGGGATATTCTAATTTTATTGATTTACATGTAGCTGTCCAGCTTTCTCAACACCAATTGTTGAAGAGACAATCTTTTTCTCCATTGTATATTCTTGCCTCCTTTGTTATATATCAGTTGATCATAGACGTGTGGGTTTATTTCTGGGCTGGGGATATGCATCTTTAATAAGTGCTACAAGAACTTTTCAAATGCCACAATTCGGACACACTGCACTGAAAACCAAAATCTGATATTCTGTTCATAATTACTATGTCTGTCAATAAGATGTGAGTTCAGTTGGGACAAAATCTGCTGAAAATAGAAAGATCATGAACTTCTATTATATAACATCCCCAGTCTATCTGGGGCTCAAAATGAGTTTCTATAACATCCCCAGTCTATTTGGGGCTCTCAATGAGTTTCCTAATAGAATCTTTACCACCATTTGACATGTGATAAGTGTGAAATGAACACATACTGAACATGAGGAATTAACAGGAAACTTCCTGACACATCACTCTTTCTGATCATCCTGACCTAGCATAGCTGGAAGAGTTTATTTCCTGTGGCACTTAATTCACATTTAAGTCATATTCTTTTATTTTTCAATGCAGGTACAATGTCAACCATGAAATTTGTTTGCAGAATTAGAGATGATGGATATGTTGTACTTCTTCCAAAGGCATCCTGTGCCCTCTTTCCTTAGGTTCTTTCTGCCCATAGTTTCCTCTCCTTGGAACTGTCTTTCCAAACCAATCCATACCCCTACTTCCTGCTTCTCCCCCAACACCCACCAACACATTCCTAGTTAATTCCTACTCAAGTCTTGGCTTAAAGATCATTTTCTCATGCAGCCTCCCACACTGGTAAGGACCTCTCCAACGTGCTCCCAGAGCACTTAGTCATTCCAGCACTACCACCATTACTTAAAAGGAAAACAAGGCCAGAATTCCTTTCTTAGTGCTTTGCTATGGGTTTTTTTTTTTTTTCTTTTAATCTATTGTTTGCATTTTCACAAGTTCTGGTACTATCCAATAGAACTTTCTGTGATAGTGGAAATGTTCTTTATTTGTGCTTAGGTTTCAGTCCAAGAAATTGTGCCTCTTGACAACAGATATTTCATAGCTTCATAATAACGTTGCTTTTCTATTGTGTATTTCCTTCTATTTCTATCAATTTGACTAAGAGAGCAGGAAAGGCTAGAGGAAACTCTCACACAGGAGGTGATATTAGAGAAAGTCAAGAGCAGTGAAGAGGTGTTTTCCTGCAGGACAACAGAGACTGGTCCTGTGGCAGATGGAATGCCACGGACAAAGTTTCCAAAGCATGAAACAGCAAGACAAAATTCAGGAGGTCTCAAACACAGTTAATCTCTAAGGAGGACATACAGGGAACCCAACACAGACATTTCATATAAGACATGGAAAAAAATTGATTAGAATTTGATCTTGGCAAGTGAAAAGAAAAATTATAAGAAATTTATAGTGTTATTTATAAACATTTTTTTAAAGTTAGGTAATAATTGTAAGTCTTCCCTAATTTGGGGAATAAAAAACAAAGTTCTATCATAGGATTTGGAAATCTACTTTTTAAAAAATGTGTCTGGGAGCACATCTGACAAATAGATTGAAGTCCTTCATTTTTCTCAGCTGCTCCACTTAATCTGTGACTTTCAAATATTTCTCTTTTGAAGATCCATTTTTTCCTCTTTAATTTTTAACTGCTCTAACTCTGTAACTCTTATTTATCAGTGTTCGCCTGTGGTTCTAGCATTTCTTCAACATCATCTCCATGAATTTCATGAAACACTGCATCAAAGTTATTCATATTACAATAATTTTTGTGTCCCAAACTAACCAGACAGATTTGGATGTTGTTCAGTCACTAAGTTGAGTCCAACCCTTTGCAACCCCATGAACTGCTGCACGCCAGGTTTCCCTGTCCTTCACCGTTCCCTAGAATTTGCTCAAACTCATGCCCATTGAATTGGTGATACCATCCAACCATCTCATCCTCTGTCGTCCCCTTCTCCTGCCTTCAATCTTTCCCAGCCTCAGAGTCTTTCCCAATCATTATTTGGATCATGATTACCAGCTGAAGAAGAACCTCCTACAGTTCAGTATAGCTGATGTGTTGGATATGGGATAAGGAGCAGTGGGAAAACCCTGACATTTACCAGCTTCAGCAAGTAATTCTGACTTTCTGACTTCCAGATTTCTCATTTACCTTGAGGCAGCTGTTGCAAGAGCTCAGTAAGACTGCACAGTGGAAACACCAAGCATTGTGCCAGGAACATGACCATCCCTCAGTCAGTATTCATGGTCTTCTTCTGCAATGCTTTGGATATCCCATATTGTATTTGATTGATTGATTGATTTGTGCACTGATCAGATTTCTGTCTTGTCACTCTTGTCAGATGCACTCAAAACCTGATAGATGAACTTGTGTATTGCAGAGGGACAAAGCAAGGAAACATTTGTCAATTTTTAAGACAGGGGTTCCCAAGAAGCTAGCTTTGTAGTGCATAGAGAGAGAAAGCAGAACAGGAATTTGAGACGTGACATATGCTGAAAATGACATTGCTGAGACTAAGCAGAGTTCACATTTGCAAAATATGCAAAGATTCTTATTCCAGGGCCAAGGGATTCTGGAATCTAGCCCTTCCTACGTGTCACTCATTCTAGAGGAATAAATAAATTAGGCAGGGAAATAGAAGAATCAGCATGCTTCACTGCAATCTTAAAATTGAATTTATAAATAAAAATTAGAAGATGGAGCACATCCTGGGAATTATTGACAAATGTGAGACTCTCCTGACAGCTAATCTGAAATGCAATTTTTCTGTCTATTGTTCTTAAAATAATTTTTCAGTTCATATTTTAATGTATTTGTTTTGGAATGTTTTATTTCCTTCAAGAACAAAGGGATTCTTTGGAAAGAATTATGTGCAAAAATTAGCCAAGTGGTTTGCAACCATTTGCTATGAAAATTTATATGCAGTGGTGGTGGTCTAAAGTATAATCTTCACTTTATCATATAATTCCCATTCTTTGGAAATACCTCGAAGACTAAATCTCATGAGACAGTTAAGGAGCAAGGCTCTGATTTTTTAATGAGAAACTAAAAATAATAATGAGACTTGTTATCAGATTGGAATAAAAAACTCATGAATAAAGAAACAAATTTGAGATTTTAATCTTTGTGTTCCATGATCCAACCACATAATAATAGTATCTTAAGAGAAATTTATCATGATTTCTTTGAGGTAATATTTGCAGCTATTTTCCTGGTGTGGATTAATTTCATGGAAATAAATCCCAAGGATGAATGAGCTTGTCTACAGGAGAAAAATGCTGATGGGCTGTGTCTTAATCATACACATCCTTCTTCAGAAATGTTTAACCAAGAATTGTGCATGTAAGCATTAAAAGATGATTTAAGTAAGCTATTGATTTAAGAGAATTTGTTTTGGAAGAGCAAGACTAGATCTTAACAACAGCACACAGAGAAAAATCTAAGCTTCCCAGCACAAATGTCAGAAAACTTCTACTTATCCTCTGTTACTTGCCATTTCTAATTTCCTCACAGAAGAGTGTTCTTTTAATTTCCTTATTATATAAATAAACTTTAATAAATCAGGCCTAGAAAGCTCAACAACCCAATAGAAGACATGAATAGGCAGTTCATAAAGAAACATACTGGGTTGGCCAAAAATGTTCATTCAGGTTTTCCATAACATCTTATAAATATGAAAAATACTTTAACAAGGTAATTATTAAGTCAAATTAAAAAGAGAAAGTTATATAAGAAATGCAATCTTAGTTCCCAACTTGGCTCAGCAACAAATAATATTTATGTAGAAATAATATCCTAAATGCTAAACCTAATATACCTGTAAGTAGCTTATTGAACAAGAGGGACTTGGAAGGTTCCAGCTGCAAGACTCTGTTATCTCACTTTTTCAGCCCCATGGCTGAACTTTCAGACGGTATCTATCATGTTTCTAAGTACTTTGAGGTTATTCATGAATAGTCTCCATTTTTTCCAGGTTATCCAAAGTCCAGTGTCATCTAATATCAGAACACCACGCTCTTATCCAGTTTCTGCTTCTCCTGTCCCACAGCTTGGGCCTAACACAGGCTTGAAAGTCTACAGTGGGCAAGAAGTATGGGGAGGGTTGCCAAATAAAATACGGAACGCCCAGCTAAATGTGAATTCCAGAAAACAACAAATGCTTTTAGTAGAATTACATCCCAAATATTGCATAGGATGTACTTAGACTAAAAAAAGCATTCATTGTTTATCTAAAATTCAAATTTAACTGGGCATCCTGTACTTTTATTTGCTAAATCTGGCAACCTCAAGTAGAAGGTCAACATCACTTTATTCCATCTTGCTCACTGATGCTGCCTCTGGCTCCTCTGGGGTTAGATGAAGACACAGAAAGGGTAGAATGAAGGGGAAGAAGAGCTCTTGGCCTGCAGAGTTGTCATCTGCCACAAGTACGCTCTTTGTACATCAGTATGCCCAAGGTTGGTTCATGGGAGAACCTTCATCACTGGGATGTTTTTGCAATAGTCATCTTGACCTAGAAGATGCCTCATTTGGCTGACCACTGACAGCTGTCCACTCAACACCTGGTTTCTGCCTGTCCACTCTGTTGGGGTCATTTTTCATCCCTCCTGATGGTACTGTTGGTTGAGAACTATTGAAAACATACCTATTGACAGCTCTCTTGCACAGAATCTGATCGGGCCCACTGAAAACCAGATCTCTGTTCCACCAGTCCCTGGAAATGCTGGCCAGCCTTGACTCCTTGTCCTGCTACCACGTAGACTGCTCTAGCCAGCTTCTGGCTTCGGATTTTTTTTTTTTCAGGTGTCAGTCATCAAGTATGTGACTGTTCCTGCAGACGATCAGTCTCTCTGAGGTTCCTTGTGAAGTCCCCCTTACTCAATTCCGGATGAGTGGAAGAAGGTGTCCTCTCCTCCAGCACTAGGGGTGGGGCAGGAAGAGCAGCACCCTGCTGACTCTCTCCAAAGCACTGCCCAACAGAGGCTCCTTCAGTTCCTTGGTTAATTTTTAAGACTGGAGGTAGTTAGTGGTAAAGACTGGAAGAATCACGTTGGGGCTACCCCATTTGCAAGCAGTGCATGGATTTCTAGAATCTCTATTTACAAAGGGGAGCTTTGTACCTTTTGTTCTCAACTTTGGAGTCTCAGCTGAATTTCAGAGACTTAGGAAGTCAGTTTTGACAATGTATGACATAACTAAAAATAATTATATTGTGAAGATGAGAGGAAAAGTCTGTGTGCATATGTTCTGTGTGTGTGTGTGTGTGTATGTGTGTGTGTGTGTGTAGGGTGCAAGGGATTGTCATAAATCCAAATCCTCTTTTATCATAATGGGAAGGCAGAAGAGTGTGTCTGAAACTGATAGATCAAGAAGTAACAGTATAAGCGCACTATTTAGAAATATGGAGATAAATACCAGAAAGAAGATCCAAGTATATCAGAATGCTTGTTTTGGGGGAGTGGGACTGGGGATTTGAAGATAGTGGAGACAAAATACTGCTATTTTTCATTATATGCCTTTAATACTATTTAAAAATTTTTTATTTTGTTTTAATTTTTTGGCCTGTGTAGTGTGTGGGGTCTTAGTTCCCCCCCACCATAGATCAAAGCTGCACTCCCTGCATTTGGATGCAGCAAAAGCAGTCTTTAGAGGGCAGTTTGTAGCAATGAAATATTTCAACTAAAAATGAAAGAAATAGGAATGTCCTTTCACTAATGCCATCTCACCAGGTTAGAGGGGCGACTTGGATAATATGCTGTGGAAATGTGTAAGCAATCTGTTTGGGAGGAAATGATCTAAGCGATGATTCCCAGACATCCTCTTTAAGAAAGACAATGGCTTTGAAAGACCATTTTGGTGGCTGGGTAACTTTGGATATAACTTTTAGATAGAATAGATTTAGACCATATAGAATTTATGGTCATGAGACATAGACTTATAAAATGTTAAGAGAACTTGTGTAGATAGATATTTAGCTCTCTTTAAAAAGAATGCTGTATAGAAAAAGCTAGAAAGAAATACACCTAAATATTAACCGTGATTATTTTGAGTGAGAATGAAAGAATTACGGATGATTTTTATTTTCTTATTTTGCACTCAAGTTCAAATATGGAATTTAAAACATTTCTTAAAATGTGCTAGAAGTATTTATAGTGAGCTGGATCCACTCCTACATTGGCTGAACTGCCTGCCCCAAAGAGATTCCAAGATGAGAGTGTGTGTCTCAGAGGTTTCTCTCCTTCAGAGTCAGCCTGGGAACCTGTCTGCACTTGAATAGGCACTCCTACCCTTAAACTACCATTTTCCTAACTTGATTCCCCCAAAGATTTTGTGAAAGGAGAGCCAGAGGTAGGAGGGTGGTCTGCAAGGTAACGGCTATCATCCCTGTAGCTCTGATAGGTGTATTCTCTTTCCGTTGGCCACAGGATGTCACCTTGCCGTGCAGGCCTAGCCTCGGCTGACCAATAGCAGCCACCACTCAAGGCTGCTCACTGTGTAACTCAAGGGTGTCATTCACGGGGATTGATGTGAGTCGTGTCTCCTGGTGAGCGGTGTGGGAACAGTCCTTATCATAAGGCTTATCTGGTTTCCTGGAGATGTTTGGACTTCCTCCCTCCCTGGCCCGTCACTTATCAGCAGACTGCTATAATAACAATCCAGTGACAGCGCTCAGCTCAGCTTCCCCACTGAGGTTACGTGTCTGCGTGTTGGGCTTCCCTTGTGCCAGCTGGCACATGACTCAGACATCATTAAACTATCCTCAGCTCAAAGCCCGGCTAATTCTCCAGAGGGCTGGGGGGTAGGAGGAGGGTCAGGCCTTCAGGTCTGAGTCAATGGCCAGCAGTACTTTTTGGCTTATATTCTAGAAAAGATTTTTGATTTTTGTGCCCTTCACAGGGATGACTATATTAAACATCAGGTGAAAATAAAGCCTGCTATGAAGTAAGGTAAGAGTCCTTCAGGGACTGCTAACACCCTAATCTTGAGTCCTTTCTTCTGATTGGGCCAGAAGACTCCCCTCAGCCCTGATTATTCTATTAACCAGAGACTGACGTAGCACTTAGATGTCTACAAAGGGCTGCTGACGTCCAGGCCTTGGAATGGAATGGAAAAAGTAAATTACAGAAAAGTAATTACGTGCTTGATCCCATTTATGTAATGATACTCGTAAATCAGTATGATCCTAAAGATATAGAGATATTTAGAGGACGTTCACTTAAAAATGATCAGCGGTTATCTCTAGGTAGTAGAATTTGGGGGTGGTTTTTTAGTGGGGTGTGTTTTTCTTAGCTTTTTAAATTGTAATTCTGTCTTAGAAGAATTTTGTTAACCATAAGCATGTGTGATTTTTATAGACTAAAACCAGTAAAACCATTTTTTCTAAAGAAAATGTCTTTTTTTAATGTCTTTTACACATATGTCTCTTTTTTAAAAAATAATTTTAATTAGTTTATTTATTTTTGGCTATACTGGTGAAAAGAAACTATTTATTTTTGCCCATGTTGCTGCGTGGGCTTTCTCCAGTTGCGGCACGAGGGCTTCTCATTGTGGTGGCTTCTCTTGTTGAGGAGCACAGGTTCCGGGGTGCGCAGGCTTCAGTAGCTGGGCTCCTGGGCTCTAGGGCAGAGGCTCAACAGCTGTGGTGCATTTAGTTGCTCTGTGGCGTGTGGGATCTTCCCGGGCCAGGGATCAAACCCATGTCTCCTGCATGGGCAGGCGAATTCTTTACTTCTGTACCACTGGGGTCACCCATATACATCTCTTTTGACATGAGTATAACCTGGGACAATTTAGCTAACTTCTCTGTTCCTCAGTTTCCTCTGTTATAATATGCAGATAATAATACCTCCTACCTCATCAGACTGTAAGGATGGAATGTGTTAATATACCAAAGTACTTAGAAAAGTGTTCAAAACATTGAAGTGCTCAATGTTATTATTTTGGTGGTAGTGGTGGTTGATGTCACTTTTTTTTTTTTCTATTATTATAACTTCACATTGTGCAATAAGGTCAGCAGGACAGGAAATACTCAGAAGCAAAAAGCCAAATTATTTCTGCAGGGCTACGAGACAGATGAGTGATAGTTGAAAAGAAAGATGTTGTTGCATTGACACGTTTCAATGGAGAGCCAAATGGTTTGTACAACTGATGATCAGTTTGCTAGTAATTCTTCAGTCAGGTAACTTTCTAGGAGACAACTTTCCAGGAAAAAAATGCAGTGATTTTTGGATTGATGAACTTCAAAGAAATGTATGAAGGTTATAATGAGACCGGAACTTCTGTATGAAATTCCTTTACAACATAGGCTCCCTGCAGCTACTCAGTCCATTTCATCAACACAGAACCTTCAGGAAGAATTTGGGAGGGATGATGAGCTGATGCTATATTAACCTCTTGGGTTTTTATTTGCCAGGGGGTGGGGGGAGGGTGGTGCAATGGTGTCTGCCTGGCAGGTGTATGTCATGAGAGGCCGGAAAGTTATGGTTTGTAAGTGTGCATGGGTCAGGGCACCAGGCTCCCTAACCCTGAAATACTTGCTCTGAAGCTCTCCCTAAGTCGGTTCATGGCTCAGATGCCTCTGGCTCTAGCCTTCTCGTGATGGGAGCACCTAGACTTGAATCCGTCATCCAGGCTCTTTTCTCTGATGACAACTGATAGAGGGTGTGGCACCAAAGGTATGTCATCATTCAAGCTGATCTGAACTGGGAACCCAGGAGGAGGGACCAGTGTGTGTATCCTTATCATTGACAAACAAACAAAGCCGCGTGCCCATTAAGAAGGTACCACCACAAAAACCCATTCATTATCATTCCACTTAGAGGAATTCTGTGCTTAAAATTCCACAATAAATGTAAGCGCTTTCACTAGCCATGTCATGGCTGAAAAGAAACATTCTTGTGAGCAGCATGACTAGATAATGGTTATGAATGCAGCCTCAAGAAGGGCGTTCGTTCCTGTTTTTGGTACGTGAATTACTTTGTCACACCGTGACAAAAGTAAGACATCAGAACCCCTGGTATAAAACAGACAAATGCAGACTCTTCAGAGGGGGATAAAACATTATCTGTGTATGTATGTGTTAGTTCTTATAAAACAGACACTAAATAACACGTATTTTGAAGTGATAACACGTAGCTTAGTGACCTGCATGCTATATTATTTTGTTTATTTACATCATACTGAGGATAGAAGTGGTTACTAAGAAAATAATTTGGAACCTGGTCTAATATAGACCATGGGAAAAAGCCCCAGGCCTCTACTCCCTTAGCAGTACAGAAATTATTTTGACCTTGAAGGGTTTTAGAGCAGTTATACCAATGACCACCTGGGTCAATAAAAGAAAAATCTTTATTGATTTGAGGCATGTAGCTTCTAGGAGTAGGTTCCAAGACAAACAATTTGCAGATACTTGCTTGTCAGTGTTAGTAGGCTATTATTTAACTTATATGCAGAGTACATCATGAGAAATGCTGGGCTGGAAGAAGCACAAGCTGGAATCAAGACTGCCGGGAGAAATATCAATAGCTTCAGATACGCAGATGACACCACCCTTATGGCAGAAAGTGAAGAGGAACTAAAAAGCCTCCTGACGAAAGTGAAAGTGGAGAGTGAAAAAGTTGGCTTAAAGCTCAACATTCAGAAAACGAAGATCATGGCATCTGGTCCCATCACTTCATGGGAAATAGATGGGGAAACAGTGGAAACAGTGGCAGACTTTATTTTTGGGGGCTCCAAAAATCACTGCAGATGGTGATTGCAGCCATGAAATTAAAAGATGCTTACTCCTTGGAAGAAAAGTTATGACCAACCTAGATAGCATATTCAAAAGCAGAGACATTACTTTGCCAACAAAGGTCTGTCTAGTCAAGGCTATGGTTTTTCCAGTGGTCATGTATGGATGTGAGAGTTGGACTGTGAAGAAAGCTGAGCGCCAAAGGATTGATGCTTTTGAACCGTGGTGTTGGAGAAGACTCTTGAGAGTCCCTTGGACTGCAAGGAGATCCAACCAGTCCATTCTAAAGGAGATCAGCCCTGGGTGTTCTTTGAAAGGAATGATGCTAAAGCTGAAACTCTAGTACGTTGGCCACCTCATGCGAAGAGTTGACTCATTGGAAAAGACTCTGATGCTGGGAGGGATTGGGGGCAGGAGAAGAAGGGGACGACCGAGGATGAGATGGCTGGATGGCATCACTGCCTTGATGGATGTGAGTTTGGGTGAACTCCGGGAGTTGGTGATGGACAGGGAGGCCTGGCATGCTGTGATTCATGGGGTCGCAAAGAGTCGGACACGACTGAGCGACTGAACTGAACTGAAGCTGAATCCCACAAGTCTGGAGTAAGATGGTCCTCTGAGAGTTAAACTATAATATCAACACATAATGAACTGAAGTAGAAATACTCAAACTCACCTTAAAGAAAGAATGCTACCCAGACAGAGCTTTACTATCATAGAAAAAGCATGAAGGGAAGTGTGTATCCAGCTAAAGGGTGCTGCCTAGGGGATCAGAAACCTTCAGTTCAGTTCAGTTCAGTCGCTCAGTCGTGTCCGACTCTTCGCGACCCCATGAATTACAACACGCCAGGCCTCCCTGTCCATCACCAACTCCCGGAGTTCACTCAGACTCGCCTTAGACCACAGTTTTTGAATCATGCCTTTTTTTTTCCTTTGGTCTGTAAAGGACATTCCCCAGTAGGGGAAGAAGCAGAGGACTGTCACCAAGTGACTGTAAATGTTCAGATCCCTAGGTTAGAACCTCCCTAATGTGAGCATGCTGTATTGTGCTGCTGCTGCTGCTGCTAAGTCGCTTCAGTCGTGTCTGACTCTGTGCGACCCCATAGACGGCAGCCCACCAGGCTCCCCCGTCCCTGGGAGTATTGTGCTAGGTGTGCCTAACACCTTGAAATACTCTAATGATCCCAGTCCTCTTGCTCTGATTCCATGTTTATAACCTCTTGCTTACTCTGGCTTCTCAGGTCAGTGTTCCTACAGAGAAATTTTGTACGAAGAATATGAATGTCATGTTTTCCCATCATAACTGCTATTTTTGATATTGCGAATGAATTTAATTTTTAGGAGCTGGCTTCCCACACAACTTGATTAGAGGGAGAAAATGCTGCCCAGGCCCACTTAGGGTTCCAGTCTACAGTCTTTATCATGTTTTGATTGTGTAGCTTGAGTCACAGTGGGCACCTTCATTTCCTGGTTCTCAGAGAATAACATCTTCATAGGCTCAAAACACTGATGCAAGTGTGTATGGAACAGGTCTCTCAGTCAGTCAATGCATTGTGGTTTAGATTTTACGTCTAATTGCAGGTACCTGATTAAGGTGAGTGTAACTGACAAAATTAGGTTTCTAAGCCTATAAGACCAAGGGCCTTCCTGGTAGCTCAGTTGGTAAAGAATCTGCCTGCCATGCAGGAGACCCTGGTTCGATTCCTGGGTTGGAAAGATCCCCTGGAGAAGGGAACGGCTACCCACTCCAGTATTGTGACCAAGAGAATTCCTTAGGGTCGCAAAGAGTCAGACAGGACTGAGCGACTTTCACTTTCAAGACCAAGGCCCACCCAGCAGACCATGGGAAATTGCCAAAGGTGACAGGTATGACAGCCTGGATAACAGCCTCCCAAACAATCTGACTGTCTTGCCTGGAAAGGCGCACCTGCTTGTCTCTGGGCCCAGCAGATCATGCCCCCTGTCACTCTGCTGCATAAATCTTGGACCTTATATAAATGAGCTTACCAGTTTTATGGGATTCTTTGAGACAAGCTAGTAAAAAAGTTGAGAGATATCTACTCAAAACAGTGAATTTGGCTTTTGAGTAATTGACCTGAAGCTTTTCTTTTGGGGAATAATTAGCCATTAGGACCAAATGCCTGTTAAGACTACTCCTGGGTCATGATTAATGCATGTGTGTAATCTGCATGTAAGAGAAATGTGTCTTTCATTCTCTATAACCAGCAGTGAGGCATCCAGCTGACTCAAAAGCAGTAAAATATGATTATGATCTGAAGGAGGAGCGGACAAATTTCAGTTTTATCCTATCAGAGATTATTAACTGATGTTTAAACTTAGACTGGACACAGTTGAAGTCCATAAAGTCACAACCCAAGGAAAAGCCTGTAAGAACCATCGTTTATATTGCTACGGGTAGATCTCTCTTTAAGGTAGCAAAGAATCTAGTAGTGGCTTATAGTGGAATATTTAATAGTTACTCCTGAACCCGTGGTTCCTCATGTTAAGTTCTGGCCTGGAAATCCCAGATTTAACATTCCTTTTAAACAATGATAATGAGATATTTGATTTCCTTCAGTCATTTGTATTATTACTGTGGTGGAGTAAATACATAAATACTGATTTTTCTT
This sequence comes from Capricornis sumatraensis, assembly GCF_032405125.1. NCBI lineage: Eukaryota > Metazoa > Chordata > Mammalia > Artiodactyla > Bovidae > Capricornis > Capricornis sumatraensis. Next base: position 80,823,571 of record NC_091079.1, read on the forward strand.
TAAAAAAAAAAAACTTTAAATTTTGTGTTGGGGTACAGCTGATTAACAGTATTATGATTGTTTCGGATAAACAGAGAAGGGACTCAGCCTTATATATACACATGTATCCATTCTCCCCCAAATTCCCTCCCCATCCAGGCTGCCACATGACATTGAGCAGAGTTCCATGTGTTATAGAGTAAGTTCTTATTGGTCCTCCATTTTAAATATAGCAGCGTGTGTATGTCAGTCCCAAACTTCTGAACCATATTCCTTCCCCTCGGCAACCGTAAGTTCATTCTCTTGAGTCTCTTTCTGTTTTATAAAGTAAAACCTGGCCACCTTTTGCCTGGAACATGTAACAGATTAATAGATCTGTAATCAAGCAAAGAAAAGAGTTTTCTACTTTTTTAAAGTTAAGCTTTATGTTTTGAGACAGCTGTAGATTCATATGCAGTTTTAAGAAATAATATTGAGAGATCCTGTGTCCCTTTCCTCAGTTTTCCCCAGTGGTAACATGTTGCAAACTTATAGTGTGAGATTGCAACCTGGATATTGACATAAATAAGTCAGGAAGCCTTTTCATAGCCACACCCACATCCCCCCACTCCCGTCACTCCTTAATTCCTGGCAACCAGTAATCAATTCTTCATTTCTATAATTTTGTCCTTTCAAGAATCTTATGTAAATAGTCATACCGTATGTAACCTTTAGTTAGTGTTAGTCGCTCAGTCATGTCTGACTCTTTGTGACCCCGCGGACTGTAGTCCCCTCAGGATCCTCTGTCCATGTGATTCTCCAGGCAAGAATACTGGAGTGGGTTGCCATGCCCTCCTGCAGGGGATCTTCCCGACCCAGGGATCAAACTCATGTCTCCTGTGTCTCCTGCATTGCAGGCAGATTTTTACCTGCTGAGCCATCTGGAAAGCGCCATGTAACCTTTGGGGACTGACTTTTTTTCACTCAACGTAATCCTGTGGAGATTTATCTAAGTTGTTACATCTATCCATTTTTTTTTTTTTTTTATCAATTGCTGAGTAGTATTCCATGTCATGGATGTATGTACCACGGTTTGCTGAACTGTTTACCCATTCAAGGACAAAGGAGTTATTTCCAATTTTGAGTGAGTGAGTGAAGTCGCTCAGTCGTGTCTGACTCTTTGCGACCCCATGGACTGTAGCCTGTCAGGCTCCTCCGTCCATGGGATTTTCCAGGCAAGAGTGCTGGAGTGGATTGCCATTTCCTTCTCCAGGGGATCTTCCCAACCCAGGAAACGAACCCGGGTCTCCCGCATTGCAGGCAGACGCGTTACCGTCTGAGCCACCAGTTAGACAGCTATAAATAAAGCTGCTAAAAATATTTGTTTCTAAGTTTTTGTGTGAATATACATTTTCGTTTCTCTGGGGTAAGTGCCCAGGAATGCAGTAGCTGGGTCATATGGTGGTTGCATGTTTAGTCTTTTAATAAACTGCCAAATTGTTTTATAGAGTGGCTGTATCGCTTTGCATTCCCAGCAGTAGTGACTGAGTTTCTGCACATCTTTGCCAGCATTTGGTATCGTCACTATTTCTCATTAGACATTTTGATAGGTATTAGCAATATCTCATTGTAGTTATTTTTTTCATTGTGGTTTTAGTTTGCATTTCTCTGATGAATAATGATGTTGAACATCTTTTCAGGTAGTTATTTACCATTTGTATATGCTCTTGAATGAAATGTCTCTTCATATCTTCAGCCCTTTTTTTTCTAGTTGAATTGCATGGTTTTCTTTATTGTTGTTGTTTTTAATTAATTAATTTATTTTAATTGGAGTCTAATTACTTTGCAATATTGTGGTGGCTTTTGCCATACATTGACATGAATCAGCTATGGTTTACTGTTGTGTTTTGAGAATTCTTAGTATGTTCTACATCCTAGTCCTTAGTCAGATATGTGGTTTGCAAACATTTTCTTCTTGTTTGTAGCTTCTCTTTCCATCCTCTTATTTCACAGAGCAAAATGTTTAATTTTGATAAGATTCAATTTTTAATTTTTCATTTTACAGACCTTGGTTTTGGTGTCAAGTCTGGATACTCTAGTTTTAGATTCTGAAAATTTTCTCATATTTTCATTCTGAAAGTTTTATAGCTTTACAGTTTAAGTCTGTGATCTATTTTGAGTAATTTTTTCATATAAGGTGTGACATTTGCGTCCCATTTTTTTGGTCTATGATGTCCAATGCACTCTAGAACCATTTGCTTAAAATCTTCCTCCCATTGAATTCTACCTTTGTCAAAATCAGTTGGGCATATTTGTGTGGTACTATTTGTTGCTTCTCTAGACTGTTTCATTGATCTAAGTCCCTTCCTCTGCAATGCCACACAATTTTGAAGTTGGGTAGAATGATCTTCCCAGTTGATTCTTCTTTATCAAAATTGCTTTAGCTATTTTAGCGCCTCTGTCTTTCCACATAAATTTTATAATAACCTAGTAAAATCTGCAGAATCTTTCTGGGATTTTGATGGGAATTGCATTAAACCTATCTATCAATTTGCTGAGAATTGACCTGTTTAATAGGTCGAATCTTGTGATCCATGAACACAGTATGTCTCCATTTATTAGATCTTTGATTTCTTTCATTATCATTTTTTCATTTTCAGCACTCAAGTCCTGTACATGTTTTATCAGATTTATAGCCAAGAATTTCATTTTTTAAAAATACTCATTTATTTATTTAATGGCTCTGTAGCTCTTCGTTGCAGCATGTGGACTCTCTAGTTGCGGCACACAAGCTCAATAGTTGTGGTCCACGGGCTCAGCAGGTGGGCATGCGGGATCTTAGCTCCCTGACCAAGGATCTAACCCTCATCCCCTGAGTTACAGGGTGGATTCCTAACCACTGGACCACCAGGGACATCCGAAGAATTTCATTTTTTGAGTGATCTTAAATGGTATTACATTTTTAAATTTTGGTTTTCACAAGTTCATTGCTGATGTATAGAAATGCAATGATTTTTGTGTTTATTTTACATCTGATAGTCTTTTTTAAAATGTATGTATTTATTCATTTTTGGCTGTGCTGGCTGTTTGTTGCTGTATGGGCTGGGCTTTTCTCTAGTTGCTGAGAATAGGAGCTACTCTGTAGTAATGGTGCACGGGCTTCTCATTGCGAAGGCTTCTCTTGCTGTGGAGTGCAGGCTCTAGGGTACACGGGCTTCAGCAGTTGTGGCGTGTGGGCTCAGTACTTGCGAATCCCAATGGTAGAGCACAGGCCCAGTAGTTGTGGCTTATGGGCTTACTTGCTCTGCAGCATGTGAGATCTTCCCAGACCAGGGATCAAACTTGTGTTGCCTTTACTGGCAGGCAGATTCTTTACCACTGAGCCACCAGGGAAGCCCACACCAGGCAATCTTGATGAATTCACTTATTATTTCTAGGAGTTTTTTGGGGGTGGGGGTCCAGGGATGAATTCCTTAGGATTTTCTATGTAGGTGATTACATTATCTATAAATCATTTTGTTTCTTCCTTTCAAATCTGTATGCCATTTTTCCCTTTAGTTGCCTTATTGCACTGGCTAGAACTTCTACCATTATGTTGAGTAAAATTGGCAAATTAGATATCTTTGCCTGTTTCTTATCTTAGGGCGAAAGCATTTAGTCTTTTACCATTAAGTATGTTAGCTGTAGATGTTCTTTGTAAGTTTTAGAAAGTTTTCCTCTATACCTACTGCTTTTTTCTGAGAGCTTTTTACCATAATGGATACTGACTTTTGTCAGATGCTGTTTTCACATGAGTTTATATGATCCTGTGATTTTTGCTTCTTTAGCCCATTAATATGGTAGATTACATTGATTGCTATTTGAGTATTGAACAGCACTGTATTTCTGGTATTACTCCATTTGATCATGGTATATAAATAATTTGGGGGGCATCCCTCGTAGCTCAGTTGGTAAAAAATCTGCCTCCAATCCAGGAGACCTGTGTTCGATCCCTGGGTTGGGAAGATCCCCTGGAGAAGGGAATGGCAACCCACTCCAGTATTCTTGCCTGGAGAATCCCATTGACAGAGGAGCCTGGCAGGTTACAGTCTCTGGGGTTGCAAGAGTCAGACGTGACTAAACCTCCACCATATAAATAACTTTATATGTAGCTGGATTCTCCTTGCTTATTTTTTGTTAAGGACTTTTTGTGTCTATATTCATAAAGAATTTTATATTTTCTCTCTCTTTTTTGTACTGTCTTTGTCTGGTGTTATACAAATGAGTCAGAGATGACCTCTGTGTATTGGCCCCATAGGCTGTTTATTTCTTCACTGCAGGCTGAGACCAATTAGTTCAAAAGCCGATTTGCACCAAACTCAAAGTTTTACACATCCAATATCCAGTTATCTTAAAAATGGTTCCAGCAAGCAAACATTAGGCCATTTAGGGCTTCTCTGCTTTGCATATCCCCTGAAACCTAATCTGGCATCTGCTGGCCTTTGATAAGATACAGCTTTGTGGTTATAAGACTGCAAGCTGCTGCCTTTCAGAATTCTCTGACCCAGACACTCTCCACTGTGTTGCTGAGTGACATCATGTAGACATGTAAGCCATTCTGTTCACCTTTTCCTCTGGGAGTTCCTTTGCCCCCCTCCCCTTCTGGATGGTGGGCCTCTTGCCATAAGCCTCTGGTTGGTCTCATACTGAGACCCTCACATGCAATCCTGTTCAAGCACAGCCTAAAAAAGCTTACATTGTTGTTATCTTTGTGATTATATCATTTTTCTTGATCATCCCTCAAATCCCTTACAGATATCAGGGTAATACTAGCTTTATAAACTGCATTGGGAAATGCTCAGTTTTCTAGAAGAGATCATGTAGAACTGATGTTAATTTTTCCTTCAACGTTTGGGAGAATTCTCCAGTGAAATGCCATTTGTATCCAGAGATTTCTTTGAGGGATCTTTTAATTAAAAATTCCGTTTCCTTGATGGATATAAAGTTTTCCCAGTGATCTATTTCATACTGGGTATAGTGATGATGTGTTTTTGTTTATCAAAAAATCCAATACTTTCTCGGTGCTGTTCTGTTTCTCCTCTTCTAAGAATCTGATGGTACCAATATTAGATCCCTTGTAACAGTCCCACGGGTCCCTGAGGCTTTGTTCATTTTTTCCCCCTCCGGTCTATTTTCTCCCTGTTGTTCAGATTGGGTCATTCCTATTTTCCTAACTTCAAGTTTACTGATTTGTTCCTTTATGCCTCATCCACTGAGTTTTTTCTTTTCTGTTACTGCATTTTTCAGTTGTAAAGTTTTTATTGGGTTCTTCTTCTTTATGTCTTCAATCTTTTGATAAGATTTTCTCTGTCTTGGCTGAGTTGGTTTTGTTTGTTTGTTTGTTTGTTTCAAGACATTCTTCATTGCTTACTGAAGCATTTTATCGTGGCTTCTTTAACACCTTGTCAGACCATTCGGACATCTCTGTCATCTTGATTATCTTTTTCCATTCAGTTTGGATCTTCCTGTGTTTTGGTGTGATGAGTAATTTTTATTTGTTTGTTTAAACCTGGTATGTGCGGATATTTTGAGACTTTGGGTCTTATTAAACCTTCTGCTTTAGCTGACTTTTTCTGACTTTGTTCTGTCAGGGGCATGAGGGTACTACCTCATTACTGCCAAGTGGGGGTAGAAAGCCATATTTCCCACCCAGCTTTGTTGACACCTGATGAGGGAAGGTGCTCCTCAGTTCTGCTGGGGTGGGGAAGGAGTTCAGCTTTCTACCAGGCGCACACTGGAACCTCTCTTTCTGGGAGAGAGAGAGGTACCTCAGTACTGCCCCATCTGTGGCCTCCCCTGACACCACGGGGTGGGGAGTGGCCTTGTTACAGCTGGGCAGTATGACATTTCTGACTCTCCCCCAGGCCTCCCCTGACATCACTCCATTGGGAAGGAAAGGGTGGGTAGGGTATTACGGTCAGTAGGGATGTCAGTCCCGGCTCCCCAAGTGATCTCTGTTGATTCCACGAAGGGGGTCTGCCCCCTGTTCTGCCCTCTCTCACACCACCCTGGCAGTGACGTTTACACTTTACATTCACAGTTTACATTACCAGCTTGTGAGGGTGGACATCTAGGCTCCCCATGTAACCTCTGCTGTCATTGGTGGGGATGGGGACACAATTCTATGAGGTTTGGCCGCAGCTGAGTAGTTTTCAACTGAAATCTTTCTCTCCCTACCAGGCTGCCTCTTTTCTGGTTCTTTGGCTAGAAGAACAGGCTTTTGTTGGGTTTGTTGTTGTTGTTGTTGTTTTTCTTCAGATTGTTGGCATTTCTACGTTGCTAGCTTCTTTAGCTTCATGTCTGAGATATTCGAGGCTAAGAGGAACTCAGGAAACTCACCACTATGGTGTTCTTTGGGTCTCAGTGTCCTCAACTGGTCTGCCTTCTGCTCTCCATTTCTCAGTCTTCTTATACGTGTTTCGCATATAATGTTCAGAGTTTTTCATTGTCCTTAGTGGGAAGAACAGGGGCTTCCCAGCTGGCACAGTGGTACAGAATCTGCCTGCATGAGACTCAGGACATGCAGATTTGATCCCTGGATTGGGAAGATCCCCTGGAGGGGGGAACCCATTCTAGTATTCTTAAATTCCATGGTCTGGGGCTTACTCCTTGGAAGAAAAGTTATGACCAACCTAGACAGCATATTCAAAAGCAGAGACATTACTTTGCCAACAAAGGTCTGTCTAGTCAAGGCTATGGTTTTTCCAGTAGTCATGTATGGATGTGGGAGTTGGACTATAAAGAAAGCTGAGTACCGAAGAATTGATGCTTTTGAACTGTGGTGTTGGAGAAGACTCTTGAGAGTCCCCTGGACTACAAGGAGATCCAACCAGTCCATCCTAAAGGAAATCAGTCCTGAGTGTTCATTGGAAGGACTGATGTTGAAGCTGAAACTCCAATACTTTGGCCACCTGATGCAAAGAGCTGACTCATTCAGAAAGACCCTGATGGTGGGAAAGATCAAAGGCAGGAGGAGAAGGGGACAGCAGAAAATGAGATGGTTGGATGGCATCACCGACTCAATGGACATGGGTTTGGGTGGACTCTGGGAGTTGGTGATGGACAGGGAGGCCTGGCGTGCTGAAGTCCATGGTGTCACAAAGAATCAGACCCAACTGAGTGACTGAACTGAACTGAACTGAATGGACTGAGGAGCCTGGCGGGCTACAGTCCATGGGGTCGCAAACAGTTGGAGCACGAGTGGGAAGAATAGGAAAAAGTACATTTATTTTACCTTCCTGGAAGCTGAAGTCACTCATTTGCCATTTTGAAAAACGAACAAAACCCACGTGCTGGGTCAAAGCAGAGAGCATCATTTCCATGGCACTCACGAAGATGACTAGGTTGATAATCATCTGAGTCTACTGCTTTTGGTGTCCCTCCAGGTAACTCTGGAAGCTGGGAATCTCCTATAAGCATTTATTCAGCTTGAAATTTTTGGCCGACTATTTAAAATGAGGCACAATGACCAGGTTGCAGTTAGAGAAGGATCTGAGCAGTTGACTTGTTTTGGAAATCTGTGGGAGTCACCTGCATCTCAAGTGGGAGCTTTGCCTTCACAACCTCAGTCATTGAGTTTATATCCTTGCTAACTGTCCTCAGAATCTACCTTCATCCTTGTCTCTGACAGCCAGATTCACATCCTCCCCCTGGGATTTATAATTCTTACTTTTTTTAGGTGAGGAGAAATTTATAATAAGCTTCAAATCTGGTGATATTTTAATCATGTCTGTATCCTCAGGCTAGGTGTTGTAGATGTTTGGAGTTGTCAGTTGTAGGTGTTTGGAGAGTGTCTGCCATCTTTACCAGAACACTCTGCAGGTAGAACTGTTTTTTATCTTATCGGTGATTCCTTGGTAATTGGTAAGAGAAGAAATTTCACCTTCAGAGGCTGAGTTTTAAGTAGATCTCAGCCAGTAATTGGTCAGCAGTTGCAATGAAAGTCCTTGAGTCTGGCCTCCCCATCCTGAGTTCATGTGTATTAGGAAGAGAGAAAAGCTCTCTCTCAGCCTCATCCAAGGCATTCATTCTAAAGATGGGGACTTTATCAGGATTAGATCAGCTGCAAGTGACTGAAAAATCAGAGTGACAGTGACTTAAACAAGATAATGATGTATTGCCCCTCTGTATAAAAGTCTGGAAGGGCCGTCCAGCACTGGCATGGCGGCTCTACGCTGAGCAGGCATCTGTGTTCCTTTCATCCTCTTGCTTTTCCATTCTCAGCATATGGATTTCGTGTTATGGGTCAGAGAGAAATAGGATATGCTGCAGCTGCTTAGTCGTTTCAGTCGTGTCTGACTCTATGCGACTCTGTGGACTGCAGTCTGCCAGGCTTCTCTATCCATGGGATTCTCTAGGCAAGAATACTGAAGTGGGTTGTCATGCCCTTCTCCAGGAATTCTTCCCGGCCCAGGGATCGAACCCAGGTCTCCTGCATTGCAGGCAGATTCTTTTACCGCTGAGCCACCAGGGAAGCCTGAAGTAGGACATATCCTTCACCCATATTAGAGTGAAAATTGCTCAGTTGTGTCCGACTCTTTGCAACCCATGGACTGTGTCCATGGGATTCTCCAGGCCAGAATACTGGAGTGGGTATCCATTCCCTTCTCCAGGGAATCTTCCCAACCCAGGGATCGAACCTGGGTCTCCTGCATTGCAGACAGATTCTTTACCAGCTGAGCCATGAGGGAATACCTATATTGAGACTTCCTTGAAATTGTTTGTGACTGTTCCTTCCCTCAAGCCTGACCTAAGTGAAGTTACGTGGCTACTGTTAGTTGCAAGGAAGGCTGGATGAGATAGTGGTTGTTCTAACTGGCCAAGTGTCCATTTGTTCTATCACTGAGAAAGAAAGGGAGAATGAATAATAAGGGGGAGAGAGCAATTTCTGTTACTGGAACTAACAATGAATAAAGATCTGTAATACTAATTATAGGTGACCACCCCAACTCCTGACTGAGCTCTACATGCTGTCATTTTTAAGTATTTAGAGATTTTTTCATTTGATGACTACATCTGTCTGTAAGAGTAGGATCCATAAGGAAGCAACCCTCTGCTTTTCCAGCATCTCACAAAAAATTGTGATCTGACTCACTAGCATGCTTAATGTTCAGGTCCAAGAATGATTAATTCATCCATGGAGTCTGTGTTTTAATACAGAATAAATATTATGGCAAAGAGATCACAAGTCCAAGCAAATAGCATGCCCTTGGCAGGGGAAGTATAAATATTAAAAATAAATCACATCAATTTGCCAGAGATCAAAACGGTAGGAGGCTCCAGTGTCTCTGAAGCTAGCAGAGATTCTAGTTACCAAGCCACTCTTCTCTTAATTTCCGCCCAAAATATGGAGAGAAATCCGTGAATGTGCGGAGATTCATTCTAAAGTCCGACTCAGTTGTAAGCATATAGTGTGAAAGTGAAGTGAAGTCGCTCAGTCGTGTCCGACTCTTTGCAACCCCATGGACTGTAGCCTACCAGGCTCCTCTGTCCATGAGATTTTCCAGGCAATAGTGCTGGAGTGGGTTGCCATTTCCTTCTCCAGGGGATCTTCCCGACCCAGGGATCGAACCCAGGTCTCCCGCATTGTAGACAGATGCTTTACCGTCTGAGCCACCAGGGAAGTTTCCATAGTGTGAAAACCCACCAGCAAAGCCAGGGTTAAAAGTTTTATTAGTGTACCCACTTGCTGTGGCCCCCAAGGATTCAGAACTAAGTAACTGCATCTGTAGTTTCCAAAAATCAAAAATCATCTGCCGATATAGCCCTACTTTAAAATAAAAATTTTATCTGTTTACAACTTCTCACTTCTCCAGAGACCAGCAATCTGTAACCTCTTAGGAACACAGCTAAGAAACACACATCTTTGACAAAATAAAATAGTTATAAGAAGTCGGGTATTTTTATTCCCTAAGGAAGTAAAGATTATCTACTGGGTCCTGACTCACAGCACATGTAGTCTTGCACTACACACAATTCTAACAAGCATGTTACCTGGCTTCTCATTTCTGAGCATATTGGAACTACAGGCATGCATTGGAGATGTTGTGAATTTGGTTTCAGATCCTGGCGATAAAGTGAATATCACAATAAAACAAGTCACACAAAATTTCTGGTTTCCCAGTGGATATAAAAGTTATGTTTATAACATATAGTCTTTTCAGTGTACATAGCAATATATCTGAAAAAAAAAATAGGTCCCTGAGTTAAAAAGACTTCATTGATAAAAAATTCTAACCATCATCTGACAAAGCAGAGTTGCCACAGACTTTCAATTTGTAAGAAATGCATTATCTGTACAGTGAAGTGAAGCGCAGTAAAATAAGATACGTTGCACAGAAGCAAGACGAGGACTGTGCGGACTGGTACACGCATAGCAACAGGAAGTGATCAGCGTCAACCTACCAGCAAGAGAAGAGACAAGAATCTGCAGAAGATAGAAAGGAATTCCAGTAAATCTGGTTTCCACAAATACATAATGCAAGGACAAAGAGCCGCTCTCCTTAGCAAGCCCTGGTTACAGCGCCATGTCTTTCCTCAACAGATGTCCAAATGCAGGGGGCTTCCCTGGACGTACAGTGGCTAAGACCCCATGGTCCCAATGCAGGGAGCCCAGGTTCCATCCCTGATAAGGGAACTAGATATCACATACCACACCTAAAGATCACACATGCTGCAACTAAGACCTGGCACAGCCGAATGCATACTTAAAAAAAAAAAAAAAGAAAGAAAAGAAAAGACTGCTTACACGGTTCCCCTTGCACCAGGACATGGGAATGAATTCTAGTTGATGAAATGTACATCAGAGTGCTATGTGCTGTGTTCAGATATGGTCTTTAAAATATCTTGTAAACTACTTCAAACCCTCTCTCTTTTATGTCCCCAAAGGCAGAGGACTCAGGGATGGAGTGTGAGGCCCTAGAAGATGGCTGTTGGAGTCCCAGACAGAAGGAGCCCATTCCCTGAATAACTGCCTGGTATGGAGCACCTCTACTAACCCACACTGGATGGTGGTATCAGCTAGAAATATTTTATTGGGTCAACTCACTGAGTTTTGGGGGTTGTTTGTTATAGTTACCAGCATTTCTCATCCCAGATAATATAGACTTGGAAATATTCTTTTTAAAAAAACCTCAAAACTATTGCATCACATAGCAGGCAGCAAGAAACAGATATGGGCATGCTGATGTCTAGAAAGCCATGTCTGACAATGGCAAAAATTTTGGTAATATGACATCTGTTGTATCTTGGAGGCAGACTGTGTGCCTGTTGAACTTGCGGCTCTGTGGGAAGAAATTGGAAAATGAACATTAGTAGTGTCTGTTGGCTGATTAGTAGTGTCTATTGACTGTTACTGGCTGCATTTAACAGACTATCGCAAGAAAGAGATGAGCAAAGGGAAATAATGGCCAGTTTGTAACAAAAAGTGAAAAGGAATAGAGAAAATCCATAATTTTAGTGTCTTACAGACTTGGAAAACCCAACTTTTTTAGGCAGGATCTTCGATCCTGGTTGTGGCGTGCAAGCTCTCAGTTGCAGCATGGGGGATCTAGTTGCCTGACCAGGGTTTGAACCGGGGCCCCCTCCACTGGGAGCATGGAGTTCTTAGCCACTGGACCACCAGAGTTGAGATTTCTTCTTTGACCAGGTGGTATTTAGAAGCATGTTTTTTTATTCCTTGCATATTTGGGGATTTTCTTATAATCTTTCTGTTGTTGATTTCCAGTTTAATTCCTCCGTGGTCTGAGAGCAAACGTTGTATGATTTCTGTTCTTGTAGATTTCAGATGTGTTTTATCACTCAGAATGTGTCTATCCTGGTGAATGTTCCATGTGAGCTTGAGGAAAATGTGTGTTCTGCTGACGAGGTAGATTTTAACGCTTTTTGTGTCTTGTGATTCTGCCACCTTTTAGGGTCTGGGAGCCATCCACAGCATTATTTGAATCTGGTGGCAGATGATAATTGCACCAAAGATTTTAGGGACCAGGCCTAAAGATCCCACATGCACAGCCAAATAAATAAATATTTTAAAAAAATTTTTTTAAGAAAATGAAAACACAATTTATCAAAATTTGTGGGATGCAGAGAAAGCAGTGCTTAGAGGGAAATTGATTGAATTGAATGTATGTATTAGAGAAGAAAATTGAAAATCAATATTCTTCTACCTTAGGAAACTAGAAAAAGAGCAGTCAAATCCAAAATAAGGAGAGGGAAAGAAATGATAAGAATTAGAGCAGAAATCAATGAAACTGAAAACAAGAAATCAGTAGAGAAAGTCAATGAAAACAAAAGCTGATTGTTTGAAAATATTAATAAAATCAATATAGCTTCAGCCAGGTAAGCTAAGGAAAAAAAAGGACACAAATCACTAATATCAGAAATGAAAAAAAGACATCACTATAGATCCCATGTAAATTAAAAGGATGATAAAAAGAATACTATAAACAACTGTGCCTAGAAATTTTATAATCTAGATGAAACTGACTAAGTTCTTGGAAGACACTATCTGCCAGAACCCATAGAAGAAGAAATATAGGATCTAAATAGACCTATATCTATTAAAAAAAATTGAATCAACAATTAATAATCTTTCAAAACAGAAAACACCAGACCCAAATAAGTTCACTGGTGAATTCTACCAAACATTTAAGGAAGAAATTATACCAATTCTCTACAATGGTTTTTAGAAGATAGAAAGAAGCAGAAGGACTACTTCTAACTCATGCTATGAGGCCAGCATTACCCTAATACCAAAGCCAGGCTAAGACATCACAAGAAAAGACAGCTACAGACCAATATCTCTCATGAACATAGATACAAAAATCCTCAACAACATATTAGCAAATATAACACAAGTATAAAAAAATTCTATGCTATGACCAAGTAGCTCATAGTATCCCAGGCATACTAGTCTGGTTCAACATTTAAAAATCAATTAATGTAATCCATCATATCAACAAATAAAAAAAGACAAATCACATGATCATATCAATAGATGTCCCTTTCACTCCTTTTAAACATTATACTGAAAGTCTTTGCTATGCATAAAGGTAAGAAAAGAAAAAGTATACAGATTGGGAAAGAAGACATAAAGCTGTTTTTCTATTTGCAGTTTGAAATACTGTTCACAGTTCAAAAAACTGCAGACAATAATTTATGATCATCTATGTAGAAAATCTGAAAGGATTAACAAGAACACCTGAAACTAGTCTAAATATTATAGCAAGGTTTCGGGACACAAGATTAAATATACAAAAGTTAATTGCTTTCCTATATGCCAACGACAAACAAGTGGAATTTGAAATTAAAAATACAATACTGCTTGCATTAGTACCCTCCCCCTCAAATAAATACTTGGATATAAATCTAAAAAGCTATGTGCAAGATCTATATGAGGAAAACTGCAAAACTCTGATGAATGAATTAAAAGAGAACTAAATAAGTGGAGTGACATCCCATATTTATGGATAGGAAGACTCCATATGGTCAAGATGTTAGTTCTTCCCAACGTTCTCTGTAGAGTCAGTGTAATTCCAGCAAGTTACTTTGTGGATATCAACAAACTGGTTCTAAAATTCGTATGGAAAGGCAAAAGACCTAGAATAGCCAACACAATACTGAAGAAGAATGAAGCTGAAGGACTAATACTACAGACTTTAAGACTCAGTGTAAAGCTACAGTGATCAAGACGGGGTACTGTTGGCAGAGGGTTTAAGACTCAGTGTAAAGCTACAGTGATCAAGACAGGGTACTATTGGCAGGGGGTGGGGGAGGGGAATTTGCATGAAGGCAGTCAAAAGATCTGAAAAGACCCCGATGCTGGGAAAGATTGAAGGCAGGAGGAGAAGGGAATGACAGAGGATGAGATGGTTGGATGACATCACTGACTCAATGGACATGAGTTTGGGTAAACTCTGGGAGTTGGTGATGGACATAGGGAGGCCCAGTGTGGGCTGCAGTCCATGCAGTCGCAAAGAATCAGACACGACTGAGTGACTGAACTGAACTGAACTGAACTGAGTCAAAAGATACAAACTTCCAGTTTTAAATAAGTTCTACAGATGTATAATAATAAGTACAATAATGTACAACATGATAAGTATAATTAACACTTCCATATGTTATATATGAAAGTTGTTAAGAGTTCACATCACAGGGAAAAATTATTTTTCAGTTTCTTTTATTTTGTGTGTATATGAGATGATGGATGTTCACTGTGATAAGTTTTCATGATGTTTGTAAGTCAAATCATTATGCTGTATAACTTAAACTTATATAGTACTGTATATCAATTATATCTCAAGACTGGAAGAAAAGACAGCATACTATTGGTGAAGGAATAGATAAATCAATAGAAGAGTAGAGACACAAAAATAAACCCCCATAAATATATTGATCTTTGACAAAGAAGCAACACACAGTGCTGGAAAACTGGATATCCACATGCAAAATAATTAATCTAGACACAGACCTTACACCCTTCACAAAACTTAACTGAAAATGGTTCTTAGACTTAAACATAAAATGCAAAACTGTAAAATTTTTAGAAGGTAACATAGGGAAATCTAGATGACCTTGGATAAAGTGATGACTTTTTAGATATAACACCAAAGGCACCATCCATGACAGAAAATAATTGATAAGCTAGACTTCATTAAAATTAAAATTTCTACTCTGTTGGAAGACATTATCAAGAGAATAAGAAGACCATCCACAGACCTGGAAAAAATATTTGCAAAGGTTATATCTGATAAAGGGTTGTTATCCAAAATATGAAAAGAACTCTTGAAACTCAAAACCAAAAAAAAGAACCCATTTAAAAATTACCTTATCAAATAAATCACCAAAGAAGATACAAAGATGGCAAAAAAGCTTATGAAAAGATGCTCCACATCATGTCACCAGGAAATGCAAATTAAAACAACAGCAAGATGCCACTGCATACCTATTAAAATGGCCAATATCTGGAAAACTGACAACACCAAACGGTGTTGAGGATGTGACCTGGAAGAACACTCATACACTGCTGGTGGGCATGCAAAATGGTGCAGCCACTTTGGAAGACAGTTTGGTCGTTTGATGGTTTCTTACAATATTAAACATGCTCTTACCATACAACCCAGCAATCATACTCCTTGGTACTTACCCAAAACAGTTGAAAACTTATATATACATAAAAACCTGCACATGATGTTTATGGCAGCTTTATTAACAATTGCCAAACTTTGGAAGCAACCAAGATGTCCTTCAGAAGGTAAATGGATAAACAGTGATACATCCAAACGATGGAATATTATTGAGTAATGAAAAGATAGCAGGTATCCAGCCATGAAAAGACATGGAGGAACCTTAAACATATATTACTAACTGAAAGAAGCTGATATGAAAAGGCTACATACTGTATGATTCCAATGGTATGACATTCTAGGAAAGGCAAAATGATGGAGACAGGGGTTAGAGAGGAGGGAGGCATGTTAGGTGATGCACAGAGGATTTTTAGAGCAATGAGAATGTCCCATATGGCATTATAATAGTGGATACATGTCATTATGCTTTTCTTCAAACACATAGGCTGTGCAACACCAAGAGAGAACCCTCATGTAAACTGTGGACTTTGGGTGATGATCATTTGGCCATGTAACTTCATCCTTAGTAACAAATGTACATATTGGTGAGTGATGTTGATAGTGGAGGAGGCCACGCATGTGTATAGAAGAGGGTATATGAGAAATCCCTTTACTGTCCTCTTAAGTTTGTTACAAACCATAAATGGCTCTAAAACAAATAATCCTTTTTTAAAAATCTACATTATTGGAAGTGATACATCTGTGAAATGCAGTGTTGTTGAAAATGCTGTCTTGGATGAGCTGCTGGGGACAGACAATGAAGGAAACTAAGGAAGAGTCAGGAGAACTAAGAAAATGAAAATCTTGTCATTGTCACAAATAGTTTGAAATTTGTTCTCTCGGTTGGGCAGGACTACACAATCGAGGCTATGATCATGGAAGAAATCTTCCTGTGGGCCCGTTGGTTTTCTTATTCCAGTCCAGATAAATCCTGCCTGTACAGGCCACAGACTGATAGCTGTTGATAGATCAACACAAAACAGTCTCTCGTACTGTTAAAATCGTACCTCAAAGCACACGTACCCTTGATGATCTGTGGTCGTGGTGCCCCCATACATAAAGCACTGTTTTACATAATAAAATTTTTTCAATGAACAGTAGATGAATCACAGAAGTACTTTTTTTAAAATTGAACTTATCTCAGTAATATCTAAGTGAGAAGTATTTGGTCATTATCTGTACAAGAATATCTTACAAATACTTTTTTGAAAGTCTTTATCTCTGTCCATCTCTCTCATTAAAAATATATCAGAAATGAATAGAGCTGGATATCCTACGTGTCTTTTGCTTTCATTTAAAAATTATCCTTATTTCTACTTGCCCCTGTAAATAGGAAAGATGAAAGAATAGATACGATCATTTTTAAAAATTGCCTTATATTCCCCAACCACTGATAAAAACAAAAACCAAACATTGAAATCCAGTTGCTAGGAGAGAAAATGGAGTAAGGTTTAGAGTTGGGGACAGTAGGTATCTATGGTGCATATGTGTTCCCACTCAAAGAATTCAAAGAAATCTATCTTGATTCTTACTTAGATTTTGAAAGCTGGGGTGTGACTTCTAGTTTTGTCTGTGGTTTGAAACATTTTTTGAATCATGGACCACTCTTGAGAATTTAATGAGAGCAATGGACTTCATTCCCAGAAAAATGCATGTAAACACAGACATAATAATTGCATATAAATAACCTACTGCCTTGAAAATACTTTTCTTCGAGAATTACCCCCAAAAGTTAAGCTTTTCTAATCTGAATTTTCGAGTAAACTTAATGCCCTCTTGAGTGACTTTCACTTTCACTTTAATGCCCTCTTCTTGAAAAAAAAGTTACAATAAATAAAAGTTGTACACACATAGAATAAAAAATAAGTTAGTTCTGTTTGAAAGTAATTTTAATGAGAATGATGCTGCTCCTTTGGGTTTATTTTTTGTTTATTTTGTTCTTTGTTTTCCCAAAAAGACAGCCTGCATTTATTATTTCAAGATTTCTGTCGGCCAGAAGTCTGGGCATGGTAAAGCTGAGAATGCTGCAGTTGTCATCTAAAGTTTAGGGTACCCTTCAAGGCCCATTCAGATTGTTAGCAGAATTCCAATATAGGATTGCTGGAGAAGGAAGTGGCAGCCCACTCCAGTACTGTTGCCTGGGAAATCACATGGACAGAGGAACCTGGTGGGCTACCGTCAATGGGGTCACAAAGAGTCAGATGCAACTGAGCACTATAGAATTGAGGTCCTTGTCTTTTCAATAACTGTTGGCTGGAGACCACTCTCAGCTCCTGAATGCTGTCTGCAGTCCCTTGCACAGGGCTTTTATAGGCAGTTCTTGGCATGGATGTTTGCTTGCTTC
Source organism: Capricornis sumatraensis (assembly GCF_032405125.1). Lineage (NCBI taxonomy): Eukaryota > Metazoa > Chordata > Mammalia > Artiodactyla > Bovidae > Capricornis > Capricornis sumatraensis. The sequence goes on from NC_091079.1 coordinate 80,841,037, forward strand.
CAGATTAGCAGGAGCATGTGTCTCTGATTTTTGGAGAGGCTCAGTTGCTTTTAAAGACCCACCTGATTAGGTCCGACCAGCTGGATCGTCCCCCTTTGGATTAACTCAGTATTACACAGGGAATTCTGCTCAATGTTATATGGCAGCCTGAATGGGAGGAGAGTTTGAGGGAGAAGGGATACGTATATAGGTATGGCTGAGTCCCTTTGCTGTCCACCTGAAACTATCACAACATTGTTAATTGGCTCTTCTCCAAGATAAAATAAACAATTAAAAAACAAAAACAGACCTCCCTGGTGGTATAGCAGATAAGAATCCACCTGCCAATACAGGGGACATGGGTTTGATCCCTGGTCTGGGAAGATTCCACATGTCATGGAGCAGCTAAGCCCATGTACCACAGCTACTGAGCCCAAGTCCTGCGACTACTGAAGCCTGCGCACCGAGAGCCTGTGCCCCTCAATGGGAGAAGCCCCCGCAGTGACAAAGCCGTGCACTGCAGCCAAGAGGAGCCCCCACTTGCCGCAACTAGAGGAAGCCTGTGTGCAGCAACAGAGACCCAGCACACCCAAAAATAAAGAAAAATAAATTAATAAAAAGCAACTGACTTGAAACCTAATCGCAGGAGGGATATCCTGTCAGTCGCAGGCTCTGCCTCCACTCAAGGCGGGAAGACTATACACATTGGGTACACACCGGGGCTGGGATACTTGGGGGTCATCCTAGAATTCTGCCTTCCGTAGCTACATTCCCACCACTGCCTCCAGGGAGGCTCCTTTGGTTTAGTAAGATGCTGTATGGATTTTGAAGAGACGAGACAAACATTCTCATACGGTTGACTTGAAGTTTTGCTTTGATGGACATGAAGGCTTACACCCTGACTCACTCAAGTCTGTGGTAGCCAATGGAATCATGGTCAGTTAAGGATGGGCTGGGATCTCAAACACCAGATTCTCAACCATTCCTCAAGTTGAATTCTTGTGACTTCATTTCCTTTGTTCTGGAGTCACGGAAGTCATCTTTGGCAAAGTCAACCTCACTACTGCCATCTGTCAATAAGGAAGGGATTGTAGATTTACTTTCCACTTGAAGATTATTTGAGCAGAAGTAACACTCAAAAGTATTCTGAGGGCTTTCAGGTCACTACCATTTTCTGACTGAAGCTTTTGTAAAAGCGTCTTCTTTGTCACTTGCACTGCCAGCCCGTAGAAGCATTTGCTTCAGTGATGGAAAGTCTGAAGCTTCATCCCTCCCAAGTTATTCTTCCAAGTGTATAGGCTTGGCCAGAAAAGCTTGTTGTGTTTGTTTTGTTTTTCAGCAGAATGAGGTTGGTGACTCCAGGACCTTGAATTGAAAGACTTACCTCATTTACTATATTTACCAAAACTATCTGCGTAATAAACCACACTGTGAACAAACCCCTCCTGGTAGAATTGTTTGGGTAATTGACTTTCCTTTTCTTTTCCTCTTGAGTGCACACACAACTTCTGCTTCAAGTTCAGTAAGCACTTCATGATCTGTTGATAATATTCTGCTGTTGTTATTTGACAAAATCTCTTGAAAAGATGGTGATTCAAGGCCCTGGCTTGGAAGAAGATAAAGATATTCAGAGCTTAGGCAAGGCTGTTCTCAGGATCTCTGGCACTGATGCCAAACCCCCAGCCAACATGCAGAGCTACTTCCTTCTAAAAGGCAGTGTCACCAGATGGGCAGCTGTACTTCCCAGGACACCGCTTAGAAACTGAGCTGGGAGTCCTTTTCATCAGTTTCTTTGACAAAGCCTTTTCACAGTTTTAAAGGAATTCGTGGTATCTATCTTTTAAAAAGTGGACTCAGAAAACATGTATTTTTTTTTTCCCTCTGATAGTCCTGGTCAATAATAATGAACAAAACCCAGAGAAATGTTTATAGTTCCATTCTTTTCCATGCTAAAGAGAAATGTTACCACTTTCAATTATTCAAAGATCTCCTTCAAAATACAAGAAAGGAATATGACACATTTTGGAGTGTGGTCATCGACCGACACATTCCCCCTCAGCTTCAAGCCCCTAGATGGGCCAGTTTCAGGGCATGTGGCTTTACCGAGGTGTCTTCAGTCCCAGGGGGATTCTTGGATTCTGGCATGAACAATGGATTTTCATGAGTGATCTTGCAGGATACTTCAAAAAAAGCCTTCTGATTTGAGGTGAATCCATTTGGTAAGATGCTGACATTTCCAAAAAAGGATTCTTCTCATGAATTTAAGTCTGAGATATATTTTAGGATGTAGAGTGTCAGAGCTCCTTCAACTCCTCCAGCCTTAGGTTTACGTTGGCCCAGTCATGTTTCATCCAAAGCACCAATGCTTGATCTCTGATTGTGCTCAGCAATGAAAGTAAACGCCACAAGCACAGAAATTTGGTCTTACTGTACTTTCCTTCAACAGTTCCAGTTTAAGCTAGACATATTAAAAACAAGAGCAAAGGCAGATATTTTTATTCAGAATGATAAAGTGTATTTTATTCTCATCAGTGGTAAACTATTTTAGAAATTCTAAAATTGGCAACAGTAACAATGGTATGTTACCCAACCACATACTCACTGAGCATGTGAAAAGATAATTTAATCAAGCAGAAAGTCAAATTTGGAAATTTACACCTGCCAAATGCTCCATTCACTAATCATCTGTGTAATTAAAGAGCCAATTGCAAAAGGTTTTTGAGTCCTTCCAGAAATCCTCGGAAGTTTCTCCCTACTTATAATGAACGATGATGTCCGATTTTACAGGTTTAAAAAGGATCACATAGCTTCCAGTGTGTTACACTTTCCACTGCATTTATAGACAGTTTTATATTGCCATTATTTTCACAGACACATGAGTAGTAGAAAACAAAGAACTGACAGTGTTCAGAAAACTGATTTTGTTTCTCTCCAGACTCATGGCTAATCTAGAGGATGAGCATGGCATAGGCACATGGGGAAATGGTGGCTTTTCTTACTTACACTGCACCGCAATCCTTTGTTAACTTTCCATTCTGTTAACCTTCCATATACAGCATCAGAGGCATAGTTTTGTGTTTTATTCACATAGACTCTGATTTACTGCAAATAACTTGATACCCATGGAGGGCTAGTTTTGGCCATGTCTTTATCATGAATGAGACTCTTTAAATGTAGACTTTGATGTTTTCTGTGATCGTCTTGCATAAATCAATAATTGTTTTTTCTTTGTATCATCAGTCTTCTTGTAAAATAGAATTGGAATAAGCTGAGAAAAATGATCTTCTTATCACATCTTGCAACTGTCCTGTCATTATTATCCCAGTGATTGTGAATTTGTACATTAATAGAAATCAACTCCTGAGTGCTAAAAAATTGCTTTTATGTATAGATAAAATAAGATCCTAAAAGTAAATGCTATTTTCTAAGAAAAATAAAATGATTTTTATTTGAGCATGTCAGATATGTTATACTCTTTTTAACTTGTCTTAAATGAGTGGAGATAATCTATTATCAATGGTTTTACCATAAAAATCAGCATTCAGTCTTGAGTTGCAGTGTTTTCAAATGTTTTTTAAACTTTTTCATGCTTTATGAAATTTTTCAAAGCTACTTTCCATCTGAAATCCTTCATGATTGATTTTTTTAAGTGAGCTATATCAATTACTGGTCTTCCCTGGTCTCAGACAGTAAAGAATCCAGCTGCAATGCGGGAGACCTGGTTTCAATCCCTGGGTCAGGAAGATCCCCTGCAGGAGAACATGGCAACCTCCTCCAGTATTCTTGCCTGGAGAATATTGCCATGGACATGGGCTGCAGTCCGTGGGGTTGCAGAGAGGCTGACACGACTGAAGCGACTAAGCACAGCACAGACCAGTAACTATAACAGAATGTTGTGTTCTTTGTAATAGCATATTCCAACCATTGAACAATTTTCTTAAAGCTTTGCAGTTTACCTGGGATGTTTTGTAATCCTTAGGTAAATTTGTGTTGATGTTGCCAATCATGTAAAGTCATGGACTTCAAACTATACATAGGATCCTAAGTGGAAGCTGACTCATTCTCTGGCCAGTAGGTAAACTGAATAATTACTGGTGACCATAAAGCCCTCTGTTGCATGTTGCTGTCGTTGGTGTTATTCTTCAATTTACAATGGAATATTAGCACATTTTGTAAATGGTTGCCAAAAACTTTTGTTCAGTTAATGTTTTAAAATAACCACAGCTCCGAAACAAACAAAACACACACAGGGATATGCAATTGACCACAGGTGGAATAATCATGCTGCTAAAGAAGAATAACAACAAAATGTGCGTACTAAGCCTTGCAGACTGTACAGTGTTGGCAGGAACAAATAAGTCCACATGAGGACATAGGCGAAACATCAACAGCAAAAAAGATGCCAGGACTCACCATTGTTTGAGGTGAGATGCTCAATAGCACCCTGAATCCATTCAGGCTGTCATAACAAAATTATCAAATGATTAAAATGGATGATTATAAACAGAGACATTTATTTCTCATAATTTTGAAGGCTGGAAATCCAGGATCGAGGCACCATTTGATTCAGCGTCTGGTGAGAACACACTTCTTGGTTCATTAATGGCTAATTTTTTATTGTATCCTCACTTGGCAGGGAGCTGAGTGGGGAGGCAGGCTTTCTCATGACTGGTATAAGACCATTCATGAGGTCTTCACCCTCGTGACCCCATCTAATCTTAATTACCTCCCCAAGGCCCCACCTTCTAATAGCATCACACTGGGAGGTAAAGTTCCAACATGTTAATTTTGGGTGGACATTCAGCCCCTAAGACGTCCTTGGTTTTTCTTTCTTTCTTTCTTTCTTTTTTTTTTTTTGTCGACATGAAAAAATGTATGTGTGCATGCATGCTGTTGCTTCAGTCACTCTTTGCGACCCTGTGGACTATAGCCCTCCAGGCTCCTCTGTCCATGGGATTCTCCAGGCAAGAACCCTGGAGTGGATGGCCATGCCCTCCTCCAGGGGGTCTTCCTGATCCCAGGGCTCAAACCCCGGTCTCCTGTGAGTCGTGCATGGCAGGCAGATTCTTTACTTGCTGAGCCGCCAGGGAAGCCAAAAACCATGTATAATTTTACATTTTCACAAGACAAATAGGACCATGACTTACAGTTTGTAATTCTCATAGCTGGTTTGAAAGGTATAATTATTGTTCCATCTGGAATGTTGGGTGGGCCCATCCTCACTGCACCCCAATCTCCACCACTGCCCCCTTCTTGCCCTACACGATATTTATGCAGTTCTTTCAGAAACTGAACAATACCCACTTAGACATAAGCCTGGTTTTTAGTGTATGACATTTTTTTTAATAAAAGCTTAGGTATTGTATCATTCCATGGTTAAGAAGGGGAGGCCTTGGTGTTCTCTTTTGAGGAGACAGTGAGATTTTAAAATATGTTTTCAAGTGCATTAGACAATGATTTTAGAGAGGAAATGACAGGATTATTAAAGGAGCTAGAAAGAAAGCAAAGTTTAGTAGCAACATATCAAGTGTCCTTATTTGCCATCAATCCGCAAATGAGTGGGGATATCACAGAGGCCCAGAGAACGGCTTCACAGACAATTGTAGTTAAGAATTTTAAGAGATGAGCTTCAGACAGCATGAATCATTTCACGTGCAAATCCAGATCTCAAAGCCAGTGTGTTACCCTCATAGAAAAACTGAGGAGGAGTGGCCGTGTGATCAGCTTAGATGGCCACTGTTGTCTGCTAATGACACCTCGTAGTGAGGACTGGGAACACGGCAATACCCACTAGGGCTTATAGTCCCAGGTTCCGAGGAAGAGCTCCCTGACTGGTAGTATTCCTTGCTTCATACAGTCGCACCCTTTGGGGCTTGGGCACCCATTTCTTACACAAAGGTTGTGCTCTAAATCTAACTAAGAGCTGATGTAACCAAAATGAAAAGCAGATATCTCAAATATGGACTGAGGATTCATGTTGGAAAACAAAGATGAATGAAACAAACTTTATTTTCACAGTTCTTGCTAATTTTATTTATTTTAATTTTAATTGGAGTATAGTTGATTTATTGTGTTAATTTCTGCTGTACAGCAAAGTGACAGTTATACACATACACGCATTCTTTTTTATATTATTTTCCATATGGTTTATCCCAGGATATTGAATATAGATCCCTGTGCTATACAGTAGGACCTTGTTATTTATCCATTCTATATGTGGTAGTTTGCATCTACTAACCCCAAACTCCCAGGCCATCCCTTCCACTCCCCTCCCTACCTCCGCCTCTTTGGTAAACCACGAATCTCTTCTCTGTGTTTCTGAGTCTGTTTTTGTTTTGTAGATAGGTTCATTTGTGCTATATTTTAAAATTCACATATAAGTGATATCATTTAGTATTTGTCTATTTCCGACCTACTTCACTTAGTATGATCATCTCTAGTTAGTTCCATCTATGTTGCTGCGAACGGCATTCAGTCAGTGACATCATGTCCGTAGTATGAAATGGGCCATGACAACTGACTTCATTTGCACCACAGAAATAGATGAACATAGTATCAGTACTTGAGGGCTTCCCTGGTGACCTAGTGGTTAAGAATCTGCCTACCAATGCAGGGGACATGGGTTCAATACCGGGGCTGGGAAGATTCCACATGCCATGGGGCAACTGAGCCTGCAGTGAAGAGTAGTCCCCGCTCAACACCGCTCGAGAAAGGCTGCACGCAGCAATGAAGACCCTGTGCAGCCAAAAGTAAATAAACAAATCTTTCAGAAAAAGTCAGGACTTGAGCTTTATTGATTTTTCTAGACTTAGGAAAGTAATGGAGAAAGTATTAATAATTCAGATTGAACTTAAAAGTACATCAAGTCTGTAGCCATTACATTGTAAATGGAACAGAAAAATGTGGAAATATTCTTCCAATATTTAAGAACTATTATCTTATTCAGCAAAGTTGTTCACATCACTGACAAATGAGTCGAGTTCAGACACACCTCTTCATTGTTTCACTTTCAGCTTACTCATTAATATAAAGAAAAATATTAACTAACATTCAGGTTGAAATTATAGTCATTAGTTGCAAATTGCTGTTGTCTACTGGTATGAGAATTAAGCAAAAATCAATTTTTTCTCATCATCTCCACTGTTTTGATTCTGTTCTTTTTTTCCTATACTCTAATTAACACATTAATGGAATATGAGGCTTTGTTACTCTCATGTTCTCTGTTTCTCTGTCTAGTTTTTATACTTTTTGAGTGATTTCTTCAACTTCATCTTCCTTCTATTGAATTTTTATTTTTTTCTTTTATTATTTATTATTATTATTTTACTTTACAATATTGTATTGGTTTTGCCACACATCAACATGAATCCGCCACGGATGTACACATGTTCCCCATCCTGAACCCCCCTCCCACCTGCCTCCCTGTACCATCCCTCTGGGTCATCCCAGTGCACCAGCCCCGAGCATCCTGTATCCTGCTTTGAACCTGGACTGGCGATTCATTTCATATATGATAGTATACATGTTTCAATGCCATTCTCCCAAATTATCCCACCCTCTCCCTCTCCCACAGAGTCCAAAAGACTGTTCTTTACATCTGTGTCTCTTTTGCTGTCTCGCATACAGGGTTAGTGTTACCATCTTTCTAAATTCCATATATATGTGTTAGTATACTGTATTGGTGTTTTTCTCTCTGGCTTACTTCACTCTGTAGAATAGGCTCCAGTTTCATCCACCTCATTAGAACTGATTCAAATGTATTCTTTTTAATGGCTGAGTAATACTCCATTGTGTATATGTACTACAGCTTTCTTATCCATTCATCTGCTGATGGACATCTAGGTTGCTTCCATGTCCTGGCTATTATAAACAGTGCTGCGATGAACATTGGGGTACACGTGTCTCTTTCAATTCTGGTTTGCTCGGTGTGTATGCCCAGCAGTGGGATTGTTGGGTCATAAGCAGAAGGCAATAGCACCCCACTCCAGTACTCTTGCCTGGAAAATCCCACGGACAAGGGAGCCTGGTGGGCTGCAGTCCACGGGATCGCTGAGTCGGACAGGACTGAGCAACTTCACTTTCACTTTTCACTTTCCTGCATTGGAGAAGGAAATGGCAACCCACTCCAGTGTTCTTGCCTGGAGAATCCCAGGGACGGGGGAGCCTGGTGGGCTGCTGTCTATGGGGTCGCACAGAGTCAGACACAACTGGGGCAACTTAGCAGCAGCAGCAAGGCAGTTCTATTTCCAGTTTTTTAAGGAATCTCCACACTGTTCTCCAGAATTTTTAAAATTTAATGATCATTTTAAATTGCCAAGATTTCTTTCTTGTTCTCTAATTCTACCACATTTGCACCATCTTTTCTTGTTTTAGAGGTATAATTTTGATTTTTCAGATAGTTCTGAATATGCAAAGGGGTATTCTTTTAATTTGTCCACTGTTCTCTGAATTATTTGTCTCTTGTTGGATTGATTTATCTGTTTAATTTGGTCCTTCTGTTTTCTTGTTACAGTCTCTTCTCCAGTCTCTAGTGGTCTTTGGTTGCTCATTTATATTTTAAAATGAGGCAATAGGAAAGCCTGTTACTTGGGAGCTTGGCTGTGTGAATGAACTTGTTGAACGACAGTCTTTGTCTTCAGGTGAGCAGTTGGAGATCAGCCAGTTCGAAATGTGGGGATCCTGCATTGTTTTCTTATCTCCAGGCAGGTTAGTCAATTTCCTTAGAGAAGTAGCTCCCTTTCTAACCTTGAGGTTAAACACCGATATTCTATTACCAGGGGCAGGCAGGGTGATGATTCTACATGCAGACTCCTGTTTTCTGCCACGCTTCATTTTTGCCCTCTTGTGCTATGCTCAGTCACATCCAACTCTTTGCAGTCCCATAGACGGTAGCCCCTCAGGCTCCTCTGTCCTTGGGATTTCCTGGGCAAGAATACTGGAGTGGGGTGCCATTTCTTACTTTAGGGGTTCTTCCCAACCCAGGGATCAAACCTGTGTCTCTTGAGTTTCTTGCATTAACAGGCAGATTCTTTACCACTAGCTACCCTTGAAATCTCTGTTTCTCCAAACCTATGAGTTGCCTCCTCGTTGCAGGCCACATGTTGGGTATGTCAAGAAACAGTTTCCTACATCCTGCTTCATCAGTTACTGCTCTATTTCCTGGTTTTTATCTACAGAAATTTCTGGAAATTCTCATCACTTCATGGCCTTCTTCATGTTCACTACCTTGGAAAAAAAAGTTCAATTCATTTTTAACACTGTTTTAGACTTCATGCATAAGGCTGTTTCCTTTGGGAAGGGTAAGAAGAGTTATGGGTATAGGAGTGTTGTCATTTTTTTTTAAAGACCTGAGCTAATATTACTGTAAGTATTGGTTCATGAAAGCCTTCTCTCTTGTTTTCTTAAATGTATTTATTTCCATTCCTCACTTCTCTTCCTCTCCTTCCATCAGGCAGTCATTTTACTGCAGTATATTACCATAAAATAACAATGTATGTCTCCCAGTAAAATGTTTTATTATTCTTTGTGAACTCATTTTTAATCTATACAAATGATGTTGCATTGAAGATCTTATTCTCATTTTTACTTTTTTTGGTCAGCTCAGGCTTATTAATTATATTTTCAGAAATGCTTACATCTCTATTATTTTTTCATCTGCTTGATCTATCAGTTAAAATCTCTAGCTATAGTTAGTATCTATTTCTGTTAGTTTAATATATATTTGAGACTATTTTATGAAGTGCTTATATGTGAATGGCTGTATCATTTTGTATTTATTGATATGTCATTCCTTACTAATTTTAATTCCATTTTTATTTGAATTTTTATTTTGTCAGATATTAAAATTGCTGCCTCAAGTTTCCTTTAAATTTGTATTTTTGCCTGGTATATCTTTTTCTATCCTTCTGTTTCTAACTTTTCTGTGCCTTTCTGTTTTGTTTTGTTTCTCAAGAAACGATCGTTTATTTCTCTTGTTCTTTTCCTTCCCACTGTGTGACATGTTTGAATCAGCTTCTAGATATTTAGAAAGGGCTTAAAGCCGGGGGGAAAAATGATTTATCAGAGTAAATTCACTGCACTGACCTCTGGTGTTCCTGACCTTTGTTTGATAACCATGGGATGTTTTCAAAATTGTATGAGCAAAACACTAACAAAGAGATCATGCCCATTTGGATTCAAGTTGAAAGATGCTTTTCTGTATAAAATGTGTATTTTATATATGATGTCTTTCTTTTAATCCTCTCTGGTTTTGAATTAGTAACTATGATGGCTAATTCATGTGTCAACTTTGATTAGGCTGCAGAGTGCCCGGATGCTGACCAAACATTATTCTGGATGTGTCTGTGAGGGTTTTTTTCAGACAAGGTTAATATTCAACTCAGTAGACTGAGTAAAGCAGATTGCCCTCTGTGGGTGGGTCTCATTCAATCAACCCTCCAGAAAGTGAGAGGGAATTTCCTTCTGTCTGACTATCTTGAGCTAGAATTTTTTTTCCCCTGCCTTTGGACTGGAACTGAAATAATGTCTCTTCTTGGGTCTCATAACTACTGAATCTATTCTAGAGCTACACCATTGGTTCTCCCGGGTTCTTGGATCACTGGCTGTAAATCTAGGGACTTGTCAGCCTCCAAAATCACACGAACCAAGTCCTTACAATCAATCTATCTATATAGCATCTATCTATCTGTCTGACTTCCCTGGTGGCTCAGATGATAAAGAATCTGCCTGCAATGCAGGAGACCCAGGTTCAATCCCTGGGTCTGGAAGATCCCCTGGAGAAGGAAATGGCAACCCACTCCATTATTTTTGCTTGGAGAATTCCATGGACAGAGAGACCTGGTAGGCTACAGTCCATAGGGTCACAAAGCATCAGACATGACTGAGCGACTAACACACACAGCTGTCTGTCTGACCTTTTTATTCTGTTTCTCTGGCAAACTCTAACTCAATAACTTTACCATTTACGTCTACCTTAATTAATATTACATTAGGATTTGTTTCTTTCCTGGCATTTCTACTATTATTTTTTTTTTCTTCTCTCCTGCTTTCCTTTGAGTGGAAAAAATTTTCTTCTCATGAAGCAAGTATATCCTACAGACTGCCTCTCTAGTCCATGATTTATCAATAGAATGCTTCCTGATTTTTAATATCCAAATGTTACAGTACATAAATATATAACAATACAACTTTGGGAGGGCTGATGTTTATGTAGGAAAAAAGATTGTATTTAATTCCCTAAATTCAGTACAGTATTTTTTAACATGGAAAGAAGTAGTGAGTTGTGTTCCCAATAAGTAAGATGTCCAAATCATGTGTAGACATTTTGAAAAGTATGCTAAGTGCCAAGTAAGGGTACATGTGTTCCAGATGTTGCAGAAACAGAGAAGGAAACACAAATTTCAAAGCTGTAAAGCATATGTTGGAGTGTGAGACCTAGCAGAGAGGAGAGAGGTCATTTCAGGCAAGACACACAACCAGCAGAGCTCAAGAAACTGGCATGAGGTCATCCTGGACACAGGATAAAGCTTAGGCTGCAGACGATGGCAGAAAGAAGTGTAAGAGTCTACGTTCTGAACCATTGACCTCATGCCCAAGCTTGGCTCTCATAGCACTGAATGCTGAGCTTTTTCATATCACAGTTCCATCCTGGAAGGTTCTGGAAGATTACCCTCCAGAGAAAGTGATCAGCCACAGAGAAGAAATTTCAGACACTTTAATTGGGGAGGGTTGCCAAAAAGAGGCTGGGACCCCATTCAATTACCCTTCAGAAAATACCATCAGAACAATCCTCAGCCACTCAGAGCTTCCAATCAGTATTTATCAAAATGATCATATGGCTTTTCACCTTTCGTTTGTTACAATAGAACTCTTTTAACCAACTTATGTTTAACTGACCAATACTCACCTTCTCTCAGGAAAAACTCCTGACAAATGTTTATAGTATATTGTCTCCTCATGGCTGATAGACTACTTTCTAATATAATCACATACCTCTGTTGCTACAAATTGAGTTATTTGCTTGTTTCCTGTCCCCAAGTTGCCTTTTGCCACCTGTGCTTGTTAGTTTGAATATTTGATTTAAGTAAAAAATTTCATAATTCGGCAAGATATAAGTATGAAACAGAAGAGCTATTGATATTGTTTGGTGTAGGTAGAATTCTAAAGATTTTTTCCCCAAGATTCTCATCCCCTGATAGTCAAACACTAATCTAGGTACTGTTTTATAGGGGCTTTGCGGATGGAATTAAGATTATTAATCAGCTAACCGTAGAATAGGGAGGTAGGGACTTCCTTGATAGTTCAGTGGCTAAAGACTTCATGCTCCCAATGCGGGCAGCCCAGGTTAAACCCCTGCTCAGGGAACTAGATTCCACAACTACAAGTCCGCGTGCCGCAACAAAGATGGAAGATCCCATATGCCACAATGAAGACCTGACACAGCGAAATAAATAAATATATATTTTTAAAATAAGCAGGTTATCTTGGATTTTCCAGATGGCCCAAGGTAATCTCTACTGCTAAGCTGCTAAGTCGCTTCAGTCGTGTCTGACTCTGTGCGACCCCATAGACGACAGCCCACCAGGCTCCCCTGTCCCTGGGACTCTCCAGGCAAGGACACTGGAGTGGGTTGCCATTTCCTTCTCCAATGCATGAAAGTGGAAAGTGAAAGGGAAGTCACCCAGTCGTGTTCGACTCCCAGTGACCCCACGGACTGCAGCCCACCAGGCTCCTCCAGCCATGGGAGTTTCCAGGCAAGAGTACTGGAGTGGGTTGCCAGTGCCTTCTCCAAAAGTAATCTCATGAACCCTTAAAAGCAGAAGAGATGAGGTAAAAGAGGAGAGCAGAAAGACTGGAAGTGTGAGAAGAAGCCCTCACTACTGCTGGCTTTAAGACTGAGAAGAGACGTTGAGAGCTGGGGATGCGGGCAGTCTCTAGAAGATGAAAATGACCCCAGTCAACAGACCACCAGGAAACAGGACTTCAGTCCTACAACCTCACAGAAGTAAATTCTGCCAATAACACAAATAATTCTGGAAGTGATTCACCTGTAAGAGCCTCCAGTAGGGAATGAAGATCTGCCAACACTTCGATTTCAGTCTTGTGGGGCTCTGAGCAGAGCTTAGTGAGCTCTGCCCAAAGACGTAAGAGACAGTAAGTGGGCCTTGTGTAAAGCAACCCCGGTGGGCGTAATTTGTTTCAGCAGCAATAGGAACTAATACACTATTGATAACCAAATGAATGACCTTGAAAAGGTAAGTTGGTGAGATGAGATGCTGAAAAAAGTTATTTTTGAATGTAATATGACCATGACAATTGTAGAAGACTGGACAGTTCAGTTCAGTTGCTCAGTCGTGTCCAGCTCTTTGGGACCCTATGGACTGCAGCATAGAAGACTGGACAGAAGATTGTAAAGTCCTGCAGAATAATGCATTACATCTGCTTCACAAATGCCCTTTATGCTTTGTTCCACTTTAATAGCACCCAAATTAGAATTTGAGGGCAACAAGTGATGTGTATGGCTTATGTTGGAGAAGGCAATGGCAACCCACTCCAGTACTCTTGCCCGGAAGATCCCATGGATGGAGGAGCCTGGTAGGTTGCAGTCCATGGGGTTGCTAAGAGTCAGACACGACTGAGCGACTTCACTTTCACTTTTCACTTTCATGCATTGGAGAAGGAAATGGCAACCTACTCCAGTGTTCTTGCCTAGAGAATCCCAGGGACAGAGGAGCCTGGTGGGCTGCTGTCTATGGGGTCGCACAGAGTCAAACACGACTGAAGTGACTTAGCAGCAGCAGCAGCAGCATGGCTTATGTAGGATGGACAGCTCAGAAATCCAGTGATCTCTACTAAAAGAAAAGGACTTACTCTACATGTAAAGATTGATGTTAAATATATGCAGTTTCAAATTAGCCATATAAATTTACCTCTACTAAAAGATGATGCTGTTAAAGTGCTGCCCTCAATGTGCCCGCAAATTTGGAAAACTCAGCAGTGGCCACAGGACTGGAAAAGGTCAGTTTTCATTCCAATCCCAAAGAAAGGCAATGCCAAAGAATCTTCTCATCTCATGTGCTAGCAAAGTAATGCTCAAAATTCTCCAAGCTAGGCTTCAACAGTTCATGATCCAAGAACTTCCAAATGTTCAAACTGGATTTCAAAAAGGCAGAGGAACCAGAGATCAAATCGCCAACATCTGCTGGATCCTTGAAAAAGCAAGAGAGTTCCAGAAAAACATCTACTTCTGCCTTATTGACTATACTAAAGTTTTTGACTGTGTGGATCATAACCAGTTTGAAAAATCCTTGAAGAGATTGGAATACTAGGCCACCTTACCTACCCCCTAAGGACTCTGTAGGCAGGTCAAGAAGCAACAGTTAGAACTGGACATGGAACAACAGACTGGTTCCAAATTGGGAAAGGAATATGTCAAGGCTGTATATTGCCACCTTGCTTACTTAACTTATATGCAGAGTACATCATGAGAAATACTGGAGTGGATGAAGCACAAGCTAGAATCAAGTTTGCAAGGAGAAATATCAATAACCTCAGATACCCAGATGACCCTACCTTTATGGCAGAAAGTGAAGAGGAACTAAAGAGCCTCTTGATGAAAGTGAAAGAGAAGAGTGAAAAAAAAAACAAAACTGGCTTAAAACTCAACATTCGAAAACTAAGATCATGGCATCCAGTCCCATCACTTTGTGGCAAATAGATGGGGAAACAACGGAAACAGTGAGAGACTTTATATTCTTGGGCTCCAAAATCACTGCAGATGATGACTGCAGCCATGAAATTAAAAAACGCTTGCTCCTTGGAAGAAAAGCTATGACAAACCTAGACAGCATATTAAAAAAGCAGAGACATTACTTTGCTGACAAGGGTCCATCTAGTCAAAGGTATGGTTTTTCCAGTAGTCATGTATGGATGTCAGAGTTGGACCATAAAGAAAGCTGAGCACTGAAGAATTGATGGTTCTGAACTGTGGTGTTGGAGAAGACTCTTGAAGGTCCCTTGGACTGCAAGGAGATCCAACCAGTCAATCCTAAAGGAAATCAGTCCTGAATATTCATTGGAAGGACTGAGGCTGAAGCTGAAATTCCAATACTTTGGCCACCTGATGTGAAGAACTGACTCATTGGAAAAGACCCTGATACTGGGAAAGATTTAAGGTGGGAGAAGGGGACAACAGAGGATGAGAGGGTTGGATGGCATCACCAACTCGATGGACATGAGTTTAAGCAAGCCCCAGGAATTGATGATGGACAGGGAAGCCCAGTGTGCTGCAGTCCATGGGGCTGCAAAGAGTTGGACATGACTGAATGACTGAACTGAACTGAACTCATGTATATGTGTTAAGTTAAAGCAAAATGGATAAGGTGTCTATATGTCATTTTTTAAAGATTCCATGCTCTAAGCAAGATTTTAAATTGACAGACAAATTCTGACTGCCTCTGATAAGAGAACTTCTCCTGTAAGCCAATGAATCATCAACTGCTTTCCTAAAGTTCTAGGCTTCTGTTGTTCCTGGCTATACTGCTGCTGCTTCTGCTGCTAAGTCGCTTCAGTCATGTCTGACTCTGTGCGATCCCATAGACAGCAGCCCACTAGGCTCCCCTTCCCTGGGATTCTCCAGGCAAGAATACTGGAGTGGGTTGCCATTTCCTTCTCCAATGCACGAAAGTAAAAAGTGAAAGTGAAGTCGCTCAGTCGTGTCCGACTCCTAGCAACCCAATGAATTGCAGCCTACCAGGCTCCTCCATCCATGGGATTTTCCAGGCAAGAGTACTGGAGTGGGTTGCCATTGCCTTCTCCACTGGCTATACTAGGGGTGTGTAATGATGTTTTTCAGTATGAACTCTCTGCAGAATGATACCTGTTATCCTGGGGGGAGGGGGAAGGAGCAGAGGGGGTGCTTTCCTTTCCTGTGGCTCCGTCTGCAGGTCCCTGTGCTGTGAGTGTGAGATGGTTTCACTGGATGCCATGAATTTTCAGTTGCTAAATTGGATAGGACCTGAAGTAATTTCCCCACTGCACAGTCCTTGAATTACTGAGATGACACGTTCCTGGCTTCAGCAGTTCAGGTTTTTACTGTCTCTGGGACTGCAAACTGAAATGCTTTTGGGGTGAGGCAGGTAACCTAAATAAGAAAACCAGGAGAGAGAGAGTGACATGAACGGGTGTAAGTAACAGGGAATGGGAAGTCCAGCGCCAAACCAAAGTGAGCGCTAAAAAAGGAGTAAAGTGCCTGTTATGACTGTGTTATTGTTGTTCATTTGCTAAGCTGTGTCCGACTCTGCAACCCCATGGACTGCAGCACACCAGGCTCCTCTGTCCTTCACTATCTCCCAGAGTTTGCTCAAACTCATGTCCATTTGAGTCAGTGTTAGTGATTGTTGATGCTAATTTCATGCCCACTACCAGTTGCCTTTTATATCTCCTTTTTAATTTTCATTTTTAATGGGCATTTTACATACAAAAGTATAAACAATTTTGTGAATGACTAAAAGGTATATTAATTACAAGTAGTTTCTTAAAGTTGTATTTTGTAATATAGCAGAACATTTCCCCCAACATTTTAGTAAATAACTAATAAGCTATTTTGTCACTATACTGTACTGTCATACAGAGGAGAAACTAGAGTGTCTGAGAGGACTTACACATTTTTGTAGAGAGAAAGCTGAGAAAAGGAAAGATAAGGGGAAATTGAAGAAGGTAGAAATAAAAATTAAGAAACAAGAGCAAAATAAGAATTTTGAGAGGCAATTAGAAAAAAGCCTGGGAGGGGGGGTTCAGGATGGGGAACACGTGTACACCCGTGGCAGATTCATGTTGATGTATGGCAAAGCCAATATAATATTGTAAAGTAATTAGCCTCCAATTAAAATAAATAAATGTATATTTTAAAAAGCCTTTGAAATATGAAATAGGCTTCCGCAGTGGCTCAACAGGCAAAGAATCTGCCTGCAGATTCATGTTGATGTATGGCAAAACCAATACAGTATTGTAAAGTAAAATAAAGGAAAAGAAAAAAAAAAGAATCCGCCTGCAGTGCAGGAGATACAGGAGGCACAGTTTTGATCTTTGGGTCAGAAAGATCCTCTGGAGGAGGGCATGGCAACCCACTCCAATATTCTTGCCTGAAAAATCTCATGTACAGAGGAGCCTGGTGGGTTACAGTCCCAAGGGTCTCATAGAGTCAGATAAGACTGCGTGACTAAGTACACACACAATTTGAAAGAGAAAAGAGGCCTTTGACATTTGTTTTCACTAACTTGGAAATACAGTTTTCTAGATTGTAGATACAGTCTGCTCAAAAGTAAGTTCAAATTATATTCAATGACTTTTTAAATACTGTTTTATACCCTGCAGAGGGTCATGAAAATTTTTCATGAGCTTTTGAAGAATTCTTCTTAAGAGATTCTTTTCTAATCATTGATGAGAAATTAATTTTAAATGACTTCTGAATCCCTTTGAGGAAAAGCTGCATATATTCTTTAGCACAGCTCAATTGCATTAGAACATTAGCACAGAGATTTTTGGCAGAGTAAAAATCTAGTGTATTTTGACTACTTCAGTGTTAAAAGTTTTAAGGTGAGGTTTCATTTTGTTCTACAAAGTCTGCCAAACCCCAACTAAAACAAAGCAAATAGGCCAGCAGTATAAAATTAGATACTAGTTATATATTTTTTTCATGAAACCTACTGTAAGTAGATAATTGTATAAGAAAGTTACAGAGTTGTAGTGTTAATAAAAAATTTTAAACTATGTAACTAACTTTCTGAAATGCATCAGAACCAAAAGTCCAGAAAGAGTTCATCTTCATAGTTCAAAGCAAACAATAACCAAAAGATCTAAAAGTTAATTCACTTATTACATTATGTTTTGGAGAGTTACTGAATTTTCTGAAGATTAAAGATACTGAAACAAGTATTTCAGGCGCTGTCTTGTGATGTTATGTCGTTTGAAGCAGGATGTGATTAGGAGGGATTTTTTTTTTTTTTCACTAATAGGAAACAGAGGCAGGAATATCTAGAAAGATGTTAGAATTATTGCAAATTGGCAACTTATTCCTGAATTGATTATTAATATTGAGGATAAAAATATTTGATAGTGTAATCTTATACCAAGGTGAAAATGAAATGTTGCTCATAGTGGGGGATTTTAGATTTTGACATTTTGTAACTTGTGTGCATGTAAACAAGACTGTGTCACCATAAGTATTGGGTTGTTGAGGACTTATTTTAGGCAGTCAGCCAGGACAGGAAATAAAAGATTAGAGTCATGTCAACGTCAAATGCCTACAGGGGCCAGGCAGAGGACACGGTAGATGAGGGTGACCTGGTGTGAGAACAAGGGGAACTCTGGAGAGGGACCACCTGGGAGTGTGTGTTTCATCTGCAGGAGACAGCTATTGACATCTGGGAAAGCGGGTGACAGGTTCTTCAAAATTTTTTAAATGATTTTAGATGTTTGGATTTTATGTGACATCTCTTGATGTTTAACTCCGCAAATAATGTCATCTATAATCAAGCCCCTGGGTAGCAAAATGTCAAATAGCAAAAACGAACAACTCAAGGGGTAGATGGACCACAAATGACCTACAATATATCTGTTGTTTAATAATAAGGGGGCGGGGATCAAGCGTGAAACTGGTCATTTAACCAAACACAAACCTGCAGAAGATTGTGTGAATAAAGTCATGTTTTTACTTAGCCTTCCTTGAGCAATTTGAACATGGAGTGAAATCTCAGCATTTGTGAATCTGATTTCCTGTTTCAAATACTTGGGTTTTAGGAGATGGCTCCAGCCTCTTTCTCTGAGTTATGATCCTGCTTTTCCTGCATTTCCACTCAAGGTAGAAGAGAGGGGAATGGACCTGCAGAGATACTGTGACTCACTGCAGGAACATCCTCTCACAGCGCCTTTGAATACAAAGTTACAAAAGGGAAAGTTTTCAAGGACCTCTAGCTGAGTTGTTAAATACAGCACTTGAAATATATAGTAGGGATGCTCTAATCATGGGCTTCCCAGGTGGTGCTAGTGGTAGAGAACCCGCCTGCCAATACAAGGCATAGAGACACAAGATTGATCCCTGGGTCAGGAAGATCCCCTGGAGGAGGGCGTGGCAATCCACTCCAGTATTCTTGCCTGGAGTATTCCATGGACAGAGGAGCCTGGCAGGCTACAGCCCAGAGGGTTGCAAAGAGTTGGATACTACTGAAGTGAGTTAGCACACATACAGTAACCATAACAACATTGCATTAAGAAGTTGAGTTCTTTGCACTTTCTGAATTTTAAACATATTATTCTAAAATCAGAAATAAATGCTTATTTTTAAAGTATAATCGGTAGACATACATACTATCCAAGCACATACAGCACAGACAATCCAAGCATTAAGTATGTAAACAGCTTAGAGAAACAGTTTTCCTGGACACTGGCCACTAAATGTTCATTTATCCCACCCTTAACCCCTGAGCTTCTCAGGTTTCCTGAATTCCACTGACCTTGGTCTCTTTGCAGACCCACTCTGGATGCCTTTGTCATCTGAGAACAAGTTTCCTCTCATCTTGGGCCTGGATTTATCCATGAGCTCTGGCCAGTGTGGGTGGGAAAGTCCTTTAAGATCCGCCCTAGTGATATTCCCTGTCTCCTCTCTGAGACCACTGTGCATTTTCTTCTCTTCTGATGTAAGAATCATTCATTCAGTTTCTGTTATTATCCTGGTTATTCTTCAGTTTTTAGTTAAGCGTATGTAATTTGGCAAAGTCTGAGTGCATAAACATTGCCACATCTTTCTCACTGTCTTGACTCTGACCGTTCTGTCCCCAGCTTACATATTGCCTGATGTTTTAGTCTCACTTTTTAATACACCCCAAGTAGTTGCTGTTATCATTCTTATTTTTTTTCTTAATACTTATTTATTATTTCTTTGGCTGCCTTGGGTCTTAGTTGTGGCATGCAGGATCTTCATTCCTGTGCGTGGACTCTGGTTGTGGCTCGCAGGCTTGGTAGTTATGCTGTGCTGGCTTAGTTGGTCCCCGGCATGTGGGATCTCAGCCCCCTGACCAGGGATGGAACCCGGGTCCCCTCCATTGCATGGTGGATTCTTAACTTCTGGACCACCAGGGAAGCCCCTATTGTTCTTATATGATCTATACAATCATATAAAATTTGATTGTTTGGATTTTCCCCTGTGTACTACTTTTTTTGTTCACCATTACTTTAAAAAAATTTTTAATTTACTTGTTTTTAATTGGAGGAGAATTGCTTTACAATATTGTGATGGTTTCTGGCATATATTAATATAAATTGGCCAAAGATATGTGTATGTCCCCTCCCTTTTAAACCTCTTCCCACCTCCCATCCCATTCCATCTCTCTAGGTTGTCACAGAGCACTGGATTTGAGCTCCTTACATCATACAGTAAATTTCCACTGGCTGTCTAATTTTACGTAGGCTAATGGATATATTTCAGTGCTACTGGCTCAGTTCATCCCGTCCTCTCTTCCTCCCCCAGCCTCTGTGTGCACAAGTCTGTTCTCTCTGTCTGTGTCTCTATTGCTGCCCTGCAGATGGGTTCATCAGTACTATCTCTATAGATTCTATATACATGCATTAATATATGATATTGGTCTTTCTCTTTCTGACTTACTTACTTCATTCTGTATAATAGGCTCTAGGTTCATCCACCTTATTAGAACTGAGACAAATGTATTCCTTTTTATGGCTGGGTAATATCCTATTGTGTATATGTACCACAAATTCTTTATCTGTCCATTTGTTGATGGCCATCTAGGTTGCTTCCATACTCTAGCTATAGTAAATAGTGCTGTGATGAACTCTGGGGTACATGTGTCCTTTCCAATTGTTTTTCTCAGGGTATATGCCCAGTAGTGGGATTCCTAGGTCATATGGTAGTTTTATCCCTAATTTTTAAAGGACTCTCCATACTGTTCTCCATAGTGGCTGAATCAATTTGATTCCAAACAATAGTACAAGAGGGTTCCCTTTTCTCCACACCCTCTGCAGCAATTATTGTTTGTAGAGTTTTGTTGATCCCTGTGAATTGATATCTCACTGTAGTTTTGATTTACATTTCTCTAATAATGAGTGATGTTGAATATCTTTTCGTGTGTTTACTAGTGATCTGTATGTCTTCTTTGGAGAAATGTCTATTTAGGTCTTCTGCCCACTTTTTGATTGGATTGTTTGTTTTTCTGGTATTGAGCTGATGGAGCTGCTTATATATTTTGAAGATTAATCCTTTGTCAGTTGTTTCATTTGCTATTATTTTCTCCCATTCTGAGGGTTGTTTTTTTACCTCATTTATAGTTTTCTTCACCGTGCAAAAGCTTTTAAGTTTAAATAGGTCCCATTTGTTTATTTTTGTTTTTATTTCCATTACTCTGGGAGGTGGGTCATAGAGGATCTTGTTGCGATTTAGGTCAAAGACTGTTCTGCCTATGTTTTCCTCTAAGAGTTTTATAGTTTCTGGTCTTACATTTAGGTCTTTAATCCATTTTGAGTTTATCTTTGTGTATGGTGTTAGGAAATATTCTACTTTCATTCTTTCACACTTAGCTGTCCAGTTTTCCCAGCACCACTTATTGAAGAGACTCTCATTTCTCCATTTTATATTCTTGCCTCCTTTGTCAAAGATAAGGTGCCCATAGGTGCGTGGGTTTGTTTCTGGGCTTTCTGTCTTGTTCCACTGGTCTATATTTCTGTCTTTGTGCCAGTACCATACTGTCTTGATGACTGTAGCTTTGTAGTATAGTCTGAAGTCTGGAAGGTTGATTCTTCTTTCTCAAAATTGCTTTGGCTATTTGAGGTCTTTTGTGTTTCCATACAAATTGAAACTTTTGTCATAGGTAGCTTGGTAGGGCTATCCTTGAACCTGTAGATTGCTTTGGGTAGGATAGTCATTTTCACGGTGTTGCTTCTTCCAGTCCAGGAACATGGTGTATCTCTCTCCACTAGTCTATGCTGTCTGTAGTTTCTTTCATCAGTGTCTTACAGTTTTCTGTATACAGATCTTTTGTCTCTTTAAGTAGGCTTATTTCTTTCTTTTTGTTGCACTGGTGAATGGGATTGTTTCCTTAATTTTTCTTTCTGATTTTTGATTGTTAGTGTGTAAGAATACAAGGGATTTCTGTGTATTAATATTATATCCTGGGATTTTGCTATATTCATTGATTAGCTCTAGTCATTTTCTGGCGGCATATTTAGGGCTTTCTATGTATAGTATCATGTCATCTGCAAACAGTGAGAGTTTTACTTCTTTTCCAATCTGGATTTCTTTTATTTCTTTTTCTTCTCTGATTGCTATGCTAGGACTTCCAAAACTATGTTGAATAAAATAGAGTGGGCACCCATGTGTTGTTCCTGATCTTAGAGGAAATGGTTTCAGTTTTTCATCATTGAGAATAATGTTTGCTGTGGGTTTCTTGTGTGTGGCCTTTATTATGTTGAGGTATCTTCCTTCTATGCCTACTTTCTGGAGAGCTTTTATCATAAATGGGTGTTGAATTTTGTCTAAAGCTTTCTCTGCATCTATTTAGATGGTCATATGGTTTTTATATTTCAGTTTGTTGATATGGTATATGACACTGATGCAAATCACTGCAGATGGTGACTGCAGCCATGAAATTAAAAGACACTTGCTTCTTGGAAGAAAAGCTATGACCAACCTCAGTTCAGTTCAGCTCAGTCGCTCAGTCGTGTCCGACTCTTTGCGACCCCATGAATGGCAGCACGCCAGGCCTCCTTGTCCATCACCAACTCCCGAAGTTCACTCAAACTCATGTCCATTGAGTCAGTGATGCCATCCAGCCATCTCATTCTCTGTCATCCCCTTCTCCACCTGCCCCCAATCCCTCCCAGCATCAGAGTCTTTTCCAATGAGTCAACTCTTCTCATGAGGTGGCCAAACCTAGACAGCATATTAAAAAGCAGAGATAATACTTTGCCAACAAAGGTCCATCTAGTCAAAGCTATGGTTTTTCCAGTAGTCATGTATGGATGTGAGAGTTGGACTATAAAGAAAGCTGAGTGCCAAAGAATTTATGCTTTTGAACTGTGCAATTGGAGAAAACTCTTGAGGGTTCCTTGGACTGCAAGGATATCAAACCAGTCCTAAAGGAAATCAGTCCTGAGTATTCATTGGAAGGACTGAGGCTGAAGCTGAAATTCCAATACTTTGGCTACCTGATGTGAAGAACTGACTCATTGGAAAAGACCCTGATGCTGGGAAAGATTTAAGGTGGGAGAAGGGGATGACAGAGGATGAGAGGGTTGGATGGCATCACCAATTCAATGAACATGAGTTTGAGCAAGCTCCAGGAGTTGGTGATGGACAGGGAAGCCTAGCATACTGCAGTCCATGGGGTCACAAAGAGTCAGACACAACTGAGTGACTGAACTGATGACACTCATTGGTATGTGTATGTTGAAGAATCCTTGCATCCCTGGGATGAAGCCCACTTGATCATGATGTATGATCCTTTTGATGTGTTGTTGGATTCTGTTTGCTAGAATTTTGTTGGGGATTTTAGCATCTATGTTTACAGTGATACTGGCCTGTAATTTTCCTTTTTTGTGACATCATTGTCTAGTTTTGATATCAGGGTGATGGTGGCCTCATAGGATGAGTTTGGGAGTTTTTCTTCCTCTGCAATTTTCTGGAAGAGTTTGAGCAGGATAGGTGTTAGCTCTTCACTAAACTTTTGGTAGAATTTGCCTGTGAAGCCAGCTGGACCTGAGTTTTGTTTGTTGTAAGATTTTTGATTACAGTTTCGATTTCTGTGCTTGCAATTGGTCTGTTCATATTTTCTGTTTCTTCCTGGTTCAGTTTTGGAAGGTTAAACTTTTCTAAGAATTTGTCCATTTCTTCCAGGGTTGTTCATTTTACTGGCATATAGTTGCTCAAGCAGGTTCTTATGATCCTTTGTATTTCTGTGTTGTCTGTTGTAACTTCTCCTTTTTCGTTTCTAATTTTATTGATTTGGGTCTTTTCCCTTTAATTCTTGATGAGTCTGGCTAATGGTTTGTCAATTTTGTTTATCTTCTCAAAGAACCAGCTTTTAGTTTTATTGATCTTTGCTATTGTCCCCTTCATTTCTTTTTCATTTATTTCTGTTCTGATTTTTATTATTTCTTTCCTTATACTAACTTTTGGGGGTTTTGTTCTTCTCTTTTTAATTGCTTTAGATGTAAGGTTGGGTTGTTTATTTGATGTTTTTGTTGTTTCTTGAGGTAGGCTTATATTGCTGTAATCTTTCCTCTTAGTACTGCTTTTAGTGCATCCCATAGGTTTTGAGTTGTAGTATTTTCATTTCATTCGTTTCTAGGTATATTTTGATTTCCTTTTTTATTTTGTCAGTGATCTGTTGGTTATTTAGAAGTGTATTGTTTAGCCTCCATGTGTTTGTGCTGTTTGTAGGGTTTTTTTTTCCCCCTGTAGTTGATATCTAATCTTATAGTGCTGTGGTCTGAAAAGATGTTTGAAATTATTTCAGTTTTTTTAAATTTATCAAGGCTTGGTTTGTAGCCCAAGATGTGATCTATCCAGGAGAAAGTTCCACGCGCACTTAAGAAAAAGGTGAAATCTACCGTTCTTGGATGAAATAGATGCCGATTAGGTTCAGCTGGTCCAATGTATTGTTTAAAACTTGTGTTCCCTTAGTAATTTTCTGTCTGAATGACTGGTTCATTGGTGTGAGTGGGGTATTAAAGTCCTCAACTATTATCATGTTGCCATCGATTTTCCCTTTAATAGTTGTTAGCATTTGCTTTACGTATTGAGGTGCTCCTATGTTGGGTGCATATATAATTGTTATATCTTCTTCGATTGATCTCTTGATCATTATCTAGTGTCCTTCCTTGTCTCTTTTAATGGTGTTTATTTTAAAGTCTATTTTGTCTAATATGAGTACTGCTACTCCCACTTTCTTTTGATTTCCGTTTGCATGGGCTATCTTTTTCCAGCCTTTTGGTTTCAATCTGTCTGTGTCTCTAGGTTTGAGGAGAGTCTCTTGCAGACAGCGTATATAGAGGTCTTGTTTTTGTATCCATTCAGCCAATCTGTTGGTTGGAACATCTAGTCCATTTACATTTAAGGTAATTATTGATATATACAGTGCTATTACCATTTACTTTATTGTTTGGGGTTTGTTTGTGTAGGCCTTTTCTTTCCCTTGTGTCTCCTGTCTAAAAAATTTCCTTTAGCATTTGTTGTAAGGCTGGTTTGGTAGTGCTGAGTTCTTTTAACTTTTGCTTGTCTATAAAGTTTTTGATTTCTCCTTTGAATCTGAATGTGATCCTTGTTGGACAGAATAATCTTGGTTGTAACTTTTTTTTTCTTTCATCACTATAAGTATATCCTGCCACACCCTTCTGGCCTGCAAAATTTCTGTTGAAAGATCAGCTGTCAGCCTTATGGGGATCCCCTTGTATGTTATTTGTTGTTTTTCCCTTGCTACTTTTAATATTTGTTCTTTGTGTTTAATTTTCATTAGTTTGATTAATATGTGTCTTGGTGTGTTTCTCCTTGGGTTTATCCTCTATGAGACTCTCTGGGCTTCCTGGATTTGGGTGGCTTTCATTTTCCATGTTGCTGCTGCTGCTGCTGCTAAGTTACTTCAGTCATGTCTGACTCTGTGCAACCCCATAGACAGCAGCCCATCAGACTCCTCTGTCCATAGAATTCTCTAGGCAAGAATACCGGAGTGAATTGCCATTTCCTTCTCCCTTTCCCATGTTAGGGAAGTTTTGAATGACATATTGAATGCAGTACTTTAGCAGCAGCATCCTTTAGGAATTTAAATAGCTCAGCTGGAGTTCTGTCACCTTCACTAGCTTTGTTTAAAGAGCTGCAAATCACAGAAGTAGAAAACACACACTGGAGCCCCAGACTCCCTGGTGAGATAAGCCTCCTTGAGAATTGATCAGCTCTGCCTTTTTTTATCCCCACCCAGAGCCTTGGACTGAAACCTATACGCTTCCTCATCTCCCCCCACTGCTGGGTGGATGTTTTCTAGTTCTTCCCTTCCCCAAGGACATCACCCTTCAAGGTTGTAGCTATAGGCAGGGCTCCCAGTTCCAACTCTCTGCTGACTCTACTGTCCCCTTGTGGCCATCAAATCCCAAGGGTCCCAGTGTCCTCTGTAGGGACAGATGCCCCCATCCCAGCTACTGCAGCAGCAGTCTCAGCACTCACCTTGTAGTTTCAGATCCATCTTTCCTTTGGGCCTTTGGAGATTTCTCTAGCTTTCTCAGGAGTTCAGCTACATATTCAAGAGGGTGTTTGTTGCATTTTATCCAACAAAGGAGTTTGTAACAGGAAGGTTTTGATGTTTTCTAACCCCCTCAACTTTGACCACCTGATATGACGAGCCGACTCAATGGAAAAGACCCTGATGCTGGGAAAGATTGAGGACAGGAGGAGAAGGGGCCAACAGAGGATGAGATGGTTGGATGGCATCACTGACTCAATGGACGTGAATTTGAGCAAACTCCGGGAGATAGTGAAGGACAGGGAAGCCTGATGTGCTTCAGTTCATGGGGTCTCAAAGAATCGGACATGACTTATCAACTGAACAACAACAGACCTCCTCAGTGGTTCTGGAAATGGAAGGTCACAGTTTCTCTATTCTTCCTTCTTTTTCTCTTTCTCCATAGGCTCTTTCAGAACAAAGACTCCCAAGTCTAGACTATGGACAGGAGTTCCAAGCTTGGTTTGGCATCTTTCTTATGCAGTAAATCCACTGCCGATCTCCTGGATTAAATATGTTATACCAGCTACAGTTAATCAGAGAGAACCAGAAGCCACCCCAGGGAATAGATTCCAGAGAAAGTATCCCAGTACTTCTTTTATTCTAATTCTCACAGGTTCATTTAGAATTTTTTAAAAGTCTTTTGAAAAATTCATATGCCCCCTATTAGGGTTCTATCTCATCCATATTTTAGAGATTTCTGGGAGGTGGGAAGGCATATTAAAGTGAGAGGTTTAGTTCACAAAGCTGCCCTTTGACATACTGCTTTGATTTGCTTACATTTACCTTGGCTGAGATTCATTATAAAAGAGAGCCTGACAATCCTGTTTGAGGGAATTTTGGTGTTTTTATTGTTGTTAAGGTCAAGAAACATTGCCTTAGGGTGTTTCACTTTCATATAGATAAATTGGAATGACCCAGCTGAACACTAAAGACAAGGAAAAATATCGGGAGCTTTGAATTCGTAGGGTGAGGAACAGAGGAAAGAAAGAGGGAGATGAGGTAGGATTTCAGCCAAGGGGCTGGCAGTGGATGGACGGGCTGAAACCTTAGGAGGAGCAGGCTTTGGGACATATAATGGTTAGGGGCCTGCCTGCAATTGGATGTCACGCTCAGAAGAGCAATTACATTTAATGATGGGACTGTTTAGAAAAACTAACAAGACTTGGTGAAGGCCCTGAGGGTAAGCAAGAGCTAAACGCTGTGTCACTTGCAGCCTTGAAGAGTCAAGGGAAGGGAACAGTGGCTAGGATCTGGGGAAAGCTGGAGCTAGAGGAGAGGGCCTTCTGCCAGGAATGCAAACCCTGGGAGGGACTGTAGGCATACATGCCTAAGCTCTCTCTCCTTTGGTCTCTTGCTAGTGCCACCCATTGGCCTAACACCACTAGAGACAGAGGGCAAGGGAGCCCCATGGATACAGTCAAAGGAGGTGGGCCTCTGAGGGCAAGGGGACTGTGGAGAAGGGTGGAGAGTGGCTGCAGAGAGGAAGGGAGACTGTCCAGCTCAGGTCGGACTGCCCCGCTGGTTGGAGAGCATGAGGGTTAGCGTGGGGGCAGGGCAAACACATGGAGCCCCGACGCATAAACACATGGAGTCAATGCTCTTTGACTTCCTTCTTCCTTCTCCTGTTTCACAGCCTTGTTTCACACTGCATTCTGCTAATGCCTTTTCATGTCAAAAGAGTACTTTATTGACTGTTGAAAAGGCCTCAGTTGGGGAGCCTGTCTTCAGGAGGTGTAAATGCTTTCCCTATTCCCCACTTGCCCCTCCCAGCTCCACTTCTCATGGAAAGATGACAAAAATCAAGCCTTGGTGACATCAGAGTGGCACTGAACAGTAGAGACAGTGGTGAATTGCCCTCATAAGGGTTAAAATATCAGGGCAAATCTAGAACTCCACCAACCTGGTCGTTTCCCCAGTGTCCAGAAGAATTGGGAACGTGGAAACCATAGGCTCTGACCACAGAATCAAGTGTATCCCAGGCCACCCGTGTCTAGGACACCCTCTCCAGTTTAATCTCTTGTGTCTCCCTTTTATCACTGACCTTTCCTTTTCTGGTAGCTGTCGAGGAAAGACAGCAAAAAGAAGAGGAAGAAGAAGAAGAAAAAGAGAGTGTGTGCCCTTGTCCTCTTCCTCTCTTAATCATTAAAATAATGTGCTTTGCACAGGGCCATGATCGCTCGGATTGGTCAGTGCAGGGCTCCAGAGCCAACTTTCCATCACTTGTTGATTCAGTAACCATGGCCTGTAATGTTATTCTCAGCATTTGACAATGATATTACTCATAGTGATTGGTATCTTTGTGTGTGGCCATGGAGTATAGACTAAGGCTAGGCTGCTGTCCCTTTTGTAGGCTGCTCATGTAAAATCTAATTTCTAGTCTGTGGAAACAGCCACTAATTGAAGCATCTGGGGCAATTGGAGAGGCTGTCTCTTGTGCCCTGTGGGAGATTACTTCCCTTCACCCCATTTCTGGTTGATCTGCCTGCCGCCACTGTCATTTCACAGCTCATCACAGCTATGATGTTCCAATTCTGGTTACAATATACCAGTAGGATCAGGAGTGCAGAAATCACAGGCCCTGGCCCCAGGAACCAGTGCAGGGTCTTATACATAGGTGCTCAAATACATCTGTTGAAAGCATAAATGGATGTTCTTCAGGTTCGCATTTACTCCCCTGAGGTGAAAGGGTATAATGACAATATGAGAATTTAAAAGCAATATTGGGGTAATTAATAACAGTATCAATTTACAGGGGTTTTTGAAAATGAACTACTATTTGTGAAAATGTCTGATAAAACCTTAAAGTCCTACACACATGTTAATTATTATCATCATATATAGATTCTGTGGATAACCAGTCTTTCTGAAAAGAGCATAAGATTTGGAGTCAGAACCTGCTTCCCCTTTCAAGGTCTCCAATTGTTGGACCTTGAAAATTTGTTCAAATTTGCTTTCTGAGCTTCATTCTTGTTTTTTTTTTAATGTAATATAATTGCTTTACAATGTTGTGTTAGTTTCTGCTGTACAATGAAGTGAATCAGCTATATATATACTATATCCCCTCTCTCTTGGACCTCCTTCCCTAGGTCATCACAGAGCACGAAGCTGAGCTCCCTGTGTTACACAGCAGCTTCCCACTAGCTATCTATTTTACACATGGTGGGAGAAGGCAATGGCAACTCACTCCAGTACTCTTACCTGGCAAATCCCGTGGACGGAGGAGCCTGGTGGGCTGCAGTCCATGGGGTCGTAAGAGTCGGACACGACTGAGCGACTTCCCTTTCACTTTTCACTTTCATGCATTGGAGAAGGAAATGGCAACCCACTCCAGTGTTCTTGCCTGGAGAATCCCAGGGACAGGGGAGCCTAGTGGGCTGCGTCTATGGGGTCGCACAGAGTCGGACACGACTGAAGCGACTTAGCAGCAGCAGCAGCAGTAGCAATGTATCTACGTCAATTCCAATCTCTAGTTCATCTCACCCTCCCCTTCCCCTGCTGTGTC
Organism: Capricornis sumatraensis; assembly: GCF_032405125.1. Taxonomy (NCBI): domain Eukaryota; kingdom Metazoa; phylum Chordata; class Mammalia; order Artiodactyla; family Bovidae; genus Capricornis; species Capricornis sumatraensis. Next base: position 80,870,800 of record NC_091079.1, read on the forward strand.
CACAGGCCCTTTCTCTATATCTGCATCTCTATTTCTGCCTGGGAAATAGGTTTATCTGTACCGCTTTTCTAGATTCCACATGTATGCGTTAATATGCAATATTTGTTCTTCTCTTTCTGACTTACTTCACTCTGTATGACAGACTTTAGGTCCATCTACATCTCTACAGATAACCCTATTTCATTGCTTTAGTGACTGAGTAGTATCCCACTGTGTAGATGTACCGTATCTTCTTTATTCATTCATCTGTCCTTGGACGTTTAGCTTGCTTCCATGTCCTGGCTATTGTAAATAGTGCTGCCTCATTCTTCTCATCTTTAAAGTGGATATTAATATTGTTCTTTCCTTCCATATACAGCTCAGAGAGTTGTTGCAAAATGCTTTGAAAGTTGTAAAGCACTGCTGCTGCTAAGTCGCTTCAGTCGTGTCCGACTCTGTGTGACCCCATAGACAGCAGCCCACCAGGCTCCCCCGTCCCTGGGATTCTCCAGGCAAGAACACTGGAGTGGGTTGCCATTTCCTTCTCCAATGCATGAAAGTGAAAAGTGAAAGGGAAGTCGATCAGTCCTGTCTGACTCTTAGTGACCCCATGGACTACAGCCCACCAGGCTCCTCTATCCATGGGATTTTCCAGGCAAGAGTACACAACTTAACTTAAATGTTGCATTTCATTTGTTTGAATAGTTAGCTCTGTGATCCAGTGGACAGAATGTCAACAGGATACATACTATTACTCCTAGGTATGATAATAAATTTGACACTATACACGTCTCATAAAAAGTATCCATTTGGGGCCAAGGCCATACGGTTGTTGAAACTACGGACCACTCAAGGGTGGATGCCACTGCCTTGCTGCCAAAATGGAAAATTCCAGCCAGCAGAGCCAATGGAATTAAATCTGTGCATAACTCCTAATGTACCATCAGGAAACCACTCTCCCATCCAGCTCTTTCCGCGACTTCTAATGGATAGCAGAAATTTGCATTCCCTGAAGGGTTTAAAAGTAACAACTGCAGACAGAGAATCAGAAGCTGGGTTCAAGACCCAATTGTTGTATTTTCTGGCTGTGTGAGGCAGACAAGTCATTTATCATTGCTTAGTTGGAAATAGAGAATAATGAAATTTATTCTGCCGGACTGTTAGGAGGCTAAAATAAGTTTGTGTATGTAATGTCATTTTGTAGACTGGAAAGCACTAAACAAATGTGAGTATTAGTATTCTTCCCAGACACTGAGGGAGATGCTACTGGGTGGTAAAATCTCCTCACACTTAAAAAGCAGAAGCAGAAAACAAAAACAAGCAAAAGTCCTAGGTAATTGGCAAACTGGTTTTACCAGCTTCTGAATCATATAGACTTGGCCAGGCCAGGTCCAATATAGAGCCCCTCTGGCCCCTTCAGTAGCTGGGAAAAGGGGTCTAATGAGGAAACGGAAGGGGTTATTTCCTCTAGAGAAAAGATCCATGGGAGGGAAGCTAATGACCTCCAAGTACACACAGGACGACTGGAAAATGTGGCCAGCAGCTGTGTGCCATTTTCACAGAAAACAGGACTTGCAGGTGGCCAGGATGAGGATCTATTGGGGTCAGCAGGATGGGAGATCTCTGTACCTGGGGCGAGGGGGCAGGCCAAAACCAACACCAGAGGGACTGTGACATGGTTATGTCTTCAAGCTGATGGCCCCTCCCAGACCCAGTCTAGGGGGCAGACGCTGTCATGGGGTTTAATCATGTTGTGCCCATGTGGGTCAACCTCTAACAGGGAAAGGTTGATCTTCGTGAGACAGAGCTTAAAGGTGCCCTTAGGACAGGGACCTTGCTTTGATAAGTAGCTCACCCCAGACCTGAACTACATTTGAATCCCTCAATTAGTTACTTGGAACAGTTTACTGTAGCCTTATATCACCTTCAAAACAAGCAAATCCAGTCATTCATTTCTTCTCCATTGACTGGTCCTAGCTTTCCTGGTGACTCAGATGGTAAAGCGTCTGCCCGCAATGCAGGAGACCTGGGTTCAATTCCTGGGTCGAGAAGATCCCCTGGAGAAGGAAATGGCAACCCACTCCAGCACTCTTGCCTGGAAAATCCCATGGACAGAGGAGCCTGATAGGCTACAGTCCGTGGGGTCGCAAAGAGTCAGACACAACTGAGCGACTTCACTTCACTTCACTTCAGTGACAGTCACACACCAGCAGAAGAACCCAGGAACCAGTCCATCCTAAAGGGAATCGGTCTTGAATATTCATTGGAAGGACTGATGCTGAAGCTGAAACTCCAATACTTTGACCACCTGATGCGAAGAACCGACTCGTTGGAAAAGACCCTGATGCTGGGAAAGATTGAAGGCGGGAGGAGACGGGGACAACAGAGGATGAGATGGTTGGATGGCATCACTGGCTTGATGGACATGAGTTTGAGTAAGCTCAGGGAGTTGGTAACGGACAGGGAGGCCTGGCGTGCTGCAGTCCATGGGGTCACACACACCTGAGCAACTGAAGTGAACTGAAATGTGACAGTCCTTTCCCTAAGGAGCCCATTCAGTGGAAAGAAGTGAAGCCTGGAAATTCCTGTGGTAGGCGGAGATGATGGTAGATGGAGAGAGAAGTATAAAGAGTGAATGGTGAAGGTTCTGGGGAAGGGAGCAGTCTCCCCTGACTGAGGAGGTGATGGATAGCATCACAGAGGAAGTGGCATTCAGTCAGGGACTGAGGATGGGCAGCTCTGGGCAGCATGTTTGCAGCAGTGGGTAGAGCATGAGTCTTTGTGGCAGTATTTGATATTTTTTTATTATTCAAGATTTGTATTGATTGTGTCTATAATCAAAGAGTGAATAAATGTTAAGAATAGTGATCATACATTGCCCTTCTTTGACGGCTGTGCCATTTCTATACACTGCCCCCTACCCCCTGCCCTGCTGTGAAATGAATGTCCCTTCTCTCCAGCTTCACTGCCACAATTTTTCCTCAGAGACTCTGCTCTAAATAAAAGCCTTCCTCTAGGCTTTCATCTGTCATTCTCATGATCAAGTCATATCCATCTTGTGAGACCGCTTTTCCTCTTTTTTTTTTTTTTTTGCCTAGGGAAAAAGGGCTCCACCTCTCTCTAACTTCTGTTTATAAACCAGAACCACATGAAACTGTTGTTTCTGTAGATCAAAAATGGTCAGATATGGACAGTTTTCCATGGTTCAACCTAACGAATTCTCTTCTGCTGACTTGGCGCTGACGTGGCACTCACTTGACCTCACTTCTCATTATTAGAGTTTAAATGATCTGGTTTCTTTCTTTCTTGGCTTTCTTCCCGCTTCCCACCCCCACCAGGACAACTGTAAGCCCAGTCCAGCAGGAGCTGTACTGTCTTATCTCTGCTGTATCCCTCCCTCCCAGTAGATTGCGTGGTACATAGTGGAGGCTCAATATTTGCCTAAGAATGAATAAGTGCTTTGCCCAGGGATGGGTGTTAAACACATTTTCTCGCCTTGTGGAATTGAGTGAGTCTCTCCAGGTCTCGCTTCCTCAACTGTAAGAGCCAAGTCGTGAGGTACACTAGGTCAGTGGTCCCAAAACCTGACTGCTCACCAGAGTTGCCTTGGGAGAGTGTTAAAATGCAGATCCCAAAGGCCCCCTCCAGGCCCATGAAACCACAGCCTGTGGCATTTTGATTTTGACAGTTTCCAGAAATCTGTAGGTGTCTTCGCCTCCTGTGATGACTCTCAGGCAGTCACTGAAACAGCTGTCAACTTGCACTTGAGAACTGCCAGTGTCCATGAAGCCATGGGGAGAGGACGTCATCTGTCTTGCTCGCTGCTAGGCTCCCAGGACGTGGCACAAGTCCTGGCGTGTGGCCGTCAGCAATGAACAGTTGTTGAATGCATGTGGGAAGCTCTCCCATTTCTGAGGGGTGTCTTAAACTGCCAAGGCCTGTTGCGTTATTGGAAGTTTTCTAGGCCCCCCTGGACTCCTAAACTCGTATCACTGTTTGCAAGTGTCACTGGGCAATTTAACCTCTCTGAGCCTCAGATTTTTCTATAAAAGGAGGGCATTTGGTTAATGACCACTCCGTCTAGTCAAGGCTATGGTTTTTCCAGTAGTCATGTATGGATGTGAGAGTTGGACTGTGAAGAAGGCTGAGCACCGAAGAATTGATGCGTCTGAACTGTGATGTCGGAGAAGACTCTTGAGAGTCCCTTGGACTGCAAGGAGATCCAACCAGTCCATTCTGAAGGAGATCAGCCCTGGGATTTCTTTGGAAGGAATTATGCTAAAGCTGAAACTCCAGTACTTTGGCCACCTCCTGAGAAGAGTTGACTCACTGGAAAATACTCTGATGCTGGGAGGGATTGGGGGTAGGAGGAGAAGGGGACGACAGAGGATGAGATGGCTGGATGGCATCACTGACTCGATGGACGTGAGTCTGAGTGAACTCCGGGAGTTGGTGATGGACAGGGAGGCCTGGCGTGCTGCGATTCATGGGGTTGCAGAGAGTTGGACACAACTGAGCGACTGAACTGAACTGAACTGAAGGTGGCTCAGATGGTAAAGAATCTGCCTGCAATGCAGGGTTTGATCTCTGGGTCAGAAAGATCTCCTGGAGAAGGAAATGGCAGCCCACTCCAGTACTCTTGCCTGGAAAATGCCATGGACAGAGGAGCCTGGTGGGCTACAGTCCATGGGCTCTCAAAGAGCCAGACACGACTGAGCGACTAACATTGTCTTTCTTGCAAGGTCTGGTTAGCACAGCCAAAATAAATAAAAATAAAAAATACACTGCGAAGGTAGAAGCTAGCTTAGCTAACCAAAAACTGTATAAACCAATCTGAACTGAATACACTGCTAGTGGAAGTATGAAGTCATACAGCCACTTTTCTTCCCTGTTTTTTGAATAACAAATTTATTAAGATACAACTCATACCATAAAATTAATCCTTTTAAAGTATATGACTCAATGGTATTTAGTATATTCACAGAATTGTAGAGCTATCACCACTATCTAATTCCAGAACATTTCTTCATCCCCTCGAAATAACCCAGGCCTGTTAGCAACCATGTCTCATTACCTCATCCTTTCGCCCTCTGGCAATTGATAACCCATTTCCTGTCTCTATGATTTGTCTCTTATGGATACATCATATAAATGGAAACATAAAATATTTGGTCTTTTGTGTCTGGCTTCTTTCACGTAAGGTTCATTTATGCTGTGGTGTGTATGGGTACTTTATTCTTTTCTATGTTAAATAATAGTCCATTTTATGTATCAGTTTATAGATATTTGGGTTGTCTCCACTTTTTTCTCTGTTGTGAATAATGCCTCTATGAACATTCATGTACCAGTTTTTTTCTTTGTTGTGTTTTTGTCTTGGCTGAGCCCCATGGCATCTTAGTTCCCTCACCAAGGATCAGACCTGGGCCACTTGCAGTAGAAGTGTGGAATCTTAACTGCTGGACCACTGGAGAAGTCCCTGTGTACCAGTTTTTATGTAGATATGTTTTCCATTCTCTTGGGTACACACCGAAGTGTGGTCTTATAGTAACTGTATGACATTTTGGAAACTGTCAAAACATTTTTCTGAAGTGTCCCCTTCATCTCACAGTCCCATCAACAATGTATGAGGGTTTCAGTTTCTTCATATCCTCTCCAGCATTTGTTATTATCCATCTTTTTTTAACTTTAGATATGCCAGTGGATGAGAAGTAGTATCTAATTGTGGGTTTTATTTGCATCTCCCTAATGATGTTGAGCATCTTTTCATGTGCTTATTGGCCATTTGTAAGAATGTCATTCAAATCCTTTGGCCATTTTCCCGCTCTAGGATTTTTGAAACTTCATATAGACACTATGGCATATAGTTTATCTGGGGCTGAAAGCCTCACTTTATTTACAACAACCCAATGCCCTCTAATAGTCTTTTCATGTAATAGGAGCTTTAATTTTTCACCTTCACAATATTTATTTTCCTATATTTTCTATCCTGCACTCTCACTTTGCTACTTGTTAGCACATTACAGCTTCACAAACTGGAGGTTTACTATTTCTTATTCTACATTCATAAGCTTTAGCTCATTCCCAGCCTCCTCTTTCTCCTTTGCTCATGTTTGAGTTGGATGTTTGTCTTCTTATTGAGTTGTAAGATTTTGTTGGGACTTCTCTGGTGGTCCAGATGTCATGAATCTGCCTGACAGTTCAGGGGACACAGGAGTGATCCCTGGTCCTGGAAGATGCCATGTGCCACGGAGCAACTAAGCCCGTGCGCCACAACTCCTGAGTCCATGCATTCTAGAGCCAGCACTCTGCAACAAGAGAAGCCACTGCAGTGAGAAGCCCGGCAACTGCAACAAAGAATAACCCTGCTCACCAGAGTTTGAGAAAGCCCACGTGCAGCAACGAAGACCCAGCACAGCCAAAATTAAAAAAAAAAAAATAGAGTTGGTTATATATCCAGGACACTAGCCCCAGTGGCAACGCACTCCAGTACTCTCACCGGGAAAATCCCACGGACGGAGGAGCCTGGTGGGCTGCAGTCCATGGGGTCACTAGGAGTCGGACATGACTGAGTGACTTCACTTTGACTTTCACGCATTGGAGAAGGAAATGGCAACCCACTCCAGTGTTCTTGCCTGGAGAATCCCAGGAACAGGGGAGCCTGGTGGGCTGCCGTCTATGGGGTCGCACAGAGTCGGACACGACTGAAGCGACTTAGCGGCAGCCCCATATCAGATATATGATTTGCATATTATCTCCCATTCTGTTATCAGTGCTATGGCCCCAGAATCCTACCCTTGCCCCTCCCTCAAGTGGAAACCAACTGTTCTTATCTAAGTTTCAGGAGGAAACTGCAAAGAGAAAAACAAGAGCTGGTTAGAACCAACTAGGGCCAAGGTGACAGAAGATCTGACTTCCGGTAGACTTGGAGCATGATTATGCATCCATTGTAATACCTTAGCTTGCTAAATGACACACCCACCTGTACCAGGACCATTGACAGTTGCCATGACAGCAATCAGAATAGCCCATACAGGGAAAGGAGAATTGCATTAGTTCTGGGTCCAAACCACACTCCGGTTCTGGATGAGACGTGAATATTCCTCCTGCTCATTCCGTTTCCCTCACATTTACCTGTGCTCCTCCTGTATGGTTACGTGGTATCTCCACTGAGCTGGGTTGAGAAGTTGACTTGCAAGCTAAGTTCCCTCTTCTCCATTCTTTGGCCATTGTATAAAGTTTGTGCTGTTTCAGTCTCAGTATTGATTTTTTATTGACTGGGTAAACCCAAGTAGGAAAAGAACCTCCTTGACCAAGACAAGGGGTCTTAGTCCTGGGCTTGAACCCTGACAAGGGTCCACTCGACTAATTCAGTAACAATTCCATGGGTTGCCTTCCTACTTTGTTAGTGGTGTTCTTTAAAGCACAAAAATATTAAATTTTGATGAAGTCTGATTTATCTATTTTCTTCTTAGTTGTATATGCTTTTGTCTTTAAGAAATGATTGGCCTATCTGAAGTTACAAAAATTTTCTCCTATGTTTTCTGCTAAGAATCTTAAAGCTTTAGCCTTTACATTTAGGTCTATAATCCATTTTTAGTTAATATTTTTACATGATGTGAAGTTGAGCCACTTAAAAAAAGTCTAGCCTACCAGGCTCCTCTGTTCACGGGATTTTCCAGGCAAGGGTACTGGAGTGGGTTGCCATTTCCTTCTCCAGTGAAATACTGTGTAGAAAAACACACAATAAAAATGTGTAGCTAAGCTAAATAGATTATCATAAGACAGACACACTGTAACTAACCCCACAGCAGAAAAGAGAACTGTCAGCATTCAGCAGGTCTCCTGGCTCAACTTCCTGATTTATACACCTCCCTCTTCATGACGTATCTGCTACCATCTTGGTTTGCTTTCCTTAGTTTTACTACCTCAACATGCATCCCTCAAAGTATAGTTTCACTTTGCTGGTTTTTAAAGCTCCTATCAATGGATTTGTGCCATCTTTGACTTCTTTTATACTCAATATTACCTTTTGAGATTCATTTAGGTTTTGCAAGTCTCTGTAGCTCATTAATATTTATTGTTGTATAGCATTACTTTGCATAGACATACCATGATACTCTATTTTTGTTGGTCATGTGGACAATTTACAATTTAGAGCCTTTATAAATAGTGCTGCTGTGGTCATTCTCTTCCTTGTCTCTTGGTACACTCTGTATGCCCATCTATTTGCTGTACACTTCAGAGTGGAATTGTATGTTTCACTTTAGTAATAAATAGCAAAACTGTTTCCAAAGTGATTGTATTGGTTTAAGCTCTCACTAGCTATAAATAAGTTCTTGTTCCACACACACCAACATTTTATTGTCAGTCTGTTTGATTATAGCCATCCTGGAGGGTGCACAGTAATATCTCATTGTGGTTTTAATTTATTTTTCCCTGAGGATGAATGAGGTTGCTATACTTATCGGTCATTTGTGTATCTCTTATGGAGTGCCTATTCTAGTCTTTTGCCCATTAACATTTTTTTTATTTTGGTTTTCTTTTTCTTCAATACATAATATTGAAGGATATGTAATATGTAATATTTCTAGGCATTTAAAAATGTATTCAACCATTAAAAAAATGAAATTTTGCTCTTTGAAGCAACATGGATGAACTTGGACAGTGTTAGGAAATAAATCAGACAGAAAAAGACAAATACTACACATATTGCTGATATGTGGAATCTAAAAAATACAACAAACTGGTGAATATAATAATAAAAAAAAGAAACAGACTCACAGATAGAACAAACTAGCAGTTGCCAGTTGGGAGAGGGGACAAAGGAGGGACAATATAGGGGTAGGGGACATTAAGAGTGACAGGCCACTAAATACAAAATAAGCTACAAGAATATATTGTGCAAGATGGGAAATACAGCCAACATTTTATAATATCTATAAATGGAGTATAACCTTTAAAAATTGTGAATCACTGTATTGTACACTTGTAACATATAATATTGTACCATTAACTTACTTAAACAATGCAAAAAAGAAAAAATTAGTTTTTTCTTTAATGTGTAATTTCTAGGAATTTGAAAATATGTTTTGAATGTGAGTTCTTTTTCAGTAATACATATCTTCTATTCTGTAGCTTATTTTTTTCAGTTGTTTGTTATTGTTTGTTTTTTTTAACCATTAAAAAAATTGAAGTATAGTTAATTTACAATGTTGTGTTAGTTTCAAGTTCATAATAAAGTGATTCAGTTCTACATATATATATATTATTTTTCAGATTCTTATCCATTATAGGTTATTATGAATATAGTTCCCTGCACAATATAGTAAGACCTTGTTATTTACCTATTTTATATATAATAGTGTGTATATGTTAAGCCCAAATTCCTAATTTATCTCCACTCCCCATACTCTTTGGTAATCATATTTTTTTTCAATTTTTTTTGGGGGGGCCACATAGCACAACATGTGGGATCTTAGTTCCCCAACCAAGGTTGAAATCTGTGCCTCTGACATTGAAAGCATGGTGTGTTAACACTGGATCACCAGGAAAGTCATTTTCAGTGTTTTAACGTTATGTTGTCATTTTGATGAATAGCAATTCTTGTTTATAATATAGTCTAACATAGTGATCCTTTTTCTTTATGATTAGAGTTTTTATGCCCAGTATAGGAAGTTTACTCCTGTCCTAAGATTATATAGATATCATTTTATATTGTCTTCTTAGAAATTTTATTATTTGCCTTTTACATGTACATCTATAGTTTGCCTGTGGGTAGGGGTTACGTTTAATTTTCAAAAATAATGATATCTAGTCATCCCAGCACAACTTATTGCAAACATCTTCCTTTCCAAATTGCTCTTAGGTGCCTATGTTATCAAAGTCATGTGTTCATAAACTTTTGGTCTATGCCTGAGCTGTTTCTTCTATTTCATTGATCTTCTTGTCTCCTCTTACATTTCCATGTAAGTTTGAGAAACAACTTGTGAATTTCTACTGGAGTGGAAGAGTTTTGATTAAGATGGCACTAAATCTATAGATCAGTTTAGGGAGACTTTACAACCTCACAGTATTAGTTGTACTAGTCCATAAACATGGTATATTCCTTCATTTATTTAGATCATCTTTGATTTCTCTCAGAAATGTTTTAAAGTTCTCTGGGTAGAGGTTTTATACATCTTTCATTGAATTTGTTCTTAGATATTAGAAGCTTTACAGTTTTTATATTACTTTAATTGCTATAATTTCTAATTCTAATTCATTTTCTAACTTTTTTATATATTAAAAGTGAAGTTCCTCAGTCGTGTCCGACTCTTTGCGACCCCATGGACTGTAGCCTATCAGGCTCCTCCATCCATGGGATTTTCCAGGCAAGAGTGCTGGAGTGGATTGCCATTTCCTTCTCGAGTATATTAAAGACAATTGTTTTTTTTTGTTGGACATTAACTTTACTTCTACTTATTTTGCTAAACCTGTTCATTCTAATTTGTATATATTAAAATAAGTCCTGTGAAAATAATGACGTTTTTATATTTTCCTTTCCAAAGCCTATATATATATTTTGAGAGAGAAACAGTTTTTTACTGGACTCAGAAGTCTATTAGTCTTGAGGACCTCTCTTTGTTGGTTTTGTTCCCCATGTACTTCTTGGCCCATTTGAGCTACTTCTTGCTATAGTGAATCTTGGCCTCATACTTCTTCTTTTCCAGGGTGTTTGTCACTACCTGGTACTTCCAGCCAAATTCACAAGTCAGGTAGCCCAGGTGGGCAAACCTAGAAATGGCTTCAGACACACAAACTTGAACAGAAATGATCATCTGCTTTGTCTTATCAAACTCCTTGAGGTGCTTTAAGAGTTTCCTGGTCATGCTTGATCTTGTGGGGCAGCAAGCCTTGCACAGTACGTCTGAAGATGTGCTTGGGGACCCAGAAGTGGAAAGGACCATTGGATGGGTTGGTGTCTATGGGCCTGTGGAAAAGGTCAAGGCCTGGCACCTCCATTTAATTCTGTAGAAGTTTGTGAGAAATGTTAATGTCCTCTCAGTGCATGACCACTGATTTCTTAGATGAGCAGTACTTGCCTGTTCACCCTGGCCTCCAGTAGCTCTGGAGCTGATTTCAACCATTGATTAGCACGAGCTGTCCCTCTGACAACTTCGGGAGCTACCTCAGAAAATTTATCCCTTACCTTTAAAATTCATTTTCTTGTTTTATTGCACTAGCTAGAGCTCTTGTGCAGTGCTGAAAAGGAGTGCTTAGAATAGGCATCCTTGTTTTCAGTCTTAGGGTAAAAGCTTTCAACATTTCCCCATTACAAAAGATACTTCCTATAGGATTTTTAAAAATACTCTTTATCAAATTAAAGAAGTCCCCTTCTATTCACAGTTTGCTAAGAAATTTTCTTCATGAATGCTTACAGAATTTTGTAACATTCTTTTTCTTACTCAGTTAATGATTTTTCTCTTGCATTATGTCAATGTGGTGAATTACATTTTTTGATTTCCATATGTCAAATCATCCAACTTGTTTGTGATCTACTCCTTGTTGTATATCCTGTTGAATTTGTTTTGCTAATACCTGTTTGTTTGTTTTCCCTATCACGCAGTTTGTAGGATCTTAGTTTTCCGACCAGAGATTGAACCCAGGCCCTTGGCAGCGAAAGTGCACATTCCTAACCGCTGCCAGTGAATTTCTTGTTTAAGATTTTTTAAACAGACTTTGTTTTTTTAGAGCAGTTTTAGGTTCACGGCAAAACTGAAAGGAAGGTACGAAGATTTCTCATATACTCCCTGCCCCCCTGCCATAGATAGTTTTGCCCACTATCAAGATCTTCTACCAGAGTGACCCAATTGTTAAAACTGGTAAACCTACATCGATAAATCATTATCATCCAGAGTTCATGGTTTACATTAGGATTCACTCTAGGTTTTGAACATTTTATTGGCTTGCACGAGTTTATACTGATATGTATTCACTGTTATAGTTCATACAAAGTATTTTACTGCTTTAACTATCCTCTGCTTGCCTGTTCTTCCCATCTCCACTAACCTCTGGCAGTCATGAATCTTTTAGCCATTGCCACAGCTTTGCCTTTTCCAGAACGTCATATAGTTGGGGTCATCAGTATATAACCTCAGATTGACTCCTGTCACTTAGTAGTAGCAGCGTTAGTCGCTCAGTCGTGTCTGACTCTGTGACCTGACAGACTGTAGCCTCCCAGGCTCCTCTGACCATGGGATTCTCCAGGCAAGAATACTGGAGTATGTTGCCATTCCCTTCTCCAGAGGATCTTCCTGACCCAGGGATCAAACCCGGGTCTCCTGCGTTGCAGGGAGATTCACTTAGTAACATGCATTTAAGGTTCCTTCATGTCTTTTTATGCTTTATAGCTCATTTCCTTTTTGTACTGAATAATATTCCATTGTATGCATGTAACCACAGTTTATTTACACATTCACCTACTGAAGGACTTTGTTGTTGCTTCTAAGTTTTAACAATTGTGAATAAAGCTGGTGTGAGCATCTATGTGCAGGTTTTTGTGTGGACATAAACTTTCAACTCCTTTGGGTAAATATTGAGGAGCATGATTCCTGGATCACATGTTAAGAGTATGTTAGTTTTGTAAGAAACCATAAACTATCTTCTAAGATAGCTGTACCATTTTGCATTCCCACCAGGAATCAATGAAAGTCCTAATTGTTCTACATCCTTGCCAGCATTTGGTATAGTCGGTGTTTTGGAATTTTATGCCCCGTTGTTTATTCAGTCAACATTCATATACCTACATATTTTCCCTTTTTATTTTTCATCATTTTATGCCTGTCTGCGCTTATACCAGGAAATCAGTTTCCTTTTACCTGACTCATACCTTTTAGTATGGGTCAACTGCTTAAAATTTCTCACATTTCTTTTTCTTTTTTTCTCACTTTGCCCCCCTCTTCCCTGCCCCACCCCCAGTATCTTTATATTTCTTGCATCCCTTTTTTGTCTGTTTGTTTCATTCTTGATGCTATATTTTGGCCTTAGGAGTGTGCTTTGCCCACAAGTGGGAAAAGCTTGAAGTGTAAGGGGATTCACATCCCAGGAACAATCCTCAACTACTGAGAGGTAGAATTAATGGATAAATACCTCTAGCTTCCTCTCCGCTCAGTGGGCTAATTCCAAGATATGTCCTAACAGTCTCTCTGATGACCCCCAGTGGGACTGAGTTCCAGTTGTCCACAGTGGGATTGAATTCTAGTTGTCTACAGTGGCAAAACGTTCATCAACCCACTTTTATTGACTTTTCTCCATTCGCTGTCTCATTTCTCCGTTTCCATATAGTGCTTCCTGCAGTCACTTCCTAAACACTTGTGGCCACATCCTTGACTCAATGTATGTCTTGGGGGAAACCAACTCTAAGACATGGCTTATTTCAGAGCTGCAGTCCTTTGGGCTCCATACAAAGGGAGAGGAGTTCATTAGTACTCACTCACTATTGCATTAGGGAACCTTGGACATCAGTTCCTGTCGTCTTAGCTCTGAGAATTTGTCAGAACTCCTCAACTTCTTGGCTTCTTACTAGGTCTTTCTGGAACTGGCATTCATCCCAGGGGGAAAAGTGGCTCTAAACACAGGACTCACTTCTTTGGGTCTTATTCATCCCTTGGATCCTAGTGTGGTAATTCATCATTATTTTGTTAACTCTCCTGTTCCTTTAAGCAGGTTTAAAGAAATATTGTTGGTTAACTTTTTAGCTGTCCTCAAATAAATTAGTTCAAATTGTTAGAAAAGAAGCTCACTCCAGCCTTCTTTTCTCAACTTGTATTGTACTTTGGCTTTTCAAAGAAGCTTCTGCTTGAACCTTGCTTATTTCCCTTCCTTATCTGTATTCCCTCCTTCCCCATCCATGTGATGCACAACTCTGTGTCTTTATTATTGCTCTTCCGGGTTCAAAGTGTGACCCACCATAGTGTTAGGGAGATGAATGTTCTAACACAGCAGCCTGGACAATGCCAAGATAGTTGTCAGTCAGAGACCAAGTGGGTACTTTGAATGGGCTGCCGAAGAGTGATGAGACCAGCCTTCAACCAGAATAGAAAATCTCACTTGGTAAATCAAGCTGAAAGCAGGATGGAAGCACAATGAAAAGATGAAGGAGGGCAGATATGGAAGAAAGAGAAATGAAGCAAAGTATAGCACGGACTTTGGAGTTTGTCCAGGGGCACAACTAAAATGACCAAGTTTAAACTGGATGTTCTGTTTTCCCAGAACATTCTTGAAAGCTTAAATGAAATGACTTTTCTTAATTCTCTTGGCTGGAACCACTTCCTCCTTTAACTTTCATAGCACTCTTATTGCATTTATCATATCACATTTTCCCATTGACTTTGAATAATCTGTTCCTTCTAAATTATTAAGTAGATGACAGTTGTGGTATAGTGGAAAGAGCAATGGAATCAGTTTCAGCACTTATAAGGTATTTGGGCCTCAGTATCTTCATCTATATAATGGGGATAATATTATTTACTCCATAATGTGATTTGAGTAATGAAAGACATAAGTGTATAAAGTGGTATGTAGTCAAGTGGTATATTTGTCAAGTGGCACACAGTGAGCAACTTGACAAAAAAACTTCTGCTTGCTGACATTACTAAGTGTTATGAAGTGCTCTCGGTACTTGACATACATTATCTTATTTAGGCCTCACCAACACCCTACATAGATCTATTACTATGGAATATTTCACAAATGAGGAAAAAAAGATGCTATGATAGGTTAAATGATATAATCAAGTCCACACAATTAATAATTATTAGAAACGGCACAAATTCAAGTCCGTCTGGCTCCAAAACTAACAGTGTCCATTGGTTTCCTCTGCTTCCCTGTGGCTCCCACGAATTTCTAATAAATAGAGGCTTTGAAATCACTTTTTAGTCTAATCTGGGCCATTTTGGAGCTGGTGACCTACAAAAGTGTTCCATTATCTGTCTCAAGGGGTACCTACTCTATCCTGATTTATAGTCATATATTTTGTTCAAAAGAACTTCTAAGCAAGTGCGTATGTGTAATGCAGTAACAGAAGAAAAGTGATATTTAAAATTAAGAACGTTTCACAGGACCCTTAATTTAACCGAACATACTGGAGAAAGAGGCTTCGTGTTTTCACTTTTTTTCTCTTGAAAGAAGTACTTGATTTTTTGAAGGGGCCAGAGAAGCCTTTGAGAAAAAAATCTATTAACTGGTTTCCTAGAAAAAGGCAGATCTATTCAAGAATTAGCCCTTATGATCCCACTGATCATAAGCTGAAGAACGAAACATCTTCGATGAAATTGATATTTCATCTTTCATTTAAAAGAATTAAAAATTCATGAGTCATTTAAATCAGGAAATCGGTGGAAATTTCCACATTTTGTCTTTGTGTGGATACGTGATGGTGGCGGTTGCGTGGGGGTGCGGGGTGGGATTGGGGAAATCAGGGTGATAAAAAGAAGTTGCTGCAAAGTCAGCTCTATAATCCTACGATTGGACCTTCTGGAAAGGCCCTTACATAACTACCTTACTTCTCCAATAAAACGCTGTCCGTTTCTTGCTCCTTAACAGATTTCTACACTTCCACTTTAAATATAACTGCGGATGTGAAGGACGAGAAACAACAACAGAAAACCCCTAAGGGTCCGCAAAATAATTAGGGCTGCCCCAAGAGAAATCAGAGCGCGAGACTGGAGGAGCCCCTGTTCCCTCCCACCACCACCGCGCCGGGGACACACACTTAGCCTCTCTCCCCGACTCCCCGCCCCAGCCGGCTCGCCCCTCCGCCTCATCTGTCCCGAACACGTGCTCTCCGGAACACTCACTCGGGAGCGAGCCCACCCCCCCGGGGGGGGGGGGCCGGGCTCGGGAGCCGAACGGCCCAATCGGCGCGCGCCTTACAGCGCCGTGGCTGAGCCGCCCAATCGGCAGGGCCTCGCCGCCCGTTTCCCGGAGCCCCGCCCCCTCGCGGCCGTGCCCCACGCCCGCCGGTCTCCTCCCTCCTCCTCCTCCTCCCGTTCGCCCCTCCCCCTCCGCTCGGGAGCGGAGCCTGCGAGACGGAGAAACTGGGGCAGAAGTGAAGATGGCGGCGGCGGTGCTGGTGGCGGCGGCGGCGGCTTCTCGCCAGTGACGCGCCGAGCGGGCTCATTTCCCTCCCCACCTCCCTAGTCCGGATCCCGTCCGCCGCCGGGACCACACACCGGCCCCACAGCCCGCAGCCCGTCCCCCTCCCCTCCTCAGTCGGGCCCCTCTCTCCCGACGTCCGGCTGCCGGCGGCGGCGGCAGCGGCGGCGCGCCCCGGGCCCCGGCCGCCGGCCTCTCACTCCTGCGCCCTGTCGCTGAGGGAGCGGGGTGGCGTGTTGATCCGCCCTCCTGCCCGCCCCGCCGGACCGCCGCGCCTCGGACACACGCCCGGCAGGGAGGCGGCGGCGGCCCCTGCGCATTTGCTTCTCTCATTTGGGGACCGGGAGGCGGCGGCGGCTGTGGCTGTGGGTTTTGACGAGGGGAAGGGGTTCGGGGGTGGGGGGAGCCGAGCGGGAGGGGGCCGTCCTCGAGAGGACGACGAGAAGGAAGCACCATGACGTCCATCCATTTCGTGGTTCACCCGCTGCCGGGCACCGAGGACCAGCTCAATGACAGGTAATAGGGCCGGCGGGCGGGCCGGCCGGCGGGCGGCGGGGGGAGGGGCGCCTCCCCGCCCTCCCCTCCCCCACGGGGCCGCGCCGGACCGGCGGCCGGTGGGGAGGGCGGGGGTCCTCACTGCCCCCCGGCTAGGCCCCTTCCGGGGCAAACTTCTGGTCCCAAGGGCCGGGGCCGCGGGGTCGGGGGGGTGTGGGGGGAAGCGAGCTGTGGACGGGGAAGCGCACTGCACCCTCTAACGCCCCCCGGTCCCCCCGCCTCCACGGAGGAGCCGCGTTCAACTCGGTGGGGGCGGCGGGTGGGTATCCAGCTCCCGGTGCGGGGAGCTTCATCACCGCCCGGGCCAGGCCCGAGGAATCCATATTAGTCAAAGTTGAATTGAGACAGACAATGCGGATGGGGGATGGTGGAGGTTGAGAAAAAAAAAAAAGAGGGAAGCGGAGAAGCCGGGCGAGGGGCCCCGGGGTAGGCTGGGTTCGCCCGGGCTCCCGGGAGCTGTGTCCGGTGGGGTGGTCGGACCGGCGGGGGCCTGGAGCTCCTGGGGGAAGGGGAGGCGGGGCGGGGTGGGGTCGGGGGACCTGGGTGGGAGAAGCTGATTCCCTGCAGATCGCGGGTGGGGTGGCGGGAGGGAGGAAGCGCCATGATTATTGTTATTATTATTAAATTTGAGGCCCTGCAGTGAGGTTTGCCGGTCCGGGGAGGGGATGAATTTAGGCGAGGGTGGGGGGCGGGGAGGGAAGTGGATTGGGTTCCCTTTGCTCTGTTTTCTCTGGAAACGGTGCTGGCAGCTCCTGTTTCCCAGTCCCTGTGGTGCGAGCTTTTTTGTTTCCTTTTTTAATTCTAATGATAGTGTTTTCCTGAGTTGTAATTTGACAGCTGAAAACCGTGCGTAGAGTCAAAGGAAAACTCTTACGTTTGCAGTTCGCAGTGCTGCTTTTCTTAACACGCTGTAAATTTCTGGGATGGGTTTTGCTGTGGGCGGAGGAGGCATTATGAATTTTTTTTTTTTTGGTCTTTCATAAGGAAGCTGTTTTGACTCCGGATTCCACCCCTTCCCTCCTCCACCGTTCCCTGCCAGTTTAGGATATTGAATTGCAAGGCCGCATGCTCTCAGGGAACTGAGATAAAGCAGGAAAAGTTCCTTCACTGTTGCAAAACAGAGATTCCGAAAAGGTTGAGGGAAACCTCCATTAGGCAAGGCTGAGAATCTAGGACTCAGATCGAATGATGGGCTAAATGTTTTACAGGGTCAGAAAGTGGGGCATTTGAAGTTTCTATCCCAACACTTTCGCTGCTCTCTCTTCCTCATAAATATAGAAGGCCGTCAGGGCCCACGTTTAGAAGTTAGATATGATTTTTGTTAAGTGACCGGGTGACATAAATTGCATGAAGCCCTGTTTGTCATGCACTTCCCTGAGGGAGGAAGAGGCCTAACTTGCTGCTGAGATACCGGCCTCTGTTTCGGGGTATCTAACTGCCTCAGGTGGGGCGGACAGCCTTTCAATCCGGGAAGCTGGAGACTTGGTTTCTGGCATTGGGTTCGGATTTGTCTAATCCTTGCTGTTGTAGCCATATTGTATTTCACATGTTTGTAGAACTTTTGGAATACTTTCTCAAAATACTAATCATTTGGAGTGGTCACATAGTTCTTTTAAGTACGAAAATAAGTTTTAAGTCATTTATTTTATAATGCAGTCTTATTCTGATTTTATTTCATTACAAATCTTTTGTTAAGACTTTTACATAAGCTTTTTTTTTTTTTTTTTGGGGGGGGTAAATTTTAGAACCAGGCTAGTAGTGAGGATAGCTGTACTGTCTGTCATTCATAGAATACAGTTGGCCATGCTTGTGGGGGAACTTGTTACATTGCACCAGAAGAGACATACACGGTGTATTTTTTATACTAGTCCTAACTTTATATACCAGGAATCCTAACTAATTTTCTCAATTGATCATGCATGCCAAAACCTATTTTGCGGTTTTGTTAGGCACTTTGAATAATTTTTGAGCATTCTTTTTTCAGCTAGTCTAGAAATTTACATGTATCCTTTTTAAAGCTACCTTTTCTTTTTTCATTCTTGGTGTAAACAAATAATCAGCTTTGACTCCTGTACTCTCAGTATACAATATTGAGACTATTTGGATCATTTTCAGTTTTCATGAGAAATAAAGACAGGTGGTTTCGAAAATGAGACTGTAAAATATGTGCATCAAGAATGTAGTAGATATTAAAAAAAACAGCTGTAGATAAAATTTTAGGAACCTGTAGTTGTATCTCGTAGCAGTAGAATGTCTGGTCTGTTTTATGAAAGCAGCATTTGAAATAGTCATGCTTTCCAGTTTTGAAGTAGTTGACTTGTGGAGCTGTTCTCTGTCTCCCCTTCAGAAGAAGATCCTGTATGCATACCTAGTTGCAAAATACTAGATCAACCCTTTGCTGCATTGTTTAAGGGAAATCTTTCCCCACACGAGACTCTTTCTCTGGAACCTTTTAACTTAACTAGAATGAGCCCAGAAAACTTTTGCCTTTAGATAAAAATCTAATGAAATGATAATTGATAGTTTTGGTGAAAAAAAAATAAATAAATAAATACATAGATGTTAGTATTTACCCGAAAAGCAGTAAGATTGGACTGGCAGCATGGTATTGAAAATAAATTGCTTAGTCAAATAAAACGCCTCAAAACACCAATATTGTGCTATACAAATAAAGTTTTCTATTTAAAATGGCTGCATCCTATTAAAAGTCATATATTTTGTTTACTGTAGAAATGTGATGTCAGCATTTAAAATGTACTCAGTATTAAAAAAAAATCTGATTTTTTTTCCCTCTGTGTTTTTTCTTTTTTAGCAGGAGGAATAAAAGAAGCAGGCAAAACAAAACAAATGGTAAACAGAAGGCAGAACGATACTAACAGGGTGATGTGGAGGCAAAAAAGCTAAAGCTAAAAATTGTTGTTTAGTCTCTAAAGTCAAGTCTGACTCTTTGCCACTCCATGAACTGTAGCTCACCAGTCTCTCTTATCTATGGATTTCCCAGGCAGGAATACTGGAGTGCGTTTCCTCTGTGTTTTTATGCTTGTTATTTTTGTGATGGGCTTCCCAGCAGTAAAGAATCCTGCCAGTGAAGGAGACATGAATTCGATCCCTGGATTGGGAAGATCCTCTGGAGAGGGAAATGGCAACCCACTCCAGTATTCTTGCCTGGGAAATCCCATGGACAGAGGAGCCTGATGGTCTACAGTCCATGGGGTTGCAAAAGAGTTGGACGTGGTTAAGCACGCACTCATGCATTTCTGTGACAGTCTTGGTATATTGGGTTAACATCTTTAATTATTGGCCCTGGGAGACCAAATAATGCAGTAGTTGAATACAGGTGGGGATGGCTAGGCATTCCTAGAGCCTAGGATATTGGTTGTGGATTTCCAGAGTGATTACAAGGTCCCTGGTGCAGAGAGCTGGCCCCTCAGCAAATATTCTTTGTATGGAATTGAAACCGCTCAGTGCTCAGATACTTGTGTGACATTTGGATTTTCTTTCTAGCAAATTCCTTGAGTTAGTGCTATGTTCCTGCTTAAAACATCTCAAGAAATAATCAGTAGTAAAAACCATACCAAGAGCATGGTACTGCATTTTGAGATTGAGAGGCGAGCTGGAAGTGCAACTCAACAAATCCTGGGAAGTGCTGAAGAAGTCAGTAGACCATTCTTTTCACAGATGCGCTGGAAAACCAGGCCTGAGTTTACTGACTTTATCCAGGGTACTGACAGATGAGGGCCACATGATGGGTCTTCTAATTTTTGAAGTCCAGGTCTCTTCACTGTCCCACATGGCCTGTATTCTAGGAAATCTTTGCTTTCTGAGGTGTCCCAGCCTTTGTGCAGCCACCTGTCTTAGAGTTTTGATTTCTCCTCCCCAATGCCTCCCTCCTGCACTTCAGATTGATTTAGGCCTTTTGTCAGAGCGCGGAACCTCTTAATGCTTTCCTAGTACTAGGTCAGGAGAGGCCTTTTAAGGTGATATGTGTTCCTGAGACTAGTCCCTGTCTTGAATTACTCTTTGGGATGCAGGTTGGCTACATTGCAACGCAGTTCACGTTGTTGGTCTGGATGTGGAATTTTCCTGTGAGCTTTGCTCTTAGGCATTATAATGTGCTGTGTGACCAGAAACAATCTGGGTTGAGACTGTTACATTGAAAAGGTTTTTCTCCAAGGAGCTCCCCCTTTAGAAGCTATAAGGCTACAGAGTAAGGTAGTGTAGATAGGAGTTTAAAATTAAGAATTCCTAAATCTGGTTTGTCTCAGCCCTGCTAGTTATTAACTATGTTGTGGTAGGCGAGTCGTTTAAGCACTTACAGTCTCATTCCCTGCCGTTGCTCCCCACCCCTACAGACTCAGTTTCTAAGTCAGGTATAGTAGTACCCTTGTTGGTGAAGAATAGTTGAGATAGCAGGTGGGAAAGCACAATATTATAGGTTCTGTGGAAAATATTATAAAGAGATAGTTACTTTTTACAGCTTTTACATTTTGTCTGGTTTCCAAATAGGAAAACAGGCACTAGAGGAATTGCACTAGAATATCCTTAGCATTGAGTGCAGAATCCAGACTGTTAGTCTTAGACCAGTGGTTCTCAATTGGGTGTAGTTTTTGCCCCCCTGGAGATGTTTGCCGTGTTTGGAGACATTTTTTGGTTGTCCCAGTTGGGGCATTGTTACTGGCCTCTGGTTGGGTAGACATCAGAGGTGGTTCTCACCACCCTGCAATGCACAGGACAGCCCCACAGTAAAGTTTGAACCTATCCATGATGTCAGTTGTGGTGAGGTTCAGAAACTCTATCATAGATCATCTTGAATATATACAGATGTGAAACTAAAGGGAAATTTATGAAAAATTCAAGCAGTATAAGTTAGTCTCAAGACATGACTTACTTAAATTGAAATTAGTTGAAAAGAAATAAAATTAACAAGTCAGTTCCATAGTAACAGTAATCACATTTCAAGTGCTCTGTACCCACATGTAGCTAGTAGCATGGCATTGGACAGTGCAGATACAGAACAGTGCCATGATCACTGCAAATTCTGTTGGGCAGGGTTGACACAGAAAGAGCTTTTTGCACAATACCTGGCATTTAGTAAGTGCATCTTATTTTATTAGGAACTGTTGGGTTTTAAAGACTCAGCCATATCCTCATCCCTTCAGTAGGATCCAGAAAAGAGGCCTGGGATTACGTGGAGCTGAACAAAGATTGTGGTGGGTAGAGGTTATAATAGTTGAAAGCTGCCTTAAGTTTCATTGTGCTACACCAAAAAAACACAGTATTAGGGTGGAATAAAGCATCACGTCACCAAACCAGTGGGAAATCTGACTATTTGATTATTGAGATAGTTACCTAGAAACAATAATACTAGAGTGACTTTACTGAGAAAGTCCAGGCAAGCCTCAAAAATGATTAAGTTGTTTAAGGAAAGTAAGATTAAAGACAGGGTATGGAATAGCCAAACAAAAAATTGAAAATGAAAACAAACAAGGGAAGATTAGTTTTATAAATCAAAAAATCAGTGAGTAAATTGTAGGTCTAGGAGTAAACAGATACTTGGGAAGGCAATTACATAGTACACAGGAGTACAACTAGGAATCATGGGATGAACTTTAGAAAAGGTGAGGATTTTTCCTTAACAATTAACATTATTTAGGAAATAGTCTTTAAAGGAAAGTTTAGTCACTGAGGACTGTGTCAAATTACACGTAAGTAGATCTTGCAGAGTGTATTGAGGGGAATAATCTTATGTGATAGGAGAATGTATTTATGTCCTTGTGCCCCATTTTCACCATACATACACTAGGCCCTTGGTATCCACAGGTTTCATATCCACAGATACCAAGTGCTAACTATTTGTACTAGTTATTTTATAAAGGGACTTAAGCAGCCAAGGGTTTTGGTACCCGCCAGGACTCTTGGAACCAGTACCCCTTAGAGACACAGGGCCAACTGTATTTCTAGTTAAGAAAACAAACTAATTATAGTCTGTTTCTGTCATTTTGACACCTTGGCATTCTGAGCAAATGACAACAGCCTGTCTCCTGGCTCACTGTAATTTTGAAATGTTGATTTGTTTTTATAATGATTTTTAAGTTTTATTCTGAAAATTATTTTAAAGCTTTTTATTATGAACTTTAAAACATATACAGAAGTAAAGAGGATAGTATAGTGAGCACCCAATTTCAACAACCTGATTTAAAGTGTCTTCCCTCTTATTCCTTTCCCTCAGATCATATATTTGATACACATTCATTATATATCTCAAAGTTGAAAGCTTTAAAAAAATTATCTTAATCTCAGAGTTCAGTCTGTTTAGATTTTTCCTGTTGTTACATGAAAGCTTATTTTTGATGATTGACCGTTTTGTGACTTTATATAATAAAACCAATTAAATTTTAACATGTTATAAAATTTGACATTCTTAAGAGAAATTTGTTGGATAATAGCCTTAGATGGATAGGCAACATTACATTGGAAATATTCCTGACAGATGTTGTCACATCTTTAACCTCTAGTGTGATAACATTTGATCAGCAAGTTGCTTGTAATAATGATGGAAAGACAGAGTTCTTGAAAGTGGGGCACATTGAGGCAAAAGTCATGTGAAAAGTTTACTGCATTCTTCTAACTTAATATAGTGGTAAGACTTCCCTGGTGGCTCAGATAGTAAAGAATCTGCTGATGATGTGGGAGGCCCAGACTCTATCCCTGGGTCAGGAAGATTCCCCTGGAGAAGGGCATAGCAACCCACTCCAGTATTCTTGCCTGGAGAACGCCATGGGCAGAGGAGCCTAGTGTGCTACAGTCCATGAGGTCACAAAGAGTTGGACATAACTCAGCGACTAACACTTTCATAGAGGTAAGATTACTGGTAAATTGAATTTAGCTATTAGAAATTATTCTCCAATGAGATCATATTTTATATTATTTTCTTGATAAGATCACTGTAGTGGTAATAAACCCCTTCAAAATGAGAAATATGATAAATTCTTAGGTAACTGTGGTTTCTGATATCCTCATTTTTGTCAGGATATTGAATAAAGTGTTACAAATTAATGTTACTTCACCTGTAAATAAAAATATAAGCTTAAACAGCAAAGTAATGTTATTTGTTCAGTTTCCAGTGGTATCATTCACCTTAATAAAATGTTTCAACTTTCTCTATTCTTATTTAGTTTGTAACTCAGCTTTATTGAAGTTTAACTTACATACAGTAAAATTCACCCATTTTTAGTGTACAGTTTGAGTTTTGACAAATGTGTATAGTTGTGTAACCATGATTACAATCAAGATACAGAATATTTTCATGATCCCAAAAGTTCCCTGGTGCCCTTTTGCTTTCTGAGCCCCTTCTTCCCACCACGCTCCTGAAAACAGCTATTCTTTCTCTCACTGTAATTTGGCCTTTTTTAGAATTTCGTGGAAAAGGGATCATGTGTCTGGGGACTTTTCCTTAGCACATGTAACAGTTTTTTTTCTTTTGTTAATTATGGTTGTTGTTGTTTAGTCACCAAGTCGTGTCTGACTGGGACCCCATGGACTGCATCACACCAGGCTTCCCTGTCTTCATTATCTCCTGGAGATGGCTCAAACACATATCCATTTGAGTCAGTAATGCCATCCAACCATCTCATCCTCTGTCATCCCCTTCTCCTCCTGCCTTTAGTCTTTCCTAGTATCAAGGTCTTTTCCAATGAGTTGACTCTTCGTATCAGGTAGCCAAAGTATTGGAGCTTCAGTATCAGTCCTTCCAGTGAATATTCAGGACTGATTTCCTGTAGCATTGACTGGTTTGATGTTCTTGCAGTCCAAGGGACTCGAGTCTTCTCCAGGACCGCAGTTTGAAAGCATCATTTCTTTGGTGCTCAGCCTTCTTTATGGTCCAACTCTCACATTCACAACATGACTACTGGAAAAACCACAGCTTTGACTGTACAGACCTTTGTTGGCAAAGTGATGTCTCTGCTTTTCAATATACTATCTAGGTTTGTCATAGCTTTCCTTCCAAGGAGCAAGTGTCTTAGTTTCATAGCTGCAGTCACTGTCCACAGTGATTTTGGAGCCCAAGAAAATAAAGTCTCACTGTTTCCATTTATTCCCCATCTATTTGCCGTGAAATGGTGGGACCAGATGCCACGTTGATTGTGGTAGTAGTATTTCATTGTTTGGATTATCGCTATATTGTCATCTGTTTTCTAGCTGATGGAAATTGGAGCTGTTTTCAAGTTTTTGACTGTTAATAGTTTTAAAAAATTCCTTACTATTAAAAAGCATTCTCACTACAATATTGTAAAATAATTAGCCTCCAAATAAAATAAATAAATTTATATAAAAAATAAAAAGCATTCTTACACAAGA
The DNA here is from genome assembly GCF_032405125.1 of Capricornis sumatraensis. NCBI lineage: Eukaryota > Metazoa > Chordata > Mammalia > Artiodactyla > Bovidae > Capricornis > Capricornis sumatraensis. Next base: position 80,895,826 of record NC_091079.1, read on the forward strand.
TTCAGAGAACACAGTTTATAAAGTCTAGCAAGGTTGCCATCACTGGTAGTATTTTGGTGACTCTCTGGTCTCTTTTTTCCTATACATGGATTTTTCTTTTAAAATATAGTTGTGATCATGCTGCATATAATTTTATGTATTTGAAATTTTTCTTGACTCCAAAATGTTACATTATTTTTCACAGGAAAAAGCTACTCAAATGTACATTTTTCTTGATAGCAAATTTTCATGTTAATATATATATGTATATATATATACACATATGTAAAAGAGATTATGTAGTCTGGAATTTCATTAGTAATAGTGGTATTCTAGATCACCAGTTATAAAGATTATGACAGTGTCCAGTCTAGGGAGCACTGTGAATTGAATGAATAGATAGAATTTTATTTCCTTTTTCATCAGTTCAGGCCCCATTCTTTTTTAGTACAAAAGGAAAAGTGTTGAGAAACTACCATTTCAAGAAACTGGCTCTGCCCCAGCATGAATATGCCATTCCAGAATTCATATGACAAGGTGGTGTAGCTCTTTATGACCTGCTCTAAGACTTGCTCAGAGGCCTGGTGGAGGTTCACCTGAGTGTTTTCCTGTGGAGAAACAGCCTGCTGCTGTGATGTGAAAAGTGGAGGATGATGGGTTTTTGTAAGCTTCTAGAAAAAGCCAAATTTGAGATCAGGAAGTTAACTTGATGAAGAATGTTAAAAGAGCAGAGATAATATGGTAGGGTTGTTTTGATGTCTCAGTGATGGAAATAGGGTTTTATATGAAAAGCTTTGAGGGGAGGAGTATATGAACTTTCCTAGTTCATTGTCTGCATTCTTCTGTTGTGGGAGTGACTTTGCTTCCTGTCCAAAGGGAATTTGACCTAGTCCACTTGTTGCTCTGTGTCATCATCTGCATATGGAAACTTTAAGGGAAGCACCAGACAGGTGATTTTTTGTGTGTGCGTGCAAATCTAGTTTAAACATTCAGTCTCTTCGTATGCTTTTATTTTTAGTAGTTTTTAAACTTCACTTTAAACTTTTTCATTTTTAAACTTCATCTTTGAGAAGTCCCTGGGTGTTTTCCTTAAGTAACTGCATTTTTCTGCTTATCAGGTGTTGTGATCATTATAGATCAAGAATATTGAGGGGGAGGGAGTCCTTGGATTCTGTGGATAGTGAGAGAGTCCTTGGATGCTGTGGACAGTTGCTGTGGTGGTTCTTTAGGAGAGTATAGGAACTACTTTTTCTTTGCTTCCTGCAGTTGCCAGCAGGGATGAATCCAAATTGCTTCCACGTGTTTCTACTGATTTTCTGTTAGGTTTCTGTCACTGCCGAAGGGACACAGAACCAGGAATGGCTCTCTTCTATAGGGGAGGTTGGCAGCCCGTCGTCTGCAGGTCAGAGATGGTATGGGGGCTGATTTTGTTGGCAGTTGCTCATCTTTCTGCCACTTCGGAGAGCAGAGAGATACTGAAAAAGAAATACAACACCTGATTCCAGAGATAGGAGTCAGTGTGTCATTAGCAGCCTCCCCATACCATCCGGAATGATTTTGGTTTCATAAAACTCTGTGGAATGGTAGGGATTCTAGGCCAGTTGGTCTTTTGCTTTTCTTCTCCAGGGTCTCTTGATTCCTCAGAAGTCTCTTTGGAAATGTAAAAAGCTTTCAGTTGACATGAAGATTCAATCTTCTCTCTCTCTCTTTTTTTTTTTTGTAAATTCAAGGGCATTCTTGAGGGGTGATAGCATTTATCTTTGAGGATGATATATTTAAAATCTTTTTTTTAATAGAAAGTTTTTCTGGCAATAGTGTTAAAGTTTTGTAAGTAGTATAACCTAACCAGATGTAGTAAAAACATTTATTCTGGTAGCCTTTTCTGATTAAGAGGTTTTTTGATTTAAAGCAGTTTTTCTCATAGTATCTAAATGGACTGCCATCATCAGGAACAAAAAAGTATGAAGATCCTGGTATAAAAGGCTCTTATCCACATTTCTTTGTTTTAAAATTCATCAATGACAGCAAAACCAGTCAGTCCAGAGGAAATCAACCCTGAATATTCATTGGAAGGACTGATGCTGAAGCTGAAACTCTTAATACTTTGGCCACCTGATGTGAAGAGACTACTCATTGGAAAAGACCCTGATGCTGGGAAAGATTGAAGGCAAAAGGAGAAGAGGCTGGCAGAAGATGAGATGATTAGATAGCATCATCGGCTCAATAGACATGAATTTGAGCATGCTTTAGGAGGTAGTGAAGGAGAAGGATGCCTAGCATACTGCAGTCCATGGGGTCGCAGAGTTGGACACGACTTGGCGACTGAACGACGACGACGACAGCAAATAGGGCCAAACTTGCCACTTCCTCACTGCCCCCAGCCATCCTTTCTCCATCAGACCATAGGTTCTCTAACCGTCTGTCTGAGGATAGAGTAATTTTTGTTTGTTTTTCTGTTTTTACAAATGAAATTAAAAAAATTTGAAACAAGTTACATAAAAATCAGGTCTTCCCTAGAACTGTGAGACACTGAGAGGATAGCTTTTTAAAAACGCATGCCAGTGCTCATAGGCTTACAGTCTTAGGGGAGTGACACTGACCCATGGGCGAGTAGCAAACTGACAGACTGGCAGAAGAGTTTGGCCTGTGTCAATATTTGCTGTGTGTTGCCGGCACAGAGTCGAGAACAATGTTAGGTGAGTTTCCCTTGTTCAGTAAATGTTTGTGTGCTTCTCAAATGTTGTGCTAGGCTTGGGGTAGCTGCACCAACCCTTCCTGGAATTTGGGTTGAGAAGCAGTTGGAACTTTTTCTAGCTCTTTTGGGAAAGTTTGTAGAAGAGTGAGGTGATAGGTTAGTGGGTCCTGGAGTGGCATCAGGTAGGTGGGCCATGTTTGTTGATTTATTTTTAACTTTTTACTTTGAAATAATTATAGACTCACAAGTAGTTGAAAAAATAATGCAGAGAAGGACCCATGTACTCATAACCCAGCTTCTCCCAATGGTAATATCTTGATTGTGCCAAGTATTTTTCACATCCTTGTCAAAGTACTAGAAATGCAAAGATGTATTTTCTGCATATGCATTTTTGAGAAGTCTTTGTCTGTTAAGAAAATATAGATTAGAAGACACAAACAAAAGACTCAAAGAAAACTTGGTATTCTTAGATGATTTTGAATTGATGGGATATTTAGTAGGCAATCAGGGCTTCTCTGGTGGCTCAGACGGTAAAGAGTCTGCCTGCTGTGCAGTCTCCTGCACAGCGGTCTTTGGTTCTGTCCCTGGGTTGGGACAGATTGCCTGGAGAAGGGAATGGCTACTCCAGTATTCTTGCCTAAAGAATCCCATGGACAGAGGAGCCTGGAGGGCTGCAGTCCCTGGGGTTGCAAAGAGTCGGACACAATTGAGTGGCTAACACACACACACACAGTAGGCAATCAGTCTGTTTTTGATACAATGATAATGGGATATAAATTGGAGGAAGCAGTTGGGGATTTGTTGGTTTGCGTGTGTGTCTGATACTAATTGGCTGTGTGACCATGAATAAATGCTGTTACTCTCATTTGTAAAATGAGAGAATTGGACCAGATTATTTAGGACTTTTCTGCTCCAGTTTCTGTGCTCTTAGGATTGTGATAGGGAAAAGGATTTTTGTATTGTAGAATGGCTCAGAGGAAGAAAGGACTGTGGGTCTAAGGTTGTCCATGGTTTCTTTTACTTAAATTTTGTTGATAAATGGAAAAAATAAAGAGGCAAAGTGGGAAGATTTTACTCTTTTGCTCAATTCAATGACTATTTAAATTATATACATTGTGATGCAAAGATGATGGCCTCTGCCCGCTTGGAGCTTTCAGTTTAATGGGGAAACAGGCATGTAAATAAAGAATTAAGTGCTAAGGGAGACTGTAAGTGACAGAGAAGAAGGATCTGATGATTAAACCTGGTGCTTGCAAAAGGCTTTGAAGACAAGGTTTCGGGGTGTGGGTACTGGTTCAACCTCCATTCTCTTGAGCCTAAAGAGTTTTCATTTATAGTCATTGAAGATGCCGGTAGCAACCAGAGGTTCATCATAGATGTCTGTATTTGATATTGATAATAAGAGTTTAAATAGTAGTCCAGAACTGTCGAATTGTTTTGAGAACAGTTTACATACAGACAGTGGTGTTTTTTTTTTTCCAGTTGTTGTTGTTCCTTTGCTTTTTGTTTGCAAAAGATCTGTCTAGGGATTAAAAACATAAGAGATTAATGGCCCGTTGGGGTGTGAAAACAAGTTTCTAGTGTTTTGAATTAGTTGTGGAAGAGATATTGGAAAGTGGCAGGGAGGGTCTAGGGGACGCTTGAAGAGCTTATGTGGGGAGTCTGCTCCTTTCTGTTTGTGCCTACACAGGCTGGGCTTGATGCTGTTGCTTAGTCGCTCAGTTGTATCTGACTCTTCGCAACTCCATGGACTGTAGCCCTCCAGGCTCCTCTGTCCATGACATTTCCCAGGCAAGAGTACTGTGGCTGCCTTGAACGCTGCCAGGAGAGCAGTGTCGGAGCACAGAGAAACTTCGGAATGCAACCTGGTGTTCCCTGATGCTTTCATTGTTACTGTCATTTAAGATGACAATCTCATGTAGTACACTGCCAGTGAATATTTTAAGATGATTTATGGTTGTAGATACTCGTGATCAGTTTTACGGGCTTTGCATTTCACACGGGATTTAAGACCTGAAGGTGAGATGAAATAATCAAAAATGCATTTCTGAATTTGGATCTATGTGCTTAATCTTTTAAGTTTTCTAATTTTTATCTGTTTTCAAAAGGTTTGTTTTGTGATAATGACATTCATTATCAAGTATTACAGTTCTTACAGTGTTATGTGTCTCTGAAAGACTTTGTGTTTGATAGGCATGCCCTTTTGGGGAAGGAGCTCTGAAAACTGAGAAGACACTAAATTTGGAGTCAGGAGACATTTGGTTCTTCTATTATCAGTCATGTAATCTCGAGCAAGTCATTTCCTTGCAGGGAGTTTTAGTTTACTCATTTGTAAGATGAGGGGATGGATGAATGTGACGTCTGAAAGTTCATCTCTTTGAGTCTGTGTGGTTGTTGGTCTTTAGATACTGTTTTATAAATTGTATTTAATATGTATTGGTCAGCTTTGCTCTTCTAAGATTTCATTTTTATTTCCTGCCTCAGACCTTCTGTTCTGTTCTTTCAACTCATTCTAATGGGTATCTAGAAGCAGTGCTCAGTTGTTTGAGTCATGACTGACTCTTTGTGACCCTGTGGACTGTGGCCTGCCAGGCTCCTCTGTCCGTGAGATTCTCCAGGCAAGAATGCTGGGATGAGTTGCCGTTCCTTCCTCCAGGGAAGCTTCCCAACTCAGGGATCGAACCCATGTCTCCTGCATTGCATTGCAGGCGGATTCTTACCCACTGAGCCACCTGGGAAGCCTCTATTTAGAAGCAGTGGACATTCTAAACTCTGAACACCTTGTTTGTTTAACTGGAGTGGATCTCTTGAAAATCAGCCCAACTCTTCTGTTTTGTTTTTTATTCCCCTCAATTTTTTAACTGATGGGGCTTGTGTATTTGATTTGACATGAGTAAATTTAATTAGTATAAAATTATGTTATCTTTTCATTATACTTTCCATATAAATTTAATGGGGGAAGGTTCTGGGTAGCAAAAGATTATTTGAAATAACGTGTGATAAAGCAAAAACTCATTGACGGCTTATACCTCCTGGGCTTGGGAGTGTGTGCTCACCTTTGGTTTGGGGTGGGCTGAGACTTTTCTCTTTGGGGAGGCTGTTTGAGCAGTCCTGCTACCTTTTAAGTGCTCAGTGGGAATTTATCTTCTGTTTTCTAAGGTACCTATTATGCTGTATGGTAGGCTATAATAATTGACCCTCCCTTTTGACTTGAGTAGATTACAAGTCTACTTGACTTTGCTGAGTAGAAAGTCATTTTTGAGATGTTCAAAATTTTACATCAAGGAGGATTTTAGGATTTTCATATTTTACAGCTGAGGGAATTGAGTGCTAGCATGCCCAGATGATTAGTGAAGTGGCAGACTAAACGCTACAGTAATAGAGTAATTTATTGCTTTTTATTTTCTTCTTGGAATGGGCATGGGAAGTAACTTATTTTTCTGATACACACATACCTGTTAGTATATATATACACACACGCACACCTTTTAGTGTGCGTGTGTGTATATATATGCACATATGCAATTAAATATTAGTATGTATACACTGTGTGTATGTTTGCACATGTGTGTCATTAAATAGTATCTTATTATTTAATTCAGCAGATTTTGTGGGGCTTCTGCTACATGCTAGTTCTAACCTTGGGTATATGGTGGTAGAGCTTAGTCTGTGGTAAAAACAGGCTATTATAGTACAGTATGATGATACAGGGAAAGACGAAGTAAAGGATTCCTCACCAAAGGCACATGGCCCAGTCTTGCGAAGAAGGAAAGCTTATTGGAAGGAGAAATGTTTAACAGGAGGACAGGATTCTGAAGATGGGGTAGGCGGAGGAGCTGGTGGGGATATGTGTGATGTAGGATACGGCCTGGAGGACTAGAAGAGCTTCCTAGGTGGAAGGAACAGCATGTGTGAAGCCCCTAAGGTGAGAGAATGATCAGAGTAACTACATAGGGATTCACATCAGTTGAATAGTTTTCTTATATTTATGTAGTGGGTTAGACATACAGCAACTAAACCAGTTCAGTGCAGTTAAGGGTGTGAATTCCATCCTAGTTTTGGCCAGCTGCTTGATTTTGTGGCTACAAATAGCACCCTTAAACCTCTCTCCAGCCAAGTTGTTGGTATTTGTTAATGTTAATGGGAACAAACAAGCTTGGATAGGTGGTTTCGTTCAAATGCCTTAATGCTGTTGGGAAAATCCTGTAAACGGACCAATAATATCACTGAGATAAATAAAAGACTGCATTTTTCTATGTTAAACAGTTCATGGTCTTAACCAGGTTAAAAAATAAAAGTTTCATAAGAAGTGGTGGAAGAAAAAGACAGTGTGCTTGTTTACGGGTTAGGAGCGATTGCTTTGATGTCTTCTCAGTATGTTTTAGTGTTGTATATATTTCTGTGTGAGTATATATTATTTTAATAATAGAAAAAGAATAAATCCCTAGGAAAGTGTTTTAGTTAGCTATTCATGTAAAGCAGGAAATTTCACTGAAGTTTGTTTTTTCTTTAGAAACTTCTTACATGAAGTATAATTTCTTTGTGTAAAACTGAGGAATGATTCTACAAATAATTATTTTTAAAACTTGTTTTGAACTTTGATATTGAACAGAGCCATTAATATATGACATATATGTTATGCCATATATAATATATGTCATATATATGACATCAGATATATGGACATAATTTCTGACTTGAGTTTACAGAATATTTATTCACAGCCATGCCTCAAAGAAGTTGTATGTGTTGAAAGACTTTTGGATTTGGGGCTAAAGCTTACCATTTCCATTTTATATTCAGATATCACCCAGGGAGAAGATAGGCAAAAACATTGTGATAAAAAATTTAAGCACTTTTTTCCTCCTAGTAAATTGACCAGAATTTTCACCATAATTTAACTATAAATGAACATGAAAAGAAATTCAACTTCATTTCATTCATTCATTCATTATTAGTCAACAAATATGTACTGAGGGCTCGTTTTGGGCCAGATACTTGGGTTATATCAGTGAACTAAAGAGGCCAAAAGTCTTGCCCTTGAGGAGCTTACATTTTAGTGACACACTTTTTGAGTTATGAAACACTTCTTTTGAAATGTGTGGTGTTTAATTTCCACGTGTCACATCTATTTGAAATGTATTTCTGTTAAAAATGTAATCAGTTAGGAATGATGGGAAAGCCCACCAAATTATTCTTTGGGGTATCCCTAAATGGTTTCTTTAACATTCTCATTATCCTGCAGAACCGCTCTTTAAATTGTCCTTCCTTCAGTTTGAGCCTGTGAGTGCCATCCAGGGAGCTGAGTGATCATCTCTTTGAAGACAGGCTGATTGTGGTCTCTACATTCCTAGTGCTTGACATATGTTAGTACATATTTCTGTTAAATTAATCTGAACTTCAAAGTAAGCAAAATAAAGTACTTTATTTTAATAAAAATTAGTGTAGAACTATATTCCAATCTCTAGAATAAGGAAGGAATTTAGTGTATGGATTTTTTGAATGTACTGTTTTAGTAACATTGAAAGATACCACAGTATAACTTCACTTGACACCCCCTTCCTCCTCCCTCCCCCCATATTTTCATGTAGGAGACCTTCCTTCAGTGAGGAAGCCTTGACTGTATATGTGTATGTAATTTTGGTGAGGCGGATATTCTTTTTCCCACCCAACATTCTATTGTAAACATTTTCAGATGTGCAGAAAAATTGAAAGAAGGTAACAGGGAGTTTTTACCTTATACATTCAGTAATTGTTGTTTTGGTAATTATTTTTTCCAGATTTGCAGAATACACATGTATATATAAATGACTTTGTTGAGCTCTTTAGGAGTTGCAGTCATCATGGTGCTTTTTAAAATTTTAAATACATGGTGGACTTGCATTACCAACAATATGGATCTTCTTCTGTACAACCATCATTCTCACTTTAGAAAATTAACAAAGATTCCTTTATACCTTAGCTTTTCTCCACTTGTCTTTAAAATGTCTGTATACTTAGCTTAGTTTTTTCAAACCAGAATTCAGTCAAGGCCCATGCATTGTATTGGCTTCATTTGAATTTTGTCAGGAGTCATTAAAAAAAAATTGTGATTTTTTTCCAAGGGCCTCACTTAATTATTGAAATACTAAAATTATTCTGTTTATAGCTGTGTCATTGTTTCCAATTTTTATGAACTTTTAATTGGTCTGTGTATATAATTTTCATTTATCAGCAGTGTGTATTTTAATGAATTTCTCAGTGTTGCTTTCTGTAGATCTGGTGCAGTCATGCATTTTTGCAAGATTTGCAGTTTCACTCTGCACGTCTGGCATTGGATTACATTTTGTTTGTCAGGTAACATCCTATGATTACCACCAGCTTGACTTCAAAAGGTGTGGGCGTTGTGCAGTTGTAAAACTTGCAGGGGTTTTTGGAGACCACTTTAATAAGAGATCAGTAGATGGTGAAGGTTTTGGCCTTGCCCACTTCTGTTTCCTTATGTGGTCTCTGAACTGTAGGAATGAGGACATGAGAACATTCTATCAGTATATGTTACTGGGTGATTGACAGGAGAGTTGGCTCGTCAACGTTGTATTAGTTACTAGAGTGTATAGAAGTATAGAATTTTTTTTTTTTAAAGAAAAATGCCATTGTATTAATTAATTAATTTTTTTTTTGCCAATTCACAGTGTATTTTATTTATTTTTTTCATGTTTATACTTAAGATTTTTTTTTTTTTTACTTTATTTTAATTTACAATACTGTATTGGTTTTGCCATACATTGACATGAATCCACCACGGGTGTAGAAGTATAGAATTTTTATTGATGTTATGTAAAGATTGGCTTTTGAGAAAAGATTTACTATTAAGGTGAGTCTAAGATCAGCCCTGGGATTTCTTTGGAAGGAATGATGCTAAAGCTGAAACTCCAGTACTTTGGCCACCTCATGTGAAGAGTTGACTCATTGGAAAAGACTCTGATGCTGGGAGGGATTAGGGGCAGGAAGAGAAGGGGACGACAGAGGATGAGATGGCTAGATGGTATCACGGACTCGATGGACATGAGTCTGAGTGAACTCCGGGAGTTGGTGATGGACAGGGAGGCCTGGCGTGCTGGGATTCATGGGGTCGCAAAGAGTTGGACAAGACTGAGCGACTGAACTGAATTGAACTGAACTGAAGGTTAAATAGATTTATAAATAAGATAGGTGATAGAAACATTTAAGACATTTCACAGGTGTAGGTATATAAAGTTTTGGTTTTTAAACTTGGCACAGTTAAAGGAAACTGGTAGGAAGATTATCAGAGATGAATAAAAAACGAGGCTTTATTCATATACTAGTGGAACTAGGACCAAAGAAAATGCTGAGATTTCTTTTGATCATCATTCTGGTTTTTTATTGTATAATCACTCCAGACTTAATGGTGTGAAACAGTGCTCATTTATTATTATTTCTGGCGATTGACAGTACTCAGCTAGGTGGTTCTTAACTAGATTTATGCAGCTGCTATCAGATGGTAGCTGGAGTCATCTGGAAGACTCAGATGGCTGGGATGTGGAATACTGATGTTTCTCAGGCATCTCTACCTTTGTGAGGTCTCCCAGGTAGTGCAAAGTTTAACAGACACTTGTCCCAAGAGACAGAGAGCCAGGCTAGAATGCCCTTTCCTGACATAGCCTTAGCAGTCATGCAGTATTTCTTCAGCCGAGATGTTTGTTCAAGAAACAAATCATAAGGCCCATATTTAAAGGAGAAGGATTAGACTTCACCTCTTGATGGCATGAGTACCAAAGAATTTATGGATTTTTTTTTTTTTTTAAAGACTACCACAACCATTAAAAACAATGATAAACTAATAGTAAAGTGTAATTGTTCAGGAGGAGATTTGGGTACATTGGAAGTTTTAGGAAAGATTGATACCATGTATTTGACAATAGAAACAATGAAGATTTGATATTTATAGTGTTGGACAAAACGCATTTTATGGCAGTAGTAGCACATAATATTTCCAGACCGAAGTATTAAACTAGACAGTTAAACAGCTTAATATCATAGACCTCTCTCCAGAAATATCCAGGTCAGAATCATAAGGGGAACCAAGGTAAATGTATTCCTTTGACCTCACTGAAAGTGAAAGTGAAAGTTGCTCAGTCGTGTCCAACTCTTTGTGACCCCATGGACTATAGGCCAGAATACTGGTATTCCACTTAGAGTCAGGTGGTTGACTAGGTGCATTGTTTAGGAAATGTGAAACATTTGCTGTGTCCTGAGACTTTAAGATTGAAATGTGGGCCAGTGATAAGTTGTTCACTGTGACTGCTCAAATGCAGCGGGTATTTCCTGTGAAACAGAAATTTCTTAGGACAGAAACTACTCAGCTTTACCATCCCTTTGATTAGTCAGCTTTAGGACTGAATGTTTTTCTATATCCAGAGGCACATCTGTCTTGAAATGACTAGGTATTGCTGCAGAATCTATTTATTTTAATAATCATTTATTTGCATACCTACTACGTACCAGGCCTTGTACTAACTACTGCCTAGTTAGTGGCATTTAAAAGAAGCTTTACACAGTTTCAGAGGAGAGTTCTAAGTCTTTTGGGTAGGGTTATTGTTGGCATAAATGTGTAGGCTACCAGTAAGGTTAATATGAAGGTGACATCTATTTGTATGTAAAATTCATTAGAAATAAATCTTGTTATTAGGTTTATTATTTGTGGTCAGTTTTAAAGTGATATTGGTCATGTACCACTTTTCTTGGTGTTTTGCAGTTTTTATTAAATGGAATATGTGAGGAAATTGCAGCAACTTTTGTGTGAATGTGAAAAAGAAAGACCCTGCATCTTATTTTTGTGCCTGCAGTACCTTTTGTTGTTTTTTTCTGTTTCGAGCCAGAAGAGGCTTTATTGTTGTTATTATAAAATGAAGATGTGTGGTTGGACAGTTTCTAAGGGCCTTCCCAGGACTAAAAGCATGGAGGAGAGTGGGTGGAAGTTTTAGATGAGAAAGGTAGTAGGAAATGTCAGTGAAGTGTCAGTTTGAGTTGAATCATATTTTGGACTTCCTGCAAGCCACGATTAAAGCAGTGGCTGAAAAATTAACTTTTATCATGTTACATCAGAGAGAAACTTTTTCTTAATCATGCTCTAAGATACATTTTTACTGAATCTTTTTTACATTTAGGGCTACTAAAAACCCAATGAACAGTGAATTTTATAGTACACACAAAAGTTTTCTTTATAACTAAAGTGAGCACTCGTAAAATCTGAAGTTAAAATGAGAAATCCTTGTTTTGTGGAGGCCCCTCTATGGGAATTGAGGATTGTAACTTTCTGGGTTAGAATTATGTAATATTTAGAGGCTGATCTCGGAAAATTATGCAGTTTGTTCATTTTAAACATTTTTAGCATTGTTACTCCTTAGCCATGTATGAAGCACTGCATTTTGGAAACATCATCTCGTTTAGCAGCTCTGAGATGTTGGCAGCCTGGCAGCGCTGTTGCAGAGGTGGTTTGTGCTGAAGGCTTTTGAGCGTGGCTCTCAGGCCGCACAGCTGTGGGGTGGTAGGTCTTTGAGCACAGGCCCTTCCTTATTAAGGCCCATTAACAGCGTCTGCTGCAGAGGCTCGTGGGTTATGTGAACTGAAGTTTTAACATTTGTAGATAAAATCAAAGTGTCATAGTAAAGGACTGTGCTCCAGGATTTGAAGGCAGTACATTAATGTTATCTTGTGCCTGCATGAATGCAGCTTTTTCATGGCTTTGAGATCTTGATCCATTTGCAGAGGATGTAGGCTCTTCCTCCTGTGTCTTTTCTTCCCTCTGCCTGGGGTTTCATGGAGGAACGAGGGCCATCAAGTGACAGATCGTGTCTGTGTTAAGTGTGGAAACTAGGACTGTTGTTCATTTCTGAAGCCAGTATGCTGGTTCCTGTTGAGTCAGCTTTTGTTCCTTTCTCCATCTGGACACACTAGGGTGTGAGATGGTGGACTGGGGACACATTAGAATCATTACCATAGTGACAGTAAATCGTTTCCATCCTTGGTGTGTTGTTTGGCTGAGAAGGATTGTGAACCCTTAGTCTCTGCTTTTGTGTAATATGCTAGTATCTTAGGTCAATCTGTGTGATATCTGTAATGTACTAAATACCCAGATGTGCAAAAGCTAAGTCACAGGTTTTTATCATTAAGGTTATTATTACAGTGTCATTAAAAAAATAAAATAGAAATGTAAAAAGTAGGATAGCGGTATTAGAGAGAAAGCAGTAAATGACTAATTGCTAAATTGAGTAGAACTGATAGGAAGTTCTGGAGAAAGTCAAACAAAGTGTCCACTGGGCCGTAGTATCTTAATTACACTTTCAGTAGCTGCTTGATGTATAACTGGCTAGGATAGAGGTAATTCTAAATGTAATTTGGAACGGTTGAGATAACCAGGATTTTAATAGATGCTGTGGATTCACATGATTTTTGCAGTACAGGTGAGCTAAGAAGTACAGTTTCATCCATGAACTTCAGTTTATGTCTACTTGGTCTTTTGTATTAGTTACAAGATCTGTTTCAGATGTCTTTCAGTGTTTTTTAATGGGGTACAGCGGTCGATATTTGGAGTCATTCTTTGCTGTCTTCGAAGTGGTGCACGCATGCTCAGTCGCTCAGTTAGACTTTTTGCGACCCTATGGACTTTGGCCCGCCAGGCTCCTCTGTTCATGGGATTTCCCAGCAAGAATACTGGAGTGGGTTGCCCTTTTCTACTCCAGGGGATCTTCCTGACCAAGGATTGAACCTGCGTCTCCTGCATTGCAGGCAGATTCTTTACCACTGAGCCACTGGGGAAGCCCTCTTCACAGTGGTACTGCCTGCCAGTGGCTCTGGTCCCCAAATTCCTTTTCCACCAGTTACCTAGCAGCTCCTTTTCTTTCACATTCAGTCAGAAGTGGTAATGCCAGCAAAAAGAGCAGGAGCCTCTAATATTTTGCACCAGGCTCTGTACTAAGCAGATTGTATGCTATGGTACCCTGTTGGTTCAGTGTGTAAGTAAACTTTACCATCATGGAAGTGAATTTATGGTTTATATTATTTACTGGATGTGTTGAGGGACTCAAGTCTTTTCTGGTATTTCAGATCAAAAATTTTGATTTAGTTTAAAGGTCAGGCTTTTAAGTTCTGATTGTTGTGGTTAGGTTTTTCCGGCCGGCTTGACTACTTTATATACTGTGGGCAAGCCAATAACTTGAGACAGCATTAATAGAGTTTGAAAAATTAGGGTCAAGGCCCTTTAAACTTGCTGGCTTCAGGGAGAGCGTGCAAGAAACTCCTGCACAAGCTCAATAGAGCGTCCCTTAGATTTTTAAAAAGAAAATTTTGTCCCTAGGGGGTTTGTTCACACACACACACACACCCCCACCCACCCACCCATCCACCCACCCCAGTTCACACACACACACCCATCCACCCACCCCAGCATACACACACCATTTCACACACACACACACACACACACACACACACCATTTCACACACACACACCCAGCACACACAGCATTTCACACATACACACACCCCCAGCACACACACACCATTTCTTTACTTGCTGTTGGTCTTTTCTCTGTTACCTGCCCTTCTCCCTCATCCCAGTCTCTGTCTCTGGACATTCAGTAATCTTGAGAATATTTAAAGATGTTTCAAGTTGCATGTATACTTTTAAAACACAAATAGTACCTTTATTTTTCTATCCACTGCTGTGAGGTTGGTTGGAGAAGTGAGTCTGCATACTTTCTGTATCCCAAAAGGCAGGAGAGGGTAAATTGCTTTCGTTTCTAATTTAGTTAACTGTTTTCATGAAATTTTAAGATTTTTGGATCTAGCTTTGATAGTTTGTTTTAAAAGTTAGTTTTTAAAAGCTTATCCCTTTTCTGTCTTTGGTGTGCCATTTTGTTACTGTATTTAGTTGAAAGCACTTTTAATTTTTGACCTCACTATTATATGCTAGGTATAAAATTTCTGGCTGGGAATAATTTTTCTTCAGAATTTTGAAGGCGGTGCTTCATTGTCACATAGCCTCCAGTCCTCCAGGGTCCATTTTGAGGAGTTCAGTACTATTTTGACTCCTAATCCTTTTACATGACCTACCTCCATCCTCCCTGCGCACCCCCCCGCCCCCACCTAGAAAATCTTTCTCAGTTTATGGTGCTGAGAAATTTCATACTGAGGTGCCTCTTCGTAGTAGGTCCTTTTCTCATTCATTGTATTTTGGGCCCCAGACACTTGGAAGGCACCTTTATTCTGGAAGTTCCTGTCATTTAGTTCTAGGAAATTTTGTCACACATTTTTCTCTCATCCATTTTCTCATTTTTCTTTTCTTTCTTTTGAAACTCCTAGGAGTTGGATGTTTGACCCCTCTGTTGCCACTCTGATTTATTTATCGTTTCTCTTTTGTTGTCTGTCGCTTTGACTTTTTGTTTAATGTGCTGAAGATTCTTTTTTCTCCCTTTGGGCCAGTTTCTAGGGAAAGGAATCCTGAAAGGTAAGAGCATGGCTGCGAGCATTGTGGTCTGGGGACTGGTCGACTCCTTATTTCAGCAGACAGCTTTTATGGCTTCCAGTGTGCCCAAACCTGCCTGGCCTGATATCCCTAGGCTGTTATTCTGGTTGAATTTCTCTAAGTACAGAACAGTTCTGTCAGGGTCTGGGAGGGGCAGTCTCCTGTCTATAGAGTGGGGATCTTAACTGCTCCTTATGCAAACTTCCTGCTTGGGATCACCCCCAGGCTTCAGAGGTACCTGGTGCCTCCCAATTTCTCAGAGTTAACCTGTTCCTTTTTGGCTCCTTCTGCAGACTTTAGCTTTCAGCCTTCTCTTGTTGGTTAAGTCATTTGCCACTTCTCTGTCTGCGTTCCAGATTTTGTTGGCATCTCTTGCTTTTAAGTGCTGTAGCCTTCAGACATTCATTTGTTGTCGTTTTAGGAGGTTGTAGGAGGTGATGGAGGTACACACATGTTTAACTAGAAGTCATGTACAAGAAAATTACTTAATTCTGAATACTCTTGGTTCTCCATACCAGTTGTCTTAACCTGCCTGGGCTGTTGTAACAAAATACTATTAAGTGGTACATTTATTAGGTTGGTGCAAACGTAATTAGGGTTTCAGACCATAAATTTTAAATCATTATAGCTAGGCACAAACACATCTTGATTAATCAAAGTAGGAACCATTACAATCAACACGTTTTTGCCAGTGAGAAATAAGTTTATTTCTGTAGTGTAAAAATCCATGCCTCAGGATTGGATGAACTCTTGGAAAGCATTTTCTGTATCCTGCTGGGTGTGGGATCATTTTCCCTGCAAGAAGTTGTCAAGATGCTTGAAGTGGTAGTTGGTTGGCGAGAGGTCAGGTGAATGTGGCAGATGAGACAAACCTTTGTAGCCCAGTTCGTTTTACTTTGTTGTGCGCTGGGTGGTCTGGTGTTGTCATGGAGAGGAATTGGGCCCTTTCTGTTGGTTGGTGCTGGCTGCAGGCATTGCAGTTTTTGGTGTGCATCTCATTGATTTACTGAGCATACATCTCAGGTGTATTGGTTTTGCGGGGATTCAGAAAGCTGTAGTGGATCAGATGGGCAGCAGACCACCAAACAGTGTCTATGACTATTTTTTTTTTTTGGTGCAAGTTTGGCTTTGGGAAGTGCTTTGGGGCTTCTTTTTGGTCCAGCCACTAAGCTGGTTGTCACCGGTTGGCATATAAAATCCACTTTTCATCACACATCACAATCCTATTAAGAAATAGGATTCATTGTTGCATAGGCTAAGAGAAGATGTCACTTCAAAATGACCATTTTTTTTGATTTGTCGTCAGTTCATGAGGCACCCACTTTTCGAGCTTTTTTACCTTTCCACTTTGCTTCAAATGCCAAATGACCGTAGAATGATCAATGGTGAATTCTTTGGCAACTTTTCATGTTGTTGTAAGAGGACCAGCTTCGATGATGCTCTCAATTGGTTGTTGTCACACTCTGATGGCCGACAACTGCCCTCCTCATCTTCAAGGCTCTTGTCTTTGCAAAAGTTCTTGAACCACCACAGCACTGTATGCTTGGTAGCAGTTCCTGGGCCAAATGCATTTTCGATGTTGGAAGTTGTCTCTGCTGCTTTACAGTCCATTTTGAACTTGAATAAGGAAATCTCTCAAATTTGCTTTTTGTCTAATATTTCTGTAGTCTGAAAGAAATATAAGCAATAAAGTCATTAGCAAAAAACATAAAGCAAGAAGTGTGCATTAAAATGATATATAACATAGCCACATTTATGAAGAATGTATTTCAATATCAGATGACAAATTTCACACTGCAAAAACCATTACTTTTGCACCAACCTAATAATATTTTTCACAATTCTGGAGGCTGAAATTCCCAGGCCAGGGTGCCATAGTGGTCAGGTTCTGGTCACAGCCTGTTTCTTGATTTGTAGATAACTTGTTGTATTCTTCCATGGAAGAGGAAGCAAGTTCTTGTCCTGTTTCTTCTCTTATTTTAAAATTCGATTTAACTTAATTTGATATTTTACTGAAGTATGATTTACAATGTTGCATTAGTTTCTGGTGTGCAGCAAAGTGATTCAGTTATACTTTTATGTATGTATGTTCTTTTTTCATGTTCTTTTCCATTATGGTTTATCGCTCTCAGGGGAGGTTTGAAGCTTGCTATTGGCTTAGCAGTGATCCTGCATTTTCCTCCTGAAAATGAATGTCCCAGGATGTGCAGGTTTGACAACTTTCCAAAAGGGACTAAAGCCTGTCTCAAAATTTAATCTTTGGAAGCCTCTGTTGTTCTTCAGGCATGGGGAAAGTTCTTTAAAACTTACTGTAGTCAGGGCTTGTGTTTTCTTTTACTACCTTTGTTGAAATGTTTTCTCCCTCATTTTCTTCTCTGTCTAGTGAAGAATAGGGAGAAAGGTGTCCTTTCACTGTGCTTCCCCATTTATTAAGGTTCTCTTCTGGGTGCTCAGGTTCTTCTCTGAAGCCTTCATTGAGTCTGATTTGTCCACAAGAGGTAGTAAAGTGGAAAGATTGTCAGATCTTGTATCTGCTGTCCAGTTAATGAGATCTGCATCTGTGAAGTATGTTGGACTTCCTTTTTTTCTGTTTTCATATCAGTTTTCTTGCAGCGCATGCATGCGTGCTCAGTTGCTTCAGTTGTGTCCAACTCTTTGTGACCCCCATGGACTGTAACCTGCCGATCTCTGTCCATGGGAGAGAGGTCCTTTGCCCTCCTACAGCAAGGGGATCTTCCCAACCCAGGGATAGAACCTGGGTCTCTTGCATTGCAGGCAGATTCTTTACCACTGAGCTACCAGGGAAGTCCATTTTTATATTTATTCACCCTTACTTGGAAGGGAGATTCAGTTCCTAAAAGAATAATAATTGATCACAGGAAGTGGTATACAATTTGTTGTTTTTTGCAGACCCTCTGGCACTATCGACTGTTTAGATAATTTGTAAGAAAAATAATTTCAGTTTCTTAGGATCTTTTTCACTTTTTTGGTAACCATAGCCTTTTTATTTGTATAAGAACCATTTCTTTTTAGTTTAGTAGGCAAATACTTATGTTTTCATTGACATGTGCCCCCTTTTCTGAGATGATGAATCTCAACACCCTTCAAGGCCCATTTCAAAATCCTGACTCCCCGGAAGCCCTGGCATTCACTGATTCTTCTAACCTGAAATGAATGCCGCCTTCTCTTAGTAAGTTTTGGTTGTAGCACTTATCTTGGCTCCCAGTTTAGTGTTTTATTTGTTTCCCTATGTATGCCTTTTGTTTTTACAAGTAGATTATAGTACACTACTTGAGATGTGCGGATTGAATTAGTGGTTCTCAACTTCTCTTTCTTTCGCAGGCTTCCTAAGGGGTAGATGGCACAGTTTTCCATAGCTGTGGTTCATAATTAAGGTGATCTTCCCAAGTGTGTAGAGACCCCCTCAGGTGGTGCTGTTTGTCTCCCCTTTCTTCCCAGTGTATCATGTAGTGCAGCTTATTTCCTGTAATACTTACCTCTGGGCTGTCAGGAGGTATTTGTTGATTGAATTGGACCCATGGCAAGTGTCCATGCCAAGAACAGAGGCTTCAAGAGGTTTTTCTCCCCTCCTCTTTCACCTCTTATTTGAGTAATTACGGGTAAATCAACCTCTTGTAGTCTTTTGTTTTCTCATGGAAAACAGAGACTATTACATCAAGAATTTGATATTAAATGAAAAAAATTGTATACTTGTTATTATGACATCAAATAAAACAGTATCAAATTAAGTACACTTGTGTTGGTGCCAGTTTCTAAGAAATTTTTCACACTGTGTGTTAGAACATTTTTAAATTTCGATTTGTCTTTCTTTTTAAATTTTAAATTTATCTTTCAATAAAATATTGGTACCACTAGTTTGTTGCTTTTTCCTTTAATCTTGGCAAGATGAAAAATTGGCAACCTTACATTTATTCCTTTAATTTGAAGGAGATTTTATTTGTCTGTTAAGTCTAGAAGTTAGAATATTCTTTATGCCTTAAAACCTGTGGCAGCCCAGTTTGGGGACAGATTTCTGTATATTTATTTGTTAGACTAACCTTGTTAATATTCCTTTTCAGTAAAGTTCCAGTAAAATTTCTGTCTTTACTGATATTTTTTTCTGCTTGAACTATCAGTTTCTGATAGAAGTGTATTTCTCATTGGTGTTGACATTTCCTCAAATGGTCAGTTTTTACTAGAGATAATTTTTGAGATGTAGTATTAGGAGCATTCAGATTCTTGCATGTTGCTTGTTCTTGGTGGATTATTCCTTTTAATGTTATATAATGTCTCTCATCCCTTCTAGCATACTTCCTCTTCCTCCAATCTGATAATATTTGACTTTTAATATGTGTGATGAACCATTTGAATAAGCAGGTTTATTTCTGCTGTCTGAATTTTATATTTTCTGAACCTTTTATTTCACTGCCTTTTTTCCTTTGTGAGATTGCTAGTTTCCTGCATTTCTTTCTTTTTTTTCCTCTGCTTTTGACTGGAAACCATAGATTGTTATTTCTCTTCTAGTGGCTGCTATTAAGCTTTTCCGTCACAACGTTTATAACAAAACCATGAGTCTAACTCCAGCTTCCAGGATGAACCCAGTCTCTCACTGGGGAGCACTTTGAGCATCATTTCCCATCTGTGGAGGTATTTGTCTTTTATTTGATCTCAGCTATGTCTTTTGAGTTTCTCTTTTTTACAGATGTCTTTCATGGCTGTATATTAAGAGTGGGAGAGGTTTTTCAGAGAGAGCAAAGTACACCAACTCTATTGCAGCGATTCTTCTAGCCCACTGATACGCATACCTGCACAAAATATTCAGTCAGTGTTTGTTAATTGATGCATATCGTACACATTTCTTCCTTCTGGTTTAGTTTTACTCGCTTTACTCTTTTCGGCTTTATATGGAAAGGAAAGTAGAGGGAACAGTCCCACCCAAGCCTGTGGAAGACCGTTTCATTGGCTCCCCACGCCAGATATGATGGAGTGCTCAGTGCTAAGAGAAGAAAGGAGGCGTTGAGAACGTAGTCTGGGATGAAGCATCTTTCGAGTCCTGCTGTGAATTGGTGATATTTATTGATAGTAATCTCATTGTTAGGCTGGTTCCATTTTGTTATATTTGTTAACTCGTCTGCTCTGGCAACACTACAGATGCCAATTACTTTGTGGGAACCAGGAGAGCTGCGCTATATGTAGCTGTGTTGCCACTATGATAACGGTGACTGAGTTTGGGAAGCACTCCCTTCTGCCTAGTGTTTGCTAGGACAGTCCCTGAGATGGTGCCTGTTACAGGAGTGCCAGGCTGGAGATGAGGCTAGTGTTTGTCTCTGCCTCGCTCTCTGCTCCACCATCTTCCTTTTTCAGGAGGTTGAAGTTAGTTACAAAGAGAGAATTAAACCAGTAAACTTGTTAGTTCTGGATGCTGCAATATTGAGAATATTGTATCTGTGACTAGGAAGTGATTTTTGAGTGTTTAAAAGAAACTAGCAGTCTAGGAGTGATAATTAAGGATTGACAGTTCGATAGACTGATGTCCTTCATGGTCATTCTCAGGATTAGCTCTCTACCTTTAGTTATCCACACACTGTCTAAAAGCACCACATTTGTGTGTGTATGTGTGTGTGCGTGTTTGGCTTTTGTTTTTTAAGTGGTTGGAGGTTGAGATGGGATGAGAGCCCTCTCTATCTGTGATGTCAGTCTGTAAATCAGAGACTGCCTATTGTGTCTGCTAATATTGGGTTGAGTATTTATTGTTAGATGAAGAATTGGAAACCTTTATTGGTAGATCTCTGAAGGCCAAACAGGGGTGGGGAGGCAGCCCTTTGCTGTGTTGCCAGAGAGGAGAGATTTGTGTTCATTAGTGCTCCATGGAGAAGGCAAAGGCAACCCACTCCAATACTCTTGCCTGGAAAATCCCATGGACAGAGGAGCCTGGTAGGCTGTAGTCCATGGGGTTGCTTAAGAGTTGGACACCACTGAGTGACTTCACTTTCACTTTTCACTTTCATGCATTGGAGAAGGAAATGGCAACCCACTCCAGTGTTCTTGCCTGGAGAATCCCAGGGACGGGGGAGCCTGGTGGGCTGCCATCTATGGGGTCGCACAGAGTCAGACACGGCTGAAACGACTTAGCAGCAGCAGCAGCAGCAGCAGCAGCAGCAGCAGTGCTCCATAGTGATAAAAGAAATCTGGTAGAGCTCTTAAATTTGACTGTGGTGGCTTGTAGTTCTGACCTTTTTTTTTTTTTTTTTTAAATAATTTCAGTTTGTATCTTTGAATTTCTAGTTCAGAAAACCTTCCTTCAGGTTTTCTGAGCTTGAGACCCAGTGTTAAGAACCCTAGTAGGTGCAGATTTCAAAGAAGCATTCGATACAACTTTCAGACCCCCTCTGGGTACACTGATGATAATGCTTCAGGTAATAAGCAAGGTTGTTGTGTAAAGCCCACTTGGTTAGTCTGGCTTCATGGGAATAAAGATGCCCAGCATGGTCTACTTATGCTGCAGAAGGAAAATAATGAAATCTATTGCTGTCTCCTAAAAGTAGATTCATTTGAATCATAGCTAAATATCTTTAATTTTTTCTGCTTAGAGAAATAGAAATGCTGTTGCCATGTTACTTGGATTTAAAAAACTGTCTGCTGTGATATATGTTGATGTAATTTTATGTAGAGTAAGATTGTTTATGCTGTTTCTCTTTTTAATCCTTGAAGTTGCTTAAAAAGTAAGGAAATTGGAAAATCACTTTTGTTTAAAGAAAAAAGGAAAGGCAGTTTGTCACTACTGAGCCGTAGCTTTCATGGGGGTAGAGATGAGTAACACATGGTCTCTGTTTCTGGGAGTTTAGATATTAAATCAGTGTCCTCTGGTTCCCTAAAACCTTGCTAGAAAGAATGGCCTGTTTGTGTTCCAGGTTTAGTGTTTCCCAAACAGTGCTCACTTCAGTTTGGAAAACACAGGATTAAGCATAGTTAATCAGGTTTCTTTATTTTAGGACTTACTCTAATAGAGGTATGTGGATTGTGAATTTCTAAGGAGGGACTTTGCTAAGCAGCATTTCCAAAACTTGAAATAGTAGGGTCCTACATGGACTATTAATCTTGGGACTATTTTAAGCAATGCTTACATGTATTTGTGGTTTCTTAGAGTAGTGATTTCCAAACTTATTTTATCATCAGCATCACTTTGGGTTTCTTAGACCATTTTTTTTTTTTCAATTTTGAGTTGATAGAATGTTTTTGTGATTTAAATTTAACCAAGTGTATATTGGCACTCAATGAAAAACTTCCCTTCCTGCTCTGTTTCCTAGCTGCCTACTTCCTTTCCTCATAGATGACTAATGTTATTCCTTCCAGAGATATTTTATGAATGTGTCATAATTTATTTAGCTAGAACATAAATTACTGAGTCTTGTATTTGGAGATTTCTCACTTGGTAAGTTTGGGTGGGGTCTGGTACTGTGTCTTTTAAAATGTTCCTTAGAGATTGGATGATGAGCCAGGTTTAGACACTATTATTTTAGATGGTACACATTACTTTTGCATGTGACATATTTTCCAGTTCTTAAAATGACTCGGAAGCAGCTATGGTAGGCACCATTTCTGGCAGAGGAGGAAACATGAGAGCAGATTTTTAAATGACCTGCTCAAGGTCATGCTCCTCTTTTAATGGTGGAGCAGAGACTCAAAAAAAAAAAAAAAAAAAGCAGGGCTTTTTTGGTATCTAGGTAGGACTTGGGTTGGCACTGATTTTGCCTTTTCATGGCTACAATGCAGATATTTGGCTAAACAACCCCCCTTCCCCCAAAAAAACCCCAAACAAATAAAAAAATAATATGAGTATTTATATCCAATTCTTATTTTGGCACAGCATTAAAATGTTAAAATATTTTACTGCATTACTTGCCAAAAAATAGCTAGGAATTAGACTTTCTCTGGTTTGGTTTTAAGGCGCTTAACCAGTTAGACTCAGGTTATCAATTTCAGGCACTTATATTCATGTGAGTTGCACACAGACTTTTATCTGTACTTTTACTTCCTGATGGCTGACCTTCTCTCTTCCCTTTGTTTCCAGCTTCCTTTTGGCCCCTTCAGTACATTCCTTTATACCAACCAGAATTACACTGTGGAGGAGGGAAAGATGGAGGGAGAAAGATAGAGGGAGAAAGAAGACTGTTCGCTAAGTGGAGGGATTAGGAGAAGATCCCTGGCTTACAGTACCAAGTGGTTTTCCTGTCTGGTAAATTCTTTCTGGGGATGATTCTCAAAGAGTTTAGACAAATTCTTCAGAGTATTGTAAGACCATGTGAATTAGGGCAGAGCCCCCATGGGTTTATTTTATAGGACAGTATTCCTCAGTGTGTTTTAAAAAACCTAGTCTCATACTATTGTTCTCATAGCAGAAAAGCTAAAATCTTTTAAGAACGACTATGAAAAGAATTTTAAAAGCTATGAATTCACCATTTTGAGTCAGCGTAGGACTTAGCGCAGGGATATGAACGTCTACTCATTTGTTCAGCCACCCATCCATCAGCGCACAGAAGGGTTTTACTGTGTGTTGGGTGCTGGGGGTTTAGAAATCAGTGGAAACATGATTCTTGCCTTTGTAGAGTTTCAGGCTTGGAGAAGAAAATGGCAGTCCACTCCAGTGTTCTTGCCTGGAGAATTCCACGGACAGAGGAGCCTGGAAAAGAGTCGGACACGACTGAGTGACTAACGCAGCAGGCTGTTCAGTTCAGTTCAGTCGCTCAGTTGTGTCAGACTCTGTGACCCCATGGACTGCAGCATGCAGTCCATCACCAACTCCTGTCCATCACCAACTCCTGGAGCTTACTCAAACTCATGTCCATTGAGTCCATGATGCCATCCAACCATCTCATCCTCTGTTGTCCTCTTCTCCTCCCGCCTTCAGTCTTTTCCCAGCACCAGGGTCTTTCCAAGAAAGTCAGCTCTTAACATCAGGTGGCCAAAGTATTGGAGTTTCAGCTTCAACATCAGTCCTTCCAATGAGTATTCAGGACTGATTTCCTTTAGGATGGACTGGTTGGATTTCCTTGCAGTTCAAGGGACTCTCAAGAGTCTTTTCCAACACCAAAGTTCAAAAGCATCAATTCTTTGGCGCTCAGCTTTCTTTGTAGTCCAACTCTCCTATCCATGCATGACTAGGGGAAAAACCATAGCTTTGACTAGACAGATCTTTGTCTGCATAGTAATGTCTCTACTTTTTAATATGCTGTCTAAGTTGGTCATAACTTTTCTTCCAAGGAGCAAGTGTCTTTTAATTTCATGGCTGCAGTCACCATCTGCAGTGATTCTGGAGCCCCCCAAAATAAAGTCTGTCACTGTTTCTATTGTTTCCCCATCTATTTGCTGTGAAATGATGGGACCAGATGCCATGATCTTAGTTTTCGGAATATTGAGTTTAAGCCAACTTTTTCACCTCTTTCACTTTCATCAAGAGGTTCTTTAATTCTTCTTCGCTTTCTGCCATAAGGGTGGTGTCATCTGCATATCTGAGGTTATTGATATTTCTCCCGGCAGTCTTGATTTCAGCTTGTGCTTCATCCAGTCCAGCATTTTTCATGATGTATTCTGAGCATAACACATAGGCTGGGAAAGAGATATTTCACCAAACAAGTAGTTATACAGTATAAGTACAGTGGAGGAAGTATGCCACAGGGGGTCAGAAGAATACCTAGTATAGCCTGAAGTGAAAGATGAGTTAAGGTTTCCCACAGGTTCTTTCAGCCACCCCTTGAGGGATTAGTATCTATAGATGTGTAGAGGGCAGTAGAGTATAGTTTATTCTAGACTGAAGGAGTGGGTGAGTACACATAAAATAAACTAAGGAGCTCCCTGGTGGTTTAGTGGTTGGGATTCTGTGCTTCTGCTGTTGTGGCCTGGGTTCTCTCTCTGTTCGGGGAACTCTCATAAGCTACACAGAGTGCCAAAAGGAAAGAGAAAAATAGAGTAGTTTGTGAATATAATCTAGTTAAGAACTTGGGAGAGCATAGTGATATCTGGAGTATGCAGTGCTCTGGAAGTGTTAGGAGATGAGACTGGAAGTAGTAGGGGAGAGAAGAGAAAGAATCTCTTACTGTTGTGAAATAAAAGCCAAGGCACAGGATACAAAGAGTTAGTGTGCCTACAGATTTCTGATTCCAGGAATTCCCAGACTTAGTTGTCATTCCCTGGTTCTTCGGGTTCCTACCAGATCTCCAGATTCAAATTGGGCCTTGTTTAATTTGGCAACCGGTTCAAGCTAGAAGTTGGCTGATTTGAAATAGCAATCTATAGAGCAAGCTATCCAAGGGTGAAAAATATATTTCAGTGATAATGATAATGGCTGCCATTTATTGAGCATTTAAGTGCTTGGCTCTTTCCAGAGTACATTACAAAATTACCTTTAATCCTTACAGCAGCACTACCAAACAAGTGGTTGATCTTCATTTAACAGAGCAAGAAACCTTCCATGCTCTGGGAGGTTAAAGTAAACTTGCCCAAGGTTGCAGAACCAGTTAATGGAAGAGATGGAATTGAACCCAGGTTGATTTGTTTGACAGCCCCTTCTTTCCCTACCACCATGCTGCCCCTCAGGACTGCAGGATGGCTTCTGGAGCAGACGGAATGGCAGCTCAAGAATGTCCAGTGACCGTTTCAGAGGCAGTAAAACTACTATTTCACTAAAAGGGCAAACAAGAAGCCATCCCATTATCTGTTATTTAAAGAAGCTTTCCTGAGTCTAATGGCATCAGGATCCTTGGTCAGGAACCTAACCTCCTGATAGTCTTGTTTTGTGAAAAAGTCAGATTTAATCATAGGTATATAGCTCTATTTAAAAAACTGAGTACCTTGCTGAACAGCAGTATTTATATTATGAAGTGCATTAGTTTCTCATGAGACGTTTGATTTGTATGTGGAGTTAAAATGGGGTTTGTAACAGTTCGAATACATTATATGCATTTGGCAGATACTTTATTGAATGATGTTGCAGTTATTCAGAATGTGGATATGGCCTAAGGGTGAAGAAAAACCAAGACTTTTCTCTTAAAATTTTGGCTGGATGCTACATTTTTGGAACGGAAGCACTAAAGAAGTCTTCTTACTCTGTTAGCATGCAAGTTAACACAAGTTTGACTCTTGTATGTATATATAGTCTTACTGTTAAGAAATTGAAATTAGGTGAGACAAAGACACAGGAAATTATAAAGAAGAATTAATGTGTAAAGGCCAAATCTTTATCTTTTCCTACCAAATTTCTTGTCCATTTGGCATGTGTATTTCCCTTTTCCTGTTTTGAATGGAGCTGAAAATAAAGTGGATGGTTTTGCTTTAAAGGAAAATGACTCACTTTCTTGTGCTAGTTTCTCAGAGATGTGTTTATCTTTTGAATGGCACAGTAAAAACTTTGGGATTTTGGTCTCCTTTTCGTTTTGTTACGAAAAATGTTATTTATGGCATTATATAGGAATTTCTAACTAGAATATTTTCCTATGTTAAGGGAAGAAATTATTTGTAAGTATAATGTCTTTTCTTTGTTGTAGTTGCAGAGTATTTCTATAACGTGGGTTTTTCTCATCTTAGTTGTATAGAAATGTTTGAGCTGTTTCAACTGAGAACCATTTTAGGAGTAAGAATTAAATTTCCCACTTAAAATTTGTATCATTTTCTGTATTTTATCTGGAAACTTTTTTTTTGGTCTTGAATGTATCTTGAGGCTGAATATCTTGTGTTTATTTATTTAAAGTAAAATGAACACATTATATAAACAGGCATTCGTTTTCTCCATAAGCACAAAGTGTATAGAAATCCTGCCTATAACTGGTTACTCGGGAAGCTGACAGAAGGGTTTTTTCCCCCTCTATAAAAGCCATCATTTGGGTGATTTGTAGTATTTTAAAAGTCAGGGGACTTCCCTGGTGGTCTAGCGCCTAAGACTGCTCCCAGTGCAGGGAGCCTGGGTTCAATCCCTGGTCAGGGTACTAGATCCCATGTGCCACAACTAAGACCTGGTGCAGCCAAATTAAAAAAAAAAAAAAAAGTTAGGTGTTTGCTGTCTGGCACCATTTTCTTTGGTCGGCAAAAAAGAGAGAAAAGTCAACTCAGATCTAAAGAAAACGTGGCTAAGACTTATGTCTAAGCAAAGATATATTATGGATCAAAGTACAAGCTGAGATTTGCATTATAAAACTGAACAGAGTACTCTTCCCGAGGAAATACCCTCTTTTAGAGGGTGGGAGGGATAATCTTCTGTCAGTGGTCTCACATGCAAACGCCTCCAGGTGCTAGGCAGGTAAGGGCACCTCTTGTCACCACTAGTCAATAGGAGCTTGGTTGTTAGATCTCATTTTTCAAGAGAAGCTAGAAATCTGAGTACCTGTCTGAAATTTTCCAGTTTTACATGTTGGCCAAGTTCTTTAAGAGTCTTTTAAAAATTTAAACGGCCATGTGATTCAACATCATGTTTACACCTGTAGGCTGGCAGTTTGTGACTTAGACTTAAAGCCTTCCCCCTGCCCACCCCTTTTACTGATTGACTATAGCTTTTGCATGTAAATCTTAGAAGTTCTTTCTGATCCTTGCCTCTACTGCCTCGCCTTCCCCTGTTGAAATAAGTCTTTAGTACTCATGAGAAGTTTAATGCTATCATGGAGGCAGGGTTACATTTTTCATAGGCTTTATGCTGCATTACCATGTTATTTTATATCTAGAGAATCATGCATGGATACATTTATTCTGAGTGCACAATAGACCAGTGGATTTTTAAAAATTAGTTGATTAACTGATTTTTGGCTCTGCTGGGTCTTTGTTGCTGCCCGGACTTTTCTCTAGTTGCAGTGTGTGGGCTTCTCGTTATATTAGCTTCTCTTGTTGTGGAGCATGGGCTCTAGGGTGCTGGCTTCAGTAGTTGTGGCTCGCGGGCTTAATTGCTCTGCAGCATGTGGGATATTCCCAGATCAGGGATGGAACCCGTGTCCCCCGCATTGGCAAGTGGGTTCTTTACCATTGAGCCACCAGGAAGCCCCTGGGTTTTAGTTTTAACAGTATTAAGAGTTCATAAATAGTGTTTCAGACCCTCCATTGTAACCAACCTTTTGAAACCATCACTTGTTGAGTTTTGGTGTAGTGATTTTTTTCTTCTATGTATGTATTGTCTAAATACCTGTACTGCTTCTCTCATTATCCACCCCTCCCCCCCACCCCCAATTCCTGAGAAATTCTGAAGCTAGGAATGCATGATCAGGGTTAAATTCAGATAGAAGCAGTACAGAACGAATTTTTAAAAACTGTATCTGAAAATTGAATGTCTTGAAGTCACATTTCAGACATACAGCAAGAGAGTCTTTCATAATCACAGAGATGAAGGGAATCACCCCTAAGTGCTGGTGCTTCTTGTTTGGGCCAAGTGAAGTAAAGTCGCTCAGTCGTGTCCAACTCTGCAACCCCATGGACTGTAGCCTAGCAGGCTCCTCAATCCATGGGATTCTCCAGGCAAGAATACTGAAGTGGGTTGCCATTTCCTTCTCCATGGGATCTTCCTGCTTGTTTGGGCCAAAGCAACCCTAATTCCGCTAAGCTGTTCTGAGGCCCACAGGTCAAGGTAGCTCCGAATATTTTAAGTCACAACACAGTGGGCAGGTAGGCTGAAAGACTTCATCTCCTTCACCCATAAACAAATCCACAGTGCAGTAGGAGGAGGAGACTTGGTTATCCTTCAGTCTTGACACCCAGAACTCCCTGAAGGGGCTCCCCTTGAGCAGGTGGCCTGCTCCAGGACTGTGTGAAAAGGGACTTGGGATTGGGATACCCACTGTACAGGATTGAAGAAGCTAACTCCAGGCCTTCGGTTGGGAGTGGGAATGTACTTACTAAATGCTGGCACAAGTAAATGACCGTCTCAAAATGCTCCCTGCACCTTTGCCGAAAGTATATTCTTTTTTCCCAGTTGCAGTCCTGCTGCCAGGCAGCACCACCATGTAATAGCTTGAATTTATTGTTATTATTGATAATGTGAACAGTTGGCATGCAAGGAAGCATTTCACAAGTGGCAGTGTATATGGTGTGGTGCAATAGTTGTATAAAAGAACTGTGTTGTGGAGGGACTCCCAATACTCAGGAAAGTGTGTGATGATACAGTGCAAAGACCATGTTCTGTGGTAGGAGGAGGGTTTGACTCCTCTCTCTGCCATCAATCTGGTAATACAGCCATTGCTGCAAAAGAAAAAAAAAAGTGCGCTTTGATTGCCTCTTGAATTTTAAGCTTTAGAGAGTTTGCTTTTGGAGAAATGCCAGAAATATTCCTACAGTATTTCTTTTTCTACAAAAAGCTTATCTGGGTGCATTTAAGTTTTGGCAGTACCTGCCTTCTCTGACGTGGATGACAGGTGTTCTTTTAAGACATTTTCTGTAGGAATCTTATGATTTAGTGTTGTAAGTAGCCTTTCACTGATTTACTGTTGTTTCTTCATATGGATTATTAAACCCTATATTCCAAAATAAAATTATATGGATAGGTAAAAGTTTTATTTCCATGAATGGATATCTAGAGAGTGGAGTGAGGTCACTTTAAAGGTAGTTTGCTAGTATGATTATTGGGTAACTGGTGAATTATCAGATGTTTTCACTGTGTTAACTGGTCTGTTAATGAGTTAATATGGGCAACCTTCCTAAAAAAAATCTGTATATTCATTCACACTTTTCTTGCTTGTTCTAAACTTCAATTTGAGGTAGAAGACCTGAGGAGTAGTTTTGTTTAGTTTAAGATCAGAAATCTTTTCTGCTCCTGAAATGTATTGTAACAAGTATTATTGTACATTTTCACTGTTGGAAAGAAATGGAAGAGTGGGGAAATACACTTGGTAAGTTTTATCTCTTCTTTGCTTAAAGTCTGAAGCCAGTTTAGATGGAAACACAAATGACTGTAGAATGTCAAATAGACCATTAAAGGGTCCTGTATGAGGAAGAAGCTGTAGGTTTATCTGGGAGGAAAATTAGAGCCACCAGAAAACTTCACGGAGAGGAGGTAGTGTTTGAGCTGGGCCTGAAGAAATAAGAGCGAGACCAGAGGAAATGTATGGGTGGCAGAAGAATTAGGCCACTTCCACCACTAAAGTGAGTACTGATAAACGTGAAACATGGATAGGTATCCCTGGTCTTACAGGTCCAGGTAAAGAAGAACATCATCTTGTAGAAGGTGGACTGAGGGAAAGACATGCTGGAAAATTGGAGCCTTTTAGGGGTCCAGACACACCTAAATTTTTTACATTTAGAAATGTAACTAGGAATCTAGCAGGTTTCATTCATTTGGGGGATGTGTTTATTGAACAGGTGGCAGGGGATTCAGGATTAGGGCAGAGAATTATAAAACTGAAGACCCTACATTAAGTGTTACTGTCAGCTGTGGGTTTTAGAAATTATAATGTTAAATTTAGGGGAGATGAGACTGAAATTGTAGGGAATTTCAAGGTCAGCTATGAAATATGCTACTTTCTAGCAGGTACTGTTATACTTATTTCTCTTTTAATACTGGTTTGCTGTTACCTTACCTTGGTGCTTGAAAATTTTCCAGCCTGTGGTTCTGTAAATCTGTCTATAAATCTGAAGGAATAGAATAGATTATTGATTCGGAATACAGAATAAATCTTTGGTGTTGGAGTACTAAGGATTGTCAGAAACATACTGCTAACCTATCCATTGTGTGTTGCAGCCACCTCACAAAGACTTTCCTGCCTGTCTCCAAATGAGATTAAATGCTGAGTTATGAGGTTATTTTGTAATGTTATGCTGTGTTCTTAAACTTGTTTCCCATCACAATCACATGTAAAGATTTATTCTGAAATGGAAGTTGGTAAGCTCTAAGGTGGCCTTCCCTGGTGGCTGAGCAGTAAAGAATCTGCCTGGTGAGCTCTAAGGTGGCCTTCCCTGGTGGCTTAGTGGTAAAGAATCTGCCTGCAATGCAGGAGATTGCCTGCAGTGCAGGAGATGTGGTTTTGATCCCTGGATTCAGAAGAATCCTTGGAGAAGGAAATGGCAACCTGCTCTAGTATTCTTGACTGGGAAATCCCATGGACAGGGGAACCTGGTGGGCTACATACAGTCCATGGGGTTGCAAGAGTTGTACTCGACTTAGCAACTACACTACCACCACCAGGGTGGCTTATCTTTTCTTTTAAAAACAGGAAACTTGTGTTAATATTACAATGGGAAGAAATACAGAAATGCAAAGAAATAGAGGAAACAATAGAATGGGAAAGACAAGAGATCTCTTCAAGAAAATTAGAGATACCAAGGGAACATTTCAGGCAAAGATGGTCTCAATAAAGGACAGAAATGGTATGGACCTAACAGAAGCAGAAGATATTAAGAAGAGGTGGCAAGAATATACAGAACTGTACAAAAAAAGATCTTCTGACCCAGATAATCATGATGGTGTGATTATTCACCTAGAGCCAGACATCCTGGAATGTGAAGTCAAGTGGGCCTTAGAAAGCATCACTACGAACAAAGCTAGTAGAGGTGATGGAATTCCAGTTGAGCTATTTCAGATCCTGAAAGATGATGCCATGAAAGTGCTGCACACAATATGCCAGCAAATTTGGAAAACTCAGCAGTGGCCACAGGACTGGAAAAGGTCAGTTTTCATTCCAATCCCAAAGAAAGGCAATGCCAAAGAATGCACAAACTACTGCACAGTTGCATTCATTTCACACGCTAGTAAAGTAATGCTCAAAATTCTCCAAGCCAGGCTTCAGCAATACGTGAACCACGAACTTCCAGATGTTCAAGCTGGTTTTATAAAAGGCAGAGGAACCAGAGATCAAATTGCCAACATCCGCTGGACCATGGAAAAAGAGAGAGAGTTCCAGAAAAACATCTCTTTCTGCTTTATTGACTATGCCAAAGCCTTTGACTGTGTGGATCACAATAAACTGTGGAAAATTCTGAAAGAGATGGGAATACCAGACCACCTAACCTGCCTCTTGAGAAACCTGTATGCAGGTCAGGAAGCAACAGTTAGAACTGGACATGGAACAACAGACTGGTTCCAAATAGGAAAAGGAGTATGTAAAGGCTCTATATTGTCACCCTGCTTATTTAACTTATATGCAGAGTACATCGTGAGAAATGCTGGGCTGGAAGAAGCACAAGCTGGAATCAAGATTGCCGGGAGAAATATCAATAACCTCAGATATGCAGATGACACCACCCTTATGGCAGAAAGTGAAGAACTAAAGAGCCTCTTGATGAAAGTGAAAGAGGATAGTGAAAAAGTTGGCTTAAAGCTCAACATTCAGAAAATGAAGATCATGGCATCTGGTCCCATCATTTCATGGCAAATAGATGGGGAAACAGTGTCAGACTTTATTTTGGGGGGCTCCAAAATCACTGCAGATGGTGATTGCAGCCATGAAATTGAAAGACTCTTGCTCCTTGGAAGGAAAGTTATGACCAACCTAGATAGCATATTGAAAAGCAGAGGCATTACTTTGCCAACAAAGGTCCATCTAGTCAAAGCTATGGTTTTTCCAGTCGTCGTGTATGGATGTGAGAGTTGGACTGTGAAGAAAGCTGAGCGCCAAAGAATTGATGCTTTTGAACTGTGGTGTTGAAGGACTCTTGAGAGTCCTTTTGACTGCGAGGAGTCCATCCTAAAGGAGATCAGTACTGGGTGTTCATTGGAAGGACTGATGTTGAAGCTGTAACTCCAGTACTTTGGCCACCTCATGTGAAGAGCTGACTCATTTGAAAAGACCCTGATGCCGGGAAAGATTGAGGGCAGGAGGAGAAGGGGAGGACAGAGGATGAGATGATTGGATGGCATCACTGACTCAGTGGACATGGTTTGGGTAAACTCCAGGAATTGGTGATGGACAGGGAGGCCTGGTGTGCTGCAGTTCATGGGGTTGCAGAGTCAGATACGACTGAACTGAACTGAACTGAACAGTTAATAACTTTAAGCATTGTAAGCTTTTGGACGAGGATCCTTTGATGTAGATGAGTGCCTGATAATTTTGGACAAACATTCAGTAACTTAGTAAATTTAAATGAATGTGATCAGTGGCCTGCAGTGATTCTGAGTTTTGCATGTCTGCCCAGGATTCTGTAATATTAAGGGGAACAAAGTACTCCGTATTTTGTAGTTAGTACTTTGTTTTTTTTTTTGCTTTGAAGATTTCTTTGTTACTGTTATCTGGGATCCATGTAGAAAAAGGTTTATGGGGCCAATTAATTTTTTCGTTAAAATAACTATCTTGAAATTTTGAAAAATGATATATATTTTCTATAAATTTGGGGGATTGAATTTAAGAAATTAAACAAATTTGATATTTAGAGACGCATTCTTAAGTGTCTATGTAAAGTCAGTTTGTGTATGAAAGTTTCAAATGGGTAAGATGAAATTGAATATGACAGTAAATACTGTTTCAATATAAACGTTAACATAAATATCTTCCACTGATGTATTTGCTTTTCATACCTTCTTAACAGTTTCAAGATTAAAAAGAACTAGAGAGGACTGATTAGTCTTCCTTCACATAGATGAGACCAAAAACTTAATGGGCTACTAGTGGTAGATGAGCTGGGAGTAAAGCCTGGATTTCTTGTCAAGCAGTGGGTATCATTTCCAGTACAAATGGGTGTACATTTCAGATACAGTTAGGAGTCCACTATGATTTTTGATGATAGAAAGTTTTATGTCTGTAACCATTTCTTCTATCCCCTTCCTAATGTGAAATTTGCTTTTGAGTTCTTGAATTGTTATTTTATTTCTCTTTATTTCTAGCATTTTGATATCCTCAAACTCTACTTTAGTTTTATAGATACTACCTGTGGTGGTATATGGAG
The DNA here is from genome assembly GCF_032405125.1 of Capricornis sumatraensis. NCBI lineage: Eukaryota > Metazoa > Chordata > Mammalia > Artiodactyla > Bovidae > Capricornis > Capricornis sumatraensis. Next base: position 80,929,866 of record NC_091079.1, read on the forward strand.
CCTTGAAAGCATCATTTAATTCTTAATCTCAGTTGTCCAGTTTTGAGGACACTCACTCCCCTATGCTTTGTGAAAACTCTGGAGAGTTTGGCTAACAGTGTTGGGCTAAGAAAAAAGGAATGGAAATGAGGGATTTAGTTGTATGCTGGTGAACAAGTATCTTTTGACAGTGTCACTACTGTGGCTTTTGGGAAGTGAAGCCTTCCTTGGTCTTATCTCACAGTCTCTCTGCTCTGTTATCTGCTGAAGAGTTTTATACATGGCTCAGAGTGAATGTGGGCTGAGGAGAGAGAGCTCCTGCCTCCCTGCTGGGTCTCCTCGAGCCTGTGGTTATTGCCCAGAACAGAGCCTCCCAGTTTATTTTCTTCTCCCCATTTTCTAGTCAGCCTTCTTCCAGAGCTCATGAGTTCCACAGTGCATTACTCTTCCGTTTTCTCTTGTCTTGGAGCACAGATATGTGCATTGTAAACAAGCAGACTGAGATATGGTAAAAAAGCTTGACTTCAAAGGACTGAAGAAAACATTTTTTGTTAATGAAAGACTAGGAAAATGAAAATTATTTTATTGAGAGCCAAATCAGAGATGATCAGATGCTATTTGGGAGTGAAAATTAAGTATGACATCATTCAAAAGTTACTTTTGCTTGAAAGTGTTAGTCACTCAGGCGTGTCCAACTCTTTGGTACCCCATGGGCTATAGCCCACCAGCTTCCTCTGTCCATGGAGTTCTCCAGGCAAGAATATTGGAGTGGTTGCCATTTCCTTCTCCAGGGGATCTTCCCAATCCAAGAATTGAACCCTCATCTCATGTCTTCTGCATTGGCTGGCGAGCTCCCAGGCGCTGCCTGGGAAGCCCTATTTTTGCTTAGGAATATGGTTTAGTGTTGGACATTTGGTTATACTTAGAAGAGGGCATGGCAACCCACTCCAGTATTCTTGCCTGGAGAATCCCATGGACAGAGGAGCCTGGGGGCTCCAGTCCATAGGGTTGCAAAGAGTCAGACACGACTGAAGTGGCTTAGCACAGCACCATTTGCTTATACACATTTTAGTGTTTCAAAGATGCTCCTCGTAAAGAACAGAGGATAGAACTTTACTAGATAAAGTTGAAGGACAGTTGGTACCTAGTAGAATCTCTTATCAGATAATTAGCTTATTTGCCCACACATTGTATGATTTGTGGTAACTTTTAAATCCTAAACTAGCTTTAAGTATGTTTAATTTTGAGTATCTATACCACTTTAGTTGTTAGTACGAATGACTGAAATTTGATTTTATGTATTTTTGTCACTCTTTACAAAGCAAACTTTATGAAATTTCCTATTGATTTACTGTTCTGTTTTTTTCCCCTGTTTTCTAAAATTCTCAGTTTATTTTTAAAAGAATAATTTCTGAAAATTATTTTTCAGTTATTAATAATAATAAAACAGATACTGTTTTCAAAGATCAGGCATTTGTTTAGGTAACTTAATAGAACTGAACTCTTAAAATCTCTACATTTGATTACATCTTTCTATTATAAAATGACTTCCTTAGGTTGACAGAAGTACCTAATTTAAATGAATATTACAGTTCTTTATATTAACTCAAGACTGTTCTTTGAGAGAAACAGCAAAATGGTAATAAATAACATGAGTTAATATCTCTGTTAGATAGCCCTTTGAGATTTTTCTAAGCATATTCAATAACTCTTAAAAATGTCAGGTGTTGTCCTTGTTTTACAGATATGGTCACTAAGTTTTTTTTTTTTTTTTTTTTTTTTTGCAACTCCACAAGAACACGAACCTGGGCACCAAGGTTTTAATTTGTACTATCGTGTGTCACAAGGCCCTTCTTCCAGAACTTTTAAAGTCAGTTTGGCTTCTGGATTGTTTCTGCCTTGTTATATTAAATTCTTTAACAGTTAGATACTTTCCAGATAGTTTCACTTCGTGGTATACCTGTACCTTCGAGAATCTCTTTCAGCATATGTAGTACGGTGTTTGAAGAATTGGCTTTGCACTGGGCATTGATTCAGTTGCCAGTTCTACTGCTGGTTTGTTAAAATCTGGAAGCCTGTTCCTCTTCTGTAAAATAAGATGATGACTGAAGTTACAAATGAGGTGGTGAGGGAAGGCAACTGCAGGGTTGACTTACGGCTTTTTAGAGACAGAACTTAAAGATTATATACAAATCATTTTTGCCTTAGTAAATTTTTTGTGGTGGTGCGATGGTAAAGAATCCAGTTGCCAATGCAGGAGACCCAGAGACGTGAGTTCGGTTCTTGGGTCAGGAAGATCCCCTGAAGAAGGAAATGGCAACCCACTCCAGTATTGCCTGGGAAATCCCATGGACAGAGGATCCTGGCGGGCTATAGTCCATGGGGTCACAAAAGAGTCGGACATGACTGAACACACACACACGAGAACTCTTTTGTTTACAGAGGCTCTGTATGTGTTGTTTATTCAATGCTTTGTTTTGTTTTTAAAGGTTACGAGAAGTTTCAGAGAAACTGAACAAATACAATTTAAACAGGTAAGAGTTTTTAAATATTTTGTGTTTCCTGAAAAGAATAGCTTTTTTAAAAAACAAAAATTAGGAAAACGTACTCATGTTTAGATAGCAGCTATTAAGTATATTTTAATCTAGCTGTCAGCTTTTTATGTGTGAGTTCATTTGAATTATAGTTTGTGTTCATACTGATTTTTAAAAACTCTGCCATACCAAAGAGGTATAATGACTATAGATAATGTATTTCAATTATTGCTTTAAAACATATAAATATTAGTTTTTTTAAAAATGAGTTTTGCCAGCAATTCTTTGGTTAATTGAAATTGCAAAAACCCTCAAGGGTGTATTTGCCATTTAAAAAATAATTTTCTTATTTAAATTCCTTGTGGCTTTTCATCATAATGATAGGGTGTTATAATTTTCATTTTATATATATATACACACACACATACACACGCTCACACATACGTATGATTTTATTACATGGTATACACATACACTCACACGTACACTCACACACATGATGAGTGTATGTGTATACCATGTAATAGTTTCTAGTAAATACTATGACTTCGGAGGAAAGAGAAATAATAACTTTGCTTGCATGTTTTTTTTTTATTCCCCAGCCACCCCCCTTTGAATGTACTGGAGCAGGCTACTATTAAACAGTGTGTGGTGGGACCGAATCATGCTGCCTTCCTTCTTGAGGTAAATTGTTTACTCTTAAGTTAGTTAGAGAAGTGAAGATGAGTGTCAAAATACAACTGTGCATCATCCCATGTCTTCCTTTTGGAAGGAACGAGGAAAAGAGCAGTTTCTTATGATAGTTATTTCAGAGCTCACCCAGTTCCATTTCCTTATTGTATAAATTCTCTGGCCCAGAGAAAGTGTAAATGATTTACTAGAGCTTGAAACTAGTTAGTAAGAGAATGGGGAAGTTCCTGATATCCAGTTATTTTCTTACTCTGAATTCTGTTAGATTAAGATATTTTACATTATCTTTACTGGTTTCATGGGAACGCATATAAAACATACTTCTGGCTTCAGGATGAGTGCCTTCTGGAAGGGAGCTTATATTTTGGCTTTTTGAATTGACAGTGATAGATACATAATCTGTTCGTTGAATAAACTCAAGTTTTAATGCACATTTTTACTTGGGAAAGTTCTATTTTCTTTGCTTCTAGGATGGTAGAGTTTGCAGGATTGGTTTTTCAGTACAGCCAGACCGATTGGAATTGGGTAAACCTGACAATAATGATGGGTAAGACATTATGTCCTTTCTATTTAATAAATAATTTAATTCTTCAAGGTATAATATTCCATCTGTGTTTTGATTTTGGGAACCTTCAAGTTAAAAAGCATTGTAGAAAACCAGATGCTTAAAATAGAATGCAGTGGTTACTTTGTAGTTTGATTTTAATTTTTATGTAAGCAGTGATTTTTAACTAAAATATTCACATTAAAAGTAGCAGAGGAATCAATGATCACTTAACAGAATAGGTTACCAGAAGTATGATATGTATTTGGTAGATTCCAAGTCAGATTTACTCTTTGAGTGAACTGCCTTTTCAGATCATGTTTTTTCCCCCTTAATATTCCCAAATCAGGTAACTCAATTGGAAATTAATGAAGTCTTCAAAGTTTTAGTCTTTATAAAGGATGACAGGTAAAAAAGATTGCTAGATAATGCATGATGACTTTCAATTGACTGCTTCTGAGGAAAGTATGATTACTTTTAAAAATCTAAGAAACAATTTGTTTGCAGCTAAACCATGAAAAAGTCAGACAGGAGTGGGATTGTTACCAGGTTACAAGTTGTTAGATTTGCTCTTTGTTCTGAAGTGTCCATCTCAGTGAGAGTCATCAGAATTGTTAAGCTGATATTTTATGTAGTGAAGCCTGGAATTCCTAGGCAGTTGGGGACTTTTCCGTGATTTTTCTACCTCTTGTTTTTTTCCCAGGTCAAAGTTGAATAGCAGCTCTGGGGCAGGGAGGACATCGAGACCTGGTAGGACAAGCGACTCCCCGTGGTTTCTCTCAGGTTCTGAGACTCTGGGCAGGCTGGCTGGCAACACCCTGGGGTAAGCTGTGGCCTGATGATGCATCCACTGGTCTGTGAGTGCTGTCACTGCGAGTGGTCGTCTCAGTGTTACCTAGTGACGAAGCCAGGGACCTCTGGGCAAGGTCTCCTGTTGCTCAGAATGAGCCACCATGACTTAAAAGAGCCCACATAGGCTAATTACTGTTAACCTAGGTTTTTGATCTTTTATAAATGTATAGTGGCTATATGCATTTATGTCATCTATGTTGTTTTTTAAATTTCAGTTATATTATCTTTGGTCTTATTTTTGATTAATTCTTGGGTAAAAAAAATAGTAACATTTCTTTCTAGTATCCAAATCTGGTGGTTCTTTCTGAATAAATTTAGTGAGGCTTCAAACTATTATGTAACTAAATTTTACTGCCTTTAATGAAATCTTTTTCACTTTAAAGAAATTATTGTGCTTTACTTGACATATAACAGTTGCAAGTACACAACATAACAATTCAATATTTGTGTATACATGTATATAAATGTTTATGGCCCTTGAACAATGTGGGATTTAGGGCACATTTTTGATCCTGTACAGTCAAAAATCCACTTGTAACCTCTGACTCCTTCAAAACTTAACTACTAAAAGCCTCTTGTTGACTGGCAGTCTTAGGGTTAACATAAACAGTTCATTAATATGTATTTTGTATGTTATATGTATTATATTCCATATTCTTATAATAAAGTAAGATAGAAAAAATAAAACATTGAGAAGAAAATACATTATACAGAGTGAAGTAAGCCAGAAAGAAAAACACCAAAGTACAGTGTGCTAACATATATATATGGAATTTAGAAAGATGGTAACGATAACACTGTATGCGAGACAGCAAGAGACAGAGATGTATAGAACAGTCTTATGGACTCTGTGGGAGAGGGCGAGGGTGGGATGATTTGGGAGAATGGCATTGAAACATGTATAATATCATATGTGAAACGAATCGCCAGTCCAGGTTTGATGCATGTTACAGGATGCTCGGGGCTGGTGCACTGGGATGGCCCAGAGGGATGGTATGGGGAGGGAGGTGGGAGGGGAGTTCAGGATGGGGAACACGTGTACACCCGTTGCGGACTCATGTTCAGTTCAGTTCAGTCGCTCAGTCGTGTCCGACTCTTTGCAACCCCATGAACTGCAGCACGCCAGGCCTCCTTGTCCATCACCAACTCCCGGAGTTCACTCAGACTCAAGTCCATCGAGTCAGTGATGCCACCCAGCCATCTCATCCTCTGTCGTCCCCTTCTCCTCCTGCCCCCAATCCCTCCCAGCATCAGAATCTTTTTCCAGTGAGTCAACTCTTCTCATGAGGTGGCCAAAGTACTAGAGTTTCAGCTTTAGCATCATTCCTTCCAAAGAAATCCCAGGGCTGATCTCCTTCAGAATGGACTGGTTGGATCTCCTTGCAGTCCAAGGGACTCTCAAGAGCCTTCTCCAACATCACAGTTCAAAAGCATCAATTCTTTGGCGCTCAGCTTTCTTCACAGTCCAACTCTCACATCCATACATGACCGCAGGAAAAACCATAGCCTTGACTAGATGGACTTTAGTTGGCAAAGTAATATCTCTGCTTTTCAATATGCTATCTAGGTTGGTCATAACTTTCCTTCCAAGGAGTAAGCGTCTTTTAATTTGATGGCTGCAATCACCATCTGCAGTGATTTTGGAGCCCCCCAAAATAAAGTCTGACACTGTTTCCACTGTTGCCGTGAAGTGATGGGACCAGATGCCATGATCTTAGTTTTCTGAATGTTGAGCTTTAAGCCGCCTTTTTCACTCTCCTCTTTCACTTTCATCAAGAGGCTTTTTAGCTCCTCTTCACTTTCTGCCGTAAGGGTGGTGTCATCTGCGTATCTGAGGTTCTTGATATTTCTCCCGGCAATCTTGATTCCAGCTTGTGTTTCTTCCAGCCCAGCGTTTCTCATGATGTACTCTGCATATATGTTTAATAAGCAGGGTGACAATATAGAGCCTTTACATACTCCTTTTCCTATTTGGAACCAGTCTGTTGTTCCATGTCCAGTTCTAACTGTTGCTTCTTGACCTGCATACAGGTTTCTCAAGAAGCAGGTCAGGTGGTCTGGTATTCCCATCTCTTTCAGAATTTTCCACAGTTTATTGTGATCCACACAGTCAAAAGCTTTGGCGTAGTCAATAAAGCAGAAATAGATGTTTTCTGGAACTCTCTTGCTTTTTCCATGGTCCAGCGGATGTTGGCAATTTGATCTCTGGTTCCTCTGCCTTTTCTAAAACCAGCTTGAACATCTGGAAGTTCACAGTTCACGTATTGCTGAAGCCTATGACAAAACCAGTACAATATTGTAGAGTAAAAAAGAAAATACATTTACAGTACTGTTATCAGTACTGTAAGTTTGTACCATCTATTCGCAAAATGAATTGTCTGTCATTCCTATATGATACAAAACTCTAGATGGTATATGTATTACTAACACTAGACATCAAAAATGGGAAGATAATGTGAAAGGGAGATTCATATTTATTGTATTTACAGATACAGTGATTGATGCATTGATAGTGAAGAAGCAGCAATATGACTACTTCATGGGAGCCTAATTTAAACACTAATGAATGAATGGTTATAAAAACTTTATGGCATGTAGTATTACAGTCATATTTATCATATGACATTAGAAACGTTCATTAAAAAGAAACTACTTACCTGTGATGATAGACTGAAACGCTGTTTGTCTAATTAAGAGAAAGAGACACGTACTGTGTGGTAATGTAATTCTACAAAAGCAGAGTTGTAACACAGTAAGAAAACTCATTGAGCAAGCAACAGTAAGAAAACTAACATTATTAGTTTTATATTAAATATCACTCACCTTATGCCTATGTAAGCTTAGGCTACTGTCTACAAATATTTTATGCATTCATGACATAACTTTCTCTTAACTTTTTTGGAGTTTTTCCAGGCTTCGTGGTTCATCTGTGAGTTTTTAAAATTCCTGTTAGTCCCCCCCGCCAAAAAAAATCCAATATATTTATTGAAGAAAAAATTATATAAGGGAAGCCACACAGTAAAAGTCTCTGCTGTTCAAGGGTCAACTGTAATGTGAAAGGAAACAGTCAGTTATTTAATACCCATCACCAAATCTGGTTACAGATTTTTTTCTTTCGATGAGGACTTTAGAGATCTACTCTCTTATCAGCTTTCAAATATACAGTACCTTGCTGTACATTTTATCTCTGTGACATTTATAACTGAAAGTTTGTACCTTATTTTTACTTTTAAATTATTTGTAAAATTTTTACTTTTACATCAGATACCTCTTAATTCCATATTCTCTAAAGCTGTTATGTCATTGAACTAAAAGAATCATATACAAATTCCAAGCCAGATGGTTTTATTCATTTTATACCTTGATTTCTGAATAGCTAGATCTTCTGAAATTACCCATTTAGTGGTTAGATAATGTCAAAGCAATGGTGTTAGCATATGTGTTCAAAAGATAATCAGAGAAATAGAAGCAATTTAAATTGTTTCAAAATATAATTAAGGAGAGGAAGATGGTTTTAAACATTTTGACTCTCTTGCTAAAGCTACATTTAAAAGTTGAGATCCCATTTTATCTGATAAACTTGCAAAGTGTTTGATTTTATTTAAGAAAGCATGCTATTATGTATCATACTATGCCAGACTTTACCTGTTTAAAGATTAAAATTTAGTTCTTTTTTTATTTGAGGGATTGTCACATTGTAGCCTACAGGCTATATCTGTCCTGACTGCCTCCTATTTTCATTGAGACAGCTATACTTGATGCTTTCTCTGTGGTTGCTTTTGTGCTAAAATAGCAGAGATGAGTTGCCATGACAAAGACTGGTGAGCCTACAAAACCTAAATAAATGATTTACTTTTCTGTACTTTACAGTTTGCTGATCCCTGCTTTAGTTTATTCATTTACCATAGTGGCATTTGTTCCTAATGCTGTACTCTTTATTTCTAAATTTAGCTGTTCATTTGAAAATTATTTGACTTTTAAAAATTGCAAACTTTCACCCAGCTTCCCCAAATGTTAACGTTTTACATAATCATAGTACAGTTACCAACATCAGGAAATCAACAGTGATCAGTGCTTAATCTGTAGAGTTTATTCAGATTTCATCACCTGTCCCACGAGCACGTTGCTCTGCTCTGGGATTCAGTCCAGGATCCTCTGTTGGATTTGTTGTCATGCTTCTGTAGTTTCCTCCAATCTGGGACAGTTTCTCAATCTTTCCAGATAAGTTTGAAAACTGGTTATTTTGTAGAATGTTTGATTTTTGTCTCTTATTTCCTCATGATTAAACCCAGGTGATGCATTTTTTTTAAGTCTTTATATTTTAAGAGCAGTTTTCGAGTTCACAGCAAAAATGAGAAGGTACTGACTGTACAGGGATTTTCATACTCCCCCTGACCACATGTGTAACGTCCCTTGTTATCAGTACTCCCCACCAGAGTGGTCCATTTGTTATAGCTGAGGAACCTGCACCGGCACATCATCACCCACAGTCCATAGTTTCCATGAGAGTTCAGTCTGGGTGTGGTACCTTCTCTGGATTTGGATAAGTTTATAATGACATGCATCTTTGATTGCAGCATCATACAGAGTAGTTTCACTGTCCTAAAAATCCGCTGATTTTTTTTTTACCATCTCCATAGTTTTGTCTTTTCTAGAATGTTGTATAGTTGGAATCATTCAATGTTTAGCCTTTCCAGATTGGCTTCTTTCACTTAGTAGTATGCATTTAAGGTTCCTCCATATCTTTTCATGGCTTAATAGCTCATTTCTTTTTAGTGCTGAATAGTATTTCATTGTATGGATGTATCACAGTTGATTTACATATTCAGCTACTAAAGGACATCTTGGTTGCTTCCAAATTTTGGCAGTTATGAGTAAAGCTGTGTGGTGGTTTTTGTGTGGATGTAGGTTTTCTGCTCTTTTGGATTAAACGCCAAGGAGCACAGTTGCTGAATTTGGCGTTCTGGATTTTGGTCATTTAATAGGCGTGTAGTGGTGGCTTGTTTTTTTTAAATTCGCATTTGCTCGATGATATATGAAGCACCTTTTTGTATGCTTATTTGCCCCATGTAGCTCTTCTCTGGTGAGTTTTCTTTTAAGGTCTTTGGCTCATTTTTCCATCAGATTGTTGATATATTTTGGATAACCATTCTTTAATCAGATAATGTCTTTTGCAGTTATTTTGTCCCAGTCTGTAACTTGTCTTTCATTATCTTGACAAGCATCATTTACAGAGCCAAAGTTTTTGACTTTAATGAAGGCTAGCTTATCAGTTACTTATTTCATTGTGCATTTGGTGTCATATCTAAACAGTCATTGCCAAATCCAAGATTGTCTAGATTTCTTTTCTGCTATCTTCTCGGAGTTTTATAGTTTTGCATTTTACATTTAGGTCTATGATCCGTTTTAATTTTTGTGAAGGTCTGTGTCTTTTTTCCATGTGGATGTCCAGTTGTTCTAGCAATGATTGAATCAGCTGTCTTTGCTTCTTTGTATTGCCTTTGCTCCTTTGTCAAATATCAGTATTTATGTATTTATAGGGGTCTGTCTCTGGGCTCTTTATTCTGTATAATTGATCAATTTGTTTTTTTCTCCAGTAGCACACTGTCTTGATTACTGTTCGTTTATTAGGGTCCAATCAGTCAAAAGAACTTTGTTCTTCAGTATTGTGCTGGCTGTTTAGATCTTTTGCCTTTCGCTATACATTTTAGAATCAGTTTGTTGATACAAAAAACGTGGTGGGATTTTGATTGGGATTACAGATGATGCATTTTTGGCAAGAATACCACAGAAGTGATGATGTGACCTTCTCATTGCATCATATGTGGAGGCACATGATATTGACTTTTCTCATTACCATGGTGGTTATCCCTGACCACTTAGTTAAAAAGTGAGGTTTGCCAGGCTTCTCAAGTATAAAGTTACTATTAAGATTTCCCCCTTTGTATTAATGTATTTATATTAATACACAAAATAATGTATTTTGTGGGGAGATGGGCTTCCCTGGTGGCTCAGCTGGATACTTCCTGACTATGTAAATAGTCCATTTTCCATCATACTTTTGCTCATTAACTGTAGACTCCATTGATAATTTCTTCTTTCATTACTGTGGTGTTGACCAAGTAGTGCTTTTTAAAATATGTTTTTATTATTTCTTTTACACTCATTAATTGAAATTTGACTGTAAGGAAGAACTTTTCCTCCTCTCCCATTTCTTTTTTATTCTATTTTATTCTGTTACTGTTGAGTTATTTATGTTATTATGGTCTCATGGATATTTGTTTTATTTTACGGTTTGTAATCCATTGCTGTTTCTGTTGCTTAAATTATCCTAGATTTAAATAATTGGATATAACCAATTATAATAGACTGCATGACAAGATGACTGAAAGAGAGTAGTGGAATTTTATGTCTTTGGTAATGAAATACACAACAAAGATGATAATAAAGGAGTACATTTGAGCCTGGATAAAAACCTTAGTAGACCTGCTCTAAAAGAAGGTTAAGGCTAATTTTAAGACGTTAGAAAGCAGGGAGAATCATTAGTTTTTGTGTTCCTCTTACTTATGCTTGATTATATTCCTTTTTTGAATCATGTTTTTATAAACCTGCTCCACCTCAACAGACTCTGTGTTTTAGCATTGGGTTCATGATTGCAATTCTGAAAAACGTCACAGTGTTCCCACTGACTAAGCCATATGTTTACCTTTATTTGGTTTTGCAGATGTCTACAAAATGTAAGCACTTAAAGGCTGATTGTTTCTCTTGGCCTGTATGAACATTTTTCTCAGTTTGTTGATGGAAAAATTGTAACCAGTATTCTGTAAATTAAGAAATTTTAAAGTCAAAAATGTTACCCTTCATAATACATTTTCTTTCTCTGAGTTGTATAGTTCCCCCCTCCCCCCACATTCCTGTGTTGAAATAGTAAACTTTAAAGAAGCTTGCTATTTATTAGAGAATCTAGGGTATACAGGTGCAGTCATAAATGAAAGACTGTCCCCACAGACCTTGGTCTCCAGCCCCTTCCTTCAGAGTCCTGGCTTGTTCCCTTTGGGTTCATAGAGGTGTTGTGAATCAGGTGGTCTCTGTTTGAGAACTGCATTTGAAAGATTTTGGGATAATTAATACTGTTTTTCTTTGCTGTCAGTGTGGGTAATTGAGAATTGATTATGTATTATAACTGATCATTCTTAGGAATACATAACAGTCAATGTTTCTAGGACTTTTAATGTTTTTCCCTTGGGGGTTTTGCTAATTGGCAGTGTGCTAAGGCTTTCTAGCTGCTGTTTTTTCTCTTTCATAATTACTCAGATTTATCCTGGGAGATATTTTAAAAATCTCCAGGATATTTTTGTTAAGCGCATTTCAGTTGGTCAAGAACACCAACTTTGAAGGGGAAGAACACCAACTTTGTTTGGAGAAAGAGAGTGTGTGTTTAAAGAATGTTTAAAATGGAAATATTAGTTTCTAAAGTCTCTTTATCCATTGTTTGTTATCACCCATTTTTAAAGGAGGCAGCTAAACAGTTGATGTTACCATAGAAGTCTACAGGGCCATTGTTACCAAATGCAAACTTCCATTTCTCTCCCATCCCCCGCCCTTTAATCTTAAGAAAAGCTGCAAACTTGTTTTTTTATGGGAAATCTTCTGACTTAAGTGTTGAAACTAGTTAATATTTCCGTGGAAATAAATGTGTACACATGCACAGGCACACACATACCTATCTAGTATGTAAGCCTATGTTTGTATGCATGTGTATATGTATATATTCTTTTAAATAAGCTTCATATTTTTTAACAGTTTTAGATTACAGAAAAATTACAGAGGTAGTACTGAGAATTCTTGTATGCTCCATACCCAGTTTTCACTATTAACATGTAACATAAGCCTGGTACACTTTTTATAATTAATGTATGTTGATAAATTATCATCAGCTGAAGGCTGTAGGTTGTTCACATTCCCTCATTTTTTTCTTAATGTCCTTTCTGTTCCAGGATCCCATCCAGGATACCACAGTGGATAGTTGTCATTTCTCTGTAGGCTTTTCTTGTTTATGACAGTTTCTCAGACTTTTCTTGTTTTTGATGCTGTACATTTTTTTAAACTAGCCAAGTATATGGACAGGACTTATCCCATGGGTATTAAGATTGTTATCCCTTGGGTATTAAGATTGCAAACTGGATTAATTCCATATTATGCGTGATTTTCCCAGTTGATTGGAGTCACTTTGTGTATCTTGAGTATTATAATGGGGTCAAATTGTAGGATTAATTTGATGAGTGAGGTGTGGGTAGTAGAAACTGGTTTTTACATTATTTTTGAGTTTAATATTAAAAATATTTATATCTCACTATATATATATATCGGAGAAGGCAATGGCACCCCACTCCAGTACTCTTGCCTGGAAAATCGCATGGATGGAGGACCCTGGTAGGCTGCAGTCCATGCTAAGGGTCGGACACGACTGAGCAACTTCCCTTTTACTTTTCACTTTCATGCATTGGAGGAGGAAATGGCAACCCACTCCAGTGTTCTTGCCTGGAGAATCCCAGGGACGGGGGAGCCTGGTAGGCTGCTGTCTATGGGGTCGCACAGAGTTGGACACGACTGAAGTGACTTAGCATATATATATATATATATATATATATATATATATATATAGCGAGAAAGAGAGGCAGAGCTCACTATAATCATAGTATATTTAGTCAAACGCCTTCCTCTTTCTCTGGACAGCAAGCTGGATAGAGGAATGTTTAGCATCGGTTGAGGTAGGAAGTCTAGTAGGTTGTTTGGATTCCAGCAGAAGAAATCCTGCACTGTGGGTGTGAGTAGGAAAATGTGGTATCCTCCATAGTAACAGTCAGGTTAATGAATGGGCAAGCCAGAGATATTTTGACCTTTGTCTTTCAACTAACCTCAGTTGAGGTTTTGTGTAACAGAGATTGCAAATTGGCCATATAACTTACTGTCCAAACTGGGAAATTTGGGAGTGAAAATAATAATAGGCTCAGACAGTACGCTGACTCTGGTGGTATCTCAGGCAAACTGGGGACATAACAGTTACACTAGTTAAATCTTTTTAAGACTCTAGTGTGGTTCCTCCTGTTTTCAAGTTGAGATAATAAATTTAGCTTTTGACTGTTAAAAACTTATACAAGAGTAGTTCCACCTGACTTAATTTTGACAGCTTACAGGAAACCATGAAGTAGAAATGCTGATTTAATATTTTATTTTAATATCTATTTGTATCTTTCATTGATCCTTTATTATGTTCTGTTGCATAATTGTCACAAAGCATATAAGTTGAAAACATGTCTGTTTTCTAGAACATAGCTTTTTTTGGATAACACATGACTTTATATTTTTAAAATCATGTTTAGAAACACATTACATGAAATTTATCATCTTTACAATTATAACTGCACATCTCAGTTAGTATTGAATATAGTTATACTGTTGTGAAGGAATGCTCCATAACTTTTTCATCTTGTAAAAATGAAACTTTATCTCCATTAAACAGCTCCCTCTACCCCTCTTCCTAGCATCTGGCAGCCACCATTCTACTTTCTGTTTCTGTGAATTTGACTACTTTGGATATCATTTGTGTTTTTGTGATTGGCTTAATTTCACTTGGCCTAATATCTTCAGAGTTTATGTTGTAGCATGTATCAGGATTTCCTTCCATTTTAATGGTGAATAATATTACAGTGTATGTGTATATACCACGTTTTGTTTAACCATTCATTTTTCATTGGATAGTAGGTTGCTTGTACCTGTTGGCTCTTATGACTAGTGCTGCTTTGAACAGGGGTATATAGATATCTCTTTGGGACTCCGTTTTCAATTCTTTTGGTTTATACCTAGAAATGCAACTGCTGAGTCATACACAATGGTTCTGTTTTTAATTTTTTAAGAAACTTTGTACTGTTTTCATAGCATTGCACCATTTTATAGTCTTACCAACAGTGCATGAGGGTTCCAGTGTCTGTACATCCTTGCTAACACTTGTAGTTTTCTATTTCTCATGGTAGCCATTCTAATGGGTGTGAGGTGATATGTTATAGTTTTGATTTGCATTTCTCTCATGGTTAGTGATGCTGAACTTATGCTTATTTGGCCATTCTTGGCCCATTTTCTAAGTCAGGTTATTTGATTTTTGTTGTTCTTGTTGTTGAGTGTAAGAACTCTTTATATATTCTGGATATTAACCTCTTATTAGATACATGATTTACAACTGTTTTCTTCCATTCTGTACGTTCCTTCCTCACTGTTGATTATGTCCTTTGAGGCATAAAATCCACTGGGATTTTGCTAGGGATTGTGATGAATCTGTAGATTACTTTAAGCAGTCTGGATATCTTAACAATATTAAATCTTCCAAGCCATGGACACAGGTGTCTTTCCATTTATTTGTGTCTTTAAAATTTAAGCTTTGAATTTTACTTTTTGCATTACAGACTGTTGGTAGTTATGTCTGATAGGTCATTCATGCAAAGAGGAAATGTATTATAACTCATTTTAGAGTCATGTCTAGAAATGCTAGGTATGTGGTTCTTTAAAAAATGCACGTGGTATTTATGTTTTAAAAGTGAGGTTATATTTAAGCATTAAAAAAAATTAGAACTGTTATTTTAAAGGTCAGTTCTACTATCTTGTTCTGTCAGAATACTACTGTAACATACCATGTCAATTAGAAAAATAGCTTTTATCATGTCCTAAGAGAGTGAAAATGAGACCTGGAGGAATCTTTCTGAATGATTATTTAAAATGCTTATTCTATAAATTCTCCGATAATTTAGAAGTCGCTGGAGTTCTGGAGTGGGTGGAAGTGGAGGAGGATCCTCTGGTAGGTCATCAGCTGGAGCGCGAGATTCTCGCCGACAGACTCGAGTAATTCGAACGGGACGGGATCGGGGATCTGGGCTTCTGGGCAGCCAGCCCCAGCCAGTTATCCCAGCATCTGTGATTCCAGAGGAGCTGATTTCACAGGTATGGATCCTGTGGAACACTTAACATAAAAGCAGGACAGGGTGAGGTTTAACTAAATACAGTGGGCTGTAGCCATGATTTATGGTAGCCTGTCCCTTTTCCAGGGCATCTTCCCAACCCAGGGATCGAACCCAGGTCTCCTGCATTGCAGGTGCATTCTTTACCAGCTGAGCCACAAGAAAAGAAAGAAAGTGAAGTCGCTCAGTCGTGTCCAACTCTTTGCAACCCCGTGGACTGTAGCCTACCAGGCTTCTCTGTCCCTGGGGTTTTCCAGGCAAGGGTACTGGAGTGGGTTGCCATTTCCTTCTCCAGGGGATCTTCCCAACCCAGGAATCGAACCCGGGTCTCCCGACATTGCAGGCAGAGGCTTTACCCTCTGAGCCACCAGGGAAGCCCAGCTGAGTGACAGGGGAAGCCCAAATATAGTGGGCTGTAGCCATGATTTATATCATGAGTTGTGAAATACTGCTTTTCTGTTTTGATCCTAGAAAACTCATTCTGATTTTTAGAAAAGTTACGAAAAAGAAAATTAACGTAGCACTCTTCCTTATTTTTTATTTCAGGCCCAGGTTGTTTTACAAGGCAAATCCAGAAGTGTCATTATTCGAGAACTTCAGCGCACAAATCTTGATGTAAACCTTGCTGTAAATAATTTACTTAGCCGGGATGATGAAGATGGAGATGATGGTGATGATACAGCTAGTGAATCTTATTTGCCTGGAGGTTGGTGGATCACCATCATGGTTCTCTCATCTCTAGGGAGAGGTGTTTCTTTTTTTTTTTTTTTGACTGGGCAATGAAATGAAATGAAAGTGCAGTGGGTTTTCTGACTGTTCTTTTCAAGGTGGTAGGTATTTCTCCCTATAGGGTTTGGTTGTAAAATCTTTTTTAAGGGAAAATAGGGACCTGTTTCTGCTCAGTGGACTTGTGTTTCATCCTAATAAAGGCATGGATGTATGTGCATAGCTTTATTGCTGACTGACAGATGCCTCTGGAATGTTGTTCTGATGCTGTTATTACTGAATATGTAATAACTGAACTGCATTTAGATTTTGACTGTATCATCTTTGTGATGTCACAAGAATCTTAAATAATGATCCTTTTTTCTTGTGATTATTTAGGATGTAGCCCAAGCAATAATCATGCAATTGATGTTCCTTGAACTCTGTGTTAATGATGTTAACTTTATTTCTTAGGTAGTTACTGCTTCTCTTCTCAGGTTATGTCAGTAGTCAGCCCCTGATTTTAATGTTTTAACTTTAAGGGATTTTTCAGTGGTCTACAGATTTTTTCTCTGTACCTGTTTCATTTATATTTGTTTCACTTTATAGAGGATCTTATGTCTCTTCTTGATGCTGACATTCATTCTGCCCACCCAAGTGTCATTATCGATGCAGACGCCATGTTTTCTGAAGACATTAGCTATTTTGGTTACCCTTCTTTTCGTCGGTCGTCACTTTCCAGGCTAGGCTCATCTCGAGGTAATTGTGCATTTATTTCTTGGTGATTATTGGCTGACTGGAGAGCTAGTGGTAGAATTCTTTGTATTTGAACTTTTAATATTACACTAGATGAAATCATTATTTATTAGTGTTCTTGGATGCTTTGGCATTAAAATAATTATTTTTGATTTTTGAAGAGCCACAGTAGAACTTTAGAGATGATTTTATCTATTAATGCATTATAGAACACACATAAAGGATTATGTTTTATCTAACTATATTTTTTAATTTAGGAATATGGATTCTGAACTAAAAGCAGAATTCTACTTAACAGTGACATGCAGCATTCAGAAAATAAGTCTTTCTAGTTTATTTGATTAAAATAAGGTGATTATTTTCTTCATTTTAAATCCAAAAAAAAACTTATTGGAATGAGATTGATCCATAATAAATATATATAAATACTTAGCTTATTAAAATAGTATTTTCAGAAGTTAAAATCTTGAAGAGCTTTAGTTCATAGTAGAATTTAGAAAGATTATGAAATCGTACAAACAGAAGCCTTTCTCTGTATATGTTGACATATATTTAATTGGCATTTTAACTTTTTAAAGGCAGTATATTTACTTTTCAGAAAGTAAAACTCCTTGATTCAAATAACAGGAAGGAATCAGCTGTATTATTTACTTAGCATTAGTAAACTGGAAAAGATGCTATTTTATATTAAGACTGTACTGCAAATGCCTACTATTTGGAAGCAGTTTTAAAACAACAGTCTTACAATAATCTTTTAGTATACTGAAACTGTTATGTAATAGCTTACAAATTCTTTAAAAATAAGTGAATATTTTACTGCCTTAAATGCATCAAGAATTACATTTCAAATATTCAGTATCTAACAAATAGCTCCTTCTAAATTTCTTCCTTTTGTTCTTCCTTAGGGCATTCTATGTGGGCATCTCTTTCAGTCTGAACCATATGAAATTGGTGGTACTTGACCATGTTTGACCTGCATGGATGGCAGTTTTATATGGTTCAACTTAATATTGTTTTTAATCCTTAATATCCAAGTCTTAGAAAGTTTAATTGCCTAGTTAAAACAGTAACGTGTGAGCAACCTGAAAACTTGTTTTAAAAAGTTCGTAAGCCAGTTTCAGTGGTAGTATTTTTATAAAATAGTTTTTCTATAAAGATTCTTAAAATAGAAAAAAAATTCTGAATTTCTCAGAATTTTCTAAATAAGACTTATCACAAAAATCTAGTCTGTAAAATTACTCTAAACAAAGATTATAAAAAAATTTACAGTTAATGGATTTTTATTTTACCCCTTTAAAGTTTTTTCCCCCCTCTATGTGTAGAATCTCTAACAAATGCTATTTTTTGGTTTATATATCTATCTAACATGTCAAAATTTTAATTTATGAATAGTTTCTAATAGATAAATTTTAAAAGTTACGGTAAGCATTTTTAATGAAAACTAGAAGTTTAAAACTCCATGTAAAATGTCCAGAATCTAGTTTGAAGCAATTCTGCTCTAAAAGCATATATTTGGATTCAGAAAAATGCTTAAAGAACTAGTTTACCATTTTCATACATTCACTTGAAAGAGTTAAATGTTTTGAATGTTGCATGTCAGGCTTATTAGATAAATACTTACATTAAATTCTTGTGGGTGGATAAACTGCTGTTAGTTGCATCCTAAAGGGTCTTTACTAGAGAGTGGCTTACTTTTATCCCACTGGTGTGACCCAATTGCATACCAGTTCTCCTTCTTCCCTTAGAGAGAGACTCTGAGCTGTTGCGTGAACGTGAATCCGTTTTACGTTTACGTGAGCGAAGGTGGCTTGATGGAGCCTCATTTGATAATGAAAGGGGCTCTACCAGCAAGGAAGGAGAGCCAAACTTGGATAAGAAGAATACGCCTGTTCAAAGTCCCGTGTCTCTTGGAGAAGATTTGCAGTGGTGGCCTGATAAGGTATTTGAAAAAAATCCCCATCTCTTCCATTTTAAATGGATTCCTGGCACACACATTACCGCACTCCCCCCCCCACAAAAGGTTTCTGTTTTATTTCAGGTTTTTGTACTGTCATTTAAAATGCAGACATAAAGTGATGTTTTTGTTTCTTTTAAAATATAAATAATCTTGATTTGACACTGCAGGAATCATTTTAACGAGATGTGTTCAGTGGTGCTATTTTTTTTCTACTTAATGAAGTAAATCAGAGGCATCGGGATGGCAGTTTCAGATAAGACATAAGCATTCTGTTTCAGGATTTCTTTTCTAGTGATGCTCTCACCAGTAACTGATGGTATATTTCTTGATAGAGATTTGTTTTGTGCTGTCGAATGGACCCAGTGTCTGCAGAGAAGGTTTCATTGATAGACATGCATGTGAGGGCAAGATTAGAAATCTGTGTTTCTTTGATTAGTTAGCTTTCCCGATTGATGTCAGTGAATTCTGACATGCTCTTTGCTCTAAAAACTGTGGGAGACAAAGCAGGCTGGACAGGAAGAAACTGGGGGAGTGATGCTCCGCATCCTGAGGAGTGGTACATGGCGGGCTTCTAGATAGCAGCCAGGACTTAAGTGGTGTGAATCTTTAAAAATCCATCACAGCTGCAAGGACACATCCTGTTGATGGTGTGTAGGTTTCATTGTCTTAAGAGACAGGTGGTTCATTTTCGCAGGTTCCTATAGGAGGCCATATGCTGTCCATGTGTTTCTTGGAGTGCCTGTTTATTTCTAGAGCCAGTTGGATGAGAGATTCTTTTAAGTAGAAGTAAAAGAAGATAAGAACTTGGTTATCTGTAGCAGATAAGGACGTTCTGATGTGCATTTCTTTTCTTTCTTTGAAGCTGAATTTGGAATATTAAAGGGAAAATATTATTTAACTTTCTGAATTTATTTTTCATAGTTATTGTGAATCTTGATGTGGTTAATTTTCCTCTGTATTCAGCTCATGTGGAAAGCTTGAATGCAAGAAGGAACATGAATTTTAATCAGTCTCTTTGTGAGCAAAAGGTTATTCTGTTTTCTTTGGCAGCTGACAAAGTTTTTCTGAATTGCATTCTCTTACTTATTTCCATAAAACCAGAGATGTTCCAGTTTCTGCTTTTACCTCATTTGGTAGAAGGTGACTTAAACCACTGGACTTTTTCTTTCCTGTTTTTTTGTACATTGTTCTTTGTTTCCTGTTTCTCGAGAGCCTTGATCGAATTAGGGCTGCATCTACTTCATATTGACAGGAAGTAATGGAGGACTCCTGAATCTTGTTGTAATAATGCCATCACATCTATATTAGTCCAGTCTTCTTCAGCATGTATTTGAAAGTGTTTTGAGCAGTTGGAGTTTAGCAGGATTTTTTCCTGGCCAGTGAACAGTTTGTTAAGAGTTAGCCAGTCTTAGTTGGTCTTTACTGATAGGCATAGTTTTAAGTACAACTTTTTAGAGGCAGTTACTAAGTTCATCATAAAATTTTGACACCGTATAGGCCTTACTTGGTATATATTTCCATGATTTGTTCAGATGTTGAATGAAGGAGAAGTAGCAGTATGTGCAACAGAGTATGCCCTACCTATACCTTTTTTTTTCAATAAAGAAAAACCTAATTTAAAATGTTTTTACTGAATAAGAACTACTTATTAGCTTGTGACTGAAATTTAGACATCAAAAATTTCAGTTCAGAGAAAGAAAATAGCATAAGCCTAACTAAACTGATAAGTATTATCCTGGTTTTTAGCAAACCGTTAAGATGATTTGTAAGGCTGAATGCTATAGTCAGAAAGAGAATGCAGAGTTGTTAAGGGGAAAAAAACCTTGCTTTTGGAACAATGTGCAAAATTATCATACAGGGACATAGGATAAATTCCACATGAAGAAATAGGCACTATGGGGGTCCATATTTGTCCTCTA
The DNA here is from genome assembly GCF_032405125.1 of Capricornis sumatraensis. Taxonomy (NCBI): domain Eukaryota; kingdom Metazoa; phylum Chordata; class Mammalia; order Artiodactyla; family Bovidae; genus Capricornis; species Capricornis sumatraensis. Next base: position 80,950,811 of record NC_091079.1, read on the forward strand.
TAGTTGGAGATGGTGATCCCTGAGGAGTAGAAAAGGTTTTCAGGGGGTGCTTGATAGGAGATGGAGAGTGCAGGGAGATACAGGATGTTGGCACACACTATTTGCAAATTGTCTCTCTTTTTTGCTTTTTTTTTGTGGTAGGAGGGAAAAGGAGTTGTCCTAGCTTAATTTCATAAATGACCTAATTCAGTATTTATAAGTTGTAAGTTTGGTTAGTGTCCATGGTATTTTTCCTTCTTTTGTTAGGGTACCTGAGAAATTCCTTTGTTAAATTAATTGGAATAATCTTGACTTTCACATCACCTATTTAGAGGAACAACTACTTCACAGTTTCACCATTTTCTAGGCTAATAAAGATGCTTCAGTGGTGAAATGTGGAGTAGGAAATTGGTATAGCCACTATGGAAAACAGATTCCTCAAGAAATTAAAAATAGAACCACTGTATGATCTAGCAGTTTCACTTTTGGGTATTATCTGAAGAAAATGAAAACACTTAACTGGAAATACATGTACCCTCATGTTCATCGCAACATTGTTTACAATAGTCAAGATATGGAAGCCACCTAAATGTCCATCAGTGGGTTGATACACATACACACACACACAAGAATATTATTCAGCCATAAAAAAAAGAATGAAATTGTGTCATTTTTGACAATATGGATAGACTTTGAGGGCATTATGCTAAATGAAGTTAGAGAAAGACAAATACCATGTGATGGCACTTAAATGTGGAATCTTAAGAAAAAAGGAATCCTATATAACAGAGAACAGATTGATAGTTGCCAGAGATGGGAAGTAGGGAAAATGGGTGAAGGGATTAAAAGATAGAAAGAAAAAAATAAATCAATGAATTTTTTCCCCCTTATTAACTTTTCAGCATCTTTTTTTTTTAATAAGCATAATTGTTAATTACAGAGATGTTAAAAGATCTGTGAAGGCAGAAGTGAGAGTCATCCAATGAGTAACTGAGTAGCCTTGATTAAGTACATATTGTGTTTTAGGCTTTTTGTTCAGGTGTTAGGGTGACAATATCGTAGGAAGGCAGAACAATGTTAAATACTCTGGCATAAATACTGTAAGAGAATTAGGTACAAGAGGCTTTGGGGAATCACAGGAGGCCACAGTGATTACTAAGAGTTACTTCCATTACCATGGATCCGTTTTCATGTCTTGGTCATTTTTGAAATTTACTTTTCTCTGATTAGAAATTTAGTTCTATGTTGCTGAATGCCTACATTTAAGTTGTAACTATATATATGTGTGTATATATATATATATATATGTATGTATGTATGTATGTATGTATATACATATATATGTATGTGTGTGTATACACACACCAACCTACTTACAGTAAGAATCTTAAAGTGACTTATAAGGGAATAAAAAAATGCATCTCCAATAGTAGCAAAGACATAAGACTGCAAAGATAAGAGCTAAGTGATAAAATGCTGAAGGTGAAAGGGTGGAGAAAAATTGCAGGGTAATTCACGCTAAGTCAGTCTGCTGAAGTTGAACATAAGAACTTCCACATTGTGCTCTGTAACAAAACAAACCTTCAGTTTAAGAGATGCACACATCCTTTATTTTAAGTAAGCTCCCAGAGAAGAAGTGCTTCCTTGATAGCTCAGGTGGTAAAGTGTCTGCCTGCAATGCGGGAGACCTGGATTCGATCCCGGGGTTGGGAAGATTCCCTGGAGAAGGAAAGGCAGCCCACTCCAGTACTCTTGCCTGGAAAATCCCATGGATGGAGGAGCCTCATAGGCTACAGTCCACGTCTCCTGCATTTCAGGTGGATTCTTTACCACTGAGCCACCAGGGAAGCCTGAAATAGGCAATAAATGAGTAAATATAATCTATCAAGTTGTGAAATGCTATGAACCAAAAGGAAAGCAGAGTAAGGAGATGGAATATTAGAGTGCTGATTTTGGAGATAGTGTGGTCAGGGAAGATCTCACTTGAGCAAACTTGACTGAGGAGAGAGTGAGTGAGTCACCTGAAAAACAGGCTGAGAGACCAGTAAGGACCAGTAACGAGGTCCTGGCAAGAGCGGAGAGAAGACCAGTGTGGCTGGAAAAGGCGGGGAGGGGGCGGGGTCCTTGCCAAAGTGGTTCCTGTGTTCACATTATCAATCCAGATTAGATGTAGTAATTAATGTTTTATATCCAAATCATCAGGTTTGGCAGTTGTTATATTTATACTACTATGTTATCTTCATTATAGGATGGAACAAAATTCATCTGTATTGGGGCTCTATATTCTGAGCTTCTGGCTGTCAGCAGTAAAGGAGAACTTTATCAGTGGAAGTGGAATGAATCTGAGCCTTACAGAAATGCACAGGTATTTCATTATATTAAATCTTGCTTTAAGTAGCTCTCCAAATCAATATACAAAATGATAATCATTTTTCTTATGCTTTCAAAGAATCCTTCCTTACATCACCCACGAGCAACATTCTTGGGGCTAACCAATGAAAAGATAGTTCTCCTGTCTGCAAATAGCATAAGAGCAACTGTAGCTACAGAAAACAACAAGGTAAGACATCCTGTGGTAAACATTTCTTAAATTCTTGATTTTCTTCCTCTCCCTGCCCCTCTTCCATCTTTTCATTTCTATCTTTCTAGCTAACTTAAACCTACAAATACCAAGTGTCTTAGGCCTTAGTACTGTAATCCAGTGTATAATCTTTTCTGTTTTATCTCTATTTTATAATTCAGTTTCAGAGAGATCTTTCTACTTTAAGGGAATAAAAATATCCAAGCTAAGTGCTGAATGAGGAGATACTGAAGAGCTATAATGGATAGAGGAAGTATAGCTATTATACTATCCTCAGATTATCAGTTTGACTTTAGAGTCACTAAATTCTTTTTAAAATTGTTGGAGCAGATGTTTATTTTCAATTAATGCCTTAGAACCATCTATTTCAGTATCTACTATTTTGATTGATTTGTGTGAAGGAAGTAATTTAGTTTCTAGTCTCATTAAGAACCTTTTCCTAATTACTTGTTTTTCTATCCTGTAGAATTCTGGTCCACAGTGTAGATATTCCTTGCCCTTGTTTTGACCACAGTCCCTTTGTAAAGATTACGTGTTTTTACTTAAGCTTGTGATATTTTATTCTTCAGGTTGCTACCTGGGTGGATGAAACTTTAAGTTCTGTGGCTTCTAAATTAGAGCACACGGCCCAGACTTACTCAGAACTTCAAGGTGAACGGATTGTTTCTTTACATTGCTGTGCCCTTTACACCTGTGCACAGCTGGAGAACAATTTATACTGGTGGTGAGTATCACAGAGGGGGTATTTCTTACCAGTGGAGGCTTTTATGTGCATTATGGTTGTTGTTGTTCAGTCATATCTGACTCTTTGCAGCCCTATGGACTGAAGTGCCCCAGGCTTCCCTGTCCTTCATTATCTCCCAGAGTTTGTTCAAACTCATGTCCATTGAGTTGGTGATGTTTATGTACATAGATAGGTGCTTTAAGTAGTCAAAGCAATAGAGAAGGTCTGTTGAAAGATAATGCTTTAGACTCACAGACATAGAAAACAAACTTGTGGTTATCAAAGGGGTAAGGGGGCAAGGGAAAGATAAATTAGGAGTCTGGGATTAGCAGATGCAACTACTATAAATAGGTAAACAACAAGCTCTTACTGAATAGCACAGGGAACTATATTCAGTAACCTATAATAAACCATGGACTTCCCTGGTGGCTCAGACGATAAAGCGTCTGTCTACAATGTGGGAGACCTGGGTTCGATCCCTGGATCGGGAAGTTCCCTGGAGAAGGAAATGGCAACCCACTCCAGTACTCTTGCCTAGAAAATCCCAATAAACCATAATGGTAAATAAAAAATAGAATATGAAAGGATTATATACATATTATACATATATTCTTTTTCCTATTCTATGTATATGTATAGCTGAATTGCTTTGCTGTACACCAGAAACTGATGCAACATTGTAAATCAACTATACTTCAATTAAAAAAGATGCTTATACAGAGGGAAATTTTCACCTTGGAGCAAAGTAACATTAAAAATAAACCTTAAGATTAAAAAAAGGTTACAAAAATATACTTAGTGACTATAATTGTGAAGTTTTTAAAAAGTATAAGTAGAAATAAAAATCACTTATAATCCTACAACCTGAATATAACTACTGTTAACATTCATTTAACAGTAACATGAAATAGAAATTTATTAAAGTATTTCATTGCCTGAGTATCCTGTGCCTCACTTGATTCCTTTAATTTTCAAAAGGGACTTTAAATATGTTTTCTGTTGTGTTTTAAGAAATCGGCAACTTTGCAGTGGTAAAAATAACATAGGGAGATCTACTAATTAAAACAGAATTAAATTAGTTAAATTTAATTAAACAGAAGAAAATGTCAAATGATGAATTTCCTGTAAATTTTAATCCTTAATGATTAAATAAGGGTTAATAATAAAAGTTGGTCCAATTATATACTTAGACCTGCAATCAAGTTATTATTAATAAATTACACACGTTAATATTATACTGAGGCAAAAATGTTAGAGAAGGAATAGTGGCTCAGACGGTAAAGCGTCTGCCTACAACGTGGGAGACCTGGGTTCGATCCCTGGGTCAAGAAGATCCCCTGGAGTAGGAAATGGCACCCCACTCCAGTACTCTTGCCTGGGAAATCCCATGGACGGAGGAGCGTGGTAGGCTACAGTCCATGGGGTCGCAAAGAGTTGGACACGACTGAGTGACTTCACTTTTAATACCAGTAATAGTTAAATACAATGTGTGAAATTTTAGATTTGTTTAATGGCTTCTTTGCTGCTTATTTGTCCAATTTTTGCTTTTCATTTTCAGGGGTGTAGTGCCTTTTAGTCAAAGGAAAAAAATGTTAGAGAAAGCTAGAGCAAAAAACAAGAAACCCAAATCTAGTGCTGGTATTTCTTCAATGCCAAACATCACTGTTGGTACCCAGGTAAGTGATTAGAATTAAGTCTATCTTAAGGGACATTGTTGCTCTTCAAAATCAATTTCTTTCCCTGTAGTTAATTCCCCTATAGACAGTTTATAAACGAACGTCACTTGAAGGACCGAGTCCCAGTAGTATGTATGGGCCACATCACTTTCTGTTCAATAACCGAGTCACGCATAGATGTTGCCCTGCTGTCAGTTGGTTTTCCTGTGGGGCAAGGATCCTAGATTTGCCTGATTTTAGGAATCATTCTGTACTTAACTGTATAGCCAGGAACTGCTTACCGGAAACATTCCTTCAGTTGGATGGTGGTAGGACCCAGGCTTCATTGTGTTTAACAAACACCAGATGATTCTTAACAACCAAGCAGTTTGAAAGATTTTGCTCTCTGATCATACTGTCAGCATGAGACAGGAGGCTTCATCAAATCCCTGTGCTTCTGCTAGTTTCTGATGTTTTGATTCTGAGATGGTTTTGAAGCAGGAATCAGAGTTCTTGTTTGCGAAGCCAAAGAATGAAATCCATGAACACACAAATGCTCACAGTAGAAAGTGAATAGGATTTATTAGAGAGGAGGAAAGTACAAAGCTCTCGGCATAGACACTGAGAGGAAGGGGGTAAAGAGTCCCCCCAAAATGGGATTGCCTCAGCTTTTGACTCTGACAGCCCCTTGGACTGCAAGGAGATCCAACCAGTCCATTCTGAAGGAGATCAGCCGTGGGATTTCTTTGGAAGGAATGATGCTGAAGCTGAAACTCCAGTACTTTGGCCACCTCATCTGAAGAGTTGACTCACTGGAAAAGACTCTGATGCTGGGAGGGATTGAGGGCAGGAGGAGAAGGGGACGACCAAGGATGAGATGGCTGGATGGCATCACTGACTCGATGGATGTGAGTCTGAGTGAACTCCGGGAATTAGTGATGGACAGGGAGGCCTGGTGTGCTGTGATTCATGGGTCGCAGAGTTGGACACGACTGAGTGACTGAACTGAACTGAACTATATCTTTACCAGTATTAATCTGTACATTTTTGGTTGGTCCCTGTCCTTAAAATCCGTTATTTTTAATCAATCAATTTAAAGGTCCAGGCTTCTCTTGATCCTCGGGTTAAGTCACCACCCTTCTTCATGCCCACTGGCCATTTTATAATGGACCAAATGTATGGGTTTAAGATTAATGATCACCAGTTGTTTTTCCCTCAGCATATGAAACAGAAGTTAATTACTGCTGTTCCCTGGATCTGAGTGTTGATAATTTATCAGTCCAAGAACATAGTGCTAATTGCTAAATCTCTTCAGTTGTGTCTGATTCTTTGCGATGCTGTGGTAGCTCACCAGACTCCTCTGTACATGGGATTCTCCAGGCAAGAATACTGGAATGGGTTGCCATTCCCTCTTCCAGGAAATCTTCCCGACCCCGGGATCCATTGCGCCTCTGTTATGTCTCCTGCATTGCAGCCAGGTTCTTTACCACTAATACTACCTGGGAACCCAGACCAAGGATACATTCCAGGAATTGGGTACAGCTTTAGGCTAATGGAGGGAGATGTTTATTGAAAACAAGGTCTCAGAGTCCTACACTGCCTAACAATTTCTACCTCAGTTTTAGGCTCATATATATCTGATGGAAGGTGATGTTTCTAGTATCCCAGTGGTTCTCAAAGTGTGATCCAAGGACTCCTGCTGCCTTCTCAGCCCTTTCAGGGGATCTGTAGAGTCCTCCTTTTTCCAGTTACCTATCTTTGTTAAGGCTGAGTTGTCTTTATATAATTTAGCTAAAGTAACATATCATGGCAAATTGAATGCAAAAAGCATACCTGGGACTCCAGCTGTCTTACATTAAATTAGACATTGAGATTGACAAAAATGTAAACAGTGCCACTTTTCTTGGCTAGTATTTTTAAAAATGTAGTTTATTTTTAATATAAATTATGCATGTTAACATGGGGTTTATTAATTTTAAGTATATACTTAAAGTTTATCAGTTTTAATTACTAACATGTTAAATACCAATTATAACCCATATAAACAAAACATTTTGGGGTCCTTGGTAATATTTAATGGGGTAAAATAGTCTTGAGACCGAAAAAGTTTAAAAACTACTGTTATACTTCTGACTCATTAGATTTTTATAGGAATTTATCTTCAGGATAAAAGTTGATGTTTATATTATTATAGCAAGTGCTGCAATGATTGTTTACGGACTTTAAATCTTTTTTGTTGCATGACATGGCACTAATTCCCTCATCTAACATTTTTTTTCAATTCAGCTTTTTCACTATAAGATGGTATCATTTACATTACCTGTTTCTTACAAAGTAATTACTAGTTTAGCTGTTACTTTTGTCTAAAACTCAGTTTAATAATGTATTTGTTATTTTTGTTTGGGGCTTCATTTTCTTTTTTTGTCCTATTCGTGGTTGTCTTGTTCTGGCTCCTTTGTAACCTTCCAGCTAGGAAGTTTTTAGTGATGACCCATTATTTTGTTTATTTGTTTGTTTAGTCTTAATTATTAATGTCAGTTGCTTCAGACAGATCTCTCACTTATAGTAGCTACCCTTTACTTATTCAGTTCACATACTGATCTCTTACGTTTCCAAAATTCCTTATTTATTCAACTCATGTATTAGCCAGATATCCTAGCAGATGCCTTATTAGCATGTAGGATGACATTACTGCAGACAGGGAGGAAAGAAAAAATCCTTTAAATGTGCATGGAGGAAAGCTTTAAGCAAAATAGCTTGGCACTGAATTGCTGGAAAAGAGCATATTCCAATACTTTAGTGCAGAACTAAGGTTCTGTTTTAAAGTATAGGAAGCAGGAGGATTAAGGCAGCCATGGCCACAGAATGGGGAAAGCATTCATATGTTTGCATCAGAAAGAATTGTTGATCAACTTCTCTGCTGGCTCAGACGGTAAAGCATCAGCCTGCAATGCGGGAGATCTGGGTTCAGTCCCTGGGTTGGGAAGATTCCCTGGAGAAGGAAATGGCAATCCACTCCAGTACTCTTGCCTGGAAAATCCCATGGACGGAGGAGCCTGATAGGCTACTGTGCAAAGGGTCACAAAGAGTCGGACACGACTGAGCGGCTTCACTTCTAAGAGTTTGCAGCAGCATCTGCATTCACAGATTTTAACTGTTGAGAGTAATATATTTAGCACATGTTCCTTGCATGTCTGTTATGTACTGGATATATACCTCCTTGTCTTTAAGGTGCATTTATTTTTATTCTAAGATATTAGTAACTTATTCTCTAATATAGTTTGCCATATTTCTTTTATAATTATAGCCTTATTGATCCTTTTTCAGGATTTAAGCTTTCACTGGCATTTTTTGAAAATTTATGGATGAAACCTCTCTTTTAAGTCAAGCTAAGCATACCCTTTCAAGAAGTTGTCTCTTAACTATTCATTCTGTGCCACAGAATTGTATTTAACGACAGAGTTTTTACTCTTTGTCAGTATTTCCAGTTCCTATACTCCTGTGTGCTACCTTCTTCTGTATGACTTATATTTAATTATAACTTCTACCCCCAAAATCTTTATATATGCCAATGCCAAGTATATAAGGTAATCATTAGTTATTGAATGACTGAACAGAATGTCAGTAAGTTTTGGGCTACTTTAGAAATCAAAAGAGATTTCCAGAAATAATGTTCATATCACAGTAGTAGCTTTTGTTGGTGCATTTGGCAGGGCCATGTTACAAGTTATTGGTTTTAGAGTATGACCTGGGGGTGCTCTAAGAATAAGAATTTATAGGTTTTTCACTTTTGAACTCAGTTAACTTCTAACATTAATGTCTACATATTCTGTTTTTTTAATGTAAGAGAAAACTTACATTATCTAGTTAAAATTCTAGCTTATAGAAAACAGTCTTCTGAGGGAAACAAATACCTGTAGAGATGAAGTTTATGATGGAGCCTATATATAGCATCATGAATTAAGGGAGAAAATAATTTCAAATTATAAGAAACAAAAAAAAAATTGTTTTTTTTACATTTTACTTTTAATAACCTTTGTAGTTTCTTCTGTGCTGTTTCTTTTCTATGTCCTTGTAGCAGAATGGTCAGGATATTTGCTACATGAAATATCAGTTCAATTCAGTCACTCAGTCGTGTCTGATTCTTTGTGACCCCATGGACTGCAGCACGCCAGGCTTCCCTGACCATGACCCCTCCCGGAGCTTGCTCAAACTCACGTCCATCGAGTTGGTGATGCCATCCAGCCATTTCATCCTTTCCTCCTGCTTTCACTCTTTCTCAGTATCAGGGTATTTTAGTTTGTTTTTAGCAAGTGTGCTAAAATTACTCCTGCTCTTTGATTTTGGGAACACATAACTCTTCTAGTTTGTTTAAAAATTATGTCATTCTGATGGTGATTTTTCTTTTGTTCGCTAGGTATGCTTAAGAAATAATCCTCTCTATCATGCTGGAGCAGTTGCATTTTCAATTAGTGCTGGGATTCCTAAAGTTGGTGTCTTAATGGAGTCGGTTTGGAATATGAATGATAGTTGTAGATTTCAACTTAGATCTCCTGAGAGCTTGAAAAGCATGGACAAAGCTAGCAAAACTACTGAAGCTAAGTAAGTACTGTGTCTTAACTAATCTTGATTTTTCTAGTTTGCTCTGTATATGAAGGAGGATAATCAAAGGAGACTTAAGAGAGGTGTACGGTGACTTATAAAAGTGTTAACATGTGGGGTCTTGTTAAGATCCACGTGAGTTTTGACAGGAACTGGTAAAATTTATTATTTGCAGTTTCATTAATATTTGTATATTACAGTTATTCTTAATGTTTAATGGCCAGAAGGGCCAATGTAGAGTTCTCTCTTAATGTCTTTGTTTGATCTTTAGAGTGTATCCTTTGAAGGTGGTATATAGCAGTGGTATATTAGGCAGACTTTTTCCTACTCTCTTCTTGTGTAATCATTTTAATTTCTACCTAACATCTTGCCTGCATCTTGATCACTGGAAGGGTTTTATAGGTTAATGTACTGGAGAGGGAAATTTTATAAAGGATTTTTGTGAATTTTAGGGTGGGGGATAATGTGAACAGAAATATCACTGAATTATATAAAACCTACATTCTGGAGCTAGCTTACTATTTGGAAGCCATGTACAGATCTTAACACCTGTACTTTTAGAAGCATCTACTCATCTTTAAAAATACTGTGTATTATAATTTGGCTGTTTGGTACTTGAGCTTTAATAAAGTTTCAAAATAGCTTTTTTCTTAATTTTATAAAAATACATGAACATTATAGAAATACGGAAAATAATATAATATCACATTGCAGAAATAACATTTTAAATATTTTGATATACTCTTGTTCTAAATGTATACAAGCAGTTGAAAAGAAATGATTGGGACTATACTACACATACAGGGTTTTATATTTCTATAACTTTTTAGTTCAAATGAATATAATGATTGTACAAGGATTACTGCTAATTTTAAAAATATTCTTTTGTAATTCATGCCTAATTAAGATATTTTGCTTTGTTTTGTGCTTTAGACTCTGTCTTGTTTTTAAAATAGATTTATAAACTTTCCCTCTGCTTATATTGATTTTTTAAAAACATCTTAAAAGTAGCATTTATGAAAGTTTGTAAAGGGTATTTGAAATCTTTTTGATATGCATAAAATGAGATTAAAATAAGTTGTTGTATTTATATTTTGTGATTTATTAAGATTTTCAAAATCTTCCTTGAAATTTGCCATCTATATTAATATACTTAGTAAAAGAGCTAAGGTGAAATTAAATGTTAAGACGATAATCATTTTCATGTCAATAGACTCTTCTAGTCATGGAAATGTGTTGACTTTAAGTGTGCTAGTGACGAGTCAGTACTGGCTGGCTCCCACCATCATGAGGTTTGCAGAGCAGCCATGAGTATTCATGTATGCATGCATGGCACACATTGCTAAGATGCTTGTGGACATAACGCTGTTTTTCCCTGGACTGTTTTCTTTTTAACTCAGGTGAAATTCCTGACAGGAATAATAGCAGATGAGAGAATTAATATGATGGCCCTGATTATAATATATACCAGAATGACTTGTATATGACAAATTTCTGAGTAATACATGGCTTTTCTGTGTAAAAATTGACTTCTGCCATTTAATGAATGAAAATGTTTTATTTTTTATCATCTGTAGTTATCTTCTCAAGTATAGCATTAATGAAATAACTGAAGGAAGAGGGATAGTTTATTAATACTATTGTTTTCCATTTCAGTTACAGCAGGTGGTTATTCTTGAACTGTCTGGTGTTTAACAAACCACTGCAAGTAGAGTTTTTCTTTTGAAATCTAGGAAATTAATGATCTGGAGGACCTTTTATTTATTTGCCTTTATCATCTTTTCAGTTAAACTGCTGTATGCAAGTCAGGGTTCAGTAAAGTGTGAAACTTGTTTGCTCAAGAGGCTTATGATAAAGCTATGTAGACAAATTGAGTGTAGCTTCTGTTGTTATTCCTAGATAAGGCTTATCTGAATCATTGTTCCAAACTGTTGATAGCTTCACATAGTGCATTTCTTTCCTGCTTTAAAACATTATTTAAAATTTGAGATGTGTACTGTGTATTTTTTTTAGTACCTTGCATATTAGAGAATAATACAGTTTGTACGAGTTTTTACTATTTCATTCTCTTTTGAGAATAAACTTGAGTCTTACTATATAAGCCATTTGATAAGTTCCTAATGTTTTATTTTCCTAATCGTAAAGAGAATGTTGTTTCTAACTGCAGGCCTGAAAGTAAGCAGGAACCAGTGAAAACAGAAATGGGTCCCCCACCATCTCCAGCATCTACATGCAGTGATGCGTCTTCCATTGCCAGCAGTGCATCAATGCCATACAGTAAGTTTTATGTGTAGTATACATTGGTCAAAATTGGGTGCTAGGCACACAGCTGTGTAGCTGTGTTCAGTTTGTGTTTCTGATTGGAGACAGCTCAGACTATTTTTAGTATAAATCTTTTAGTTTAAATTGTGCTCCTGCTAGTTTGATTTGTTAAAATATGCATATTTACTTGTTTATTTACTGAACTACAAGGTTTATGGGGCTTGCAGGATCTTAGTTCACTGACCAGGAATCAAACCTGTGCCCTCTGCAGTGGAAGCTCAGAGTCCTAACCACTGGATGACTAGGGAAGTCCAGTGGTCTTATTTAAATGTATTAGCAATAGTTATAGTGTCGACTGTTCTTATTTTTGAGAGTTATAATTTTCCACAGTATATAAAATGCACTGCAGTAATAGAAGGAAATAACGGCCACTCTCTAGAATACCTGCCTATCTTTGTTGAGACTGTTATTGTAAATTGGTTATGGCCTGGTCACAACTTTTGCTCAGAATTTGTAGAATTGGCAAACTGAGGTTTGCTACGGCACCTTGGATATATAGAAGTTTGTTTGTTTTTTTTTAAAGCTTTCCAAAATGTATCTTTTTAGTTGTGGTTGCTTCATACTTGAAATTGAAAGTTAATAGTCATTTTAATAGTCTTGTGTTAATTTTAAGGAAGCCCAACATATCTTCCTTTTTTAAACCTTGGTCCCATAGCCCTAATTTTGAGGGTCCAAAACAAGTTTTAAGTTTTTAAATTTTTTGCAGTTGTTTACTATGTGTTCGGAGAAGGCAATGGCACTCCACTCCAGTACTCTTGCCTGGAGAATCCCAGGGATGGAGGAGCCTGGTGGGCTGCCGTCTATGGGATTGCACAGAGTCGGACACGACTAAAGCGACTTAGCAGCAGCAGCAGCAACTATGTGTTAATATCGTTAAGCATTAATGGATTTTTTTTTTTTATAACCATGAGTTCATCTAAGTGAAAGTCATGAAGCCTCAATTCAGAAGGCAATAGTTTGTGAAATACATTCAGATATCTCAAATATGTATCCCTTTACAAATGATCTTTTTTCATATATTTAGATAAAATCTATAAAGTCTCTTTCACATTTTCTTTTTGGTACTTACCATTTTGTTGTTGTCTAAGAACGACGACGGTCCACCCCCGCCCCCAAAGAAGAGGAAAAGGTGAACGAAGAGCAGTGGTCTCTTCGGGAAGTCGTTTTTGTGGAAGATGTTAAGAATGTTCCTGTGGGCAAGGTTTGTTCAGAATGTCTAAGAGTTAATTACTAAGTGAACTCTAGTGGTATCGATTATCAAGGAATTTATGGTTGGTGAGTGCTCATCAGCCCTTTCCTCCAGGCTGCCTTGTCTGTCACCTCTGATCCCTTTGGCCCCATCCTCCCACCTGATGCACCTGTCTCCTTTGTCCCTGACAGAGGAACTGATGATGATGCTGCCGGTCCTTGAGCATTAATGGTGATAGGCTGCTTTTAAGAAAATGTTATTTTGAAATAATTTTAGATTTACAGAAAAATTGAATATAGATAACAGTTTTTGGTACAGTCTGTTCTTTGGGACTGATAATACAGCGTTTTCATGGAGTTGATCTTTCATAACATTTATCAGTCTTACTGCTATCTTTAAGCTTCCACTTTGTCTTCTGTTCTTCCTAGAGAGGGTCTTGCTGTCTGAGAAGCCAAGTGGGTAGAGTTCATCAGCTGGAATGTTATTAACTTCACCTCTGTCTTCACACATTCTTAATACAAAATGGGATGATAGCTATAGAGTATCTGCAATGTAAATCTTTTCCTGATGGCTTTTTACTTTCTTTAATGTGATGGTCTTTCCTTTATACTTAAAGGACCGATAACTTATGTCCTGCCATTTACAAAGGCCTTTCTCATATACTATTCCATTTGATTTTTTTAATAGAACTCTAGTTTATGGGCACCTTCTTTTTCCTAAGAAGAGCCCACTGGCTTAAAAGAAGTAAGTAACAAAAGTGGGACTCAGGTATTCTGATTTCAAGTGCTGTGCTCAGCTTTTTGTGCATTGCTCACTCTTATGTTGTCCATTATGGTAGGTACTGGCCAGGTATATGTAGCAAATTAAACTTACTGAAATTAGTAACATTTAAAACGTCAGTCTCTGGTCACATCAGCTCCCTGTGCTCAGTAGCCACGTCTGGCTAATGGCTGTCATGTTGGACAGCACGGATATAGAGTGTCAGACCATCATCATAGAAGTTCTTTCGCACAGTGGAGTTCTAAACTAATAATGAGGGAGAGTAGGAGGAATTTGTGGATTGTGCTTGATTGCTAAACATCCACACACTAATCACTGGCTGTGTGGGTCAGTTTTCTTACGGAAAATATGTCTTGGATATAGACATCAACAATAAATTTGGTGAGTGTGTTCAGATTAATTTTATAACTTGATGATCATTGAAGAAATATACTCATAAGGGATTTAATGCCTTCAGTGTTAAATTTACTCAATATAACTTGCATATTGATTTCATATGAGCTAGTGTTAATATTTATCATATCTCCCTGCATTCTAGGTGCTAAAAGTGGACGGAGCCTATGTTGCTGTAAAGTTTCCAGGAACATCCAGCAATACCACCTGTCAGAGCAGCTCGGGTTCAGATGCTGACCCTTCTTCTCTCCTGCAGGATTGTAGGTTACTTAGAATTGATGAACTGCAGGTGAGTATGGAGGAGTCACCCACTCACCAGCTGAATGTGGGGACCTTGAGCATGTTACAGATTTGAGAGCAAAATTCATTTTTGTGTCACACAGGTTGTCAAAACTGGTGGAACACCAAAAGTTCCTGACTGCTTCCAAAGAACTCCTAAGAAGCTTTGTATACCTGAGAAGACGGAAATACTAGCAGTGAATGTGGATTCCAAAGGTAAAGATTTTGTAACTTTTCCAACTGGCGTACTCTATAAAGTGTAACAGTATGGAATGAAATGTGTCTGTATTTGAAATGTGACTAGGGGTATATAATTTGGTGGGTACTTGCCATTTACTAAAGATGTATAACAATTTTTTTTTTTTAACATCTGTGTATTTCTGAAGGTGTGCATGCTGTTTTGAAGACTGGAAATTGGGTACGGTACTGTATCTTTGATCTTGCCACAGGAAAAGCCGAACAGGAGAATAATTTCCCTACAAGCAGCATTGCTTTCCTTGGTCAGAATGAGAGGAATGTAGCTATTTTCACTGCTGGACAGGTATAGAGGCTTATTTTTGTTTTTGAAAATGTATTGAAGCTGAGTTTGGTTCTAGTTTGCTTGTTATTGAATTAGAAGAATTAGAAGAACTAGAAGAATTTAGAATATTCAGCACATTTTTAATATTAAGTTTCTGTTTGGTCACTGTTACAAGCATATGTAAAATGTAATTTGAAAATAAATACACCTCTTGTAAAAGTCAGACATGTATTTGATTGGGAGCCAAACTTTATTATTTTCCCCTCTGTTACAGGAGTCTCCTATTATTCTTCGAGATGGAAATGGTACTATCTACCCAATGGCCAAAGATTGCATGGGAGGAATAAGGGATCCCGATTGGCTTGATCTTCCACCTATTAGTAGTCTTGGAATGGGTGTACATTCTTTAATAAATCTTCCTGCCAATTCAACAATCAAAAAGAAAGCTGCTATTATCATCATGGCTGTAGAGGTAATCTGGTTTTTTAAACTAATTGGCCTTTCAATTGAGAAGACTCTGCTGGAGTCTAGGGAAACAGTTTTCAATAGATTATTCATTGCCCCTTCCCTATAGGAGCTAAGAGTGTATTAGGATGAGAGAGAGGAGTATGCCGTTGGTCACAGTGTGATACACGTGTTGGGTAAGGCATGGACAAAGGTGTAGAAGCACAAAAGGGAGGGGTTAAATTAGACTGTGACTGGAGAGGCTTCTCTGAGGAAGTGTTGCCCAGACATAGTTTGAAATAGTCGGATAGGTGTTTCCTAGACACAGGATAAAGGTAGGAGGTGTTATTCCAGGCATGAAGAGCAGCCTTTGTGAATCTCAGTAATATATTGGGAGAACTTATACATTCTTTTGATTCTTTAAAACTAGAAGATAGGGTTCATATGGATCTATGAGTGGCAACTGATAAGGCAGGGAAAGGGATTGAGGTGCCTTGTGTATTAATCTACGGGACCTGAACATTCTCCTGAAAGCTAGGAGGAGAGGGTTTTAAGCTGCTGTATTTTTTTGTTTTTGTATTTAAAGAAAATGAGCAGTGTATGGAGACGCAGCAGAAGTTTAGAGACCAGATAAAAAAGCTAATGTAATTATTCATGTTAGAAACAAAGTAAGCTTAAAGTCTTGGAAATGAGGAGGGGATGGACTTAAGAGATCTTAAGGAAGTAGAAGCTTTAAAGCTCGATGACAGGATGGCAGCAGTAAAGGGAAGGAAGGGGTTATTAAAGCTTCAATTTAGGTGTGGTTGATGGGGAGATGAGAAATAGGAAAAACAAATGGGATAAGGCGAGATGAGTTTCGTTTTGAACACACTGTGGTTGAGATGTTTTTATTTGTTAGATGTGGAAGCAACACTGCTCTAAGTTATTGGAGCAATTTGAGCAGAGATTGACCTGATTTGCCTAACATTTTCAGAATACCACTGCTGACATGCTAGAATACATGGAGGATAGGTCGGAAGTAAGGGGGCCAGTTAGGTGGAAGGTGCTGTTGGCTTGGCCCAGGAAGTAGAATGATGAGTGACTAGACTCTAAATATACTAGAAATGTTTTAAAGTAGATCCAACAGGATTTACTTATGGCTAAATACAGGGTGTCATATAGAGGAAGTAAGAGGGAGAACGGTTTTGAAGAATGATGTTGCCATTTATCAAGATGAGGACACTAAGGATGAATGAAGCAGGTTCAGGAGGGTAACATCCAGTTTGTTTAAGTTTCTTTTGTTTTTGGCAGCACTGGGTCTCTGTTGTGGCACACAAGCTGTCTCGAGCTGTGAAGCTCGGGCTTAGTTGCCCCACAGCATGTGGGATCTTAGTTTCCCAGTCAGGATGGAATGTGCAGATTCTTATCCACTAGACCACCACGGAAGTCTCTAAGTTTTGTATTAGATTATCTAAGAGGAGTTAGTGAAGAGAGAGTTGGGTGTGAAAGTTGGAAGACGAATTAAACGGCATGAGATTACTAAAGTCTTGGAGAAGGAAAAACCTACGGACTTAGCCATTGGAATAGTCTCAGCATTTAAATGCCAAGAGATAAAGAGGAACCTGTATAAAGGCACTGAGAAGGAGTTGGAGGAAAACTAGAATGAGTGTTGTCTTGGAAGCTAAGCCAAGAGCATATGTCA
This sequence comes from Capricornis sumatraensis, assembly GCF_032405125.1. Lineage (NCBI taxonomy): Eukaryota > Metazoa > Chordata > Mammalia > Artiodactyla > Bovidae > Capricornis > Capricornis sumatraensis. Next base: position 80,967,960 of record NC_091079.1, read on the forward strand.
AGCAGGATGTGTTGTTCAAGTGTATCATGTGATGCTGTAGGCCAGTGAGCCTTCACATCGTTTAAAAATTCTTGATTTGTTGCCAGCATTCCAAGTCACAGGATTTATATTTAAAATCCAGATTTTCAGTTGCTCTTAAAAAATTAGAAGACCTGGTAACATTGGGCTATCACAGAATATTAATCTGCTCCTTTTAGGGGGCTATGCATGATCTCTCCAGTTCATTGCAGAGAATGTTTAAAATTTGTTGCTCTGCGTTCAATGTTAGTCACCATTTATTACGTGATTTATGTTACCTTTTTTTTCAGCCAGCTTCCTCCATTCATTTTATACTATTTCAAGTGCTTCTGTAGGCCTAATAATTCCATGAACCCTGCACTTCGTCAGCGTCTCAATGGTAAAGATAAAACATGCCATCATCCTAGGGGTAGGGATGAAGTGTGTCATCATTTATCTTTGTACCTCATTTACCAGGACTTGATGCACAGTAGACATGCAAGAAATTTTTGCCAAACTCTATGCCTTGTTGGACTTCCCAGGTAACCCAGGTAAAGAACCCATGTGCCAGTGCAGGAAACACAGGAGACATGGTTTTATCCCTGAGTTGAGGAGGAAATGGCACCCACCCCAGTATTCTTGCCTGGAAAATCCCATGGACAGAGGAGCCTGGCAGGTTATAGCCCATGGGTTTGTAAAAGAGTCAGACACGACTGAGCATGCACACATGCTGCCTTTTGTTATAAGAATAACTGACAGCATATAGTGATGCAGAATAAACTGTCTCGCTCAGACAGCGTGAGTGTGGCATTGATACTGTCAGCATAATGGCCCCTGTATAGTCTAGCAGGTTGGAGATGAGAGCTCCTGTAGAGTAGCTGCTTCCAACCAGACGACTGATTTGTTTGAAAACATTAGATATCATAGCCATGTGCGGCAAAATATCTTAATTTTAGTTATTTCAAAATATACTGTGCTTTTTATTCTTTGGAGAGATTTTGACATATTCTCTCAATGTATTGATTAATGCATATCTACCACTAGATTTTGACAAATTTAGTCCTATGTGGCCCACCTCATGCTCTTGAACTGGAGTTTGTAATTTATGGGGTCACTTCAGAGCCATAGTTAGTTCCGCAGTCCAAATGGCCTGTCTCACATGCGTCACATACTGAAAACAGTTTTTCTTATAATTTGTGAAGAGGTGGCAAGTTCAGAAGCATCTCTCTCCTTTTTGTATTTCCATATATTCTTTTCCCACCTGCTTTCCTCCAGTTCCTAATTTTAGTTAAACAAATTTTCTTGTTTTCCTTAACTAATGCTTCACATTCAGTCCAGTAAGTATCCTATAACTACAATTTACATTCTGAAAAAATACATTTCAACTCTTTGATATATTAATGCTGTGTCTTTGTTTAGGCTGCTAAGGTCAGAGTGACTTAACTGAAATTTGCTTTTCATAGTTCGGGAAGGTGGGAAGTTCAGAATCAAGGCGAGGCAGATTTGGGGTCTGATGTGTGTTCTTTCCTGGTTCATGGATGGCCGTGTGTCCTCACACAGTGCAAGAGGGGAGCTCTGGTCTCTTCAGGCCCCTTTAAGGTCACTGATCACCTTCATGAAGGCTCCACTCTCATGACCTAATCACTGTCCAAAGGCACTGCCTCCAGATACCATCACCTTGGGGATTATTAGGCTTCAGCATGAATTGGGAGGGAGCAAATACTCAGTCCCTAGCATGCTGTTTCTCGGGTAGAAAATGGTATGATCCATAAATAATTTATCCTTGCTACCTTGTCTTTGACAATGAAGTGTGTATTTAGCTGTCACCTTTGGGGAAGTGCACATGTTCTGATTTCTGGAGAGGTAAAGGTTTTCGTTTTCATAGTGTGATGTAACCTTAGACAGCACAGGAGGGTGAGAATAAGCTTGGAGTGAAATGTATACCCTGAGCTTAATTGGCTGACAATAGGGTTCTAGTTTGCTAGTTGTATATGACGTAAATAAGCGTTCTGTAAACTACGATCTGTGCGACTTCCCAGGTGGCGCTAGTGGTAAAGAACTCACCTGCCAATGCAGGAGCCTTAAGAGATACGAGTTCAGTCCCTGGGTTGGGAGGATGCCCTGGAAGAGAAAACGACAACCCACTCCAGTAATTCTTGCCTGGAGAAAACCATGGACAGAGGAGCCTGGCGCGCTACAGTCCATAGAGTCGCACAGAGTCGGACATGACTGAAGCAACAGCACACACACAAACTGTGATCTGTAGGTCCAGTCCAGCCCCTCCCATTCATCATTTGCACATTGTATATCTGACTGATTGCCTGCTGCAGTTACTGAGTTGAGTTAGTTGCAGAAGCTGAAAATGTGTATTGATCCTTTGCAGGTCACTCTTCCATTCCTGTCAGTTGTTGTCTCCGCTTAAGGGTATCTTTAAGTTCAGCTCCTTGTGCCAGGTCACCTTAAACTACTTTCTGCAGAGCTGATTTTATTATTGTGTTGGCCATGTGAAATTTTTGACACGTGTATTGTGGTATGCAAATACACTGAAGTTTTTTTCCTAATTTGTCTGAGCACAGAAACAAACCTTGATGCAGCACATCCTGCGCTGTGACTATGAGGCCTGTCGACAATATCTTATGAATCTTGAGCAAGCGGTGGTTTTAGAGCAGAACCTACAGATGCTGCAGACATTCATCAGCCACAGATGTGATGGAAATCGAAATATTTTGCACGCTTGTGTATCCGTTTGCTTTCCAACCAGCAATAAGGAAACTAAAGAAGAAGAGGGTGAGATTAAGAACTATAACATGATCTTTAAAAGGAATTTTGGGCAATTTTGAAAATACAAAAATTACTGAAAGCAAAGAAAATCACTGTAAAGAATTTGTGTATGGCTTTGTATATGTATTTTCACTTGGCTTTGTAAAATCTTGGAGTTTCAGAAGGTAACATTCTCAAAAGGTAAAAATGCCTGTTCTCTTGATAGGATGAGTATATAACATGAGTAAGTAAATTTTTCATTAGTGTGTTTCTTTTGTCTTAAATTCTCTTCTCTTTGTTTAGTACAAAACTATATATAGAGAATCCTTAAGAGCTTTACTGGTTTTATAATTGCAGGTAACTTTTATTACCATGGGACTTATTTAGCAAGTTAAGTCAAATTATATGGAGGCAACTTTTATCCCAGTTTTTAGAATGTAGAGGAGAAAATGAAATAGTGAGTTTTTAGATGTTTTTGGAAAAGAAAATAAGCCTTTCTTTTTGCCGTAAGGTTTTTAATTTGCTGATTAAAGGGGGAAACTGAAAACCTGACATGCAATTGTGTGATTCATAATGGTTTTCCTTATTTTGAATTCTACTGATGACATTCTGGTAGCTACATTTTTGAATAGTGGTTTGCGAGTTTCTGACTTCTTATTCATTATCATTAACTGACTAAAGGATTATAAGTAGTGTAGAAACTAAAACTGAGATACTGATATGTCAGTCTTTTCTTCCTTGGTAGTGAGAGCTACATTTCAGCCTACTTGTGAATAATACTTTTTATCTTCGGGGTTGAGAAATAAGGCAGAGTAAGGAAATAATTCATGTTAAAAGTCATAGTTCAACCTAGCTTAAGTGTTTATTCCTCCAAGGAGGCAAAATTAAGCTGTTATCTCTAGTATGTGAATTAGAACACTAAAACAGCAGGTGGCATTTGATGGCTTGTACATACTTAATCTCTTAGTTATTTTTTGAAGTTTAAATTGATTGTGATTTTCTCTCTTATGTTTCAGAAGCGGAGCGCTCTGAAAGAAACACATTTGCAGAAAGACTTTCTGCTGTTGAGGCCATTGCAAATGCAATATCAGTTGTTTCAAGTAATGGCCCAGGTAATCGGGCTGGATCATCAAGTAGCCGAAGGTAATGTGATTTTTACCAGGGAAGTTCAGTTGATGGAAATGTAATCCAAGTACAGAAAGAAACATATCTGTTATCTCTCATATGCATGAATTGGTGGGTCCTTTTGTTTTGTTTTGTTTTTTTTGTTCCTACCAATATCAGTCTGGGAAAAATATTTGACAGTATCTCATATTTAAGTATAGAATAGTAGGACCTAGGATCTTTAAAAAATTTGAGGTAATTTAGACAAGTAGTTTAAACTTGATTCTTTGAATGTGTTTTAAATTTTTCATCATTCTTTTTTCCTAGGAAGTTATTTTCTTTAGTTGGAGAACAAATAATAATTGAAAGAACCTCGATCTTTTATTTTCAGATTGTTTACTTAGCTCAGTCTCTCAGATGTACTAATGATCTGGGAAGAAAAGAAAAGCTGGTGTATATTATGAATGTTCGGTATTTAAGATTTTCAGGCCTTCAGAGTTCTGGGATGGACAAAACTTACAACACATTAAACATTACTAGATGTTTGAATAGATGAAGACTATAAAGAATTCAGGATATAGGTGTTTCTTATTTTTCCTGGAGAGAAAAAGCACATTTATATTAGACATGAGAGCCAGAATTCTTGGATGCTTCACAAATCATTAATGTGGAAGCACTGCTTACTGTGCTCATGTTGTAAAGTCAACTTAAAATGAAGACTCTCTTGGCCTATTTGCTGTTCTATATTCAACTCTCCCTTTAAAAAATGATTCTTCTAAAATTGGTTCCAACCTGAGAGCTTCCCAGGTTCAAAAACATTCTGAGGTGAGATTTATCAAAAACTATTTATGGATGACCAAATTATAATTTAAAACCATACAGAAACATTATATAGACTATGCAAAATGGAAATTATCACCAGCTTATTTATTCAGGACTTCACTAGGCAGACAAAGTGTTTGGTCTAAAATGGAAAGCGATTTAAATTCTTCATGAAGAAATTAGTGTCTGAATTATTTCAGGTATTTCATTTCCTCAGGGAAAATACAGGTTGAAATCAAGTTGGACTCTGATATGGTTGGTCCAATACCAGTGCTGCCATCTTTTTTTCATGTAAGGATTATTTTGAAGGCAAAGACTAAAAGGAGCTTCAAGAGTGGGTGATGTGTTGCTCACAGAAATAATTTGCAGAGTAAGCTCCTTTGAGGCATTTGCCGAAGATTTCACTGCAGTGCTCTTAACCAGTTCAAACTCAGGGCTGCCGGTTGAACAGATGAAAGCACAGGAGTCTTATTATCCACGCCGGGCAGTAGGAAGTCCACAGACTCTGCTTCATTGAAGTGAAACCCTCCTCTAGCCTACAATGGATTTTCTAGGCGATGTCCCTTGATGAGTATGCAGGCTGGGATTCATGAGCTGTAAGCTCAAAACCGATGCAGTTTCAATATTGAATGGAGTACTGTTAAATGCCTTCAGATGATGATTTGACTGAGAAGTTTTGTTATGTGACTGAATAGTGCCTGAGTTCAAAGGGCAGATTTAGTGGAAGGCTTGATTGATGCATCTGATTACAGGTGTATGTACTCTAGAGATTATTAATCTGGAAGACACATGACCTTCGCTTTTTTGTCACAGTGGTATGTTTGAACATGACTGGATTCTAAGGCTTCTGTAGCATGGATATAACGTGCTTACAAAGAGGAAATTACATCATCCTTGAATTCTTCCATATTGTCAGAAAATACGATGACTCCAGGCAAGCCTATACGAAGAAATGTCAAAACTCTGAATCTTAGCAGCCAAGGTGGTATCTCCTCAGTATTGTCCTCAGCCACTGAGGATACAGGTGAATCTTCATGAATTGTGTACAACATCTTGAAGAATAATTTTCTTTTTTTGTTTTTTGTTTTTTGTTTTTTTTTTGTTTTGAAAGAATCGGTAAGAGGAGCTGGGCATTGTATTTAAAAATGTTCCCAAGACCCAATGAAGAAAAGAGGTTAAGGACAATTTTTTTAAATGACAAGGAGTGACCCCTCATTTAATATTGAATTGACTACATCACAACAACAAAGTTGGGAGTTTGCAAGTTCAAGATGAGACTATGGTCTCAATTTATCTTCATACTTAATCTGCTCTAAGCTAGAGATTGGAGAATAGCCCATATGTTTTGTTTGGCCTGTGCAATGTTAAAATTTTTTTTTTCTTTAACATTTGAATGCCTTTAGATGAGCATGCACACTTCTAGTTTGCCATGACCCCCTACTTCTTACACCTAACTGTCCTTTGCTCAATTTATTTTACTTTCCAGGCCCAGTAGGCATTGCGTTTGTGACCTTGGTGTAAGCCTTCTTCTTGATAAGCCCAAAACATGCATTTATTTTCAGGTGATTTGCACTGCTTCCCAATTATTGCTGACTCTTTCTCTCTCTCTGTGTTTTGAGTAAGACACATCAGGACACTAAATGTCTGTGTTGAGCTTAATTATGATTGTGTTGGAGCATCACAGTGTGAACAGCCACCCGGGCAGTGCTGTTTGGGTAGCACTGCCGTGCTCTGCGGGTCATGTCTTGGACAGGAAGTGACCTTGACTGAAAAAAATCACTGTGCTCTGCTCCCCTCCATATTATAAAAGCTTCTAAATTGGGAGAGAGAAGACATGTTACCATAAAAGAATTAACTGTAGGTATTTTTTAATAGTGCATACTATAATGACTAACATATTTTTTAGACATTAAAATTTACTTTGCAGAATCTTCCAAAAAAGTTACTCTAACGAAAGATATATTATCATACACAAGCCTTATAAAGTAGGTATGTTCCTGAAGGTAGCTTCTAAAAGAAATTTAGGTAAATGCTTTAAAAAATTTTTTTTCTTTATGAAACTGAAAGTGTATTGGTCTGGAGAAACACATTTACCCTTGGATTAAATTCAAGCATTAATACAAATTACTCTGAATTACTTATTTGCAGACATATAATGTGTACGTGGTAAGATGCTAGGTTTTTCACATCAGAAATGTCATGTCTTTGGGATTAAATCTGCCTGGGAGAAAGAAGTCCCTGATGTGTGGCCTGGCCCTTAAAACTGAATTCTTTTTATTCATTTAAAAGCTCTAAAATTGTGGCCGAGTGAAGGGATTTGCCTTATGCGCTCTCTCAATTGCTGCTAGTTCTTAATGTATTAATTTTGTAGCCTTTGTAAGCTTTTATTCAGAGGTACAGATTTTTGTACAGGTAATACACTAGTTCCCCTAATGAAGTCTTGTGTTTGTGATTATTTTTTAGTGATGTGCACAACTGTGCCATATTTTTTTCTGTATAGCAGGAAGAAAAATATATCTATGCCCAAACAGTATTCTAATAACATAATTTTATAAGCTCCAATTTCATTATTTAATTTCCTTGGGATGAAGATGTATTGTTAAAAAATTTTTTTTGTAAAAAAAATTAAATCTAAATTGGTCTTGTTTGAAAAACTACTTACTGTGTGGATATTAGTTCACTTGCTTTTGCACAGAAAAGGGATTTAGTGGGCTAACAATATTGGTTTTGTGCTAATACATATGTTTTGTTAATGTATATATTAAACTTAATTCTTACTGGTAATAAACAGGGGACAGAATTTTTTTTGTTTTAATGTTTAGGTGTTCGTTTATCCTAACTGTATAAAAGATTATTTCTAATTTTACTTCACTGCAACTTTTGTTCCCTGTGCTTAAGTTTGTGTGGGAGCTTAATACAGTGGTTTTAAGTGCTGAACTCCGTTCTGGGATCCCCCAGTTGAATTTCTATTCCTTACTGACTTATTTCGTGATTCCAGAATTGGCATTTGTGTCACTTTCCTGCCTGGAGTATTTGCTTGTAGAACAAACTTTGATCTCAGATGAGAAGTTCTGTGCACCTTACTGTTACATTTAGACATAGTAGTGAGCTCTGATTTTGTCCATGTTCTTCTAGTTTGAGATTACGGGAAATGATGAGACGTTCGTTGAGAGCAGCTGGTTTGGGTAGACATGAAGCTGGAGCTTCATCCAGTGACCACCAAGATCCAGTTTCACCCCCCATAGCTCCCCCTAGTTGGGTTCCTGACCCTCCTGCAATGGATCCTGGTAAGACCTATTATTTTGTTTAGTGTTAAACAAAAAGATAATGTCATGAAAGAAAAGAAACATTTCAGTGGGGTATTTAGAAATCTGAAATAGTTAAAAATTGGCATAAAGTGTATTATAACTAGTCTACGAAGATTTGGTTTAAGGTGTTTGTAAGTTAAAAATTAAAATTCTAGAAAGTCTCGTTAGATAGCCCTCTCCTGCTGAAGTATATATTTCTATACTGATAAGCCAATTAGTATTATATCAAGTCAATAATTTGTCTAGTGGATTCATCCTCTTACAGTTTGGGAAAAAAGTTTCCACTGAAACCTCTGTCCGATTTGACCTTTGGCTTGCAGAGAAAAGCCTTAAGGCCAGTTAAATGAACATGGTAGGGATATGTTTCCTATAATGATGTACATCCTGCTGTTCTGTTTACTGAAAGATGGTGACATTGATTTTATCCTGGCCCCTGCTGTGGGATCTCTTACCACAGCAGCGACTGGCACCGGTCAAGGACCAAGCACTTCCACCATTCCAGGTGAGAATCTCTGTTATTCTATCTAGCTGTGTATTTGGAAGATAAAATACACACTTTGTATATATATATTTCTAGAGATCTACACTTTATCTCAAGGAGACTTTTCTTGGCTTGAAATATGTCTAATCCTCTGACTTACCTTCCATATGTCAGTGAAGTTATGGTGTGTGTGTGCATGCATTTCATCAGTTGAGATTTGTAAAATGTGTTAGTGTGTTTAAATTTTCTGTCATGAAGTTATTAACTTGTTACTAATACCAGAATATTTTTCTGGTGGTATATTTTAAAGATCCTTGGTATATTATTCTAGAATAGTCTTTAACTCTTGTATACTCTTTTTGTTACCAAAAGGATGTGCTTAATTACAGGTCCTTCCACAGAGCCAGCTGTAGTAGAATCCAAGGATCGAAAGGCCAATGCTCATTTTATATTAAAATTGTTGTGTGATAGTGTTGTTCTGCAGCCCTATCTTCGAGAACTGCTCTCTGCCAAGTAAGAAGTTTAATATACTTTTGAGATTAAGGTTTGGCTCAACTCCTTTTTCTGTTGTTAGGTCAGTCTTTTTGCAGTGTATGGAACAACAATTATCTTAATTGAATTTAAGATAATTTATCACGATCTAGCATTGTATTCTCTGTTACTAACCTCTCTTTAGTGAAAAAAATCTTCTGAATATAATACAGATAAACTAAGTGAATACGGGGTGTATCTTTTACGTTAGCTTGATCAGGGTATATATTTATTTGTTAAAAAGATCACGGTATAGTTACCTGTAAATGTTGAATCCATAAGTTAGTTATATCACTGTCACCTGGAGAACTTTAAAAATGATACAGATTCTTTCCCAAACTTTATACTAGAATTATGACTTTCTTGGTAAATATTCTGTTGTAAATGCTCATTAACCATTAATAGGTTACATCTCTACTTTTAGTATGCTTGTTTATCTTCCTTTACAGACTCATAATGATTATATAATAGTTATTAATCTGTGCCAAATTCTACTTGCATTAATTCTTTTATTCTAGATATAACTGGACTAGATAGTTTGCAGCAATGGGCTTAGAGGTAATTAACTTGCTCAGGATCCCAAAACCTAGTGAGTGGCATAGCTGGAATTCCAGACCTCGTCTGTGTCTTTACTACAGAACTGAAATTCCCAGTTATGACCCTTATGCCACTTTCCCTACTCAAGTTCAAGAAGATGTTTGGAGTTTTTTGTATTTTTGAGGGCAAGGGAGTTTTCCTGTTTAAGCCTTGCTACTCTTAGGATGAAAACGACCACATTTATGAAATTTTGATTACTTTAATGAAGGCTTGCCCCATTAGTAAGATAAGTCTTTGGATTGTAAATATAGTTATTACTACAGAAGCATCTTACTAATTTGTAGTTTGAGGCACAGATAAAAAAATATATATATAGACACACATATATCTTTCTGCTTTTATTTCAGTTGTCATTTTTGTTGCATTTATGGTATTTTTAAGTATATTATCTTTTTATGATTTTCTCGTGGTGTTGTCTGAAAAGTTATTCTGTGTTCTTACTCCCTTTCTCTTTGTTATTAATCCATCTTGTATTTCTACAATTAATTTCTTTTTTGCTAGTCCTTTATTTTAGTACCCTCACAACGATTTACTTTTTCCTCTTTATCTAAGAAAATATATATCTGGAAAACACCAGATTAATAAACTGATGTGCTAATAAGCTGATTTTAAGAGAGGTGGTGTTCTTTTGCTTACATTTAGGTGAGAAGTATAGAGATTATCAAACTGGCCCTTTTTTGCTTTTTTTATACTGCAAATATAGGAGAATTTTCTAGAGTTACCACAGTTTCCTGTGTGGTGTATTGTTTACCATGGAGATAACTCAGTTTTGTTTTTTTTTCTTAGTGCAGTAGAATTCACTTAAAATTATATTTGTTTCAAGTATACGACATATTGATTTGATATTTTTTTCACATTACAAAATGATCATAAGTTTAGTTACCATCTCCCACTACAGAAAGTTATTACAGTATAATTGAGTATAGTTCCCTATGCTGTACATTCGGAGAAGGCAATGGCAGCCCACTCCAATACACTTGCCTGGAAAATCCCATGGATGGAGGAGCCTGGTAGGCTGCAGTCCATGGGGTCGCTAAGAGTCGGACACAACTGAGCGACTTCACTTTCACTTTTCACTTTCATGCATTGGAGAAGGAAATGGCAACCCACTTCAGTGTTCTTGCCTGGAGAACCCCAGGGACGGGGGAGCCTGGTGGGCTGCTGTCTATGTGGTTGCACAGAGTCGGACACGACTGAAGCGACTTAGCAGCAGCAGCATGCTGTACATTAGGTCCTCATGACTTATTTATTTTGTAACTGAAAGCTTGTACCTCAGTCTCCCTCACCTATTTCACTCATTCCTCTAACCCACTCCCCTGTGGCAGCCGCCAGTTTGTTCTCTGTATTTGTGAGTCTGTTCTTTTTTTTTTTTGTGAGTCTGTTCTGCACAAGGCTTCCCTTTTCTCCACATCCTCGCCAGCACTTCTTATTTGTTTTTTGGTAATAGCAGTTCTGACAGGTATGCAGTAATGTTTTACTATGGTTTGGTTTTGATTTGCATTTCCCTGATGTCTAGTGATATTGAACATTGTTTCATGGGTCTCTTGGCCGTCTGTTGTATATCTCCTTCGGAATAATGTCTGTTCAGGTCTCCTGCCTAGTTTTTAACCAGATTGGTTTTTTTTTTTATGTTAAATTGTATAGTTTGGATATTAACCCCTTAATGGATATGCCATGTGCAGACGTCTCCCATTCAGTAGGCAGCCTTTTCCTTTTATTGATGGTTTCCTTTGGTATTCAAAAGCTTTTTAATGTGATGTAGTCTTATTTGTTTGATTGTGCTTTTGTTTCCTTTCCTGAAGAGACAGAGCCAAAAAAAAAACTTAAGACCAAAAAGAGCATTTTTTTTTTTTTCTAGGAGTTTTATGAGTTCAGGTCATACATTTAAGTTTTTAATCCTTTTTGAGTTCATTATATGTTGTGAGAAAGTAGCCCAGTTTGATTCTTTTGCTGTTAGCTGTACTATTTATGGAAAAGACTGTCTTTTGTTCTTTGTATATTCTTACCTCTTTGTTGTGGATTAATTGACCATGTAAGTGTGGGTTCATTTCTGGGTCCTCTATTCTGTTCCACTGACAGAATGTGTCTGTTTTGGGGCCAGTACCACACCATTTGATTACTGTAGCTTTGTTAGTACTGTTTGAAATCAGGGGACATGATAAATCTAGCTTTGTTATTTTTTTCTCCTCAAGATTGCTTTGGCTGTTTGGGATCTTTCATGGTTTTGTTTTATTATTTTGTGAAAAATGTCATGTCTGTTTTGATAAGAGATTGCATTAAATCTGTAGATTGCTTTGAATAGTATGGTTATATCAGTAATATTAAATCTTCCAGTCCATGAGCAAGGTTAATTTTTCCATTTGTGTCATCTTAAATTTCTTTCATTAGTGTCTTACTGTTTTCCAAGTATAGGTCTTCTACCTTCTTGGTTAGATGTATTCCTAGGTAGTTTATTATTTTTGATTATAAGTGGGACTGTTTCCTTAATTTCTTTTTCTGATAGTTAGTGGTTAGTGTATAGAATGCAACGGATTTCTGCATATTACTTTAGTTTCCTGCAACTTAATTCATTTATTTGTTCTAATTGCTTTTTGATGGCATCTTTAGAATTTTCTGTATGTAGTATATATCATCTACAAATAGTGGTAATTTTACTTCTTTCCAATTTGGATACTTTTTTGTTCTTTTTCTTGTGTAATTGCTGTGGCTAGGACTTAAAATACTTGTTGAATAAAAGTGGTGAGAGTGGGTATCCTTGTTTGATCTAAGAGGACTTGCTTTCAACTTTTCACCTTTTATTATGATGTTAGCTGTGGGCCTGTCAGTTCTAGAGAGTTTTATCAAATGTTAAATTTTGTCTTAGTCCTTCTCTGTTTCTACTGAGATGATCATACCATTTTATTTTATGATTTGTTGATATAGTATATTATATTGATTGATTTGTGGATATTGAACAGTACTTGCATCCTAGGATAAATCCACACGTGCCACCCCCCCCCCCCAACACACATACACACTCACACACACACACACACACTTCATCATAGTGTATAATCCTTTTAGTGTGTTGCTGGATTTGGCCTGCTGGTATCTTATCTAGAGTTTTAGCCACTAGACCAGGGAATCCTGTGATTCAGTTTCATTCTTGATAATCATTCTGTTCATATTTTCTATTTCTTTCTGATTCAGTCTTGGGAGATTGTATATCTCTCAGTTTATCCATTTCTTCTAAGTTGTCTATTTTATTGGTGTATAGTTGTTGGTAGTAAGTCTCTTACGATGCTTTGTTACTTGTTTGGTGTAACTTCTCTTTGAATTCTGATTTTACTTATCTGAACTCTTTCCTTGGTTGACTCTGGCTAAAGGGACACAGAAGTATACTTTGGAGTAACAGGAGGGAGAAATGTGTTCATTATACAGAAAGCAGCCTTATGAAGATTAAGTTTGAGTAGAACCATGAAAAATAGGGAGAAGGAACAACAACATGGAGAAGTATCAGTATTTTAAGAAATCATAATTCATCTAGTTCAGAGTGAAGGATTAGAAGAGAACAATTGTGAGTGGATCTGAAAAAAAAAATAGGTCAAAATCACCACTTTGGTCTCTGTTCTTTGGGTTCAGTGCTCTGCATAACTGCCTTTGTTAGACTGTAATATTATCAAAGTGGGATTATAAGAATAGTAATGAGATGGTGGTATAAAAGAGATTAAAATAGGCATGAGTGAAAAGGTGAGTCAAGTATGTTTTATATGTCTGTTATAGCCTTTAATATGTGTGTTGCAATAAACTGAATTACAGAGTTGTTGAAAGTGGAAAAGAAAGATGCATTAAAACATGGTTTAGGTGAAAGACTTCGTGAAGAATCCACATTTTTTTGTCTGAAGTTACTTGGGACAGTGATACTGTTGGGTGACATAGATAAGTTAGGTAGAAAGCGGTTTTGAAGAGAAAAATTATTTGAGTTTTAGATATGTTGAATGTAAAGTATCGCTGCTGCTGCTGCTGAGTCGCTTCATTCGTGTCTGACTCTTAGTGACCCTGTGGACTGCCGCCTGCCAGGCTCCTCTGTCCATGGGATTTACCAGGCAAGAGTACTGGAGTGGAAAGTATCACTGGGAAATCTTAAATAGGCTTATCAAATACGCAGGTGTAGATGTTGGAACTGAATTATTGTGAGAGACGTGGTAGTTGCTATAATGGAAGAGAGGGAGGTACAAATGGCTGAGAAACTGACTTTTGGGAAATGCAAGGGTCTAGAAGGGAATAGAAATTCAGTGAAGAATATTTAAAGTACCTTTTAAAGTGGAAATTCTTAGTAATAATAATAGCTAACACTTAATGAATACATGTTTTTTGCTAAGCAGTCTGTTGAATGGAAGTAATAATTCTTTTACTCTTCCTCAAAATTGTATGGGATAGAGCCTGTTACTATGCCCACATCTAGAAAGTATTAGTTTATTCCAGAACCCTTGCCGTATTCTTTAAAGTTACTAAAGCCAAGAAAGGAAAGCATGGTTTAGAGACACAAAGATTCCACAGAAGTGACTTTCTTAAGAGAGAATATGAGACCAGAAAATACCACCAATGATTTTCTTTGAGCATTGACATTTTTTACTAAAACATAACTAGTTTTTTGTTTCATCCTGAACATATTTTTCTTTTATAATATCAGAAAGGAAAATAATTGATACTATTTTTATGTACAATTTTTCTTATTTTAGGGATGCAAGAGGTATGACCCCATTTATGTCTGCTGTAAGTGGCCGAGCTTATCCTGCTGCAATTACCATCTTAGAAACAGCCCAGAAAATTGCAAAAGGTAATTTATTTCAAGTTCTAAATGAGTTGCTTATTTTTTAATTTGACTAGATTCTCTTCTGTAATTGATTAGAAGCTATCAAGATAATTCTTTTGTGTATATGTATAAAATTCATGTACTTTTTTCAAGCATATATTCTGTCAGCCTGTTAATTGGTATTGGTGATAAAATTTTATGGAAAGAACAGACCAGATGTCTTATTGTTCTTTCTGACTGGGATTTACCGCCTGATAGAAAGTGTTAAAGAATATCAGTTCTTGCCATCCAGCCTTTAAAAGATTGAGTAGTTATCTTTTGAAAAATAGTGGCTATGAATAATTTATGTGATTATCTGTAATTTGTTAAATAGAGCTAGAACTTAAATCTTAACTGCATAATGTAGAGTTGAACACTTAGATGGCTGATGTTTGATGTATTTGTATTGTTCTCTTGTGTGGTTATGATGTAATTATACTTTGCTTTACTTTGCACCAGAATTGACTGGATTTCTTTGCAATGTTACCTTTGTATATCATTTTATTTTATTAATATGTAGTAGTTTCTGATTTATACTGTGTAAATGTTAGAACTTTTCCATTTGAGCAAAGTAGTGCTTAAGTTCTTTCTTGATGTATGAACTACGGTATTTTTAATCTTAGCTGAAGTATCCTCAAGTGAAAAAGAGGAAGATGTGTTTATGGGCATGGTTTGCCCATCAGGTACCAACCCTGATGACTCTCCTTTATATGTCTTATGTTGTAATGATACCTGCAGTTTTACATGGACTGGAGCAGAGCACATTAACCAGGTAAGTTATTTTACATTTACCTATATTTGTGCTATCTTCAGATTTTCTTTTCTTCTCTTTGACCATCACTGGAGTTACAGCTCTTAGCTTTGGAATTGGAAGTCTATTGTTTAATTATACTACTTTTTTTGGATGATATAAATTATTTTCGCTCTTCTGGTAATTTTTGATTCCCATTGGTGTATCCATTTGTGACTGTTTCCAGAGCACATTAATTTTGCTCTACTGTTGTTGTGATTGAATTTAGAAAATACCAGAAATAATCCTTTTGAGGTATACATATCATTCTTTTAAAAAGTATATCCTTTTAATTTTAGGATATTTTTGAGTGTCGTACTTGTGGCTTGTTGGAGTCGCTCTGTTGTTGTACGGAATGTGCAAGGGTTTGTCATAAAGGTCATGATTGCAAGTGAGTGCGATTTTAGTTTCTTAATGCTGTAAACTACTTAGATTCATACTGCCATATTAAAAATAGCCTGATATGCAAGAAATATGTGATCATACATTGTAACTAGGATCAGTCTTTTAGGAAACATATATATACAGAATGTTTTTGTCTGTATTCTCCAGCCAAAGTCACAGGTTCCCTGTAGCGCAGTTCGTTAGCTGGCATTAAGGCATTAAGAGAGTCATGGTTTGGCCTGTGCCTTGTTTATTTCTTAAACTAAATATAATAACCTTCATCTAGCAATAGAGTTGCTATGGCTAGTTTGTTAGTTTTCACATTCATAGACCTAAGAAGCATAAAATGCCCCAGCACTAACGTTTGCAGTGCCTCTAGGTCTCAGTAGGAACATCGCCTATGGCTGTGCTATAGATGTAATAGTTAATAGAGAATTGGTTTGTAAAAACCATCGATTGTGCTTTAAAAGAAATAATTATGTGGGACAAGTGGAAATTTTTTATAGATACTATACTGATACTTACAATTTTTATTAAAAGAATTCTGGCTAATATGTTTATCTTATTTAAATATCTCAAAGTGATAATCTGCTTATTTATTGATTGCTTACTAACAAGTGCCGTCACTGTGCTAGATGCTACGTGGTGGTGGACAAAACAGTTAAGATGCCTCTTCTCACATACTGCTTTACAGACTGTATACCACTGAAGTGATCCTTGCTGCATTATTTGAAAGTTAACAAGGTTTCTCTTGAGTTTTAATGAGTTAGGCCTCTGTAATATCAATATAGACCTTTGTATTTTTAAAAAATTTCTGTGTTTGTACTTGTATATGAATTCTTTCTAGACTCAAACGTACATCACCGACAGCCTATTGTGATTGTTGGGAGAAATGTAAATGTAAAACTCTAATTGCTGGACAGAAATCTGCTCGTCTTGATCTACTTTATCGCCTGCTCACTGCTACTAATTTGGTCACTCTGCCAAATAGCAGGCAAGTTGTGGGATTTTTAGGACATAAATTAAGTTGTGAAAGCACAGCATAGGTAAGTAGCCCTCTTCCTCATAACAATGTTCTGTCTTGCAGAGGAGAGCACCTCTTACTTTTTTTAGTGCAGACAGTTGCGAGGCAGACGGTGGAGCACTGCCAGTACAGACCTCCTCGAATCAGGGAGGATCGTAACCGGAAAACAGCCAGTCCTGAAGGTGAGTTGATTTGACACTTACGACACCTAGGAAAATCAGTATGTGTATTTCTGCACACGAATTACCCACAATTTCTTCTTTTCTTTGTAGATTCAGATATGCCTGACCATGATTTAGAGCCCCCAAGATTTGCCCAGCTTGCTTTGGAGCGTGTTCTGCAGGACTGGAATGCTTTGAAATCTATGATTATGTTTGGGTCACAGGAGAATAAAGACCCGTATGTATCCATTGAAAGTTTTTTAGACTCATTTCCTGTGTTAGTGTAGGCAGTTACAGTGCATTCTTTCTTTCCCCTCAAGTCTCAGTGCCAGCAGCAGGATAGGCCATCTTTTGCCAGAGGAGCAAGTGTACCTCAATCAACAAAGTGGCACAATTCGGTTGGACTGTTTCACTCACTGCCTTATAGTCAAGTGTACAGCAGACATTTTGGTAAGTCCTTTGAATGGTTATTTACAAGCACATGAAAAAGATATGTGTTACGTAGTTTCCCATAATTTTACTAATTCAAGCTCCCATGTACCAGTAAGCACTCATTAAATACTACATTAAGGGGGATGGAATTTTGGAGGTGATTTAAATTTCTCATTTTAAATTAATCAGTGAGAGCTCCTTTTTTTCATTCTAAATACAAATCCTAGAGTGTATTAAAAATACAGTATAAAAATGTGTGAAGCAGGGTTCTAAATTAGTAATAACTCAGTGCAGATTTTTAAAAAATATCTCCTTTTGCTGTGAATTTAGGAAAGAGTGTAAACTGTTAAACCCACTGCTGGAGAGATTATGGCAAAAAGAACATACTCGTACACTGATGAGGTGACCCTTCTTTTGGTACTCCTTTGGAAAACAACTTGGCAATGTCAGGAGCCATAAAACTAACGTTGCCCTTAGAAACTGTCCTAAAGAAGTTATCTGTGGTATGAGAAAGAGAAATATTGTGTCATAAAACAATATGAAATGGATGGGATTATGAATTCATTAAAATAAACATCTGAGTCTACTTTGATGTTATTTTAAGTATCCTATATATTGAGTGAAGTATATTCTTTCTTTGATTGGACATATTAGGTATTGGTCTTCTAAATATTAGTTGTTATACTTAGGCGTTTAAGGCCAGAAACAAGAAATCAGACATTGAGACCCACTATAAGTCAAGCATAGTAGTGGGCATGTGGCACAAAGTTAATCACTGGCATTGTATTGATTCAATATATTTTTATCATGAAATGTTAATATTGAAAACATGTTAGAAATTTTTATTTATGAATGCCTACATCTTACAAGATGTCTCAACATTAACAGAATGATTACTGGTTTTAAAGCTTTTAGATACTCTGCTAGGTACACTAGTAAAAGAACTCCAGAACAAGTACACACCAGGACGTAGAGAAGAGGCGATTGCTGTGACAATGAGGTTTTTGCGATCAGTTGCAAGAGTTTTTGTCATTCTCAGTGTGGAAATGGCTTCATCTAAAAAGAAAAAGTAAGGCATTCTTTTTGATTTTGGCTTTTATATTTTTTACGCACATTTTTTGTGATAATGATAAAATTATGTATATGAAAAGATTCAGAAGATTTCTGTATTTCCCTTTTTGCTCTAGCAACTTTATTCCACAGCCAATAGGAAAATGTAAGCGTGTATTCCAAGCATTGCTGCCTTACGCAGTAGAAGAACTGTGCAATGTAGCAGAGTCACTGATTGTTCCTGTCAGAATGGGTATTGCTCGTCCAACTGCCCCTTTTACTCTGGCAAGCACCAGCATAGATGCCATGCAAGGCAGTGAGGAATTATTTTCAGTGGAACCACTGCCACCACGGCCATCATCTGATCAGTCTAGCAGGTAAATTTCTATCTGGTAACACATTCTGATTATTTCTCTGCAAATAATTATTTCTCTGCAAGTTACAGATGTTACTAAAATCTAAAACTAAACTAAACCTGAGGCATAGGCACTCTGGTTATGTACAGGATCATTTGTTTAACAAATGGTAAAGATTTTATCTTGTTTGGAACATGTGAAAAGCACTTTAAAAACTATATGTCTGTACATCTAAAGTAATAGACATATAATGGGGGGGGTGCGATTTGGTTGGTTTGTTTGTTCAGAATGGCACTTTTTATTATACCAAAAAAGTAATCAGGTGAGAAAGTTTACTTTAGGCTTCTGTGCTTCATTACTTTTGTTTTTTTTTCTTACCTTTAAATATAGCATGCTAGAAGGCCAAGCTGAAGAATGAAAAGACTTCTTACCTTTCTGTGTGTCCAAAGCTTTGGGCAAGGGGGCAGGTTATTATATAATCTAAATAACAGAATGATGGAATTTAAAAATATTCTGTGCACTCATACAGTAGTGGTCCCCAGCCTTTGTGGCACCAGGGACTGATTTTGTGGTAGACAGTTTTTCCGTGGACTGGAGTAAGGATAATTTAAGCACTTTACATTTATTGTGTACTTTATTTCTGTTATTATTACATAACTCCACCTCAGACCATCCCACATTTGATTCTGAGGTTCGGGGATCCTTCTTATATGGGATAAGACTAAAACAATTCAATTCTAGTTACAGCATTGATCTTAAATCTCATTTTTCCATTTAATAGTTTACCTAACTAGGCTCTAAGTTGGCTGAGTCAGAGTGTTTAGCAACTGAAATATTCTGATGTCTTTTATCACAGTGCTTCTCAAATTTTAACATGCATGCAGAACTCTTGGGTGTCTTACTGAAATGCAGAGGCTGATTCTGGAGGTCTGGGTGGGGCCTGAGAGTCTGTATTTCTTGTGGACTCGCAGATAGGACCGTGCCAGTACTGCTGCTCTCAAGGCCGCACTTTTGAGTTGCAGAGTTTCTAAGATGTACAAGAGACGTCTTAGACATCTTTTATAATGGAGACATCTGTCCATTCTTGGCTGTTTCCAAGTCACATTTTTAAGAAAGCAAAATTACTGGGTTGGCCAGAAAATACGAACTTTTTGGCCAACCCAGTATTTTGCCACCCCATCTTTTGTTATGATTTATTTTATAATTGTACTTCTGAACTTATTTTTTTCCCCACACTCGTCAGCAAGTCTCTTAAAGAGTAGGCTACTTGTAAATAAGGGACTCTCCTTAGTGGGTGAATGCTGCTACCAGAGCCTTTGGAAGTTGAAAGGTTTAGCAATGGAAAAGGAAACATTGTCTCTGTAGAAATATTTCAGTGGGGAGAATGGGAAAAAGTATGTGCATTAACACAGACTGGAAATGCCTTACTACTAAAAAGTAAAAACCATTCTGAGATTTATAAGTTAAATCTTAGGTAAGATGATTTCTTTGGGGCTACGCATTTTCTGATATACCATAGATTAATTATTGTTGCTTTCCAAGAAACATTCGGTCAGATTGGAAAGAACAGGCTGTGAACCACGCTGAATAACTGAGGGGTCTGCGCTGTCTGTCAGGGTGGTGGCCGCAGCGTGCTCATGAGCTGCTTCCTTACAGCTCCAGTCAGTCTCAGTCATCCTACATCGTCCGGAACCCCCAGCAGAGGCGCATCAGCCAGTCACAGCCTGTCCGCGGCCGGGATGAGGAGCAGGATGACATCGTTTCAGCAGATGTGGAAGAGGTGGTTTCAATTGTATTAACTGTGGTACATGAGAGGCTTTGATTTGGGAGGGAAGGGGAAAGTAGTCACTAGAAGTTTTATTAACGGTAGCTTACCACTGTTACATGTATATGCTTCTACTTTTTAGACTTCTGTTACATGTTCTCATTTGTAGTTACACATATTAAAATATGTTAATAATCCTTGTTTCATTGGCTAATGAGAAATTAGAAATAAACGTAACTCTACTTAAGGGTTCACAGAAAAGATATTCTCAATGTTAAAAATGTTTTAGTAGTTTTGTGCAGTGTATTCGAAGGTAGAGAGGCTGCTGCATATTTATTATGTAAATTTTATAATTGCCAAAGTTTAAAAAACATATTCCCCACACAGTTTTTATATTTCTAATTTTAAGCTTTTGTGTATGGATAGTAATCATAAACTTTGGGATATGTTGGCATAATTTTTGATACCAAATTTTTGCTAGCAAATGAAAAATTTCAAAACTACTTAGTGTTACAGTTCCCTGTAGTTAGTGATCTTTGTATTTTAGTTACTAAATGCTGTGGGGGCATACTGGTCGAGATGTGGGTTTATTATGTACTTTGATTGTCTACAAGTAAGATCTGGATTTAGGTTGAGGTGGTGGAGGGTGTGGCTGGAGAAGAGGATCACCACGATGAACAGGAAGAACATGGCGAAGAAAACGCTGAGGCAGAGGGACAGCACGATGAGCATGATGAAGACGGTACGCAGCTTATTGGCGAAATTACCTGTATGAGAAAACCGGGTGCCTTTAAAGAGGCACTAATACAGAGGAAACAGTACTTGCTGCATAGTGAAATGCTCAGCGTACTTCTGCCAGGGGATTCTGTAGTATCTGACAGAATTTTACATATGGAAATATAAATACTGGATTAGCCAAAAAGTTCACTTGGGCTTTTCCACATCTTCAGAAAACCCAAGCAAGCTTTTTGGCCAACCCAATGTATAGACTTTTATATGTTTACATGTATAAAATAATTTATCATCTCTCCATTTACCATTTGGTTTACACTTTCTATTTTCTTAAAAGTCTTTTGAAAATCAAAATAATCATAACCAACATAACATTTGAAAATTGAGGTAAGGGAAGACAACCCATAATCCCACCCAGACGCTAACAGTTTTTACTTTCAGTCCTCCCCTGTACTGCCCCATTCTCATGCGTGTCTTTCATATTATGTGTAAATTTTTTACTCTGATTTTTCATATAGGCCTTTTTGCTCCATAGTCATCATTCTTCTTAATAGCCATAGGATAGACTTCTGGGGATCACCTTTATTGAGGTTTAATTGACATGCCGTAAACTATACATGTTGCAAATTCATAACTTAGTATGTTATGACATTTGTGTATATACAGTGAGATACAAAGGATACACGTTTATTAGCCTTCTTCCCCTCTTGGAATCCCAATATGTAAAATTGATGAAAATGAAGCAGTGGCCCTAACCCCGAGCTCTGTCCACTTGTTGAAGTCCTCCTGCCTAATATTTTTTACCTAAGGCTATGCAGGCCAAATTTTGTGTCTGTGTTCACTGAGTACCATGATTTACCTGGTCATTCTTCTGCTAAGTGGGCAGTTATGCATACTCTAGCATTACCAGTCCTCTCTGCCCCGCTCCTTTCCCTTCCCACCCTTGCAGTATTGTCTTATCAGCCTGTCTTGATCGATAGTGTGTTTGTACCTTATTTTCTTGTTATTTAAATATATTTGCTAGGGAGCGACATGGAGCTGGACTTGTTAGCAGCAGCTGAAACAGAAAGTGACAGTGAAAGTAACCATAGCAACCAAGATAATGCTAGTGGGCGTAGAAGTGTTGTCACTGCAGCAACTGCTGGCTCAGAAGCAGGTATGTTACCTTCTTTCTAGCAGTTTTCTTGCTTATACTAAGGTTTTGTGTGAAGAATTGGTTAAACTGCTCAGTATGATATTCCCAAGGGTGGCTAACCCTTTTGTTAAAATTTTGTTTCTCTAGAGATATTAGTGAAGAAGATTATTATTTCAGTGACTCTTTTTTCTTTTTTCTGTTTCATTTTTCTGATTTTTAAATAATGAATTAATTTTAAGGTTCACTGAAGAGTTCCAGAATATTTCAGTGATGGGTTTTGTGAAATATTGGACATAGTCTGGCATTCTGTTTAATATATTTTCCTAAATGAGGAGTACACTGTAATTTTAAATACAAACAAACTCACAGTGGTTTTGGTTTGAAAATTAAAAATTTAGGTGCGAGCAGTGTTCCTGCCTTCTTTTCTGAAGATGACTCGCAATCAAATGACTCAAGTGATTCTGATAGCAGCAGTAGTCAGAGTGACGACATAGAACAAGAGACATTTATGCTGGATGAGCCGTTGGAGAGAACCACAAATAGCTCACATGCCAATGGTGCTGCCCAAGCTCCTCGGTCCATGCAGTGGGCTGTCCGCAACACCCAGCACCAGCGGGCAGCTAGCACAGCGCCTTCTAGCACATCCACTCCAGCAGGCAAGTCTGTAAACTTGGTGTTCCTGAGAGTGCTTAAACAGGTTTAAAAATTACACATTTTCCTCTAAAGAACAAATTAAATAATTTCATAATAGTTTTTCTTTGTTTTGCTGAGTTCAAATACAGAATTATTTACTTATTGCTTATAGCAGGGTTTCTCAGTCTCTGCACCATTGCTACCTTGGGCTGAATAATTAATTTATGATCATGCCCTGTAGGGTGTTTAGAAGCATCCTTGACCTGTACTCATTAGATGACAGGAGCACTCTCTCCCCAGTTGTGACAACCAGAAATGTCTGCATCCCTGCCTGTGTCTGCATAGGGAGGCAGTGGCAGAATTGCCCTAGTTGAGAACATTACAGTATTAATAATTCTTCCCTTCCCCAAATTAGTGTGGCTTAAAGGAAATGCTCATTTACCATATTTACTAATGTAATTAACCTTTTACTTCAAATATGTACAGTGTTAGAGAAACACTGTTAGCAAGTGACATTAATTTATTGTGGTTGTCTTTTCTTTCCTGATAGCAAGTTCAGCGGGTTTGATTTATATCGATCCTTCCAACCTACGCCGGAGCGGCACCATCAGCACAAGCGCTGCCGCTGCAGCAGCTGCTTTGGAAGCTAGCAATGCCAGCAGCTACTTAACATCTGCAAGCAGTTTAGCGAGGGCGTATAGCATTGTCATCAGACAAATCTCGGACTTGATGGGCCTTATTCCTAAGTATAATCACCTAGTTTACTCTCAGATTCCAGCAGCTGTGAAGCTGACTTACCAAGATGCAGTAAATTTACAGGTATGAAACCACTGAAAAATTACTCATTCAAATATATTTTTTGGCCATATGTTATGAGAATTCCAGTATGATGGGAGTGAATGTTACAAGTACTTAAATGTCTATATCATATTTACTCTATCAAATTTAACTTTATCTGGGTAGTTTTAACTGTTTTAGTTTGGTCTTTGTAGAACTATGTAGAAGAAAAGCTTATTCCCACTTGGAACTGGATGGTCAGTATTATGGATTCTACTGAAGCTCAATTACGTTATGGTTCTGCATTAGCATCTGCTGGTGATCCAGGACATCCCAATCACCCTCTCCATGCTTCTCAGAACTCAGCTCGAAGAGAAAGGATGACCGCACGAGAAGAGGCTAGTTTACGAACCCTTGAAGGCAGACGGTATGAAATTCTTTGTCTGTTTAGACAGAAACCTTCTAGCCTAGAAATTGAGAGCTTTTTGATTGCCATTATATAAGACTCCACTCTGTTGTAAAGGAGGAAATACATGCCTTGTGTTACTTCTTTTAAATTGTTGTGTAGTTGAAACAAAACAAGTTATAATCCAAGCTGTTACTCAGTTTTTTGAGTTCTTTATATATCCTGGATACAAGTTCCTTATCAGATACAGGATGTGCAGAAACTGTCCTATTCTGTGGGTTGTCTTTTCACTTTCTTGAGGTGTTCTCTGAAGGACACATGTTTTTTAATTTGGGTAAAATCTAGTGCTCTTCATTTTCTTTTGCTTTTGGTGTCATTTTAGGCAGTGGTTCTCAGAGTGTGGTTCCCAGAAGAGCAGTATCAGGATCACCTAAGAGCTTGTTAAAAATACAAATTTTTGGTCCCACCCCATTCTTCTGACATTATAGGGCTGGGTCCAGCAAGCTGTTTTCACAACCCTTCCAAGTGATTTTGGTGGACACAAGTTTGAAATCCATTGTCTCTAGGGAAGGAGTACCTTCTGGCAATCCAGAGGACATGGGAATTTCTTTCCTTTATAAATGTACAAAACTGTAAATAATACTCAGTGATTCTAATTCTAAAGTAGAGCCCAGGCGTAATTAGCTTTTATTTATGGATAGTCTCAGTTCCTGATTTTGCATGTTTATAACAGTGGTAAATTTCACAATTCTGTTCTTTTTGTAAACATTTTCTATTTTTTTTTAATCCTTGTAGACGAGCCACATTGCTTAGTGCCCGTCAGGGAATGATGTCTGCTCGAGGCGACTTCCTCAATTACGCTCTGTCTTTAATGAGGTCTCATAATGATGAGCATTCCGACGTTCTTCCAGTTTTGGATGTCTGCTCACTGAAGCATGTGGCATATGTTTTTCAAGCACTTATATATTGGATTAAAGCGATGAATCAGCAGACAACATTGGATACACCTCAACTGGAACGCAAAAGGTATTCAAACCTGCTGTGAAATTGATATAAGAAATACTTGATCAGTGTGATCTTTATTAGTACACTGTCTGATTTTTGGAGTAGGGAGAAATAGTACAGGAATATTTCATGTAGGTAGGTTGGCTTGAGTCCATCTAGCCTTTCTGTATAGCTACTCGTCACTTAAATTATGAAACCTAAGAATCCATTTAGGCTTTTTGTTAAGATAGTTTGTCCTGATTTGTTTATCATGTTTCTGAATTTGTTTAAGGACTCACTATTTCTAGATGCGATTAGCCTTTTGCTTCTTTTGAGCCTATTTTGTAATTGTAGTACATTTGGCTGATCAGTCTGCCATCCCTAGAATCTGAAACTTTTATTGCACTAATCAAAATTGGTTAGGTACTAAACTGACCTCTTCAGTATTTGTGTATCACCTTTGCTCCTGTTCATACAGCCTGAAGTACTTCATGTAAAATGACTCACTTGTCTTTTTAAGGACACGAGAGCTCTTGGAACTTGGCATTGATAACGAAGATTCAGAACATGAGAACGATGACGACACCAATCAAAGTTAGTGCACAGAACACCTGCTCCCCACTTCAAGAGATGGCTGCCTCAGTGTTCCCCTCCAAGCTTTTTAACTCCATTATTTTCTGTCTGGGTGGGGATTCCTCTTTTCTTCTCTATGTCCCGTTTCTTGCATTTTCTGTCCATTTTTCCCTTATACATTCTTGTATTAATTACTTCATAAATAAGAATTGATGAACTTTTTAATAATTGATATTTTTTGTTTTGATTTTGTATCTCTCCTTTGCATCTTTTATGTTTACTTTTACTTGTGTTGGTAATACATACATTTAAATAGAATTTTAACAGAACTTTTGTTAATATTGCTGCAAAATACCGTGTGTCAAGAAAATGGAACTCATAAATTTCATTGGAACGTAACAGTTAATGCAATTAAAAGAGAGAAAATATTCCAAATTCGAGAAATTTTGGGACCTTCTGCACTCATAGTTTTCTGACATTATTTCAAGTAGAATTAAAATACTTTTCTAGTGCAGCCCACTTACCTGTTATTTAATATCACCTTGTAGTTTATTACTTTATTCAGCCCTGGGAAAGACAGCTTTCCTTTAATTTCTGCTTTTTGAGAACCCAGCCATAGCTCACTGTTATTTTCACGGCATACTGTAAGCACTGACAAAAGTTTTATTCCTTTAATGGGAGTTGGTATTGGTGGGCTGATGTCCTGTTGGGTTACTTGAGTTGCCCAGACATTTCTCTTTTTATCTGCTTATAGAGGAAGCAGAACTTAGAAGTAAGCAAATGCTTAAATTTTAGCTCCTTATTTTCTTCTTCTTTTGGAGTCAGCAGTGTGCCAGATCCTGAATATGCGCAGGAAATTGGCTATATTCAGGTCTGAATCTCCAGGGAGCTAAGAGGTAGATGTGGCAGGTGTCCATCCAATGCAAAATGGAACAGTATTTGTTACTGCTAATATTTTTTGCAAGTTTTTATTATATTGAAATACACATAAATTTTATCACTGTAATAATTTAAAACCAGTATTTTGAATTACCACTTTAAAATATCAGCACAATTTTAGACTGTTGTTTTTGAGTGACATTAAAATTTTATCAAAATAGGATTTTTGGATTGAGCAGATGAAGATTCTTTTACCCTTCCCCAATAGGTAATTTTCTAAAAACACATTTTATCTCTTCGTGTTTAGGTGCTACTTTGAATGATAAGGATGATGACTCTCTTCCCGCAGAAACTGGCCAAAGCCATCCATTTTTCCGACGCTCAGACTCCATGACATTCCTTGGGTGTATACCCCCAAATCCATTTGAAGTGCCTCTGGCTGAAGCCATCCCTTTGGCTGATCAGCCACATCTGTTGCAGGTAATTTAAAGGAACTAGCCTTAAGGTTTCTTTTCGGTTGAACTTATTTAAGTGTTCAGTGTAACTGTAGTATTTTTGTTAAAATTCCAGCCGAATGCTAGGAAGGAGGATCTTTTTGGCCGCCCAAGTCAGGGTCTTTATTCTTCATCTGCCAGCAGTGGGAAATGCTTAATGGAGGTTACAGTGGATAGAAACTGTCTTGAGGTAAGAGAGTAACAAATCATTGCAGTATGATGCTTGTAAGCTGAACACTTATCTAGGCATTCAGTTTTTTGAAAATGCATTAATTCAGAATATTGTATTTACCCAAATAGAAGTATCAGAAATTCTTTCCTTACGAATTCAACAGTATTATTAGTTTACTTTGAGGCTTGCTGTATGTCAGGCTAATGCACCTGTAAAATGGTAGCTTCATTATGTGCTTCACCTATTTCAGGGTCTTTTGTTGTAATGCTACTGAATATTTAAATTTTTTGCATATATGAGCATATATATTGACTTGTAACTTTTCTTTTTGAATCTAGAATGGGAATAAATAAAGTAATATTGATAATGATACCTAATATTTGTTGAAAAATTCTATCTCCCGGGCACTGTCTCAATTAGTCTTTATAACCATGTTGGGTAGAAAACATTATTATCCTGATTTTATGGGTAAGGCAAAGAAAGGTTGCAAGAATTTCATGTGGGGATACCTATTGTTAGACAACAAGTGGAGCGACAGATCTAGTTTTTGAGCCTGAACTTACACTGTCCTGTTTCTCCAATGAAAAAGTGATAATGTCTTTAAGAGCAGGCATATAGAAGAATGGAATTGAATGGACTTTTCTTCATTATCTAAGTGACAAGGGAGGATTTGATGTACATAAGTAACCTTAAATATTATAAAGATGCCTTTTAAAGTTCTCTAAGGCTGCTGTGGTAAATGCATGAAATTGGTGCTCAGCTGTGGGATTCAGACAAGAAATAGGTTGCATCTTCCTAACTAGAAGTACCAGAAAGGTATTATTGAACTTCCATGTGATTTCTGTTGAAAAGGAAATTATAGTCAATTTGTTCTTAATATCTAACATTTAAATGTAACAATTCATAGGTTCTTCCAACTAAAATGTCTTATGCTGCCAATTTGAAAAATGTAATGAACATGCAAAATCGTCAAAAAAAGGAAGGAGAAGAACAGACTGTGGTGCCAGAGGAAGCTGAGAGTTCAAAGCCAGGCCCATCTGCTCATGACCTCGCAGCACAGTTGAAAAGCAGTTTACTGGCAGAAATAGGACTGACGGAAAGTGAAGGGCCACCTCTTACAGCTTTCAGGTATTTGTTAAGTGAAGGTAGTTTTTCTGTGCTATTCATTTATGGCTACTATAATTTTTATAAGAATTTTTCTTTAGGAAATTTATAATCTATGTGTTTCATTTGTATATAAATAATAGGATGAAATATTATTTTTGTTTTCCTAGTTTATAATCAGATATTTAAAATATTAAAGAGTTTTCTCGATTTGGGGGGAGGGGGTTATGACTGTTTTGTCACTGATTGGCGTTCTGATTTTCTCTGTTTATTGAAGAAATTCTGACTCTGTTTTTAATGTTCAGTGCTGAGTTAAAGTATATATCCACATCAAATTGCCAGTTATACACTTGTTAGCGGGAGCTCAGATGTGGTGGTTGGGGGGAGAGGATGGTGTGTTAAAAACAGGAGTTTCTAGGTTTGTGACCTACACATTTGCTTGGTTTCACTCCTTTGCCAAGTTCACATTTAGTAATTCTCTTGCAACAAGAGGGTAGGTTCTTTGCTTTCCCAGTAAAAATTTGCCCTAGTATATAGTGTGACTCGGTATGGCTCATCACCTAATGATCTGTTTAGTAACTGTTTTATGCTCTTTGGTTTTTTGGTTATGTAATGTCAGGTTTTGTTTTTTTTTTACTTAGGAGTTAAGCTAGTTTAGGAAACTATGTACATCATATATACACAGTCTAGCAATCTAAAACCACAAAAAAACAAGAATTGTGGACTGAGATGGCCCCAGCTTCCTAGAGACAGTATGATTTGAACTGAGATGGTTAGAAAGTGTAGAAGCAGATAGACTGAAGGAGAGAAGAATTAGAGGTAGAGAGAAAAGCTATTATTCATTCTGGCTAGTGGTGAAAAAGGGATGGAAGTAGAATATTGTCTTTGGGGATGAAAAGGAAACCATGGGGTAAGAAAAGAAACTCATGAAGGGCTTGATCACTCCGGAAGAACCGAGGGAAGAATAAAATTTGTTGAAGTCTGTGCAACAGAAAAATAGGCAGTACTTTTGAAGGAAATTTGGAGGCAGTGTCATTGTAGTGAAGAGGTCATGCTCAGTTTTACTAATTCTGAGCATGAGTTAAGTGTGATCGAAGTTGGATATATTTCCCGTAATGAAATTCTGGTCCATTGTGAAAGTTTGAACTAAAGAGGGGTCTGGGAATCACCCAGTGGAGATGGACACTGGACTTTAAGGAGAGGAGGTAAATTAAAGATGAAGATAGGAGGCAGCCTGGGGATGTATCCTTACATAAAGGACAGAAGGAATAATAGAGTAAAAATGAGAAGTTCTGCAAGGAACAAGTAGTTATAGGAAAATTATAGTCATACTCTCCATTAGAGAGTATGTGGTTATAAATTAAGATCTCAGAATTTTAAAAGACCAAGTAAGTTACTGTTATTGACCAAAAATCAGGAAATTTTTAAGAGTTGGCTAAATTGCTCTTCCTCTCCCCTTAAATTTCTCACAGGCCACAGTGTAGCTTCATGGGAATGGTAATTTCCCATGATATGCTGCTAGGACGTTGGCGCCTTTCTTTAGAACTGTTTGGCCGGGTGTTCATGGAAGATGTTGGAGCAGAACCTGGATCAGTATGTATTTTGAACACTTTACATTCTATTCTGCCTGATAAGTACATATTCAGAGAATAGTTCTGTCATATATTTATGGGTTTTTTTCATTTTGTGTTTTTTTTTCCCTTTTCTTTTAAAAGATCCTAACTGAATTGGGTGGTTTTGAGGTAAAAGAATCAAAATTCCGTAGAGAAATGGAAAAACTGAGAAATCAGCAGTCAAGAGATTTATCACTAGAGGTAAAGGTATTTAGAGTTTCTTATAATATACATATAGTATACTATTAAATACTATACATGTAGCATTTATATAAAGTTTGAAAACAAAAATACTAGATGCATACTATGTAATTAAAATTTAAAGAAAATGAATGGTAGTCATCGAATTTAGAGTAGTGGATATCTCTGGCAGTTGGTTTCCCATTATCATGTAATGAGGAACAGTAAGTTTGTTTAAGTATCGTGAATACACAGATTTAAACTGTTGATGTGCTTCATTTCATTGATGCTCAAACTGTTTTCTTTAGCTGAGAAAGTGAGACTCTCACTGTAGTGAGAGTCCATCCAATCTTTGGTAACTTCCCTGCTATTTGATGTGTCTCATTTTCTGTTATTTTCTGTTATTTTCTTTCACAGACTTTAAATCAGCCATTCCTTTTAACAGGAAATTGTATTTTGAGATTATAATCTGGACTTTAAATTGTTCCCTGCCTATAACATTGGTCATTGTTTCCAGGCCTTTTAGTGGATAGAACTAGGAATTGCTTCTTTAAAAAAAATAGGAAAATTATACCATGTGTTCACACTGATACTGCTGTTTCATATTCAAGATTTAGAAATACAAGTTTTGTTTTCACCCTTTAGTCTTCCTTTCTTCTGAACTGAATAATATCCAGCTTTCCAGCAACACCACTAAAATTACTCATTTGCTTTTATCCCACCGCATGCATATAGCAGTCTCAGAATCATAATGTCAACACTACTACTAACAAAATGATTATTGAAAATAGAGTTAAGATTTACTTGCAGTTTTCGTTCTTAGAGCATTTCCAATTGGAGGTTTGTAGTCAAATTACATTGTTTTAAAGTCACTTGAGATCATTTCTTTTGTGCGGTTTTGGTACCTACCATCTTATCTCCACACAGTTAAGGTCTTTTGGTTTATTTGCCTTCATTTTTTAGGGATTGCTCTCCTTTATTTTTTTTTTTTTTAATTTGTTTTGTTTCATAATGTAAAATAACTACAGTTGCAAAGTGAAGTCTGTAGAAGTTTATATTCAGAGAAATCTAGTTTACATTCCTATCTCTTTACTTTGGGTTCCCCCTGCCCGCTTTTGGGATTTTTTGCTTTTTGATCCCCTCACCCAGCTTATTTCCCTCCCACCTTTAAAAAATATAATCATGCATATGTGTTCATCTCTGTCCCTCACTCCCTACCCCCAGCATTACACCCCAAGTAAAATGTTACACATTTTACTCCATCTTGATTTTTCCAATTAACACTATATCCTAGAGAGAAAACTGTGGCTGTAAAGAGAGAAATGTTCTATTTTACTCTCTGTTTTCTAACTACCTAGTAGTCTTAGTACCACATTTTATGACTTTATCAGTTTTTTTTCAACCAGTGTCCTGTTGATAGACATTTGGTCTTTTGCTGTTACAAATAGTGGTGTGCTAAATTGGTTTATGTGTGTTACTCTATTTGGCTCGCATGTCTTTGAGATAGAATCCTAGATATGGGTTAGAGGACATGTGTATATATAATTTTGTCAAATATCGGCAAATACTCCTATATAATGTCTGTATATTTTTGCATTTTCTGCATCAATACAAGAGTGCCTGATTCTCCAAAGTCTTGCCAGCAGTTTGTTGTCAGATTTTTAGATTTTTGCCAATCTGATTGGCAGTATAATTTTAATTTGTATTTCTCTTATTTTGATCAAAGTTAAACATTGTTACATAGATTTCATGTACCATGGCTGCTGCTTTTTCTGGGAACTATTATGTATGTTGACATATTTTGCCCATTTTTCCTATTGTTTTTTCCTCAGCTTTTTTTAGAAGCACTAAGTGATACATATACACTATTCATGAATCTTTGTTGATAATAGAAGGTGCAAATATTTTTCCCAGTTTGTCATTTTTCTTTTACTTTGCTATGGTATTCTATAGCAAAGGAATATCCTATCTTTTTTTTTTTAAGGATTTGCTATTAAAAAAATTTCACACTTTGATCCATTTGCAATTTATCTTGCTATATACCCAAACTGGATGAATTGCTGTGTTCTGGTAGATCTTTTAAGAAAATGTTCTAATTGAGTTAAATTCCATTATCTTGATTTAATGTAGGATGTTCTTGTGTGATTTAGAGTCCTATTTGGAATATATAAGCTTTTGAGAACCCAGATACTTTGTAGCTATTTCAACTGTCAAGGAAAAGCAAAAATTAGATTTTCAGATTCTACACAGAAAAATGTCAAGGTGGTTTCCAGCACTGAATTTACTGCTTTTTGTTGCGTTTCAATAGGTTGATCGGGATAGAGATCTTCTTATTCAGCAGACCATGAGGCAACTTAACAATCACTTTGGTCGAAGATGTGCTACTACACCTATGGCTGTACACAGAGTAAAAGTCACATTTAAGGATGAACCAGGAGAGGGCAGTGGTGTAGCACGAAGCTTTTATACAGCCATTGCACAAGCTTTTTTGTCGAATGAAAAACTGCCAAATTTAGACTGTATTCAAAATGCCAACAAAGGCACTCATACAAGTAAGTACTCTAGAGGTAGTAACAAGCTCATAAAAATTCTTTCCTTGTTTGATTGAAACAATGATCATGGTTATATGTGTGTTTAGTTGGAGAAGTTTATATTTACACTTTAATACTATTTTATTTTAGATCAATTACTTAACCTTGTTTAAACTACTCTAATCGGCAGTTTACCGGTTGGCTCTTTTACTGCCACAGTCATTTTCATAAATGGTTATGATTGTACGATTGAGTTTTTCATCTCAATTTTAATGTTTGGGAAATGGGAGGTTTAAGGTAATATAAAAATTCAGAGAGCAAACTGCAGGATTTCCCAATTAGTACAGATACTGAGAAGAAAATGCTGTTATCTAGAACAGTGCTTTTTAAAGTATGATTTGCATGGTTTCTACCAGTCTCCAGGGAGGTGGATTTTGCAACCAAAGGTAAATTGGCTGTTTTACCTTTAAACAGTGAAGTTACTAACTTCACTGTTTAATTTAGCAAGACTTTGTTTTTTGGTAATAAAGATTTTCTATGTTAACATCCTGGTGCAAGTTCTACCTCCTCAATGATCACCACTTTGGGGTTAGAATTCTCACCTGATTTTCAAGATTATGATAGTGTATTTTAAAATGTGAAAACTACAAAAGGTTGAACCTCGGGATTCATGTAAGGAAATTGTCAGTCTCGTAGGTGAATGGATACGCTAATTGAGGGAGAAGGAGTTAACTAACAGAGTCCTGTGTTTTATTAATACCTAGGCTATAGCTGTATCTTACTGTGGTTCTGTAAACTGCACCATAGAAGCTGAATGAGCTCTGGAAAGAATTAAGGATGAAAAGATGGGGGGCGTACCCCAGCCTTTCATTATTAGTTTAACCATTTGACTTTCTATAGTCTTACAGTTTTTTAAAAAATTGTAAAATGTGAATGAGGAAACCTAGGAAGTCATGACATTTCAGAAATAATTTTTCTGCACAGTGGTTAGGAAACCATACCCTGGTTTACGCTTAAGGTTTTAAAAAGAGTAATAGCTGAGTGTCTTTAAATGCTTTTAATGCCAAAAACTAAGAATAGAGAAGATACTCAAATATGTAAGAAATACCAGCATTGTTTATGTTGGAACTAACACAGTCCTGGTTGCTACATTTTATTTCATAGCTCTGACATGACAAGGAGATAAATTCATTCTACAGAATCACTCCCAACACTCAGAACCACTGGGAGAATAACAGAAAGGCACTAACACACATGCTAAGGAAAATGATCTTCAGCTGTCATGTTCTTACTGTGTTGTCTCATTTCCTCACATTGACTTTAACATTTAAAGTAGTTGTATTTACATTCCTCTAAACAAAGTGTATTTCACTTTTTTCCAGGTTTAATGCAGAGATTAAGAAACAGAGGAGAGAGGGATCGGGAAAGAGAGAGAGAGAGGGAAATGAGGAGGAGTAGTGGCTTGCGAGCGGGTTCTCGGAGAGACCGGGATAGGTGAGATGATTTTGTATCTTTTATTGAGTACCATCATTTTGGATGAATTGGAGGTAGGCCTGAAAATAAGAGTCTCAATTATGAACTTTTAGAAAATGAAAGTTAATAATTGGATAAGTGATGCATTGTAACTAAAATAGTCTAACCAACTGTTAACTAGTATGTTCTGGTTTAAAAACCCAGGGCCAATTGAAATTACATTGGCTTTTTATTTATCACCCAAGTTCCTAAATTAGTTTTAAAAATCTTAACTTGTGGCAATTGTGTTATTTAAAACATTCAGTTTTTCACATGTTAGAATGAGTGGCATTTTACTTTTGTCTTAAAATTTCCAGGAAATATGGCTGGGCTCTTGATTTCTGGTATTTTAAGGTCCTGTTCCCTTAGAATCAAATTAATACATGCATTGCAGACTTACAGATTTTCAAGTGACCAAATCTAGATAAATTTTATTTTCCAAGCATCATTCTTTTTAGGCATTCTTCCACCCTGGTACCGTAACTGGAGCTAACTAACTATATGCTCTGATTTCCGACTTTGTTGCAGTGATATTTTCCATTTTGCAGACAAGGGGAATGAAGTCATCATAGCTTTGTTCATCTTTCAGGGATTTTAGAAGACAGCTTTCCATCGACACTAGGCCCTTCAGACCAGCCTCTGAAGGAAATCCTAGCGATGACCCCGACCCTCTGCCGGCACATCGTCAGGCGCTCGGAGAGAGACTTTACCCCCGTGTACAAGCAATGCAACCAGTACGTATGGCATGCTTAGCTACCTCTTAACTGGCTGTGCCATTTTAGGTTTTGAATTAAGGCTGATACCTTAAGAAGTTGTCAGCTACTGGAAAGCCATGTGATTTGAGGACTGCCGAAACAGGAAGCTTAGGAGGGAAAGAAGCAACACTTACTGGAGAGTAATTGTATATAGCTTGATGTTTATTTTACTATATGTTCCAGGTTAACATTCTACCTAATAATTTCCTTTTGTGCTAAGAAATTGTCTGTGCATTATATTTATTTGTACAAATTATTGTTGCTTTTTAAAGCTAACTTTGTTATCAACTTGTAGCTGGAACATGTTGCAAATAGTGTACTTCATAAATATGACAGGAAGGTTTTATTTTGAATGTTCTGTCAGGGGTTTCTTTCATATAATATGAAACATAACCCAGTTTTCTTTTTTGTCTTTGTACATAACTACATGTACATACTAGAGCAAAAGAATAATAAAACAATAAATGAATTATATTTCAGTAAATCCTTAGCCTTAAATATGGGCATCTTTTTTCTTTCTGCTTCTCCTTCCTTCACTTCTTCCCTCTCTTTTTTCCTACACTAAATGAAAAAAAAAATGTTTCCAGGCCTCTGATGAAGAAGGGGAAAAAATGGACCTTGAATATTTTTATGTTTACTCATGAATATCAAGTCTTTTAAAAAGGCTTGTCAACAAATAAATATTAAACTAGCTTTAATAAGACTGCTAATGCATAGACTACTTGTTCCCTACCAAAGTTTTCTATAATTAAGCTTCTAATCTCATAAAATAAACTCATGTGTTGCTAGTTCTAGTGACTTCTTTGTAGAGTCTGTCACTGTTTTCTACATAGAGAAACTGTTGTCTGTAAAAAAGGAGTTTTACTTCTCCTCTCTAATCTGGATTACTTCTGTTTTCTCTACTTGCCTTCTTGTACTAACTGAAACTTGCAGTACAATGTCAAATGGGAGGAAACATTACAATTCTCATCATCAAGTATCATGTTGGCTGTGGCCTTTTTCATAGATGTCCCTTATCAGGTTAAGAAAATTAATGTCTCCTCCCTTTCTCTTCTTCATAGATTCCAATTAGAAAATATTTCAGAAATTTTTCTGTTATCCAAGTTTCTATATTTTCTTTTTTTCCCCCCCTTGATAAAACATTGCTAATTTAGACAAGAGGTTTCAGAGAGTAGAGGCAAGTAACATTTGTTTGTCATTTACAGGCATTTGCAAGTAAAATCACTGGCATGCTGTTGGAGTTATCCCCAGCTCAGCTGCTGCTGCTTCTAGCAAGTGAAGATTCTCTGAGAGCAAGAGTAGATGAAGCCATGGAACTCATTATTGCACATGGACGGTAATATGCACATTTGGGAAGATGTTTTAGTTTAAACATTAGCTACTTTATTTTTAGGATACAGGTGTTATCATATCTTATAATCTATTACATAGTGCAAGACTTGAATGGTTTTAATTTTAGGAGATGGCTTAAAAATCTGAGTGAGACAGTCAAGTTTTACATGTTACTAGAAGGGCTGAATTTTAGCAGTCACTTTAGGTTTGAAGATAAATTTTATGAACCTTATTTAGAAATTAACATAAGAAAAACACCAATATAGTATACTAACACATATATATGGAATTTAGAAAGATGGTTACGATGACCCTGTATGCGAGACAGCAAAAGAGACACAGATGTGTAGAGCGGACTTTTGGACTCTGAGGGAGAGGGAAAGG
The DNA here is from genome assembly GCF_032405125.1 of Capricornis sumatraensis. Lineage (NCBI taxonomy): Eukaryota > Metazoa > Chordata > Mammalia > Artiodactyla > Bovidae > Capricornis > Capricornis sumatraensis. Next base: position 81,004,552 of record NC_091079.1, read on the forward strand.
GTGGGATGTTTTGGGAGAATGGCATTGAAACATGTATACTAGCATGTAAGAAATGAATTGCCAGTCTATGTTTGATGCAGGGTACAGGATGCTTGGGACTGGTGCACGGGGATGATCCAGAGAGATGATATGGGGTGGGAGTGGGGTTCATGTTTGGGAACTCATGTACACCCGTGGTGGATTGATGTCAATGTATGGCAAAACCAATACAGTATTGTAAAGTAAAATAAAGTAAAAATAAAAATTAAACAAAAAAAAAAAAAGAAAGAAATTAACTTATAAGAAGTACATCTCGTTCTCCACCTGAATACCTCTAATGCAAAGGCCAGATACCTCAAGGAATTGGGTGTAATCCCTGAGTCTTTGTAGTAAATAAGAAATTTAGGCATCCTGATTTATCTTGGAAATCATGCAAGTGTTTGCTTTTATTGTGCAATTATTTGTTTTAATATAAAACTTAAAAATATCTAACAGTTAAATTACTTACCCTTCTTTTCCCCAAGTGACAGGTTAAAGTGTTAAGAAGATACATTTAATCTGATGCCACATTTAATCTGTGCCCTTCCATCCTGGGGCTACTCTAATATCCAGTTTGAGGCTGGAATGGTCCAAGCCAAAGACTGTTGCTAGAAGTTTCTTTTCTTTGCTGTTAACTATTTTTCATTTCTTGACTTTTATGTACTACATTTTCATTCCTCTTCTTCATTTCTGGATACAGCAACACTAATATAGCTTAGCCCATTATATAAAAAATTGCAAATACTGTGCATTTTGGGGGGGGAGGGGGAAGACATTTTGTAAATATATGTAAGGGTTGCTATTTTAGTAGGATTTCCTGTTGAATACAAGAATATATGACTACTTTCACTGCCTTTATGGATTGAACAGTGAATTTCTTAGTATTCTAGAACAATTAAATACACTGGAACATTTGATTCCTATTGTGGTTGCCTTCTGAACTTTTTCCTGTTCTTTTACAATGTTTTCCCTGAGCTCAAATTTCAGCCCCCCTATGAAGACTGCATTTATTTTGTCTTAAATCGGGTAGCCTTTAGTTCATTGTCTTGGATTGTACATGTAGTATCTTTGTGTATATTATTGACATTTCTGCTCCTAGAACTGTGTTTAGACTAGTAAAGTGTCCTAGATACTTACTCACTTCAAAATGTAAATATACTGATGAAGTCTTAAAAATTTAAATGCATATGGTTTTCTCTAAATTCTAGAAATTTCAGTTATCTGGAATATGAAAAGTATTGTTTGTTTTTAGGGAAAATGGAGCTGATAGTATCCTGGATCTTGGATTATTAGACTCTTCAGAAAAAGTACAGGTAAGGGATGTTTTGTGGGCTTCCCTGGTGGCTCAGGTGGTAAAGAAACAACCTACAGTGCAGGACACCCAGGGTCAGTCCCTGCATTAGGAAGATCTGCTGAGAAGGGAATGGCTACCCACTCTGGTAGTCTTTCTTGTCTGTTAAGGGCATGCTGTGTTTCAATTTGTGCATGCTTACAAATTGAAATATCAGTGCCAGTGACAATCATATCTCTTTAACTGAAAACAACTTAAAACTCTGGAAAAAATTAAGAAAGGAACTGCTTGAGAATTCTGAAAAGTAAACAGCACACAGATTGGAGGGAAGTCAAAACTTGAAAAACAACCTTTGGGGCATTATTTCAGGCAGGAGAGTAAAGCTGATCCCCATTCCTCCATCTTAACTGGAAGACAGCACATGCTTTAAGTAAACTATACTACCAGACTGTCCCACATGGTGCATATGCAGAACAGACCCATAGTAGAATTAAAAGGCTTTTAGTGATGGAACCACTGACTACTCATTGGAAGGACTGTTATTGAAGCTCCAATACTTTGGCCACCTGATGCCAACTCATTAGAAAAGACCCCGATGCTGGGAAGGATTGAGGGCAGGAGGAGAAGAGGGGTGACAGAGGATGAGATGGTTGGATGGCATCACTGACTGAGTGGGCATGAATCTGAGCAAACTTCACAAGATAATGGAGGACAGAGGGGTCTGGAGTGCCACAGTCCATGGGGTCACAAAGAGGCAGACACTAGGACCACTGCACACAGAAGATACTTCCAGTCCGAACCTAACCAGGTTATTAACTACCAAGGCCAAAAAATTTAGCATTCTCCATATCATTTCAACAAGACCCAGAGCTGTAACTTAGTTAAAAAATGTCCAGGATACACTCCAAAATTATTCAACGTACAGAGAACCAGCAGAGACTCACCAATTCTGGGAAAAGAACCAAGTGATACTAACCTTGAGATGACCCCACTTGTTGGAATTATCAAAAACTTTATCTCATGTTCTATAAGATAAGCAAATGAATGGAAAGGTAAAGATTCACAACAGAGGAATAGAAAAAGAGAACCAAGGGAAAATTATAAAAAGTACTTATAAAAATTCAAAAGTTCACTAAATAGGTTAATAGCAGAATGAAGATGATATAGGAAAGTATCAGTCAATCTGAAGATAGAAACTATCCGTTTTGAAGAATAGAAAGAGAAAAGATCTCCAAACAGTTTTCCGAAGACCTGTTGGACCATGTGAAACATTAATGTCATTGGAGTGCCCAGAAGAGGAGAATGAGATTGCTACAGGAAAATATTTGAAGAAATAGTAGCTGAAACCTTCCCAGATTTGGCGTACAACATATTTATTTGCAGATTCAAGGAGGTCAGTAAACCCTAAACAGGATAAACTGAGAGAAAACTATGACTAGGTATAATCAAGCTGCTGTGAAACTAATAGGAAACTAATCGTGCCTTACACAGAGACAGGAGTGTGCAAGGCAGCGGATTTCTCATCAGAGGGCCAGAAGACAGTTGTAGCAGCATCCTTACAGTGCCTTCAGAATTGTCAACCCAGAATTCTATCAAGGGAAAATAAATTTAAGGAATCAACGTAAAAGAAGCTACCAGAGTTTCATTGAGTGATTTTACTTAAATGGACCGAGAAGTTAACAGGCACAAGCTTTGTATATCATAATTCTGAAAGAATGAATTAAAGTTGATTTATATTTAAATATGAAACTTGCTTTACCTATCGAACTTTACATTTAAGTGATTTAAGAGAACCAGTTTGTATGCGTTATTAAATAATAATCATTCTCTTGTATACACATACACTAAAATATAAATAAAATCTTGGGACTTTATCTCTGATACTCTGTTATTAGGAAAACCGAAAGCGTCATGGTTCTAGTCGAAGTGTAGTAGATATGGATTTAGATGATACAGATGATGGTGATGACAACGCTCCTTTGTTTTACCAACCTGGAAAAAGAGGATTTTATACTCCAAGGCCTGGCAAAAACACAGAAGCAAGATTGAATTGTTTCAGAAATATTGGCAGGTAAAGTCACTCTAATCTTATATTTGAATCTTTTTAAAATTTCAGTTTATGAAATTTTTCTAAAATATTTTAGTCTGTAAAATGTGTGTATATATGTTCTACTATAAAAATTTATTTAAATGTGTATATTATGTATATGGGGTTATGTAGTCTAGAATTTTTAAATTTAACTACTATTTGCTTGTTTTTATTTTTAGGATTCTTGGACTGTGTCTATTACAGAATGAACTGTGTCCTATCACATTGAATAGACATGTGATTAAAGTGTTGCTTGGTAGGAAAGTAAGTGATTTTAATGAATCTAACTGCTTTTACAGTTGCAAAATTTTTTAAATAAAATACATAGTTATGGCATTAACTTAATATTAAATTTTAAGGCATTCTAGTCATTATAAAGTCAATTTTCAAGCATTTAATGACATGGGGAAAAATTTCAGTACATGGAGGAGACAGCATAAGAGAATGAGTGACACAGAGGTGAGTTTAGAGGGACTGACGGACCTGGATCCTGTTGCAGACAGATCCTTGGACATTTATTTCTCATTTATACAATGGTAAAGACAACAGTATAGTGCCTGGCACATAGTAAGTGCTCAGTAAGTTTTACTATTATTTGTTCTAGCAAGTAATGGCAATAGAAGCAACATTGTATTGAAAAGAGCACTGCTAGCTTCAAAACTGTATGTAAGATGTATGTTGGTAGAAGGGAGAAAAGAAGGTAAGAACATCTAGCTCAGCAGTGCTTGATAATTATCTCTTGGTGACAGAATTAGCTTATTTTCTTTTGTGTTTTGATAGTTTGACAGCTTGTACATTCCTTTATGATGGGGAAGGTAGGAGGAGAAAAACACATTCTTTAAATTAATGCATAATACTAATTATACACTATAAACAACAAAATATTATATGGTCTTTGCTGCAGATGCACACCACCCATCTAATATGAGTTATCATTGTTAACGTTGTGGTCTATCAATAATTTTCTCTGCTCAAACCCACTGGTGAATATTGTTTTCTATTACAGCATTTCATACTATGATATGTATTTTTTCCTTTTTTTAAAAAAATGCTGACTCTGTTGACATCTTAATGTGTTCCAGGTAAAATGCTCTTGTGCAGAGAAAGAACTGGACTTAAAAGCTAGCAGCATAGAAATGTTGAGCCTTTAACAAGGTTTATGGAAAAGGTCATGGAATCAATCAGACTCAAGTTACAACCCAATGATATGACCTTCAGCAAGTTACTGAATTCCTTTGAGCATTAGATTTATCATCTGAAATTACAGGATGTGTATTTAGGATCAGCTGCTCAGCATAATAACTTTTTAATAATTAGTGCTGGTTCCTGCAAAAAATTTAGAACTTAAAGCTATTACACTCCTGGCTTTAAATTTTAAAAAAATATATACTTTTCATACTTTGAAAATTAAATGTATTATCGGAGCCAAAGACTTATTAAAACTTTACCTCTTTAGATCAGTTATATTAGTGGGAGATCATTCTATATCAGTGTATCATGTATCTTCAAATTAGATAAAATTTTATCATAGATTTCAACTTAACTAACAAATTCAATTAAGATGTTTCTTTCATAATTCATTTTCATATGATTACTCTCTTAGGTCAATTGGCATGATTTTGCTTTTTTTGACCCTGTGATGTACGAGAGTTTGCGGCAACTTATTCTTGCTTCTCAGAGTTCAGATGCTGATGCTGTTTTCTCAGCAATGGATTTGGCATTTGCAATTGACCTGTGTAAAGAAGAAGGTGGAGGGCAGGTAAAACAAATGAATTTGGTTAAACCAATCTATTGTGCTTGATACATAGAAAATCAATTTAGATAGATAGGGACCAAGAAAGAGCAAGAGAGAGAGAGACACACACACACACAAAGACACAGTAGGAGATGGAGAGAAAGATATGAATGGATGGAGAGTTAGTGAGACAGATTGAGAGGTTGAAGAGTTTATAGTTACTTAGGCCTAGAATGTCTGCATTTCTTAGTTGTCAAATACAGAATTGTCTTTAGATTTTAAACTTTTAGGAAGTTGTTTTATGAACTGTTAACTTACTCCTGCTTTGTCAAAATTGGTTTTAAATGGCACTGCTAAATTTTCCACAGGTTGAACTTATTCCTAATGGTGTAAATATACCAGTCACTCCTCAGAATGTTTATGAGTATGTACGGAAATATGCTGAACATAGAATGTTGGTAGTTGCAGAACAGCCATTACATGTAAGTTTTTTCCAAAAAATGTTACTTGATCTGATGAGGCTATTGGTATCTTCTGTGTTTTAAACTACCTTACAATGTATTCAGCTTGCTTATGAAGGGTCAAAATTTTTAAAACCAAAATGAGTTTATGTACAGTATAAATTGTACCTGAGTCCAGACCAACTCCTTTCTTTTGGGTAAAACTACTTGGAAAAACCATGTAACCATCAGAAAGTAGATCTGGTGAGTAAAAATTTGGAAAGGATTCTTTATGGGACTCATTGTTCTAGAGTCCTGCAACCATCCATGCCTCTGGTTGACGCACTAGGTGGACTCCTTAGACTCAGAGGCAGTTCGTGGTATGGTTTATAGCAAAAGGACTCTCACAAGGGGAGATTTACATCAGACAGAGTCTGGAGGAATCCAGGTACAAGCTTCAAAGTTCTCTTTCTGGGGGTATGAGTTGTCACAAAAGAACAGTATGTTCTTCCTCCAGCAGTGAATTACAGCAATGTGTATGCAGTGTTTGTGTTTAGGGCCTACTTAAGAGTCGGGGCCCAGCTTTTTTATTGGACACCAGTCCTACTAGCAGAGGAAATATCAGAGTCCTGTCAGACTCCCAGAGGAAAAACACATGTTCATCATAAATCACCTTTGCACAGATAGTCTAGGCAAGCTGTTACAGCAGAGCTTATTGCCACATCAGTTAGGAATAATGTAGGGAGCATTCCAAAAGCCCAGTTTCCAGATGCCTGTCAAGGACCATCTCCCATCAGACTCTTCTAAAGAACAACATTAGGCCCACTATGTTAACTGTTTCCCCTCCTGGTGAAAAATGTTTATGAAGTGGTTTTGATCCCTGTGCTGGGAATAATTGTGTGGGCTCTGGAATTAATACTGTCAGGGTTCAAATCATGACTGCAGCCTGCTCTAGCTGTATGACATTAGCAAACAACTCAAGTACTTTGTGCCTTTTTTCCCTCCTCTGCAAAATGAGGATGAGGTTAATGTTAATTAATTAACATATATAAGGTACTTAGAACAGTTCTTGGCATTTCTCAGTAAGTTTGTGTCAGGGATATTGGTTTTTGTCGTCATCATACTTTTCCTAGGATAATGACAGGATAACATGATTAACAGATTCTTTCTTAATGACCAGTCTGTTACTAACATAATTTTAAATACTGTTTAACTCCTGAGATAAAATAATACTCCTTTACTGTTGAACCTGTAGCCCTTTTTCCTTTCTGCCTGTGTTTTGAATTTGTTAATAAACTCAAAATACAGAACTTCACTTTTTAGTAGTATTTAGTATTCTTAGGCTGTTAAAATTAGACATTGGGCTTTAATGATAATAACTGCTATGTAGAAAATAAAGTACTGATAGTAATAAATAGGTAATTTTTGAAATCCTCTAGGCAATGAGGAAAGGTCTGCTGGATGTGCTTCCAAAAAATTCATTAGAAGATTTAACAGCAGAAGACTTTAGGCTTTTGGTAAATGGCTGTGGTGAGGTTAACGTGCAAATGCTGATCAGTTTCACCTCTTTCAATGATGAATCAGGTATGAAATTTATTAAATGTTTACATAAGAAATAAACTATACAGATAATTTGATCAGTCAGTTTTCTGGGTTTCTAATTCTTAACCTATTTATAGGGACTTAGAAATGCTGTTTATTACTCAGGTTTTTATATATTTTAAGATATAAAATATCTTAAAATATTTAGTTTGAACTATGATAGCTTATTATTAGGTTATTCTTAATTCTTTTATTGCTTTATTTTTCTATATTTTAAAGAATGGTTTAGTATGAAATAGTAAAAATTCCTTGTGGTGAACAACTGTGTTGAAAGGGTTTTTATTTATTTAGAAAAAAATAATCCATATGACAATTCTGTTGGTAAGCCCTCTGAAGAATTTGATTGCATGATGTAGCCTTTTTTCCTTTCTGCTTCTCTTTTGAATTTGTTAATAAGAAGCTCAAAAATACAGAACTTCACTTTTTGGAACTTCAGAACTGAACTCAGAGCACAGTTAGAAAGATATATAACACACAACCACATGAAAAATCTAGAAAGAGTAACAAGAGGTAGTGATAATCCTAGAATAACATTTGTCTTCAGTGCTTAATTTGTTGCACCTTTTTCTTTTCAAAGTCCCATATTCTAGGAGTAGACTTTTTAGCTGTGACTAGACAATAAAATGGGCTTCCCTAGTGCCTCAGATGGTAAAGAATTCACCTGCAGTGCAGGAAACCAGGGTTTGATCTCTGGGTTGGGAAGATCCCTTGGAGAAGGGAATGGCAACCCTCTCCATTATTCTCGCCTGGAAAATTCCATGGACAGAGGCACCTGGTGGGCTACAGTCTCTGGGGTCCCAAAGAGTCAGACAAGACTTAGTGACTAACACATACAATAAAATACTGGAACTTCCAAGAAATTCATGAGAAGACTATACCTCTAGTCCAAGATTAATGCCATACATGAGGGTACCAGTTTTTTTCCCTTTTATTCTTCATATTTTGCAAACAGCTTCAGCCAAATTATAGTAAGTTAAATTTGGGTAAATTTTCTTGTTTTTCCTTCATGCTTGGTAACATGCAGATCACTGCATAATAGTTTTTGTGCTAAGTGATAAAATAGTTTTCAATATTCGTGACATAAGAATTTGGTTTATTTATTGATATAAACCACAAACCTAGAAGGGGAAAAAATATCTAAAGACACTCCAAGTATGATCCTCAAATCAACAATATCAGCATCATCTGGAAGCTTTTTAGAAATGCAGAATCTTTGGTTTCTTTCGTTTCTTCCCCATACCTAATCAGTGAGAATCTGCATTTTAAAAAGATCTCCCAAGTGACTTGTAAACTTATTAAACTTTGAGAAGCACTGGTTTAACATCATGAGAAGAATCATGACTTAGTGATGGAATTAAAGTCATGTGATTTTTGAGGCTAGTGGTTTGTTTTCTTGTCTTGGTCATTGGGATAGGCTAATGAACTATAGAAGTTTCACATTGTACAAATGGTCTTAACTTCCTGTATTAGGATTAGACTCCCCCATTCACATTTTAATTTTATAAATAGTATTCTAAAAATACAACTGATGCAGAATATTTATTGAATTTATATTTATTTGTAGGAGAAAATGCTGAGAAGCTCTTGCAGTTCAAGCGGTGGTTCTGGTCAATTGTAGAGAAGATGAGCATGACAGAACGACAAGATCTTGTAAGTGTTTTCATAAAATTTGTAGAAAAAACTAAAAACCTTAAATACTGTATGAAAGACAGCCTTTTGTTTTAAATTGGTAATGATTTTAATTTTGGCTAAGGAAATAAAAGTCAATTTTGTTTCTCTATAATAGGACATCTGAAGTATGAGTAAAACTATAAACAGAGTGAAGTACATCTTAGCTATTAAAATGCTATCCTTAGTCCCGAAGATATAATACCAGCTTACTGTTGAGACCTCTTTTTCCCCCTATAGTGAGTGCTAATGTATGTTAGTGGCCTCTTTAATCCATCCTTAATCTTTTTGACTAGTTGCAAGTGTTTGCAAAATTTTTTAATAGAATCATAATTGCTCTGTATACTATGAATAGAGTAACTTAATTACGGGTACTAGGTCTGTGATTTTAATCTTTAAAGTATTAGGACTTCCCTGGTCACTCAGATGGTAAAGAATCTGCCTGCAATGCCAGAGACCCAAGTTCGATCCCTGGGTTGGGAAGATCCCCTGGAGAAGGGAATGGTCTATGATTTTAATCTCATTACTTATTAACTTAAAGTTAATAAATTAAGACATAAATTAATAAATCATAAGTTAAGACAGTATAAACTTTGATCATATTGAAGTCTGTCAAGTCTGTGGAGTTTATGTCCAACTGTGAGTATATCCAAATCAGCCTGTCCAGTAGCCTTAAAAGGTAGTCTCCTCTAGACTTTCTTGTAGAAATTTGAGGGACATTCCTTATCCAGAAAATCTCTATTCATATTCCTCATAGTTCCCTGTGACATTTCCCCTGTTGAACCAGCCTTAGTTCCCAGTATTCTAAACCAAACCTCTATGGAATAAAAAATGATACAATTTCTAGATATATCCCCCAATTTTATTTGAGAGGGGGATATAGTTGGGCAGGAAAGCACAAAGCTTGCAGTTTCTGATTTACCTTTAAAGGTAGTTCGTAACTTGTTTTTTGTGGGGAGGGGGCCACGCGTTTAGCATTCCTTCATCTTCATGTGGCCCCAGGCGCCTCCCAGTGTTTCCCTACTGTAGCAAGATGGGTTGTCCAGCAGTCCTGTCAGGTGGTTTTTGCTCTTGACGTAGCCATCTGGTAGTTTCCTAGGCTGATGCCTAGGTTCATTCCTTATAATTCCTTGTATTTTGACTTTCACAAACTTGTAGACCAATCCTGAAGTCCCTACCAATGCAGATACTGTATCTGTACCTGTTGGTTTTAGGAGTACCTGAGTTGCTTATTAGGGTTCCTGTAGTCAGTCTGGATTCAGAGCAAAACCAGTGTGTTCTGTCTAGTCAGTCAAGTTAAAATCTCACTGCATTTCTGCCATCTCCTAGAAGAGAAATTTGCCAACTATTCAGCCTTTTACAAAAAGAGAGAGACTACCTCCCTCTGTGGGGGCCTCAACATGTCCAGCAGCAGCTTTAATCGTGAGCTTCACTCCTTAAACTCCCGTATTCTTTGGGCTTAGCAGTATATCGGAGAAGGCGATGGCACCCTACTCCAGTGCTCTTGCCTGAAAAATCCCATGGACAGAGGAGCCTGGTGGGCTGCAGTAGTCCATGGGGTCACGAAGAGTTGGACACAAATAAGCGACTTCACTTTCACTTTTCACTTTCATGCACTGGAGAAGGAAATGGCAACCCACTCCAGTGTTGTTGCCTGGAGAATCCCAGGGACACGGGAGCCTGGTGGGCTGCCGTCTGTGGGGTTGCCCAGAGTTGGACACGACTGAAGCGACTTAGCAGCTTAGCAGCAGTATATCACGGTGTCTTCTACCTCCTCCTTCCTCTTTTGGGAGGTTATCCTTCACATACTTGTAGGCTTTTCCATATGTGTCTCAGGGACATAAGAAAATAAGAGGGTTTTCCTAAACTCTTCTCCCTTGAATTATTAGTCCTAGGGTTATGCCATAAAACTACATACATAGTATATTTCCCTCTTGGAAAGTCATAGTTCACTGGTAAAAGTTTTGAGAAGTCCTCTGTTACGTATTTATCTTTTTCCAACTTCGTGGAGGTCCAGCAGTGTAGTAATCTGGCTCTGGGTAACCACATTTATCCTTGGAGAAACACTTTACATTGTTTGTTTTCTACCTGTAAAATGAGTAGGTTGGGCCAGGTTTATGTCTACAGTACCTTCCAGCCCTTTTATAAATTCTTTGAAGATTTTGGAGACCCTGACACTTGCAAAGTTTTGTTTTTCCCTGCCTCCTCCTATAGAATTCTAGATGAGATTTCTCACATAACTATGCTTCAGGAACTAGTTTAGAGTTCCTAGTCACTCTGAGATAATGAATATATTTGTCTGTTTGTATGTGTTAAGTCACTTCAGTCGTGTCTGACTCTTTGTGACATTGTGGACTGTAGCCCGCCAGGTTCCTCTGTACGTGGGATTGTCCAGGCAAGAATACTGAAGTAGGTTTCCGTGTCCTCCTCCAGGGGATCTTCCAGACCTAGGGATTGAACCCACAACTCTTAGCTCTCCTGCATGGGCAGACCGGTTCTTTACCACTAGCGCCACCTGGGAAGCCCTTTTATTTGTCTGTTTAGTTGTGTACTATAAATGCAAGATTTTAAAAGCTTTACCTTAAGAGATAGTCACTGTCTAGTATCAATGAGGAAAGGTATGCATTAATAAAAATATTTCAGGAAAGTATATCTTTGGTTATATTTAAAGAAAAAGTAATTTGCGCTCTATTACACAAATTAGAAGTGTTTTAAAACTCAGTGTTAGCATGGCTTATTGCATGGACTTTGATGTACAGCAGATGCTGCCTGACACTTACTGTTACAGAATTATTGTGTATGATACAGTGCACCACTGAAAAGCACTGGGTGGTTTTGCGAGTAGATAAAATGCAGAATAACTTTTTGATAGCCTCTGTGAATTTTGAACCTTTTTCAGAGACCTTGTACCTTATTCCCACTAAGAGATGCCCTGCGAAATTTAGCAACAGGAAGGGCCCTTAGACAGCATTTGATCAAGTAGCCTCATGTTGCAAATGAGAAGCTGAGGCATTGAAACATAGTCACTTTTCTACATACCTGACACTTCTTTCTTTTCCAACCCTGAAACTTTTCCTTTTCAATATAAGAAATTTAAAAGACACTTCTAAATAATACCCCTTTGTAGGTTTTAACAAAAGAATGGGGCTGTATGTATAATTGCCAGAATTAAGGGTTGAATGTTAATCTCTTAAAAGCCAAACTTGTAATTATTATACTCCTGTTTAGGTTTACTTTTGGACATCAAGCCCTTCATTACCAGCCAGTGAAGAAGGATTTCAGCCTATGCCCTCCATCACAATAAGACCACCAGATGACCAACACCTTCCTACTGCAAATACTTGCATTTCTCGACTTTACGTCCCACTCTATTCCTCTAAACAGATTCTCAAACAGAAATTGCTACTCGCCATTAAGACCAAGAATTTTGGTTTTGTGTAGAGTATAAAACGTGTGTATTGCTGTGTAATATTACTCGCTAATTTTGTAGATTTTTCCCATTTGTCTATAAGAGTTTATGGAAGTTGATGCTGTCGCATACCCTGTGGTACCTTTACCTTAAAGAGATGAATGCAAACATTCCTTGCTGAGTTTGTAGCTTAAAGGCCTGAGGAGCACTAGCAACATTTGACTATAATGGTTTGCTAGTCAACAACTTCTGGGTCTAACCCCAGCCAAAGATGACAGCAGAACAACATAATTTACACTGTGATTTACCTTTTTGCTGAGGGGAAAAATGTAAAACGTTCTGAAAACTCACTGCTGCCTTTGTGGAAAGTGTTTCAGCAAAGGTTCTTGTATAGAGGGAATAGGGAATTTCAAAATAAAAAATTAAGTATGTTCTGTGTTTCATTTTAACTTTTTTATGGTGTTTAATTTGTGGTTGGCTGCGGTTGTGTATCGTATATGGAACTTGTAAAAAAGTTCTGAACATTCAGATCTTAAGAAATGAAATCACTTTACCTATAAAAACCACTTTTGTTGCGGTTTGACTGCATTGAGCTCTAGGATACTAAATGATATCACTAATATTTTGCATGTAATTTGTTCATTTGAGGGCACTTTTTTGTACATATGATGGGGGCCAATGCACAGTACTTTATCACAGTCAACTTTTTTCTTTGTATCCCTATTTCAGTGAGCAGTCAGTCAGGTATACTGCACTTCAGTTCTAACTAGACATTTGTACTAAGGCATTTCAGTTATGTAAACTCAGCCTGGGCACTTTCTGATAACTGTAAAATGTTTTATAAGATCATGATTACTGAAGATACATTTTGGAAAATTTTAAATGTTCGTGAGCAGCTTAACTACTTTTGTATCTAGCCTTTTTTAAGTATCTTGTTACATTTACTTTTTTAAATAAATTACAGAAGAAATGTCAAGTAATACTGAAGAAACAATAGTTTTTATTTATGTAGTTGTACATTTTTTAAACTAAGGGCAATACAGTATCCGACACGGTTATGTGCATAAAAATTTTGTTTTAAAAAACTGAATGTACACACGGACTTTAAGAAACAGAAGGAAATTGGTCCACATTTTACAGTTAGCAGAGAATCCTGAATGGCACTGGCCAGGCCACGTTTTCTTTTATACAAATGGGGGAAGTAAAATGAGCCTTACTTGGCATCAGAAGTCAATCCAGTTATATTTAATAACTGAGTTCTTTTTTGATGATCCATTAACTGTGTAGCTTAGGATCATTATCTCTAAATTTTTGTGGTTTTAGTAGCTTTATTCAGTGGCATAATAAGGAACACTTTTCTTCACCATGTCTTCAATAAAGTGACTTAAACCAGTCACTTTACATATTGAAAATGAGGAGAGAGTCTGGAATCTCTCCTTTGTCGTTCCTTTGTAGGACTCTTGGCCTTTGGGATGTTTTTCACATTCAAAGGCACTGTGCTTTATTATACATGTGTATATATATATATGTATATATATATGTAAACAAACTTCCTTCAGAAGACTGAACCACATTATTTTCAGCCCTGCTGACACAATAAATATTAAAAACTAAAGCAACAGTGATGAAACTCATTGTACTACTTAAAACTTAATATGATGTATTAGATGTGTAAATTAACCAAAGGTTATTTTACAAAATGAGACATTGGTTTTTATGTCTAAATGCTATTTCTGAATAAATGAAATAGTAATTAGATTAAGAACTGATTTTCATCAGTGTGTCTGAAAAACTTCTGTATGCACATGATGGAATTGATAAAATATTAAATGAGAACAAACTAGATATGATTAGGACATTGAAAACCTAATTGTGAACTTATTTTTAATAGTTATTGGAAGAATGAAAGTATTTAACATAATGCACAATGTCTTAAGTCTTCCTAAATCAAGATTTTGGTTAAAATGCTTTTAGGAATATTAAAAGCAGAGTGAGGTTTTTTTTTTTTTTTTTTTTAAAGTAAAGCATAAAATGGTTCTAAATGTAAAATAAAGTCATATAAAATAAAGTTCTCTTTTGGTCTTGTTTAGTGTTTAAATCTAATGGACTTGAAAACAAATTTAGGAAGCGAAGACCAAGAATGAACTTTACTGAAGGTTTTCAAAATTTTGCTACTCCCTGCAACCCCCCCCCCACCCCGAATTATCTGAATATCAGGATTGTTCCCTATAAATGGCTTCCTGGGGAATACTTGAGAGGCTTTTTAAGTAGTGCAATTTCACTACTTAGTACTTGCCCCTAAAGATAAATTTATCTCCTAAAGATAATATTTTTGTCTATTTAGAGGTAATCAATCAATGTTTAGGTCTAAAACTGAGATCTTCCCTTGAGGCAGATTGTCTCGTGCTTGTTAATGCAAATTCCTAAGCTTTGCTCATCCTCTCAATCACATTTGAACTTAAGAAATTGTTATTCTTAACAGCATCCCAGATGACTCTGAAACACTGTCCAGAGCACTCCTTCTGTTCATCAATATAAAGCCCCCTGTTGGTAAATTCCCCAGAGCCAAACCTTTCCTTCTTATTCCTTCTTATGGAAAAGTACTTTTAAATCATCTACTCCTGGATTAGGTTCTTCCTCTGGTGCCTGGGTTAAAAGATTTACACTATTTACAGTAACCTAAAGATAGGCATGAACATAGAGATTAATTCTTCCCCTAAACATCGTTTGATTAATACAGAAATGTTTTTAAAATGTGACTTAGTCATATGAAAATACCATGAATTCAATATAAGCAAAGAATCTTAAATTACCTCATAAAATTAAAAATCACTGGATTGTTTGCAAACATGGAAGCTCTCTTTTATTGAGTATTTACCATGTGCTAGGCAGCTTATCAAATGCGTTTTTATGTCATTTTATTCTATGGCACTGTTACCATCCTCACAGGAAATTTGGCACAGATTAAAATAATTTGCTCAAGGTTACAGAACTGGTAAGTGCTGAAGTCAGATGTCTCCAGCCCTTGTGGAGACTGCATTCCCAAACATCAGGTACACTAGTTTTTGGAGTGTATGATTATAATTAAGTGAGTTGGTCATAGTCATTAAAAGTCCTGAGCACCCAGTTCCAATATGTAGGTGTGTATATATGGAGAGGGGTTCCCTCAAACTACCAAGCAGTGTGCTGACACCATGTGAAAGGTGAAAGTTGCTCAGGCATGTCCGACTCTGCGACCCCATGGACTGACCATAGTCTGTGGAATTCTCCAGGCCAGAGTTCTCGAATGGGTAGACTTTCCCTTCTCCAGGGGATCCTATAATTCAACTCAGTTCTGACACTGTCTACCTAGAGATAGCATCACATATCAAGGCAAAAACCCAGCCTCCACTACAGAAACCAATTGCAAGCTGGAGTTGTCACCTGTACTTCTGAATAGCTATAAATCAGGGGTTCCTATGACCACCTCCTTGGGTTTGATGAATCTGCTGAAGTGGCTCACAAAACTCAAAAAACATTGTACTTACTAGACAGCATAAAAGGATATAACTCAGGAACAGCTGGGTGGAAGATAAACACTGGGCAAAGCCTGAGCAAGGGTGTGGAACTTCCATGCCCTGTCTCTGCAACTTTGTGTGTGCAACCCTGAAGCTGTCTGAATCCAGTCTTCCCGGGTTTTTATGGAGGCCTCGTTACACAGGCATAATTGATTAAATCACTGACCACTGGTGATTTATTCAACCTCCAACCCATAGGGCCTTCCTTATAGCTCAGTAAAGAATCTGCCTGCAATGCAGGAGACCTGGGTTTGATTTCTGGATTGGGAAGATCCCCTGGAGGGAGGAGGAAATGGCAGTCCACTCCAATATTCTTTCTTGGAGAATCCCATGGACAGAGGAGCCTGGTGGGCTACAATCCACGGGGTCTGCAAGAGCTGGACATGACTTAGCAACTAAACCAACAGCCAATCCACAGGGAGTTCAAGGGAAAGTTGCTCGGTGCCCTTGGCAACCAGAACCTATCCTAACGAGTGGTCCAAAAGGTCATTTTATTATTTATTATTATTTCTATTTTTATTATTATTTAGGAAATTCTGAGGATTTGGGAGCTCCGTGCCAGAAACGGGTAAAAGACCAAATATATACTGCTTGTTATAAATCACAATACCATAGTCATAGAATAATGAAATAGTCTGTAACTTGTCTTATGTTTGTACATCATTTTATTATAAACATCATAATATATACTAAAATTTTAAAAGAATTTAAGATCATTCAAGTTGGAGAAATGAGGGTCTATGCATCTTACTGGTACACTGTAAGCCAATAGTAGCATGAAATTACTTTCTGTACCAGAGGCTAAGCTGCCTTCTTTAGTCATACCACACAAATCTCTGTAAGTAGAATGGAGGCTATTCCAATTACTATGTTTGCACAACCAATTATCCTCAAGGTTAGTGGTATAAAACAATCATTCACTATGCTCATGGACTCTCTATTAGGAATCTGTGCAGGACAGAATCGTTATGTCTTCTCTCTGATGTCCAGGGTTTCAAGTGGAAGGAAGACTTGATGGCTGCTAGCTGGAATCCTCTAATGGTTTGTTCATTCACACATCAAGAAGTTGATAGTACCTATTGATTGGGTGCCTCCGTTCCTTCCTATGGCTTCTCTATGTCATCTTTCTTTGTAGGCTAGTTTTTGGATTCCTGTAGAATGGTACCTAAGTTCTAAGGCAAACTTTCCAAAAGGTAGAAAAAAACAGGCAAAAGCTGTTCATATTGTTCTTTATGTACGAGACTTAAAAGCCATGTATTCTTTGTTAAAAGTCAGTCATTCCAATGGAACATAATTAAAACTCCAGAAATAAACCCATGCATATACAGTCAACTAATATCTGACAAGGGAGGAAAGAATACTGAAGGGAGAAAAAGTCTCTTCAATAAATGGTGCTGGGAAGATTGGATATTCACATGTAAAAGAATGAAACTAGAATATTACACCACTCACAAAAATTAACTCACAATGGGTTAATAAATACTTACATGTGAGATCTGAAACCATCAAACTCCTAGAAAAAATCATAGGAAAAAAGCTCCTTGATATGGATCTTGGCAATGATTTTTCAGATATGACACCTAAAGCACAAGCAAATAAAAAAAAAAGTGGGACTACATCAAACTAAAAAGTTTCTGCATAACCAAAGAAGTGATCAACAAAAGGATCACCCATAGAATGTGAAAATATCTGCAAGCCATATATCTAATAAAGGGTTATTACCCAAAGTAAGTAAACTCAAATAGCAGCAAAAAAGCCAACAGACCAATTTTTAGTTGGGCAAAGGACCTGAATAAACAATTTTCCAAAGAAGATATAGAAGTGGCCAAAGGTACATGAAAAGATGCTCAACATCACTAATCCTTAGGGAAATGCAAGGCAAAGCCATAGAGATATCAACTCACACCTGTTAAAATAGCATCAAAAAGCTCAGTCATGTTCAAATATTTGCAACTCCATGTACTGTAACTTGTCAGGCTCCTCTGTCCATGGGATTCTCCAGGCAAGAATACTGGTGTGGGTAGCCATTCCCTTCTCCAGGGGATCTTTCCAACCCAGGGACCAAACCTGAGTCTCCTGAATTGCAAGCAGCTCTTTACTGTCTGAGCCACCAGGGAAGCCCACCAAAAAAGACAGGAGATAACAAATGTTGGCAAGGATGTGGAGAAAAGAGAACCCTTGTGTGCTGTTGGTGAGATTGTAAATTGATACAACTACTATGGAAAACAGTATGGAGATTCCTCAAAAACTTAAAAACAGATCTACCATATGATCCAGCAATTCTTCTGAAACCAAGCAGGACCCTGCAGGGCCTTCTAAAGGACAGAACTCCTGTGACCCTTGACTCTTGGTAGAAAAACTTTAGTCTCCTAGGCCTTCCCTGCGTTTCAAAGAGCAGATTTAATAAGAGAAGCCAGAAAATGCAGAAACAAAGGAAAGCAGGCAAACAAGACAAAACAATAATTTGGCTATTAAACAAAGTTGAGGACCTTTAATTGTTCTCAAAGGCTGTAGTTAATATCCTGAGCCATGTGTTAAGTTGCTTCATTAGTGTCTGACTCTTTGCGACCCCATGGACTGTATGTAACCTGCCAGGCTGCTTTTTCCATGAGATCCTCCAGGTAAGAGTGGGTTGCCATGCCCTGCTCCAGAGGATCTTCCCTAACCCAGGGATCCAAAACATGTCTCTTATTTCTTCTGCACTGGCAGGCAGGCTCTTTACCACTAGTGCACCTGGGAAGCCCCAAACCCTGTAGCTATTCTGCAGACATTAAAATCCCAACCAGGTGGAGGAAGTTAACCGCATGCTGATAACAGCACTAGACCCCAGGCTGGCTGGATCCAGAAAACTGACAACTGAAAATACCACCAGGCCTACTAGCTTCTGCATCCCTCCAAAAGAGCAAGGGTATGTTGGCTCTACTGTGGAGACCCTCATGCCCATCCTTAACTCTGGCCTTTGTAATTATTCCACCAGCTGGGAAGGCGGATGCAACAAAGACAAGATATATGAGTATGAATGATTAACTCGAATGATCCTTCCACTTCCTTCCCTTCTGAATCCCATCTTGCATAGGTTAGCTACTCCATCTCGTTCCCCTTAATGTATGTTTTCAATTAATTTAACAAACCATGTGATTCAAGCGACTCAGTTGAGCCTTTCTGTTCTATGACCTCTAGGATAGTCTGATGAGTAGTGTACTTGAAAGCTACCATTGTAATTTTCTGCCCCAGTAGGTTCTTTACATGTAATATATTAGTAAATCCATGCAACAGTCTTATGCAGAAGGAACTGAGGATACTGAGTCTCAGAGAGGCTAAGTAACTTGTCCAAGGCAGCACAGCTAATAAATAAGGGAGCTAGAATTCATACCCAGATGACAGGGCTCTAGAATCCACATTCTTTTTCACTAGACTCATTTACTTTTGCATGTTCAACACACATAAAATGCTTGATAAACAGGAGACATATTGTCTGATGACTTAAATGGTAGAATCTTTGCTCTTAGTTTATTTTCCACATGCCTGTGATAAAATTTCTAGCTTCTTTAAGACTCAGTTTCCTCACAGAACTTATTTAACTATTATTTAAAGTTAACCTGTGGGAATTTTTTTACTCAGCATGCGGCCCCTAGTAGTTGTCTAAGTAAGAATGGATATTGCTCATCCCCCACTCTAGGGCAGGATTGAGAATAAACCTTCATGATTTTCAAAGTTCAGTTATCTACCCTGCCTGAACCACATTTCCCTCAGCTAATCACGAAGCAGGTGCCTGTTGTCAAGGCCTGACAAGGGTTACCTCAACATTTCAGCTTCAAATGACAAGCAAATCTCTTTCGCCTCAGTGCTGGTTTTTGGACTCCACTATTTTTTCTTTCTGTGGGCAGTTACCTGTAGACAGTTCCCCTGAGAAACAGGCCCATGGGCACCCCAGCATCTGTCCCTCTGTCCGCTCCTCGACTCTGCGCCTGGAAAAGAGCGTTTTGCGGGGATCCCGGGCGCCTTCTACTTCAGGCTGGGTAACCTCAGTCTTTCACCCGAAGCCCGAGCTCCTGGTGGGCCGGCCGAGGGAGGGGGCGTCGCTGTGCAGGGCGCAGCGGCGTCCCGGGACCCTGCGGCCCGGCTCACAGCGCGCGCGGCGCCTCGCAAGTATCACTACAGGCTTAGTTTGGTGATCCAGGTCCACCAGGGCCTCCGTTATTCTCTCCCTCCTCCGCACGCCCCCCGCCTCGTCCCGCACACTTTCCCCCGACCTCTGCTTCTCGGGAGCTTCAGAGAAAAGCTGAGCAGCCTTTTCTCCTCTCTCGCGGTGTCACGGGGACGTCCTCTTTTCCCACCCAGAGCGTGGCTTCCCTCTGCCACCGCTCCACACTCGAAGAGCTCTTTCTCTCCTCTTTAGCTTCTCCAGTGTGCGGTCCGACCGCCATCCCGCAGCCTCTCAGGACAGGCCGTGAACTCGGTCAATCGTGTCCGACTTTTTGCGACCCCATGGACTGCAGCACGCCAGGCTTCCCTGTCCTTCATCAACTCCCGGAGCTTGCTCAATCTCATGTCCATCGAGTCGGTGATGCCATCCAACCCTCTCATCCTCTGTGGTCCCCATCTTCTCCTGCCTTCAATCTTTCCCAGCATCAGGATCTTTCCCAATGAGTCAGTTCTTCAAATCAGGTGGGGAAAGTATTGGAGTTTCAGCATCAGCATAAGTCCCTTTCAATGAATATTCAGGACTGATTTCCTTTAGGATGAACTGGTTTGATCTCCTTGCAGTTCAAGGAACTCTCGAGTCTCCTCCAACACCACAGTTCAAAAGCATCAATTCTTCAGCTCTCAGCTTTCTTTATAGTCCAACTCTCACATCCATATATGACTACTGGAAAAACCATAGCTTTGACTAGACGGGCAGAGTAATGTCTCTGCTTTTTAATATGCTGTCTAGGTTGGTCATAACTTTTCTTCCAAGGAGCAAGTGTCTTTTAATTTAGGCCGAGTTAGCTCGACGTATACCGTGTTCCTGACGCACTGCGAGGACTAGCTGGACAGTTTCGATCGTAAGAGGTCCGGGGACCTCCCCCACTGAGAGGCTAGAAGACGGCGACGCGGGAGGGGCCAAAGGCAGCGGACCGGGAGGGGAGGCGGGGCCGGCTGGAGAGGCGGGACCTAGTGGAGGAGGCGGGGCCCGAGGTGCAGTGGGCGGGGTTTGGCAGGCTCAAGGAGAGACCTTCACTGAGAAGGCGGAAGGCGGTGCCCGCGCGGTGGCGCTGGGCGAAATTGGCGAGACTCTGTTACTCCGGCTGCGGCGGGAGGTGGGGCCGGCGCAGAGGAGTGGGGGCGGGGCAGTCGGAGTGGGCGAGTCCCAGTGTGAGTGGGGAGGCGGGGCCAGGCCCGAGTCGGGCCAGGTCCTCAATGGGCAGGCGAGAAAGCGGGGATCGGCGTGCGCCGAGGAGCGGGGCGGGACCGGCCGGAGTAGGAGCGGTCCCTGCGCCAGGGGGCGGGGCCTACTCAGAGCACCCGCCGGCCACCTGGTTCTGTCCCAGTTGGAGTGGCCCGAGGCGCTCGGTTCTCTCTGCTCCGATAGCTCTGGCGGAGTCTGCGCGATGGGAGACCCGGAAAGGCCGGAAGCGGCCAGGCCCCAGCCAGAGGAGGTAAACAGCGCTGTCGCTTCCTCTCCCGCCCCGCAGTCACGCTGGGCCTCTGGTTGCGGGCTGCGGCGGGGACCTGCAAGGTGCAGGATCTCTATAGTAGATTTTACTCGTTGCCTCCTGAGACCCAGGGTAGGCCTGGCCTCGAGCGCTCGCTGCAGTCTGGTTTCGTCTTTTCGAGCGCTCTGAAGGCCATCCCCTCGGAGGGGTGAGGAGGGAGCCGGGTTTCTGCTCCACTGCTCTGTTCCGGGGCGACCCGAGGGCAGTGCTCTGAGACTTCACATTCGGGCAAGGCGCTCCCTCTTCCATCCTCGCCTGTTCTGGAGCCCTGGCAGGGGAGGTTGAGGCCAGGGCCGAGGACTAGTGGCTCTACTGGAGAAATGCATTCCATCTCTGGGATGGTTAATAGGACCTGGAAGGAAGCGTGTAGAAACTAACACAAGTGGATGGGGTTAGCTGATCAGTAGAAAGGCTTCGGGAAATCCTCCTAACAATGGCAACGATCAGGTTAGGAGACCAGTTTTACTCAGACCCCGCTAAACGGGCTGTGAATCTTTGGGGGGTACCACTTTCTTCATTTCTTTAGTGGAAATGATACTTCCTTCACAAAGAATTAAGTGCTTTATGCAAAGTGCCACGGAAGTTGTGGGTGCTTAATAAAACCTACCTTAACCGTGTTCATCTTCTTGGCTTCTATATTAGTGAAAGTGTTAGTCGCTCAGTCGTGTCTGCCTCTTTGCGACCCTATGGACTGTAGCCCACCAGGCTCCTCTGTCCATGGGGTTCTCCAGACAAGAACACTGGAGTGGGTAGCCATTCCCTTCTCCAAGGGATCTTCCTGACCCAGGGATGGAACCTGGGTCTCCTACATTGCAGGCAGCTTCTTTACCGTCAGAACCTCTAGGGAAGCCCTTCTATATTAGTAGAGGTACGTTACAGCAGTCAACACACTGGGATTCATTCGTCTATAGAGCTGTAGGGTAGTTAAAATTGTTGTGCTATAATTTTCTTAGCCTGTTATTTTGTAAATACTTCTAAACCTATTGCTGTGTGTGGTATCTTTGATTGTTTTTAATAGAGTTTCAGCTCACAGAAATTCAGCTCTCAGATTCACAGAGATTCTTACATTTCTTCAGAAAGTTATAGATTCCGGATTTGGGGTTTTACTTTATTTTGACTCTGTAAACATTTAGTAACTAGCAAATTGTAAATAGCCCTCAAACTTTCTCTTCCTCTTTTGAAACAAACATTGTCCTACTCTAATGGGACAATTCAGATATTTTTGTTTGTGGTGGTAGCTCCAACAGTTAAGAGTTAAGACCTGGAAGTTAATTTTTATTTGTTACCCCTATCTTGGTACAGACCCACAAAGACAGAGGCAGAACTTTAGATCTAGAATGAAGTTCAGTGAGCACCTGTTTCACAGTTTTTAACTTGAGATGCAAGGATGCCTTAAGTACTTTATTTCTATAGATATATTGGTGCAGCTTGGGCCACCTGCATCAGAATCACCTGGAAAATGTTGTGAGAAATGTAAATATCTGGGTCTACACCCCAGATATAGTGAATCAAAGTCTCTTGGGATGGGTTTGGGACTGCATTTTTAACAAGCACTTCAGATGATCCTGGTACACAGTTTTGTTTTGGGTATGCCAAGCAGCATGTGAAACTACTCCTACCAGGGGTCAAACATGTGTCCGCTGCAGTGGAAGCACAGTCTTAACCACTGGGTCATGGGACACATATTTTAAGAACACTGTCTTGGGAGTTTATAGATGAGCTTGAAGGGGGTTTATGAATCTCCTGAAGTTTGTAGGTTTTATATGTGCAGCTGTGAATTTCTAGAGAAAGGGGGTCCAAAATTTTGATAGTGTCCCCAAATTAACTATCATTAATCTAACTGATAGTCCCTGTTTTCAAAATGATATGCCCAGGACCATACAACTCAAGTTTAAAACCAAGTTCTCACTCCTGGACCAGTAGTATACCTGTTTTGTCAGATTTGGTGGGAATAGGAAAATGAAAATGAAAACACCTACGAATAGTGTTTAACTCTGACAGCATCCAAACATTCTACTTCACCCGAGGAGAAAGAGAGAGGTGAAGGCCAGCAAATGAAAGTAGTGTAATTGGAGGTGGATGGGAGGAAGGGGCTATGTAGAATGCCAGTCTAGATCAGTGCAGGGTGAATGCTAGCTGGGGAGTCTTAACCCAGATGGCTGCCCTCGCATGTCCTGGCACTTCTTGGGACCAGGTGTCCAGAATCAGGAAGCACCATTCTGAAAAAGACAGTGGAAAGTTACCAAGGAATGCTTATGAGAAACTGTTTCATGTTTTCCTCACTTGAGCATTTGCAAACAGCAGTTACTACAAATTAGTTGTCTACTTTCAGTCTTACCAGCTGTCCAATCCTGTTTACCACTGCCAAATTAATCCATCAATAAACCTATGCCTCCATGCCACTTCCCTCAAATAAATACTCCCCAAAGGGTCTAAATTCCTGCACCAAACTGCCCAGCTCTTCGCCCTGGCAAAGCCGCTTTTTCATGTTAACACTACATCTTAATTCAGGCTGTCACTTCCGCCTCTGAAATGGACACCATCGTTGCTACCAAAACCTAGGATTTTCTCTTTTCTAATTCAGCCTACACATGGATATTCAATTTCTCTTTCTCATGGTACCCGTGTTCATATTAATTCCTACTCAGAAACTTTCCATGACTCTCCATAGGAATGATTTTAAACTGTGCACCACAATGAATGCCAGCAGCTGGGGCTGGGGGCAAGTGGGAAGATTTGAAGTCTGAGCCTCCTAGCTCCCCCAGATGTTTGAAAATCTTTGACCCAGAAAATTCCCATTGATATCCATAAAGTGGATACTTTAGGGAATTCCTCTTCATCTCATCTTGATCCTTTGCTTTAGCCGAGTCAGGTCGCCTCTGCCTTTGCTTTATGGCCGTTTCTGTCGCTTTTAATCCCAGCTGCCTCTTCCTTCACCTGCTCCATCTCTGTCAGGAGAAATACCTGCAATCCCTGGTCTGTGCTCTCAGCTGTGCTGCTGCTTTGTATCTTCTCCCTGAATAATCACATCCATCCTCTTGGCAACTACTAATAGGATCTTCACGCCCTGAGAGGAGTGGAGAGCGTGCTCTACCTACCATAGTGTTATATTTTCAGCTTCCTTCTTGATGTCTTGAAACTGAACCCCTTATCTTCTTTATTGATCAAATTGATTTTTAAAAGCTTTCGTGTTTGTTAACTTCTTACTGTTGTTAATGACTTGGGTTGGTGGGGGTGTTTATTCAGATGAAATTCTTGTTAAACATGTAATGTGAGAAGCAAGAGTTTTTGTCTGATTTATTCAGTTATTCTCCAGCTGCTGAGCACTTTCTGACATTAGAGAGACCACACGGTTCTTCAGAGCACACTTGGAAAAATTGTGAAGTGTTTTCTGCCTTCTTCTGGTTTTATTTTCTTCCATTGTCCCCCACATTTAGAAAGTTTTCCAGTTCTTAAAAATGGCCCATGCCATCATGACTTTTCTCATATTGTTCTTTACTCCTAAAATATGAGTTCTTAGCCCACATCCACAGAGAGTGCCCTGGAGAGCCTAGAATTTGGGGATATATGATCCTCTTGACAGTATTTTAAAATGTGTGTGGATTTTTATCATCAGGAAAATAAGCAGTATTATCATCTCTAGCCCAGTTCTAAGGTCTGTGTTCGTTAAAGCCCCTCTCTTCACAAGGCAGGATCTTTCCCAATAGCCTCCTAATTCAGCTTCTTAACAATCCACATATTACCATGATGGAATAGGATGAATATATGTATTCAAATGTGACTTTCATTTGAACATCATTTAAAGATAGTTGTCGTGAGCAGTTTTTGCAGATCCAGATGTTGATCAATTATCAGCATTTTCAAACTCCATTCAGAGCAAGGGTGCTTGGTGCCAAAGGGTTGCTGCTTATGATGTCATTCCCAATTGTCAGTATGGTGCACACAGCAAACACAGTGAAAGTAAAGAAGTCTCGCTCTGCGAATAGACCTGTACCCCTGGGACAAAACACATAACAAAAAGAGAAATGCAAAACCATCTCAAAATGCTGCGTAGTGGTGATGAAAGCAAGTGCAGTCTACAAGAACTCAAGGAAGAACAATGTGGGCCAAGATAAGTTTGAAATATTCGTTGACTGCAGATCTCAACCTTTTAAACTGGGATTTGTATAGCTCACTTTTTAACCCTTTCCAGCAATTTTCTAATTCCTTCATGAATTATAGAAGACCACCTTTCTAAGGCCAGAAACATCCCAACAGTTAATAGTAACACAATAACAATTTAAAAAGTTTGTAACACTTGAGAATATGCAAAGTACTTTTATTTATATTAGCTCCTCTGATCCTTCCTTATAACATTCCTTTTAAACAAGTAGGACAAATGTTAGTCTTTAATTTACAGGTGATAATGATCAGATTAAATGACTTGCCTGAAAGCATGAATAATAATATTAAGTGCTTACTGTAAGTGAACACAGTTTTGTACTATAATGTACACTGTGGAGTGAAATATGGTCATTTGGTTTACTTCATGATCTGGTGTAGAGGTAGCAGTGTCCAAAATGCTGACTTTTAATCTCATCTTTACTGTCTTATCATTCACCTGGGAAACACATCCTCCTCAACAACATACTTCATGATCTCATTATACATGGTGACTTTAATCTGGTGAAGGGGAAGGCGAATGCATTCTGAGAACGTTTTACTCTATTTTGAGTTTTACGCTATTTGTACCAGTTAAAAACCACTGCTTTAAGCCTTATCAGTTTGGCCGGTTTTCACCAGCTTCAAATCACTTTGGTTCTCTCAACTCTGTTTCTAATGAACTCATTTTTATTTTTACTTTTTCCTAAAGTCATATTTGATGATGTCCTCCTGTCAGTTCACTAGTTACATCAGCTGTTGTTATTGTTCAGTTGCTCAGTTGTGTCCAACTCTTTGCGACCCCATGGACTGCAGCACGCCAGGCTTCTGTGTCCTTCACCATCTCCAGGAGTTTGCTCAAACCCATGTCCATTGAGTCGATGATGCCATCCAACCATCTCGTCCTCTGTCACCCCCTTCTCTTCCTTCCCTCTATCTTTGCCAGCATCAGAGTCTTTTCCAATGAGTCGGCTCTTCGCATCAGGTGGCCAAAGTATTGGCACTTCAGCATCAGTCCTTCCAATGAATATTTAGGGTGGATTTCCTTTAAGATTGACTGCTTTAGTTACATCAGTACCATTTGTTTAGCAGGAGACAGTACAATTGGTCCTTGAATAACGGGGGTTAGGGGCACTGACTTTCGGCAGTTGAAAATCCTGATATAACTTTTCTGTTGGCATTCTGTATCTGCTGTTCTGCATCCACTGATTCAATCAACCGCAGATGGAATAGTATTGTTATCGGAAAAAAATCCACAGATAAGTGGACCTATGTGTTTCAAACCTGTGTTGCACAAGGGTTAATTGTAGTGTATACTCTTTTTAGGGCCTTCCTGGGTGGCTCAGTGGTAAAGAATCCACCTGCCAGTGCAGAAAATGCAGGAGACACAGGTTCAGTCCCTGGGTGGGGAAGATCCCCTGGAGGAAGAAATGGCACCCCACTCCAATATTCTTGCCTGGAAAATCCCATGGATGGAGGAAGCTGGTGGGCAGCAGTCCATGGGGTCACAAAGAGATGGACACCACTGAGTGAGCATGCATGCGCTCTTTTTAACTTTAGTTTATCTCACTGTTTTGAATTCAGGTTTTTAAATGGTTAAGAATCTGCCTGCAGTGCAGGAGACCTGAGCTCGATCCCTGGGTCAGGAAGACCCCCTGGAGAAGGGAACAACTACCCATTCCTGTATTCTTGCCTGGAGAATTCCATGGACAGAGGAGCCTACCGGGATACATACAGAACATGGGGTTGCAAAGAGTCGGACACAACTGAAGGACTAACACTTTCACATCACACTGGCCCTAATCTAGCTGCCATCCACACATACAGAGATGTAGTTTAAGGCAAGGCTTTGAATTCCGACCTATCTCAGTTCCAATCTTATGTCTGCCAGTTACCAGTTGTGGAATCCTGGATATGTTATTTACCTACTTCAAGATTTAGTTTTCTCATCTGTAAAATCAGAATACTATAACTATTTGACTAACTTGTTGTACAGATGAAGCAGAGTAAATGTATAGAAAGCATCTGTGTGGTGTCAGTTCAAAAGCAGCCTCAGTGCCAGACCTAGAGGACGTGCTCTTATGTGTCCTCCTGTTATGGAGCCTGGAACTGCAGTGTCTCAGAATCTTACAGCTTTTTTGAGATTGCAAAGTCCTCAGTTCAGTTCAGTCGCTCAGTCGTGTCAGACTCTTTGCGACCCCATGGACTGCACCACTCCAGGCCTCCCTGTTCATCACCAACTCCCAGAGTTTACCCAAGCTCATGTCCATTGAGTCAGTGATGCCATCCAACCATCTCATCCTCTGTCGTCCCCTTCTCCTCCTGCCCTCAATCTTTCCCAGCATCAGGGTCTTTTCAAATGAGTCAGCTCTTCACATCAGGTGGCCAAAGTATTGGAGTTTTAGCCTCAACATCAGTCCTTCCAATGAACACTCAGGACTGATCTCCTTTAGGATGGACTGGTTGGATCTCCTTGCAGTCCAAGGGACTCTCAAGAGTCTTCTCCAACACCACAGTTCAAAAGCATCAATTTTTCGGTGCTCAGCTTTCTTTATAGTTCAACTCTCACATTCATATGGAAAAACCATGGTCTTGAAAAGACAGACCTTTGCTGGCAAAGTAATGTCTCTGCTTTTTAACATGTTGTCTAGGTTGGTCATAACTTTCCTTCCAAGGAGTAAGTGTCTTTTAATTTCATGGCTGCAATCACCATCTGCAGGGACTTTGGAGCCCTAAAAAGTAAAGTCAGCCACTGTTTCCCCATCTATTTGTCATGAAGTGATGGGACCAGATGCCATGATCTTAGTTTTATGAACATTGAGCTTTAAGCCAACATTTTCACTCTCCTCTTTCACTTTCATCAAGCGGCTCTTTAGTTCTTCTTCACTTTCTGCCATAAGGGGGGTGTCATCAGCATATCTGAGGTTATTGATACTTCTCCTGGTAATCTTGATTCCAGAAGTTGAGTACAAGTTACAGTTTTGAGCAAAGTCCTCAATGGTGGCACAAATAAACAAAAAACTTGACCACTTCTGTTTTAGAAATTTACCTAAATATTTGTGGAATGAATATTGAGTAAATGCCAAACTGTATGCTAAGCTCTAAGGATTCCACAAGTATAAATCTGTTTTTCACTGTTAAGAAGTAGAGTCTAGAGGAAACTGTAGACAGATAATTAAATTGCAGTGAGCTATATGCTATCAGGCATATAATCAAGGCCTTTGGTGTGCTGAGGGGAGGGGTTTGTGAGGGTACTCAGAGGAGGCTTGATTTGAATGGTTCTAAATTATTTCACTGATATATTGTGGTCTTATGTTAAATTTTTTAAAATCTAAAGGTATCCAATAATCAGAGCACAGGATAAACAGAGATTAACAGTCTATTCACTTACTTCTGCACGGGTGCTAAGTTGCTTCAGTTGTGTCTGTTTGCGACCCTATGGACTGTAGCCCATAGGGTCCTCTGTCCATGGGATTCTCCAGGCAAGAATACTGGAGTGCGTGGCCATGCCCTCCTCCAGGGGATCTTCCTGACCCAGGGGCTGAACCTGCCTCCTGCAGCTCCTGCATTGCAGGTGGATTTTTTACTGCTGAGCCCCCGGGAAACTAATGTTTACTTGACACAGTACTCTCAAAATACCACAATATGTAAAAAACTGGTCTCCATTCTTGCTGACTATTAATATATATACATGTATGTATGTATGTATGTATATGGCATTTTTCCCCTTTTAGAGTGCCATCCTCTTTCCAAGCAGTATGCATTTAGGTATGTGTTTCTTTATCCCTCAAAGCTTTGAGACAGTCCCAGTGAGACCATATGCCATACAGAAATGTTAACATGTAAATAGCAAAAACCAATTGGTACATGGGAAGGTTCAAAGACTGCTAAGTTGTTGGTAAAGAGTTTTCAGATGAGTATGATAATATTTCAGTTAAGATTAGACAAGAAAACTTTAAAATTAAAAAGCAGCTTGTAATAGTAGCCTGTTCATGCCAGCTGGAGAAGGCAATGGCAACCTACTCCAGTACTCTTGCCTGGAAAATCCCATGGACGGAGGAGCCTAGTAGGCTGCAGTCCATGGGGTGGCAAACAGTCGGACACGACTGAGCGACTTCACTTTCACTTTTCAGTTTCATGCATTGGAGAAGGAAATGGCAACCCACTCCAGTGTTCTTGCCTGGAGAATCCCAGGGACGGCGGAGCCTGGTGGGCTGCCGTCTCTGGGGTCGCACAGGGTTGGACACGACTGAAGCGATTCAGCAGCAGCAGCAGCATTCATGCCAGCATTCTGTCTCGTTGAGAGGTACTGAAGGGACATTTCGTCCACAACTTTAGAAATTTGCCCCCCGTGACATTTATGGGTCTAGTTTTTTACACTTATCCTCAGAGTAACAATAACGACAATAATATTTTGAGTGATTATTATGCACCAGGCTCTGTTTAAAGTCTTTTTATCATCAAAATTAATCTCTAAGGTACTGATGAGGAAACTGAGACTCAGAGAAGTTAAGGAACTTCCTAGAGCCACGCACTTAAGCAAATACCATTGACCAGCTACCAGGTCACAGTAAGGATTCGAGCTGGGGAGACTGGCTCCCAAACTGTGCTGTCTCCCTAACTCTCCCCGACGTGTGTTAGATGTGAATAAAGGGGAATCTCTACATAAAATGGGTGTTTGTACTTTATTTTTCAAAGAGGTTATCTTCAGATCCCAATGAAAATGGAGCAGAGTCAGATGAAGAGCCGCTCCTAAGAAAGAGTTCTCGTCGGTTTGTCATCTTCCCAATCCAGTACCCTGACATTTGGAAAATGTATAAGCAGGCACAGGCATCCTTCTGGACAGCAGAAGAGGTAAGTAGCATCGCCGTCATCAGCAAACATGTTCTCTAGGGTAGTGTTCACATTTTCTATTACAGGATATTAACATTTTTGAACTTACATTGTAAAGTACCCTGAATAAGATCAGTTGTATATGATAATGTTTGAAATTCCTGAGACTGAATACAGCATTCTCCAATGTTTTGGGTTTAGACTTCTACCTATAAACGTGTTTTCTTCTGCAAAAATGTAATCTCAGTCTGCCAGATTTTTACCTCTAATATGTTTTCGAACATTGTCCTTTTTTTTTTGGCATTTTTAATTCTTGGTTGAGCTGAATCTTTGTGGCTGCATGCGAGCTTTCTCTAGTTGAGGTGAGCGGGGCTACTCTTTGCCGCGGTGCGCATGCTGCTCGTTGTGGCGGCTTCTCTTGTTGCGGAGCGCAAGCTCTAGGTGCATGGGCGTCAGGAGTTACAGCACGTGGGCTTAGTAGCTGTGCTGCCCTGGCTTAGCTGCCCCGCACCATGTGGGTTCTTCCCAGACCTGGGATCGGACCCTTGTCCCCTACACTGGCAGGCAGCTTCTCATGCACTCCACCACCAGGTAAGTCCCATTTTCCATTTTTGAACAGACTTTTGGTTTGCTGTGACTAAATAAGACTAGTTTTTACTTCCAGTCCATGGAATAAGCAAATAAATAAATAAATTTACAGCTATAGCTGATGGTGCTGAAAGAGCTGCCACACAAGGAATTTGCCCAGGCAATGTACTCAACTTCTGAACTGCTGGCCGGAATTCACCATGCTCCTCCCTGTCTGGCTCTGCCCTCAGCCACATCAAACCTGGCACAACTGCCCAAGCAGACAGGACAGCTGTGGAATGTTTTCTCTTACTGTGGCAATTTCCCCTAGGAAATGAATTGAACACAGCAAATTAGAAAATGCTCGCTGGTTTGGTAAGGGCAGTTGGTCATGCAAGCAGTTGCTCCATAGTCTGCAAATAATCATTGTCTTCATCTTTGAATGTGATGGATGATACCTGTATATCACTCTGTTCTCTGGGTGTGCATATTTGCCTGTATACTGCATATAGATATAGCTATTTGTGTAGATATATTTGGATCTATCCATCTATTGGTATCTATAGATCTGTTTATTTACCTTTTTTTGTTGTTGAAAAATTGATTCTTTATATACACTGTTAAGAGTGCAGGTGCTGGAGCCAGCTGAGGTTCAAATCCTGGGTCTACCACGTACTACCTGTCCACTGGGGAAGTTGCTCTGGGAAGCCACTCTGTATCCTCGTCAGTAAACTGGGCTAATAGTACCTAGTTCATTGGGTGGTTGTGTGGATTCATTAGCTGTGTAGAATGTTAGTGGGCATGTAGTGAGAACCAAATAAATTCAAGCTACTAGTTTATACAGAATGGAGGAGATTTGTACTAGATATCAGAAGGCACCAATTTTTGAAGCTTCTGTTACACTAATTTTATCCACCCACCCATTTTTGTTACTTTATATTTGTTAACATTATTAACATCTTTGTTATATTGTAGTTAGCATGTAGAACAAAAAAACCCCAAACAAACCAAAAACCCAGTATTTTCATATGGAGCCATAGTGGTAGGCACACCTGACGGTCCCTAACTGTGATTTTTAAAAAGCTTTTTGTTAAATGTCATTAAGAGAACAAATAGGTTACACAGGTGGCTTTTTCATTCATCATGTTAAAAAGGTACTTGTGATACTTGTGCAATTACATTTCATCAAGAAATTTCTTGGATCTTTTAAGAAGTGTACTATGTGTTGACTATGACTTAAAAATACTACTTTTGAAAAATTAAAATATACAGGTTGGTACATATTTTATGCTTCCCAGGTGGCTCAGTGGTAAAGAATCCAACTGTCAATGCAGAAAATGTGGATTTGATTCCTGGGTTGGGAAGATCTCTTGGAGGAGTAAATGACAACCCACTCCAGTATTCTTGCCTGGAAAATCCCACGGACAGAGGAGTCTGGTGGGCTACAGTCCACGGGGTTGCAAAGAGGCAGACATGACTGAGTGACCTAGCACACACGCATGCGTGTACATTTTTTACAGACAGCTGATAGGAAGATTCAAATACATAATTAATTGGGAAGTCAAACACATTTTTACTTCCATATATTATTCATTTAAACAAATTATGTAAGTTACACTTTAATTATGTTTAGATTTCATTGTTTTACCAGTGATTTACCTTTTTTCTTAAATATGACTGATCGCTCAAGACTTGATTTAGAAGACAAAGTTCTGGGTTTTTTTTTTTTTTAAAGCTATTTAGGCAGTTCTGTCGGAGAAGGCAATGGCACCCCATTCCAGTACTCTTGACTGGAAAATCCCATGGACGGAGGAGCCTCGTAGTCTGCAGTCCATGGGGTCACTAAGAGTCAGACACGGCTGAGAAACTTCACTTTCACTTTTCAGTTTCATGCATTGGAGAAGGAAATGGCAACCCACTCCAGTGTTCTTGCCTGGAGAATCCCAGGGACGGGGGAGCCTGACGGGCTGCTGTCTATGGGGTTGCACAGAGTCGGACACAACTGAAGCGACTTAGCAGCAGCAGGCAGTTCTGTTACCAATAGTTTGCAATCAATCTTCAGATTGTGAAACTGAGAATTTATTCAAGTGAATAAAGCTGGGCAAAAAAATTTACCTTTTAGGAATGGAAAATAATGTAGATAAGTTTAATATTTAAGAGTGAGCATATTGTACTATTAAAATATAGTGTCAGGAGTATAATACACAAAAACCAGGAAGATGTCAGTTTAACCTGAGTGAACTCTTAACATTATAGAATAGGACCTGACTTTTAGCTTGCATATTTTAAAAGATGCATGCAAATATTTCCTCTCTGCTCCATTGTATCCCCAACATTTAGCACAGTGCCTGTCATGTAGTTGGTGTTCAGTAAACATTTAAAACATAAAGTAATGGGAAAAGGATTTTGGAAAAGAACACAAATGATTGAAGAGATGAAACTTTAGTCTTTTTTGGAATAGTCAAAGAGATTAGGGCTTTTTAGAATAAATAAATAAAGAACAAAAGACAATTCAGTTCAGTTCAGTCGCTCAGTCGTGTCAGACTCTTTGCGACCCCATGAACCACAGCACGCCAGGCCTCCCTGTCCATCACCAACTCCCGGAGTCCACCCAAACTCATGTCCATTGAATCGGTGATGCCATCCAACCATCTCATCCTCTGTCGTCCCCTTCTCCTCCTGCCCCCAATCCCTCTCAGCATCAAAGTCTTTTCCAATGAGTGAGCTCTTCGCATCAGGTAGCCAAAGTATTGGAGTTTCAGCTTCAGCATCAGTCCTTCCAATGAACACCCAGGACTGATCTCCTTCAGGATGGACTGGTTGGATCTCCTTGCAGTCCAAGGGACTCTCAAGAGTCTTCTCCAACACCACAGTTCAAAAGCACCAATTCTTCTGCGCTCAGCTTTCTTTATAGTTCAACTCTCACATCCATACATGACCACCGGAAAAACCATAGCCTTGATTAGATGGACCTCTGTCGACAAAACACATTTCAAATGTTTGTGAGATTATTATGAAACATTTGTAAGAGATCTTCCAGAGACAAAATCTACAAGGTACATTTAGAGACAATTTTAAAATTGTAGATTCTACCAAACTCTAGAGTACTTTACTGTTAATTCCAAGGACTAGTTCCAATAAACATTTTCCAAAATATTTCTATTCCCAGAGAAAGCTGTACCTATAAATTGTTTTAAAACCCAGATTATTACCTGTCTGACATTACTTCTGGGTATAAAAGTAGATTAACTAGCAGTAAAGTAGCAAGTACAACTGCTTAACAGGTGTCTAGTTATCTGTCTAACACGTTGGTAAATATTGTATAAAATGTTAAAGCCCTGGTTGCTGAAAATCATTAGTATTTTCACCTCAGTTTCTTCTTGACCAGTTTCTAGCCTCTCTTTCCATTTTGCCCCTTCCTTCATTTCTTCTAGATTGCAGTTTTTCTCCCAACTTTATTGCTATAATTGACATATAACATTGTGTAGTTATAAAGTATACAACATATTGCTTTAATACACTTATGTATTGCAAAATGATTACCACCATAGTGTTAGTTAACACCTGTATCCCATCACATAGTTGCCATTTCTTTTATGTGGTTAGAATAGATTAGGTTAATGTTTTGAAAGGACATCCTGGCCAGCTTCTCAATTAGCTAAAAGATAGAATTCTTCATAATGTTTTGATTTTGTTGTGTTCCTTTGTAACTGTGTTAGTTTGAGCTGATATGATATAATAATATCATAAAGTAGATGGCTTGCAAACAGCAGAAATTTATTTCTTACAGTTCTGGAGGCTGGAGATTCTAAGATCAAGGTGCCTGCAATTTTGATATCTGACGAGGGCTTGCTGCCTGGTTCATGTCTTCTTACTATGTCCACACATGGCAGAAGGGGCAAAGGAGTTCTCTGAGGTCTCTTATATCAGGGCACTAATCCCATTCATAAGGGTGATCTAATCATTTCCCAGGGTTTCCTGGTGGTTTAGCAGTAAAGAATCTGTTTGCCAATGCAGGAGATGTGGGTTCGATCCCTGGGTCAGGAAGATCCCCTGGAGAACAAAATGGCAACCCACTCCAATATTCTTGCCTGGAAAATACCATGAACAGAGGAGCTTGGTGGGCTACAGTCCATGGGGTCACAAAGAATTGGACATGACTTAGTGACTACACAGCGACAACAAATCACTTCCAAAAGGCTCCACCTCCAGATATCATCACACTGAGGATTAAGTTTCAATATGGATTTTGAGCAGGCACAAATAGTCGATAGCAAGAGTAATAACTTTTTTCATTTTTCACATTTTGCTGCAAAGATGTCCCACTTAACGTTGGGACAGAAGTCAGTTTTCTATACTTTGAGAAGAATTTAAGTTAAATTTTTTGAAAATCTTTTAATTTCAGGTTGATTTATCAAAGGATCTTCCTCACTGGAACAAGCTCAAATCGGAAGAGAAGTATTTTATCTCTCACATCTTAGCCTTTTTTGCAGCCAGTGATGGAATTGTGAATGAAAATTTGGTGAGATTTTGGTTTCTACTTTTGTTCTCATTCAGCAGTTAAATGACAGTGATGGCAGTAAGATAATCAGACTGAACCTGAAAAATGTCTAAGAAATTAACCAAATGAAGCTTAACTCTTGAAAAATTTTTTCTGATGAAGTGTCAAAGGCAAGTTTTCATTTGTATTTGACCCCACCCCCCACAAATATCATGAAACCAAGCATATTGTACCAATAATGACTGCTTACAAGGCATAAGCATGAGTTTGTGTTTAGTCTTAGATAGTAATCCCAATAAAGAATCTGCCCCTTAATAACCTTTCCAGAGCTCTTTAATAGAACACTGGGTCTGGCTCCCACTGTATTATGATTGGTTATGAGGCATGCTTTCTTACTAAAAAGAATGGGAAGATGCAAACTTTCGTTATCAACTGGTAGGGGCTTCAGTAGATCTACTTAAGGTCAATTCTACAAAGCAAAATAATTGTTTTTAGTAGATGTTCTAAAATTTATTTGGCTTTATAGGTAGTATTTCCAACTTACAGGTCAATTTATTTAATTGCTTAAGAATACAGTATGCAACTAATTGTGGAGGGTTGATGGATTAAACAGTACCACTTAGAATAATTCATAAGGTCTTTCTGACCTGTTTGTGGCATCACAGGTGATTCTTATGTGATAATTCTAATATTCAGGTTCTGATTTACAGTGTTTAATGAGAGCCCGTAGAATTGGATGTATTTATTTCCCTTGTTTTTTTAGGTGGAGCGCTTTAGTCAGGAAGTACAGGTTCCAGAGGCTCGCTGTTTCTATGGCTTTCAAATTCTCATCGAGAATGTTCACTCAGAGATGTACAGTTTGCTAATAGACACTTACATCAGAGATCCCAAGAAAAGGTATTACTGCTGAGATTTTATTTACAAAGCTCTATCTATCACTTGGTTATGTTGATATTAGGAAACTAAATATAGGGAAAGATTATTCAAATATGGAAGTTTAGGAATACACTATTTTCTATTACTCAGTAATGTGTTGGGTTAAAAAAAAAACTTGCACAGGACCAATAAATCTTTGGAAATTATAACTTAAACTGTTCATCAGCACATTTTGTTTAGAAATTAAATATTCTAATTTAGTCAGTTTTGTATCAGACCAGATTCAAACCACTAATTTGAGTTTTATTTTGACTTCTATAGTTTATGGAGTTGCCAAAATACAGAGAAACTCCAGATTCTATGCATACCATAAATTGCATAGAATCAAATATAGTATGATTAAAAACAAGTGAATTGGGAATTTCCCGGTGGTCCAGTGGTTAAGACTTGGAACTTTCATTGCCGTTTCAGGGCTCAGGTTTTGATCCCTGGTTGGGGAACTAAGATCCTACAAGTCTTGTGGTGCAGCCAAAAATAAAAACAAACAAAAAACCCAAGTGAATAACTTTGCCATTAATTCTTCTGTTTTTACAGAGAATTTTTATTTAATGCAATTGAAACAATGCCATATGTTAAGAAAAAAGCAGATTGGGCCTTGCGATGGATAGCAGATAGAAAATCTACTTTTGGTATGTAACTTTAATTTATATTTGATCAAATTTGCTTAGGTTATACAATACTATTTTACATGGTATAATATCACTATTCCTAAGAATTAATTGGAAGCTGGTGAAAAAATAATCTAAATCTGTTATATATTCTGTTTATTAAATTAAAAGTTGAAAGATTAAAAGGTCAGTGCATAATTTCAGGTAAAGATGAATATCTGGGACAACCCAGACGGATAGGGTGGGGAGGGAGGTGGGAAGGACACATGTATACCTGTGGCCAATTCATGTGGATGTATGGCAAAAACCATCACAATATTGTAAAGTTATTATTCTCCAATTAAAATAAATTAATTAAAAGAAAAGAAGAATCAAAGAATCAATCACATAGACTCGGACAAGAATATTAGAGCAAGACTATATGCTTTGAGTAATGTTTATTTTTTCCCTAAAATAAAGCAAGTCAGAGTCCTAATATTTTTCAGAAACAAATATATAGATTAGTGCACTCAATTAAGGCAAGAACAGTTTGCAATAACAGGCTTATTTTTCAAATAAGTTAAATGCAGACACCTTGTGGGATGAATTGAGATCCAATAACATTTTTCTAAGGAAAGAACATTGTCTCATATACAGTAGTTGCTCAATAAACATTTATTACATATAATTAAAATATTCAGATATTTAATATAAGTAGCCCTAAGTACCTTTCTTATTCTTAATCTATTTCAAATTGATTGTCTTTACTTCCTGGTTTTATTCATTATGTGCAGAAGGAGATCTCAAAATTTTCAGTTTGTACTCCTTTGCACTCTTAAAAATTATTGAGGGCTCCAAAGTGATTTTATTTATATGGTTGTATCTATGGCAGAGAAGGCAATGGCACCCCACTCCAGTACTCTTGCCTGGAAAATCCCATGGACGGAGGAGCCTGGTAGCCTGCAGACATTTAAATATTAGAAATTAAAACCAAGAAACTTTCAAAATATTTACTAATTAATGGATATTAAATTAACAGTAACAATCCATTATATTTTAAAATAAATAATGTATATTTATGCAAAGAAATACTGTATTTTTTTAAAAATCAGTGAGAATAACCTAGTTTTTTATTTTTGCAAATCTTTTTAATGTCTGCTTTATAGGAGGATGGCTGGATTATATCTGCTTCTGCATTCAATTTGTTGCAGACTGTTGTTTTGGTTGAAGTATATGAAGAAAATCTAGCCTTCTTCAGATATGTAGTTACGAAAGGGAGGAGTATTTTACCAGGTTTTTCAGATTGTTTTGATATGTCATGTAGCCTCTGGAAAAACATCACTCTATATTAATGAGAGAATGATGGTAATAATGATAAATAATGCCTTAGTATCACTATGAAAATTGTTTTCACCTCATAGACCTCCTGGTCTATGGATCTCCAGGGATTCCTGGCTAACACATTGAGAACCAGTGATTCAGTGTAAGATGTGGACAAGTAAGTAGTATATCAGGGAAGAAACACATATGTGGCATTGCCTTGAGTTCATTTTGATAATGAGAAAAGCAGTGGTTTTCAATGTGCATAAAAATCATCTGGAGAATTTTGGAAAAATTCTGCAGATTCCTGGTTCTCACCAGAGAGTGATCTGCATTTTATACCCAGCTAATTATCTCATGTGAAGAGCTGACTCATTGGAAAAGACTCTGATGCTGGGAGGGATTGGGGGTAGGAGGAGAAGTGGACAACAGAGGATGAGATGGCTGAATGGCATCACCGACTCGATGGACATGAGTTTGAGTAAGCTCTGGGAGTTGGTGATGGACAGGGAGGCCTGGCGTGCTGCAATCCATGGGGTTGCAAAGAGTCGGACACGACTGAGCAGCTGAACTGAACTGAATTATTTCAAAATTGATTGAGAGGCACATGGTGAGAAACTGGCTTTAGAGAAAAACAAAGGGAAACATAAGTGTTCAATATGCAGTGAAGAGATTAGTATGTCTAGGAAATGATGGAAAATTATGGTGTGCCTCGCAGGAAGCATGTTTTCATGACACTACCAGAGAAGTAACCTAGAAAGAGAGAAAATACAGGAGGGCAGCAGTCATCCTATGGCAATCTGCTTAGTTTTTTAAAAAGTGTCATATACTGCTTACTTTAAAAATATCTTTAAAGAACTTTAAAACATTAAATATACAGATTAAACTTTAATATATGTAATGAAATTATGTTCAAACATCAAAAAAGTATAAGTTCTACAATCTTAATGCATTGCATCATAGAGGTTAGCTGTATATTAAAAATACATGCTTCCCTATCTCTAAGACAAATCATGATGCCTTTGCAATTCATCATAGCTTTTATAAGAAGCATTTTGAAAGTCTCTTTGTGGTTCACATCTATTCTTGAAAATTTGTAAAAAAAAAGAAAAGAAAAGAAGGCTATTCTTTTTGGAGAGGATTATAGGATGATAAGGGGTGAAGTGAAGTGAAGGGTTGCAAAGAGTCGGACACGACTGAGCGACTTCACTTCACTTCACCCCTTATCATCCTATAATCCTCTCCAAAAAGAATAGCCTTCTGTAATTATTTCTGTTATGATTTTCATTCTGTAGCATTCATGTGTGGAGAAGGCAGTGGTAACCCACTCCAGTACTCTTGCCTGGAAAATCCCATGGATGGAGGAGCCTGGTAGGCTGGAGACCATGGGATCGCTAGGAATCGGACACGACTGAGCAGCTTTGCTTTCACTTTTCACTTTCATGCATTGGAGAAGGCAATGGCCACCCACTCCAGTATTCTTGCTTGGAGAATCCCAGGGACAGGGAAGCCTGGTGGGCTGCCATCTATGGGGTCTCACAGAATCAGACACGACTGAAGTGGCTTAGCACCAGCAGCAGCATTCATGTGAATGCATAGAATAGTTAAAATGACAATGTTCCTCTTAGTCAC
The DNA here is from genome assembly GCF_032405125.1 of Capricornis sumatraensis. NCBI lineage: Eukaryota > Metazoa > Chordata > Mammalia > Artiodactyla > Bovidae > Capricornis > Capricornis sumatraensis. The sequence continues at coordinate 81,044,576 of NC_091079.1, forward strand.
AGATGTATAAAATTATAGTCTTGTTCCCTTACAAATAAATGTTCATGTGATATCACATTTATGTTGATTAAAAATGTCTCCATTTTAACTATCCATTCTTATTAACAGTAAGATGAAAATACAGTAATCTATGTAAATAAATGATAAAGCTCCATGCTAAAACACGCAGCTCACTAGTCTAAAGAGCTATTTTTGTTTTCAAAGGGGTCAGCCGAGCATAGTATGCAAACATACATGTATATACATACTGCATTCAAAACATCTACCTGCACCCATACCCATAGGCATGTGTGGCACAGATAAATCACTTTTTTTTTTTTTTTTGAGTGTGGAAGGCTCTCCAGATTTCAAGACCTGCAGGAGTCCAGTGTTGAACAAAGCACCTGAAGTAGAGGTGCTTTTCTGCTCTAGTAGGTTGAAGTAGCAAATTTCTTCCATTGAAGACTTGGCTGTCTTGTTGATTTTATTTTTGGCAAAACAGTTATGATATGGTTGTTTAAAAAATATATATGTAAAAACATATATTATCCATAGGTAAGCTTGAACATGTCTGCAGTATATATTAATATTTCAGAAAGTGAAGCTATTTTTTTCTCCCCTAGGGGAAAGGGTGGTGGCCTTTGCTGCTGTAGAAGGAATTTTCTTCTCGGGATCTTTTGCTGCTATATTCTGGCTAAAGAAAAGAGGACTCATGCCTGGACTCACTTTTTCCAATGAACTCATCAGCAGAGATGAAGTAAGGAGTAAAGTCTTCTTCTAGTTCTATTTGTATTCCTAGCTGGTGTTCATTCAGTTTTCTTTCCCTTGAAAATGCTTATGGTGACACAGATATCCTGGTAATTGAAATAAGAAGTCATTTCTTCCTTGGGTTTTAAGTCTGTGTTTTCCTCCTATCTCTCTTAGTGTTTCTTCTCAACCTCTGTGCATCTTTATGCATCAAAGTACTCCTGAGTTCCCACCTTAGCCTCTTTCCTTCCCTCTACATGGCCTCCTGGTTGATCTTATTTATTCCCATGGAATCATCTGCCACTTAGGTGCTTATAAAAACTACAACTTTATCTTTAGCCCAGTTATTCTTTCCTGAGCTCCAAACCCATATATTCACGTGCATGTTTAGATATTTTCTCCTGGAAGGCTCCACAGATATCTCAAGCCTAGTATTTCAGGAAATCAAACTCATCATTTTCTCCCAAATTATGTTCTTCCTGTTTTCTCTATGTCATTGAGCAAAGGTATCTTCTATCCAATCATCCAAATTTGAAATCTGGGAGTCATTTTAGATTGCTTCTTTATTTTTTTAGCCACATTCAGTCAGTAACTAAATCTTGTTTCTCTGTCTGCAACACTCTTTCCATCTTTACTACACCTCCTTTTTTCCAGCTCTTGATTACCTTCTCACAAGTTGCCACTTAAAACTTTCCTGACCCAATTAAGGAAAACTGACCACTCTTTCTTTTGCATATACCTTTGAAACCTGAACTTGTCCCTATTTTAGGTTCCATAGCGTATATTGTACTTGTCTCTCTAAGCTCAAGTGCAGAAACCTTGTCATTGATCTTCTTTTCTCAGGGTTTAGACGGTTACAGCCATTCTGCTCACATTGATTGACTTATCCTGGCTTCTTAGCTTATTTCCATATTGACCTTGTCAAGTTATTTAATTTCTCTGAGCCTCAGTTTCTTCAACTATACATCTTAACAGGGTTTTGTTAAAATGCAATGAAATAGTATATATGAAAGTACTTTTCAAGTGCCACAAAATGCTTTGTGAAATTACATTTTGTTTCATGTCTTTAAATTTCTAGTTATTTTAATTAATGTCATGTATGATTATTACAGAGAATTAAAATAATAAAATCATTCAATCTCAAAACGCCTTTCATATTGTATTGATATTTCCTTCTAGACTATTTTCTGCATTTCTACGTTTCAGTTCAGTTCAGTTGCTCAGTCGTGTCCGACTCCTTGCAACCCCATGAGTTGCAGCACACCAGGCCTCCCTGTACATCACCAACTCCCGGAGTTCACCCAAACTCATGTGCATCAAGTCGGTGATACCATCCAGCCATCTCATCGTCTGTCGTCCCCTTCTCCTCCTGCCCCCAATCCCTCGGCTGAGTGCCGAAGAATTTATGCTTTCGAACTGCGGTGCTGGAGAAGACTCTTGAGAGTTCCTTGAACAGCAAGATCAAACCAGTCCATCCTAAAGGAAATCAATCCTGAATACTCTTTGAAAGGACTGATGCTGAAGCTGAAGCTCCAATACTTGGGCCAACTGATGCAAAGAGCTAACTCAATGGAAAAGACCCTGATGCTGGGAAAGATTGAAGTTAGAAGGAGAAGAGGGCGACAGAGGCTGAGATGGCTGGATGGTATCACCAATGCAATGGACGTGAACTTGGGCAAACTCCAGGAGATGGTGAGGGACAGGAAGGCCTGGCCTGCTGCAGTCCGTGGGATTGCAAAGAGTCAGACATGACTAGGTGACTGAACAATAACATTTTAAAGGCCATCATACTTACTTGTAGATTTCTTTCCAGAAATACAATAACAATTTGTAGCACCACCTAACGATATATGAATATGTCTTTTCTACGACAATTGGGAAGTTCTTCCAATTCTCCTTAAGTAATCCTTCCTTCTCCATTGATTTCTGATATCTTCTTTATTATATATTAAGGATTCAAGTATACTAAAACCTGTTTCAAGGCTTTTCCTTTAACCTGTGTGACAAATTTCATGCTGTAACAAACTATTTTCATTATTATAGTCTTTTATGTTTTAATAATTAGTAGGCTAAATCTCAAAACTTTTAAAGTATTCCTGAAAGATTCTGCTCATTTAGTCTTGCAGATTAATGTTTTAACTTAAAAACAGTCCCACTGGGATTTTGATTGGAGTCGCTTTAAACCTCAAAATTAATTTTATTCTCTTATTGATTTAACAATTACAAGTACCTTCCTTTTTCATACTCATCTCTGTAATTGGTAGCTAGCTATTGGTTCTAATCGATATTTACATTATCACCTATCAGGAGTATATCTGAAATTCTGCCTTTGGTCATTTGAAATATCCTCTTGAGTCAAGTGGGAGGGGTATGTTTTACTAGTAAATTTTCTAAAATTAGTTATTTAAAGAGGCTTTTTCTTGTGTGTGGTTTTTTTTAATGATTTCTTCTGGGAATGACAATTTAACTAGGAAAATAATCCTTGGAACACAGCCTTTGATTTGAGCCTCATCTTTCAATTGTCTTTGGTTTTTTGTTGAGTCTTTTAGAAAAGGGTAAACAGCTGTGATGTTTAATCCTCTAAAGTGCGTATTCCTTCCTTCCTCTCCTCCCTTGTTGGCTTACAAAATTATTTCTTTTTCTGTGTAGTTTAGAAATGTTAATTGACTCTGCCTTGTTGTCAGTATCTAATTGTTAATTTTGTTTAGAACTCCATCATCCTTCTATGTCTCTGACCACCTTCTCTTTTTTGTTTTAACTTTTTGAAAAATTTTTCAGTTGTTTTCAGCTTTATACCATCTGTTCTGTGTTTTGAAATTCCAGTTATTGTAGGCTGAGTCTCCTTGCACTGTTTTCCAATTATTTAAGATTCTATAACGTTTCATGTATTTGCACAACAAATCTATTCTCAAGGTATTTCACAAATTTGTTTACTTCTGTCTTTGAGTTTTCTGCAATGTCATTTCTGCTTTACACAGCTTCTGATGGTATCCTTAATTCTTCAGTTTCCATTTTCCTCGCACTGAATTTATTTTTATCTTGAACCATTCTTGTTTAATATAACTGTTGTGTTTTTGAAATCTGAGTTTTTCAATCTGTCTTAATTTTTAAAAAGTTAAAAATAAATTAATTTTATTTTTGGTTTTTCTTACTTTGGTTTCCTTTCCAAAATGCTTTTGATTGCAGATTTGTTGGTTTTGTTGTTGTTCATTAATTCTTCTTTCACATTAATTAACTGAGATTCGCTGGCCTTGAAAATTTTTCATTATAGGTTATTATGATTGGCATTTTAATGAGATTTGGGGAAAAGAAGATCCTGGCCCTGTTAATCCTTCTTCCATCTTCCAGAAGTTCAGTGTTGCATTCCTAGCTTATATAAAGCCTGATATATCACTGTGTGAAAATAACTGATAAAACGTTCTTTGACAGTGGTATTTTTCTTCTGTTTTAGGGGCTACACTGCGACTTTGCTTGCCTGATGTTTCAATACTTGGTAAATAAGCCTTCAGAAGAAAGGGTTAGAGAGATCATTGTTAATGCCGTTGAAATTGAGCAGGTAAGCAGGGATGCTTATATAAGTAGCACATCTCTCTTTGATGTTTGACTGCTTTAGACTGACTCATGAAATTGCCATTTTGTAGGTCAAAATAGATATCAGAAATATTATATGGTCAACCTGGCAGTACCAATAGATGATGTATTACAATTATTATGTCAAGTTAAAATTTGGCTTATAAGCCAGTCTTTATTATATATTAAGATTTTATGTATACTAAAATTTGTTTCAGGACTATTTTAAAATTTCAGTTATATATCAAATTTCGTGCCATACCCAACTATTCTAATTATCTTAGCTTTAGATTTTTAGATTTTTAGCTACTAGAGGGCAGTGATGGTTTCTTGTTTTGAATTCCTTTTTTTTTTCTTTTTAACTTTTTATTTTAAATTGGAGCATAGCTGCTTAACAATGTTGTGGTAGCTTTGGGTATACAGCAAAGTGACTCAGCTATACATGTACATGTATCCATTCTCCCCTATTACTCCCCTTTCATCCAGGCTGCACGTAACACTGAACAGAGTTTCCTTTCCTATACAGTAGGTCCTTGTTGGTTGTATTCTTAAAAAACTAGCAAGATATCTAGCTTTAAGCATGCATCCTATGTTCATAAAATGAAGAAATAAATGAATTAGTGAATAGTAAAATGTGATTTATGGGCATGTAAAGATCTCTAAATAGAAAGACACAGATGCTTCACTTAGAATGTATTTTTATCATTTGAAAGAGCTAGTTGAAAAATAAGTAAGTTTTTACACTTAAGAAAAGTTTTCATATTTGAAGAGAGAAAAGTCACAAAATGGATTTTGGTATTTTTTTTTAATTTATCTGTTTTTTATTTATTGGTTTGGCTGCGTTGGGTCTTAGGTGCAGCATGTGCACGAGAGCTCAGTAGCTCTAAGGCATATGGGATCTTACTTCTCCGACCAGGGATCAGACTTGCAACCCCTGAATTGCAAGGCAGATTCTTAACCACTGGACCACCAGGGGAATCCCAGATTTTGGTATCTTGTATCACTTTTAGAACTAAATCCAAATGGTTAATATGTTTATTTTTCCTCTATTAACACTTCACCACTGTCATTAAGAATCTGCCTACAATGCAGGAGACCTGGATTCAGTTCCTGGGTTGGGAAGATCCCTGGGAGAAGGGAATGGCAATCCACTGCAGTTTTCTTGCCTGGAGGATTCCATGGACAGAAGAGCCTGGCAGGCTATAGTCTGTGGGGTTGCAAAGAGTCGGACACAACTGAGCGACTTTCACTTCGCGGTCATTCAATACAATGGAGTTCAGTTTATCTCCCAATGCTCAGATCCATTTCTAATACTTTCTCATTTTCTCTGTTAATTGTTTTTTCTTTCCCAGCTCCCTTTTAAGTCATGTTCACCACAGCAATCATCTTAGGTGAATCTTTTTCTAAATATTTCACAACAAAATATCTCCTTTCTTTCTATTGAGAAAGCATATAAATTTGGGTCCTACAAGTACTACTTTAAAAATACCAGTAATGTAGTAGTTAGTTTCAGTTTACTTTGGCTACTTGAGAATGTGAAATAGAGTGAACAGCAGCACCCCAAACCTTTTAAGCAAATGGGCATTGTTGGCCATGTTGCAAGAATTAATGCTAGTGTACTTTCCTCAAACAAGATCAGTGATTTAGAAGATTAAGAAAGCTAAAACCCTCTTTTTCTTTGGAAAATATATACTATTTATTATTCTTTCTTTGTACTTTATTCTGTTTTTATTTATGTCTCAGGAGTTTTTAACAGAAGCCTTGCCAGTTGGCCTCATTGGAATGAATTGCGTTCTGATGAAACAGTATATTGAGTTTGTAGCTGACAGACTGCTTACAGAACTTGGATTCTCAAAGGTAAGGTGTTTCAAACATATTACTACTAGCTAAAATGTTATAGTCAGGTAAGGACTCTAAAATACATACTATATTTCACTGAAAGCGTTTGTAACACACTAGTCTATTTTTTTTTAATGTTAAACTTTTTAATTTGTATTGGAGTATAGCCAATTAACAATATTGTGATAGTTTCAGGTGAACAGCAAAGGGACTCAGCTATACATATACATGTATCCATTCTCCCCCAAACTAGTCTATTTTGTAAATTGTCCATGAAAGGCTTGTTTTACCCAAACCAGTTGATTTTGCAAAATCCTTAAATGAAACTTAAAATGAAATTCATTAACAGAAGTAGAAGGCTGGTAAATCATAGAACTAATAAGCTCCATAAATTATTTTATAATAATTGTAGGTATCTGTTTACTAGGACCATCTTTAAGTAATTGGATTTAACATGCCGATATATGTTTACCCTGAGGTAAATCCCTATGTGTCTGTGTTGTAATTTGAGGCTTAATGCTTTTAAGTAGGAAATCATTATTAGGAGGACATTAGCTGTCATAATTTGACCCTTTGAAGTCAGTTGTCTTTAAGTTATTTCTGTCATTTTGTTTATCAGAGATAATGTACCTGAATTTTCATGGTGTCTTTCACATGAGATGGAGGCTGCAGCCACACTACCTGGGTTTGAATCCCAATTCCACCACTTGCTAGCAATGTGACCTTAGGCAAATCGCTTAACCACTGTCTCAGTTTCCTTATCTGTAAAATGAAGATAATAGCAGTCATCCTTACCACAGATTATTGGAGAAGGAAATGGCACCTCACTCCAGTGTTCTTGCCTAGAGAATCCCATGGACAGAGGAGCCTGGTGGGCTGCCGTCCATGGGGTCACAGAGAGTCGGGCACAACTGAGCGCACATGCACCACAAACGCCTGCTGATGAGCCGGCACACCTAGAGCGCTTAGAATAGTGTCACACATGCAGGAAATGAGCACCCGGTGGCCACGTGGTATTCATCATAAGTGTGACACTCATCACGGTTTCCTGTGTATTAATATTATACTGTTAATTAGAAATGTTAGGTTCTGATTTCTCATGGGAAGAGAAGTTTAAGTTATTGAGAAGCCTTATAAAATCCATGATGCTTGTGGGTAATCATTAACTCTCTTGATAATGCACTTATTTTCTGGTAACTACAAAGATATTGTGATGAGAATCAGATGGGACAAAGGTTTTTGGTAACTATAAATTGTAAAATATCACTATTTATATTGTTTTAGTTGGGAGATCCTCTCTTTCGCTGATCATTAATGAGATAAAGATATGACCTCTGAAATTTATAAATTGTGTGTTAAAAGAAATTGTTTCTCTTTCTAAGTTACATGTTTATCATAATAAAATTAATTTGCTTACTTAAAGCCTTAAAATGAACTCACTATCTTTTAACCCACCACCATATGTTTACACCCACACATCCTCCTTCTACTTATTGGAAAATTACAGACCTGTGGGTCTAGTTTTCCTTGGAAAGTTTGCTAATTGTAGGTATACAAAACATGCCTCCTAAGAAAATCTGGACACAGTACAAAACCTCAGTCTCCACAGGCCTACAAACTATCTCAGTAAATTCCAAAAAGCAGAAATTATACTGACTCTTAGATTTTAGTGCAATAAAATTAGAAATGAATAATAAAGGATTACCAGAAAGTTCCATCTACTTAGAAGTCAAAACTGTGTCCTTTAAAATGAGATTAAAAATGAAAACATAAACTAAATGACAATAAGATTACTGTATATCACAATTTGTAGATGCAACCAAACAGATCCCCAGAGGAAAATTTGTATCCTTCAAGGCATATATTAAGAAAGCGAGACAATTTTAAATGCATGAGCTAAAAAACTTTGAACTCAAGGAGCTAGAAAAGAAATTATTTTTATAATGATAATTTTTGGGCTTCCCTGGTGGCTCAGACAGTAAAGAATATGCCTGTAATGTGGGAGACCTGGGTTCAGTCCCTGGGTGGGAAGATCCCCTGGCGAAGGGAAGGGCAACCCACTCCAGTATCCTGGCCTGAGAATTCCATGGACAGAGGAGCCTGGCGGGCTACAGTCCATGGGGTCGCAAAGAGCTGCACACGACTGAGGGACCAATACACTTTGGTAAAATAAGAGGTTATTTAAATTAGCAAATGGTTGTCACTTATACAGAATTCCAAACAGAAGCCACATTAATGCTGTTTTCAACTTAGTTTTGGGTTAGTCGATAAATATTCAAGTACTTGTGTGTGTCAAAACCAAGCTACTTGATTGAGGCTGGCCTTAGCTGTTTTGCTCATGCGGTGAGTGATTTGGAAGATGCTCAGTTTTAAAATCTAGTGACCCTATGACTACTGTCCAGTGCACTTTCCACTGTATTCTGCCATGAGTGAAAGCTCACATTTTTACTGCCTTTTAACACTGTTTCTGACACAGTTTCACAGAGTTCCACTACATCAACCACACCCAGCATGTCTGCTTTTTTTGGGAAAAAATACACATAGCTTTATTAAGATATAAATGACAGAACATGCAATATGCCTATTAATAATGTACAATTCAATGGTTTTTGGTATATTTGCAGAGTTGTGCAACTATCACAACAATCTATTTGAGAACATTTTTATCTCTCCACAGAAAAATTCTATTCCCAGTTAGCAATCAGTCGCTTACCTTTGTTTCTTCCATCCCCCCATAGCCCTGCTGTTGCTGCTTAGTTGCTTCAGTTGTGTGTGACTCTGTGTGACCCTATGGACTGCAGCCTGTGTGGCTACTCTGTCCACGGGATTCTTTAGGCAAGAGTGCTAGAGTGGGTTGCTATGCCCTCCTTCAGGGGATCTTCCCAACCCAGGGATCGAACCCCAGACTCCTGCCTTGCAGACAGACTCTACCCTTGAGCCACCATGGGATTCTCTAGGCAAGAACACTGGAGTGAGGTGCCATTTCCTTCTCCAATAATCTGTGGTAAGGATGACTGCTATTATCTTCATTTTACAGATAAGGAAACTGAGACAGTGGTTAAGCGATTTGCCTAAGGTCACATTGCTAGCAAGTGGTGGAATTGGGATTCAAACCCAGGTAGTGTGGCTGCAGCCTCCATCTCATGTGAAAGACACCCATGAAGATTCAGGTACATTATCTCTGATAAACAAAATGACAGAAATAACTTAAAGACAACTGACTTCAAAGGGTCAAATTATGACAGCTAATGTCCTCCTAATAATGATTTCCTACTTAAAAGCATTAAGCCTCAAATTACAACACAGACACATAGGGATTTACCTCAGGGTAAACATATATCGGCATGTTAAATCCAATTACTTAAAGATGGTCCTAGTAAACAGATACCTACAATTATTATAAAATAATTTATTGAGCTTATTAGTTCTATGATTTACCAGCCTCCTACTTCTGTTAATGAATTTCATTTTAAGTTTCATTTAAGGATTTTGCAAAATCAACTGGTTCGGGTAAAACAAGCCACCATAGCCTAGGCATTACTAATCTAGTTTTTGTCTCTTCAGATCTGCCTATTCTGTAATTCCCACTTCATATAAATGGAATCATACAATATATAGTGCATACTGTATACTGGTATATGGTATATACAAAGTCAACATAATGTTTTAAAGTTCCATTCACGTTAGCATGTATCAGTACTTTTTTCCCTTGTTATGGCCAAATAATATTGCATTGTATAATTATACCTAATTTTGTTTATCCATTTATTGGTTGATGGTGGCATCTGGGTGGCATTTTTTGGCTATTATGAAGAATGCTGCTATTAACATTCTTGTGTAAGTTTTTGTGGGAAGATATGTTTTCACTTATCTTGGATACCTAACTAGAAAACAAACTGTTGAGTCATATAGTGACTCTATCTTTAATCGTTAGAGGAACTACCAGACTGCATTATTTTATATTAACACCAGCAGTATATGAGGGTTCCAATTCCTCCACATCCTCACTAACACTTACTGTCTTTTTTCTCCTTCCGGTTTTGTTGAGATATAATTGACATATAGTGTTGTTTAAGTTCAAGATACACAGCATAATGATGTGACTTCCATACATCAGGAAGTGATAACCACAATAAGTTGTCTTTTTTACTACACACCTACAGCCATCCTGTGTGCTTAGTCGCTAAGTCATGTCCAACTCTTTGCGACCCATGGATCATAGCCTGCCAGGCTCCTCTGTCCATGAGATTTCCCAGGCAAGAATACTGAAGTGGGTTGCCATTTCCTTCTCCAGGGGATTTTCCCAGGGGATTCTCCAGGGATTGAACCCAGGTCTCCTGCATTGCAGGCAGATTCCTTACCATATGAGCCTTCAGGGAAGTGTCAGCAGCCATCCTAGTGTGAAGTGGTGTGAAATGGTATCTTATTGTGGCCTTGATTTGCATCTCCCTAACAGATAATGATTTTGAGCATCTTTTCATATACTTATTGACCTTTGGTAGGTATTCTTTAGAGAAGCATTTATCCATTCAGATCCTTTGTCCATTCTAATTGGGTTATTTGAATATGTTCTTTTCTCTGGTATTCATAATTACTGCCTGAATATTCCAAATTTAAAAATTCTCTTTTATTGTTCCTCACGAATCATCAATATGTCTCAGTTTCCATCAAGCTGTATCTCCAAGCCTGCTTCTTGAATTCAGAAGCAGTGAAAAAGCTTCTTGTCAACATGTGTTCCATTTTCTGTTTGGGGTTACAATAGACAGCATTTAGTCTGTCTTCCCTGATGATGGTTCCTTAACAGCAATCTGAAGATTACACGTCTCCTGTGAACTGAGAAACATTTAGGTCCACAGTACATTGTTAATAACGTAATATTCTGTAGTATCACGTAGATGTGATAGCCTAGTGGTGGTGGTTTGGTTGCTAAGTCGTCCAACTCTTTGGACCCCATGGACTGCCGCATGCCAGGTTTCCTTGTCCTTCATTATCTCTTGAAGTTTGCTTAAACTCATGTCCATTGATTCAGTCATGCCATTCAACCACCTCATTCTCTGTCGCCCCCTTCTCCTCCCACCCTCAATCTTTTCCAGCTTCAAGGTCTTTTCTAATGAGTTGGCTCTTCACCTAGTAATAATACCTGTGGAAAATGCCTATAATATCTTTGGTGTTTTAGAGTTCTCAAGCTGTGAAAACATTTTAGTTTGGTATTAAATCTTCTATTTCGTGAAATAATCTTTTTTTTTCCTTTCAATTTCTGAGAACACCAGAGTTGCTAGTATAGTTCCTTTAAGAGGCTAGTAGGCGATCTTAGTCATCCTAAAATGTATCCGTCTTGGGCTGCCTCCAGGACCCTAGGGAATATGTGATCTCCAGGTGATGATACATGGTGTTGGGAGACCCCAGTTATCTGTTGCTCTTCTTATGTGATGCAATTTGCTTCTTCAGAATGTCTAACAATATTTCTTTTCTTTTCAGGTTTTTCAAGCAGAAAATCCCTTTGATTTTATGGAAAACATTTCCTTAGAGGGGAAAACAAATTTCTTTGAGAAACGAGTTTCAGAGTATCAGCGTTTTGCAGTTATGGCAGAAACTACAGATAATGTCTTCACCTTAGATGCAGATTTTTAAAACCCTCCCCATATCGAAACTAATCATTGGTAAATAGCAAGCTATTTTTCTCTTCTTAAAAATGAAACACAAACCCAAAATATCTCCTTTAGGGCTTAGGAGTTTGCTCAAAAGGAAATCTGAAACCAAATATCAATCAAGTTGATTTTATAGAAATATCCTTTAATTTTACTGTTTATCAGTCAGAGTATGACCTCCAAATAATTTTGTTTCATCCCTAAAATATAAGATGGCATTCTGTAGTTGTTAAGAGCATGGGGTGAGGGGTCAGATAGAATTTGAGATTCTGTCCTACTTTGTGTGACCCTTGGAAAGTCAGTTAATCTGTCTAAACCTCAGATGAATGTAAACCCTAAAGTGAATGTGATAGCAGGTTCTAAATTCATAGTGTGTATGAGGATCTCAATCCCACGACATGGGTTCTCAGCCAATACTGCTGTTGCGGCCTCCTCCTCTCTCTCTCCCCCTTCTCCCTCTCCTGTTACTATTATTATTAATAGTGTTAATTGCAGTGATGTGATAAAATTCTCCGTCTCCTCAAAGTAACTGTGATTCTAGGTCCTAAGATCTAGAATTAGATCTTTGTGTTTTTAATGTTTTAGAAGAGTGTAAATATTTCCTCAAAAAGATTGTACTTGTCATTAACATGAGAATAACTTCTTTGACTTTCTCAGCGTTATAGTTAAGGACATTTGGTTCTTAGCTGCTTTGGGCAGAATACTCCAGAGTGGAATCCTTGAGGTTTTCATGACAGTTGACCTTGTAAGCAAAATGATTCTGCTCCTTTAGAAATTAAAAGGATCATTTTAGCCAGATGTAGCCCTGAAATGTTTAAAACCAGGGTGAATTAGCTAGAATGGTATTTCCCAAAGAGTATTATAAGAGCTGTTAGCCTGTCTAGGTCTTTTGTGGGGAGAACAAAAAAGATTCTGTGGTCAAATGAGTTTGGGAAATGTTGTATGCTCCATTCCTCTTTGGAATGTGAAGTTGGTACATCAAACACTGAGAAATTCTGCAGTACCTCAACGTATACCACACTGCATATTCCAGACATACTTAATAAAGATCTGTTTTTCACCTGTTAACATCTCACCTAACATCTCACCTAATGTTCCTCAGAACATAGTTTGGAAAAAGCTGCCCCAGAACTATTTTCTACATGGAAGAAGGGCTTGTGGTCCAAGCAAGGGAGGGCCTGGTGGGGATTATTGAGCCATTTCCACTTTGTGCCAAGCTGAGAAGTGTCCCTGTAATTGACCACAGCTATATTTCTTATACTCCTAAAACTCTCTTATGCTGTTATTGAGATTCAATTATTTTCTGGAACTATGCATGTCACAGGATAGCAGATGGTGAGGGAGACTGAGGCAAGGCCAGCCCACAAGGTCTCTGAGAAGTCTGCTCCCTGTATGGGAGGGAACTGTTAAGAGGTAGCCTGAGCCTAAGCAAGCAGTGGGTTTCCCCAGCCACAGCAAACTGTTGTGTACAATTCTGGTTAATAAGGATTAGAGATTTTCTCTTTGCATAACTTTTTGCTCCATTCAGACCACAACTACCTAATGCATTACAACGGGGAGTTTTCAAGTGGATACAAAAGGAACAGGCCATGACTTTATCTGTTAGAGAGAATATCTAATTTGAGCTATTTTGGCCTATCATAATACCATATACTTATTCAAAGATTCAGAGTTTGCTGAGTGTTTTTATATCACCTCATTTGATCTCAAAACAGCCTTATGAGTTTGATAGAGCAGGCAGGATTGAAATTTTATAGATAGAGGGGGTGAGGCTCAGTCAGGTTCAATGGCTTGGCCAAGATCTGCTCGTAGTCACTGTCACTACAATATATTGTTTTTTTCTTAGAAGTTACCATGTTTCTAATATTTAGTCCTTGCTATCCATCTTGACTTGATTTTGCCTATTTTCCCATTAAAGTATCATATAGTTCAATTAAGATATCACATACATTAATTATTGTATCATAAACATTATAACTATATTCAGGTAATATGTTCAAAGATATTCATCTACTGCTAATACAAAAACTTACATTTAAAGTTGATAATATATCGGTAGTGACATAAGAATAAATGAAAAAAGTTTTATATTGCATATTCCCTTCGTTTTGAATCCACCTCTTTCTCATAGGTAATGACAGGTGCCTTAATATGAAGCTTATTTATCGTAGCATCTACCTAACTGTAGTGGGATGAAGTTTTAATACTGAAATACTGGAGTTTTTAATACACTGGTTTATTATATTCAGTACTCTATTCCCTTTTCCAAGCTTCCAGGTTTCATATTTATTTATTATGTTCAGTATTTTGGTTCTTAGTTCTTAGGGAGTCAAGAACTTGTAGAATCTATTTTTAATATCTCACAAGCAAAGAAAATAATTCAGAACATGTTTATAACTTTTTTTGTTTTAACAGCACATGTATTTAAATCATTGCTATAGTAGTTAAAATTAAGTTTATTATTTAAGAATGTAAAAACTAGTCATTCAATGACAAATTGCATTTATTAAAAATGTTTCACTGTAGCATGTAGAATCATGACTTGAAAGGACTCAGGAAGACTGTTTGCTCCAGTGCTTTCAGACAGGGCTGTTTTGCTGTTTCAGTTACATATGAAAATAAAATAAACAACTATTCTTATAATTTAAGCTTACCTCAGTCATGTTTTTATATATGAAATGTTTCACTCATTTTGAAACATTCAGATGTTTCAGCTTCTTTTGCCATTTTGATTTTCATTTGTTCATGGGAAACATACCATCTTGTATAGTTAAAAAATAAATTCTTTAATATTCAGAATTTTGCATTTTACATTTAAATATGTTAACATCATGTCATAGAATTCCTAAATTACAGTTATTCAGATTAAGCTAAGGGCCACATGTCAATAATTTTCTGTGATTAAGAAAGCTGATGGGCTGCAGGAATGCCAGTTTAATCCTGTAACCAGCTGTTATGTTTTTGAACTAAGATGAGTGAATGGGTAGCCAACTCAGGAACTCTTCATAATCTACGTGAGTGGCACAGATTGGAAATCTGGATATCTTTATTTTTCCCTTCCTTTAAATGGTCTGCTCCTTTTTTAGACAGCTACAGGTTCAAAGGAAAATCTGATAGTCCCAAAGCATTAGGATGAAAGAATTTAAACCTTCAAATTTGGGGCTTAATTCTATTAAAGAAAATACAGGTGAAAATGAAAGACTGAAGAATTTTTTTTTACACAGGTAAAAATATAACAATTCAGCCTTTTTCTAAGTTTACAAGAATCTTAACTTATATATTTGACTCTGTTTTACAACTGTGTTTTGATTTTTCCAAATGTCTGGTCATTTAGCAAAGCAAGTATCTACTATGTACATAGAAAGCTTTATTGAATGTGGTATATGCAAATATTTTTAATGTATTTTACATTATGGTGAAACAAGCCAACCCTGCATATATACAATTTGATTTTTTCCAAAGAAATGTGTTGTTTTGTTCGTTTTTTTGCCTTAGTACATTGAAATAAACTGCATCATGTCTCTGTCATTTGGTGTATGGCCTTTTGAGTAAGAATGTTTCTTTATAAGTGCAGGGGCTATCCTAGTGAAGGACTGTATGTATTTTCCATTTGTGTATGCAGATAAACACATGTTGGTATTACGTTATTCCTCCTACCACTCTTTGACCTAAGTGGCACCCCCTTCAGCTGTCTCTCATCTACTTTCTCTTAATCCATGAGCCTTTCTTCCTGTCTCTTTGTATCCAGCTGAGATTCTACAATATATCATATTGCTAGTAGTAACATTCTTATCAATACCCTGAACTCTGTTCTTTATCTGTGTTTTCTACCCTACGTAGACAATTCAAAGCAATTCTCCATTCTGTTATGAAACAACAATCCAGTTTTTCCCTGTTTGTACCCCCGCAGCCAAATACTGCTAGAGAAAAGTCATATAAGACAAATTGGATCTCCTTTACATTCGTGATTTCCTACTGCCTTAGTCCATCTGGGCCACTATACAAAAACTGCTGTAGAGTGGGTGGCTTAAGCAAGACATTTATTTTTCGCAGTTCTCAAGGTTAGGAAGTCAGAGATCAAGATGCTGCTGCTGCTGCTGCTAAGGTGCATCAGTCATGTCCGACTCTGTGCGACCCCATAGACGGCAGCCCACCAGGCTCCACCGTCCCTGGGATTCTCCAAGCAAGAACACTGGAGTGGGTTGCCATTTCCTTCTCCAATGCATGAAAGTGAAAAGTGAAAATGAAGTCACTGAGTTGTGTCCAACTCTCAGCGACCCCATGGACTGCAGCCTACCAGGCTCCTCCGTCCATAGGATTTTCCACACAAGAATACTGGAGTGGAGTGCCATTGCCTTCTCTGATCAAGATGCTAACAAATGCAATGTCTGGTGAACCTTGTTTCTTGGTTTATAGAAAGCTGCCTACCGGCTGTGCCCTCACATGAAGGGGGCGCTCTCTGAAGGCTCTTTTACAAGGGCGCTAATCTCATTCATGGGCTTCCCTCGTGCGGTTCATTAAAGAATCTGCCTGCTAATGCAGGAGACGTGAGTTCAATCCCTGGGTCGGGAAGGTCCCCTGGAGAAGGAAATGGCAACCCACTCCAGTATTCTTGCCTGGGAAATCCCATGGACAGAGGAGCCTGGTGTGTTACAGTCCATGGGGTCACAAAAGAGTCAGACATGACTTAGCAACTAAACAGCAATCTCATTCATAAGGGCTCTGCCTTTATGATCCACTCACTTCCCAAAGACCTCACCCCCAAATACCACCATACTGGCAATTAGGTTTCATTAAAAAAAAATTTTTTTTTTGTTTGGGGACTAGGTTTCAATATGAATTTTGGTGGGACCCAAACGTACAGTTTTTGCACCTACGTCAGCACTGTCTGACAATCAGTACAATTTCCCGGTAAACTTGTTCTCCATTCTCCACAACTGCTTTTTCACAGTTTCCACACTCTGCTCCTACCCTTGCTCCCCAAAGAGGTACCGCTCTCATGTACTTTTTCTTTTGGGGGTATGGGCACTTAAGAGAGATTCTCAGCAGAAAAAATTGACAATCTAGAACCTAAGAAGTTGGCAGTACAATCCAGGATACAAATTTCTATGCATGATTTCTGCTTGATTACAAGCTGAGAGGGATTGAGGAGAGTATCTCTTCTGCTCTTCCTTCTGGGAATAACAGCCACTTAATCCTGGGAGGTCTTGCTTCTGTTCCCACCACGTGATTCTCACAGCGCTGCCAAAGCTCCTTCATCTGCACAAAGCACACTGCATCTGTCTGGGCACAGCATTATGAATGTGATCCACGCGGGGCCAGGTCCTTACCTAAGGTGTTTTCCAACTGAAACTAAAAGGGAAAAGTTCACTTTTATTCTAATAACAAAGCTAGAGAAAAGGTCCTACCTCTAATGCCAAAGTCCAACCCTATCCCAATTCTTCGCAACTTTTCATTGTGCAGGTAATAAATGCCTATATTTTGCCTGAGATAGTTCAAAGTAAGTTTCTTGTGTGTGCTTAGTCTCTCAGTCATTTTGTGCTACTCTTTGTGACCCTTTGGACTGTAGCCCCCCAGGCTCCGCCGTCCCTGGGATTCTCCAGGCAAGAACACTGGAGTGCGTTACCATTTCCTCCTCCACGGGATCTTCCGGACCCAGGAATCGAATCCGTCTCCTGCATTACAGGCAGATTCTTCCTCACTAGTGCCACCTGGGAAGCCCAGGCTTCTTGATTTGCAACCAAAAGGACCGTAGTTAAGGCAGAAAATGGTTCTGGAAACAAAACCAAGTGACAGGAAAGAACCTGGGTGTTTATGTGTGTTTCAATCCAGGAGCTGACAGTCTGGAATTTGCACCTTGGGTGATCCCCAAGAGCCAGGTGTTCGAGTCTTCAGTGAAAGGAAAGTACTGTCTGGAGGACAAGGTGACGAGGAGCAAGGAGCTGAGCTGAGTTGTGAGTCTCAGAAGAGCACGGTTGTTTCAAAAGAATGTGGTGTCTGTGGCCTGTATGATCAGTCGGCAATAAAAAAAAAAAAAGAAAAAACAACTGTCCTTGCTTTACATGACCTTTTTAGGTGACTTGTGCATCTGGGCTTTCTGCCCCATATGCCACCTCTCACAACCATAGCTGCTCTCTGTTCATTTCTCCAGGTTGGTATGTTCACACATCAGGAAAAAAGCATCTCCAGTGTGTGTGAGTATGCTCTCGACAGTGCCTCACCAGTAACAATGGTGTCCAGGTTCTAAGAGGAAAAATGTGTGCTTCACTGTATTTTGAACACTTAATTCTTAATAAAATATTCTTTGTACATACTTTAGCATTTATAGGAAGAGGCAATGGCACCCTACTCCAGTACTCTTGCCTGGAAAATCCCATGGATGGAGGAGCCTGGAAGGCTGCAGTCCATGGGGTCACTGAGGGTCGGACACAACTGAGCGACTTCACTTTCACTTTTCACTCTCATGCATTGGAGAAGGAAATGGCAACCCACTCCAGTGTTCTTGGCTGGAGAATCCCAGGGACTGGGGAGCCTGGTAGGCTGCAGTCTATGGGGTCGCACATAGTCGGACACGACTGAAGTGATTTTTGCAATCATATTATTGCAATCATTTCATTGGTTCCCTGATTTTATGCGGAATTACTGTATCATAGTAATATTGGTTTAGCCTAAAAG
This sequence comes from Capricornis sumatraensis, assembly GCF_032405125.1. NCBI lineage: Eukaryota > Metazoa > Chordata > Mammalia > Artiodactyla > Bovidae > Capricornis > Capricornis sumatraensis. Next base: position 81,063,034 of record NC_091079.1, read on the forward strand.
TTCTTTGGGGTTTTCGAAAAACCTGAAGGAAATTTTCAGCCAAACTGGTAGTTTTTAAGTGACCTGAGGCTCAGACAAGTTAAGTTACTTGCCCAAGGCCACACAACTAGTAAAAGTTAGAGGCAGGACTCCAACCCAGCTGTCGTGGCTTTAAATCCCATTTTTTCACTGAGTGCACCCAAATTCTCTTCCTTCTACTGCTGGAAGCCCTTGGCTTCCTGTGGGTGGTACCCCCCCACCCCCCCCGGAAGATTCAGGAAACGGTTTTGCCTGGGGTCACATCTCCTGACTTCCTCATGGTGGAGCCCTTGAGCCACTGGTTTCTCAGCTCAGGTGCTGCTGCTTTACCCAGGAGCTGAGGAGTTAGATTTTAAAGGACGATTCTGTTTCCAGTTTAGCTTCGGCTGCTTGGCTGGAGCATGGCGCCCAGAAACATGCAAGAAACTCACGCTCAGCCTTGGTCCTTTAGAAGGGCAAACTCCCAGCAGGAGCCCACAAGGGATTTCAGTGCTGGCTGACTATATAGAGACGAATGTCGAGGGGGCTGTGCAAATTTTGGTAGCCCCTGAAAGAGGAGAAACCTCATTCTATAAACGGATGCCATGCAGTTATAACACAACTGACAAACTACACACCTCTTGTGAGATATCAGGAGCCCCAGAACTAGTCACAGAGTCACCTGTGACTGTTTGCTTCTCTGTCAGTTTGGGAGGAGGGGGTGGTGGAGAGGGGAGGGTTGGGAATGGCAGAAAGGGGGTACTGACCCTCTAGCCCCTTCTGGGAGGATCTGGGGATGGAGGCAATGTACTAGCTCTTGTCTGTTGCGCCTGAAAAGGTCACGTGTGTTCCTTTGGCCCTGGATACCCAAAACTCTCCTCCATTTTGGTCTGAGGAGGGTGATACCTACATTTGGGGCAGGATGGGGGTATTTTCACAATTCAGGTTATGGGAAGCAGATTTCCTGAGAGTTAGGGGCCATTGAATGATACTTTATCCTATGAAGCCTAATTTTTTTTCCTTAACAAATTTTAGTTTTGAGCCTCTAGGTTTATTACTGGGGAGTGAATCTGTGTCCAGTATTGTGTTATTACTCCCCGTAAAGAGCAGGGCCCCACTGACAACCCTCTACACCTGCCGCACAGCTACAAGCTTATTAAAACACAGGGTGCTGGGCCTGCCAGTGCTTGCTTCTCTCGTGTGCAAGAGCTCAAGAATCTGCATTTGGAAATTCCACTCCTGGTGGAATTTGGTGGAATATCTGCTGGTCTTGGAGAGTTCCTGGAGACTGCAGCTCTCCCTGAGGACATAGACACTGACGGACACCATTGTGCAATCCTCTCTCTGGCCTAAATCTGTCTTGACCCAGTTAACTCGTTTACAGCCTGCAGAAAGCACCTCAAAATGTGGGACACTGTGCTATTGTTAGGTGTGAGAGAGCACAGGCTTTAAACTACTTGACTCAAATCCTGATGCTTGACCATTTACTGGCTGGACTTTGGCAAGTCGCTATCTGTAAAAGTGGGAAGAAAAACAGTGTGGACTTCTTGTGTTGCTGCCTAAGTATGCAGAACACCCAAGACAGCACCCAGCACGTAGTAAGCACTCGACAAGCGATGCTATTATCTCAAAGCTTCTGTCTAGCACTAAAATTCTGACTCTATGCTTGAAACATTCTCATTAGCTTAGAGAGACCTTAAAATCAATAGTTCCTGCAAGGCTATGTCACCTTTAATAATTTCATCACTGGCTAGGTTTCATTTCCATCGTACAGAATGTTTTTTTTTAGTATAAATTTCTAAATGATCTTAGTATCTAGCATTTTAGTTGGCGAGGAAATATATTTGTGTGCTTCTTTAGCAAATAAGATAGCTTTACTCTGCCTACAACATCAGGAGCAAGTGAAACTTAGTTCACTTTAATCACCTATACGGGTTTAGGAACCCTTACTGATACTTTTGAGCTGTGGTGTTGGAAGAGACTCTTGAGAGTCTCTTGGACTGCAAGGAGATCCAACCAGTCCATTCTAAAGGAGATCAGCCCTGGGTGTTCTTTGGAAGAAATGCTAAAGCTGAAGCTCCAGTACTTTGGCCACCTCATGCAAAGAGTTGACTCATTGGAAAATACTCTGATGCTGGGAGGGATGGGGGGCAGGAGGAGAAGGGAACGACAGAGGATGAGATGGCTGGATGGCATCACTGACTTAATGGACGTGAGTCTGAGTGAACTCTGGGAGTTGGTGATGGACAGGGAGGCCTGGCGTGCTGAGATTCATGGGGTCACAAAGAGTCGGACATGACTGAGCGACTGAACTGAACTGAACTGCTGTTTTTACTAACATTCCTTTTTAAGGCTAATGAACAAATCACAAGCCTTCATAATGAATAATTCCCATTTCATTTTACAAGCAGCAGAGTCAAGTAACTTTAGTGCCGTGATATATCATGGCTCTAAGAAGAGACTTCAGTCCCACGAGATTATTCCCCTGCTGTTCCCTCCACTGGATTGAGAGGTTCAGGGTCCAGATTTGCCGCCCCTTGGCCTGTGAAGCCGCTCATTGCACCAGCTGGGATTCAGGCTGGTTTTCCTTTGTAGTAGGGATCTCAGTTTGAGCCTAGGCCCTATCAATGGGGGGAATGACTGGTATTTTGAGAGAACTTGTGTGGTGGCTCAACTGAAGTTTCTTTGTATGGGGTCTCCTGGGAGGGAATCAACCCTGGGGCAAGGAGGAGACAGGTCTGCTGGGTTTGACTCAAGTGCTGAGACAAGGCAGAGATTCTGAATGTAGCATGGAGGGCATGAATCAAACCCTCCCAGGAAGGACAAGGATGAAGGTAGAGCTAGAAAGAGTGGCTTCATCTTGTCCATGTTAAGATGCAAACCACACCGAGGAGAACACAAAAAGGAGAGATCCAGGGCCCCTTCCAGGCCAACTTGTAGCCAACTTTGGTGCCTGGCAGAGCAGTAAAAAGTGGATGTGCCAGGTTGTTCCTCCTTCTTGCTGTTGTAGATACACACACATACCACACTCTAATACATGGGTACATCCATATACAACTTTATACATATTTATGATTTTCCCCTGGGACAAATTGGGTCAAAGAAATGCAGGACTCTGAAGCTGTCCTGCTTTCAAAAAACTGTATAGAAGTGAAATATGCACATATACATAGGTCTGTCTTTTTTTCCTTAAATAATAGAGATATACAAAACTTCCTTTTGTTAAAAACTAAAACTGTAGACATATTCTAAAACCTTTTCTTTGGCCTTACAAGGGGAATTTTTATTTAACCACACTTCTACTTATTCTTATGGCAGATAGTCTTAGCTGTCTACTCCAAAGCCATCCCCAACCCTTGCCTATTTTCAATGACAGAAACTGAAAAGCCATGTACTTCCTTTCCCAGATTCCCTCGTAGCTAGGCATGGCTAACTGACCGAGTTTGGCTAATAAAACATGAAGGAAAACTTCTGGGGTTTTATAAAGAAAGCTTTCCTCTCCACTGAGAGTGAGTCTTATGAAAAGAAAAGCTCTCCCAAAAATACTTCTTTGTGCCCTGCCTTCAAAGAATCGCATCCTTGGATCAGTGGCAGCCGTCTTGTGACCACAAGGCAACAAGCACGTGGAAAAACAGCAAGGGTGAGATTTTGGTGATGGAAGAGGTAAAAGGCAAAAGACGCCTGAGTTTTGAAGGTGCTGTTACGTGTCTAGGCCATGTCCTACCTCTTATGTTTTACGAGTATCAAGATGACCCGGGCTATTCTTAATCACGGCTTCTATCTTGCACTTATTCACTCGGTCATGTCTGACTCTTTACGACCCCATGGACTGTAGCCTGCCATGTTCCTCTGTCCATGGGGATTCTCCAGGCAGGAATACTGGAGTGGCCTCCACCAGGGGATCTTCCCAACCCAGGGATCGAATCCAGGTGTCCTGCATTGCAGGCGGATTCTTTACCATCTGAGCCACCAGAAAAGCCCATGGCTTGTATTACTTATAACAACTGTATCTTAACTGAAAAAGCTTTGCTTTTTTAAACACTTCAGAATGAGATCATTATTCCCCTTCTCTCATCCTGCATTCCTTACCCATAGTGTGGTCTCAATACTCCCACTGCGATTACATTCTTTACAAAGCATTTAAAAAGGTGAAGACACCCAGGTCCCTTTCTCAGCAATTCTGGCATCCTTCACTAATGTTCATTCCAGTTCTGGTTCCACCCAGCTTTTCCACCTTTTGGCAGAGGACAGAAGGCAGCTCTGAGCAGTCAACTATCTTCCTTGTGGCTTCACCCAGCCACCCCGCCAACTCTGCATTTCCCCACGGCAGCAAGGCCAGAAGGGGTGTGCAAGGCACTCTTGGGTCCTGCTGCTGGGCTAGCCTGCATGCTTCTCATTCTGGGGGCTGAAGCCCAGTGCCTTTCCTTCCTGAGGAGGAGGTCACGGTGGATGGGATCTCTGTGCCACTGCCTCTAACTGAGACCGTGTTAGAAACACTTAATGTGCAAACCAGAACCTTTGTTCTGACAATAGTACATAAGGTGCTTGTGCCTGAAATACAAAGAATTCAAGGATTCTTTCAAAGACAGCCGGAATCATTTTCCCTTCCGCAGGTATGTTTGGACTGAGTGAAATGTTTGACTGTATTACCCCTGAATGGCTGGTTTCCTGTTGTGATTTAACTAATATTCAAGTTTCCTGTGACAGGAATAAATTACAGGGCTTAGACCTTTCCCAAACGGCCTAGCAGGAGGCTGTGGGAGTATGTGCTGTGTTGAGTGGGAAGGGGCAGGCTGGTAAGGAAAGCCCCCTTCCTGGTTTGGGGCTGGATACGCAAGGAGAGAGTGGAAGGCCAGGCAGAGGCTCGGCTGGAGATATCGCGGGTGCACTTGGCAGAGATCAAGGTTCCCAGCATGTGGTGCAGTGAAAATTACTGGGTTGGGAATCACAAAGAAAAGTGGAAAGATGAAACACTTCAGTCAGACAGATGAGAAGATCTTGGATCCACCATTGATTAGCCATGTGACGTTGGATAAGTGGTTTAAACTCCTCCACAGCTCAGTTTTCCTATCTGTAAAGTGGGGATGCCTTAAAAAAATCTTTTGGTTGCATCACACAGCATGTGGGCTCTTAGTTTCCTCGACCAGGGATTAAACCAGTGCCCACTGTACTGGAAACATGGAGCCTTAACCTCTGGACCACCAGGGAAATCCTGGGGATGCCTTTTGATTTGAGGTTTATAAGAGTATGAGGTGAACAGTTCACTGAAGTAAAATAAGGAACCTGGATCTGATCTGGGTGTAGAAAGGGAAGGGGGCTGAGGTGGGAGAGGAGTCAGGTCTCAGTTTGGGCCTTAGCAGGTGGTGGTGGGTTTTAACTGTTAAATAGTTTAAAGTGGTGGCTGACTCCTGTGTGGTTAGGCTAGGCCTTTAAAGCTGTGTTACTCTCAAGATAACCTCATACCACCCAGGGGTTTATTTTCTGGAAAAGGAAACTAAGGTTCAGAAGAGTTAAGAACTTTGCTCAAGGTTTCACAGCTGTTGCAAGTTAGAGCAGTAATAACTGGAACTAGACCTAGGCAATTAGTTTTAACTTTAAATCTTGCTTGATAGCTTGACTTTTAAAGCTCTCAGCCTCAAGCCCACAAAGGGTAAAATGAACAAATTTCGGGCAATCCCCACCCTTCATGCCCTCCCTCCATTCCTTACCCTCTTAACTTTCTCAGCTATGAATTTTCCTACCACTAACCTCATACTCAGTAGAAATCTTCCCAAACTCAGGAACAAGATAAGGGTGTCCGCTTTTACCGCTGCTATTTATCATAATTCTGGAAGTTCCAGCCAGAGTAATTAGGCAAGAAAATGAAATAAAATGTATCCAAATTGGAGATAAAGAGGTAAAACTGTCTCTTTCACAGTTGACAATTTTACATATAGATATGAATGTTTAAACTTGTTCACAATAAAGTGCAAAAGACTGATGATGTCTGAGTATTTTCTCACAGAAGTATTTACTGTCAAATCAGTGCAATAAATTCTGCATATGAAATTTATTGCATCAATCAGCTGGTATAAACTTTTTTTAAATTAACTTTTCCATGGCCACTGAAATCACAGTATCCACAGAGTAAACTGCCCTGCCCACATTGTCACATATTGCCTCTTCTCAGGCCCCTTTCTCCTCTTTCTTTCTCCTACCGTCCTGCTCTTTTCATCTGTTGGAGGGAAGGATGGACTGAATCAGTGGTTCTTTTTTAATTATTAATTTTTATTGAAGTATAGTTGCTTTACAAAATAAATTCACCTATTTTTTTTTTGCCTCAGACCCTGCAGCACATGGGATCTTAGTTCTCTAACCAGGGGTCAAACCTGCAGCCCCAACCTCGGGAGCACAGAGTCTTAACCACTGGACCACCAGGAAAGTCCCCCCATCAGTGGTTCTTAAACTATGGTAACTGGATGAGCAGCATCAGCATCACCTGGAAACTTGTGAGGCACAAATTCTCTAGCCCTGCCTGGCTCACTGAGTCAGAAAACCTGGGCTGGGGCTCATGGATCTGAGATTTACCAAGCTCTCCAGGTGCTCTAATGCACATCCAAGTTTGAGAATTACCAGACCATGGAATAGAGGTAAATCAATAATTTATGCCTGTCGGAGAATGTTGGAATATTAGCTAAATAATGGCAGGAAGTAAGTAAGCTATGATGTAGCCAGACATGCTTCACATAGCATGCCCTGCACATTAGCTTAACTTAGCTTGGCATCTTGGCAAGGGTTGCCCATTGGGCTGTTGCCTGGCCCCTGCCCCGCCATCTAGGGCTTCTGGGCCTCTTCCTGGCCCTTCATGCACTCTGGCTCCTCCTAAGCTGAGGCAGACACCAGCCCCTCAGTTTGGTAACACTGTTTTCTAGATAGCCTCCTTCTGCCTGTCACCCTGAATTTTGGTTCTGCATCTCTGAAATCCTGGAGGCCTAGCACCTTGAACATTTAGTTCTCTCTTACAAGCTCATGGAAATGATTACACAGACATTCCCATCACCGGAAATTCCCTTGTGTCTCCCCTTTCTGTCTTCCCTGCCATGGGGCAACTTACATTTTCTTTCTTTTTTTAAATTAAATTTTAAAAATCTTATTATTTGTACGCACCTTGCAGTGTGTGGTTTATCTTAATTCTCTGACCAGGGATTGAACCCACCCCTTCTGCAGTGGAAGTGTAGAGTCTTAACCCCTGGACTGCCAGGAAAATCCAAAGTTACATCTTCTTCATCCAACCCTCAGAGCAAAGCAATGGCACCTGGCTTATCTGCTTACTTCATTTGTTCCAGGATCCTTTCACCCGTGATCTCGTTCTAATCAAAATGCAACTGTGTGGGGAGTTGCCAAGGCCCTCTGATGAGAAGTTGCTGTTTAAAAAGGACAGCTCTTCACCTGGCAGCCAGGTGGAACTTTTGTTACCCTTGAGACTCACAGCAGCATCATTTTCTTCAAAGGTTATTCCTGCTACCAGAGGTAACTTGTGTGAGGAGCGGGCCTGGCTGGTGAGCCTTACCGGCAATCGAGGTATGTCGTTTACTTGCAGTATGGAAGTGAAAATGTCCCCAGCTTTTGGCTATGTGTGCAAGCCTCGTGGTGTACAGCTGTAAGCCAATGTTTGTCAAAACATGGGGCTTTATTCACTGGCTTGGGAAGTGCCTGGGTGACTGGCTAGAAGATTCTTGTGCCTCAGCTCAGACCTGCTCATTTAGACTTTCTGAGGGTGGACCCAGAATTCACATGCTTAGAGACTCTGGAAGTAATTTGTTATGCACCCCCAAGTTTTGACTATTTGATTTGTTTCTAGTACTGATTTATTTCTAGTCAGGATTTATCCCAGAATAATCCATGTAGTGTGAGTCATGTTGCAACCAGGCTCAACTGTTGTAAATGCCCCCATTTTGTAAATGCTTTTTCTTGGCTGTCGGGAAATCAAGGCCAAGGCAGTCTGTGGGCACGAGCAAAGCCCCACTGAAGTACACACACACACACACACCACTGAAGTACACACCCCACTGAAGTACACACCCCACTGAAGCACACACACCCCACTGACGTCAGTCTTCCACTTTCCCTGCTCTTGCCCTCACCTGTTGCTGTGAGACCCTCAGATCCAGATTTTTTGAGAAGCGGGCAAAGGCTACCTCTTGTAGCTCGTGATCCAGGCATGGCTCTGCTGCCATTTCCTCTCTGTCCCTGACTTGCCCTGACACTGTCCTCCATTCAGCGAGAAACTCCAGAGGTGCCCAGTGTGAGAACACCAGCGCCTGTGTCAAGGTATCACCTTAACGCAGAGGTGGGGAGAATCGTTCCATCTAAAACTTTTCATCTTATTTATCACCAAAGTCCCAAAGCAGAACTGTGTGTGCACAGGGCCTTACAGATTCCCTCGTGAAAATGCTTCCTCCAGCATCTGCCTCCAATTTTTCTTCAGAGAGGCTTAAAAATAGTCCTGGAGATTGGGTAGCTATACACATTCTCTCTCTCTCTTTCACACACACGCACACACACACAAAAGCCCCTTAGGTCTGCCAACCGGTGCAAATAAACACCTAAAGAGTGCATGAAATTGTCAAGGATCCAGACTCCAGATTCCAGTCTGGACTAAACCAGGACAGCTGGTATCTAGGGACATGCAGAACACAAAGACTCCGACCTTAGTTTTTCCCTGCCCACTGTCCACTAGTGTAGCCACAGAGTTCTCTTTCCTTCCTACACAGGCCCCTCGCAACTGAGAATAGCTGGTAAGTCTGCTCTGCAAATTCAGATCCACCCAGGAAGGTTGATCATAGGGTTCTGAGCACACATGTCCTCTTTGGAGCCCTTTGATGCTGAAGTTTGCACTACCAGAGAAGAGATACTTTTTGGAGATATTTCTGTGGTTAAAAAGGGGAGTCTGAGTGGGACTTTAAAAAATGTTAAATAAAAATGTAATTATAAGAATTTGCTTTCATCTCATAGCTAAATGCTTTGGAGTATGTGTCTTTCACTCATAGGGTGTTTGTTTTGTTTTCAACTTGGTGTTTTAACACTTGGTTCTTCTCTGGTAAATTCTCTTTTCATCTTTATTCTGTTACAAATATTTTCTAATTTTTCTCTTTATGGCTCCTTAGATACACCCATCATTTAAAAGTGGACACTGAGTTTACAAATACATGGGGTTTTTAAAGTATCTATAGTATTAATTTTTCATTTTGATATTAATTTCTCATTTAAATGCTTCCTCCTCTGCAATCACTGTCTGCAATCAGTCTTCCAACTTTATTGAGTTAGATCAAAGCCTTTCAGCTAAGTCAATGATCTCTCTTGGTAAATATCACATTGCACTTGAAAATACATGGGTTATTTTCAAGTATCTTTTGCTATTGATTTCTTTTTTCCTCAGGAACAATACTGATTTCTAACATAATTCCACAGTGATAAGAGGACAGACTCTCTGATTTCAATACCTTTAGACCATGAAATTTTTGTGTCTTGTTTTGTTTTATGTCCCTGGATATGTTCCAGTGTCTCCTAGTTTATAGTATATGGAAACTTGGATAATTTATATCCCACTGCTGTGTGAAAATTGTATAAATTTTAATTATGTTGAATTGGTTCACAGTGTTTTCAGGTCTACTATAGCTTTCTACTTTTCTGTATATTCATTCTATTAATTTTTGAGAGTTTGGTATTAAAACTACAACTAAAAATCTACTTAAAATATTTATCTTCTTGAAATAATTGTAATATATAATAGAATTATATGTAACTTTGTTCTGTGTTTTCCAAGTCTCCTCTAAGTATGTTATCATAGTTTCATTAAAAAATCTACAAACAAACAAGAAACACTTGGTTCTTTAGCCCTGGGACAATAATCAATCTGATAGAATCACATCATCATATAATGGACCAGAGGACAGCCTGCCTTTCATGGAGCTGGTGTCCGAGAGAATCTCAAGCTGTCCTTCAGTTTGGCTGCCCAGCGGGCTCTGTAGGGATCTGGACAAGCTTCATTATCCAGCGAATTCTGCTGCTGTCTTTCCTATTGTACCTAAAAGGAGGATCATGGCTTTCTCTGAAAGTTATCTCAATGATTTTGTTAGGAAGGGAAGGAAAAAGTGGAATGACTCTAAAATGGATGTAATGGGGGCTTAATTTCAAAAGGTCACAATACAGTGGCCTTCAGATGCCCAATTGAATGCAAGCTCAATCCCCCATAGGCAGCATCCGGATAGGGAATCGTGCAGAGTTGTTTGATGCTTGGGCGGCTTGATCATATGAAAGATAGGGATTGGGGTGGAATGAGGAGGCACCTTGGATGGATTTCTTCGGAGAGAAATGCTATTCTGTTGTGAGCCCCACTCATCTGCAAGGAGAGGGGAAGGAACTTCCCTTTCAAGGCTAGCAAGGGCACTTCCAGGGGACTCCCTGGCAAGCTTGACCTGTTCTCTTTGCACTTGAGAAACACAGGGGAGGGATCTATGTTCATAAGCGAGAGAATGCAAGTGCAGTGGCTCAGAATTGAGGTGGTTTTGTTGGAGTGAACTTGCAGGAATTCCCATGGGCCAGGAAGAAAGAATTGTCTTGGATCTGCCTTTTACCCAAGATGGTTTTTGCTAGAAGGGCACACCAACAGTGAGGGTATGTGTGGGGTGGACCCCCAGGAAAGCAGAAGCCATCAAAGGTAGGGGCGGCTGGTGGTGGTGGAATGGGGGCGTAAATGAAAGCTGCCAAATAGAGGAAGGCCGCATCCCTTAGCCTGTGGGATTACAATCGTAGTCCCCTAGGAGGGACTCTTCCCCAGGTCTTCAGAAGACCTCCGCAAAGAAAGAGCGAGCGTTAAACAGCTGCCAATCTAACTGAGGGAGGAGACAATTTCTGGAAGCAATTTCCAGTTCCTTACCACACTTCCTCCCTGGATGGGGGAGAGGGAGAGACTGAGCTGTAAGTGCCCTGCCCAACAGCTTCTTTGTGAAAATTAGGGAAAGAAGGAAATGGCACCCCACTCCAGTATTCTTGCCTGGAGCATCCCATGGACAGAGGAACCTGTGTTTGCAAGAGTTGGACACGACTTAGCGACTAACCCCCCAAACACCATGAATATGGATGGTGGCCCTCCCCCTCGGCATTGTTCAGCACTCTGTTTGCACACTTGTTAAGTGTTAATCCTGAGACAAAATTGTAAGAAAACCCGTTTGACCTGGGGGGTGGAGGAGGGGAAGAAGTGTATTTGGTGTATTTTATGCTAAATCAAGTTAGAAGTTTTAATTAATATCTTAGACTGAACATCACTGGGTTGATTTGGATTTGTGATTTATGGACGCTGGGAGAGGGTATAATCCAAGGAATAGGAAAATTTTCATCCAGGGGCAGGGAAAGAGTATGCTCATGAAATTAATTTTTAAAAGGTCATGAGGTGACAAAAAGTTTTGATTGCAATTCAGTTTGTGCCTGTTCAACATATGCAAAAGGTCGGATGAGACTTAGTGACTAAAACAGCAGCAACAACATATAAAGGAGACAGAAAGCAGAGATTGAAATATTAAGTGGGTTGAACTGAATGATTTGACCTTACACATTTGAACAGTTGTCTATATTGGAAAAATATAGCAAACAGGTTTAATTCATGTAGTGGGGCTTTAAGTTGAATAGTTAAAAGCAATCAAGGAGGATTTGGGGAAGGCAATGAAGAAAGATAAACTTGAACCCCTGAAAAGAGCCCAACTGATGGGAGAGCGATGATGAGGTTCTCTAGGGAATAGAATTGTCACACTAAGCATAACAAATACCGTGGCTCAATGCTGCCGTCTTCATTGTGGGAACTGGTGGCTGGATAGATTCAATTTGGTAGAGGACTTTAGGGAAAAGTGGAAGGAGATTGTAAGTGCTGGTCCTTAGATCCTTTGCTGCTGGCAACCAGATGCTGAGATCCCTGATAAATACCGGTTACATGGCTACTCTAATTAGAGTCCTTACCCAAGACATCAAGATTAAGACCAGGTGCTTGGCTGGATCTGTCCAGAGTTCACTACCTAGGACTGGTTTATGATGTCTGAAGACATTTTAAAATGTTTATTTATTTATTTTTGGTTGCTCTTGGTCTTCAGTGCTGGGCGTGGGCTTCCTTGTGTTGCTGTGTGTGGGGGCTACTCTCTAGTTGTGGTGCTCGGCTTCTCGTTGCAGTGGCTTCTCCTATGGTGGAGCATAGGCTCTAGGGCCCCTGGGCTTCAGTAATTGTGGTGTCTGGGCTTAGCTGCCCTGTGGCATATGGCATCTTCCTGGACCAGGACTCAAGCCCGTGTCCCCTGCATTGGCTGGTAGACTCTTAACCATGGGACCACCAGGGAAGTCCTGGAGACATTGTTTAATGCTCCAGTCTTTGGAAGGGCTTCCCAGGTGGCGCGGTGGTAAAGAATCCACCTGCCAATGCAGGAGATGCAAGAGACCTGGGTTTGAGCCCTCTGAAAAGAAGATCCCTTGGAGTAGGAGATGGCAGCCCACTCCAGTATTCTTGCCTGGAAAATTGTCTGGATGGAGGAACCTGGCAGGCTACAAGTCCATGGGGTCACAAAGAGTCGGACACGACTGAGCTCACATGCAGTCTTTGGAAACAATAAAAGGAATTAGCTGAGAACAAAAACATAGCTATGGATTAATGATATACAGTTTGCTTTAAAATAAAAAAAGAGTATTCTACGCATGTCAATAATAAATATAATATATGTTATAGATTTTTTTGCTTAAATTTCAATTCCTTCTAGAGGTTTTGGCAAATTCTTCTAACCATGAGGGGCTAATCTCAAATTTGATTCTAGCCCACGTTTTCCAAACCCTGTCATTCTGGTCCTGCCTGTGTTCACTGCTAGAATTTCACATTGATGTTTACCTCCTAAGGCTACGGTGCTGCAACGCATTCCTATGCAGCTCCTCTAGTCTTGACTTTCCCTGGCCTTTCTCCTGCTGGGCTTGATTTTGCTCACATACCCTCTGCATGGCCTCTGAAGACTTGTTATCAGGCACAAATTCATAAAAGCCACATCTTCAGCCTTCAGACCTTTAAAGAATTGTTTCCCAACCTTTTACCAATCACGGAATGCCAAGAAAATGATATTTTTTGTTTTCCACTTCGACAAGTTGGAATGGATATGGAGGCCCCGTGGAGGCTGCAGAGGGTGAGGCTTGGGACTCCAGTCACTTGGAGGTCAAGGGGCCAGTGTCTTGGGACTGTGGGGTCTTCTGCTCTGGTAGAGCCTGCCTTGGTCACATGGCCGTGAGGTTAATGTCTGTACTGGTTTCCCAGCCCTTTCTGGTCCTGCTTACCACTTTGACTACACTGGGCTCCGCTGTCCCACTTCGTTCAGCTTAGCCTCTCAGCCAGCTCTGGTGTCACACGACCTACACCTTTTCTGCTCTGAGTGTGCTCCTCGGACCACCAGCGTAGATGTCACCCAAGAGCTTGTTAGTCATGCAGAATCTCAGGTGACACTCAGACCTAAAGACCAGGAATCTGTGTTCTTGTTCCTGCCCTTTAGGTCCCATACCTACATGCATGTTAAGTCGCTTCGGTTGTGTTTGACTCTGTGCGACCCTATGGGCTCCTCTGTCCATGGGATTTTCCAGGCAAGAATACTGGAGTGGGTTGCCGTACCCTCCCCTAGGAGATCTTCCCGACCCAGGGATCAAATCGGTGCCTCTTAACGTCTTCTGCATTGGCAGGTGGGCTCTTTACCACTAGCCCCACCCCGGAAGCTCCTCACATACCTACGGTTTATTCTAATTGCCTTTCCCCATTTGTCTGTTGGTATGTTCATCTTCTCTAGAAACAGAGCAATGCTAGTCCTCTCTTGGAGAAAGAAAAGTATTCAATAGGAAACAGGAGTGTGAGCCTTCCTTTAAGAAAGAGATCAGTTTTAATAGGAAAACTCTGAAGGAGACACTCAGATTATTTATTCTAGCACGACTTGTAAGTTGCTTTCTTTTCCGTTTGCTAATAAGAAGAACCAAAGGAGCTGGTATATTTTTTACCTTCAAGAGCTAAATATTTACTCATTGAACAGATGGAGGCAAGGCCTTGAATGAACTTGGTTTTACTACTCTAGGTGGTTAAGTTCTTTGCCCTAGTGTAAAGACTCTCTTGATGTCAGATTTTTAGTCATCTGATCTGTAAACTTACCATATGTTTATGCCCCTCAGGAAACATGAAGTATGTTTCAGATAATTATGAGAAGTCACAAAACTCGACTGGTGTAGGAGATAATAATGGCTAACTATGCTTGGTAGTCAAATCAGATATAATTGAATTTAAAATAAACCTTCCCGAGAGTTTTAAATTCCGTTCTTGCCAAAAGCTAAGTTCCCTGTTCTAACACTCTAAAAACCATGTTCTAATTTCTGGTATGTGAAATACCAGTCCTCTGTCTTCCCTTCTGTAACGGTTAAAATAAAATCAAAACACAAGGCAAAGCTCTGTTTATTCTTTACTTCTACATGCTCAGCACACTGATCCCATCATCTCTGGCTGGAAAAAAATACCTTTGAGATGGAGCATTGTTAAGAAGACTGTCCCTCTTGCTACCGAACAGATGCTTAATTTATTATATATTGCTGTTTCCCTTTATAAACTTTCTTCTCTGTTCAGAACCACTATTTTAGAGCCAAATTCTGCTATGACTGATAGAAATGATGTTTATGGCTAAAGAAATGCCATGTTATTTTAAAATATTCTATGAATAACCTCGCCCTCCTAGGTGACTTAAATTACTCTGTAAGGGGGATTCTATAGATAAGTACCAGGATGCTGTTGAATGAAGACACATGACCTTAGGGCTAGCATGGCCATTTCGATGTGGAGCTGAGCCTGGGTTGGACAGGCCTGTATCGCATGGAAAGTCAGTGTCACGAGCCCTCCATCTGAAACCTTTGTCAGTCTCTTTTTAAAAAGTTGGGGCATCTATTGCTTTAAGAAGAGGTTTTAGGCTTCCACTGTTACTGAGATATGAGTGGTTACGGATACAGTGGTTCTGTTTTCCTCCCTTCTTTGTAAGTAATATAGCATAGTGGGAAAGAGAAGGAGTTTGGGCCAATCGTCTGGCTTGAGATAGTAGCTCAGACACTTAGGTGGGTGATACTAGGATTATTATTCAACCTCTGTGCCTCATGTGTTAAATGAAATAAAAGCAAGGCTGCTGTGAGGATTAAATAAGGTAATACATGTAAAGACTGAGAACTCTGCCAGGCATTACTGAGAGCTCAGTTAGTATTTTTTCTTTTTCTCCCTTTCATCTGCCTCTCTCCTCTTGTGTCTTGGCACATGGATATCTATCTATATATCATTAAAATACGGTTGATTTACAATATTGTTTACTTTCAGGTGTAACACCTCAGGGATTCAATATTCTTATAGATTATATTTCATTTACAGTTATTACAAAATAGTAACTATATATGTATATATTGTGCTGTACAATATATCCCTGTAGCTTATCTATTTTATACATAGTAGCTTGTACCTCTTAATCTTCCATCCCTCTCTTTGCTCCTCGTCCCTTGCCTCTCTCCAGGGGTAATCATTAGTTTGTTCTCTCTGTGGGTGAGTCTGATTACGGTACATCCATTTGTTTAATTTTTTAGATTCCACATATAAGTGATATCACAGTAATTTTCTTTCTTTGTCTGACTTGTTTTACTGAGCACAACACCCTCCAGGTCCATCCAGGCACATGGATATTTTAAGAGTGGAGAAGATTGGGGGTTGGAAGTGCAAGAGGAAGAAAGGAGAATAACCAGTGGATGTACGCATATATTTTAATAATAGCAATATGAAAGTAAAAATAAAATGAGACAAGAAAGTCAAAGTTGAGAGAGTGTCTGATGGAATGGGCCCCTGGACCTGGTTGGACTGGGAAAGTTACAGAGATAGAAAGAATCTAACGTAGTAGGAGGTAAAGAAGAGACCCAGTCTGTGGAAGCCTTAGTGACGAGAAGGTTGGTGAAACGGGAGTGAGACGCTGAGGAACTGGAAGGATAAACCAGTATGCTTGGGGAGGAAGAGATGGCACATAAGATTTACAAGATGCTATAAGAATGGAGAGCCCAGCCATAAGATGGCTGAAGTGGTGAGAATCGAAGGATCTATGAAGCCAGGATATTGGATGGGTATTTTGCTCAGATCTTGATGGAACTGAGGATAATAACAGCACTGAATTGCAGAGCAGAACTTTGGCCTCTGACATCATCCAAAAAATGAAGTGATGGAAAAAGAGGTTTGATGTCAGTGAAAAGGAAAGGAGACAGGTACAGCCTGTGTGTGCAGAAGGCTATACTTACCTTACTATTATCGCTTCTCCTGCTACTACTGGATGAGTGTGCTACTGTTACACCCAGGCCAACTCTCAGAAAATGGTATGTGTTTTGCGGTCCGAAAGTATTAGTGGGGGAGCTAGGAGAATTTTAATGTGCCCCTTCTGGCTGGGTAGTTCCACTGTCCTCGGGCAGTTCACAGTATGCTCCAGCCACAATGAGCTTGCTTTTCTTAAATGTTAGCTGTTTGTTTCCCATTTTTCAAAGTCACAAACAATTCTGTGCTGAACTTCTTCATGCGTAACTGTCATTTGTTACCAGGCTCTCTGTGGTGGTTAGACCCTAATATAACACCCATAATCTGCAGTCCTGGTGTTTGTCCTGGTATTAAATCTGGTACTTATTTATGGCTTTGCGTAATTTCCTCACCTTGAGTATAAGCAGGGCCTGTGACTTACTTCTACCCAATAGGATATGATAATGGTTATTATGGTTATTATGTCGTGTGTGTCATCTTGCTAGCTGACTCATTCTAGAGACTTTCTCCCTGGCTGGGTTTGAAAGAGTAAGTGGCTGTATTTGGAGGTCCATGTGGCATAGAGCTGCGGAAATCTTTCATTCAAAAGCCAAGAGACTCTTCTCCAGTTGAGCCTCTGGAAGAAAATTGTCTGACTGACACCTTGATTAAAATCTTGCAGAGGACCCAGGCAAACCTTGCTTAGACTCTCAACTCACAGAAACTGAGATAAGAGATATGTATTGTTGTAAGCTACACAGTTTGTGGTAATTTGTCATGCAGCAGTAGAAAACTAATATTCTCTGTAATAAATACTTTGCAGATATTATCTCAACTGATTTTCACAACAGCCTTAGGAAGTTTATGATATTATTCCAGTGTTTATACATGAGGATTTTGAGGTTCAGAGAAGTTGAGAAATATGCCCAGAGCCACACAGTAGGTGATGAGTAGGAACTAAAAAAAAAAAGCCAGATCTTATGACTTCTTCTTCTTCTTCTTTTTTTTTTTTTTTACAATTGGAGTACAATTGCTTTACAATGTCATATTTTTCTGCCGTACAACAGTGTGGATCAGCTATGCTGTGCTGTGCTTAGTTGCTCAGTTGTGTCTGACTCTTTGTGACCCCAGGACTGTGTGGCCCACCAGGCTCCATGCCTCTGTCGATGAGGATTCTCCATGCAAGAATAAGAAGTGGGTTGCCATGCCCTCCTCCAGGGGATCTTCCTGACTGGGGAGTCAAACCAGGGACCTCCTGCATTGCAGGTGACTTCTTTCCCAGCTGAACTATCAGGGATGCCCGTGAGTCAGCTCTATGTATGTATATATATCTCCTCCCCCTGGAGCCTTCTCCCCTCATATCCCAGCCCTCTAGGTCATCACAGAGCACAGAGCTGAGCTCCCTGCGCTATACAGCAGCTTCCCACTCTTGAGCCCATGGTCTGAACCTGCCTTTAATAACATTTCTAGATTCTCGGTTGTGGAGACATAGCTCTGACCTTTCAAAAAGTGATTTTCTTTATTTTAAATCAGTTTACAGTTTTACCAACAGTGGATAAGGGAAACTATTTCTCAACATTTTTGCCAGTATTGGCTGTATATTTTTAAAGTGATAAATATACAAGTAAGTAAAATCACAATTTCTAAAATTTGTTCTTCTTTGAATATGCCTTCAGATTTTTTTTTTTCCTAGCTGTATTTTCTCTTTAATGAGCAGTCCATGTTTAGGTAATACTCTCTTGGGGTATTATGGTAAGAGAAGGGAGCTAATGAGGGATGTGTCTCCAATTTTTGTCTTTTCAAATAAGAAATAAGTTTTAAATTATATTAAACTCTTAGTGAAGTGGCCACACAGAGAACTGACATAGAATGGCATTTTGAAGCCTAAATGACCTATCCATTTGTGGACTATACCCTGATTATACACCCCTGACTATCAAAGCACCTAAGAAGAACTCATTCCTATCTCAAGAAGGGAAATATTCATACTTCTATGAATCTTAGCCGCTTATTTTTTTAAAGCCAATTTATTTGTTTATTTTTAATATAGGAAACCATTTTTCTTGTTTTGGCCGAGCTGTGTGGCACGTGGGATCTTAGTTCCCCAACCAGGGATCGAACCCCCATCCCCGTCATTGCAAGGTGGATTCTTAACCAGTGGACCACCAAGGAAGTCCCATTAGTCACTTATTAGCGTATATTTTCTGTGTGCTTGGGTGAATGAACTCTGGAGCTCTGCAACTAATTATTCTTCCCTGTGCCTTTCTGAAAAACATTATCCCACATGTTGTGCTTCACCCAGTACCGTTGGCATATGCAAATAAAACAATTTAAGAGCAATTAAATTAAGAAGGTAACTTTTTTTTTTTTTGATGAATTTCAATCTGTCTTTTCCCTTGAGGGAACCCTACAAAGTTAAAAGTTTTGCAAGTGTATCCAAGGAAGAAATACTAAATGACTGATTTCTGTGGTAATTTTTTTCATTGCATTATTATTAGTGAGCAGATGCTTTCTGTTTCTGAAGAAGGACAAAGAAATCATTTCAGTTCATGAAATTACAAATTTCAGACACTTCTTAATGAGAATGGAAATAGTTGGATTATGAAGATGCTCATTTTTGTGGAGCAGCAAGTGATGCTAAATTTAATGGGAGAAACAATAAGGATTGTAATACACAGAGTTTCCTAAACCCTTTTAAACAGAGCATTCAGTCATTAGCCAGTTAATTAATGGCTAATTAATGGTTGCTGGAAAGATTTATCACGAATTTTGAAAGTTGAGTTTAGTCAATTTCTAATATTGTGCTAGTTTCTGGTGTATGGCATAGTGATTCAGGTATGTTCTTTTTCACATTCTTTTTCCATTGTAGTTTATTATAAGGTGCTGAATATAATTTCCTGTGCTATCCAGCAGGAGCTTGCTGTTTGCTGGTTTGTATCTGTGGTGTGTATCTGCTAATCCCAAACTCCTAATTTATCCCTCCCCTTCCCTTTTTCCCTTTGGTAATCTTAAATTTGTTTTCTGTGTCTGTTGATCTGTTTCTGTTTTGTAAATAAGTTCATTTGTATCATTTTTTTTTAGATTCTATATGTAAGTGGTATCATATAACACTTGTCTTTCTCTGACTTACTTCACTCAGTATGACCATCTCTAGGGCCATCCATGTTTCTGCAAATGGTATTGTTTCATTCTTTTTTATGGCTGAACAGTATTCCATGGTGTGTGTGTGTGTGTGTGTGTGTGTGTGTGTGTGTGTGTGTGTACCGCATCTTCTTTATCTGTTCATGGACACGTAGTATCACAATGTTTTTGAAATCATAAATCTAGCATTTGTAATTACAGTATGAACATATCTGTGAAAACAAACATCACCTCCCCAGTGTGCGGAATGTCTTGTGACTGAGCTGTCTCCATACCTCTCTAACTCTTTCAACGGATTGGCTCTTTGCATTGATGATGAAGATGAAGTTGATGATGCTCAATAGTGATAGCTATGTCTTATTAAGAGTTTATCATGTGCCAGGAGTACTATCTCCTTTCATCTCCACCACAGCTCTGTGAATAAGAGTTGTTATTATCCTCCTGTTACAGATGAGGAATCCAAGACTCAGAGAAATTAGGTTATTCAAGGTCACATGGTTAATAAGTGTCCCACAAAGGATTCAGATTTAGGTATGGTTGACTTCAAAGACTTTGCCAGACCAAGTCACGTAACTTCACAATGTTGTATTAGTTTTTGAGCTACTCAACAGGACTGAATCTCACATCTTGATTCTAGGGACATAGCCAAGGTAGGATCACAGACAAAGACCTTTTTATTATCCTCTGCCTTGTCAGGATCACTTTGCAGGCATTTCTCTGATACCTGAAGATACAGCATTGTTTGCAACTCTGTCAAAATCCTTATGACTTGGAGATACCCTGCCTTTATCCCAAGTATATTCGGATTCTTAGATACTAGAGGTGACTTTCCAGGACTCAAATGGTCCTCTTACTTGGAAAGCTGATAAATTACCCACTTGGAATGTTTACCCCAGGACCACACACCTCTCAACAATTAAAGAATGGCTGCATTCTCTGCCTCCGAAGCCCACCATGGGAACTGTCCATGGTGGTTCGTTGAAGAACTCCCAAGCCAAAGGAGGACTTTCTGGTGTTACACATGGAGCTGACTTTCTAGCTAGGCCTCTTCTTCTTTCTCCTCTTTTCCTCCCTCCCTCCTTTTCTCTTTTTTTCTTCTCTCCCTTTATGTTTTTAAGAATTAGGGAGATGTTACAGGAA
This sequence comes from Capricornis sumatraensis, assembly GCF_032405125.1. NCBI lineage: Eukaryota > Metazoa > Chordata > Mammalia > Artiodactyla > Bovidae > Capricornis > Capricornis sumatraensis. Next base: position 81,083,642 of record NC_091079.1, read on the forward strand.
AAATACTTGTCCCCTTACAGTTCAAATTTTGAGATTCAAATTTTCTGATGATTAGAAATAAAAATATATTTATCACATGTTAAGACAACAAAAGAATGCTCTTTTAGGAGAAAAATCGTAGGCTATCTACCACACATCCAAAAAAAAGTGGTGTCTTTAGATTAAATGTCTGTATTGTTCATCTTTAAATCTCGGGAATATAGATCACTATGGTTACAGGCCTACTTTGATTGGATTTCTGAATATATGGACCAGTCTTTAAGGAGCAAAAGAAGCTACCTTATTGAGGTAGACTGTATTACTGTTTATCTATAATTCTGGTGCTCCTCTGTGTGATATCTTTGTCAATGGGAAGATTATATGTCCCTGGCCTGTTGAACTCAGAAGTGGCTGTGAGATTTGCTTTGGCCTATCTAACATGGGCCTCTTTTGAGCAGAGGCTGTGAGAGACAGCGCGTGTGGTTCAGTTCCACAGTGAGACCTCCCCATTAGACTGAGTCCCAAAGTTCTATTAATTGGGTCAAAACAATGGCTGACCCTCACTCGACAAGTAGAATAAGGGAGAAACAAGGTGGCTTGTTGTTGTAAGCCACCGAGGTGTTTAGAGCTGTTTACTGCCCTGGTGTAATCTCCCCTGTCATCACTGATACATACCCGCTGTCATTTGCTACTGCAAAACTCTCTAGGGAAGAGGCAGCCACAAAATAAATTTCTAATGATGATCAACAGTAGACTTTGAATTTAATATAATAAAACCCATATGGAATACAGATTCTCAACATTCTTTTCTCTCTTGCTGGCTAGAACCAAGCGTTCTTTCCATGCTGGGATATTTCTGATAACCCTTCAGGCTAGTCTCTGGGATGCCTGTATTTCTTAGTGTAGACTGCCATAATGAAATGCCATTGATTAGATGGCTTGAACAACGTTAATGGAGCCTAGCGTGTCAAGGAAGAGCAGGTACAGGTGGCTGTGAAAATTTCAGTCACTATGGGAGAGCCAGGTTCGATCCCTGGGTCGGGAAGATCCCCTGGATTGGGAAGATCCCCTGGAGAAGGGAATGGCAACCCACTCCAGTACTCTTGCCTGGAAAATTCTATGGACATAGGGCCATATCACATAGTTACTATGCATAACATTTCCCTTTAAAAAGCAACGAAGTTGCCTAACTTTAAAATGAAAGTCTAATTGTACCTAGTACTAACCTGAAATTAAAGCAATTCCCTGTTTTCTTTTCCACTGTGTTTGCTTTGTTAAGCTGAGTGGAAGTTTCAGATCTTATATTGGGTTCCCTTGGAAACAGATTCTGAGACAAGGAGTTGAATGCAAAAGGATTTGCATTTGGGGGGGTTGTTGTGAGACACATACTTGTAAGCACATGAGGAAGGCAGGACTGATTAGAGTTAGAAGCTAACCAGCAATGTAGTTATGGCTGAGGCTTCAGCTCTTTCTTTGTGGATTCCTGGAGGCGGGAAGGCCCTTCGTAACTGTCTCACATGGAGGCAAAGGCTCTGGCCTTCATACCTGCATCAACTAGTCACGGCTGAGGGCTGCCCTCTGGGCAGAGGCATAGCCTTGAGCAAGGCACAGCTAGCCTTGTCCCTGTGGCTGGGGACAGTGTTCAGTGATGGCCACAGCCGGGAGTTGCTGGTGGCTGGTATTAGCAGATGGGGGAATAAGGGCAGAGGTGCTTGGGGGAATGGCCCCCAAGAGGAGATCTGGGTGGGGCACTGTTGAACCCACGGCAGCCAGTGCTTGCACTGTTCCTATCGACTTGCTTCTTACAGTAAGTTTGCCCCACTTCAAAGCAGCTTTCGTGGGATTCTGGTTGGTCTTGTGTTCCGGGGAGTGGGGATAAGTGGAGCTACTCCCCATTTCATTCTTTGGTCTCCTGAACCCATGAATCCTACCAACTGAGACATGGCTTCATACAGCGGTCAGTGATTGGGAATGGCACCCAACCCTTTTCGGTTTATTATCTCTAAATTGGCGCCTCAGCTGTGTCTTTAAGAGACCCTTCTGCCGCTCAGGCTGATGGCTTCTGGTGGCATGTAGAGTGGTGAGACCAATGGGTGCCATCCACGGTCATGTTCCCATTGTTCTACCTTCTTTTCGGAAGGGTCTGTCCGTCATTCTGAGGCAATATTATGTGGCATTTTAACGCTCTGGTGGATCAAATCCCTCGGCAAGTCCTTGGCTGGTGATTCTGGGCCATGGCTCTGCAGGAAGCAAAGACAAACTTATGTCTGAAATAGTCCATCAATACAACTTGCTGCCTCTCTCCAAGGGGGGGAATAGTTGCTCTCTGTGAGAGATAGTTTCTATTCAAGGGCTTTAGCTGTGTGGCTGGCTGGTTGGACATTCAGCTCTGGTAAACAGAAGTCCATGCTTCTGGGCATAACCTCTCCTGACCAGCAGGACTGTCATTCATGAGTCCATTGTGTCAGCACTGGGATGGGTGATGCTGGAGGCTGGCTGATGACCCTTGGCCCGCCATTCTGTCTGGTTGTTTAGTTCCTTTTCCACTGTGGATGGTCTCTGTCATGTATCCGCATACGCTACACTGATACACTTTTCCATTCCCACAAGCTCTTATGTCTCTTTCTGAGCTCTTCTGACCCTGCTATTCTAATTGCTCTCTTTCAAGTTTCCAGACCAGCCAGTCAAGCTGTGGCCACTCCTGATGAATTTGTACATGTTCTTACCCCAGATCTCTTCTCTATCCACATACAATGGGCAAACGGGCACATTGTTTGGAATGCTGCGCCATGAGAGGGCTTCTCTGTCTTTCAGAGCCATTACTAAGTGGTGTCGTAAGTCAGCAGCAGACTCACATCAACATGTCAAGCTGTGTTAGTCCACTCAGTTTTGCCATGATGAATGACCACAAACTGGGCCGCTCAAACAACAGAAAGTTCGTTGTCACAGTTTTGGAGGCTGAAAGTCGGAGACCGGGGTGCCAGCATGGTCGGGTTCAGGTGAAGGCTCTCTGGCTTGCAGACAGTTGCTTTCCTGCTTTGTCACAGGGTGGAGAGAAAGAGAGGAAGTAAGATCTCTGGCATCTCTTCTCTTAACGGCACCAGTTCCATCACGGGGGCCCTAACTTCACGCATGTATGCACGCTAAGTTGCTTTTGTCATGTCCAACTCTTTGTGACCCCGTGGACTGTAGCTCACTAGGCTCCTCTGTCTATGGGATTCTCTAGGCAAGAATTACTGGAGTGGGTTGCCATGTCCTCCTCCAGGGGATCTACCCAACCCAGGGATTGAAACTTTGTCTCTTACATCTCCTGCATTGGCAGGAGGGTTCTTTACCACCAGAGCTACCTGGGAAGCCCTTCATGATACCATCTAAATCTAGTAACTTCTTGGGGATTCCTTGGTGGTCCAGTAGTTAAGAATCTGCCTTGCAGTGCAGGCGATGCAAGTTCAATCCCTGGTAGAGGTGCTAAGATCCCACCCACATGCTATGGAACAACCAAGCCCATACGCCGCAACTGCTGAGCCCATGCGTCACTACTAGAGTCTTCACATCGCAACTAGGACCCAAGGCAGCCAAATACATTAAACGATAAATAACTCACCAGATCTAGTCACTCCTCCAAGGCCTCATCTCTAAATACCATCACACTGGGGCTTGAATACATAAATTTGGGGGGGGGAACAATTCAGTCCATAGCACCAGCCAACCCATCCAACATCCAAGACTAGCCCATTTCCCTCCCCTTTCACCTGGTAACATGGCTCCCCTCTTCCTCCATGTAGCCGTAAACATGAACGGAAGTAGAGGGACTCGGGGCCTTCTGCTTCTGCCATTTCCTTGTAGCCTCGGGCTCTGGTTTGCCTGATCTTTCCCCCTTAGGATGCATTGCTCACCTTTGACAGAGCCTGTTTCATGATGGGCAGCTCTGGCTGTGTGCTCACTTGCTGCTCCATGCTCCAGCTCTACTAAGAGAAGATACTCTGACCCACTTGAGGCCTGATAGCAGGTAAGTAGCTGCTTTTGAATTGTGCGTAGTGCATGTATTACCCATGATGATGACAAATGACTTTTCTGAAAGTAATTTAATGATTCAGAAAACGGCTTCCCATTACCATCAAGATAAAACCTTCACTCCCTCCGCCCAGAGAATCCAAGATCCTCAAAGACCCAGCTCCTGCCAATGCTGGGTCCTTGTCACACTCACACGTGCAGATGTAGGGCTGTGTTCTAGCCCTACAGTTTTCACCAAATCCACACACTTATGAGTCAGGGTGCTGGCAGGAAATAGATGAGACACACAAGAGCAGTAATTGAGGAGTTTACTAGACTATTTACAAAGGTGCAGACAGGGCGAGGGGAAACAAGAATGGAAGGTCATTACAGGGCTAGAGGGCCAGTGTGAGAGAGCTGTTCCCAGGACCTAGATGAGCTGGGTCATCTCAGGGCTAGAGCTGTGGCCTCGCTGCTGCTGGACAGGGAGGGAGCTGGGGGCTAAAGATGGGAACTGCCTCCCACTCCCCTCCATCCTGCACCTGGTGTACCCTGTTTGGCTGAACTCGTTAGAAGCCAGCAGGCAAGGGAGCTCTGAAGGTGCACTCTGCAGAGGCTGGTCTCAGGCACAGAGCAAGGGGGAGAGAGTGGCTCTGGAGAGGCAAACAATATGAGCATAAACATCGCACCTTCATCAGTGAGCCCCTGCACTTACTTGCTTTTCCTTCTGTTTGAAAGGCTTACATGGGGACTTCCCTGGTGGTCCAGTGGCTAAGACTCTGTGCTCCTAGCGCAGGGGGTACGGGTTTGGTCCCTGGTCAGGAAACTAGATCCCAGATGCAGCAACTAAGAGTTTGCATGCCACAACTAAGACCTGGTGCAGCCAAATAAATAAGTAAATATCTTTTTTAAAAAGAAAGGGAAACAAGAAAGGCTTACCTGACCCTCTCCCTTTTCCTGCACCTTGTTCACATAATAACTCGTTCTCAACCATCAAGAGTTGCGTCCTACCTTTCAATTCAAGTAGTATCCTGTGTAGATTTCAGTCTCGCATGAAGCACATGGCACTGTAATTGTTTATTACCCGTCTGTCTCCCTGATCAACCTGGGCGTTCATCCAGCACAGCAGCTGGACCTTTCGTATCTTTCTAATCTTAGAGCCCAGCACTGGGTCTGCACCTAAGGGGTGCTCACCAGTTATATGTTGACAAGTCTCTTTCTATTTCTGAAAGTAGCAGGCCCTTTCTTCTTGCAGCTCTTTTAAGAGTAAACTGGAATAGGTTCGTTACTTAGCAGGAACAACAATCCCTTGATTTCCATATTGTTATGAAGTTTTAAAAACTGTTTCCTAGTCAGGGAACAAAGCCACTCACCCAGCGTCCCTTCACCAGTGATGGCTAAGAAGCGGGTAGAACCCAGGTCTTCTGCCTCGAGTTCGTTGCTTTTTGCTCTTGTCTCTCTGTTCACACTCAGTCACTTCAGCAGTGTCCCCCTGTATGCCCTGTGGGTGGTAGCCCACCAGTCCCCTCTGTCCATGGAATCCCATCACAGGATCTCCACAAATGAAAGTGAGGGCATCAGGTGGCTCTGTGGAGGTCGTTCACATAATTTTAACAGGGGGCAATCTCAGAGGGACAATTTGAAATGAATGAGGTTAAATGCCTGGTTGAAGAAAATAGCCCCTTAAAATATTTTTTTACTTTCAGAACTTTGCTGTGACATTAAGAATTAAACTCCAGGAAAGGAACTATCCAGTTAGATGGACCAGTTTTTTTTTTTTTCTCTTCTTGTTTATAAGGTAACAACATATTTGTTGACTACAGTGTAAGCTGCTTGAGGTCAAGGGGCACGTCTCCTTTACGTTTGTCTTCTGTCAGCCTTACATCAGTGTGTCAGAAGAATGGTACATCATACAGGACAACCAGATGAGGCCAGTCTGACCGTGCTTTGTGTGATCCCTGCGATGCTTGCCTTGGTTCACTGCACACTTAGAGTGACGGAGGGTGGAGTGGGATGCGGTAGCCACCAGTGACTTGATGCCTAGCATCCATCTCTCCTTCTGACAAAATCATCCTGGATTTCTCACAGGAAATTACCTCTCCTCTTCCCAGCTGTGTATTTTGGATGGCACTGACTTCAAAGCCCAGGTGGAGAGGTGGGCTGATTGGCTAGTTAGCAGATCACACACTCTTGGTTACAGTGATCAGTTCAGAAATGAGCCAACGACGTACTATGACACAGTCACTAAGAATCCCGGGGAAAAGGCTTACTCTCTTCTCACTGGATGTGAAAAAAGAAGGATGTGGTTGCTGGAACGTGCTGCGGCCACCTGTGACCACCCAGGTCAAGGAGATGGAGACCGAAATGGAGAGCATCGTTTGAGTCTTAGATCAGGTTGTGCCTGAACCACACGCTCAAGTGAGCCTGCCGTCTTAGTGTGCTTAGTGTGGTAAACGGTACTTTGACTGAAGCAGTGTTTGTGGTTGAGAAGGAAAAGACAGTTTCTTGTGGCTTTGTAGGTTAAGCCAGGGAAATGGCTGGGCTGTGGATGAGGTCATACAGCAGGATAACTCAGGGAGATTTGCAAACCACTCTTGCTTTCTTTCTGTACCGGGATCTATCCTAGAATCACTTGGAGTATCTGTGTGTGTGTATAACATTTAAAAGCCTGCCCTAGGGATTCTGATGCAAAGTAGTCCAATTGCTGGACCCTTTCAACTAACAGTGGTCTGATTTGGCCGCTTGTATCCCTACCCTGAACATAACGTCTTGACAGCTCTATGGGGTCAGCCAGCATGTAATTGACATCCCAACAAGAACCCTAACTTGCTAACTTTATTAGGGATATTGGACTTCCCTGGTGGCTCAGACAGTAAAGAATCTGCCTGCAATGAGGGAGACCCGAGTTTGATCCCTGAATTGGGAAGATCCCCTGGAGGAGGAAATGGCAACCCACTCCAGTAGTGTTTCCTGGAGAAGTCCATGGAAAAAGGAGCCTGGTGGGCTACAGTCCATGGGGCCACAAAGAGTTGGACATGACTGAGCGACTAACACACGCACATTGAACATCCCACCCTCTCCTAGACCTGACGTGGCACTAAGTCGGTTCCTTCCCTCGGGGACAGCCACCCCGTTGTCTCTCACTTGCTTTTTATCCCCATCTTTACTCTTAGAACCTTATTCAGGTTTATCTTTTAGGTTCTATGAACTCATCTAGCCACAGAACTAGGAATTAAAGGTGTGAATTCACAATACAGCTACTGACAAGGAGTGATTACAAGGATGCAGAAACACAAAAGAATAGATATTTAAAGCAATGAGTGGGAAGTGAATACTAGGAAATAGGGCTTTGAAGCCTGGAGGTTTGGCCTCTTCCCGCCTCCTCCCAGAGATGCCATACCACTTCTCTCTTCTTTTCTTTCTTGCTACAAATAATACTTGATTAAAATTTTTGTAATGCAGTTTTGCATGATGAAAAGCCAATTAATTCTCCTTGTGCTTAGCTGACCCATCAGAACCAAAAAACTGTTTCAAGGAACAGAGGAAGGGATACGTTCTCGTACCACAAAAGTGAAAGCAGCGTGAACCAGAAAACAAAATCATGAGCACAGCATCCTCTGTTGAAAATGCACAGTTAAGTCGTCAAGTTCTTTTTTTTCAATGTAATATTTATTGGAGTATAGTTGTTAGTTTCTACTGTACAGCAAGGTGAATCCGTTGTATATATATCTCCTCTCATTTTTGGATTTCCTTCCCATTTAGGTCACCACAGATAACTGAGCAGAGACCCTGTGCTGTATAGTAGCTATCAGCTCTCTATTTTACACACAGTATCAACAGTGTGTATAAGTCAACCCCAAGGTTCTTGATAGAGAACTGCTTGCAGGCTGCCTCCCACATATTGTACACGGTGGGAGCTGCCGGGAGAACTTTGTGCCGTTGAAGAAAGAGAGGGGAGGACACTGAGAGAAGAGAGAAAAGTGATCCCAGAGAATCTCTTCTCAGCTTCTCTGGAGAGAAAGTCTCTGAAGCTCCAGAACATCTCCTTGCCATTTTAGAAAAAGGCTCCACAACAGTCTCTAAGGTGACCTAGCAGGACGTTTGACTTGACTCCATCTGTGAACAGTGTCGTTAGATATCCTGGACAATGGTAGATACTCTGCAGGCCTCGCTAAAGCGCCTTCCATCAGGAGAGCTGCCAGGTGGGCCATGATGGCTGTGAATACCTCCGAAGGTGGAAGAGGTCCTGTCAAGCTGCAGAGTTTGTCCTTAGAGCTTCCCCCAGAGCTTGGGTAGCAGCAGCAAACTCAAGCAGTAGGGATGGACTGAACACCATAGATGAAGTAACAAAAATGACTCAAGGCAAAAATGCTTTAGCAAAGTCCTTTGACTAAAGTTAGTTTCATTGATATTTCTCGGCTCAGTCTTCTCTGCTAGATCACCTACTGGTTTAGCAGCCACTCCAAGAGCCAACGTAAGGCATGGGCCATTGCCAGAGGGTGGATCTGCACTGATAGGACCAACTGTTAGCTTCTTTTCCATTAATTATAATGGATGGTTGCAGGAGGTGGGGAAGCTAGCAGGCAGTTTATGCCATCTGTGCACATTTGGGAAAAGAATATCCAGATACACTTAATCCCTGAACTATACTGGTCATAGTTTTAATAGTGCTTTCTGCATCATATTGCATTTAGCTTGTGTATTAAGATATAGAGTAACAAAATACTAGTCCCTTCAAAGTTAAAATTATGTTTCATTCTTCTGTCCTTTTATTTTAATCTTCAAGTGATTTTATTTTCTTTTTTGTGTTATTTGTACTTCCTTTCTAAAACGAACCTATATTTGATACATCTTTTTTAAAAAGTAAAATAAATAAAAATATTATAAATTATTTATTTACTTGATCACATATCATTCATTCCATTTCATAAAATTCACCCTTTTAAAGTGCACAGTTTAGGGATTTTGTAGGTAGTTTTGAATAACCTTCATTATCCAATTTCAGAAATATTTCTGTCATCCCTCAAAAGAAACCCTGCACCCATTATCACTCACTCCACAACCCCCTTCCCCCGCAAGCCTCTGGCAACTACTGATCTGCTCCATGCGACCCCATGATCAACTAATCAAACTCATGGGTCTCTGTGAGTCAGACTATCCTGATTACTGCTTTGACTTGTTGTCCATCATGGTAATCATGTCCACCTTGCCTTTGGAGATTAAATGCCACCATTTTGCTGCCAGTATCCATCCTCCTGAAGCAGCTGCTTGATAAAATAGTTGAATGGACTTTTGAAGACTCAATTGAAGTACCCAATAGGTGACAATACCTTGTAGGGCTAGGAAAAGACCTCTAGGTTTCTGATTATGCTCTAAAGCAGTGTCCAATATATGAGACTATGTCTCCTATAGCCAGGATTCATGAGTCTATCAAAGGGTAGAAATGTGAGTGGCTGGTAATCCACTAGCAGATTTTTTCTTCTCATCCCTGTGTCTTTAGGCTTTGCTGGTCTAGAGATGTAAATTCCAAAGGGAGGTATAGTTCTACCAAGAGACACAATGGTTTCCTTGAACTGAAAGTTGAGATTGTCACCTGGTCGTTTTGGGGTCCCCATGTCTCCAGATCAGTAGGCAAAGAAGGATAATTGATTCTGATTACCATGGAGAAATTGAGCATCCATTACATGAGAGAGTTGAGAAAGGTTATTCCTGGAATCAGAAGATCAATTAAGGGTATCTCTTTGTATTACCACTTCTGTAATCAAGGTAAATGGGAAACTAAAACAACCCATTCAGGCTAGATTGCTAATGCCCGACCCTTTAGGAAAGAAAGCCTGGGTCACCCCACCAGGTAAAGAACCACGTCCAGTTGAGGTGCTTGCTAAGGGCAAAGAGAATGTGGAATGGGAAGCTGAAGAACATAGTTATAAATACTATGATTGGGTGACCAGTTGCAAGAATGAAGGCTACTTATTTTAAGTATTTCTTCCTTAGTTTCTATGAATATGTTCGTATATATGTTAAGCAAATATATTTTTTCTTCCCTCTCTATCCCCTTGTCATCAAACATAAGCTATATTAGTAAAAGTTAAATTTATATCCCAGTATTCAAGTTATAGACTACCATAGGAGAAGAGTAGGAAAGGATTAGTTTGATTTTGGTTGCACACATGACAGATGCAGCGTGTTAAGCAGAAGGATGACTTGTTATTGTGTTTATCTGGAGGTTAAGTATGGTTTAAGGAGGTGTGTACAGGTGCCAGGTTGACAACAGTCAACTTGACTAAGCTAAACTTTTCGGTTATTCAGTAAGACCCTAATCTAGGGGTTGCCGTGAAGATATGTTTCAGACATGATAAAAAGGTATGATCAGTTGGCTTTAAGTTTAAGGATGTTTTCCTAGATAATCTGGGTGGGCCTGGTTTGGCTGAAAGGCCTTTGAGAGTAGAGCTGAGGTTTCCTGAAGAAGCACAAATTCTGCCTGTGTGCGATTGTTTTGGTCTGTGCCCCAGACTTGCATTCTGCTCTTCCTGATGGCCTGTCTTATCTATTTCAGACTCGTTTCATCCGCCCCCACAATTGTGTAGACAATTTCCTCTCAATAAATCTGTGAAAATATATCTCCCACTGGTTCTACTTCTCTGGTTGAACCCCTAACTCAATGAACCTGATTAAAATGATGTTTACAAAATGTCAACAATAATTACTTCTCAGGGTTGGGATTGATTTTAGGTGAGATGTTTTTTACTTTCTCCTTTACTTTTTTCACCATAATGTTCAAATGTTTTAAAGAACATCATAAAAGAAAGACAATATGTAAAAAGCAACCGTTTTTCAAATAAAAACGTTTAAAAATCTGTAATTTCACAAAATTACCTAAAGCCTAACTCCACGTACAAAATACTCACAGAACTTAACAAAATTTATAAAACTTAGAGTTTCTAAAAATGCAATTAAAAAATCCTTTTGGCAGTCTAATCATTAGGACTCCAGGCTTTCATTGCTGAGGACGTGGGTTCAATCCCTGGTGGGAGAACTAAGATTCTGCCTGCTCTGCAGCACGGCTCCCCCTCCAAAATCCCTTTGGTATTTTCCACAGAATTAAAGAAACAAACAAACAAAACTCATCTATACTATAATCTACTTTTTAAAAATTTGTTTATTGAATGTTAATGAGCCCAGGGATCATATCTCACTCTTCACTAGTTCTGTTACTATGTCTAAGGACTGATATAATGTAGGTCCCTCTCAATGTTTCTTAAATAGTAAACACGTCTCATATACATAAATATACACATCTTAACTCTTGAGAAACCTGTATGCAGGTCAGGAAGCAACAGTTAGAACTGGACATGGAACAACAGACTGGTTCCAAATAGGAAAAGGAGTACATCAAGGCTGTATATTGTCACCCTGTTTATTTAACTTATATGCAGAGTACATCATGAGAAACGCAGGGCTGGAGGAAGCACAAGCTGGAATCAAGATTGCCAGAAGAAATATCAATAACCTCAGATATGCAGATGACACCACCCTTATGGCAGAAAGTGAAGAAGAACTACAGAGCCTCTTGATGAAAGTGAAAGAGGAGGGTGAAAAAGTTGGCTTAAAGCTCAACATTCAGAAAATGAAGATCATGGCATCTGGTCTCATCACTTCATGGGAAATAGATGGGGAAACAGTGGAAACAGTGGCTGACTTTGTTTTTCTGGGATCCAAGATTGCTGCAGATGGTGATTGCAACCATGAAATTAAAGGACGCTTACTCCTTGGAAGGAAAGTTATGACCAACCTAGATAGCATATTCAAAAGCAGAGACATTACTTTGTCAATAAAGGTCCGTCTAGTCAAGGCTATGGTTTTTCCAGTAGTCATCTATGGATGTGAGAGTTGGACTGTGAAGAAAGCTGAGTGCAGAAGAATTGATGCTTTTGAACTGTGGTGTTGGAGAAGACTCTTGAGAGTCCCTTGGACTGCAAGGAGATCCAACCAGTCCATCCTAAAGGAGATCAGTCCTGGGTGTTCATTGGAAGGACTGATGCTGAAGCTGAAACTCCAATATTTTGGCCACCTGATGCGAAGAGCTGACTCATATGAAAAGACCCTGATGCTGGGAAAGATTGAGGGCAGGAGAAGAGGACGACAGAGGATGAGATGGTTGGATGGCATCACCGACTCAACGGACATGGGTTTGGGTGGACTCCGGGAGTTGGTATGGACAGGGAGGCCTGGCGTGCTGCGGTTCCTGGGGTTGTAAAGAGTTGGTCACGACTGAGTGGAGTGAACTGAACTGAACTGAACTGAACTTCCCTTAATTTTTTTCCTAGTAATTACCAAAAGTATCTCTTTCCCCTTTCAAGCTAGGGTATCAAGCACTTTAAGTTTAAAACAAACTAAACCTTAAATTGTTACATGTACATTTCCATATTTTATTAAAAATAGACAGTACTTATTTTTATGGAGTTAAAATCTCTTTGCATTTACCACTTTGTACTTTGCTTGTTATTAATAATATTTCAAGCCCACATAACCTTGAATCAACACAATCCATAAACTTGTCTTTTTAATGATTATAGAGCCATCCATCGTGTAAATATGCCACAGTTTGCTCATCCATATCTCTATTTTTGGCCATTTGGGCTGTTTCCAGTTTCTTTCTATTATAAATAATGTGACTGTGAAAGATTGTTTAGACCAATGGCTTTTAAAATTATCTCTTGGGGGTCATTTCCTTAGGTCAATATTTCTAAAGATAAATTATTTGGGAAAATGACACGAACATTTTGTTACCTGTTGCCAGGCTGCTTTTTAAAAAGATTGAAACTGTTTTACAACCCATTATCAACACTGCGCTTCCCTGAAGCCACATCCACTTTGGATTGTTAATGTTATTATTTATTTTTGCCTGTTTACTTGATATACAGTGGCATCAAAGTTGCTTTGAGGTGCTGAGGAAAAACAACCTTAACACTTTTAGAAGCTCTGTTGTTGGGGGTCTACAAGTCATGCCCTTAAGATTTTTAGAAGTATTTTTGTCTGGCCTAAGGGTCTCTTGGTCACACTTTAAATCTTTTCTAAGGTCTTTGCAAAAGATCTTGGAGCTGCACCTTTGATCTGAATTTTGCACTGAAGCTGTATTTTACAGGCAGCATCCTAGATCTGATCTTTACCTTAAGGCTGTCTCTTACTTTGATTTCATTTTGCTGCCGAGATTTCCCGGGACCATCTGTATTTCCTCTAAGTTCTGCTCAAATGATTCTTTATTTCACTCATTCCTTTCTTCTTGTATTTTATCATAGCACAGGAAGCTAAAAGAGGCCAATTGATATTTCCTATATTTTGCCTGGAGATCTCCTGAGCCAGCTCCACAAGTTCATGAGGCATCCTTTCTGTTTGTGATGTTACCACAGGCAACAGTTTCAGTAAAATTTATTTTGGTATATACGTGGCATCCCCCTCGCTCTAGCAATCAGTGATGATCTCACTGCTCCTTCAGCCTTCACTAATAGTCCTTTTAAAAAAGTCTTCAGGCCTCTATCCACTGAAACCAATACTACATGTTCTAGATTTTTCTATAGCATTATTGCATTGTTGATGTTCCATTGCTCAGGCATGTCCAACTCTTTGCAGCCCTATGGACTGCAGCATGCCAGGTTTCCCCATCCTTCACCAACTTCTGGAGCTTGCTCAAACTCATGTCCATTGAGTTGGTGATGCCATCCAACCCTTCTTGTCCTCTGTTGTCCCCTTCTCTTCCTGCCTTCAATCTTTCCCAGCATCAAGGTCTTTTCAAATGAGTCAGTTCTTCGCATCAGGTGGCCAGAGTATTGGAGCTTCAGCCTCAGCATCAGTCCCCCCATTGAATATTCAGGATTGATTTCCTTCAGGATTGACTGGTTTGATCTTCTTGCAGTCCAGAGGACTCTCAAGAGTCTTCTCCAACACCACAGTTCAAAAGCATCACTTCTTCGGTGCTCAGCCTTCTTTATGATCCAATTCTCACATCCATCCATGACTACAGGAAAAACCATAGCTTTGAATATCCAGACCTTTGTCGGCATTACTGGGTGCCAATTGCTGTTTCAGTTATCCATCACTGTGTAACAAATCAACACATCACCCCAAACTTAGTGGTTCAAGACAACCACCATTATACTTTTTGTGTGTGAAGGTGATGGTTTATTGGTCTTAGCTGTGAGGTTGCTTTCTTCCCTGGGGTGTTACTGGGCTAGACTGGGCTGGTATGTCTAAGAAGGTTCATTCATATGGCTGGTAGCTGGTGCTGGCTGTCAGTTGTAGTTGTCAGAGGACCTGCTTCTCCTTCATATAGTTTTTCCACATGGCTTATTTATACAATATGACAACTGAATTCGAAGAGTAAGGGATAGAAGCTTCTAGTCTTAAGGCCTGGGCTGAGTGGTCCCAGAATGTAGTTCTACTGTGTTCTGCTTGTCAGAGCAGTCCTAGGCTGTTCTTAGAGTTGAAAGAAGGAAAAATAAACTCTACTAGTCAAGGAGAGAAAGGCACAAGGAGGGGAGAACTAATAATATCATCTCTGGAGTCTATCTATCATGCCAGGGCGGTAAGGTCATTTATCAGCTTTCCTCAGGAGTGCTATGGATGTAGAAGACACCTACTGCTCATTCATTCATTCACTTGTTCATTATCAGCTTTTTACTGAGCAGCTACTCTGTGCTGGGCTCTGTTCTAGACATCATGGAGATGATGACGAGTAAGACAAAGTCCTTAATCTTGTGCAGCTTACACTCTAATTGGGGAAAATTAAATATATATATGTATATACATATATGTAAATACTAAGAAAAATAGTAGTCGTGGTTTGAATTGTGTCTGCCTGCCAAGTGTGTTTACATGTATCCTTCCTTACAAACATGAAGTTCCTCCCAAGACCATTCATCTTCAGTCTTATGGAGGTCCCCAGTCCGTTGACCCCCACCACTGTCAAACATCTCATCATGAGCTTTTTTCCTTATCCACGTGAGACACCAAAGTCCATCATCTCAAACACTCCTCCCTTGGCTGTCTTCCTCCATCGCACTCTCCTGGTGCATCCCAAACCTAATCAAATTCAATATGTGCTGACTCTATGCCTGAACTTGCTTTGGTCAATGAAAGTGATTGGAATTGATGTGTGTTAGTTTTGAATGGAAGCTTTAAAAATCAATGCACAATTCATCGCTTTTTATTTTATTTTGGCAGTGACTGACAATGCTCCAAACGGGGGCTGCTCTATAAGCCTGGGTGTTGGAGAAATCAGAGCAGAACCCCCAGCTGACCCATCATCAGCATGTAGTGTGATGTCGCCGAGATGTCAGTGTAGTTTTGTTTCACCCAGAGTTTATTGCTTGTTTCTACAGCACAACCTATACTATACCTCCTGGTCCACGTGAGTTCAAGTCTGCCAGATGGAGAAGACAGTTAAGGGCACCTCATGCAGAAAGAGCATGATGTACGAAGGCATAGAGAAGTCTGGTGACACCACGGTGGGGATGCAGCTGAGTGACGTGATGCTGCAAGGATGAACCTCAAAGAGCAGGTTAGGACTCATTCCTGTAGGGTACTGACTATAGCCCACCAGGCTCCTCTGTCCATGGAATTTTCCAGGCAAGAATATTGGAGTGAGTCGCCATTTCCTTCTCCATGGGATCTTCCTGAGCAGGGGTCCAACCCAAGTCTCTTGCATCTCCTGCATTGGCAGGCGGATTCTTTACCACTGACCCCAGCTATTTGCCATCTCTATATCTTTGATGAAGTGTTTGTTAAGGTCTTTGGCTTACTTTTTAGTCATTTATTTTTGCTGCATGGCTGGTGGTTTCTTAGTTCCCCGACCAAAGACACAACCCAGGCCCTCAGCAGTGAAAGCACAGAGTCCTAACCACTGGACTACCAGGGAATTCCCAGGGTCTTTGGCTTATTTTTAATGAGGAGGGCAAGCAACTTTTATGACCCCCAGTTTCCTTATCTACAAAATGGGGGCCTTGATGCGGGTACTTTCTCATCACAGGACTGTTGCAAGATTCAAGGTGGAATGAGATATGTGGAAACCTTTTGTAAACAAGAAGGCTCTGGTTACATGCTCTGCATGCTCAGATGCTTGGTCATGTCTGACTGTTTGTGACCCATGGACTATAGCCCGCCAGGCTCCTCTGTCCATGGGATTCTTCAGGCAAGAAAACCAGAGTGGGTTGCCATTTGCTGCTCCAGGGGATCTTCCCAACCCAGGGATCGAACCCACGTCTCTTATATCTCCTGCATTGGCAGGCAGATTCTTTACTACTAGTGCCACCTGGGAAGCCCCAGTTACATAGAAAATATTATTAATCTGGTTGTTCCTTTAACTGATATTCAGTGTGATTTTATTCTTGTTGCATTACTCCTGATATGTCATTTAAGTTCTAAGGCTATCAGATTAGATAATTAAAAATCAAAAGAAACAAATTTCACAATCAAAGTAAGTAGCACCCAGCAAGCTCTGAATTCTTCAAGCTGTCTGTGACTCCTGTGATAAGCTGGCCCATCTCCCTTCACCAAGTCTGCAGGGATGCTGTCTTGATCCCAACCAGATGAGAACAGAAGATGTGGTTGCCATGGAGAACAAGACAGGGAACAAAATGAGCAGAAGTTCTGCTCTGTGATGCACCCAAAGCTGCTGCCTGACTCCATAGGAAGGGGAGGCATAGTTTCAAAAGACAAGACTTGGGTAATGTCTGTCCCCTAGATGTCAATGAAAGCAGTGCTGAGAAAAATGCTGCACCAAGTCCTCATTTTAATATTTGAGAATTTACCTTACATTAGCTACACCAGTACTTACACGTCAGGCTGGCTGCATAAGACTCACGTGGGGGAGCGTGTAAACAATTTTATCCATTCAAAAATATTTATTATGTCTCTAACATGTACCCCAGACATGGGAATGCAGCAGTTAACAAAACAAAGTTGGGCTCATGTGGAGATTACATTGAGTGTGGGGAGGCAAGTGATAAACAAATACATAAATAAATAATATGTCAGATGATCACAAGTGCTATGAAGAGAAATAAAGCAGAGGGAGGGTCATGGACAGAATGGGATGTTGTTTTGGACAAATGATTCCAGGAGACTTCTCTGATAAGGTGACATATGAACAGAAGACTTAAGGAAGGGAGAGGAGAAGGCATATGGATATCTGGGAGGGGAGATATCTGAACTAACCATTATGCAGAAAGAATGGGGCTTCCCTGGTGGCTCAGTGGTAAAGAATTTGCCTATAATGCAGGAGATGCTGGAGACTCAGGTTCAACCTCTGGGTCAGAAAGATCCCCTGGAGGAGGAAACGGCAACTGACTCCAGTATTCTTGCCTGGGAAATCCCATGGACAGAAGAGCCTGGTGGGCTACAGTCCATAGGGTTGCAAAGAGTCAGACATGACTGAAGTAGCTGAGCATGCATGAACATGCTGAAAGGATAGCATGTGCAAAGGTCCTGAGGTAGGAGAACACTTTCTTTCCCTCTTCTTCTTCTTAAAGAAACAGCAGTGAGGCCAGCAACTAAAGAGGAGCAAGTTAGGATAGAGGAGACTTAGGAAAGGCAAAGAGGGAGTGGGAGGCTGGCTGTGGATTGGAGGCCACTGAAAGCATTTAGGATTTTACATTGGGTGAGATGGGAAGGCATGGAAAGCTTTGAGCAGATGAGTGATAAGATCTGACTTTGGTTCTTAAAGGATCACTCGGATTACCCAGTGGAAGACCGTAGACAAGGGGGGAAGGTGGCCTTTCATATTTTTGGTGGGAGATGATGGCTAGTGGTGGAGATAGCATAAATATCTATATTCTTACTGCCTCTCCCACTCTCCACTTCCAATCGAGAAGATTTAAGATAGAAAGAGAAATTCTGTATTTTTTTTTATTTATTTATCTGACTGTACTGGGTCTTAGTTGTGGCTATGGGATTTTTTTTTTTTTTCTTAGCTGTGGCATGTGAACTCTTAGTTGAACCCTGTGGGATCTAGTTCCCTGACCAGGGATCGATTGTGGGTCCCCTGTATTGGGTCCAGAGTGTCACCTGCTGGACCACTAAGAAGTCCCAGGATCTGTACTTTTAGAGTTCTCAGGTGAATTGGAAGCGGGGCCAGGTTTCCAATCCAGTGGCATGGGATGAGAAAGCCGCCCTCCTTTCCTCTGGGGTCTTCGCCTTGGGCTTCCCCTCCTGCCCCCGTTCTTAGCTCCTCCTCCTCTGGCTCAGGGCCTCTGCCTCAGGCCTCCCTGCCAAGCTCTGCTACCTCCATGTTTCCCTTAAGTGGGAAATAATAATAACTCTAGTTGTTTTCTGCTGTTCTCAACCTGCTAAACCCTGGGCAGCTGTGCACTCATGTCCTGGAGGTTAAACCCATACTTCGTCTGGATTTATCTTCCAAAAATATTTTTGCCTTTCATCTTGTCATTTCCCTGCCAGAATTTTCTCACGGTTTTGTTCTGCCTCCCAGAGTAAGTCCAATCCACCTATCCTTTACAGTCCAGTCCTGATCAGTCATCCCACCCGTGGGATCGTTATCCCATTGTGTCTGCCCAGAGTCACACTCAGGGGGACTGAATGACTTGTTTGCCTTGCTTCAGAAACGGCATGCTACTAGTTCCCATTTCTACTTTTTTCTCCATATAGTTTATTTTGTTTGTTGGGTTGATCGCTTTCCTTTCTGACTTATCAAATCCTGTACATCCTGCAAAGACACTGCACAGTTCAGTTCAGTTCAATCACTCAGTCGTGTACGACTCTTTGTGACCCCATGGACTGCAGCATGCCAGGCCTCCCTGTCCATCACCAACTCCTGGAGTTCACTCAAACTCACCACCCAGCCATCTCATCCTCTGTCGTCCCCTTCTCCTGCCCCCAATCCCTCCCAGCATCAGAGTCTTTTCCAATGAGTCAGCTCTTCGCGTGAGGTGGCCAAAGTACTGGAGTTTCAGCTTAAGCATCATTCCTTCCAAAGAACACCCAGGACTGATCTTTAGAATGGACTGGTTGGATCTCCTTGCAGTCCAAGGGACTCTCAAGAGTCTTCTCCAGCACCACAGTTCAAAAGCACCAATTCTGTGTTCAGCTTTCTTTATAGTTCAACTCTCACATCCATACGTGACCACTGGGAAAACCATAGCCTTGACTAGACGGACCTTTGTTGGCAAAGCAACGTCTGCTTTTTAATATGCTGTCCAGGTTGGTCATAGCTTTTCTTCCAAGGAGCAAGCGTCTTTACATTGCTTGGCTGTAGTCACCATCTGCAGTGATTTTGAAGCCCAAGAAATAAAGGCTGTCACTGTTTCCACTGTTTCCCCATCTATTTGCCATGAAGTGATGGGACCGGATGCCATGATCTTAGTTTTCAGAATGTTGAGCTTAAGCCAACTTTTTCACTCTCCTCTTTCACTTTCATCAAGAGGCTCTTGAGTTCTTTTCTTTCTGCCATCAGGGTGGTGTCATCTCTGCTCTCTGCCTATTCATCTCTGCCATCCTTGCCAGCTCCTGGCAGCCACTGATCCTGTTCCTGTTTCTGTAGTTTTGCCTTTTTCAGGATGTCCTGTCACTAGTATGTATGTATGTAACCTTTTCAGATTGGCTTCTCTTGCTTAGTACTATGATTAAGGTATTTCTATGTCTTCTCGTGGCTTGATAGTGCATTCCTTTTTAGTACTGATTAATATTCTATTGTCCTGGACATACCACAGTTAATTTATCCATTCACTTACTGAGGGACATCTTGGTTGCTTCCAAGTTTTGGCATTATGAATAAAGCTGCTATAAATATCTATGTGTTGGTTTTTGTGTAGACCTAAGTTTTCATTCCTTTGGGTAAATACCAAAGGTTATGATTGCCAGACTGTATGGTAAGAATATATTTGATCTCGTAAGAAACCGCCAGCCTGTCTTCTGAAGTGGCTGGACTCACTCCTACCAGCAATGTGTGAGAGTTTCTATATATTAGAAGAGAAGAAAGATCTAGTTTCCTAAGGTGGAAACAGTTTACACTGGGATTAATTCTTTTGCTAGATGTTTAGGTTTTACCCACCAAGCTAGACACAGTAATTGAGATCATATTTAAGGATTCTCTGGGTGATCACTGAGGACCTTACACCGTGGCTGGTCAGATCTCTTGTCTGTCAACTAGATGTGAAATCTGGGAAATTAAATTTATTAGCCATACAATTTTGAAAGATGATATTCCATTTGCAGTTATTACAAAATATTGGCTATATTGGGGGAACTTCATCTTTGCAGCTCTCTGGCCATCCTTTGCCTCTCTGTGAAATTCTACTCTATGCCTGCCAAACCCAGCACGCATCAAAGACTTGAGCAGACCATGAGCGAATCACCGAGTCTTCTTGCATCGCCCCCTCCAGGGCAGATCCCAGGCCCACAGCTCCTAGCTGCCTTGCTCTCCCCAGACTCCAACTCCGTATTGAGGCCACAGGTTCTGTTTGACTCCCCTAGCTGTACCAGTGACTGTGAAATTGCTGCCATTTTGTTGCCAAGCTCTGTCCCACTCTTTTGAGACCCCGTAGACTGTAGCCTGCCAGCTTCCTCTGTCCACAGTTTCCCAGGGAAGAATACTGGAGTAGGTTGCCATTTTCTTCTCCAGGAGATCTTCCCTATGCCTCTAGGCAAAGAGCCAGGATAAGTATAGGGCCCAGTTGTTAGTTTTTCTTTTCTCCTATGCTCTTTTTGTTTATTGATTTATTTATTTTTGGTTGCTCTAGGTAATTACACTGTGCATCTTAAATTATCACGATCTTCTTAGACTTTTTATTGAATTACTTCATGATGTAGAAATCTTGCAATAATATAATTGCATTACTCCCTTTCTTTTTGCTCTTTGTACCATAAATATATTACATCTGTATACATTTTTTGAGATACAGTTCACATACCACAAAATTTATCCCTTTAATCTATGTAATTAAGTGTTTTAAAAAATATATTCAAAAAGTTGTATAACCATCACCACTATTTGATTCCAGAACATTCCATCACTCCAAAAAGAAACCCCTTAGGAGCCTCTCTCCTTTCCCCTCTTCTTCAGCCTCTGGCAATCACTCACCTACTTCTTATCTCTATAGATTTTCCTATTCTGGACATTTATTTTAAATGGAATGATGTGATATCTATATACATTTTAAAGCTAACAATACTTTTATAATTTTTGCTTTAAATAGTCAAATATGACTTTTATACAAATTAGGAGAAAGAAAAATACATAGTTTTACTATTCATCCATATACTACCATTTTTGGTGTTCTTCATTCTTTCCTGTAGATCTGAGTTACCATATGGTGTCATTTCCTTTTATTCTGAAGCATTTCCTTTAGCATTTCTTATAACTTTCCCTCTGCTGTTTAAGATCTTGTGGCAAACAGGGGGCAAGAAAGCTTCTTACATGTACCAATTCCATCACTTGGTAAGTTCAGGTTTTTCAAAAAATTTCTCCATTTCATTTCTTATTGAATTTATTGGGATAAAATTTATATTATTCCCTTATATTTTCAATATTGTGGATTTTTGTAGTGCTAGTCACTCTTCCAGTTCTGATATTGGTAATTTGTGTTTTCTCTATTTTTCTCTTGACTAGGTTTGCTAGAGATTCATCAGCTGTGATCTCTTCAAAAAATCGAGTTTTGATTTTATTAATTTTCTCTATTATCTTTCTATTTCATTGATTTCTGTCATAGCTTTATCATATTTGTCTTCCCACTTATTTTAGGCTTAATTTGCTTATCTTTTTCTATTTTCTTTAGGTGTCAAGTTGCATCATTGATTTTAAACCTTTCTTATTCTCTCACATAAACATTTAGGTTATAACATTTCTTTCAATTAAGTCTTTAGCTGCAGCCAACAGAGTTTTAGTTTATTTATTTTTTAAAATTCATTTTTATTGAAGTATAGTAGCCTTACAAGGCTGTGTTAATTTCTAGTGTATACAGCAAAGTGAACCAGTTATACATACACACATAGCCTTTGCATTTCCTTCCATTTAGGTGACTGTAGAGCACTGAGTAGAGTGCCCTGAGCTATACAGTAGGTCCTTGCTAGTTATCTGCCATGTACATGTCGATCATCCCAGTCTCTCAATTCATCCCACCCCAGCCTCCCTTTCCCCGCCTGATGTCCATATCTTTGTTCTCTACCTCCGTGTCTCTATGTCTGTTTTGCAAATAAAATCATCTATACCATTTCAGGCTTCCATGGTGACTCAGTGGTAAAGAATCCGCCTGCCAAGGCAGGAGACACAGGTTCAATCCCTGGGTTGGGAAGATCCTCTGAAGGAGGGCATGGCAACCCACTCCAGTATTCATGCCAGAAAAATCTCATGGACAGAGGAGCTTGGAAGGCTACAGGCCATGGGGTCACAAAGACTTAAGTGACTGAGTGCACACACACATACACACACACACACACACACACACAATCATTTTTCTAGATTCCACATATATACGTTAATATACAATATTTGGCTTTCTCTTTCTGACTTACTTCACTCTGTATGAAAATCTTTAGGTCCAACAAATTTTTGGACCTAATATATGTTGTATTTTCATTAGCATTCTGTTTAAAATATTTTCTAATTTTACTTGTGATTTTTTTTCTCTTGGGATATTAAGTGCATTGTTTAATTTCCTAATACTTGGGGCTTTTCTAGCTCCCACTGAGGCCTCTCCATTCTAGCTTTCCCAGTTTTTCAGCCATTTAATATTCAGTCTCTGCAAGGCCTTATACTTTTATCTCACATATGTGCAGTCCAAATACAGTAGGCTGACTTCTAAGATGGCCCTCAGTGGTCTCCCACCTTCTAGTATTCATACCCTTATATAATCCTCTCCCCTTGAGTGTGGGCTAGAACTAGTTGCTTGCTTCTAACCAATAGAATACAGCAAAAGTGATGGCATATCACTTCTGTGATTAGACTGTAGCTTGTCATGACTTCTAGATGCTAGTGGATTTGCTGGCTTTGACGAGCAAGCTGCCATATTGAAGAGGCCCATGTGGACAGAAACTGAGGGTAACCTCTGGGAGGTTTGAGACTTTGTACAGGAGACAGTGATCAAGACCATCCCCAAGAAAAAGGAATGCAAAAAGGCAAAGTGGTTGTCTGAGGAGGCCTTACAAATAGCTGAGAAAAGGAGAGAAGCTAAAGGCAAAGGAAAAAAGGAAAGACATACCCGTTTGAATGCAGAGTTCCAAAGAATAGCAAGGAGAGATAAGAAAGCCTTCCTCAGTGATCAGTGCAAAGAAATAGAGGAAAACAATAGAATGGGAAAGACTAGAGATCTCTTCAAGAAAATTAAGAGATACCAAGGGAACATTTCATGCAAAGATGGGCACAATAAAGGACAGAAATGGTATGGACCTAACAGAAACAGAAGATATTAAGAAGAGGTAGCAAGAATACACAGAAGAACTGTACAAAAAAGATTTTCATGACCAAGATAACCACGATGGTGTGATCACCCACCTAGAGTCAGATACCCTGGAATGAGAAGTCAAGTGGGCCTTAGGAAGCATCACTATGAACAAATCCTAAAAGATAGTGCTGTGAAAGTGCTGCACTCAAGTTGCCAGCAAATTTGGAAAACACAGCAGTGGTCACGGGACTGGCAAAGGTCAGTTTTCATTCCAATCCCAAAAAAAGGCAACGCCAAGGAATGTTCAAACTACCACACAATTGCACTCATCTCACATGCTAGCAAAGTAATGCTCAAAATTCTCTAAGGCAGGCTTCAACAGTATGTGAACCAAGAACTTCCAGATATTCAAGCTGAATTTAGAAAAGGCAGAAGAACCAGAGATCAAATTGCCAACATCTGCTGGATCATAGAAAAAGCAAGGGAGTTTCAGAAAAACATCTACTTCTGCTTTATTGACTATGCCAAAGCTTTTGACTGTGTGGATCACAACAAACTGTGGAAAATTCTGAAAGAGATGGGAATACCAGACCACCTTACTTGCCTCCTGAGAAATCTATATGCAGGTCAAGAAGCAACAGTTAGAACTGGACATGGAACAACAGACTGCTTCCAACTTGGGAAAGGAGTACATCGAGGCATATATTGTCACCCTGCTTATTTAACTTATATGCAAAGTACATCATGCAAAATACTGGGCTGGATGAAGCAAAAACTGGAATCAAGATTGTCAGGAGAAGTATCAATAACCTCAGATATGCAGATGATACCACACTTATGGAAGGAAGTGAAGAAGAACTAACGAGCCTCTTGATGAAAGTGAAAGAGGAGAGTGAAAAAGTTGGCTTAAAGCTCAACATTCTGAAAACTAAGATCATGGCATCCAGTCCCATCACTTCTTGGGAAATAGATGGGGAAACAGTGGAAACAGTAACAGACTTTATTTTTTTGGGCTCCAAAATCACTGCAGATGGTGACTGTAGTCATGCAATTAAAAGACTCTTACTCCTTGGAAGAAAAGCTATGACAAACCCAGATAGCATATTGAAAAGCAGAGACATTACTTTGCCAACAAAGGTCCATCTAGTCAAAGCTATGGTTTTTCCAGTGGTCATGTATGAATGTGAGAGTTGGACTATAAAGAAAGCTGAGCTCCGAAGCACTGATGCTTTTGAACTGTGGTGTTGGAGAAGACTCTTGAGAGTCCCTTGGACTACAAGGAGATCCAACCTGTCCATCCTAAAAGAAATCAATCCTGAATATTCGTTGGAAGGACTGATGTTGAAGTAGAAACTTCAATACTTTGGTCACCTGATGTGAAGAGCTGACATTTGAAAAAACCCTGATGCTGGGAAAGATTGAAGGTAGGAGAAGAATGGGACAACAGAGGATGAGATGGTTGGATGGCATCACCGACTCATTGGACATGAATTTGATCAAGCTCTGGGAGTTGGTGATGGACAGGGAGGCCTGGCATGCTGCAGTCCATGGGATCACAAAGAGTTGAACACGACTAAGCAACTGAACTGAACTGAAAGCCAACAAGAATGAGGTCCTCAGTCCAACAGCTCTCAAGGGACTGAATCCTACCAACAAACAGGTAAGTTAATTTGTGAAGGTTCTGAAGGAGAGGCTCCATGAATGGTTTCCTGAGCCATAGAAATTGCAAGATGATAGATATGTGTTGTCTTAAGATGCTAAGTTTTTGGGTTATGTAGAAATAGACAACTAATTTGTCAATCCTTGGCCGAGGTATGATGAACATTTATTTATCCTTCTGGGCCCCTCCTCTGTGCAGCTCCCCCTTTTCAGGTACCCTGCCCTGGAAATTCCAATGGCTTTAGTAGCCAGAACTTGAATCTGTATGTATGTTTGGATATTTTAAGGGCAAGGATTGAGTTATAAGCTTCTTTGTATCCTCCACAGAGCCTAGTGAAAGTGTGTTAGTTGCTCAGTCATGTCCAGCTCTTTGCAACCCCATGATGGAGCCCTCAAGCCTCCCCTGTCCATGGAATTCTCCAGGCAAGAATACTGGAGTGGGTAGCCAGTCCTTTCTCCAGGGGATCATCCTGACCCAGGGATAGAACCTGGGTCTCCTGCACTGTGGGCAGAGTCTTCACTGTCTGAGCCACCAGGGAAGCCGTCACAGAGCCTCACTGAATACCAAATTTCTAATCAGTGTTCCTTTTTAGTATTTATTGATGGCATGCTTTCCAAATTGAACTGCCCCTGATACAGTCTTGATCAGGGACACATCTCAATGGTAAGTAGTGAGAATCTTTGCAGGGCCCCTGATTGAAGCCCCAGATTTCGTGGACCACACACTCCTCATATAGAGCTCATTTACACTAAGTCATTCCTCCGTCTGCATCTGGATAGAGTGCGGTTCTACAGGAATCTGGTTTTCCCAGTGACCACTAGGGGGCTGGATGACACAACCTGTGGGCACAGAAGGATAAAAGCTAACTAACAGGAGGTGGGAAACGGAAGTGAGATGGACAGATAAATCCCACTTCCTTTCCTCCCTCTATAGAATTTTCTTGGATGCAGCTCCTTTTTTGCACTCCTTCTAGAAAGGTCCCACAACGCCAGCAAATGAATCTATTGAATGACCAGCTTCATCTCTTTGTGACTTATTGTAAAGGACTAGCCAACATGGTAATGAATCACGCAGCATTACTCTACATCTTTATCTCAATTCTACTTTTTTTTTCACCCTTACCTCCTGGGCTTTGCATCTCTCAAAGAAAACATCCATAGCTTAATTCTTGCCTCATGCTCGTCTTCCTAGAGAGCCTGGGCATTAGAGAGATGGCATTCATGATGTATCTGCTTTTAGCATCCATCTTAACAAACAATTTCTAAGGACTATACTTTAGCGTAACAGACAGAATCATGACTCATTTCCCATCATTTACATAGTCAGTTTCACATACTGTCCTCTGTCATGTTCTGTCATGTTTTGAACATCTTCCCTCAGTTTCTCAAACTCTGTGCTGAAGGCAATGGAGGTTAAAACTGAATGACTAAGGAAAGAATCTGAAGGAAATGACTGAATATGGAGTTGGCTGTTTGTTCTGTTTGTTGTTCACATTAACTAGCTGGAGGAAGCGAAAATACTTTTTTAAAATGGACAATCTTCACACTTACTGAGTGAAATTCTGTTGTGGTCCAGAAAAAGCTTTTACCTGTATCCCATCTCACCATCCTGCCGTGGTGATTTGCAATTTGTGCCATCTCTTTTCCGTGAAAACAGCAGGGGATTTGCTGCAAGAGCAACCCACAGACAAAGAAAGGCACAGACCCCTTCCTTCTTTAATCAGTTCTGATTTTCAGCAGCACACCAGGCGGAAGTAAGAACTCAGAAATGTGGCAGGGTTTTTTTTTTTCCCTTAAATTAATAGGAACCTAGAAGAGAAATAATTGCATGTACGTGCCTGTTTCTCTCCTTCCGCAATGCTGTGTGCAGTCAGATGAAAGCGGTTAAAAAAGCTCCTAACTTCCTATAAATTAGGTGCAATTTATTTTCCCTTTAGCCTCCAAGCTTGGTAAATGTAGCTAGACCAAAAAGGATGTTAATAAAAGCAGACCCTAGGCATGAAGAAAAAGTGAGTCTCTTCTGATGCTTTTCATGATTTCAGAGCAGCAAATTACAGACTCATTCATTAGCGTACATAGAGTTGAGAGAGTAGCAGTTACCTAGTTCCTTCCCGGCTCTCATCTCCCTGTGTTTATTGTGTCTCCCTATGACTTATTGGACCTCACCACAGTCGGAAGGTGCCCTCATGGTTCTGATAATCAAGTGGCCACGTGGTGGTTAAAAGGGCTCTGAAACCCATATGCCGGAAACATTATGGGGCATCAAAGAGGGCCTTAATTTAGCTTATAAGTGGGATAGGGTTAAGGAAAGAGTACGGCAACACCCTGCCAGAGTTTGACACCATCGAACTGATTCTTAAAGTCTAAGTGGGAGCTAGCCATATAAACAAATGCTGGATAAGGGAGTTCTAGGAATTAAAAAGGAGTTCTATAAGGCGGGGACTTCCCTGGTGGCTCAGACGGTAAAGCGTCTGTCTACAATGCAGGAGACCTGGGCTCAATCCCTGGGTGGGAAAGATTCCCTGGAGAAGGAAACGGCAACCCACTCCAGTACTCTTGCCTAGAAAATCCATGGATGGATGAGCTTGGTGCAGGCTACTGTCCATGGGGTCACAAAGAGTCAGGCACGACTGAGCCACTTCACTTCTATAAGGCGTTTTTCCCTTTAGTAAGTAGACCACAGCCTTTAGTCATTCTTGAATGCTGAGCCCTTACTTTGCCTCAGAGTCCCTTTCTCTGGATGGTAATAGGAATGTACACGTGACAAAAAATAAAAGGTAAGACACCGTTGTACTACCCTGGCTAAATTAATAAATGGAAGTAGAATATTCTGTTATTTTTCTCCTAAATAATTTTCTACTTACCTAGTCTCCTCTTAACCTACAAACATGTTCAAATGATCCCTATCCAGAGAGAGAAAACTTCTTATATCAGCTAGGACTCATTCAGGTAGACATTGAGGTTGAATAGGAAACTCAATCAAGTAAAAATGGAATTTATAGAAATTGTTGAAGATGTAGGGTTTCTGCAGTCACAGGGACAGCCAGACTCAGTGACTCAGGTAATGTCAGCAGGACCTGGTTTCTCTCCATCTCATGGCTCTGATTTCTGCTGTGTTGGTTTTATTTTCTGCTAGGCTCTTCCTGAATAGGGATAAGATGACTGAATAACTTCTGCTTCTAAATTTCTAAACCCAAAGATATCTGTAATCACATTCAATGTAAGTGGCCCAAACACTGTAATCAAAAAGCAGCTATTGTCAGATTGGATAAAAGGCAAAACCCAACTGTATCTTGCTTACAAGGAACTAACTTTAAATATAAAGATACAAATAGGTTAAAAATAAAGGAATCAAAAATACCATGCTATTACTAATCAAAGGAAAGTAGAGTCTTTACATTAATATCAGACAAAGTAGATTTCAGAGCAAAGACCAGAGATACTTAGAATCATTTCTTCATGATTAACTGGATGTGTTATTTAAGAGGACACAAATCTCCTAAATGTTTTTATACCAAATAACAGCACTTCGAAATACACACAGCAAAAAAAACCTAGAGAATTCTAAGGACCAATAGATAAATTCACAATTATAGTCAGAGATACCAATGCATCTCTCTCAAAATTCTTCTAACTTCCTTTGAAACTTCCTCTTTAAACAATATATAATTCAGAAATGCATTATTTAATTTCTAATTATTTGGGGACTTAATTTCTTAATACCTGGGAGTATTCCAGCTATCATTCTGCTGTTGATTTCGAGTTTAATACTGTTCTGAGAAGTGAACACGCTTTGTAAGCTCTCAGTTCTTTAAAAGCTGCTAAAGCTTGTATTATGGTTTATTATGTTTCGTGTTACATACATTTGAAAAGTATATATTCTGCTGTTGTTGGGTTGGGTAAAATGTTGTAGGTCAGTTAGGTCAACTCAATAGTATTATTTTTAGGACATCTATTTTCCTGATAAATTTCTGCCTACTATTTTGTTATTAATTACTGAGAGAAGAATGTTGTAGTTCCCAACAGTAAAATATAGAGAGTGGGTCGAATTGAGAGACAATAGTTTAAATGAACTGACACAGTTCATTCTTCTGGCTACTCAACATTTATAACCTCCTTGCTATACATGTTCAAATTCCCATACAATAAGGAACAACTTCTTCACGTTTTCATCTTGCTAAATCCACTAAATTTTGTACACCCAAAAACATTCTGCACTGCTTCCCCAAAATGAAGAAATAAACACTTTCAAAGTCATTGAATCAATTTTTAAAAATAAATTTTCATGAGGTGTAGTTGGCTTGTGATTTATATACATTTCAGGTGTACAACATGGTGATTCACAATGTTTAAAGGTTATACTTTCTCCATTTATAGTTGGTTATATTCCCTTGTTGTACAATATACCCTTGTAGCTTCTTTATTTTACATAGTAGTTTGGACTTCTTAATCCTGTATCCCTACTTGCCCCTCCGCCCTCCCCTCACCCCACTGGCAACTGCTAGTTTGTTCTCTGTATCTTTGAGTCTGTGAAAATAACAGACGAGAAGCAGTTTGTGTATTTTTTAGATTGTTGTATTTTTAGTTTGTTGTATATTTGTTGTATGTATGTATATTGTATATTTGTATATTATATATTGTATATGCAAAACAATATACAATATACAATAATATAATATATATTGTATATTTGTATATTGTATATACAATACAATATTTGTATATTGTATATTTGTTGTATATTTGTATATTGTTGTACATTTAGTTTGTTGTATTTTTTAGATTCCAGGTCTAAGTGATATCATACAATATTTGTCTTTCTCTGTCTGACTTATTTCACCGAGCATAATACCTTCCAAGTCCATTCATATTGTTGCAAATGCCAACATTTCATTCTCTGCTGCCTGGACCTGTATGTGTTGCTCACTGAGGAAACATCACTTTATCTTGGTTGTTAACTCAAAGTATAACTGCATCTTGTCTTATTCATTCAGAGTATTGTCTTCCAACTGGTGCTACAGTTAAGTCTACAGCAGGCCATTCCACCATTCTATTAAGCCAGCTGCTTTTGAGTGGTGGTGTATATGGATTTCATGGGCATGAATCCACTGCTGCACTTCATAATCTGCTAGAGTTAGAAACTAAGGCATTCTACTATGAATGTCAGCACCAGCAGGAGAGACTGTACCGCTTGACAGGACAAGAGAATCCTGGAAATAGCATGATCTCTAGTCCTAAATTTTGTGTCTCTGAGTCACACTGTCAGTTTTACTCCCATACTTTTCATCAAGATATTAAAAATATTGATCAAATCTCATTGTAACTGAACTCCAAGTTATTTTGTTTATTAGAATTTCTTGAAATAAATGGGCTCCTAGATGAAAGAGTCTTGTCGTCATACAATTTTAATGACCCTGGAATTTACTGTAGCAGGCATTCAACCTCTTAATACATGTAAGGATTAATCAACAGGAGTATTTCTGAATCTTTTTGGATGTCAAAGTTCTTAATACCAGACACAGATAAAATGACATATTTCTTGATCAGGCCACGGAAGTTAAAGGTTTGTATAGGGGTGCTTTTTAAATGGAAATAAAAGATGTGATCTGTGCAGAAATTGGTATTTGAATCACAGGGTAAGAAGAGGGGTGGGCATTGATTCTCCTTTTGATTTGAAATAAATTACTAGAAGACCCAAATCTTTCAGTGGCAGAATGCAACATAAAAGTGTCAGAGCTGATAAGAGTACTTTGAATTTTAATAATTATCTTTTTGAATGCAGTTGAGAATATTTTATAGCTGCTCCATTGATTTCAATACAGCCTCAAAATTGAGTATGCTGTCCTAGTACACAGAAGGCAATTTTCCTACCTAGATATTTAAATATATTTTTTCCATTTCCATTTCTTTAGACACATCCATGATACAGTCCTGTCTTTCAACATAGTTATAAACATACTTTGCAAATACATCTATGTAGGGCTCATAGGATCTATAGGAAAGAAGGAAGAATCTATTATTTCAGAAGTGTTGTTTTCTCGAAAGAATGAATCTTTACTCTGCATAATCTATATATGGTAAGGGATCGCAATCTCTGAAAAAAATCTTACTGAAGAACGAAGAAAAGAGAAGGGTGTATTTTTCCATAAGAGTTGAAAAGAAAAGAAAACAAAACAGAAGATACATAAAGAAATATGTCCTTGTACAGGAAGACAAAGAAAGATGGGATCTTTTCCCCAAATCAAACCTTACATAAAAGCACTGCATCGGCAGTCAGGTTCTTTACCACTAGCACCACCTGGGAGGCCCCCACATAAAAGCACAGACAGATAACAGTAGATTAAAGCAGAGTTCTTCTGGTTACCGCAGGAGAACTGGGGGAGGGGAGAGGGGTGGGGAAGGTAAGTCCAAATAAAGACTCTTCCCTCCACCCCACTTGCAGCCAAGCTGTGCAGGAAGTGGATTCTGTAGAGCTCAGGGCTGAAATCACTGTCTTAAGAAGAGACATTGTCAAATGCTTCTCTGTCCAGAATCGTAGGTTTTGAATGCATAGTTGAGCTGATGGCAATGGCTGCGTGTTCAGTCCCTTTGGAGGAATCTCGCCATCTTTTCCTCCGCTGGTCTCCACTATTTGTGTTCACTGCTGTGCCTCCCCAGACCTACTCATTCTTCAAGGTTCAGCTCAAAACCTGCCTCTTACCTGTGACATCTTTCCAGTTGGGTACAATCACACCCTTCTCTGAAATCCAGCCATTGCCCTTCATTGATATTTGTATTGTGAAGTGAAAGTGAAAGTGTTAGTCGCTCAGTCTGTCTGACTCTTTGGGAGCGCATGGACTGTGGCCCGCCAGGCTCCTCTGTCCATGGAATTCTCCAGGCAAGAATACTGGAGTGGGTTCCCATTTCCTTCTCCAGGGGATCTTCCCGACCCAGGGATTGAACCTAGTTCTCCATTGCAGGCAGATTCTTTACTATCTGAGCCACCAGGGAATTAATTAATTAAATGTTTACTGTTGAGTGCACAGGTGTGGCAATAGGTATTAGAGATATGGTGGGAAGGAATGGGACAGATAAGGTCCCTGCCCTTTAGAGAACTTATCTCGTGGGAGGTGGTAGTGGTAGAAAGTGAAAGTGTCTGACTCTTTGTGACCCTATGGACCTCAGTCCATGGGATTTTCCAGGCAAGAGTACTGGAGTGGGTTGCCATTAGGCCTGGTGGTGGTAGAACAGACAGTGAAAAAGTGAACAAATAAATGACGTTAGTGCAGATTATGAGAACTGCCATAAAAGAAAACAGAGTGAATGAGGTGATAAAGAGTACCTGTACCTCTGTGTGTATTTTTTTTTCATTGGAGTATAGTGTTTATGCTTTACAGTGTCGTGTCCATTTCTGCTGTGCAGCAAAGTGAATCAGCTATCCACATACTATATCCCCTCTCTTTTGGATTTCCTTCCCATTTAGGTCACCCCAGAGCACTGAGTAGAGTTCCCTGTGCTGTACAGGAGGTTCTCAGTAGTTATCTGTTTTATAAATGGTGGTGTGTCCATGTCAATCCCAACCTCCCAACATCTGTTCATTTGCAAATGGTGTAACTGGAGGCTGCGTTAGGGCACGGCGTGGCCCGGGGCTGGCACACGAGCCAAGAGGCGTGGGAGGCTTGGGGTCTGTGACAGGAAGTCCAGAATATCTGAGGAACAGAAAACAGAAGCCAAGGAACAGGTCAGATTAGGGTGTCCAGGGGCAGAAAAACTGCGGATGGGGGAGCAGCTGGGATCAAGGAAAGTGATCTTGGCACAGCTCCCAGATGAGAACCTGGATTGCACGGGGGTCCTTCGTGGAGGTCCCTCAAGGTCACAAGCTTTTCTAGGAGACAGCCCTCATCCAGATTCATCTTTGTGTCCCACAGAACCTAGAACAGGATTTTGCCCATGGGAAGTGCTCTGTAATTAAAGATAAAACAAGGAATAAAGCCCCAACTAATTCTAATCCAACTCATGAAGACTTCTCTGATTTAGCCAAATATCCTCGTTTTTGCCTGGACCCCAGCGAGAGCTTCTGCCCGACCAGTGTAACATCCTAGGATTTTACCCTAATTCTGTTGTAGATATTCGGTAACTCGATTTCTTGCTCTCTTGGAGATGTAAGGAATTGTTGAAGAGCAGGGTTGGGGTGTGGAAGCTGTATTTTTCTTGGTGATTCCTTTGTTTTGTTTTGTTTTTAATTCCTTTGTCTTCTCATCTTCATGGCCTACAAGCTGAATGGCATGAATCTGTGGAGCTGGTTTTGAAAACAAGCAAACAGACACAACGTCTCAAAATGCATACAGCCCATGACCCAGTGGTGTCCTGATAACCCAGCTTCGTGGGGGGTCAGGAGTGAGGAGGGGAGAAATCTGAATTTGTAGCCTTGTCTGTTTCTGCTGTATAAATAATTCCCCTGGATTGCCACATTTCCTATTTAATGACCAGTTCTGGGGACTCCCACACACAGCTGTGACCTCCAGGTTGGTGCCCATCGCCTGCGGCTGCCTGTCAGAGCATCTTCCTGGTGAACTGCACTTCATTCTGGTTGCCACTTAACAAGAGACACAGAGAACATGTTGAAGGCTGTGAGAGGAGCTGCGAAGATGATGAAATGACTGGTGCCCGAGTAAGCCGGCGGGAGAAAGCCTCCATTTCACTTGCTCTCTGAAGCCAACAATGGGTAGCAAACTGCTGAGCTGGCTTCTCCTCTTTACTCATTCTTTTCCTAAATTATTTATTTATTTGCCTGTACCTGGTCTTTGTTGTGGCATGCAGGATCTTTAGTTGTGGCAAGTGAACTCTTAGCGGTGGCATGTGGGATCTGGTTCCTTGACCAGGGATCGAACTCACGCCCCCTGCATTGGGAGCGTGGAGTCTTAGCCACTGGACCACCAGGGACGTCCCTCCTCTTCAGTCATTCTTGAGGAGGCAAGGAAGCAGCCTAGACATGCAGGGAGGGAAGCTATTTTTGTCTCTCCCTCTTTTTATTTTTTTTTGCCTCGAAGGAAACCAGGTATGTTTTGAGCTATAACTGAAAGCAGCAAACCTCTGCCTCCTGTCAAGTTCACTGGTTACCCTTAGGTTGTCCCCCACCCTCTATGAAAGTTGCAGGTCTGGGTATGCTGCGTGCGGCAGGGCCAGCCTAGCTGACAGTAATCATGGTGTTTGACGAAAACATTGCTCCCTTCTGATCACAGCTCTGTGCGTATGGTTCTTCGGCACCCGGGGCAATGTTCTAGGAGAAAATCAGTGCACGATGAATCCTAGTAGTTTGAAGATGAATCAAAGATGCTCTGAGAAATGCTGAGGAGATAGAGAGAAAGGACAAGAAGGGGGACTCCCTGAGAGGTGTATGAGGGTGGGAAGGTTGGTTCTGCCTCTCACAGTGGGTAAGAGTGAGGTAAGGGATTTAGGGGCAAATGTTTCAGGCCATACATGCAAAGATACTGGCTTACATTCTTCTAAGGTAAAACTCGGGGACAAGGTTCTGGAGTCAAAGCCTTGCGCTCTTAAATGAGAAAGACCTGGGCACACGTGTCAGTTTCCTATTGTTGCTGTGACAAATTACCGCAGCCTTGGTGGCTTAAAACAACACGGACTTATTATCTTTTTCGGAGTTCAGCAATCTGGAATGGGACTCAACTGGGCTGAAATCAAGGCGTGGGCATAGCTGTTTTCCTTACTGAAGGCTCTGGGGAAAAATCTGTTTCCTTGCCTTTTCCTGCTTTGAGAGGCTACCCACATAGGAATCCCTCCTTCCATCTTCACAAGCCATTGGAGCTGTGTTCTGTCTGACTGATTTCCGTAGCTCAGATATCCTTCTGCTTCTCCTTCTGACCTCCCTCTTCTACTTCTAAGGACCCTCGTGGTTAAATAGGTCCACCAGAATCATCTAGGATAATCTCCCTGTTTAAGGCCAATGGGTTAGTAATCTTAATTCCATCTGTATCTTTACATTCCCCGTTGCCCTGTAGGGTAACATATTCATATGAATAGGTCTTGAGGATTAGGACATGGACATCTTTGAAAGGCCATTATTATGCTTAATGACTTCATTCTGGATTCCAATCCAGTATCTTTAGAGCTATGTAGGCAATGGCAGCCCACTCTGGTACTCTTGCCTGGAAAATCCCATGGATGGAGGAGCCTGGAAGGCTGCAGTCCATAGGGTCGCTGAGGGTCGGACACCACTGAGCAACTTCACTTTCACTTTTCACTTTCATGCTTTGGAGAAGGAAATAGCAACCCACTCACTCCAGTGTTCTTGCCTGGAAAATCCCAGGGACAGGGGAGCCTGGTGGGCTGCCGTCTATGGGGTTGCACAGAGTCGGACACGACTGAAGTGACTTAGCAGTAGCAGCAGCAGCAGCTGTGGACAAGCCATTAACCTTTTAAAAAGGCTCATTAGATAGGGGAGTAATAGGAGTCCCTTCCTTGTGGGCTTTTGGTGATGATCAGTTGTAATAATATGTGCCATGTGCTGAAAAGAGTGCCTGGCACTTGCCAAAGACTCAGTGAATATTAGCTAGTTTCATTTTAGCCCTTCATTATGCGTGCTCACTTTGGCTCTGGATCAGAGCCCCGTCTTTCAGCTCCCACAGAAACCTGTCCTTCCTGACCACAGCACACCCCACACTGCAAAGTCACCCTCTGTTTAGGTGTCTCTTTATCAAATAGAATTCCCTGACACTAGGGGGACTCGCTTATGTATCTTTGTAATTCCCTCCTGCCTGGGACAGAAGAGGCTTCCCAGTGAAAGACTGGGTTGAAATGTGTTACGACTGAGAGTGAACAGTGGTTTTGATCCCATTTTGCTTTTGGACCAAAAATTCCACAGAAGGTCACGGATAAAGTTAGCTCATCTGCATCATTTTCTCCAACAACATTTTCTTCAAACTTTTTGGGACATCCTACTGTTTGTCTTTTATGGAACATGTTAAGATTAAACAAAAATATTATTACTACATGCATTCATTGATGAAAATTACTTATTTTAGAAAGTCATTATTAATGAGAACATCGAGAAAGTAACTGATCATTCAGTTATCACTATTACCAAATTACTGATCTGCTTTTTCACATATGTGCTTTGGAGCTATAGAGTAATATTGAAGTAGTACTGTGTTGGCAGAAGTGAATAAACCATTTGAATAAAAACTTGTATATCCTTTCTTCCCAGATGCTACTGTGATGTTGGTGGAGTATGTCAGTATACCCTTGGCTAGTGGGCATATGTCCGTTCATGCTCAGTTGCTCAGTCATGTCTGATTCTTTGTGACCCTGTGAACTGTAGCCCGCCAGGCTCCTCTGTCCATGAGATTTTCCAAGCAAGAATACTGGAGTGGGTTGCCATTTCCTACTCCAGGGGATCTTCCTAATCCAGGGATTGAACCTGCGTCTCTTGTGTCTCTTGCATTGGCAGGCAGGTTCTTTACCACTGTGCCACTTGGAAGCCCTAATTAGTGGGCATGAGCTATAATTAAATAAAGGTATATTCTTAAATGCTCATGTAGGAGTTTAAAAACATGATCTGGATTCAGAGTGTAAAGATGTGATCACTTTGCTTGGAAATGAGGGAAGAGACACTTAAAAGAGATAAGATCCTTTTACAGAGCTTGTTGAAGAGGAAAAATGAGATCTGGCGGGAGATTAAAATGTCTTAATTAAGATGACAGGCTCAAAGTATCTCAAGGGGAG
This sequence comes from Capricornis sumatraensis, assembly GCF_032405125.1. NCBI lineage: Eukaryota > Metazoa > Chordata > Mammalia > Artiodactyla > Bovidae > Capricornis > Capricornis sumatraensis. Next base: position 81,120,382 of record NC_091079.1, read on the forward strand.
TATACAAATTCTCAGGCTACATAAGAGAAAGACTTCTCTGAAGGCAGAATCCAGAAAAAGCTGGCTTTTAGGTGGCTATGTCAGATTGCAGTAGGCAGACATTCTCTCCTTCTTCAAGGAGATTCTAGGAAATTGAGAGTGGGAAGAGCAAGCACATACTTCCATCGGAGCGTTTACACCATCCTGTAACACAGGCTGATGCATACATCTTCTTCTCTAGACTTAAGGTAGTGAGAGCATGCACTGAGCTTTAATCTCTGTGTATAGAGGGTCTAAAACTCTACCTGGCATATAGAAAACACTAATAAGTATATGTTGTTGAATAAAAGAGCTGGTCTCATAGAATTTAAGGGCCAGTGGGAGCAAAGAGACTAGTGGTCTACAGACTGATGGTCTCAAAATCTATCTGGACATCAGAATCACCTGTGGAGTGAGTGTGTGTGAGGGGAGTTCTTTTTTAAGAATACTGATTCTAGCATACAGAGAGGATACACCATTTACGACCTCCTTGGGACATAACCCAAAATACCGTCCTAATTAGACTCAACACTTTCTCCCTACAATTAGGAACAAGGCAGGATGTCTGTTATTACCACTTCCATTCAACATGGAATTGGAAGTTCTATCAAGTACAATAAGATAAGAAAAAGAAATAAAAGCCATAGAGATTAGAAAAGAAGAAATAAAACTCTCCCTTTATTTCCAATGCTGTGATTGTCTTCACAGGAAACTCCAAGAATCTACCAAGAAATTCCTAGAACTAGTGAGTGAGTTTATCAAGGTCATAGGATACAAAGTTGATGTACAAAAAGCAACCATATTCCTATATGTAAGCCTTAAGCAAATATTGAAATTTACATGTTCAAAAGCACACAGGAAAAGAAATACAGTTACAGGACTAAAAAAAATGTGCAGGATGCTTGTGTTCAAAGCTAAAAAACAATAAAGAAAAGAATACTTAAATAGAGATATTTATTATTTTTCTGGGTTATAAACCGAACACTTTTAAGATGTTAATTTTCTTCAAAGTGATCTATAGATTTAACACAATCAATAAAAATAGCAGTAGGGATTTTATAGACATTGATAAGATGATTCTAACATGTACAAAGGCAAAAGAAATAAATAAGAAAGCTAAGACAATTTTGAAAAAGAACAAAGTTGGAAGACTTGTATTACCTGATTTCAAGACTTATTAAAAACTCTCAGTAATCAAGAGAGTGTGATAATGGCAAAAGGATAGACACATAGATCATTGGAATGGAAATGTGAGTCAGAAATAAATATAGGGTTAACTGATTTTTGGTAAAGGTGCAAGGTGATGAAACAAAGAGAAAAAAGTCTTTTAAATAAATTATGTTGGAACTATTGGATATCCATAAGCAAAAATATGAACCTTGACCAATACTTATACTTAGTACAAATATGAACTGAAATGGATCATAAACCTCAATATAAAATCTAAAACGATAAACCTTTTAGGAGAAAAACTTTGTGACCTGGGATTAGGCAAAGAGTTATTAGATGTGATACTATAAGGATGGTACATAAAGGAAAAAATGGATAAATTAGACTTCATCAAAATGGAAACTTTGCTCTGTGAAGGATCATGGTAAGAGAATGAAAAGATACTCTGCTCCCTGGGAGAAAAATATTTGCAAATCACCTAACTGACAAAGGGTTTGTATCCAGTATATAGCAAGGATACTTAAAACTCATCAATAAGCAAGCAAATGAACCAATTAAGAAGTAGAAAAATTTTTTGAAAAGATACCTCAATGGAATTACATAGGTGGCAAATAAGCACATGAAAAGATACTCAACATCATTAGTTTTTCAGTCAGTTCAGTCACTCAGTGATGTCTGACTCTTTGCAACCCCATGGACTGCAGCACACCAGGCTTCCCTGTCCATCACCAGCTTCTGAAGCTTGCTCAAACTCATGTCCATCGAGTTGGTGAGGCCATCCAACCATCTCATCCCCGGTTGTCCCCTTCTTCCCCTTTGCACATATATGTTAGAATCATCTTGTCAATGTCTATAAAATCCCTACTGCTATTTTTATTGATTGCATTAAATCTATAGATCACTTTGAAGAAAATTAACATCTTAAAAGTGTTCAGTTTATAATCCAGAAAAATAATAAATATCTCAATCCTTGCTAGTAACAGGGTCTTTTCTAATGAGTCAGTTCTTTGCATCAGGTGGCCAAAGTATTGGAGCTTCAGCTTCAGCATCAGTCCTTCCAATGAATATTCAGGATGAATTTCTTTTAAGATTGAAATCAGTTATTATTAGGGAAATAGAAATTAAAACTACTACACATGATTTAAAATAGCTTAAAACAAAACAAAGCAACAAAAACTTAGCCATATCAGGTCCTGGAATGACTACAGAGCAAACAAGCGCTGATATATTGCTGTTGAGAATACAATTTCAGAAGCAATTTGTGTTTCTTTTATAGGTAGGGAGACACGCACTCACTCTGGGACCCAGCAAACCCAGTCTGATGTATTTACCCAAGTGAAACAATAACTTCTATTCACACAAAAACCTGTAGGCCAGTATTTACAGTTGCTTGATTCATAATTGCCCTGAACTGGAAATAACCTAAGCTTCCTTCAACTGTGAGCGGATAAATAACTCATAGTACAGTCACACAATAAAAAGGGATAATCCACTGATGGACTCAACAACACTGATACATCTCACATGCCTTGTACTCACTGAAAGCAGCCAGTCTTGAAAGGCTACATACTGTATGATCCCTCTGCTGTGACATTTTGAACAGACAAAACTGTGAGGCAGGAAACACATCGATGGTTTCCATGGGTTAGGGTTAGGGGCAGGGCTTGATAGAGACAAGGAGCAGCAGCATTTTTGGGGTGATGGCACCATTTTGAATCTTGATGGTGGTGATGGGTTTATCAAAATTTATAGCATGGTCCCTTTAAAAAAGGAACTTTGTACATTAATTTAAAAAATCAATTTAAAAAGAGCCGTCCATGGCTTTGCATTCTTAGAATAAATTCCAAGGTAGACTAAATTTTATGTTCTTTATCCTGACTTGGAAAGCAATGCGTGACCTGGCCCTGCCGCTCTGGCCACACTGGCTTTCACTCTCCCCTCTTGCCCAGTAGACAGAACTCATTTTATGCACCAACTCAACGGATGATGGGACACCAATTTGCTAGAGCAAATCCAGCAATGGTTTGTGTTGTTACTGTGGTTGTGGAGCCAGGTGGCCGCACCTTCTGTCACTACCTTGGATTGAATCCCTCAAGTTGCTCTTGGGTATGGTCCTACAGTGTCTCACCTCCCACCGTTTGCCTTGCGCCTTCCACCTTGGGATTTCCCTGCTGCTGCTGCCAAGTCGCTTCAGTCGTGTACGACTCTTAGCGACCCCATGGACTGCAGCCTACCAGGCTCCTCTGTCCATGGGATTTTCCAGGCAAGAGTGCTGGAGTGGGTTGCCATTGCCTTCTCCGTGGGACTTCCCTACTAGTACCCAGACACCTGTGTGGGGGCCACACTCACATGCAACCAGCAGTGCTGATCAGTTAACATGGAGCAACAAGAGAAAGGAGGCTGCAAGTGAATGTTCTCTTCCTTCCACACCAGGACTGTTTCCCCTGACCCTGACAGATGTTTGAAGCTTCAGAAGCATCATATTGCTTCTCTGTAGACCAGAAATCACCATCTTCCCTTTCGACTCCTTCTTTAGCCTATTTCCTAATGCCTCTATGCTGCCTCCTACAAACCCACGATGCTTCCTGTAGCCTCTAGCACAGTCACCAGCTGTGTAACTCATTTCTTTGTAGTTGTTCTTGCTGTTGGAGAAGGCAATGGCACCCCACTCCAGTATTCTTGCCTGGAAAATCCCATGGACAGAGGAGCCTGGTAGGCTATAGACCATGGGGTCGCTCAGAGTTGGACACAACTGAGCGACTTCACTTTCACTTTTCACTTTCATGCATTGAAGAATGAAATGGCAACCTACTCCAGTGTTCTTGCCTGGAGAATCCCAGGGACCGGGAAGCCTGGTGGGCTGCCATCTATGGGGTTGCACAGAGTCGGACACGACTGAAGTGACTTAGCAGCAGCAGCAGCAGCAGCACTCTCTGTCTTCCTGACTCCTCTTTTCTCTCCATCCTTTCCTGAGACTTCACTTTCCTATAGTTTTGTCACCTAACCAATTGCTTGGGCTCAACTTTCTAGGCAGTTCAGCCAAAGACACCCAATAAGCTTCAGTCACATTCCCTTTCTTTGTGTTCCCAGAATAAGCTGTGTATTTCTGCCCTCAAATTAGAGCTTTGGCTCTGTGTTTCTTCTGCTTGGCTCTCTCCCTAGTTGTTCCAGCTTATCACTCTATGTGGATTCTTGACATAGCACTCATTTGATGCGGATCTTGTATGTTCTATCTATATATCTATCATCTATCTTTTTTTTTCTCTCATTAAACTAGAAGCCCCACCAGAATATGAATCTTGTCTGCTTTGTTTATTGCTATATCCTGAGAAACTAGAATAGTTTAAAGCCTTGTTAGGAGGCTTTAGGAAATATCTGTGGAGTAGATGAATGAATGAAGGAACGCCACCATTGACCCAGCTGGCCCCTAATTTACACATTCAGTTGCTGCCTTGACAAAAACTTGCAATTCAGTACCCAAAACTGACCAGATGCCACGGTAGGAGCTGTTCCAGCACATCAGAACTCTGGAAGTAAAAGCCTCTGGCCATGGGCTCAAGATCAGTTGTTCCAGTGTACCCAGTTTCCAATATCAGCCCGTTAAAGAGCGTTATAAAAAGGAGGGCCCAATGTTTAGGCATAAATCCTTGTGCCCTTGAATTAGATAAAGCCTTTTAGATATTGAAGGAGTCCTTGGGCTGAGAAAAGAAAACAACGGTCTCAAAGGCCCTTGCTAAATCATCTAACTTTGGGGAAAACAAAACTGAACTTTAGGTCCTGCCCTGATGCTCCGAGCCGGTTGCATCTACCTGGGACTTATCACCCCCTGCCCAGAACCTTCCACCCCCTGTTCAATTACAAATGCCATCTCAACTAAACATTACCCAAAATGTCCCATCTGACTAACATTTCCCTTATCACTTCCACAAACCTCCCTTTAAATATGAAGCCTCTCTGATCCCTCTCATGCTCAGCCTGGTCATTAGGCCAGCTGTCACCCCTCCTTGCCTGAATAAAGGTAACCTACCTGCGTTGAGGTCATTTTTCCTTTTCTGCCTCAGCCCAAACTATACCTTACAGATATAACACCCAAAGTGCAAGCAACGAAAGAAAACATAAATAATATATGCTTCATCAAAATGAAAAGCTTTTGTGCTTCAAAGGACACGACCAAGACAATGAAAAGATAACCCACAGAATGAGAGGAAATATTTGCCAAGTATTTGTCTGATAAGGGACTTATACCTAGAAGAAGTGAAGAACACTTATGCCTGAATCATAAATCATAATAAATAATAAGTAAAAAATACAACCATGTTTAAAAAATGCATAAAGGATCTGAATAGACGTTTCTCCAAAGAGGATAAGAACATAAGAAGATGAGCAACATCATTAGCTGTTAGGAAGGTGCCAGATCAGAACCACAATGAGATGCCATTTCACGTCCACTAGGATGGTATAAACCTGAAAAATGGCAAAAGAACAAGTGTCGGCAAGAATGTGGAGAAATTGGAATGTTCACACACTGCTGGTGAGACTCTAAAATGGTGCAGCTGCTTTGGAAACCAGTGTGGCAGTTCCTCAAAATGTTAAACTTAGAATTACCATGTGACTCAGCATTTCCACTCCGAGATAGACTCCCATGAGAAAAAAACATACATCCACACAAAAACCTATACATGAATGTTCACAGCAGCATTATTTAAAATAGCCTCAAAGTGCAAACAACCTAAATGTTCATCAACTGAAAAAAAGGATGAAAGAAGATATCTATACCATAGGATTGGAGAAGGCAATGGCACCCCAGTCCAGTACTTTTGCGTGGAAAATCCCATGGACGGAGGAGCCTGGTGGGCTGCAGTCCTTGGGGTCGCTAGAGTCGGACACGACTGAGGGACTTCACTTTCACTTTTCACTTTCATGCACTGGAGAAGGAAATGGCAACCCACTCCAGTGTTCTTGCCTGGAGAATCCCAGGGACGGGGAAGCCTGGTGGGCTGCCGTCTATGGGGTCACACCGAGTTGGACATGACTGAAGCAGCTTAGCAGCAGCAGCAGCATACCATAGGATATCATTTGTTCATAAAAAGGAATGAAGTACAGTTGACATGGATGAACCTTGAAAACATTATGCTTTACGTGAAAGAAAGCAGTCACAAAAGATTTCATACTGTATGAAGAGTTCATTTATATGAAGTGTCCATAATGGGCAAATCTATAGAGAAAGATTAGTGGTTGCCAGGGGCTGGGGGTTGGGAAAAAAAAGAAAATGAGTGCTAATAAGCATGACATTTCTTTTTTAGGGGATGAAAATCAGTTCTAAAATTGATCGTGGTGATAATTGTACAGCTCTGTGAATATACTACAAATATCAAATTGTATACTTTAAATGGGTGAATAATTGTATGCTATACAAGTTGTATTTTAACAAAGTTTTTTTTTAAAGTAGAGACTATTAAAACAAAATTAAAACTAGATAAAGTGGGTTTTTAAATCATTCTCAGAGACACTCCCACCCCAAGCACTGCCACCTTCTACCCATCAGGGTTCTTCCTGCAGTCTGTAGGCAATGACCTCAATGGTCCAGACCACAGGTTACCAAATGATGACCTAGGGACACTTTGTGGCCTACAAACTCTTCTTCTTCTTCTTTTTTTTTTTTTAGTACACAGAGCATTAAAAATTTTTTAAAAGTTGCCAACACTTTAAAATTAGAAGAGTTCACATTAAATATGGGTTTTTGGCTTCTTCATGCAGGGTGGGGACAAGGGGGGAACAAAACAAAATAAAAAATGAGCAATCCCAGTTCGATGGCCATCCTGGACCTGTATTTTCCACGTGGAAAAACGAGACTGTCCTTTTTAGGGCTTGTTGTCCTTCCCTGTTTGGCCCTGTGTCACCAGCCTGAGTCACTTCTTTGTTACTTCTTTTTAATCCCTTTGGGATATTTGAGTTTGCAACACCTGCGCAGACCTTTCCCAGCATCAGAACTTTTTTGTCATTCCATTGCCTCAGGCTCAGCTGGATGATTGGCCAATTCCTGGTTTTCCAATCCTGGTTGCTGGAATCTCCTGGGATTCCTGTAAAATGTCTGCAAGCAAGACTGCAACCCAATTAAACTGGAATCTATTGGGTCAGGCAGGCTTACCACTAAAAAACAAATAAAAAAATCCAACTCTCTAGGTTCCAAAGGGTACGAAACAGTTGGGCTAAAGTGCTAATTCAATTCAAGAGCAAACTGTAGTATCCAATAATGGTTTAACAGCCTCTCTGGTAAGCTTTGTTTCTTAAGCTTTGCCTGAAGGAGTGGAAATGGAAGGTAGAACTAAGATTGTGGTTTTGGTCAGGTGAACATTTTACCTGCTTTTCAAATCAGAGTTGATGTCTGAATCTGAATGTTACTGTCATTTCTTTAACTACTAGTCGTATTAAAAGATTTCACAATCAGAACAAGTATGAGCAAGTCATGGTGATTTACAGCTTTGCATGGTGCCTTTTTGTTATTTTTATCAGCAAGCTTTTTAATCAATGAATGTGATTTGCTCTTCTGTGGGTTCTGGAAACGTTGACAAGTACAGGAAGTTATGGTGGTTTTTTGAGAGGTCATGAGTGGCCAACACAAGACAGGAATTGTGGTGGCAGTCACTTGATAAATATTGATTGAATAAATTGATAAGACACTTGCTGCTTCTTATCTGCAGTGGAGATGGGCGATTTGGTGACATTCTCTGGTGGGCTACAGGAGGTGGGGGGGAACCTGGTGAGGAAGAGATCCCTTAGATGTCCTTTCCACCTTTTTGTTCAGTTCTGGTAGAGAAAAAACACTGATTAGGCAAGGTGGCCCATCACCACCTTGTGGGTTTGTCCTTCTAAGACTCCCTTGAACTTCACTGCTGCGTGGCGGAGACCCGAGGATCTCCCGGTCGACGCCCAGAAGACGCTCTGTGTTGAACCTGACCTTCCCACGGCCCAAACAGGCAAACAAATGGCGTCCCTTGGAAAGTATCAGTGTAGCCTGGCTAGAAGCTCGGCAGAGAGCTAGGAGGAGGGAGTACGACGGGGATAAGTCTAGCGGCTGCACCCATGCAAAATCGGGGTGTTCACTGCACCTGCAAACCCCACGCGCGCCTCGGCTTGGCCCCCTGCACCCCAGCCGGCTGCCCACCCTGGAGAGGCTGCCTGGGGGGCCCCAGTGTGTGGGTGTGTGGAGCTGGGGTTGGCGGCCGCTACAAGGGAGGCGGCGAGCGAGGCTGGGGAGGGGGGCGCGGCTGGCGGTGGCGCGGTCCAGGGGGAGGCGGGCGGAGGGAAGGCGCTGCCGCCGCCGCCGCCGCCTCACCCGCGGCGACACAGACGCCGGGAGCGGCCGAGGTGGTGAGTCGCAGCGCGTTCCCTCCGCTTCTCGGGAGCCGGAGCGGAGCCGGAGTTGCAGCCCGGCGGGTGTGCGGGGGCGAGGGCGCCAAGAGCACCCGCCGCGGGAGCCGACGCTCTCGGGGCGCGGCGGGCGCAGGGGTGGGCGCGAGGGGCGCGCGGTCCTGGGCACGCGGTCCCCGCTGCCCTTCCCGGGTGCAGCTCGTTCTGTCAGTTCCCCTGTCCTCCCCTCAACGCCTCTGAGGGAAGATAAAACTAAACCAAAGCCCCCGAGGAGAGTGGCAGGAAAGGAGAGAGCAACTTTGCTAAGGGACGCGCAGAGGCGCGCAGGGCAGGCAGGATGGGGGCGCGCTGGGTCAGAAGGGGGCGTTCGTGCGCCTGGTGGCCCAGGACACCAGAAGCATCCTTCCGGGGGTCGGGGGAAGAGGCGGGGGGTCGCGGGCACTCGCGGGTTCCGGGGGGAGCCTCAGAGTCGGCCCTCCGAAGCCGCAGTGGGCGTGTACGTGGGGTGGGCTCCTGAGAGGGGGCTTTAGGAACCACCAGAAGGCGCCGGGGAACCCCGATGAGGAAGTGGTCTGCATTGTGGACTCAGGACCCGAAGGATTTGCGTCTCTTGCCCTCGGAGACTCGGGAAGGGGTGTGCTGGGGAGATGTGTTTGAGTGTTTTTCAGTGCATACCAATTTATTTTTAGCTCTCAGAGAAGCAGGATGTGCAAAGTGGGTTGTATCAGCCGGGAGGGGCAGGAGGTCTCCCTGTCCGCAGGAAATACACAAGTTTCTTGCTGCAGATGCTTGCTTTAACTTTCATGCCTGGAGAAATGAAAGCTATTTAGCTGTCTGAAGGTCTCCCCGCAGGGCCACTTTCTTCCTGCGGGTCTGTCTGGGGCTGCAGGCCCAGCGCGTGCGCTTCTGTTGTTGAGTGTAGGACCCAAATAATGATACTTGTTCTGCTCCGCCGGGCAACTGGTGCGAAACACAGAACTAGGGCTGCTGAGGTCTCACTCGCAGAGAAGGAAACCACACAGGCTTGCCCAAAGTTTTCCCAGTTCTGGCTGATTTGAAAATGATAGACGTAAGCTTCTGTATTGCCAAGAGCAGACTTTGCTGTCCTGGTTTCTCAGACTTGATTGAAAAGACTTGTGAGGTTTGTCTGTCCAGCTGGGAAATGGTGTTCTAGGATCTGATGTGGTATGCAAGGCAACAGCAAAAGAGAAATGGATAGTATTGGCAAAGGGGAGAGTGTGGATGTCCAGGGCAGGCTAGCTGAGGGCTAATTACAGACTTGGGGATGGGGTTTCCTTCAGAAGAAGAGGCTTAAGAAGCTGAAATCCAAATGTTCAAAGGTACCCAAGCCAGACCTCTGGAGATTGCCTTGAAGTCTCCCCATTTCAGTCACTCAGCACCCATCCTGAATATTCTCTCTCTTTAAATGTGCTTAAGAGAGTGGGCTGTGAGGAGTGTGGACTTTGCAGCCAGACTGCTGGATATGAATTCTGGTTGGGACATGAATAGCTCTCAGGCTGAGGGCTCCTTGCTTAATCTCTCTGTGTTTCCTGATCTGTGATGTGAGGTTGACAAATACTAAAAAGCAGAGACATTGCTTTGCCAACAAAGGTCCATATAGTAAAAGCAATGGTTTTTCCACTAGTCAAGTATGGATTTGAGAGTTGGACCGTAAAGAAGGCTGAGCACCAAAGAATTGATCCTCTCGCATTGTGGTGCTGGAGAAGACTCTTGAGAGTCCCAGGGACTCCAGGAGCTCAAACTAGTCAATCCTAAAGGAAATCAACCCTGAATATTCATTGGAAGGACTGATGCTGAAGTTGAAGCTCCAATACTTTGGCCATGTGATGCGAAGAGCCTACTCACTGGAAAAGACCCTGGTGCTGGGAAAGATTGAGGGCAGGAGAAGAAGGGGGTAACAGAGGATGAGATGGGTTTTTTTAAATTTTAAATTATATATATTATATTGAAGTATATAGTTGACTTATAAAGTTTGAACTCATTACTCTTATTACATTTGTTGATGTCTGCCGCTTTCTGTCAGTTCTTATTGTCACTGATTTAGTTTATAACCTCACCACTTCTTGCCTGAATTGCTCCAGTTGCCTTCACACTGGGCTTCTTGCTCCAAATCAGGACACTTTTGCTTCAGTCGATTCTCTAAACTGCAACTAGAAAGCTTGCTTTGAATGACCCTATACACGAGACAGCAAAAGAGACAGATATAAAGAACAGACTTTTGAACTCTGTGGGAGAAGGCGAGAGTGGGAGGATTTGAGAGAATATCACTGAAGCATATATATTACTATATGTGAAATAGATGGCCAGTCCAAGTTCAGTGCACGAAACAGGGCACTCAAAGCCGGTGCACTGGGACAACCCAGAGGGATGGGATGGGGAGGGAGGTGGGAGGGGGGTTCGGGATGGGGGACACATGTACACCTGTGGCTGATTCATGTCAATGTATGGCAAAAACCACCACAAAATTGTAATTAGCCTCCAATTAAAATAAATTAATTAAAAAAAAGAAAACTTGCTTTGAAACAAAAATCTAAGCCAGTCATCCAGCCTAATTCCTTCAGAGGTTTCCTGTGGTTTTCAGGGTAGAGTTTGGACTCCAAGACCTTCGTGACTGTACACTTGTCTCCTTGCCAGCTTCATCTCCCAAGCCTCCCTGTGTGTAGCCTTGACTCAAGTCACTGAGTCTCAGCACCTGCCATTTTCCCATCCTTTTTGGTCTGGTCAACTCCTATGCATTCTTCCCTGCTCAGCTGCAGTGACATTGCCTTCCAGCAGACCTCTGGGTACCCACCTCTTCCCCAGCTGACCGAGCTACCCTTGTTTCATGCTGCAGCTGCACCACACACATACGCCCCTTATCTCTCTGCGTCATCCACATAGATCGTCCCTAACTGCAAGGGCCTGGACAAGTGGATCGTTATCATATAAGTTGGATGAATAAATGAACATCAGTCAACCAAAGTCCCTCGCTTCCCAGGTGGTGCTAGTGGTAAAGAATCCACATGCCAGTGCAGCAGAGGAGACAATTCCTGGGTCAGGAAGGTCCCCTGGAGAAGGGAACGGCCACCCACTCCAGTCTTCTTGCCTGGAGAATCCCATGGACAGAGGAGCCTGGCGGGCTACAGTCCATGGGGTTGCAGAGTCAGACATGACTGAAGCGACTTAGCAGGCACGCACAAAGCAAACATGGAAAATAATAGAGAGGAAGACCAAACCAGACTTTATTACTCTGCAATTAAAAAAAAAAACTTTGGAAAATATTAAGGAATCAAAGTTTAGTCGCTCAGTCGTGTCTGACTCTTTGCGATCCCATGGACTTCAGCATGTCAGCCTTCCCTGTCCTTCACCAACTCCAGAGCTTACCCAAACCCATGTCTATTGAGTCAATGATGCCATCCAACCATCTCATCCTCTGTCGTCCCCTTCTCCTCCTGCTTTCAATCTTTCCCAGTATCAGGGTCTTTTCCAATGAGTTGGCTCTTCACATGAGGTGCCAAAGTATTGGAGTTTCAGCTTCAGCATCAGTCCTTCCAATGACTATTCTGGTTTGATTTCCTTTAGGATGGACTGGTTTGATCTCCTTGCTGTCCAAGGGACTCAAAAGCTGGTCAAAAGGAATGTGGTAGACTCTCGTGGAACAATTTCAGAGATTTTTTTTTTAATTGTAAGGGGTCAGACTGGCAATGGAGAAATGTAGTCATTTGAGCTCTTACTTTCCTCAGGTTGGCTGCAAGGAATGGGGGTTCAGCTGTCTGAGAGGTGTGCAATGAATTAGGTCCTGAAGGCAGAATGAGGGTCACTACATGCATGGGCTCTGGGGCCCTTCCTGGGAGGGCCCCCCAGAGAGTGGGTGTCAGCCTGCCCTGGGATTGGTATGATGAGAACAGAAACTCTCCTGTCATCAAAGCTCTTCTGTACTTTTCAGACCATTCAGTGGGTTCTGTGGGTGTGCTTCTGACTGAGGCAGCATTTCTAAGCGCTCCTGGACTGAGCTCCCAGGAGCCCTGCAGAGTGAGGTAAGACGGCGTGTATGCTTTTTAAGGTTTTTAAAGGGTTGAAAACACAACACATCAAAACACAAAGAAGAATAGGTAATGGAGACCACGCCTAAAATACTTACTACAGAGTTCTTTACAGAAAAACTACCAGCTGCTAGTCTCAAGCTAAGACAGTTGGCTTCATTTTGCCTGTCATCTTTGATAGATTGGTCATGGCTGCCTGGAGAGCTGGGGTGAAGAGGAATCCAAGACTGGGTCCAGGCTCAGTGGGAAAGAGTGCTGTGGTCAATTAGTGATGTCTGTCAGGATGTCTGTCAGTAATGACAGCCAGGCTTGGTCCTCACCATCCCTCTCTCTCTATCACTATGATTGAATATCCCAGTATTCCTCACAGTGGCAGACTGTGGCCATTGGCTCTGATTGAGTCCCATGCCTGTTTTTGTGGCTGGAGTTCCATGCCAGTCTAGGGCTTGGGCTTGGTTGCAGATTTCATTGCTGAGCCACAGGCTAAGAAGTAGGAGCAAGGGTGTTTCTCCAGCAGAACATTGTTATACTGTCTCCAGAAGACTGACCCATAGAGTTTGGATTGAAAACCAATAGACGTTCACTTACAGTAGTGTCAGCATTCCCACTTAACTGATGAGGGAAATAGCCTTAGGGGCACTCAGTAACTTGCTGGAGGATACATGGCTGGCAAACAAAGGAGTTCTGACTTGAAACCCATAATTGATGCACTTAGTAGGGTTATTTGTGACAATTTAAAGTGAGTTTAGCCTGAAACTCTATTCTTTTCATTTCTGAAAATGTAAGTAGATAATGTCAAGAAATGTTAAGGACTGACTGGCTGGAAGACTCAAGAAGAAAAGTACATAGACATCTTTGGCTAGATATTTACTCAGTTATCTAATTCAAGTAATATTTTTGAGGAGTTTTTCTACATAACTTTTTGGTAGGTTCTAGGGATTCAGGTGAATATGAGGTAGTCCCCTATCTTGAAGGAATTTGCATTCCAGCTTGAAAGTGCAAGAGATAACAAGGGAACAAATTGCTAGAAGAAGGGGTATGTGGTGGGGAGGTACAGGAGCTACGCCCCCTTGATGGGGACAGTGATCTTCCAGTTTGTGTATCCCCAGTGTAGTTTGTGCAATAGGTGAGCAACATTTCTTAAATACATTTTAAAATTATGGTGAAAAACATAAAGTGCACCATTCTAACCATTTGTAAGTGTACAGGTTTGTGGCATTAAGTCAACTGTCACCAGTATGCATCCCCAGAACTTTTTCATTTTCCCAAACTGCAACTCCGTACCCGTTAGACAAAAGCGTTTCCTTTCTGCCTGCCCACTAGTGCCTGGCCACCACCCTTCACTCTGCTTTCTGTATCTATGGATTTGACTACTTCAGATGCCCTTTATAAGTGAAATCATACAATCGTTGTCCCTTTGTGACTAGCTTATTTCACTTAATGTGTCTACAGGATTCACTCATATTGTACCATGTGTCAGAATTCCTTTCTTTTTAAAGCTGAATAATATGCCATTGTATGGATATACCACATTTGTTTATCCATTTTTCTGTCAAGGGACACGTGTATGACTTCCGTCTTCTGGCTATTTTGAGTGATGCTGCTATGAATATAAACCCTATAAAAGGTTTATCAGCCAGAGTCCTACTGCGCAGCAGATGACACACTCAAAAGGATATATAAGTGGGGACTTCCCCGGCGGTCCAGGGGTTAATACTCTTTGCTTCCATTGCGGGGGTCATGGGTTTGATCCCTGGTTGGGGAACCAAGATCCTGCAAGCTGCAGAGCACAGCCAGCAACAACAAAAAAGTGTAACTGAAAAAACCTAAATGAAGGGACTATAGTAGTAGTCCCTGCTTAACCTCGGTTTTGCTAAGGGTTCAGTTACTGGTGGTCAACCATGGTCTGAATATATTAAGTGGAAAATTCTGGAAATAATTCAAATCACATGATGTTCTGAGTGCTGTGATGAAATCTCACGTTGTCCTGCTCCAACCCTGCCCAAGACAAGGCGAATCCCTTTGTCCAGAGGCTCCCGTTCATTAGTCATTCAGAAGGTCCACTGTCATGGTATCTTGGTGCTTGTATTCAAGTCACCCATGTTTTCTTTAATAATGGCCCTAAAGTGCAACAGTAATGGTGCTGGGAATTCGGGTATGTCAAAGATAAGCCGTAAGTGCTTCCTTTAAATGAGAGGTAAAGGTTCTTGACTTAACAAGGAAAGAAAAAAATCTTATGCTAAGGTTGGTGGGATTTATGGTAAGATGAATCTTCTATCCAGGGAATTGTGAAGAAGGAATTCATGTTAGTTTTTAAAAATTTACTTATTTTTAATTGAAGGATAATTGCAATATTGTGTTGGTTTCTGCGGTACATCAACACAGACCAGCCATAGGGATACATATGTCCACTCCCTCTTGAGCCTCCTCCCACCTCCCACCCCAGCCCACCCCTCTAGGTTGTCACAGAGGCCCAGTTGAGTTCCCTGAGTCACGGAGCGAATTCCCACTGGCTGTCTGTTTCACATATGTTAGTGTGTATGTTTTTGCTGTCGTACCTCAAACTGCAAAAGTTGTGGCACCAGTGCGTGATACATGCTTAGTTAAGATGGAAAAGGCATCAGATTTATACAATAAGATATTTTGAGAGAGGGGAAGAGAGCACACTCACATAATTTTCTTACAGTATATTATTATAACTGTTCTATTTTATTTGTTCTTGTTAATCTCTTACTGTGGCTAACATAAATTAAGCTTTACCATAGCTATGTATGTATGTATGACTGAACGGAATAGCTATGTATGTACAGGAAAAATCATAGTAAATACAGGGTTCAGGATTATTGTGGTTTTAGGCATCCACTGGGGTCTTGGAATGTATTCCCCATGGATAAGAGGGGACCACTGTGTTTGGAAAGTTGTGGGTTACGTTAAGGGAAATCACATAGACTGGCTAGACAAGTGTGCAGGCCTTTACTGCCCAGCCCTGAAAGGGTGACATGAAAGAGCAGTTTCTGGAATTGCTCTTCAGCAGAATACAGCAACTTGCCAGGCTGTGGCCTGGCCGGGAGGCACCAGGTGAGTAAGTCTCAGCCACTCTTTTCTCCGCGCTGCTGGTGTCCAATTGGGCAAACCATCCAGAAGCCAGAGGGCCGGAAATGTGAGGACTACCTTTTTCATAGCAATCAGCCTCTCAGGGCTGAGAGCAGAGTGGAGAAGGGAGGAAGGTGGATCTGGAGGGACAAAGCAGAGGAAATTCAGCACCAGGGAGCATTACGGTTCTCCTTTACAGGTAAGGGAGCATCAAGAGGCTGAGGGAACTATCCTAGATTGGTAGCTAGTGAGTTGTGGAGCTGGGATTTCAACCCATGGACATGTTTTTCTTCTGTATATCCAGTTGGTCCTGAAATGTTAGGGTTTTCAGAATCCTGTGTGTTTTGATTCTTTGATAATAATCTGATTTGCTCAACTGTCAAACTGTAGAGTGACTGCTCAGAAATCACCTCCCCGCCTTTCTTTTCCTAAATAACAACATGTATTTTGTAGATAGGTTTCATAGCTGATTGGTTATGTTTCAATAATAAATATGATTAGCTTTCTGTACAGTTGATGGGGGTGACAATATGTCCTTGAAACGCACATGAAAAAGACACACGTTTGTTTTGTTTTACTTTTAACTGAAGGCTTCAAAAGAGTTGACAGTGTAACCTGACTACTTAAACATTAATGAGATTTCAGCCTCATTGGAAGAAAGAATGTTGAGGATAAGGGAGGTGGTAGTTCCCTCCCTGCTATTCTGGTGCAGAGGGCAGAGTCTAGCTCTGGGGGATGGGAGTGGGGTGGGGTGGGGTGGGTGTGAGCCCGTCTCTCCTGGGGCATGGCTTGAGGGGCTGTCTAGCCAGAAAAAGCTCTGTGGGAGCCTGATTATTATGGTTTCCAAATACGTGAAGTACCGCGTTGGGGAAAAGACCTATTCTGGGGCCAGAACTAGGCTCACTGTGAAAACAGCCAGCTGCTTTGCAAGGCCTCATATTTTCCATTCCCCGAGGTTGCGAGGCTGAGGCCACAGTGAGAGAGGTGGCTGAGGGCTTGTATTAGTTTCCTGTGGCCTCTATAACAAATTACCACAAACTGGGTGGCTTAAAATAATAGAACTTCATTTTCTCACAGTTTTGGAGGCCAGAGGTCTGACATCAAGTTATCAGCAGCGCGAGGCTTTCTCCAGAGGCTCTGGAGGAGAGCGTGTTGCTTTCTTCTCGTTTCTGGTGGCTTTTGGCGTCCCTTGGTTTGGAGCTGTATCACCTCTAGTTCTGCCTCCATGATCGCCTGGCCCCCTCCTCTCCTCTGTGTGTCCCT
Organism: Capricornis sumatraensis; assembly: GCF_032405125.1. Classification (NCBI taxonomy): domain Eukaryota; kingdom Metazoa; phylum Chordata; class Mammalia; order Artiodactyla; family Bovidae; genus Capricornis; species Capricornis sumatraensis. The sequence continues at coordinate 81,137,340 of NC_091079.1, forward strand.
TTTAAGGACACTTGTCATTGCGTTTAGGGCTCACCTGGATAGTAATTCTAGATAATTTGTTTCCCCCAGTTTTACTGAAAAATGCTGACATACGTCACTGTAAATTTAAGGTGTACATACATACAGCAGGATGGTTGGATTTACATGTAGTGTGAAATGATCACCAGAAAGGTTCAGCTAGCATCCATCATCTCATATTGATAAAATTAAAAGAAAGAAGAAAAGAAAAAAATGTTTCCCCTAATGATGAGAACTCTTAGGATTTATTTTCGTTTAACATGTTTCCCAAAGATCACCCCACATCATACTGTACATTCTGCCCCTACTTATAACTGGCAGTTTGTACCTTTTGACCATCTTCCTCCAATTCCTTCTTCCCCCATCCTCTGCCTCTGGAAACCACAAATCTGATCTCTTTTTCTATGAGTTTTGTGGGGTTTAAAAAATTTGTTTGTTTTTAGATTGCACATGTAAGTGATATATAATATTTGTCTTTGTCTGACATTTTATTTAGCATAATGCCTGCAAGGTCCAACCATGTTGTTGCAAATGGTAGGATTTTTCTCCTTTTTTATGGCTGAGTAATATTCCATTGTGTATATATGCCACAGCTTCTTTATCCATTCATTATCAGTTGAATAGGTTGTTTCCTTGTCTTGGCTATTGTAAATAATGTTGCTATGAAGATGGGGTTGCAGATGCCTTTCTGAGTTAGTATTTTCATTTTCTTTGGATTTATTCCCAGAAATGAAATTGCTGGATCATATGGTAGTTCTGTTTTTAACTTTGGAAGATCTTTCATTCTATTTTCCGTAGTGGCTGTTGTTGTTGTTTATTCAGGTGCCAAGTCGTGTCAACTCTTTGTGACGTCATGAGCTGCAGCATGCCAGGCTCGCCTGTCCTTCACTATCTCCTAGAGTTTCTCAAATTCATGTCCATTGAGTCAGTGATGCCATCTAACCATATCATCCTCTTTCACCCCTTCTCCTCCTGCCCTCAATCTTTCCTAGCATCAGGATCTTTTCCAATGAGTTGACTCTTCTCATCAGATGGCCAGAGTTCCAGTTTACAATCCCACCAATAGTATACAGTGGTTCCCTTCATTTTCTTCACATCCACATCAGCGTTTGTGATCTCTTGTCTTTTTACTGATGACCATTCTAACAGTGGTGACGTGCCATCTCATTATGGTTTTAATTTGCATTTTGCAAGATGATCTTATTTCAAGATCCTCAACTTTATTACATCTGCAAAGACCCTTTTTACGAATAAGATCATATCCACCTGTTCCTGGGGCTAGGATGTGGACACACCTTTAGTGGGGGATCCACCAGGCGCCCCACAACAGAGCTCAAGTGTACACTGTAACTCCTGATCCTCTGATTCTGTCAAGATGCCCATAGATTTGGTTCCTATCAGTTCCTCCCCCTGGATCTTATACATGCTTTTGATTTGATTTATTGAAATTTTATTTTAACTTTAAATGACAAAGCAAACAAAATTCTTAGAATCTGTGCCATCACTTCTTTCTGAAATGAAGGGGTGAGTGAAAAAGGCCGTCAAAACCCAGTTCGAGCTCTGCCTTTGCTGGAAGTTTTCTGTGCTTTGCTTTGTCCAGTGGCCTTGGAGGAAGTGAATGGGAGAAGAGCAGCCACTGGGCCTGTTCTGGCTTCTCACCTGGAGTTGCAGGATGCTTTTAAAATTATAATTGCTCAGATGTTAGTATCTTTCAGGAACACGAAGCAGAATAAGTAAAGGTTCAAGGTTTAGTTTTTTAGAAGGCATTGGCTTAGAAATGTGCTTTGTAAATGGTGCCAGCCCATCAACAAGACTTTTAGGCATGTGTTTTCAATACTGAGCCTGAAACTGGGGCCTGTGTACACCAGGCACACAGGGTGAAGTCAAGGGTAACTCTGGCCATTACCTGGATAATTCGATACCTATAACTCATCAAGTGGACTGTATCAAGAGAGTCTACACCCCAGGGTGTAAATTATTCTGTTTGTTTGTGTGTATTGATCACTTTAACTGGGTAAGAGCCAAACTTACGAAACAGACTCTCTGTGTTATGGGGAGGTAGCTGTAATATGAGGAGGCGTTTCTTTCCAGGGAGCAGCGAATTTTGGCTGCAGTTAAGAGAAAGAGGAAAGGAAAAGAAGGTAAACTGCCCCTTCACGTTATTACGTTATGTATTCTGCTGTAACACTGTTACTCTACTTAACATTAGTTTATGATTTGTTTGCTTTGAATAGTATACCTGAAGTACTGAGATACTTAGAAAGTTTGGTCTCACCAGTTAAAGAAAATGGTTTGCCTTGCACAAGACTGGATACACAGTTTACAAGGCCCAGTGCAAAAAGAAAATGGGTGGCCCTTGTTAAAAAGTTATAAAGAATTTCAAGATGGTGTCAGTGAGCCTTAGACCAAGCCAGGGTTCTTCTGAGCATAGGGCTTGCGTGACTGCACAGGTCACCTGCCCATGAAGCTGGCCTGGAGTCACATAGATGCTTAGACTGGCATCTTCCAACTTATTGGCATCTTCTTGACCCCCAAAGAGGGACCAGGCCAGTTGAAGCAGATGCTCCTGTATGGACAAGGACAGTGAGCAGGCTAGCCATCTCTAGTCTCCTCTGCATCTCTCTCTTCCCTTATCCACCTGCCTCTGTGCCCTGAGAGGCCGGTCTCTATCACCAGTTATCAATGTCTATCCTTGTCTTCTGATTTCTAGTGTAATTCAGCCTCTGGGGGGTCCAGCCACTGCCGGGAGTGGGAGGGGAGAAGGAGGTAGAGAAGTTATTTCCTGAGTTCCCTCCTGCTGGCTTCATGCTGCAGGGTGGCTGATCTGTTGCCCAAGGCCACACCTCCATCCAGACAGCCTCTCCCTACCGCTATCCTCTTCGGGTGCCTTGAGTCACTCCTCCCCTGGGGCCCTCAGGCCTAGGATGGTCATGCTCCCTGCTATTGCGAGCCTAGTGTTCACTGCTTTCTCGAACCCCTCACTGCCGTCTTCTCACTAGCCTCCTCCCTAGGATCCTTCCTGGAATCACAGAGACCTCTGGGCCCTAACAGGGCTGGCAAGCCTCTGCCAGGGCTGGACCACAGCTTGCACTGCTGTGGAGCTGAAAGAGCGGCTAATGGCTCTGATAACACGTGACTGCTGCCTCAACTCCTGGGAAAGCAGGGCAGTCAGGAAGCAGTGTGTCCACACCACAGTGGTGGAGAACATGTGCCGGGAGGCAGGCGTATGAATCCCCTGGCATCATGTTGGGTGAGTCATCTCATCTGAAAAATAAGCATAATGATAGTTCTTCGCTCTGGGGTTGTTCTGGGCACGCAGTGACGTCTCGTGGGCATCATGCTTGGCACAGTGCCTGCTCTGCAGTAGGTGTTCATGAGGTCTGGTGGCTTTTACCATTAGTCGTCTGCAGTGTCCCGTTGAGGAGATGTGCTGTCTACCTTGCCTCTGATCTGAACCAAGGTGCCACAGCCTCCCCTTACACCCATGATGATCAAGTTTCACTGGTTCCCTGTTGTTTCGAGTTATTTCTGTCTATTTCAATGAGATGGCAGTGTTTTGGAGGCCGGGGATTCTATTTCCAGAACTGTCTTGATACTAATCTAAGTTTCCAACTTAGTAGCTAGCACATCATTAAACAGTTAAGAAATATGTCTGGGCTAAATATAGTGACCATATAGTTTATTGTTCTCACCAGGACACTTTTGAGTGTGAACAAGGACAGCTTTTTTAATGTTCATAACAAAACAACAGGCACAAACACTGATGTCCTAGGTAATCCAGGCAAACAGGGACATGTAATACTCCTAGTTAAGTGAGCCTTACGATAGTCTTCCAAACGGGTTTTACAGTTTGCCAGGCTACCCTCTTTTGTGTTGGTCTGCCTTTGGTTTATGAAGCAAAAACTTGAGATTTCCATGACATAGAAAGAATGTGTTTGACGCTCCTAGTAGGTTCTTTTCTAAACAGTTTCTTACTGGAGTATAGTTGTTTTACAGTGTTGTATTAGTTTCTGCTGTGCAGCAGAGTGAAACAGCCACAGTGAAACAGCCACAGTGAAAGAGCCACAGTGAATCAGCTCTGTGTAGACATATATCCCTTCTTTTCTGGATTATCTTCCCATGTAGGTCATCACAAAGCATGGAGCAGAGTTCCCTGTGCTATGCATTAGTTATCTGTTTTATATAGAGTGAACACTCCTAGTAGATTCTTGGCCCAAATTTGAGACCATAGGTCAGCACTGCTCATACAAATAGAGGCCTACTTTTATACTTCATGATTCTACCTGATTTTGGGCACTTGCTTCCAGAACTTTCTTCATACCTACTTTTGCTCCCCCTATTTAGTCTCCTAATTTTTGTTCTTCTTGGACAAAAATAGTGATCATTTACGTTTAAAAGATGGCAAAACAGATTAATATACATATATTTTTCTGAACATCTCTGTCTTTGTATTTCTGGTTGCCTAGGTAACATTTCCAAGAGAATGTGTGCTACTCTGCTATTATTAAAGTAGCGATAACATTATTAAATAGTAGCCTATTTTTAGATGGTTGTATACCTTTCTTTTCCCCTCACCAGACTATGTAACTGGTTTATTTTTTCTGTTTCCATTATTGGAAGGCCATGTATAGCTTCCTTTCTTTGGTTCTAATTTGAGGGTTGATTAACTTTTTGAAAATTGACATAGTAGCTCAGTACCTTCTCCATTCAGCATTACTGAGTCTGTACTGATGAACGGTTAGATGGTATCATTGCCTCAATGGACATGAGTTTGAGCAAACTCTGGGAAATGGTGAAGGACGGGGAAGCCTGGTGTGCTGAAGTCCGTGGGGCGGCAAAGTGTCGGACACAACCCAGCGACTGAACAGCAACAACAAGGTCTGTATTGATTGTCTGCTCGGTTAGTTGACACCAGTTATTTTTCCTACAGGTTGTCCAAGCCAGGCTTGGCCAAGGATATTTTTGGTAGAAGAGAAGGGGGATATGGAGGCAGTCGGTAGCTCCATAGGGGACAGAGCCCATCTCCGAGTGGGATTAACCTGGCTTCAGTCTTAGTATTGCCGCTTGCCAGCTGTATACCTGGAGCTGGTATCTTAGTGACAACTGTGTGGTGCAGGGTCCCGCTTTCTGGGGCTGCTCTGAAGCTTGAGAAGAGTAGGTGGGCACCACGTGTGAGTGTGAGGTGGAGCTTCTCACAGGGGCACTTGGGCTGCTCTTCGATATCCAAGGTGCAAGTGCACCACCTTCATTTCAGACCAGAAGTTAAAAATACTCAAATATACCAATGAGATAAATTAGGGAGATCCTTACATTCTTTTTCTAAAAATTACTTATTTGTTTGTTTGGCTGTGCTGGGTCTTAGTTGTGGCACTGGGGATCCTTTAGTCGTGACATGTGGGATCTAGTTCCCTCACCAGGGATCGAACCCGGGCTCCCTGCATTGGGACCCTGAGGTCTTAGCCACTGGATCAGGGAAGTCCCTATATTCTTTACTAAAATGATTTTTGTTTTAGTAAACATTTCAGAGAATTTCCTTTAATGGTGAACACACCACTGAGTGTGCTTTTTCTAGTATTGAAATAAAAAGTCTAATTTACCCTCACACTTTTAGGGATATAACTGTAGTATTATTTCTATAATTCAAAGGCAGTAGAGTTTATATTTTGGGTTATTCACATAATTTACCATTTATGCAATGTATATATGACATATATCTGTGTCAGTTCAGTTCAGTCGCTCTTTGCGACCCCATGAATCGCAGCACGCCAGGCCTTCCTGTTTATCACCATCTCCCGAAGTTCACTCAGACTCACATCCATCGAGTCCGTGATGCCATCCAGCCATCTCATCCTCGGTCGTCCCCTTCTCCTCCTGCCCCCAATCCCTCCCAGCATCAGAGTCTTTTCCAATGAGTCAACTCTTCGCATGAGGTGGCCAAAATACTGGAGTTTCAGCTTCAGCATCAGTCCTTCCAAAGAAATCCCAGGGTTGATCTCCTTCAGAATGGACTGGTTGGATCTCCTTGCAGTCCAAGGGACCCTCAAGAGTCTTCTCCAACACCACAGTTCAAAAGTATCAATACTTCGGTGCTCAGCCTTCTTCACAGTCCAACTCTCACATCCATACATGACCACAGGAAAAACCATAGCCTTGACTAGACGGACCTTAGTCGGCAAAGTAATGTCTCTGCTTTTGAATATACTGTCTAGGTTGGTCATAACTTTCCTTCCAAGGAGTAAGCGTCTTTTAATTTGATGGCTGCAGTCACCATCTGCAGTGATTTTGGAGCCCCCAAAAATAAAGTCTGACACTGTTTCTACTGTTTCCCCATCTATTTCCCATTAAGTGATGGGACCAGATGCCATGATCTTCGTTTTCTGAATGTTGAGCTTTAACTTCTTTCACTTTCATCAAGAGGCTTTTTAGCTCCTCTTCACTTCCTGCCATAAGGGTGGTGTCATCTGCATATCTGAGGTTATTGATATTTCTCCCAGCAATCTTGATTCCAGCTTGTGTTTCTTCCAGTCCAGCGTTTCTCATGATGTACTCTGCTTATAAGTTAAATAAGCAGGGTGACAATATACAGCCTTGACGTACTCCTTTTCCTATTTGGAACCAGTCTGTTGTTCCATGTCCAGTTCTAACTGTTGCTTCCTGACCTGCATATCGAGTTCTCAGGAGGCAGGTCAGGTGGTCTGGTATTCCCATCTCTTTCAGAATTTTCCACAGTTTATTGTGATCCACACAGTCAAAGGCTTTGGCATAGTCAATAAAGCAGAAATAGATGTTTTTCTGGAACTCTTTTGCTTTTTCCATGATCCAGCGGATGTTGGCAATTTGATCTCTGGTTCCTCTGCCTTTTCTAAAACCAGCTTGAACATCAGGGAGTTCACGGTTCACGTATTGCTGAAGCCTGGCTTGGAGAATTTTGAGCATTACTTTACTAGCATGTGAGATGAGTGCAATTGTGTGGTAGTTTGAGCATTCTTTGGCATTGCCTTTCTATGGGATTGGAATGAAAACTGACCTTTTCCAGTCCTGTGGCCACTGCTGAGTTTTCCAAACTTGCTGGCATATTGAGTGCAACACTTTCACAGCATCATCTTTCAGGATTTGAAACAGCTCAACTGGAATTCCATCACCTCCACTAGCTTTGTTCGTAGTGATGCTTTCTAAGGCCCACTTGACTTCACATTCCAAGATGTCTGGCTCTAGATTAGTGATCACATCATCATGATTATCTGGGTTGTGAAGATCTTTTTTGTACAGTTCTTCCTTGTATTCTTGCCACCTCTTCTTAATACCTTCTGCTTCTGTTAGGTTCATACCATTTCTGTCCTTTATGGAGCCAGGTGGCTGCGAGAGCCGGCGCACTGAGTGCAGGCGGCTGCGAGAGGAGCTACCCCAGGTCCGAGGTCAGGGTCAGTGGCCTAGAGTGCCAGGCTGCGAAGGCGCAGGAACGGCCGAGAGGAGCTACCCCGCGTCCGAGGTCACTGGCGACCGGGAGGAGCTACTGTGCGTCTGAGGTCAGGGGTGGCGAAGGTCAGGGGCGGCGAAGGTTAGGGGCGGCAGCCGGGAGGAGACACCCCGCGTCCGAGGTCAGGGCGGCAGCCGAGAGGAGCTACCCCGCGTCCGAGGTCAGGGGCGGCCGGGAGGAGACATCCCGCGTCTGAGGTCAGGGACAATGGCCAGAAGGAGCTATCCTGCGTCCGAAGGCAGGGGCAGCCGGGAGGAGACATCCCGCGTCCAAGGTCAGGGACAATGGCCAGAAGGAGCTATCCTGCGTCCGAAGGCAGGGGCGGCCGGGAGGAGACACCCCGTGTCTGAGGGCAGGGGCGGCGAACGTCAGGGGCGACCGCCGGGAGGAGACACCCCGCGTCCGAGGTCAGGGCAGTGGCCGAGAGGAGCTACCCCGCGTCCGAGGTCGGGGCGGCCGGGAGGAGACACCCTGCGTCCGAGGTCAGGGGCAAAAGCCGGGAGGAGCTATCCTGCATCCGAGGGCAGGGGCGGCCGGGAGAAGCCACCTCGCACCCGAGGAGCCACCTCGAGCCCGAGGCCAGGGCCGGCTGCCGGGAGGAGCATCCTGAGGAGCGGTGGCTGTGCAGGTACAGGAGGGCCTAGAGGAGCTTTCCCATGTTGAAGGTCAGGAATGGCAGCAGTAAGGAGATACCCTCGTCCAAGGTAAGGAGCAGCGGCTGTGCTTTGCTGGAGCAGCCGTGAAGAGATACCCCACGCCCAAGGTAAAAGAAACCCAAGTAAGATGGTAGGTGTTGCAAGAGGGCATCAGAGGGCAGACACACTGAAACCATACTCACAGAAAACTAGTCAATCTAATCACACTAGGAACACAGCCTTGTCTAACTCAATGAAACCAAGCCATGCCCCCAAGATGGGCGGGTCATGGTGGAGAGGTCTGACAGAGCGTGGTCCACTGGAGAAGGGAATGGCAAGCCACTTCAGTATTCTTGCCTTGAGAACCCCATGAACAGTATGAAAAGGCAAAATGATAGGATACCAAAAGAGGAACTCCCCAGGTCATTAGGTGCCCAATATGCTACTGGACGTCAGTGGAGAAATAACTCCAGAAAGAATGAAGGGATGAAGCCAAAGCAAACACAATACGCAGTTGTGCATGTGACTGGTGATAGAAGCAAGAACCGATGCTGTAAAGAGCAATATTGCATAGGAACCTGGAATGTCAGGTCCATGAATCAAGGCAAATTGGAAGTGGTCAAACAAGAGATGGCAAGGGTGAATGTCGACATGCTAGGAATCAGCGACCTAAAATGGACTGGAATGGGTGAATTTAACTCAGATGACCATTATGTCTACTACTGTGGGCAGGAATCCCTCAGAAGAAATGGAGTAGCCATCATGGTCAACAAAAGAGTCCAAAATGCAGTACCTGGATACAATCTCAAAAACGACAGAATGATCTCTGTTCGTCTCCAAGGCAAACCTTTCAATATCACAGTTATCCAAGTCTATGTCCCAACCAGTAACACTGAATAAGCTGAAGTTGAACGGTTTTATGAAGACCTACAAGATCTTCTAGAACTAACACCCAAAAAAGATGTCCTTTTCATTATAGGGGACTGGAATGCAAAAGTAGGAAGTCAAGAAACACGTGGAGTAACAGGCAAATCTGGCCTTGGAATGCGGAATGAAGCAGGGCAAAGACTAATAGAGTTTTGCCAAGAAAATGCACTGGTCCTAGCAAACACCCTCTTCCAACAACACAAGAGAAGACTCTACACATGGACATCACCAGATGATCAACACTGAAATCAGATTGATTATATTCTCTGCAGCCAAAGATGGAGAAGCTCTATACAGTCAACAAAAACAAGACCGGGAGCTGACTGTGGCTCAGATCATGAATTCCTTATTGCCAATTTCAGACTTAAATTGAAGAAAGTAGGGAAAACCGCTAGACCACTCAGGTATGACCTAAATCAAATCCCTTATGATTATACAGTGGAAGTGAGAAATAGATTTAAGGGTCTAGATCTGATAGATAGAGTGCCTGATGAACAATGGAATGAGGTTCGTGACATTGTGCAGGAGACAGGGATCAAGACCATCCCCATGGAAAAGAAATGCAAAAAAGCAAAATGGCTGTCTGGGGAGGCCTTACAAATAGCTGTGAAAAGAAGCTAGGCGAAAAGCAAAGGAGAAAAGGAAAGATATAAGCATCTGAATGCAGAGTTCCAAAGAATAGCAAGAAGAGATAAGAAAGCCTTCAGCGATCAATGCAAAGAAATAGAGGAAAATAACAGAATATATCTGTGTAGTAAGGGATTTTGAATGCTTATCTGGTTGTTACATGCACTTGGAAGGGAAAGATTTAGCTTGATTCAGTATTAGGGCCTGGAATACTGCCAATAGGGATCTGAGATTATTAATTTGGATTTTATGGCAAGTTTGAGAAGTGGGATGGACTTTCAGTTCAGTTCAGTCACTCAGTCGTGTCCCACTCTTTGCGACCCTTTGGGATAGACTTTAATCTGGTGTTATTTAAAATGATTTAATATTGGAGTGTCTTCCTGGCTGGAGTTCTTTTGGTTCTCACTCTTTTGCACTGTTAGTTTATTTTGATACATAGATTTATCGTTCACTAAGCAGATTTATCAGAGTTGATGAATGAGGCAGATTGCTGAATCATTGCCCTGGAGTTTGTCTTGCTATCCTTGAAGACAGGGGAAGGAGGGAGGAAGCAGACGTACAGACAGAAACACACACACACACACACACACACACAGATACACACACACTTCTCTTTAGACTTGTGACCTAAAATTTCTAGTAGGATATTTAAAGTAAGAGCTCTTTGATGGGATTTTGCTCTGTGACTTGTCGGAAGGGAAAAATTGGGATGTGGGAAGTCTGTGATGCTGAGTTCCCATCACCTCACCCTTTGGAAGATATGACAGCCTTTTCCATATGAGATGAAAAGGCAAGCGGTGAGAATCAGAAGTCAAGTCTGACCTCTGAAGTTTCTGGGGAAAGCAACAGGAAGACTGCGCCTTGTTTTCTAATCCAGGCACTTAAAGAATATGTTCCCCAGAGCTTGCGTGCTGTTTCCTTCATACCATAGTCCTCATCATTGTAAAAGAAAGGCATTCTCATGAAATAAAATGTGAAGATTATAGAAAATTATAAAGAAGAAATAATAATCCGTATAGTCAAAGGCAAAGTTAGTATTTGGACATTCATTATTTGGGGGAGAGATTTTTCTTAGTTGCATAGTCATGTTTGTATATAATTTTAAAATTATTTTTAATTTAACTGTATACTCCAAGCTGTGATATCGTGATATAATAAGAAATATATGTTTGGTCTTTGCTCCCAGTTGCAACCTCCCAGGTTGCAAAACACCTCAAACTGCTGGGAGGGTGGCATGCTTGGAGAGAGCTGGGAAGCGCCGCACCCCTTCCCCGGCACTTTGGGGTGCGCGTCTCTTCTGCTCCCTAGTTGTCTGTTTTTCCAACAGTTTGATACTCTAATAAGGGAACTGTTTTCTTGAGCTCTGTGAGCTCTTCTAGCAAATTATTAAACCTGAGGAGGGGGTCTTAGGAACCCCTGATCTATGGCTGATTGGCCAGGAGTACAGATGACACTCTAGGACTTGCAGCTGGTGTTTGAGGTGGAGAGCAGTCGCGTGGAACTGAGTCCCTCCCCTGAGGGGTCTGCGTTAACTCTGGGTCATTAGTAGCAGCAGTTGAGGACTAGGACACCTAGTTGGTGCCCAGAGGGTTAGAGAATTGCTTGGTGTGGAAAAAACTCTCACACGCTGGTGTCAGAAGTGAAGTATTGAGAGTAAAAGAAAGAGAATTCCTTTTCCAGAAATTTTACGTTTTATTTTATATTCTTTGCAGATAATATGTAATTGGTCATATTCTATTCCATTGACTGGATACACCACCGGTTACTTAAGCATTCCATGATTGCTCATTTGATAACAAATCTAATTTTTTTTTTGCTCTTGTCACTTTTGTACAGTAATTTTTTCTTGATGTGAGGTTATATCCAGTGGATTTAATAGGTTGAAATTTTGAACATTTAAAAAGATAAAAGATGTCCTAGTACTCCTTATTGAATGATATTGTTTATTTAACTTTCCATAAAACAAGTGTCTTTTCTTATTTGTGCTTTTTTTTTTTCAAGTTAAAACAATGGTATTATAATCAGAAGGGTCTTTCCTAAGGAAAGAAGATTTTGCATTTACCTGGAGTTACACTGAGGATAACCTGGTCCCTTCAGGTCCTCGATCTTTGCCTTGTAACTTGACCGTCACGATACTGCTCATGGATGTAGTCTGAGCAGCTCCGCACTAATGAGCTCTCATCCGCCTCTACTGCATTGCCGAGAGATGGTAGGGCCACAGACATAAATCTCATCTTCAATGTGAAGCGGTCAAACAATCTCAGGATTCATTCAGGGTTATTCCTGCTTTCCAGTCTGATAGTTCATTCTTTTTTATGAGTCTTAGCTGTTCTGCTCTTCCTTCTGAATCTGCTTTAAAGTGATAAATTTATCTTTGAAAGTTGAGGTGTGTTTGGCTAGTTTGATTACCACATAGGGACTCTCAGGAAGGTCATATAATGGTAGTTTTGCTTAGAAATGAAGGCTCTTCCAGAACCATTATTAATATTACTTTTTTCAGCAAATATTTATTGTGTGTTGCTTTGTCCAAGACACAATGCCAGGGGACATCCCTGGTGGTCTAGTGGTTAAGACTTCGCCTTCCAGTGCAGGGGGTGTGGGTTTGATCCTTGGTCAGGGAGCTAAGATCCCTGGTCAAGGAGCTCGGCCAAAAAACTAAAACAAACAGACAAACAAAAAACAGAAGCAATGAAGACTTTTAAATCTTTTTAAATAAATTAAACATATCTTTTAATAAAAAAAGATAATGCCAAGTGTCATGGGAAATACAAGGTAACACACTTTTCCTATCCTCAATGGATTTACACTCATGTCCTTAGTACTGTTTTAGTTACTTTTATTAAACTGCATTCTCTACTAAAGGCTATCAATATTTTGTGCTGCACTTGCTCCACTGTCTGGAAACCCCGGGGAAGATGTTTTTTTATCTCACCAATCTGGAGAGTAGAGTGCATGGGATGTTGTATCTTATTCAGGGAATTCCTGTGAGGTACGCCTGAGGACTTGACTGATGCATATTTTATGAGCTAAGACAGACCCGGAGGTCTTGCAGTATCTGTGTTACACTTTTCGGTCCCAGCTTCCCTTCCTTTGGGCATTTAGGTTACTCATGTGGTCAACCAGCATCTAAAAATAAACCTAGAAACTTTGAGAGTTTTTTCTTCTTCTTCTTTCTTGGCTGATTGATGTGTGTTTTTGTGTCTCCCAAACTGCACTGTGTTACTATTTACTTTTGCATTATGTATAGCACTTAGCAACCAACAGTGGAAATGAAAGTTAAGAGCACAGCCAGTCCTGGCCGAGCTGGAGGAATCAGCCAGCTGAGGCCTCAGAGAATTCTCCTTCCCTCCCCCATCCCTGTGAGTCTGTGGCCCTGGGGCCCGCCTTGCTGGCCTCAAGTTCCTGCTTTTGCCTTCTCGGCTGGTGGCCAAGTGGGGACCAGATGGAAGGACAGGAAGGACCCCCTCCTGCCCTTGCCCTTATCCCTCTGGGTTCCCTTGTCTGGTCAGCGTGGGCGGGGTGAGTCCCTTCACCCCAGGAGGGCAGGCCCTGGTCACCACTGACATCTTGGCACCTATGACAGTGCCGTAGGGTCGGAAGCACGGTAGCGCTGTGTCTTATTTGGAGGTCTGCATGACTTTTCTCAAAGGAAGGTCCAAGTTGTGTCTGAGCCGTGCAGGGCCCACAGGACAAAACTGTGATTCTTGAGGAAATCTGAGGTTAGCACGGCTCTGTTAGGGTGACCTCAGGCAGGGTTTAGAACATTGTTCTTGGAGAACACTTCCTACAGTCTGTGTTCCAGGTTAGGGAGAAACTTAGAACGTGATCAGCCTGTAAGCTGAGGGCCTGGCTTTAAACTAAAAAATGTGGCTTATTTCTGCATGGGAATGGCCCCTTGCTTGAAACACGGTGTTAGCCCTTCTCTCCCCCAGCCCTCTTCTGTAGCTGTCAGAATTCATTAGTCCTCTGATTTTTAGAATAGCGATTGTGCTGAAAAACTTGCATCCTGATTCTACCAAAAGAAGGCAGGGAGAAAGTCCTTGGGAAGATAGATTTAATTCCTTGATTATTACCTTTTGGCAAAGAATGGCAACCCACTCCAGTACTCTTGCCTGGAAAATCCCATGGACGGAGGAGCCTGGTAGGCTACAGTGCATGGGGTCACAAAGAGTCAGACACGACTGAGTGACTTCATTTTTTTTCTTTCTACAAAACCAAATACACCAGGGTCTTTGGGGCGGGCCCTTATATTTTTTCCTTAGAGAAATACTGATGAAATTCCTGTTCCTTTCTGAGAACTCCTATGTGCTTCTCATCCTTAATGCATTTGGGGGAACAGATTTGAAGAGTATTTCTGTGAATCATTTTTTCTGGAGAAATAGAGAATTTTTTTTTCTAAATAGGGAGTTGTTTTTTTTTTTTTTTAAAGATGACTTATATCACCTTTCTTTAGCAAAATCCATGTTTTTTAAAGGCTGGAAGGGACAGATCAGCAGTGCAGAATGATTAAACACACTTATTTAGAAAAGGAACAAAGTCTGTACAGTTGCTTGTGTAATTTTCACAGAAGGGACAAAACAGTTAAAGAGTAAACCGCCCCTCCCCCAACTTTTTTTCCAACCTCAGAAGGTGTGGGCCCACTCAGAATAGGAAGTAATCACAGGCTGGTGGTTTGAGTAATGAGAGAAGGTTCTGGATTTGGCTTAGCTGAAAGCCAGGTCAGGCTACAGATGCTCTCCTACAGCATCCGCACATTGCCCACAGGCACCTGCTCAACACGAATGCGGAGCCAAGGCGATAGCTGTAGAAATGCAACAGAAGCGGAGGCTGCACCGTGAGCAGCTGCCAAGGGAGGATAGTCTGAGCAGTTGGCACATCAGCCCTGCTACGTGGAGTAAGGGCTTCCCAGAGGCAATCCCCAGTGAACCTGGAATGAACAGGCAACCCAAAGGCAGCTAATATTTTCCCTAGCCAGGTTGCAATGGTTAGTGGTAAAGAACCCGCCTACCAATGCAAGTAGACATAAGAGACACAGGTTCGATCCCTGGGTCGGGAAGATCCCCTGGAGGAGGGCATGGCAACCCACTCCAGTGTTCTTGCCTGGAGAATCCCATCGACAGAGGTGCCTGGCAGGCTACGGTCCGTAGGGTCACACAGAGTTGGACACAACTGAAGCGACTTAGCACACAGGCATGCAAAGGAATAAACTAGTCCCAAGGGGTCAGTGCAGGTCCCAAGAGGAACGGGGCACAGGACCAGATGAGGGCAGAGACAGCGTGGCCCCTTTCACGTGCCACCCATGGCTCAGGCTGTCCCATTAAGGAGGATCTCCCCTGTAGTTATATCCGTATGCTGACAGTTCTATATGTACTGCATAAAAATATATATTTCTATTCAAGTTGCTTCTGCTGCTGCTAAGTCACTTCAGTCGTGTCCAACTCTGTGTGATCCCATAGACGGCAGCCCACCAGGCTCCCCCGTCCCTGGGATTCTCCAGACAAGACCACTGGAGTGGGTTGCCATTTCCTTCTCCAATGCATGAAAGTGAAAAGTGAAAGGGAAGTCTCTCAGTCATGTCCAGCTCTTTGCGACCCCATGGACTGCAGCCTACCAGGCTCCTCTGTCCATGGGATTTTCCAGGCAAGAGTACTGAAGTGGGATGCCATTGCCTTCTCCATTCTATTCAAGTTAATCACTTAATAAATTGTTGATTTAGTTTGGGCCCTCTCAGTGGTCAAGGATAAGATGTCACTCAAATAAGTTCAAGTACAAGGGGCTCATTGTAACGACTACAACTATCATTACGTTGTCCCAAGTGTATTATCACGCGGACTCTTCTGCCCTACCCTGGGGGTAGAGTGTTGTTATTCCCATTCCACTGAGGAGGAGCAGGCTTAGAGAATGTGTCCTAAGCGTGTGGATGGTCAGCGGGAATCCAGACTCACACCCAGGTGGTCATTTGGGAACCTTATTCTCTAACCACTGGACTGCGCTGCCCCTTGAAAGGATTCTGAGCCTGTGAAGCAAAGAACAGCTGGGTCTCCTGGGCGCCAAAACAAAGGACTGGAAAATTGGGAATGGAGTCATGATCTTTCTCAGAGGTTATGTGGTCTCTGCTCAGTTGGTCCCTCCCCTTTTCTCTCCTATCTTCTTCTATTGCTTCATTTTCTTCATGGTCCCTCAATGGCCAGCCCATAAGGCTGCAGCCTGGAAGCTCAGAATCTTCTGGCTGAAACTTGTAACTGAGAGTTTCCTATTGGTCTAGCTCACTGAGCCAGGCTACACAGCCATTGCAACCTGGCTAGGGAAAATATTAGCTGCCTTTGGGTTGCCTGTTCATTCCAGGTTCACTGGGGATTGCCTCGTGCACAGACTTCTCCAGCACTATTTTCCCAAGCAGGCGATTGTGGGTAAGATTGGGAAGTTGTTCAGAGCAGGAATTTAACATCTGGTATAAGCTCATTTTATACTTTAATACTTTTAAATACTTTAACACATTTGCTATCTTTGTAAAGTCTCAAGTCAAAAGAATCGGTATCTGTTCAGACTCTTCAGGTTGTGAATGAAAGAAACTGAATTCCAAGGGACTTAGAAAGATATCAAATTTAATTGGTTCTATAACTGTGTAGGCAGAAGCTTGGCTGGACCCAGGTCTGAGACAGTAACAGCAGAAACGGATCTCCTGCTGTCATGGGGCTCCGCGCTCATCTGAAGTGGTTTCATCCTCAGGCAGTTGTCCTTTCATGACCTCAAGACCCCATTGGCAGCTCCAGGCTTATCCATTAGCTGAGCTGCCCCAGTGGAAAGGGTCTCTTTCTTTATAGCAGAATTTACACACATGTACCCCAATGTTCATTGCAGCACTGTTTATAATAGCCAGGACATGGAAACAACCTAGATGTCCATCAGCAGATGAATGGATAAGAAAGCTGTGGTACATATACACAATGGAGTATTACCCAGCCATTAAAAAGAATACATTTGAATCAGTTCTAATGAGATGGATGAAACTGGAGCCGATTATACAGAGTGAAGTAAGCCAGAAAGAAAAACATCAATACAGTATACTGACACATATATACGGAATTTAAAAGATGGTAATGATGACCCTGTATGCGAGACAGCAAAAGAGACACAGATGTATAGAACGGACTTTTGGACTCTGAGGGAGAGGGAGAGGGTGGGATGATTTGGGAGAATGGCATTGAAACATGTATACTATCATGTAAGAAACAAAGTGCCAGTCTATGTTCAATACAGGATACAGGATGCTTGGGGCTGGTGCATGGGGATGATCCAGAGAAATGATATGGGCTGGGAAGTGGGAGGGGGATTCAGGATTGGGAGCTTGTATACACCCATGGTGGATTCATGTCAATGTATGGCAAAACCAATACAGTATTGTAAAGTAAAATGAAAAAAAAAAAAAAAGAATTTACAGCATAATTCCCAGGTTTGAATCTCATTGCTCTGGATTGCCAGTCTCTCAACCAAACCTGGCAGCCAGGCTGATAGGTTGGGTCCTTGACTTTTATTATTTGTATGTGACAAATCCAAAGACCTAGGAAATCCAGTGTTTGGAAAGGTGTAGATCACCTATATTTTCTCAGTCATTAATCCTGAAAAATGATGCTATTAAATCAATCAAAATTATCATTAAGTCTTAAATCTTTTGAGAAAACCAATCACAGGATGGCCTTGTCTCCATTTTTTGATTAAGTCAGAGGATAAGACTTGAAGAGCTCTTGTTGGGTGCCCTCTATTTAAAGTCTAATCTGTTGTGGCATTGAAATGACTTTGGCGAAATACATAAAGGCTTTGTGTAAACCTTTAGCAGTGCTAGACTCTAAGACCCAGTTTATCAAGGTAATGATTAAATTGTCCTGTTTATATATCCATGATCTTAATACCCACTGGGAAATAATTGCTTGGTTTTTAACTGTCTCATAAATCAGGAACTTCAAGGCCAGAGGAGGTTAAATTAGTAGGTCTCCATGCTAGCAGATGCAAGTTGAATCTATGCAACTTTGAGTCTTGAGTTTGTGTGTGTGTGTGCAGATATAACTTTGTGCTGACAGAATTGCTGTATTTCTTTGCTTACTGTACCTGTTGCAATGGTCCCAGATGTCCTTGGGAACAAATGATCAGCTGCTTTTGACTATCAAAGTTTTGCAGGCCTTTGCCTCAATTTATTTTACTTATTTAAAATTTTAGGGATTGTGTGGCAGTACAGTGGTTAGGACTCTTGTGTTTTCACTACTCATGGGTTCAATCCTTGGTCAGGAAACTAAGATCTCAGAAGGCTCACAGCCAAAGAAAAAATTTTTTTTATATTAGTGGGGTTAAAAAAGTTCCCTCATATGCCAGAATGTGTTTCTTCTCTCTTGACCTTCATTTAGTGGTGCAGCTATTATTTGGTTTCATACTGATTTTAAGTTTCAGTTGCAAACATCAGTGCCCACTCTGGCTAGTTTATACAGAAAGAGAGTTTGTAAAATGATATTGAAGAGCTCACAGAATTTCTCAGAGGATCAGTCAGACTTGGAGGCCACGTAGCCAGGAATACTACACAGATTACGCCCCTGGTAGCTCTAGCGGAGACCCTGGCGTGGCTGCCACAGAGCACAGGTCCCTCTGCACATAGCACCAAGTGAGTCCTTGTGGTGGGACCTGTTGCAGCTGCAAGCTGGGCATCTCTCTGCCACGCTCCACCCATCCCCACCATGCTGAATTCCACATGGCACATGCCTCTGTACCTCTGCTCTCTTCTGAGAATGTTGGCATGGAGGCTGCTGAGTGGTGGAGCTCAGGTCACATGCCTGGACTCCAAATGCAAAGCAGTCTGGGGATGCACATTCCTGACTTCTTGGAAAGATATGGACTCAGAAGGTAGGAAGATTCTCAAATGTGGGAGGAGTGATCGAAAAAATGCTGTGGCCACACAATATGACAAATTACTACTCTTACCTCTATACTCAGTCAAGGCTATGGTTTTTCCAGTAGTCATGTATGGGTGTGAGAGTTGGACTATAAAGATAGCTGAGCGCTGAAGCATTGATACTTTTGAACTCTGGTGTTGGAGAAGACTCTTGAGAGTCCCTTGGACTGCAAGGAGATCCAACCAGTCCATCCTAAAGGAGATCAGTCCTGGGTGTTCACTGGAAGGACAGATGCTGGAGCTGAGGCTCCAATACTTTCGCCACCTGAAGTGAAGAGCCAACTCAATGGAAAAGACCTTGATGCTGGGAAAGATTGAGGGCAGGAGGAGAAGGGGACGACAGAGGATGAGATGGTTGGATGGCATCACCAACTCAGTGGACATGAGTTTGGATAAACTCCAGGAGTTGGTGATGGACAGGGAGGCCTTGCGTGCTGTAGTCCATGGGGGTCACAAAGAGTTGGACACAGTTGAGCAACTGAACTGAACTGAACCTCTATATAGTTATTGTTCTAAAATAGTGACTGACATCTAACAGTAGTCCTGTTCCCTACTGAGCACAATTTGAATGAATTCAGGAAGGACCTCTCCCCCCACCATTGGCCTAATGCCATACTGGAGTTTCATTACTTTTCATCGAGTGGAAACCTCCACACTCACCTCTTTACTGCCTTCGGTTGCCTCATCAGTATTGGCTAAATCAGTCTCCATCCCTTCCCTGCATGAAGGCAGGAAACGGCTCTGAAAAGCAACGATGAGTCATTTGTTTCTCAGAGGAGGTAATTCACCTACCCAAAGTCATACAGCCTGTAAGTGATTCAAACCCAAGTCCACTGCAGAGCCTGCTTCTCTAACAGCTCTGCAGGAATGTCTTTGGAGCAGCATGCACTCTGAATTGAGGGTTTTCCTCATCAGTAGTATATGTTGGAGAGATGGCTGGACCTCTCCTGAGCCCAGAACACTGTCCCTCTGTCCCCTTCGAAGATGAATTCTCCAGTGTTGGTGAGGGAAGTGGCATTTACTTGTGTCTCTGCCATGGACACACTCCTGGTATAAACCAGGAAATGAATATTATTAGTTGCAAATAGAAGCTTTAAAGATGTTCACTGAAACTTCCAATAACATGCTTTGCTTTACAGCATAATTCATGATTAGATGAGTTGTGTGCCCACAGATTCGTATCTTAAAGCCCTCTTCCCCAATGTGATGGTATTTAGATAGGTCCTGTAGGGAGATATTTAAGATTAAATAAGGGTGGGGCTCTACAACTGTCTCTCTGTGTGTATGCACAGAGAAAAGGCCACTGTGAGAAGGTGATCATTTATAAGCCATTCTTCTCCTGGTGCAGAAGAATGCCTCACCAGCAACCAGCTCAGCTGAAATCTTGGTCTTGGACTTCCAAACTCTAGAACTGTGAGGAAATCAGTATCTGTTATTGAAGTCACCCAGCCTGAGGTGTCCTGTTACAGCAGCCTGAGCAGATGACTGTGGGTCCATTTGCCTTAAATCCCAAATAGGAAGGTAGGGATGGTAGTTACGTATGCAACAGAAGCTAGAGGAGCTATGGGGCCTCGAGGAGGATGAGAGAACAGCTCGTCAGGGGCTCATTAGAGGCTCCACCGGAGACAGTGCCACGGGAAGTGGGCACTGAGCGAGCTGGAGTGCCTTGCGGGTTTCAAAGCATGGGCTCTGGGCTCTGACTTCCTGCGATTGAATCCCTGTGCTGGCTTGCTGGCTGTGTGACTATAGCCAAGTTGCTTAGCCCTTCTGAGCTTTTCTTTTTCAAAAAGGAGAATAATGACAGTACCTATTGTCATCATAGGTAGTAACAACATTGGGGGAAGAGATTAAATGAGACAATGCATGTGAAACTATTTTGAGAGATAAGCATTCAGTAAATTATTAATATTAGTTATCAATATTATTTGACCCCGTGAATGAGGTAGGGTGTGCTTGCAGAGGAAAAAGGCGACAATCACAGTCTGAAGAAGTGTGTGAACAGTGGAGGGAGGCCATGGCATGGATCTTGTGAATAGCGGTGTGGTTTGTCTGGAGCCCCAGTTCAGTCCGGCTCCCTTTTTCTGAGTCTGTGTTTTTTAAGGAGTCTTTTCTTGGAAGAGGTTTCCCGAAAGGAGCTTTGAAGAAGCCTAGAAGCATATCCTGGCCCGCCTGACAGTGTTTCTCATTGTCCATGAGCAAATTGGTCTTCTGGTTTATCAATCAGTGCCTGGAGTCAGTCCCCTAGAGTCTCATCACCCCTCAGGGAACTGATAAAATCAAATTCCTGAATGTGCAGAGCTGAAGGCCAGGCCTTGGACCTGCAGTGACCCCTTGGAGGTACAGATATTGTGAGGCCCAGCTGCAAACAGAGAACTTGCCCACCGCTCTCTCTCCTGCCCCTTACTCTGGCCTTTAAACTCGTAAACAATGTGACAGACTGAACCCCAAATATCTGGTGGGACTGGGCAGGAACATAGCATGAGGAAGGAAGATGTCCATTAAATGCTTGCTGGGCTGATGAAGAGTACTCACTGCTGGTGACGCAACGGGCAGTGGACTGGGGCAGGAGGACTCACACCTGGGAAGCAGGGGTCTGGGTTCTGGTCTCTTCTCCCACTTACTGTGTGCTTTTGGACAAATCCCTTAACTGAGCCTCACATGCCTTATCTGTGCTATGACAATAGATCTTTCCCTACTGAAGGCAGAACATGGCTGAATGCCCTCTGGGTTTCTCTTCTGGCTGTAATCCTGATGCCCTAATAAGATGACTCCAACAAGGGTTGGGGATATCTTGTGGTACTATATTTTTCTTCCATGTGCAAACCAAGATGAGCTACAGGTAGACTCGACTCTGTCCTGCCCTCGGATTGTCTCATGTTTGTTTCCTTTTTGGCCCATTTGAAATGAAGCAAGGTTGTGTGGGTGGGGTGTTCATGGTGGGGAAGGGAAAGTCAATGGACACAATTCTCATCGTTCACCATGCCCATCACATCATTGAGCATTTAAAAGGTGCTCAATAAAGACTAGTTAAATTGAACTGAATTTTACTGCCTAACAAACAGCTAATGAATTCAAATTGCATTCTTATACTAAAGATATTATTTGCCCCATCTACAGAATGGTAATAAGATAAACACAAATGAAAAATGAAACTGGTTATTTCAAAGAACAGAGGATGCATTGTGAGGGCTTTTAGTTCTGTTCCGGAGTGCATTTATTTAATAATGACTCATGTTAGTTTATTCTAGGATATTGTATCATTTTGAAATCATCACCCCTGTCTCCCCAAAATCATGAGACTGAAAAACTCAAACAATAATTTTGTTTTAAAATTCAGCCTCCTGCAGCCTTATTGGCAAGAATTAAGGGTGTTAATACTGCAAAGTTGTCTTTCATGTGACTTGGATAAATGCTGCTTACATCTTTATTCTACCCTTTTGTCGATGGAGAATTCATTTCTTGTCTGAGACTAATGTGAGAATCTATTAGGCTGTCTAATCAGTAGACAGCCTGTTTTTATATGTGCGAGAATTCTGAAATCCCCCATTTCAGAATCACAAAAGGAAAACAAAACCCATATAAAACACCCCTTTTCCATGTGTTATTAGCTTCCTAGAATAAGGTTATGATTGTGATGTATTTGTGTGCCGGCCTTCCTGAATGCATAGGCCAGCAGCACAGACTGGGAATCCTTCCTCTGCTGGAGTCTATGCTGCTCAGGACTCGGCTTGCTCAAAAGATGTACTCTAGAGGCCCGCTGACATGCTTTAGTTGACCTGTAGCATTTTTATGACTTAAATTTTGTTGCCAGCTTAAAAAGGAGAGTAGAATATGTCTCATAAAAATATGGATTTCAAACTTCTCTTGAAATGTCATCATATCTGCCTCTAAAATGGCACATGGCCGCCATCAGCAAGCTGAGCAGCGCCTGCTGTCTTTAGAGAGCACACAGTCACACTCACTGATACGAGTCTCTACTCTCCGTACTGTCGCAAACCCTGACCTGCTCTGTCCCACCCACAGGTCGGCTTGCCTTTGTAGATGTGCTCTTTTTTGAGGGGTTGGGAGGGTGGCTGTGGCCTGTGGGATCTTAGTTCCCTGACAGGGAATAGAACCCTGTGCCCCCTGCAGTGGAAGTTCGGAATCTTAACTATTGGACCACCAGGGAAGTGTATTTGCATTTTTAAATGGTAAAATATACATGACATAACATTTACCATTTTCATTATTTGAAAGTGTACAGTTCAATAGTGTAAATATTAAGTACCGTTACATTTTTGTGCCACCATTGTCACCATCCATCTCCTGAATGTTTTCATTTTTCCCAACCGTTACTCATTAACCAGCAACTTCTCATTTCCCCTCCCCTTGGCTCCCGACAGTTATCATTCTACTTTCTGTGTCAATGAATTTGACTACTGTAGGTACTTCATATAAATGGGATCGTACAATATTTGCCCTTTTGTGGTCGACTTAGTTCACTTAGGACAATGTCTTCAAGGTTAATCCATGTAGCAGATGTCAACGTTTCCTTCCTTCTTAAGGCTGAATGATATTCTGTTGTATGTATATACCACAGTATATCCATTCGTCTGTCAGTAGACAGTTGGATTGCTTCCTTCTTTTGGTGAAATAATGCTGCTATGAACATGGGTGTTCAGATATCTGAGTCCCTTGAGAGTGAAATTGTTAGTTGCTCAGTTATGTCTGACTGTTTGTGACCCCATGAACTGTAGCCCGCCAGGCTCCTCTGTCCATGGGATTCCCCAGGCAAGTATACTGGAATGGGTTGCTAGTTCCTTCTCCAGGGGATTGTCCCGATCCAGCGATTGAACCTGGGTCTCCTGTGTTGCAGGCAGATTCTTTACCATCTGAGCTACCAGTCCCTTAAACATTTACATTTGTTTGGGATAATTTTCTTGACCGTTTTCCTTCTATGCTCTTAGAGCTCCAGGTTTCCTCTCTTTCACTCATCTCCCAAAGGCAAGGGACTGACTTCAGTTCAGTTTAATGAATTAACTTTTTTGAGAAGCATTGAAAAATCTTTGAGCTGGCTCATGAAAATGACTTAAGTTCTTCAAAATTGTAAAAAGTGGTTTCTGTGGGATTTTCAAAATTTAATGTCACGTTAAAAAATACCTAACATTTTGTGATCTATTCAGTCTTGATTTTAGCTATGAAAACTGTTGGGGGAAGAAATTTGCAATGTATTTGGTTTTCTTGATCTGAATGAAGCTTGTTCATCTTGCTTCGGTGTGCTATGTATGCTAATGAGATCTTCTTCTTGTAGGTGCTGATGCATGAGAAATATAAAAATGATTGAGATTTTATTTCTGAATTTTCGTGTTCATTAAGCTAGGAAAAATATAATTTTTTCCCCCACTGAGTGCTAAATGGAAAGGTCAAAATAAGCTTTTGCTCTTCTTTTTGAGAGAGTACTATTTCTGATCTGCTCTTTGTTAATGACAACATCAGCCTAAATGTCATTATCTGACACAGGCATATGGCAATTCCATTTCATTATTATGTGAACAAAATCTTGATGTCAGCTTGGAATTTCAGTTATTTAAGTAGGCACTGGGCCAGAACTTGAGTTGCTGATATTTATTCAGCATTTTGGTCTAATGCAGTTCTGGACTTAACTTTTTGATGTAACCAGTATTGCACAGAGAACATTAAACTCTTTAAGAAAACAAATTGTTTTCATGTACTTACTTTAAAAGTATGAGTTTACAAAAATTTGACATAAAAATCACAAATCTTTTTCATTAAAGCTGGATCCTTATAGTTACTTTCCTACTACATAAAACTTGTTTTAGAGCCTGGTTTGCTTAAGTATTTTCTTGAAAGTTTTATGATTACATTTCTTTAAAAGTGTTTTATAATCTAGACTTTTAAACTAATACAGTAAACTTTTATCTGAATTACTAACTTTTGCTATAATTGTTTTTTTATTATTTTCAGTGTGCTGGCAGTTTTAAGAAAACATGCCAGTCAATGTGTGTGGGCACATTTTAAATTTCTAACTGGTTTTAACCATTAAATCACATTTCAAGGACAAATTTTGTATCTTAATATAGATCTGTTGTCTCTTGATAAGGACTTGTCTCTTTGTATTTACTTGTTTTAAAACTAATACATTTAAATTCTAAGACATGTAGGAGAAATTCCTTCAAAGTTAAGATCCAAGATTCTTATCTCAGTATCTTGTAGTTTGGAATGTTCTTTTTCGCATGCCCCGACTCTTTCCCCCTGAAGATATTATTTGTAATGATTCTAAGGAATTGACTTTCCAATGATAAGTCTTGAGTGCCTTGGATTATTGGTGAGCATGGATTTAGTAATGGAGGCTATTTTTACTACTCTGGACTACTTTATTTCCAAATGACAGATACCTAACTCAAATTGTTTGGGCAAAATAGCTCAAATAACTGAAAATTCCAGGAGTGGACTTGAGACCCATTTATGATGTTCAAAGAATGTGGGGAATTTGCGTGTTTTTTTTTTTTTTTTTACACTTTCTACTTCTCATCTCTGCTTTCATCTATGTTGATCTAATTCTCAGCATGCAGCATGCTGTCTCCACATGGAAGCCAAGATGCCGGCCCGCAGCTCCAGGCATACATCACCCTCACAGTTAGCCATCCTAGAAAAGAGAGAAAACTACAGAACCTCTGACAGAAATATGAGAGGGATGAAATTGGCCTTGGGTCACGTGCTCATTTCTGAGCCAATTACTGAGGTGGATGCGTAATGAGTGATTGGCTAGATCTGGGTCATATGGCCATCTCTGAACCAATCACAATGGTGGGAAGATGAACACCATGATTGGCCAGGCCTGTGCCCCACAGTCATCACTGTATCAGGGGGCTTGGGAGTGGTTGGTTAAATTCCAAGTGTTTGAGATGAATTTCTCATTGGAAGGACAGGGTCTGGTGTCAAAAGAATAAAGATGCCCAGGATATCATTTCAGTTCAGTTCAGTCGCTCAGTTGTGTCCGACTCTTTACGACCCCATGAGTCGCAGCAGGCCAGGCTTCCCTGTCCATCACCATCTCCCGGAATTCACTCAAACTCATGTCCATCGTTTAGGTGTCCTGAAATCTCTCTGTGGGGAAGGACCAGTTCTATTCATCCTTGTTTCTTTTAGTTGACCCAAACCTTCAGTTCAATTCAGTTCAGTCGCTCAGTTGTGCCCGACTCTTTGCGACCCCATGAATCGCAGCACGCCAGGCCTCCCTGTCCATCACCAACTCCCAGAGTTCACTCAGACTCATGTCCATCGAGTCGGTGATGCCATCCAGCCATCTCATCCTCGGTCGTCCCCTTCTCCTCCTGCCCCGAGTCCCTCCCAGCATCAGGGTCTTTTCCAATGAGTCAACTCTTCACGTGAGGTGGCCAAAGTATTGGAGTTTCAGCTTCAGCATCAGTCCTTCCAATGAATACCCAGGACTGATCTCCTTTAGGATGGACTGGTTGGATCTCCTTGCAGTCCAAGGGACCCTCAAGAGTCTTCTCCAACACCACAGTTCAAAAGCATCAATTCTTTGGTGCTCAGCTTTCTTCACAGTCCAACTCTCATATCCATACATGACTACTGGAAAAACCATAGCCTTGACTAGACGGACCTTTGTTGGCAAAGTAATGTCTCTGCTTTTGAATATGCTATCTAGGTTGGTCATAACTTTCCTTCCAAGGAGTAAGTGTCTTTTAATTTCATGGCTGAAATCACCCTCTACAGTGATTTTGGAGCCCAAAAAATAAAGTCTGACAATGTTTCCACTGTTTCCCCATCTATTTCCCATGAAGTGATGGGACCAGATGCCATGATCTTCATTTTCTGAATGTTGAGCTTTAAGCCAACGTTTTCACTCTCCTCTTTCACTTTCATCAAGAGGCTTTTTAGCTCCTCTTCACTTTCTGCCATAAGGGTAGTGTCATCTGCATATCTGCCTAGCAATCTTGATTCCAGCTTGTGTTTCTTCCAGCCCAGTGTTTCTCATGATGTACTCTGCATATAAGTTAATTAAGCAGGGTGACAATATACAGCCTTGACATACTCCTTTTCCTATTTGGAACCAGTCTGTTGTTCCATGTCCAGTTCGAGCTGTTGCTTCCTGACCTGCATACAGGTTTCTCAAGAGGCATGTCAGGTGATCTGGTATTCCCATCTCTTTCAGAATTTTCCACAGTTTATTCTGATCCACACAGTCAAAGGCTTTGGCATAGTCAATAAGGCAGAAATAGATGTTTTTCTGGAACTCTCTTGCTTTTCCGATGATCCAGCAGATGTTGGCAATTTGATCTCTGGTTCTTCTGCTTTTTCTAAAACCAGCTTGAACATCAGGAAGTTCACGGTTCACATATTGCTGAAGCCTGGTTTGGAGAATTTTGAGTATCACTTTACTAGTGTGTGAGATGAGTGCAATTGTGTGGTAGTTTGAGCATTCTTTGGCATTGCCTTTCTATGGGATTGGAATGAAACCTGACCTTTTCCAGTCCTGTGGCCACTGCTGAGTTTTCCAAACTTGCTGGCATATTGAGTGCAGCACTTTCACAGCATCATCTTTCAGGATTTGAAACAGCTCAACTAGAATTCCATCACCTTCACTAGCTTTGTTTGTAGTGATGCTTTCTAAGGCCCACTTGACTTCACATTCTAGGATGTCTGGCTCTAGGTGAGTGATCACACCATTGTGATTATCTGGGTCATGGAGATCTCTTTTGTACAGTTCTTCCGTGTATTCTTGCCACCTCTTCTTAATATCTTCTGCATCTGTTAGGTCCAGACCATTTCTGTCCTTTATTGAGCCCATCTTTGCATGAAATGTTTCCTTGGTATCTCTAACTTTCTTGAAGAGATCTCTAGTCTTTCCCATTCTGTTGTTTTCCTCTATTTCTTTGCATTGATCACTGAAGAAGGCTTTCTTATCTCCCCTTGCTAATCTTTGGAACTCTGCATTCAGGTGCTTATATCTTTCCTTTTCTCCTTTGCTTTTTGCTTCTCTTCTTTTCACAGCTATTTGTAAGCCTTCCCCAACCTTAACAAAACTCAATTATGAATTGATGAGAGTTTAGTTAAAGAATTGTTTACAGGGTGTCAACCAGGTCAGGGAAATCATTAGGAAATGGCCAGAAGCTGTTCGAATCCTCAGACTTAGAGGAATAATGAGAGGAATAGCTCCTGGAATCAGAGAGAACAGTGGCTGAGACAGAGGGAGGCTTGACAAGAGCCCAGGACTGGGCATGGAGGAAAGCACTAGTGTCAATTGATGGCCTGGTGAGGAAGAGATGGGGAGGATGAGTCCCCTGTTCTTTCTCTCATCCTGATCTCTCTCACAGTCCCATTGCTTGAACCCATGGAAAAGTCAGAGGACAAGAGAGCCCAGTTCGTTTAGTACGTGAGGATCAGCCTCCAGAAGGACAAATAGAGGTTCCCCCCAGGCTTCTTTCTCACTCTCAGTCTTCTTCAGACCTTGTCTAAATGCAGATCTTCTTAGCTGTATTCATCCCCCTCCTCCGACTCATACCCCAAGCACAGACTATACTTATTTTACTGTCTTGGGCCACATGCCTTTGCCAGGGGTACAGCAGATGTCTGTGCGAGAAGCACCATTCACATTATGTGAATAGCATCCTCTGAAATCATGCAATGCACGCCTCGTTCTGTGGCCCTGCCTTTGCATTGCATTCTGAATTGTGTTGACTAGGGTGTGGCCCAAGGAAAGAAAACAGGCAGCGTGAAGCCTTATTATGCCATAATTTTGAATTTGGAAATAATGATCTGTGTAACTGTCAGGACTGCAGATTCTGCTTTCATGGATTATCAGACAGATGTGGTTGGAGCAGAGAGCAGGAGGACTATCGTTTCAGTAGTAAAATAAAGGGATAAGTTGATGAGAGTCCAGAGAAAGCAGGTACTTAAGCAAAATATTTTTATTAAAGTTTTGTTAGTTTACAATGTTGTGTTTCAGCTGTACAGCAAAAATGAATCAGTTATACATATATATGTATCTCTTTATACATATAAATACATACATGCATACATATATACATACATATCTGTGGCTTCCTTGGTGCCTCAGATGGTAAAGAATCTGCCTGCAATGCAGGAGACTCAGTCTAAAAGATTCGCTGGAGAAGGAAATGGCAGCCCTCCCGTATTCTTGTCTGGAGAATCCCATGGACAGAGGAGCCTGGGGGGCTACAGTCCATGGGGTCACAAAGAGTTGGACATGACTGAGCAACTAACACTTTCACACTTGAAGTTTTATATATATCTACTCTTTTTTTTAGATTCTTTTTCCATATAGGTCATTACAGAGTATTGATTTTGGGGTAAAGGAGGTACTTTGAAGAGAGGTTACTGACTATTGTCAGAGAGAGAGTTTTAACAGATAAGCGTATCCAGTCTCATCTAGAACTCCTCGTCTTGGCCTTCACAGCTGACTCAACTTCTGTTGAAGTGGCATCTCTGTGTGTCAGTCTTATTAGGAGTAAGGGATCTGGAATAAACATCTTGTAATACTGTGCAAGAGAGGGCCCAATACCGCAGCAAGAGATAATGAAATCACCTTGCACTTGGGGTTGGGGCCTGCTGGTTGTTTTAAGAACCTTGTCTCATAGGCTTGTTATGCAGGTGAATGAAATAATATGTGGGAAATACGGCTGGTCAATGTGATATGACTGTTAGGTGTAGTGAATGGACCCATTCCCCCCGCCCTCACCCTCCGTGCTAGTAGTTCCCTTTTGGTTACTAATTCTTAGTCTTACCTTTTGGGAATGTCTTAGACTGTGGGCCTCAGGTAGGCTAAGACTGTGGAGCTTAGGTAAGCTAAGTGGGAACTGCCAGTCCTCTCAGATCCCTACACTGCCATGACTTCTGGCTCCATCTGTGTTTTCAGGTCAGAAATCACCAGAGAACCAGTCCATTGTGTCTGGTGTGTCTTTTCCCTAAATCATTCGGGAGGGGAGGTAGCACCCCTGCCTTGGACATGCACCTAACTTGCTTCAGTTGAGAGCAGCTACTTCCAAAGCACCTGCTCTGTGCCACCCACTCTTCAATCACTAGGAATATGGAGGGTTCAAACACAGGCAAGAGTTTCACCCTCAAGAAAACAGAATTGAAGTAGAATTGAAGAGAGTTAGAAGTACGGTGCTAATTAAAGTAGAATTATGTGACCACTCACATAGAGTGGAATGATGATGGGATTACATTTTGTTTCGTGGTTAGGGAAAAACCTCTTTGAGGAAATAGGATTTAAACTTAATTATGAATAACGAACAGGAACATGTCATGAGAATAACAGAGAAAGAACTTTCCAGAATGAAGGAAGAGCCTGTGCAGAAACCTGAGGATGGGAATGAGTTTGATGTATGGAAGGAACAGATAGTCAACCTAGAGGGCAAATGGGACATGCTGAAGCTGAGGTTGCCCAAGTGCATGGGGGCTTGGCAGCCAGGAAAGTCTGGAGATTTTGTAAGGGCAATGGGTAGCTGTTGATGAGCTTTATGCAGGGAAATGGGAGATTTTTTACATTTTAAAAGTGGTTGCTTTTGATTGAATGGACTGTAGGGGGTAGGAGATAAAGCAGGAAGACTCATTAGGTTTTGCTGTAACCCAAGATATAGTGGTGGCTTGAAAAGAGCTGTGGTTGTAATGGAGGTGAAGAAAAGAGAGAGCCCATGCAATGTAATAGTGGCATAAAATAAGGAGAGACTTGGGGAAGGGAGGGGACTCAGGAATGACTCCTGGTTTTTATTTATAGCACTTTGGTGGATGGTGGTGTCCTTTATTCCGAGCTGGAGAAGCCTAGGGGTATCTTGAGAAGATATTGTGGGAGTGGATTGGTGGACCAAAGTTATGTGTTGAATTGTGTTCCCACAAAATTTATAGGTGGAAGTCCTAACCCCCAGTACTGCAGAATGTGACTGTGTTTGGAGATAGAATCTTTAAAGAAGTAATTAAGTTAAAATGAGGGCATTGGGGTGGGCCCTAATCCAATACTGGCATCCTCATAAAGAGAGAATAGGGCACAGACGCACACAGAGGAAGACCCGGGAAGTCTTAGGGAGAAGATGGCCATCTGCAAGCCGAGAAGAGAGGGCTTAAAAGAAAAAACTCTGCCTACACCTTGATCTTGGACGTCCAGCTTCCAGACTTGTGAGAAAATAAATGTCTTTGGTTTAAGCTGCCCGGTCTGTGGTGCTTTGTTAAGGCAGCCCTAGCAATCTGATATATGTTAAGTTAAATGCCAGGTACACTCAGCAGGGAGAAGTCACCAGTTGTGTGTGTGTGGTCCTGGGGGAGATGGAAAGCTAATAAGAGATTTGGAGGTCCTCGGCATAAAGGTATAGTTAAAGTCCTGGGCTAAATGAGATGATGTGGGAGTGAGGAAGGAAAGGAAAAGAGGCCCTGTGGCTGAGTGCTAGCGTGTGAGGAGTGAGCACAGGGCGTGGTCAGTGAGAAGTCACTGGGTATATATAGTATGGCGTGCTTGGAAAGCAACCTTTGATCTTTAGCCTATTAGCCTCCTTTCAGACTCATTCCTTGGGCCTTTTCACCTTATGAGATTCTTCTTTCAAAATACAGTTTAGATCTGTGCAGATTTCCTTCCCTGAGGTCCTTGCTCACATGAACATTTCTGTGGTTCACTAGAGGGAGGTGACAAACTGCCACTCTGCCCAGGATTGAGGGGTTTCTAGGATGTGGGACCTTTTATTATTAAAACCAGGACATTTTCAGGCAAACTGGGACTAATAAGAGGGAACCTTTGGCAAGATTTATTTACTTCATTGAAAGGTGATTGGTAAGAGACGGTTATAGCTATGGTATTCATATTATCGTCTTGGGAATGCTCATCTCTTTTTGCTAGAAGCTATCTAGAAATGGGTGCTTCCACCATGAAACAAACCTAATAATGAAAAGCAAGTCTGAGATGCATTCTTTCCAGTTCCATTATTTCCTATTAGTTTTTTTTCCTTAAAATATTTTCTTGGCTTGGGTTTGTATTATTAAAAATTTCATACATCTCAGGATGTGCATTTTGAGTAATTATTTCCCTGATGATTCTAAGCATTTGCTTCAGCTAATTGGACCCTTTAATGAACCCACTAACAATGTCTTTGGCATTGTATAAGATACACAATTGGAGCCAGCTGTTGTTCAGTGGGTTGTAGCTGGGTCAAGCCTAACAGATGTTTAAAATCTAAACATAGGACTAAATTGGTTTACCTTTCATGGCCCCATTCTGGGTGAGTGGAAAAAATGAAGTCCTCCAGGTCCCTGGATGCAGTAATGAGGAGGGCTCCTGCATCGCCACCCTGAATACTTGTTGTTTGTTCGCATCCCACTGACCCAGCTCAGTTCTTAAGCCCAAGCCGCCTCCCACACCTGGTCCTGCCTCCCTCACTCCATCTGTCACCCGCCATCTCTCTCATCCTTCTCAGCGCCTTGAGACTTGGCAGGAGTAAGTATTGGACACGTTCTCAGCTCCGTCTGACCAGTTCATCACCCCCACATCGTATGTGGTGGACATAACTTCACACTCAGTCAAACATGTGACTGCTAAGGCCAAATCAGCCTTAAAAGTTAACAGGGTAACTTTTAAATTTCCTAATGTGTTTGCTTGTGTGCTCAGTCATGTCTGACCCTTTGCGACCCCATGGACTATAGGCCCCTAGGCTCTTCTGTCCATGGGATTTTCCAGACAAGAATACAGGAGTAGGGGGATCTTTCCTAGGATCTGTCCTACTCTGGGGGATCTTCCTGACCCAGGGATCAAACATGAGTCTCTTGTGTCTCCTGCATTGGCAGGCAGACTCTAGCACTTGAACCACCTGGGAAGCTGTTAATTTCCTAAGGCTGCTGTAAAAGGCCACTATAAACAGGGTGGCTTAAAACAATAGAATTCTATTTCTTTACAGTTCTGGAGGTTAGAAGCCTGAGATCAAGATGTCAGCAAGGCTGTTCTGCCCCTGAAGGCTCTAGGAGAGAATTCTTCCTTGTCTTTTCCCAGCTTCTGGTGGCTGTTTGTGGTTCTTTACATTCTTGCCTTTTGGACACATCACTCCAATGTCTCCATCTTTATATGATGTTCTCCTCTCTGTGTTTCTCTGCGTCCAGATTTCCATCTTCTGAGGATACCAGTCATTGAATTAGGGCCCACTCTCGTTCAGTATGATCAGATCTGAACTTGATCACATCTGTAAAGACCCTATTTCCAAATAAGGTCACATTCACAGGTACTGGGGGTGAGGACTTCTATCTTTTGAGGAGGACACAATTCAACCCATAAGAACTGATAAATCCTTTGAAGAAGAGCATTAACTCATGAACAGGACATAGTGAAGTCAACCACGTGCTCAAGGTAATAGTAATGGCTGGCTTCAAGGCTCCAATTCTGACACCACCTCCAATGTGTGTTTTTTTTCCCCACACCATTGTTGTTAATTCAAATCTGACACCACTTACCTGGAGATAGTGACTGATCCCATAGGTTAAAGGCTTGGTCCTAAAAGACCTCCCCTCCCTCCAGATTACAAATTCAGGTTGTCACTTGTGCTTCTGACTGATCAGGTAGAGAACAGAGGTATCCATGACTGCACCCTGCTTGGGTTTAATTAATTTGCTAGAGAGGCTCACAGAATTTAGAGAAACTTTTTACTCACTAGATTACTTTTCACTTACTGGTTTGTTTTAAAAGGGTGTGACTCAGGAACAACTAGATGGAAGAATTGCGCAGGGTGAGGTATGTGGAGAGAGTTCAGAGCTTTCATGCCCTGTGGGTGCCCCTCTCCCAGCATCTCCATGTGTTCACCAACTCAGGAGCTCTCTGAACCATATCCTTTAGGGGTTTTATGGAAGCTTCACACCACAGGAGTGACTGAATAAATTATCCACCATTGGCAATTGAACTCAATCTTCAGCCCTTTCTCTCTCCCCAGAATTCTGCAGTGGGACTGAATTCGAACCCTCTAGTCACATGGTTGGTTCCTCTGGTGACCAGCTCCCATTCAAAGGTGACCTAAAAGAAACGTGGAAGTGTTAGTCATTCAGTCACATCTGACTCTTTGTGACCACAAGGACAGTAGCATGCCAGACTTCTCTGTCCATGGCATTCTCCAGGCAAGAATACTGGACGGGGTTGCCATTCCCTTCTCCATAAGGTGACCTAGGGGATTTCATAACAAAAGATACCTCTGCGCTTATCACTTAGGAAATCCCAAGGGCTTTAAGATCTCCTTGCCAGGAACTGGGTGGAAGGCCAAATATTTATTTCTTGCTGAAAATCACAAAGCACAAAGTAGAATCAGTTCAGCTCAGTCGCTCAGTCGTGTCCGTCTCTTTGCAACCCCATGAATCGCAGCATGCCAGGCCTCCCTGTCCGTCACCAACTCCCGGAGTTCACTCAGACTCACGTCCATCAAGTCCGTGATGCCATCCAGCCATCTCATCCTCGGTCGTCCCCTTCTCCTCCTGCCCCCAATCCATCCCAGCATCAGTCTTTTCCAGTGAGTCAACTCTTCGCATGAGGTGGCCAAAGTAC
This sequence comes from Capricornis sumatraensis, assembly GCF_032405125.1. Classification (NCBI taxonomy): domain Eukaryota; kingdom Metazoa; phylum Chordata; class Mammalia; order Artiodactyla; family Bovidae; genus Capricornis; species Capricornis sumatraensis. The sequence continues at coordinate 81,171,509 of NC_091079.1, forward strand.
TGGAGTTTTAGCTTCAGCATCAGTCCTTCCAAAGAAATCCCAGGGTTGATCTCCTTCAGAATGGACTGGTTGGATCTCCTTGCAGTCCAAGGGACTCTCAAGAGTCTTCTCCAACACCACAGTTCAAAAGCATCAATTCTTTGGCACTCAGCCTTCTTCACAGTCCAACTCTAACATCCATACATGACTACTGGAAAAACCATAGCCTTGACCAGATGGACCTTTGTTGGCAAAGTAATGTCTCTGCTTTTGAATATACTATCTAGGTTTGTCATAACTTTTCTTCCAAGGAGTAAGTGTCTTTTAATTTCATGGCTGCAGTCACCATCTGCAGTGATTTTGGAGCCCCCCAAAATAAAGTCTGACACTGTTTCCACTGTTTCCCCATCTATTTCCCATGAAGTGATAGGACCGGATGCCATGATCTTTGTTTTCTGAATGTTGAGCTTTAAGCCAACTTTTTCACTCTCCTCTTTCACTTTCATCAAGAGGTTTTTTAGCTCCTCTTTATCTCTTCACTTTCGGCCATAAGGGTGGTGTCATCTGCATATCTGAGGTTACTGATATTTCTCCCGGCAATCTTGATTCCAGCTTGTGTTTCTTCCAGTCCAGCATTTCTCATGATGTACTCTGCTTATAAGTTAAATAATCAGGGTGACAATATACAGCCTTGACATACTCCTTTTCCTATTTGGAACCAGTCTGTTGTTCCATGTCCAGTTCTAACTGTTGCTTCCTGACCTGCATACAGATTTCTCAAGAGGCAGGTCAGGTGGTCTGGTATTCCCATCTCTTTCAGAATTTTCCACAGTTTATTGTGATCCACACAGTCAAAGGCTTTGGCATAGTCAATAAGGCAGAAATAGATGTTTTTCTGGAACTCTCTTGCTTTTCCGATGATCCAGCAGATGTTGGCAATTTGATCTCTGGTTCCTCTGCCTTTTCTAAAACCAGCTTGAACATCAGGGAGTTCACGGTTCACGTATTGCTGAAGCCTGGCTTGGAGAATTTTGAGTATTACTTTACTAGCATGTGAGATGAGTGCAATTGTGTGGTAGTTTGAGCATTCTTTGGCATTGCCTTTCTATGGGATTGGAATGAAAACTGACCTTTTCCAGTCCTGTGGCCACTGCTGAGTTTTCCAAACTTGCTGGCATATTGAGTGCAGCACTTTCACAGCATCATCTTTCAGGATTTGAAACAGCTCAACTGGAATTCCATCACCTCCACTAGCTTTGTTCATAGTGATGCTTTCTAAGGCCCACTTGACTTCACATTCCAAGATGTCTGGCTCTAGATTAGTGATCACATCATCATGATTATCTGGGTTGTGAAGATCTTTTTTGTACAGTTCTTCCATGTATTCTTGCCACCTCTTCTTAATATCTTCTGCTTTTGTTAGGTCCATACTATTTCTGTCCTTTATTGAGCCCATCTTTGCATGAAATGTTTCCTTGGTATCTCTAACTTTCTTGAAGAGATCTCTAGTCTTTCCCATTCTGTTGTTTTCCTCTATTTCTTTGCATTGATCGCTGAAGAAGGCTTTCTTATCTCTTCTTGCTATTCTCTGGAACTCTGCATTCAGATGCTTATATCTTTCCTTTTCTCCTTTGCTTTTCCCCTCTCTTCTTTTCACAGCTATTTGAAAGGCCTCCCCAGACAGCCATTTTGCTTTTTTGCATTTCTTTTCCATGGGGTTGGTCTTGATCCCTGTCTCCTGTACAATGGCATGGACCTCATTCCATAGTTCATCAGGCACTCTATCTATCAGATCTAGACCCTTAAATCTATTTCTCACTTCCACTGTATAATCATAAGGGATTTGATTTAGGTCATACCTGAGTGGTCTAGCGGTTTTCCCTACTTTCTTCAATTTAAGTCTGAATTTGGCAATAAGGAATTCATGATCTGAGCCACAGTCAGCTCCCGGTCTTGTTTTTGTTGACTGTATAGAGCTTCTCCATCTTTGGCTGAAAAGAATATAATCAATCTGATTTCAGTGTTGACCATCTGGTGATGTCCATATGTAGAGTCTTCTCTTGTGTTGGAAGAGGGTGTTTGCTAGGACCAGTGCATTTTCTTGGCAAAACTCTATTAGTCTTTGCCCTGCTTCATTCCGCATTCCAAGGCCAAATTTGCCTGTTACTCCACGTGTTTCTTGACTTCCTACTTTTGCATTCCAGTCCCCTATAATGAAAAGGACATCTTTTTTGGGTGTTAGTTCTAAAAGATCTTGTAGGTCTTCATAAAACCGTTTAACTTCAGTTTCTTCAGTGTTACTGATTGAGGCATAGACTTGGATAACTGTGATATTGAATGGTTTACCTTGGAGACGAACAGAGATCATTCTGTCGTTTTTGAGATTGCATCCAAGTACTGCATTTTGGACTCTTTTGTTGACCATGATGGCTACTCCATTTCTTCTGAGGGATTCCTGCCCGCAGTAGTAGATGTAATGGTCATCTGAGTTAAATTCACCCATTCCAGTCCATTTTACCTTGCTGATTCCTAGAATGTCGACATTCACCCTTGCCATCTCTTGTTTGACCACTTCCAATTTGCCTTGATGCATGGAACTGACATTCCAGGTTCCTGTGCAATATTGCTGTTTACAGCATCAGATCTTGCTTCTATCACCAGTCACATGCACAACTGGGTATTGTGTTTGCTTTGGCTTCATCCCTTCATTCTTTCTGGAGTTATTTCTCCATTGACGTCCAGTAGCATATTGGGCACCTAATGACCTGGGGAGTTCCTCTTTTGGTATCCTATCATTTTGCCTTTTCATACTGTTCATGGGGTTCTCAAGGCAAGAATACTGAAGTAGCTTGCCGTTCCCTTCTCCAGTGGACCACGCTCTGTCAGGCCTCTCCACCATGACCCGCCCGTCTTGGGTTGCCCCGCAGGCATGGCTTGGTTTCATTGAGTTAGACAAGGCTGTGGTCCTAGTGTGATTAGATTGACTAGTTTTCTGTGAGTATGGTTTCAGTGTGTTTGCTCTCTGATGCCCTCTTGCAACACCTACCATCTTACTTGGGTTTCTCTTACCTTGGGCATGGGGTATCTCTTCATGGCTGCTCCTTACCATTCACTAAGCGCAGGTGGCTGCGAGCCAGCTCACTCACTAAGCGCAGGCGGCTGTGAGCCGGCTCACTAAGCACGGCCGAGAGGAGTTACCCCACGTCCGAGGTCAGGAGTGGCGGCCTAGAGTGCCAGGCTGCGACGGCGCAGGAACGGCGTGAGGAGCTACCCTGTGTCCGAGGTCAGGGGTGGCGGCCGAGAGGAGGTACCCACGTCCGAGGTCAGTGGCGGCCTGGAGGAGACACCCCGTGTCCGAGGTCAGGGCAGCGGCTGGGAGGAGCTACCCCGCGTCCGAGGCCAGTGGTGGCTGGGAGGAGACACCCCGTGTCCGAGGCCAGTGGTGGCCGGGAGGAGATGCCCCGTGTCTGAGGCCAGTGGCGGTCGGGAGGAAACACCCCGCGTCCTAGATCAGGGGCGGCCAGGAGAAGCCACCTCGCGCCCGAGGCCAGAGGCGGTGACCTTGAGGAGCCACCCCGAGCCCGAGGCCAGGGCCAGCGGCCGGGAGGAGCAACCTGAGGAGTGGTGGCTGCGCAGGCACAGGAGGGCCTAGAGGAGCTATCCCACGTTGAGGATCAGGAACGGTGGCGGTAAGGAGATACAAAGTAGAATGGGGTAGTGCAAATAGTACAGGGTGTGGAGACGGATGTATTTAAATCCTAGCCCTACTGCTTGTTTTGGAGCAGCATTGGGTAAGCCACTTAGAATGAGTATACCGTCTGTCACGCGAGTGTATGTTCCTCTGTTCTATGTCTCGTCACGACAAAGATTTGGAGCGACGGACATTAAAGCCCCCGCGCGTCACAGCTCTCAGGTCTTGGAGAAACCATGTTATAGCTCTCAGGCAAATCAGTGTTACAGCTCTATTTTATTTAGAAGGTAGCAGGAGAATCCATCCTCGAAGCGTGAGGGCATGCCAACCCAATGACTTGAAGAGAAGAGAGTGGAGGAGCGCGTGGGAGAGGGGAAGAGAGAGAGGGGGAGAGAGAGAGAAAGAGCTTAGGCATGCAGGAGAGAAAGAGAAAGAGAGAGCGCGAGCGCGTTGGCTCCTCCTTTTATGTGTTTTTTCCTCCACCTGGGCCTGCCCTATGCAAATTGGGCTTAGCCAGGAGTGCTGTTTCTTCTACCTGAAGTCTTCACTCTGGTCCTCGGACCTTCCTATTTCCTTCCTTGTCTGTTAGCCACCGCCATTTTGGACTCCTTTCCCCTATTCTACCTACCTAACATATCTATCATACTGAGCTATTGTGAGGTTCATGTATGATGGTTTACACAAAGCACAGTGCCTGGCACAGACTGAGTGTGCAATTAATGTCCTCGCTCACTTACTTGCAGAATCAAACTGACTTCATATGAATGAATTTGCAAATTTCTTTGTGCTCTTCATAGAATCCGAAAGTATAGTTGACTCTTGAACAGTGCTGGGGGTTAGGGGTGCCAGCCCTCCAAAAGTCACAAAAGCTTGCAGTTGGCCTTCCATAGAGGGGCTTCTTCTGCTTTTAGAGGCTCTGCATCTGCAGATAAAACCAACCACAGATTGTGCAGTACTGTAGTATTTACTATTGGAAAAACACACACACATATAAATGGACCTGTACAGATCAAAAACCATGTATTATTCCAGGGTGAACTGTAATAACTACATGATTAATGTTGAGATTGGGATTCCCAGGTGGCAGAGTGGTTAAAGAATCTCTTAAAGAAACGTGGATTTGATCCCTGGATTGGGAAGATCCTTGGGTCGGGAAGATCCCCTGGAGTAGGAAATGGCAACCCACTCCAGTATTCTTGTCTGGAGAACTTCATGGACAAAGAAGCCTGGAGGGCTACAATTCATGGAGTTGCAAAGAATCAGACATGACTGCATGACTGAGCATACACCCAGTGCTGAAATTACTGGCCAATCTGAACATTATCCAAGTTTTGTATTTTAAGTGACTCTTTTGGGAGTCTGATTGATTATTTTGGAAATGCAGTAGGAAATTGCTTTTCATCACGAAGGGGTTGGTAGAATGTCCATCACTGGCAACTTTATGAATAATCAGATACCCTGGCTCACTTAGAAACAACTGGCTTAGGGACTAGGTTGGAGTTGATTAATCCTGATGATTTCTTCTGGCTCTGTGTGCTTAGCTGCTCAGTCATGTCCAACTCTTTGCAACCCCATGGACTGTTGCCCACCAGGCTCCTCTGTCCATGGGGATTCTCCAGATAAGAATCTCCAGGAGTGGGTTGTCATGCCCTCCTCCGGGGGTTCTTCCCAACCCAGGGATATTACCCAGGTCTCCCACATTGCAGGTGGATTCTTTACCGTCTGAGCCACCAGGGAAGCCCTCTGGCTCTGGGCCCATCTATCTTATCCTCAGTAATCTATGAGGTTCTTGGGGGGCAGAATTTGTTGATTTTTATTAAATATCACATCAGACAGGAACTGTGTTTGGCTTCTGGGAACAGAGCTGACTTCAGTGGCTCAAAAGTGTAAGGATTTATTATTTATTTCTTATTAAAAATGCCTGGAAATAGTCTAGGGAAGGTGTGAATGCATCTTGGTCCATGGAATTCAGGACTGTTCCAGTTTTCTTTTCTATCATTAATGCACATTTTTTTGTTCCCATAGGCTCTTATGGGAGAAAGTATTTACAAATTATATATCTGGTAAGGAGATAATATTCAATATATATAAAGAACTCATAAAGCTCAACAGCAAAAACTCAAATAATCTGATTAAAAATGGGCAAAGGGACTGAGTAGATGTTTTTTCAAAGAAGATATACAAATGACCAACAGGTACATAAAAATATGCTCAACATCACTAATCAAGAGAATACATATCAAAATCACAGTGAGATATCACTTCACACCAATTAGAATGGTTGCCATCAAAAAGGCACAAGGTAGATAAGTCCTGGTGAGAGTGTGGAGAAGAGGGAACTCTTATACACTGTTGGTGGAAATGTCAACTGGTGCAGCCACTGTTTCCCAGGTGGCTCAGTGGGTAAATGATCCACCTGGAGTGCAGGAGACACAGGAGATGTGGGTTCAATCCCTGGGTCGGGAAGATCCCCTGGAGGATGACATGGCAACCCACTCCAGTATTCTTGCTGCAGAATCCATGGACAGAGGAACCTGGTCGGCTACAATCCATAGGGTCACTCATGACTTAAGCAACTGAGTATGCATACACAGGGACACTGTGAATAACAGTATGGAGGTGCCTCAAAAGATTAAAAATAAAACTATTCTGTGATCCAGCAATTCTATTTATGGGTATATATCTAGAGGAAATAAAATCACTGTTTTGAAAAGATACCAGTACTTTGTTATTCAGTGAAGCATTATTTACAATAAACAAGACATGGAAACAACCTAAATGTCAACAGATGAATGAATAAAAAGAGATATATTTATACACATACCAAGAAAAAAAAATATATATATATATAATCTTTTGAGGAAACTTCATGCTGTTTTTCACAGTGGCTGTGTGCATGTGTGCTCAGTTGTTGAAGCTGTGTGTGGCCCTATGGATGGTAGCCTGCCAGGTTCTTCTGTCCATGGATTCTGCAGCAAGAACTACTGGAGAAACCATAGCTTTGACTGTATGGATCTTTGTTGGCAAAGTGATATTTCTGCTTTTGAATACACTGTCTAGGTTTGTCATAGCTTTCCTTCAAGAAGCAGATGTCTTTTAATTTCATGACTATAGTCACTGTCCACAGTGATTTTGGAGCCCAGGAAAAGAAAATTTGCATTGCTTCCACTTTTTCCCCTTCTATTTGCCATGACGTGACGGGACTGGTTGCCATGATCTTAGTTTTTCAATGTTGAGTTTCAAGCCAACGTTTTCACCCTCCTCTTTAACTCTCATCAAGAGAGGCTCTTTAGTTCCTCTTTGCTTTCTGCCATAAGAGTGGTATCATCTGCATATCTAAGGTTGTTGATATTTCTCCCAGCAATCTTGATTCCACCTTGTGATTCATACAACCTGGCATTCCACATGATGTACTCTGCATATAAGTTAAATAAGCAGGGTGACAATATACAGCCCTGTTGTATTCCTTTCTCAATTTGAACCAGTCTGTTGTTCCATGTACAGTTCTAACTATTGCTTCTTGACTCCCATACAATTTTCTTAGGAGACAGATAAGGTGGTCTGGTGTTCCCAACTCTTGAAGAATTTTCCACAGTTCATTGTGATTCACACAGTCAAAGGCTTTAGAAGTTCATGATGCAAAAGTAGATGTTTTTCTGGAATTCCCTTGCTTTCTCCATGATTCAGTGAATGTTGGCAATTTGATCACTGGTTCCTCTGATTTTTCTAAACCAGCTTATTCATCTGGAAGTTCTCAGTACATGTACTGCTGACGCCTAGCTTGAAGGATTTTGAGCATAATCTTGCTAGCATGTGAAATGAGAGCAATTGTGCAGTAGTTTGAACATTCTTTGATATTGTCCTTCTTTCAATTCAGTTCAGTCACTCAGTCATGTCTGGCTCTTTTGCAACTCCATGGACTGCAGCATTCCAGGCTTCCCGTCTATCACCAACTCCCAGTGCTTGCTCAGACTCATCGAGTTGGTGTCCATAGAGCCAATGATGCCATCCAACCATCTCATCCTCTGTCATCACCTTCTCTTTCTGCCTTCAATCTTTCCCAGCATCAGGGTCTTTTAAAATGAGTCAGTTCTTTGCATCAGGTCGTCAAAATATTGGAGTTTCAGCATCAATCCTTTCAATGAATATTCAGGACTGATCTCTTTGAGGATGAATTGGTTTGATCCCCTTGCAGTCCAAGGGACTCTCAAGAGTCTTCTCCAACACCACAGTTCAAAAGCGTCAATTCTTCAGCACTCAGCTTTCTTTATAGTCCAACTCTCACATCCATACATGACTGCTGGAGAAACCATAGCTTTGACTAGATGGACCTTTGTTGGCAAAGTAATGTCTCTGCTTTTTTAATATGCTATCTAGGTTGGTCATAGCTTTTCTTCCAAGGAGCAAGTGCCTTTTAATTTCAATGTTGTCAAAGAGTATAAGCTTCCAGTTATGAGACGAATAAAAGCTCGGAGTATCTAATACTGCATGGTGAATTTAGTTAACGGTACACTTGAAAGTTTGCCAAGAGAGTAGACCTTAAAAGTTTCACGATACACACTAAGAATGGTAAATGTATGAGGTGATGGAAGTGTTAACAGTCTTTATTGTGGGAGTCATTTCACAATATATATGTATATAGAAATCATCACTTTCTACACTCTAAAACTTACACAGTGCTATATGTCAATTATATCTCAATAAACCTGGAAGAAAGAAAGGAAAAGATAATCTTATAGTCCAGGATGTCTACTGGAACTGGAGCCATCACATTCATCCTCGAGTTAGAAAAGTAGAGAAAAGAAGCAAAAGGCCAATGGCCATGCTTCCCCTCTGAGCCAGCCCTTTTAAGTATTCTTACGCAAAATTTTACCTTCTGTTTTGTTTTGTAAATCTCACTAGCCACACTTATCTATAATGTAAGGGAGGCTGGAGAAATGCAAGCATTTTTAAAATTTATTCTTAAATTTATTTATTTATTGAAGCAGTTTACAATTTTTACAATATTTACAATGTTTTGTTATTTTCAGGTATACAGCATATATATCAGATTCTTCTCTCCTATAAGTTATTACAAGATATTGAGTACATTTCCCTGTGCTTTATAGTAGGTCTCTGATGGTTATCTATTTATTATATAGTAGTGTGTATATATTAGAGCTTTCTTTCTAGTTCAGTTGGTAAAAAATCCCCTTGCAATGCAGGAGACCAGGTTTGATTCCTGGGCTGGAAAGATTCCCTGAAGAAGGGATAGGCTACCCACTCCAGTATTCTTGGGCTTCCCTGGTGGCTCAGATGGTAAAGAATCCACCTGCAATGCGGTGGACCTGGGTTTGATCCCTGGGTTGGGAAGATCCCCTGCAGGAGGGCATGGCAACCCACTCCAGTATGCTTGCCTGGAGAATCCCATGGACAGAGGAGCCTGGTGGGCTACAGTCCATGGGGTCACAAAGAGTCAGTCACAAGTAAGCACAGCACAGTACAGTATGTCTATATTACTCTCAGTTTCCTAATTCGTCCCTTCTCTCCACATGTGGCCTTTGGTAACCATAGTTTGTTTTCTATATCTGTGAGTTTGTTTCTGTTTTGCAAATAAGTTCATTTGTATCTTTTTTTTAGATTCCACATATAAGTGATATCACATGATATTTATCTTTGGCTGATTTGCTTCACATAGTTGGCAAATCGGGGTCCACCATCTTGCTGCAAATGGCATTATTCCATTCTTTATTATGGCTGAGTGATATTCCATTGTGTGTGTGTGTGTGTGTGTGTGTGTGTGTATAGCATATATACATATGTGAATATATGCTAAAGCTGAAGCTTTAATACTTTGACCACCTGATTCAATGACCAGACTCACTGGAAAAGACCCTGATGCTGGGAAAGATTGAAGTCAAAAGAAGAGGGTGGCAGAGAATGAGATGGTTGGATTGCATCACCAACTTAGTGGACATGAACTTGAGCAAACTCTGGGAGATAGTGGAGGACAGAGGACCTGGTGTGCTACAGTCCATGGGGTCACTAAGAGTAGGACATGACTTAGCAGCTAACAAAAACATCTTCTGTATCCATTTGGCTGTCGATACACATTTAGGTTGCCTCCTTGTCTTAGCTATTTAAATAAGCTACAGTGAACATTGTGGTGCATGCATCTTTTCAAATTATGGTTTTCCTTTTTTGTGATATCTTTGTCTGGTTTTGTTATCAGAGTGATGATGGCCTCATAGAATGGGTTTGGAAGTATTCCTTCCTCTGAAATGCAAGTATTTTTAGTTGTATACTTTGTCACTCAGGGATATAGATAGGAGAGAATTGACATTTTGGGAGCTAACAATCTCTGACTCAACTCCCTCAACTCATTTGTTCATCCCCTTCATGATTAAAATGCATTTCCTACTACTCAACCAAAATTATCAATCACAATAAAAAGAGTCACTTAAAAAACTAAGAGAGTACCTAGAGCACCTAGGACAGTTCTTTCACTCATGGGAATTAATGAAGCCATTCATTTATGCAACAGATTGTGTGTTTGTGTGTAAGTCTGTGTGTTTCCTAAATATCTGGCAGGTTTTGAAGCTTGAGGATAGAGCAATGAATCAGGTAGTCTCAGTCCCTTCTCTCCTAGTTATAGTCCAGGGAATCAAAGAGTCCTGTAAAGATAAGAAAAATTTGTGATGAAAAAGAATGATGTGTCTTAGATACAATAAGAAAATCTCTCTTGGTCATAGGGATAGGGAAGGCTCCTGACTCCATAGATAAGTTGAAATTTGATGGATGAATAGGAAACACCTAGTTGAAGGGGGTATGTGGGTAAATAACATTCCAGGGATTCCAAGCATTCCGGAAAGAAGGAATAGTACAGATGAAGGCCAGTGGTGGAAGGACCATGGGGAAAAGGCTAGTTAGTGTGGCTGGACCACAAGAAGCGAGAGGAAGCAAATTGAGAGGTGAGCGAGGACCAGCCATGTGGGGCTGTGTTAGGTATGCTAAGGATTTCACTCTTCCTTCCAAGAGCAATGAGAAACCACTGAGCTTTAAGGTAAGGGTGGAGACTGGGGGCTTGTGAAACGATCCCTTTTGCTCTTTGTAAAGATTACTCTGATGGAGAATGAACCAGACTGGATTGCATAGTGGCAGAGAGACCAGACTGGGGCCTAGATAAGAGATAATGGTGGTTTGATCCAGAGTGATGGAAATTATAGATATGGAAAGAAGTATACAAATTCACTAGTTCTAAGAGCCATTTGACTTTTGAGGTCTGATAATGGTCCAGCTGAGTCTTTCTGAGATCCTTGCTCCAGGTAGAAAGCATGAACACGGAAGAGAAAATGTTTGCATTAAATTTATTGGTAGTCACAGGATTCTGTTCTAGAGGTTTGTTCAAATTCAAATTAACCCAGGCTTCACCAGACCTGAGTTGGGGTGAGATTTGGTCCTGGCTTGATCTTAGTAAAATATTCATGATTTAATGTATTTTTTCTAATCCGAAAGATGTGTAGGTTCTTGTACACTGAGATGAGAGATGCTTAGATGATGTTTTCCTTGCCTTTGAGATTTGTTAGTTTTCTTCATTCACCAGAATTTGAGAACTGAATTGGGAGGTTTCAAATTAAACATGGTACCCAAATGCAGCATTTGTTTTGGACTCTCCCTCATGTTTAACATCACTAAATGTCAGAAAAAGGATTAAACAGCATTTCCAAAAAAGGACAAAGAGAATGGGGAGGGGAGTGACTGAATACAAAAGAGACCAACACAATTTTGAGCTATGGAGAGCAGATGGATGAATAACTGCCTTGGATTTTAGTTTTTTTTCTGCTTGGTTAAAACCTACAGCCAACAATAAGAAGGCTGATTTGTACCACAAAACCCCAGACAGGCTCAGATACTGGTGGCACTAGATTCCTCTGAAGGTGGGGCTGATGGGAGGATTAGCTGAAAATGGAACCCCTCCCTCTAGGCGAGAGGCCAAGCAGGTACCCTTCCTCTGCTCTGTGCAGATGGGAGTTTACTGCCTAGAGAGGATGAACTGGGGAGCTCCCAGACTGTGGGACAAGTCAACAGAACTTGGCAATTCTTGCCGTTGTCACAGCTTGGCAGGAGTTTGTTCCTGGCATCTAGTGGGTAGCTTCTGCTAAATATTCCACAATACTCAGGGCAGTCACCACAACAAAGGACCATCTGACCCAAAATGTCAATAGTGCTGAGCCTGGTGGGCTGCAGTCCATGGTGTTGCAAAGAGTCAGACATGACTGAGCAGCTACCACTAACACTGACAAATTCTGAGTTAAGTGCAAATCGAGGGTGAGATTCTCTGCCGTCCCACCCAGCCGCAGACATGTGCATGCGCAGGCAGTTTAGGAGATGGGAGAATATTTCTATTAGGAAGTTGACCAGCAAGGAGAAGGACATTGACATCTGTAAATCTCCCAGGGTTCCAAGTCTCTGCCAGTCACCCACTGTGAGTTCCATCCACTCTCCAAGAACTTTTTATTCATAGTTTTGAGACTGTCTTAAATGCAAACAGAGAGCCACATGGATAGTTGAGGACAGTCTCATAATGAAAAATGGTGAGAAAAATGGAGGGGGATAAAAGGAGAAAAATAGAGAACACAAGAAACAGAAGTAAACAGAAATGACTTGATTATAGTACTTCTAGAGAGATATGAGATGCTGTTGCACTTCTTAAGCTGGAACAGTATGCTATTAACAAGAGAGATATATTGAGAAAACAAAAGAAGTTATTGGAAAGTTAAAATATGAGAGTGGAAATAAAAGTGAAGTGTTGGAAAGTACAGTTGAAGAAGACTTAGCAAGTGGAACAGAAAGATCAAGAGATGGGGAATGAAGAGAGCAATGGAGGAAAACCCAGGGGGTCAACATCCAGCTAAAAGGGATTCTAAAAAGAACAAGGAAGGAAGGAAACCAGAAGAGAAAAAATACAAGAAAATTTCCTCAAAGGGTATGTGTTTCCAGAATAAAGGGTCTTCTGTCTAGCCAGTACTAGCAAACCATAAACCAGCAAAGCAGAAAATCTATTTTCTAAAATAGATTTTAGAAATCTATAAACTCTAAAACCAATTTATTTATTTACCATTTTTGGTTGTGCTGGGTCTTTGTTGTCGCACACAGGCTTTATCTTGTTGCCACAAGCGGGGGCTACTCTGTGTTGCGATGTGTAGGCTTCCCATTACAGTGACTTCTCCTGTTGCAGAGCATCGGCTCTAGGTGCACGGGCATCAGAAGCTGTGGCTGGCAGGCCCTAGAGCACATGGGCTCAAGTAGTTGTGATATGTGGACTTCAGTTGCTCCATGCCGTGTGAAAATCTCCCAGGCCAGGGATTGAACCTGTGTCACTCCCATCCACTGTACCATCAAGGAAGTCCCAGAAAATCTTATGAGCTATCAGAGAGAAAAAGAAATCAGTTATGAGGGGCACTAGGCTTTCTAACAGAAACACTGCAAGTTAGAAGCTGATAGAGCATTGCCTTCAACATTCTGAGGAAAATGATATCCACTTAGCAGTCCCTGTTCTGTGGAACTTCAGGCACAGGTGAAAGTAGAAAGAAGACAGTTTTACACTAACACGACTGAAGGCGTTTACCTCCTATATACCTTGTCTTGGACTTCCCAGGTGGCTCAGTGGTAAAGAATCTGCTTGCCAATGCAGGAGATGAAAGAGGCACAGGTTGGATCCCTGGGTTGGGAAGGTCCTCTGGAGGAGGAAATGGCAACACACTCTAGTATTCTTGCCTGGAGAATTCCCTAGACAGAGGAGTCTGGAGGGCTACAGTCCATGGGGTTGCACAGAGTCGGACACGACTGAGCAACTGAGCGCACACACATGCATACCTTGTCTTAGCAATATGGGAGGGATGGGATCCATCAAAAAGAAATATAGATTAAGAGGAAGAAAGACCTGGGGCATGGGATTGTGCCAAAGACACAGAGTAAAAGAAGAAGGTTATGCCTGATTTAAAGTGTGCATCAGGCCCTCAGTGTTTGGGCAGACTGTAGCAGGAGGATGGAGCACTCCAAGGACTATTTTTTCCATTTCAATTAAAAAAAATATTTCTAATTGTAGGGTAATTAGTTTGCAGTATTCTGATGGTTTTTGCCATACACCAACATGAATTGGCCATAGATAACACATGTCCCCTCCCTCCTGTACTGCTCCTCCCAACTCCCCCCTCTTCCCACCCCTCTAGGTTGTTGCAGAGACTGGCTTTGGGTTCCCTGTGCCATACAGCAAACTCCCACTGGCTATGTATTTTGCATGTGGTAATGTGTATATTTCAATGCTAAAGAGGGATATTTTTTAAGGAAAGCAGACAAGTACTCCATAATGTAATATCTCCAATGGGAGAAATTTTAGTTTTGTGGGAGTTTTCAGGATACACTGGTGAAAGTTATATAGAAAATTCAATAAATGAAAAATGAGGGGAAAACAAAGGAGAGGGGATGGACAAGAAAGAAAACCTATTCTGAGTGTGCATTTAGAGAGCACCGGTTTTGTAATAGGCATTGTTTTAAGTGTTTGTACATATTTACTTATTTAACCCTCATAGCAACCCCAGGAAGTGGATATGAATACTATTTTTATTTTGAAAATATGGAAAGTGATACATAAGGTTACATAGCTAGTGCCTGTTGGAGGCAGAATTTGAACCTAGGCAGTTGGGGTTGATAATATAACAATGTGAATACTGTATTGCTTTAATCAAAAGAGTGACATTCCTATATAAAGATAATAGTAGGGTGGAGAAATGGGAGGAGGTCATGTATCTGTTAAATTCTAATATTTGATAGTAGGAAGTTGTCGATAATGTCCACATAGAAAAAGGAAACAAGGAATAGCAATGAAGAAGTTAATATAAAAATATGGAGGTTATGATCATAGGAAAGAGTTAAAAAGGGTTGGGAGTGGTTACTTGTGGGGAATGGGACTGAGGAGTGGATAGGGGTGGGGTAACAAGCTGTTCTCTTTTCCTCTAAGCTTTGTAGTTCAATCTGACCTTTTAAAATAATACACAAATGTTACCTCGATTAAAGATATGAGTCTAATAAAGATAAAAAGAATAAAGGAGTCCTTTAGCCTTAGATTGGGTCACACAGTTGGACTCTAAGCTGCCGCACGGGGCAGGATAGCTGTCCCCATCTAGAGGAACTGCACCTTCCTTTTATACTCATGACTGCAGCCCTCTGTGACTGGTTATGGGAAGGTTATAAAGGCCTCCAGAATGGCTTGTTTATTGCAGAAGATAAGCCCAAATCATGCTGAGTCAACTTGAAATACTGGTCTGCTATTCATGCGTTATTTCAGTTAAAGGAAAGTGTCTTCTTGGCTTGTTTGTTCTCAGTCACTCACTTGTGTCTGATTCTTTGTGACCCCATGGATCAATTGTAGCCCACCAGGCTTGTCTGTCCACAGGATTTCTCAGGCAAGAATACTGGAGTGGGTCGCCATTTCCTCCTCCAGGGCATTTCTCGTCCCAGGGATTGAACCCGTGTCACTTGCATCTCCTGCATTGACAGGTGGATTCTTTACCACCTGGGCGCCACCTGTGAAGCCCTTCTTCTTGGCGTGAATGTGTTTCATTAGACAACTTCTGTGTTAAAGTTGTGGGGCTGTTGCCATTTTGGGATTGAGTCAGACTTTATTAACTCATCAGTGGGGGAGACACTCAGGCAGTATTTCTCTTTTATGAGTGTTGTCATCTGAAGTTTTTTTTTCTTTTTGTTGCTTATGCACCAAAAGAGAAAAAGTCATTGTTAATAAACAAAAGCAGTGGAATACATTGACTTTTCTCTTGTCCTTTCAGAAGAAGGGAGAGGAGATGTTCATATCTCAGGAGTAATTCTTGGTTTTCTATTGAGGTCTCTATTGTATTCTTCTATGGACTGGAGAATGATTTGAATGAGAGCCATAGAAGGAAGGGCCTCAGCCAGGGATTGAGAGGCAGGCCAAAAGCTCCCATGAATTTGCAGCTCCATTACAGATGCACCGTGCTGGGAGGGAGCGCTCACTTTCTTATTGCCAGGAAGTCTTCTGAGCTTCCTTCAACCATATGGTGTCTTGAAAACTCCTTTCCTCTTATTTTTTTAAAAGTTGTTGATTTCTTTAGGGATGCCTCTAACATGAAGGCAATGATTCCTGCAGTGATCGAGGAACAATAATTTTAAATATTAAACAACACATAGGGATACGTTTTCTTTGTGGGGCTTTTATGGATGCTGCATATTTAGACCCTTTGGAATGAGAGTTGGGAGGGGGATGGGTGCTCCATATCTGTGTTAGGTGGACAAGGATTTGGGGAGAAGCTGCAGTTTGAAGGGGTCTTTTAATTTGTATCAATTTCTGGTAGGGACAGAGAACTTGTGTCTACCATATCTCCGAAGAGAGCTTTGCTTCTCAAATAACTGCCCGTCTACAGAGCAATTATTTGAAAATACTAAGCACCAAGAAAAGGTGTCATAGTCATCATCGTCATTATCATCATTATCATCATTGTCACCATCATCTTCACACTTTCTTTTAAATGCATTTGATGATTCATTGGCAATATTTTGTGATGACATCATGTTAGTGGTAATAAGGAATTTTTCTTATTGTGGTGGGAGTGTTGGGTTATGAAGTTACATTTAGGAAGGCAATTTAAATACAACACATATTCAGTGACTGCTAGCCACTACTAGGTCATGTTTCCATCCATAGACTAAACTGTTGCCTCTAGGATTTGTCCAGCAACCAGTGGTTTCCATGAGGCTCAGTGCTGGAGACAGCGCTAGCCGTGCCCAGCTGAGTGTTTCTATAAGGCCTGGTAAAGTGCTTACAGCTGAGTGTTTCAGTTTTTTAAATTGTTATGTTAAAGCAATCGTTTTGTTTATGTTCAAATTATTTCTGTTAGTTAGCTGGGTGCTACTATAACACAATGCCATATATTGGGTGACTTAAACAATATACATTTATTTCTCAGAGTTCTGGAGGCTGAAAAGTCCAAGATCAAAGTGCTGGCAGATTCAGCGTCTGGTGAGGGCCTCTTCTGGCTACCGTGGCTGCCGTCTAGCCGTGTGCTCACAGGGCCTTTTCTCTGTGTGCCTCGTGTATGGATGAAGCGAGAGAATTCTCTTTTCCTTCTTATAGGGCATTAATCCCACCATAGGGGCTCTACCCTCATGACTAGGTCTAAACCTAGTTACCTCCCAAAGGCCCTACCTCCTAATACAATTACATTGGGGATTAGGGCTTCAATGTATAGGAGACATAACACTCAGGCCACAACAATGTTCTAAATGTTTTTCTTCTAATGATGAAAAGGAGATGGTCTTCAAATATCAGCATGATATCTAGTTAAAAGTATGGGCACAGAGCCTTAGCTGGCCGACTAACTGAGCCAACAGGAGAAATAATGGAAAAGGAGTGTGGATTCAGAGAGCCGAGAGAGTGTGCTTGTGTGGAAAACCAATAGATTTTTTTAACATGAAATCGATAATAGGCATGAATGGGCTAAACTATTTTTAAGCCCAGGGACTATTTGTTTCACAGGGTACTTCTCTTTTCATCAGTGTGATATTAATAATATTAAAGAGCAGTTTTCTGTATGAAAAGGGCTTTGTTGGGTTAGTGAAAACCAAATGACTCGTTAGAGGCTTAACCTCAAAAATAATGTGCTAATGCATTTGAATTCTAAAGAGAGCTGGTTTAGCCTGGGGTCATATTGTATTTCTGTGATTTATTGACCCTGTAAACAGTACATTTTCTAACACTGTGAAAATGATATTCTATCTTTTTTTCTGTTCAATATCTTATCTTTTTTATCTGTTCTTTTTTTGACAATAAGGGATGAACCACCAAGAGAAGGGGTCATAAAGGAGCCCCATTTATTGCTTCTCTTTTTCAGGGAGCAGTTCTCAAACTTGGGGAGTGTGCATAAAATGCAGACAAGAGCCCCCTAGATTTAGATTCAGAACATAAGGAAAGCAGCCCATGAATCGAAATATTTAACAAATATCACAGGTAATTATAGGGCTTCCCTGGTGGCTCAGGTGGTAAAGAATCTACCTGTAATGCAGAAGACTGCCTGCAATGCAGGAGACCTGGGTTCTATCCCTGGGTTGGGAAGATCCCCTGGAGAAGGAAATGGCGACACACTCCAGTACTCTTGCCTGGAGTATTCCCTGGATAGAGGAGCCTGGCGGGCTACAGTCCATGGGGTTCCAAGAGTCGGACATGACTTAGTGACTAAACCACCACCACAACACAGGTAATTACGATACAGGTAGCTTGGACACCAAACTTGGGGGGAGAAACAACAACAAACAAAAAGAAAAAAAACCCCAAGCCCTCTCTAATATCAAAACTTGTCCCATATCTCAAACCTGTAAAGTCTTTATGCTCTTAGAAGCTTTGCCTTAATGCCTAGTGAGTGGGCTGAAGACCTAGGCTCAGCGAAGGTCGTTCATACCCCACTGGCAGTATGTAATTTGAGAACCTTGATTAGGCATGAACCTGCACCAGTCCTGACTTCTCTGTGTGACTGCAGTTTCTGGGGGAGCCCCAAGCCCTTCACGCCCGCTGTGCAGAATGGCCACAGACTTTCAGTGTGCCCCAAAGGCTCCCTGGAGCCCATACTTTTGTCTGAGAGCTTTCCTTCCAAGTAAAATGATTCTGAGGTCTTCCCTTTCACCTGCTAAATTCCCTTCCCTGTTGAGCCTTTGACAAGAACATATTAAGCCATTGGGTTGAGGTCCCCTGAAGTTCCATGAGCAGCTCTGACAGGAAGAGAACAATGATATGCTCAGGAGCCAACCCTTACAATCCTCAGTGAAGCATGCCTACCCACTGCCTTTGTGCTCTCTGAAAGCCTGCCATGTGACATGGTAGATTGTTTTTGGACACTTCTGCAGGCCAGTCTTGAGATGAATGCTTATAGGAGGCTGTCAAGATGAACCTAGTATTAGGCTATAAAGGCCGGTTGGGGGGAGTTTAAATAAAGGTATTGGGATTGTTCAGAATAATGGAGCTCTTAAGTGAAAAGTAAAAATGGCAAACACTGCTGGCTGCTGGAGCACACCACACCACGAACCTTTCATGTGAAGTCACTGATTGGAAGAGAGATGAATGTTTCGGGGGTGGATTATTTTTTTTTTAAAAGAAGGTGGGTGGTACCAGGGATCTATTTTTATTCAAAAGGTTTGAGAAGTGCAGTGGAATGGCTGTATGTGTTTGCAAGCAGGTCTTTCCTATTATCTGACAAGATGTGAATAATCGGAGGCAGAAGATGCAGTATTCCTGCCTCATTGCTGTGGCACTTCGCTGGCTGTGCTTTGTAATATTTGGGCAAGTTTGCCATTATCTTTGTGTCTCAATTTTTCACTTATTTAACTTTGATTTAATGCCTCGTGGCATGATGGGATTTCCTTAATTGCTGGCAGATTGCTTTGTATGTTTGGATGTGCAAAGAGAAAGTAATCCAATTTATTAATTATGCATTGCAGTTAATATTCATTTAAAGCTGTCAAGTGATTAGCTGTAAGAGATGGGTGAGAAAAGGACTGTTAAAACAGCAACAGTTGTTTCTGTAGATAGGGCCCATTGCTATTACAGTAATTCAGCTGGTAAAGAATCTGCCTGCACAATGCAGGAGACCCCAATCTGATCCCTGGGTCGGAAAGATCCCCTGAGGAAGGGATATGCTCCCCACTCCAGTATTCTTAAGCTTCCCTGGTGGCTCAGACAGTAAAGAATCCACCTGCAATGCGGCAGACCTGGGTTCGATCCCTGGGTTGGGAAGATCCTCTAAAGGAGGGCATGGCAACCCACTCCAGTATGCTTGCCTGGAGAATCCCATGGACAGAGGAGCGTGGCAGGCTATACAGTTCATGGGCTCGAAAAGAGTCAGACACGACAGAACAACTAGGCACACAGCACAGCTCTTAGACCATAACCTTTCAAAGAAATGCACGGTTATAGCTTTAAATCCTCCTAATTTAATGGAAATTGCATCCTGGGTGGCAGAATTGTTTCTGTTCTTCCTTTTTTGGAAAGTGAAGGCTTTCATGCTGTCAGTTCAGTTCAGTTCAGTTGCTCAGTTGTGTCCTACTCTTTGCGACCCCATGAATTGCAGCACGCCAGGCCTCCGCGTCCATCACCAACTCCTGGAGTTCACTGACTCATGTCCATTGAGTCAGTGATGCCATCCAGCCATCTCATCCTGGGTCGTCCCCTTCTCCTCCTGCCCCCAATCCCTCCCAAAATCAAAGTCTCTTCCAATGAGTCAACTCTTTGCATGAGGTGGCCAAAGTACTGGAGTTTCAGCTTTAGCATCATTCCTTCCAAAGAAATCCCAGGTTGATCTCCTTCAGAATGGACTGGTTGGATCCCCTTGCAGTCCAAGGGACTCTCAAGAGTCTTCTCCAACACCGCAGTTCAAAAGCATCAATTCTTTGGTGCTCAGCCTTCTTCACAGTCCAACTCTCACATCCATACATGACCACAGGAGAAACCATAGCCTTGACTAGACGGACCTTTGTTGGCAAAGTAATGTCTGCTTTTCAACATGCTATCTATGTTGGTCATAATTTTTCTTCCAAGGAGTAATGCTGTGACTGTCTTCAAAAGAGTGGGTTCCATGTCCTGGGAATAGGGATCATGTTTCATGAGAAGAAGAGTTAATCCATCCTATCTTCAAATTGTGACTTTGCTAGGGACTGGAAAAGTCACGGGAAAGACACGTATACTTCTGGGTTTCAGCTTCTTTCCCTATAAAATGGTGTTGTTTGTGTGCATTATGGTTGTGCAGAATATCCTCTTTGTCCAGCTCACTTCCCGGGAGCATTGTGAAGGTTAGAAAAGGAACAAACAATGGGCAGCCGGTAGCTTTGCAGTCTCTGCCCTAGATTCAGTGCTGTCGGTGTGCTTGAAGCAGATGTCTCCTGAAGCCAGTGCAGGGAAGGAGGGAAGGAGAAAGGACGCTGGAGATTCTAAAACCTGCCTGAAGTCTAATGGACATGTTGTAGACAGACTCTTACGATATTACTTGTCTCTCAAGTTATAGCTTTCTTTTAATTTATCTCCCTTTTACAGACTTTTACTAGTTCTGTTTTTTACTTTCCAAAGGCTTTTAGAGGTCCTTGGTACCACTAGCATCTGGATTTCTTCTCACTTTTTTGTCTTCTCTCCTTTCTTGGTCCACCTTTAAAATTCCTTGTCATGTCCACTTCTAGGAACACAACCAAGTGTCCATAACCCCAAGTCACTTGTACCCTTTGGAGGAACCATAGATTGAGGCCGCCGCTGTAATCAGCACTTCTTCAGGCAGTGGTGAGATGATTCTCCCAACCTAATTCAGGTTCTGTCAGAATAAATCTTCCACCCAAATAGTGCTAAGTCATTCCAGGTTCCCCTCAGAAAAGAGCTAGGGAAGGGATGGAGAGCAGGTTCGGGAATGCTGTGAGCAGAACTTGGTTAAGAGACTCAACATGATTTCAGAGGGGTCCTCTAAGGAGGTGGGTGTTTGGGAAAGTTGGTGTAACATTGCTTTTCCCCATTCTCTGAATTTTCCATCCTGGCCAGCAGGTTGTGCGAATGTGAGTATCGGCCACATCATAAATGGGTCACAGATACAGCAGAGTGAAAAGTGTAGATGATTGTACAAATCCACCATCACCATTAGAAAAACAGCTGAGAGTGTGCATCCTTGAAAAAGCAAGGCAAGCCATTTGCTGCATGGAATTACAGTTACATGCACAGCAGCGTTAGAGAGACATGCCTAGAGAGACAGCGTGGCATCCAGTCCTACCACTTCATGACAGATAGATCGGGACTAAGTGGAAGCAGCAACAGATTTTATTTTCTTGGGCTCCAGAATCACTTTGGACGGTGCCTGCAGCCATGAAATTAAAAGACACTTGCTCCTTGGAAGTAAAGCCACGACAAACTGAGACAGCATGTTTTTTTTTTTAACTCAATTTAAAAAATTTTTATTTATTTATTTTTTGTTGTGCTGGGCTTTGTTACTGCACAGGTTTTTCTCTAGTTGTGGCGAGTGGGGGTTACTTTAAGGTTGTGATACACGGGCTTCTCATTGCAGTGGCTTCCCTTGTTGCTGATCACGGGCTCTAGGGTGTCCAGGCGTCAGTAGTTGTGGCTCCTGGGCTCTGCAGCACAGGCTCAGTAGTTGCGCACAGGGTGAGTTGCCCTGTGGTATGTGGGATCTTCCCAGGCCAGGGATCGAAGCTGTGTCTCCTGCACTGGCAGGAGGATTCTTTACCACTGAGCCACCAGGAAAGCCCATAAGCATATAATATTATATAAATATCCATAAGCACATAAAACAAATTTTTTGAACCATACAGGCTCTGGTAACATCTACATGGTTTGTACTTCCTTGGTGTGGCACTTGCTATTAGTTGCCTATTTACGTGTCTCCTTTCTTTCTTACGAGCAGAACCTGATTTTGCACAGGGCAGCAGTGGATGTTGTTAAAAACTCAATTCCTAATCCCTAAAGGTGGCCATGGGACTCAGTTCTGAGCAAAAAGAGGTTAAGTAGAAGCCTGTGGTGCTGTGACTTCACTTTCCTCTCTCCTTTTGCCTGGAACGCAGTTGATGGTGAGAAGTATGGCAGCCATCTTATGAACAGCAGAGGAAACCCATGCATAAGAAATACGGAGCAGCAGTAATCAAAGATTCACAGCTAAATGTAACCATAACTGAAATGCCTATAATTGGTTAAAAGGCGTTCTAGCTTATGCATATATTTATAACTTCTTCACATTCTTTGTAGAAAGAGTTATGCACACATCTGTATTCCCATAAATCATAAATATATTTTGTGTGAGTCAACATGCCCGTAGTAAGAGATTGAGGATTTCCTGTGGAGCTGACTTGACAGTTGTTGATGCAAGTTCAGTCAGGAGACTGTGGAGCTTAATTCCTGAGACCCAGAGACCAATGAGGAAGCGTACAGGTCACCCATCTGGCTTTGGGGCACAAGAATTAAGATCTCAAAGGAAGTAAGGGTAACAAACAGGAAGTCAGGTCAGACTCTTAGGGGTTCAGAATGAGTTGTTACACCAAGGTCAGGAACTTCTGAGGTAAAAGTTAAAGGCAGGGAGAACTTCACAGATTATGACCAGAATCTAGTGTCGTAGAGTGGACACTAGGCTGTATTTCTGGTGCCGTTTCCCCCAGTAGAATCTGTCCGCTTGCTTTTCCTCTGCCTTAGTGCTGCTAGAGGCCCGGGGAGTGCTGAAAAACGAGAGCAGGTGTCAGTGGGCACTGACATTTCTGTTACACCTCTGGTGATGGGAAGATTTTTTTCTATAGGCTAGCTTCTGGCTCGGGAGAAGGCAATGGCACCCCACTCCAGTACTCTTGCCTGGAAAATCCCATGGACAGAGGAGCCTGGTAGGCTACAGACCATGGGGTTGCTAAGAGTCAGACATGACTGAATGACTTCACTTTCACTTTTCACTTTCATGCATTGGAGAAGGAAATGGCAACCCACTCCAGTGTTCTTGCCTGGAGAATCCCAGGGATGAGGGAGCCTGGTGGGCTGCTGTCTATGGGGTCGCACAGAGTCAGACACGACTGAAGCAACTTAGCACCAGCAGCAGAAGCAGCTTCTGGCTCTGTATGTTTCAAAACTTGTTTCTCCTCCAGCCTACATACTTCCAGTTCTGGGCACCGTGAGGTACCTAGGGTCCTAAGATGTGTTCATATCTTTTGGCCTCACCTCTTCATTAGTTGACAGTGGATGAGTCAGAGCAGGGAATGGTGGGAATATTCCAGAAAACCACATCTACCATGGGACAGCCAGCAATACCTTAACTGTACCTGGAAATGATCACAAACCTTATTAATATGTTCTGTGACGCCCCAAACCAAATGTAGCCTAATGCAACTTTTATCCAGACCCCAAAATGTCCAGGGCAATTCCAATGCCACCTAAAGTGAGACAGAGTATGATGAAGGAGAAATTGTGGTTGAGATAATGGTTTTAACCAATTTCTGTTGAAATAACTTATTTAAGCAAAATTAAACAAACAAATAAATGACAATGTATGTGAACTGTTAGGAACCTACCTAGAGTATAACAAAGGCCCTGTGCCCTCAGAAAGGGTCCTGAAGCTGCAGCTTCTTTAGCTTTCTGGCAAACCCATCTGTGTGCATTGCCAGACAATTTAAGGGCAATAATTTTTTAGCAACTTAAATTATGTTTTGCTTAATCACTCAGTTGTGTCGACACTTTGCAACCCTGTGGACTGTAGCCAGCCAGGCTCCTCTGTCCATGGCATTTTTCAGATGAGAATGCTGAAGTGGGTTGGCTTTTCCTCCTCCGGGGGTCTTTCCGACCTAGGGATCGAACCCACATCTCCTGTGTCTCCTGCACTGCAGGCAGACTCTTACTTGTTGAGCCATGGAGGAAGCCCCAAATAATGTTTAGTTTGCTTTGAAATTAGGTGATCCATGCTGTTGTTAAAAACAAAAAAAGAAAATGAAAATTAAAAAAAAAATTTACTGTTAAATTTGCAGTTATCTTACTATGTGGGGATTTTGTATTTTCTTTCAGATATTCTTGTTGAATATATATATATATATACACATATAAATATATATATATTTCTGTTTCCTCATCTGCAAAAGGGGACAATTTCAATATGTTATTTTGAAGATTAGTTATATGATGTGCTTTCTTACATATTGTTAAATATCCCTAAAAAATGGTTACTTTAAAAAGTTCTTTTGCTTATTGTTTACTTTAGCTTCTCTGTGTCTTCCTTCCTGTGCATGGGCTTTTCTCTAGTTGCAGTGAGTGGGGGCTATTTTTCATTGCATTGCGTGGGCTTCTCATTGCAGTGGCGTCTCTTGTTGTGGAGAATGGGCTCTAGGGTAGGAAAACTTCAGAAGTTGCAGGATGTGGGTCGCAGGCTCTAGAGTGTGGGCTCAGTAGTGTGGCACACAGACTTAGTTGCTCCAGGGGATGGGGATCTTCCCGGACGGATCGAACCCGTGTTCCCTGCATTGGTAGGTGGATTCTTAACAATTGGATCACCAGGGAAGTCCCTAAAATAGTTACTTTTTAAAATACCTGTGTAACATTCTAAAATTCTCTATTATTGAACATTTTGGTTATTTTAATATGTTTTCTATTATAAATAAGGTGCTAAACATCCTTCAACATATATTTATATATGCATTTTTTACTATGCACATAATAAATTCAAAAAAATTGAATGACCACGACACATGACAAAGGTAAAGAATTTTGTGCGTATGTGTTGGTTGCTCTCTAGAAAATCTTTATGAATTTATACATATATATTTTAATTAAATATTTTATATTTGGTTGCGCTATTTCTTTGTTACTGTGTGCAGGCTTTCGCTAGCTGTGGAGAGCAAGGGCTACTCTTCAGTTGTGATGCACAGGCATCTCATTGCCGTGGCTTCTCTCGTCCTGGAGCTCTAGGCACATGGGCTTCAGTAGTTGCAGCTTGAGGACTCTAGGGGCAGGCTCAGTAATTTTGGCACGCAGGCTTAGTTTCTCCATGACATGTGGACTCTTTGAGGACCAGGGAATAAACCCATGTCTCCTGCATTGGCAGGCAAATTCTTACCTCTGAACCTCCAATGGAGTCCTGAATTTATATTTTTTAAAGAAATGTGTGAGAATGTTTTCCTAAGCCTTTGCCAGAAATATTTACTATTATAAACAAGAAATCTTTGGGATGGTATCTTTTGGTGTTATGCTCGTTTCTCTGATTGTTGTGATGGTGAATACTTTTTATATGCATTCTGGCTTTGTGTTTCTTTTGCAAATTGTCAGTTCATATCCTTAGGCAAGAGTTTTTAATTAGATAATTTTTAATTTTTTTTTTTGTGAAGTTGCTCAGTTGTGTCTAACTCTTTACAATCCCGTGGACTGTAGCCTACCAGGCTCCTCCATCCATGGAATTTTCCAGGCAAGGTACTGGAGTGGGTTGCCGTTTCCTTCTCCAGGAGAATATTCCTGACCCAGGGATCGAACCCAGGTCTCCCACATTGCAGGCAGATGCTTTACCGTTTGAGCCACCAGGGACGGCAACGCATTTCCCCAGGTGCCTAGAGCTTATCATCATCATCATCACTGTTATTTTGTGTTTTCCCCTGTCTGCTCTTTCTCTGGCTTTTCTTCCTCTCCCTAAATAAAGGAATGTTCCCAAGAGCTGTTCTTAACCCCCATTTTCATTTGTGTTAAGACTGGGCCATATGAAATGACAATTTTTAGAAGGTTGAAAAATGGCCAAATACCAGCGACTTTATATAGTTAAATCTGATCTATTTCTTTTGACAATCTGCTTCAGTCTCCTTCTATGCATCCATCTTCCATCTGTCCATCCATCCATCCAACAGATATTTATTAACTAGCTATACGTGTCAGAATGACTCTAAGAATGACTCAGTCCTGAATCATCTTTAGCTCTGACCTTTCTCCTGAGCTCCATTTTTTGTATTTTATGAGCTAGCAAATCAGGTGCACTGGCTCTCTTCACACCTTCTGTGTTCTTGTTATATCTACCTCAGTTCCGATTCTCGTCTAACATGTCTTAGTGTGCCTGGGCTGCTTTAGAGACACTGTAAACTAGATGGCTCATAAAATGACAGGCATTCCCTTTTCACAGTTCTAGAGGCTGGAGTCCAAGATGATGGCACCAGCAGATTTGTGTCTGGTAAAGGACTTGCTTCCTCATAGATGGTGCCCTCTCACTGTGTACTCACATGGTGGAAGGGGCAAGATAGCTGTCTGGAGTCTCTTTCTTAAGGACACTGATCCCGTTCATTAGGCTTCACCCTCATGGTCTTAGCATCTTCCAAAGGCCTCCGCTCTCAATACTCATCATGGGGATTAGGACTTCAGCATATGAATTTGGAGAGAACACGAATGCTCAGACCTTCGCAATGCTAGTGTTTTCTCTCTTGCAGTCTTCTCTTCCTTCTCTCACCTTCACTCTACATTTCCTTAGGCTCAAATTTTTTTCCTTCTTTCAAGGGTCATTTTAAATGTAGTGCCTCTATCCCCATTCTTCACTACAACCTCAGAAACTTCATGTCTAATATCCTTTTACATGCACATCTTTTCTGGAACTTTTTATCCTCCCGCCATCTGGTTGTTTCTATATTTTCTTTCCTATTGAGATATCATTTGTATAGAGTAAATGAAAAAAATCTTAGTTGTACAACGTAGTGAATTTTTACACATGAATATTCCTGGCAGCAACCACTCAGATGAAGACAGAACATTTCCATCACTTCAGTAAGTTCCCTTATGGTCTTTCACAGTTATTGACTACTGCCAGCTACCAAAGGTAATCTGCTCTGGTTTCAGTCCTCATAGATTAATGTTAATGTCCTTGAACTTCTAATTAGTGGCATCATATACTATGTACACTTTTGTGTCTGGCTACTTTTGCTCAAGATATTGCTCTTGAATTTCATCCATGCTATTGTGTCTATCAATTTCCCTTTTTGTTTTATTGCTGTGTAGAATTCCATTGTATAACAGTTTGTTTATACATTCCCTTGTTGGCAAACTTGGGTTGTTTCCAGTTTTTCACAATTATAAATAAAGATACTATAAATATTCTTGAACAAATTTCTTTTTCTCATGGATGTATACCGAGGAATGGATTGCTGGATCATAGGGTATGTATGTTTAACATTACAAGAAATCACCAGTTTTCCAAAGGGGTTACTTGATTTTATATTTTTACCAGAAATATGTAAGAGTTGATCTACATCCTCATCATCTTTTGATGCTGTACGTCTTTTCCACTGTATCGTATGTGTAGAAGTGTCTCGTGATTTCAATAAAGCATGTAGTTTAATTCCATCATGAATAATGATATTGGACACATTTTCATATCAGCTTGCTTGTGTGCTTTGTTGCTTAGTCATGTCTGACTCTTTGCAACCCCATGTAGCCCCCCAGGCTCCTCTGTTCATTGGATTCTCCAGGCAAGAATACCAGAGCGGGTTGCCATTCCCTTCTCCAGGGGATCTTCCTGACCCAGGGATCGAACTCTGGTCTCTTGCATTGTAGGAGGATTCTTTACCATCTGAACCACCAGGGAAGCCTGCATTTTCCTATACTTTTTGTTTATTTAGATATCATCTCTTATAAAGGGCCTGTTCAAGTTTTTGCCCAGTGTCTTCATTACAGTAGTTTTATAATATGTCTTAAAGTCTGGAAGTTTAAGCCCTCCAACATTGTTTTTCAAAATTGTCTTGACTTTTATGGATCCTTTGAATTCCCATATAAATTTGAGAATAAGCCTGTCAGTTTCGGAAAAAAGAAAAAAAATGCCTGCTAGGATTTTGATTGGGACTCTACTGAATCTATAGGTCAGTTTGGGATAATCGATATCTTAACAGTGCACTTGCTTAGGTCGTCTTTCATCTTCTCAGTGATGTTTTCAGTGTATAATTCTTACACATATTTTGTTAAATTTATTCTTGTGTGTCTGATTTTTTATGACATTGTAAATGGTTTTACTTTAAAAATTTTCTCTTCCGATTGGTGATTTCTAGAATATAGAAATGCAGATGAGTTTTGTATTCTAGTTTTGTATCTTTTCTCAATTCACATGCTAATTGTTATAGTTGTTTGTAAATATGTTCCTGTGGGTTTTCTAGGAACATAATTATGTCATCTGCTAATAAATAAGTTTTCCTTTCTAATATTTATGCCTTTTATTTAAAAAAATTTCTTGCCCTACTGCAAAATTTTTGTACATTTTTTTTCTCCCCCCACTAAACTGTAAGCTATTTGAGGCAAGATTCTTTGAGGTAAAGACATGGTATTTAAGAGAATTTTGGTTGACTATTCAGATGACAATGGAGAAAATAATGAAATTAAAGCTATAATTTACTATTCTGCATGATCAGTAAACAACCGCCAGCAAGAAAAATGATGTTTGTTAAAACCCACTTTTGTGAGTTGGTACGTCTTGATTTGTAAGGGTTACTACAGGTAGTCTGAAGAGTCTCCAGGTCATTCTGCCTGGTTTGTGGTTCCCATTTCTAGGATGCTTCTCAGAGGTTATGTTCGTGTTATTATATGACTCTTGCTAAGCATTTTGAGACTTGTAAAATAGCAGTGACTGCTTCTCCCCAGGATATCACAGAGCAGATGGATTCCTGGACTTCATTGCCTTCAGTCCCAATTCCCCAGGCTTCTGTTGGTGTAGGAAAAAAAAATCTGCATTTTCAATATCACTGGAGTGAAGCCTGGGAAATTTTCAGTTTTGAGCCTTTAAATTCCAGGAGCAGTGTTATTTTTAGGTTTCTAGTATGCACTTGGAGTTTGTGAGTGAACTCAAGGAGTGAGGATGAGAGTTCCTGTGAGTGGGCAGTGGTCTTTTCCCAGTACGTGTGGCTTTTGCCCATTCTGAAGATTCATAGGATGGTGAAATGGCAGCCTGGGACGTGAGGTGACTCCAACGGCTGGAAGAAAAACACTGATAGGACTTTGATACCCATCTTTGCATTCTGGTTGCAATAGCCATTTCTTTCATGCATTCTGTTGTCCTTGTGGCTGGAAAAGGATGTTTCTTCCACTGTGTTAAAAGTTTGTTTCTAAGGAGCTAATTCTACTGTTTCTTTGCAAGCAGCAAAGATGCTGTTAGAAATTTAAGCAGTAGGTTGATAAAATGTTTAAGGCAGTTTTGAGTTGATGCCGCACGGATTGCTCTGTGGTCTTCTCCATACTGGTTGACATTTTAGTATCTGATTAGGCTCACACGTCGATAGAGAACTAGCATATGAATGAACTAACTATGTTCTTGCTGTTGCATAAATATGGATCAACTTGAAAGAGATAAGAATGATAGAAATAATAGAAAAAAGAAAAATAAAAGAATGCATACCCTTGTGAATTTGGATTAATATAAATGTGGGGTGATTTTTCTCAAATAGTTGAATTTTTCAACTATTTGAAAAATATATTTGGTTCTCTTCAGCATTTACATGGGGCTTCCCAGGTGGTGCTAGTAGTAAGGAACCTGCCTGCCAATGCAGGAGACCTAAGAGACGCAGGTTTGATCCCTGTGTTGAGAAGATCCCCTGCAGAAGGGTATGGCAATGCCCTCTAGTATTCTTGCCTGGAGAATCCCATGGACAAAGGAGCCTGGTGGGTACAGCCCATGGGGTTGCACAGAATCAGACAAAACTGAAGCAACTTAGCACCCATGCATGCAAGTATTTACATACTGACATTAAAACAGTCTTCTGTAAGTATTTTTGATATCTATTTCTTTATTTAATTGAAATGTAGTTGACAGACAATATTATGTTGGTTTCACTACATAATGATTTGACATTTGCATACATTATGAAATGATCATCACAGTAAGTCTAATAACCATCTGTCACCATACAGAGTAACAGATTTGTAATAATCAACAAAGTTATTAAAATATTATTGACCATATTCCTTACACTGTAAATTGTATCCCCATGGCTTATTCATTTTATAACTGGAGGTTTTACCTTGTAATCCCTTTCACCTCTTTCCCCGCCTTTCATACCCTCCCCTCTGGCAAATAACTATTTGTTCTCTGTAATTGTGAGTCTCTTTTCATTTTGCTTTGTTTGCTTGTTTTGTTTTTCGGATTCTACATGTCAGTGAGATCATATGTTATTTTGTGATTTTTTTCACTTAGCATAATACCCTCTGGGTGTATCCATGTTGTTGTAAATGGCAAAATTTCATCTTTTTATGGCTGAGTAATATTCCATTGTGTATATATGTACATGTATTTTCTTTATCCATTCATCCATCAATAGATGTAAGCAACGTAGGTTGCTTACATATCTTCATTACTATAAATGTTGCAGTGAACACTGGGAGTGCATATATCTTTTCAAGTTAATTTTTTTGTTTTTGTCGGGTAAATACCCAGAAGAGAAATTGCTAAATCATATGATAGTACTATTTTTAATTTTGGAGGGAACCTCCATACTGTTTTCCATCCAGGCTATATCAGTGTACAGTCCCACCAAAGTGCTTGAGGGTTCCCTTTTCTCCACATCATCCTCAGTCTGTTTTGTTTGTTTATATTCTCATGGAGTATCATTTTCTATTCCCTCACTTTCAGTCTATGTATGTCTGTAGATCTGAAGTGTGACTCTTGAAGGCAGCATATGTATGGGTCCTTTAAAAAATTAATTCATTACTT
Source organism: Capricornis sumatraensis (assembly GCF_032405125.1). Lineage (NCBI taxonomy): Eukaryota > Metazoa > Chordata > Mammalia > Artiodactyla > Bovidae > Capricornis > Capricornis sumatraensis. The sequence continues at coordinate 81,202,400 of NC_091079.1, forward strand.
TGTGTGTTTTGATTGGAGTATTTAATCTAGTACTTTTAAAGGAGTTATGGATGCATACATACTTACTGCCATTTTGTTAACTGTTTTCTTGTTGTTTTTCTTGTTCTTACTTTGTTCCTTTCCTCTCCCTTTCCTCTCTTCTCTTACAGTTTGATGACTGCCTCGTATTGTGTTTGGATTTCTTTCTCTTTTGTGTGGCTGTGTATCTATTTTAGGTTTTTGGTGTGTAGTTGCTGTGAGGTTCATTGGAGAAGGAAATGGCAACCCACTCCAGTACTCTTGCCTGGAAAATCTCATGGGTGGAGGAACCTGGTAGGCTACATCCATATATGACAGTCTATATATATGAATTGTTATCTTAGCTGATGATCTTTTAAGTTTGAATGTATCATAACAGCTCTACATTTTACTTCTGTAGCCCCCCATTTAATGTTTTGGCATCATATTTTACATCTTTTTGTTTTTCATATCCCTTTATTACTAATTTCAGATATAGATCATTTTACTATTTTTGTCTTTTAACCTTCCTACTAGCTTTATAAGTGATTGAATATTACCTTTATTGTATATTTGCCTTTATCAGTGAGATTTTCCTTTCATAATTTCATTATTCCTTTCATATTTATAGTTGTGGCCTTTTTGTTTTTCTCTTTGAGAAGTCCTTTTAAAACTTTTAAACTTGCAAAGCCATTTCAGTGATGCTGAACTCTTTTAGCATTGTTTATCTCTTGAACTCTAACTCTTCCTCAAATCTTAAGATAGCCTTGCTGGGTAAAGTAATCTTGGTTGTGTTTTTTTTTTTTTTTTCCCTTTTTATTACTTTGAATATGTTATGCTCCCTCTTCTGGCCTGCAGAGTTTCTGCTGAAGAGTCAGGTGGTAGTCTTATAGGAGTTCCCTTGTATGTAAGTAATTGGTTTTCTCTTGTTGCTTTTAAGATAGTTTATCTTTAATTTTTGACATTTTAATTTAATGTGTCTTGGTGTGTGCCTCTTTGGGTTTACCTTGTTTGGGACTATCTGTGCTTTCTAAACCTGGATGTCTATTTTATTCCCCAAGTTTGGTAATTTTTCAGTTATTATTTCTCCTGCTCCTCTCTCTCTCTTTTTTCCTTCTGGGACCTCTATAATGTGAATTTTAGTATGTGTGATGTTGTTCCAGAGGCCTCTTAAACTATCCTCATTTTAAAAAATTACTTTTTCTTTTTTCTGTTCAATTTTAGTGGCTTCCATCATTCTGTTTTCCAAATCCATTTTTACGTATCATCTAATCTACTGTTGATTCCTTCTAGGTTAATTTTTAATTTCTGTTATTGTGTTCTTACGCTCTGTTTGTGTCTTCTTTATTGTTCCTAACTTTTGTTGAAATTCTTGCTGTGTTTATCCATTCTTCTCCCAAGTGTGGTGAGCATCTTTAAAATCATTCACTTGAACTCTTTTATTAGGTAAATTATTTATTTCCATTTCATTTAGTTCCTTTTCTGAGGTTTTGTCTTATTTCATTGTTTGGGACATATTCCTTTGTCTCCTGATTTTTGCCCAATTTTCTGTGTTTAATTCTAGGTATTAGGCAGGTCAATTATGTTTCCAGATATTGGAGAAATGGCCTTATGTAGGAGATGCCCTACAGGGCTCAGCAGGACACTTCCCTCTGGTCACCAGAGCTATTTGCTCTAGGGGTGCCCCCTATGGGCTGTGTGTACCCTTCTGTAGTGGAGGGGCTGACTACTTTGGCTCACTGGTAGGCAGGGTTGGCTCCTGTCTTGATTGTCTGTGATGCCCAATATGCGGCTGTGAGCCTCTGGTTGCAGAGTAGGCTTCCTGTGTAGCCCAGGGAAGCCACCACTAGGTGGCTGCCTACCTGCTGAAGGGTGTGCCTGTGTTCCCACAGGACTCTTTGAGCTGACCAGGAAGCCATGGGGCTGGTTCTGGGTCAGGGCCCAGGGCAGGGCTAGGTCATTGCATGGCTATGTGACTGTTATTAATAGAGCAGTTCTCTTTGCTTCAAGGCAACTGGCACTCTGTCCAATCACCTGAATTCCTACCACCCAGAAATAATGACTGCTTTTACTGACTTGTTATGAAATGATTATAATTATTTTCCATGTCCTTGCTTATGCCGGCTGCTTGGAAACCTGCTTTTGCCGTTTAATGTTCTGTGATATGGGTGTATTTCCATGTCAGAAATATAGAGCTACATTATTTTAATGGGCTTGTTTCCTTGGTGGTTCAGTGGTTAAAAAAAAAAAGCCACTTGCCAATGCCAGAGACCTGGGTTTGATCCCTGGGTTGGGAAGATCCCCTGGAGAAGGAAGTGGCAACCCCTTCAGTATTCTTGCCTGGGAAATCCTGTGGACAGAAGGAGCCTGGTGGGCTACAGTCCATGAGATCTCAAAAGAGTTGAACACAACTTAGGGACTAAACAACAGCAGCATTATTTTAATAGCTTTTTAGGGGTTTTTTGTGTGTATGTGAGTTTGTGTGTATGTGTGTTTGTTTTAAAAATAATTTAATCAGTCCATTTTTTGATGGACATCTTCAAAACTTTTTTTTTCTTAGTATTGTAAACAACATTGAAATGGGCATTGTTGTTCAGTTGCTAAGTTGTGTATGACTCTTTGTGACCCCATGGACTGTAGCACTCCAGGCTTCCCTGTCCCTCACTGTTTGCTGGACCTTGCTCAAAGTTGTGTCCGTTGAGTAGGTGATGCCATCCAACCATCTCATCCTCTGTCACCTCCTTCTCCTCCTGCCCTCAATCTTTCCCAGCATCACGGTCATTTCTAATGAGTCGGCTTTTCATATCACTTGGCCAAAGTATGGAGCTTGAGCTTCAGCATCAGTCCTTCAAATGAATATTCAGAGTTGATTTCCTTTAGGATTGACTAGTTTGATCTCCTTGCTATCCAAGGGTTTCTAAAGAGTCTTCTCCAGCACCACAATTCAAAAACATCAATTCTTCATCACTGAGCCTTCTTTATGGTCCAGCTCTGACATCCATACATAACTACTCAAAAAATAATAACTTTGACTCTAGGGCACATTTATACATAAAATCTTGAGCCTTTATCTGATTATTTCCTTATGATACAATCCTGGCAGGGGTATTCTAGGACTCAGTCTTATGTATATTTTACCTTTAGATACATTTTGCCAAACTTGAGTGTGGAAAATTTGAATTAATTTTTATTCTCATCTATATCATATTGGGAGTGTTTACCCACACCATTGCAAATACTATTTATTGTGAATCTTAACCTGTTTACATTTCTAAATTTTTATATATTTGTCTCTTTGTGGGGGTTATAAGCTGTATCAGTCAGAATCCAGTCAGAAAACCCCATATCACACCAACTATTTCAACTAGCAGAGATTTCACACGTGGAATTGGTTCCACATGTATTGAAAATCTGAAAGTACAAAAAGGAAATGCTAATGTCACCCAGAGGTAGTAACTGCAAGAAGCAGCATGGAAGAGGTAGGAAGATGAGACCTGGGCAGTGTGGGGAGGGCCCGGGAGTGAGTGGGCTGGGTCTGAGAAGGGAGAAGCCTATCTGGTGAGGTGACTGCCAGGAGGGTGTGGCCCAGCTGCTGGCATCCTGGGAGGCACCAGGTGGCTGGTGCTAGAACTGTAGAGAGAAACTGGGAACTGAGGCCAGCCCTGTATGGCTGTTGGTTTGATTGCCAACAGAAACTGGAAACCGGAAGGAAGTCCCTTCTTTTTCCACTTACCTTCCAGTCTCTCTCTAGTGCCTTGTATTGGCAGAAACTTCCAGGAAGCCGGCTGACAAGGGAGTTAGTGAAATCAATTTTGCAGAGTCCCATCCTCAACATCACAGAGCAGAAAAGAGAATGCTCGGCTTGGACCTAAGAGGCAATAAGTCATAACCAGGGGTGTTGCTTTGCTGGGAAAGCCATATCAGAGTACCAGGAATTGAGTGACTTTGAACAACAGAAATTTATTGTATCACAGTTCTAGAGCCCAGAAATCAGAGATTAAAGTGTTTCTTATGAGTCATATTGGATTAGCAGTCCACCATACTTCACTACAACCACACTTTAATTTAACTAATTATATCTGCAATGACTTATTTGCAAATAAGGGCACATTCTGAGAAGCTAGGATTTTAACATATGCAATTTTGGGGCACAGAATTCAACACCAGACACCAGTATATAAAGTTCTTTAGAACAGGGTCCTTTTAGCCTTAAAATGCTATGTTAATTCCTCTGTATTTTTCTAGTTCTGGGTACAAAGAATACATGTAATCAGTTCAGTTCAGTCACTCAGTCGTGTCCAACTGTTTGCGACCCCATGAATAGCAGCACCCCAGCACCCCTGTCCATCCAACTCCCAGAGTTCACTCAGATTCATGTCCATCGAGTCAGTGATGCCATCCAGCCATCTCATCCTCTGTTGTCCCCTTCTCCTCCTGCCCCCAATCCCTCCCAGCATCAAAGTCTTTTCCAGAGAGTCAACTCTTCGCATGAAGTGGCCAAAGTACTGGAGTTTCAGCTTTAGCATCATTCCTTCCAAAGAAATCCCAGGGCTGATCTCCTTCAGAATGGACTGGTTGGATCTCCTTGCAGTCCAAGAGACTCTCAAGAGTCTTCTCCAACACCACAGTTCAAAAGCATCAATTCTTCGGCGCTCAGCCTTCTTCACAGTACAACTCTCACATCCATACATGACTACTGGAAAAACCATAGCCTTGACTAGACGGACCTTAGTCGGCAAAGTAATATCTCTGCTTTTGAATATACTATCTAGGTTGGTCATAACTTTTCTTCCAAGGAGTAAGCGTCTTTGAATTTCATGCCTGCAGTTACCATCTGCAATGATTTTGGAGTCCCCCCAAAATAAGTCTGACACTGTTTCCACTGTTTCCCCATCTATTTACCATGAAGTGATGGGACCGAATGCCATGATCTTTGTTTTCTGAATGTTGAGCTTTAAGCCAACTTTTTCACTCTCTTCTTTCACTTTCATCAAGAGGCTTTTTAGTTCCTCTTCGCTTTCTGCCATAAGGGTGGTGTCATCTGCATATCTGAGGTTGTTGATATTTCTCCCAGCAATCTTGATTCCAGCTTGTGTTTCTTTCAGTCCAGCGTTTCTCATGATGTACTCTACATATAAGTTAAATAAGCAGGGTGACAGTATACAGCCTTGACGTACTCCTTTTCCTATTTGGAACCAGTCTGTTGTTCCATGTCCAGTTCTAACTGTTGCTTCCTGACCTGCATACAGATTTCTCAAGAGGCAGGTCAGGTGGTCTGGTATTCCCATGTAATAATTGCTAATAAATAAATAAGTGCTCAATTAAGTGATGAACATTCATCTACAGTCTCTTAAACTTAGAGTCATTAGTGACATAACAAAATGAATGGACAGGAAGTTGCAAAATTTTTTAACATTAATATGCAAAAGCTGCTAATCTTACTTAAACAATTCTTATATGTGGGGTTGTGTGCTTCCTGCTGTGATTTCATAGGCCTGTATTATGCTAGTAAATTATTTCTAACATGTTGGTTAGAGATTCATTAAGTTCTGCAAAATACATGGAACATTGTACTATCTGAGCAAATGAGATAAACTTGGTTCTAGCAATCAGATGAGCGATAACTCCAATCCTTAGGGATCTTATTAAGAAGTAGAGAGTTAGGGCTAACTGTAGTTTACAATGCACCAAGTCAGCCCTACTATGGAGGAAACTAGCAGTCGGTGTACTGGGCTCGGTGGTTTGATGTGAAACTGTATGACTTACCTTTGACTGTTACTTTTCTTCCTTCATCACTTTCCTTTTGTGATGCTTCCTCTGAACTTAAGAGTGTGGAGTGAGGGGACAGAGGGAGTCTCTACCCTTGAAACCCTGTCAGTTTAGTGAGAGAGACAGACAAGTGTTACACTTAATCTGTGTTGGAACAGAATGAGATGGGCACTGGTGGAGACCATGGGCTATGGGAGGACCAGGGGCCTTGCTGCCTTTGTTTCCTTGGGTCCCAGCACAGGGCCTGGTGCCCAGTCAATGTTTACTTGTTGAAACGGGCAGCACAGTCCTGCAAGTGTTTGGAAGAGAAGTTACATTTGAACTTGGTGTTGAAGGAGAGGAGAAGATGGTGATATGGAGGAGGAATTCCATTTACCCACATCTTCTATCTCTAAGCCTCCTTCTCTAGATATTTCTAAAATTTGAGTTATGGTGATGGGTGTGACCGTGACCTACCTCTGTAGGGTGTTTCTAGGATAAACCTCTTTCCCCTAGGCCTCAGCATAGGACTGACTCAACCAGTCATAGGAGGTCTGGGCAGGGAGCCTAGGAAATGGGACTTCAGTCTCAGCTTCATCACTAACTCTGAAACCTTGAACAAGCCATTTAGCTACTTTGCTAAGTGTCCTTATGGATAATAAGCTAAATGATGTGGGTGATGCATTAAAATGGAGTTAATACCAGATAGTAATCAGGCATTATTGTGAGTGAGGAGGTTCATCTTAACCTTAACACTGATTTCGTATACATGGATTACATGCAGATTACCTTCCAGGAGTTGTTGTTCAGTCGCCAAGTCATGTCTGACTCTTTGTGAGCCCATGGACTGTAGCACACCAGGCTTCTCTGTCCCTCACTATCTCCTGGAGTTTGCCCAACTTCCCTTCCAGGAGAGGGACATCCAAATGAAGGAGCCGAATCCCAGATCATTCTGGGATTGTGAGGGGTTGGCAAGTGATTCCAGGTTAGTTGGGTAAGGATTCTTGAAGGGTTTGTTTATTACTAATGGAGTGCTGAGAATGAGATGCTGCCATCATAGAGGTCAAGCTGAGCCAAGACCTGAAGGTAAGAGGCGAGAGAATTCTACAATGTGAGTGATAATGAGGTTGTATGTCCATTCATTCTCCAGTTACCTAGCAAGTTCCTACTGTGTGTCAAACAGGGATCAAGACAGACACAGTTGCTTCACTTTTGACATGTACTATCGAACAGGGAAATCGGGTTGTTGTTCAGTAGCTCAGTCGTGTTCGACTCTATGCGACTCCATGGACCGCAGCACACCAGGCTTCCCTGTCCTTCACCATCTTCCGGAGCTTGTTCAAACTCATGTCCATTGAATTGGTGATGCCATCCAACCATCTCGTCCTCTGTCGAACCCTTCTCCTGCCTTCAATCTTTCCCAGCATCAGGGTCTTTTCTAATGAGTCAGCTCTTTTCATCAGGTGGCCAAAGTATTGGAGCTTCAGCTTCAGCAACAGTCCTTCCAATGAATAGTCAGGATTTCCTTTAGGGAAATTGGGAGCTGTACAAATCATTAAACAACTAATTAATTGTATTTATTATAATAAATGATAGAAAGCAAAAGTGTACTGTGCAATGATGTATAGTATCAGGACCTCTTCTGATGTGTGTTGAGAGAGCCAGGAGCTGAGATCTAAGAACAAGGAGGAGCTGGCCAGGTGGGAGAAACCAGTGCAGCAGGAGTTTCATATGTGAAAACTGGAATGAGAATGGGTGTCTTCAGGAACCAGAAGAAGGCTCACAGCTTAGGTAAATGATTTTGGACTTTGTCCTTGGAGCCCTGGGGACATGGAGCATGGTTGAGTTTTGCAGTTTGGGCCTCTGTTAGATAAGTGTTGGTTATGCAGATGAAGAAAAGTGGGCAGATGTGAAAGGAATTTCAGAGGAAAGATTATTTGAATTGGGGACTGATTTTATGCAGAAGGGAATGAAAGGAGTGAAATGTCCAGGTAGACTTGGGGTTTCTGGGTGGACAGTGAGATCAACAACCAAAGGAGGTCCAGGCTTGGTGCTGGAGGATAGTCCCCTCAGATCGGATGCCGTAGGAGTGTGCTCTTGTGAGACGTTTAAATGGAGATGCCAAGGAGACATCCAAATGGTTTTCAGGATGGGGGTCTGTTTAGAGAGTCAGAGGTCTTTTGTGGAGTCAGAAGTCTTTAATGTATGATAGATTATAATCGTAACCGCCTCAGTAATGGGACTGGGAATAAAAGAGAGAGAAGAGGAAGGGGTCTATCTGATGGGAGTAGAAATAAAGTGAAAATCAGAAAGACAATAAAAGGCATTTACTTCAAACCTGAGATGAATAAATTCTTCCTTAATCAGATAGATTCTTGATCTGGGGGCTGCTATGCTTTTCTGAGGGATCCCAGGTGACCCAGTGGTAAAGAACCTGCCCGTCAATGCAAAAGATACAGGAGACGAGGGTTTGATCCCTGGGTCAGGAAGATCCCCTGGAGGAGGGACTGGAAACCCACTCCAGTATTCTTGCCTGGAGAATCCCACGGACAGAGGAACCTGGCAGGCTACAGACCATGGGGCCACAAAGGGTCAGACACGACTAAGTGGCTGAGCACACGGACGCAGTTTTCTGATCTGACTTAAATTATTTGGGAGTGGTCTCCTGTGGAGATGACCCATGACATTGGGCCTACTGGAAAGGGTGGTTTATTATTTTAAAAAAATATTTATTTACTTAATTATAGTTGAGTTATAATGTTGTATTAGTGTGAAGTGTACAGCAAAATGATTCAGTGATATATAAATTATGATATATGTAAATTGTAAATATATATACACTATATATTTATTTTTAGATTCTTTTCCATTATAGGTTATTACAAGATATTGAATATAGTTCCCTGTGGTAATCAGTAGGTTTTTGTTGTTTATTTTATATATAGTAGTACATATCTGTTTTTGTTGACTGTATAGAGTTTCTCCATCTTTGGCTGAAAGAATATAATCAATCTGATTTCGGTGTTGACCATCTGGTGATGTCCATGTGTAGAGTCTTCTCTTGTGTTGTTGGAAGAGGGTGTTTGCTATGACCAGTGCATTCTCTTGGCAAAACTCTATTAGTCTTTGCCCTGCTTCATTCCACATTCCAAGGCCAAATTTGCCTGTTACTCCACGTGTTTCTTAACTTCCTACTTTTGCATTCCAGTCCCCTATAATGAGAAGGACATCTTTTTTGGGTGTTAGTTCTAAAAGGTCTTGTAGGTCTTCATAAAACCGTTCAACTTCAGCTTCTTCAGCATTACTGGTTGGGGCATAGACTTGGATAACTGTGATATTGAATGGTTTGCCTTGGAGATGAACAGAGATCATTCTGTTGTTTTTGAGATTGCATCCAGGTACTGCATTTCAGACTCTTTTGTTGACCATGATGGCTACTCCATTTCTTCTGAGGGATTCCTGCCCGCAGTAGTAGATATAATGGTCATCTGAGTTAAATTCACCCATTCCAGTCCATTTTAGTTCGCTGATTCCTAGAATGTCAACGTTCACCCTTGCCATCTCTTGTTTGGTCACTTCCAATTTGCCTCGATTCATGGACCTGACATTCCAGGTTCCTGTGCAATATTGCTCTTTACAGCATCGGATCTTGCTTCTATCATCAGTCACATGCAGAACTGGGTATTGTTTTTGCTTTGGCTCCATCCCTTCATTCTTTCTGGAGTTATTTCTCCACTGACCTCCAGTAGCATATTGGGCACCTAATGACCTGGGGAGTTCCTCTTTTGGTATCCTATCATTTTGCCTTTTCATACTGTTCATGGGGCTCTCAAGGCAAGAATACTAAAGTGGCTTGGCATTCCCTTCTCCAGTGGACCACATGCCTCTTGAGAAATCTGTATGCAGGTCAGGAAGCAACAGTTAGAACTGGACATGGAACAACAGACTGGTTCCAAATAGGAAAAGGAGTACGTCAAGGCTGTATATTGTCACCCTGCTTATTTAACTTCTATGCAGAGTACATCATGAGAAACGCTGGACTGGAAGAAACACAAACTGGAATCAAGATTGCTGGGAGAAATATCAACAACCTCAGATATGCAGATGACACCACCCTTATGGCAGAAAGCAAAGAGGAGCTAAAAAGCCTCTTGATGAAAGTGAAAGAGGAAAGTGAAAAAGTTGGCTTAAAGCTCAACATTCAGAAAACGGAGATCATGGCATCTGGTCCCATCACTTCGTGGTAAATAGATGGGGAAACAGGGGAAACAGTGGAAACAGTGTCAGACTTTATTTTATGGGGCTCCAAAATCACTGCAGATGGTGACTTCAGCCATGAAATTCAAAGACGCTTACTCCTTGGAAGAAAAGTTATGACAAACCTAGATAGTATATTCAAAAGCAGAGACATTACTTTGCTGACTAAGGTCTGTCTGGTCAAGGCTATGGTTTTTCCAGTAGTCATGTATGGATGTGAGAGTTGGACTGTGAAGAAGGCTGAGCGCCGAAGAATTGACGCGTTTGAACTGTGGTGCTGGAGAAGACTCTTTGAGAGTCTCTTGGACTGCAAGGAGATCCAACCAGTCCATTCTGAAGGAGATCAGCCCTGGGATTTCTTTGGAAGGAATGATGCTAAAGCTGAAACTCCAGTATTTTGGCCACCTCATGGGAAGAGATGACTTATTGGAAAAGACTCTGATGCTGGGAGGGATTGGGGGCAGGAGGAGAAGGGGACGACCCAGGATGAGATGGCTGGATGGCATCACGGACTCAATGGACGTGGGTCTGGGTGAACTCCGGGAGATGGTGATGGACAGGGAGGCCTGACGTGCTGCGATTCATGGGGTCGCAAAGAGTCGAACACAACTGTGCGACTGAACTGAACTGAGTACATATCTGTAAATCCCCAATTCCTAATTTATCCCTTCCCCTCTTTCCTCTTGGTAACCATAAGTTTGTTTTGTATGTCTGTGAGTCGATTTTCGTTTTGTAAATAGTTCATTTGTACCTTTTTTTAAGACTCCATATTTGTTTTTCCCTATCTGACTTACTTCACTTAGTATGATACTCTCTAGGTCCATCCATGTTGCTGCAAATGGCAGTATTTCATTCCTTTTTAAGGCTTAGTAATATTCCATTATATATGCAGTATATGTACACACACACCCCACACCTTCTTTACCCATTCATGTGTCAATGGACACTTCGGTTGCTTTCACATCCTGGCTATTGTAAATAGTGTTGCTATGAACACTGGGGTGCGTGTGTCTGTTTGAATTAGAGTTTGTGTCTTTTATGAATATATAGCCAGGAGTGGGATTGCTGAATCATAAGGTAGCTCTATGGTTAGTTTTTTAAGCAACCTCCATCCTGTTTCCCATAGTGACTGTATGAATTTTTATTCTCAACAACAGTATAGGAGGGTTCCCTTTTCTGGACAGGGGTTGGTTTATTTTCCTTTGAACTTTTTGTGTGGCTATATCTTTACATTTAACATTCTCAACTGAAACTCAAATCTTAGTCTCCCTCAGAACTGCATTTCTTAGCTGACGCCTTATAACAAAAATAGTTCATTTGGTCACTTTTTCCCCCTGTCAAAATTGCTCTCAGAATGTGCTTCCCTTTATATATGTTATTTTTGCTTTACCCGTCTAAGAACAGCAACAATTTGTACTTTTTTATGTCAAGTTTTCTTAGTTTTTACTTTTCTAGGAGCTCTGTCTGGCTTGTATTTGTACATTTAATCAAAAATGGTACATTTAATTTGGCAATTGGAGCTTTTACTTAACAATTAGAAAATAATATGGATGATTTTTATGTAACATTAGAAAGTCACTATGCTCTAACAAAGACTTATCATCTCAGTTCTGTAAATTAACTCAGTGTATTCTAAAAACAGTATGTGATATACATATATATTTACTACTGCTTGAGTTTAAACTCCACAGAGGAAGGATTTTGTTAGCTTTGTCCACTATATATCTCAAGGTTGTAGGAAAACATCTGGCACATAGTAGGTGCTCAATAAATATTGTTTAATACAGATGACCCTTGAACAACATGGGGACTGGGATACCGACCATCCAGGCAGTCAAACATCCCCCTATAACCTTACATTTGACCCTCCAAGTCGTGGTTCACATCTGTGGACTCATCCAACTGCAGATCATGTAAAACTATAGTAAGTCTTTAGTGAAAAAACATCCACATATGAGCGGACCTACACAGTCCAAACCCATGTTGCTCAAGGGTCCACTGTAATTGACAAACCTGTGTGAGGAATACAGATAAAGTAGTCTGAGGAACAGCAGCATCTTTGCTCCATCTATTCTTCCAAATCGGTGAGCATCTTTATGACCATTACTTTGTTATGTGTGTGTGTATGTGTGCACACTGTAACACCATCAGTTGTTTTATTTGTTTATTTTTAACTTTTTGTTTTGTATTGGAGTATAGCCAATTAACAATGTTGTGATAGTTTCAGGTGGACAGTGGAGGGACTCAGCCATACATATAGATATATACATCTTCCCCAAATCTCCTCCCATCCAGGCTAACATTGAGCAGAGTTCCCTGTGCTGCACAGTAGGACCTTGTTGGTTATCCGTTTTAAATATAGCAGAGTGTACACATCAATCCCGAGCTCCCTTTTTCTTTCTCCCATTCTTCCCTGCTGGCAACAATGAGTTATGACCATTACTTTGAACTCTCAGTCAGCACCTAGGTCAGCACCTGACTGAATGCCAGACTCTCAGGCAGCAGCTCTTAAACTACGCAATAATAGACAGTCCTGTGGGACCACAAGCATAAACCCAGTTGGCTACCAGACCAGGTGGTTTGGAGGTGTCCCTTGGGTGACAGTCACAGAAATCAGTGCTCCAGAAGAGCACATAACCTCCTTTCTGGGAGACCCTGGTGGGCTGTAGTGAGGCAGTTGTTCAGTTCCTAAGTCGTGTCTGACTTTTTGTGACCCCATGGACTGCAGCACCCTAGGCTTCCCTGTCCTTTACCATCTCCTAGAGAGTGCTCAAACTCCTGTCTGCTGAGTCGGTGATGCTATCTAACCATCTCATCCTCTGCTCCCCTTCTCCTCCTGTCCTCAGTCTTTCCCAGCATCAGGGTCTCTTCCAATGAGTTCGCTCTTCGCATCAGGTAGTCAAAGTATTGGAGCTTCAGCACTGGAAGGCATTAGCCTTTCCAATGAATATTCAGGGTTGATTTCCTTTGGGATTGACTGGTTTGGTCTCCTTGCAGTCCAAGGAACTCTTAAGAGTCTTCTCCAATGCCACAGTTCAAAAGCATCAATTCTTCGGTGTTCACCCTTCTTTATGGTCCAATTCTTGTATCCAACTACGGGAAAAACCATAACTTTAACTATATGGACCCTTGTCGGCAAAGTGACGTCTCTGCTTTTTAATATGCTGTCTCATAGTGAGGCAGACGGAGAGTGAAAAGATGGGGTCCCCCAGATTACATTCCTGAGTGCCCCTCTGTAGCATCCAAGTGTGTGCCAACCTGAAACCTGCCTTTCAAGTTGAAGCTCCATAACAAGCAAATAGGCCTCTTTCACAGAGAGACTTTGGGGAGAGGATGTATTTTGGTCTGCTGTCTGTGTGGTGTCCTGAGTGGGCAGCCTGCCAAGAACTGTCTCTCTGATTGTTACAGTCCCATAGGACCATCGAGGACAGCCTCCCTTGTCGCTAGAGTGAGGTGTTCCAGGGATTTCCCTGGGTGGAAGCTGCAAAAACCAGGACACTTGGTGTAAAAGCTGAAACACTGGACCTAAAAACCAGGGCACCAGACGTGTGTAAAAGCTCCTCTCTGGGAGACAGTGGTGCTGTGGAGTGGTGGAGAGTGCAAGAATGATACCTTCCAAGGGAAAAGAAAAAAAATCAATATGGCTTTACCTAGAGAGAGAGTGCTGAAACGTGCCCGCCAGGATCCCAACAGGCCCCAGCCCCTCAGGCTGATGCTATAAGATTTGCAAATGAATCTCTTTGGTGTAAAGTCTGTTTGTTTCTTGAACAGTTGCTTTTGCACTGGACCCTGGTGAGTGAGTCTGTGCCCTTAGAGAGGCCTTTCTCAGTTCACTACAGCACTTCAAGTCTTGTGGATGTGAGCCTCGTTAATTTTCAAAGCCAAATAGTTAGGAGGTTCGTCTCTCAGCAGTAGGTCTTAAATATGGGGTATGAACCCCTCTCTCCTCAGGGGGACGCTCTGGCTTTGTGAGTTCCCATCAGGATTGCAGGTCGCTGCCCTGGGGTAGGGTTTACGGCAGTGTCCCGGCTCAGCCTCTCCTGCTCACTTTGATGTGGCTCCTTTCTTGTTTGTAGACATGAAGCCCCTGCACAGCTGGTTTTAAGGTCTTTTTCAGAGGAAATTGTTCTATTCAGTGTGTCCGGGGGAGGAGGTGAGTTCAGGATCTTCCTACGTTGCCACCTTGGCCGGCCTCCCCTCCATATTGTATTTGCTTCAGTTAGGAAATTCTCCCTGCTGTGGCAATGGGGAACTAGTGATTGACTGAATTTTATGAATTTTATACTTTTTTGTTGTTGTTGTTAAGAGTGTTTGGTTTGTTTTTGCTTTCTGATCCTTGTGGAGTTGGTACTCCCTATTGATTTACTTATTCAATTAGCTTGTGCTAAGTTGCTTCAGTTGTATCCGAATCTAGGTGACCCTATGGACTATAGCCCACCAGGTTCCTCTTTCCTTGGGATTCTCCAGGCAAGAATACTGGAGTGGGTTGCCATGCCTTCCTCCAGGGGACCTTCCTGACTAAAGGAGCAGGTAGAAATTTCAGGCTAAAAATTTAGATATATAAGAAATAATACGTTTATTTTAAAAGTTGAATTAAATTTGACTTGCACATCTCATCTTCTGAGTGTAATCTCAGTTATTCTTGAGGTTCCTTTCCTTCTCAGGGTTGCACTGGAATTGAGGAGGCTTATGGCTAAAGTACTTGGAATACGGGCAGAAAGTCTCTAATTATAAAACAGTAGAACCTGGACCTGGATGCAGGGTCCAGACTTCCAAGCTGTACTGCACATATGCTTGACCACATCCTCAGAGCATTGTTATCTGGGGGTGGCCAGGTCCTCCTCTCTCTGTGTCTCCCACCCAGCCTAACTTGTGCTGACCATGGTGGACAACTCTTGAAGCAACCAACCAGTGAACCTCAGTGCTTAACATAATAAATGGTTAGACTGGTTGGATCTCCTTACAGTCCAAGACCCTCACAAGAGTCTTCTCCAACACCACAGTTCAAAAGCATTAATTCTTCGTGCTCAGCTTTCTTTATAGTCCAACTCTCACATCCATATATGACTACTGGAGAAACCATAGCTTTGACTAGGTGGATTTTTGTTGGCAAAGTAATGTCTCTGCTTTTTAATATGCTGTCTAGGTTGGCCATAGCTTTTCTTCCAAGGAGTAAGCATCTTTTAATTTCGTGGCTGCAATCACCATCTGCAGTGAGTTTAGAGCCCCCCAAAATAAAGCCTCTCACTGTTTCCATTGTTTCCCCATCTATTTACCATGAAGTGATGGGACCAGATACCATGATTTTAGTTTTCTGAATGTTGAGCTTTAAGCCAACTTTTTCACTCTGCTCTTTCACTTTCATCAAGAGGCTCTTTAGTCCTTCACTTTCTGCCATAAGGGTAGCATCATCTGCATATCTGAGGTTACTGATATTTCTCCCAGCAATCTTGATTCCCGCTTGTTCTTCATCTAGCCTAGCTAGCATTTCTCTTGATGTACTCTACCTATAAGTTAAATAAATAGGGTGACAATATACAGCCTTGACGTACTCCTTTCCCAGTTTGGAACCAGTCTGTTGTTCCATGTCCAGTTCTAACTGTTGCTTCCTGACTTGCATACAGGTTTCTCAAGAGGCAAGTCAGGTGGTCTGGTATTCCCATCTCTTTCAGAATTTTCCACAATTTATTGTGATCCACATAGTCAAAGGCTTTGGCATAGTCAATAAAGCAGAAGTAGATGTTTTGCTGGAACTCTTGTGCTTTTTCAATGATCCCATGGATATTGGCAATTTGATCTCTGGTTCCTCTGCCTTTTCTAAATCCAGCTTGAACTCTGGAAGTTCATGGTTCACATACTGTTGAAGACTGGCTTGGAGAATTTTGAGCATTACTTTGCTAGCGTATTAGATGAGTGCAATTGTGTGGTAGTTTGAGCATTCTTTGGCATTGCCTTTCTTTGGGATTGGAGTGAAACTTGACCTTTTCCAGTCCTGTGGCCACTGCTGAGTTTTCTGAATTTGCTGACATATTGAGTACAGCCATTTCACAGCGTCATCTTTCATGATTTGAAACAGCTCAATTGGAATTCCATCACCTCCACTAGCTTTGCTCGTAGTGATGTTTTCTAAGGCCCACTTGACTTCACATTCCAGGATGTCTGGCTCTAGGTGAGTGATCACACCATCGTGATTATCTGGATCATGAAGATCTTTTTTGAATAGTTCTGTGTATTCTTGCCACTTCTTCTTAATATCTTCTGCTTCTGTTAGGTCCATACCATTTCTGTCCTTTATCGAGCCCATCTTTGCATGAAATGTTCCCTTGGTATCTCCAATTTTCTTGAAGAGATCTCTAGTCTTTCCCATTCTGTTGTTTCCCTCTATTTCTTTGTGTTCATCACTGAGGAAGCCTTTCTTATCTCTCATTGCTATTCTTTGGAACTCTGCGTTCAAATAGGTATATCTTTCCTTTTTTCCATTGCCTTTTACTTCTCTTCTTTTCTCAGCTGTTTGTAAGGCCTCCTCAGACAACCATTTGCCTTTTGGCATTTGTTTTTCTTGGGAATGGTCTCGATCACTGCCTCGTGTACAATGTCATGAACCTCCATCCATAGTTATTCAGGCACTCTGTTTATCAGTTCTAATCCCTTGACTCTATTTGTCACTTACACTGTAATCATAAGGGATTTGATGTAGGTCATACCTGAATGGTCTAGTTGTTTTCCATACTTTCTTCAATTTAAGTCTGAATTTGACAATAAGAAGTTCATGATCTGAGGCACAGTCAGCTCCCAGTCTTGTTTTTGCTGACTGTATAGAGCTTCTCCATCTTTGGGTGCAAAGAATATAATCAATCTGATTTTGGTGTTGACCATCTGGTGATGTCCATGTGTAGAGTCTTCTCTCGTGTTATTGGAAGCAGGTGTTTGCTATGACCAGTGTGTTCTCTTGGCAAAACTCTGTTAGCTTTTGCCTTGCTTCATTTTGTACTCCAAGGCCAAATTTGCCTAAGACTCCAGGTATTTCTTGACTTCCTACTTTTGTATTCCCCTATAATGAAAAGGATCTCTTTTTTTGGGTGTTAGTTCTAGAAGGTCTTGTATGTCTTCATAGACCCATTCAACTTCAGCTTCTTCAGCATTACTGGTCAGGGCATAGACTTGGATTACCATGATATTGAATGGTTTGCCTTGGAAACAAACAGAGATCATTCTGTCATTTTTGAGACTGCATCCAATTACTGCATTTTGGACTCTCTTGTTGACTGTGAAAGCTACTCCATTTCTTCAAAGGGATTCTTGCCCACAGTAGTAGATATAATGGTCATCTGAATTAAATTCACCCATTCTAGTCCATTTTAGTTCACTAATTACTAAGATGTCGATGTTCACTCTTGCCATCTCCTATTTGACCACTTCCAATTTGCCTTGATTCATTGACCTAACATTCCAGGTTCCAATGCAATATTGTTCTTTACAGCATCAGACTTTGCTTCCATCACCAGTCACATCCACAGCTGGGTGTTGTTTTTGCTTTGGCTCTGTCTCTCCTTTCTTTCTGGAGTTATTTCTCCAGTGATCTCCAATAGCATATTGGGCACCTACCGACCTGGGGAGTTCATCTTTCAATGTCCTATCTTTTTGCCTTTTCATACTGTTCATGGGATACATGGTAGACCACAGAATTAGTTCTCATGTGAGTCTTTGGGTGAAAGAGTGGAAGATAAAGCCAATTGTGTAGAACAGGAGTGATAACACTGGAAGACTGGAAATGTAACTGTAATTCACAAGAAGGGAGCAAATGTGGAGCATGCGATGAAAAGGATTCTGGCATTGGGAAGCCAGATGGCAAATAGTGTTATTAGACTATGAAAGATAGAAGGAAAAACAGGCCCCATTTAATATGAAAGGGGAAGTCTGTTTGCTAGCCATGATTTGCTTCCGGTCTCTATTCTCCACTCCCTCTTTCACTGGGCCCCTGCTTCCTGCTGCAGGATTGTGAGGTGTGTTAAGACAACAATATCTGGAATGAGGTCTTGAGCTACAAAGTTCTCAGTAAAGAGAATGTACAACTGATACTGCCTAGTCTGCTTAAACGGTGCATGTTTAACTTTTTGAATATGGTTTGCATTATTTCAAAATTCAAAAATGCCCATGTCCTATGGTATCTGGAGGCAGTTGTGGTGATTTAGAAATATAACCCCTACTGGTACTTTACTAGATTCTCTTCTTGGAAATTATGTCAAGGTCATAAATGGACAATTGGTATCTGTGTGTGTGTGTTTGAGCTGATTCTGTATCACTTAAAAGTACACAGTTGAAGGATAAGAAAAAGTCATAGCAGAGTTAAATGTTTGAATTACATGGTATTTTTCTTTCAGAGATACTTGATCCGAGTTAATCCTGACATGGTCTGAAGATTTAGATTTAGATTTATTTTTTGTTTTAAAATGGCTTCATGTGTTTCCCTGTCATTTTAGGTGCCCCAGAATTGATGTGCTGGAAAGAAGCAGAAATAGAAATAGGTAATGACCCAGGGTTTGCACAGTTGAGGGGAAAACTCACAGCATGGGCTCATTTCTCGATGTGGGTTAGGACCGGGCAGCAGTTTGGGGGAGGTTTGATGGGTTCAGAAAACAATATCATTTTATCATTTTAGTTTCTAGAATCAGAAAGATTTCTTTCAGTCGTCAGGAGTCCTCCTTTAAAATGCAAGTAAATCAGAGCCAGGCCATGACCACCCAATGCGTACATTGTACGTTAGCTTTTCTGCTGGAACTAGTGGAAATGGGCTGAAGGGTCGATGTGCAGGGGCCGATGGACAGCGGTAAGGCTTGCAGGAGGTCCGAGCGGGATGGGACATGGTGCTGACGGGACTGAGGGAAGGACATCAAAGACAAGCGTTAGGCCGAATGCCTCCTTCATAACTTGACTTCCTTTGTGAAATGTGGTGCTTCGATTGAAGACTTTACTCCACTATTTTAACTTAAATTTGTGTGTTTTGCACTGATGACTTGCGGTGCGAAAGCTCATGTTGCTTTCTCAGAGTCCGAGAAAAAAATGAGGTGGCATTCCTTTTCAGAGATGGCCCACAGTCCAGGTTAACCTGTGGACATCTGCCTTTCTCACTGCTGATTTTCCCTCTCCTCCCTAACCATGTCTTGAAAGGAAATGGTGTTCTGTTAAAACTATTTCACACTTGTAATTAAATGGCTGTTTATGTAATTAGTGGCTGCCTCCTAGGCTGTGCCCCAGGCCTCACAAGCCAGAACTCTGTCTTGTTTGTGGTGTGTCCTGCAGGTCCAGCACCATGCCACTCAGAGTAGGGGCGCCATGAAGGTTCTGGAGCGACTGAACAGAGCTCTGATTAACTGCAAAGTGATAGTAGAGACACAAACTTTCTCTTACCTTAGGTAGAAAATTTCAATTGGTCTTTTTTTTTTTTTTTAAGTATTTATTTATTTGGCTGCATTGGGTCTTAGCTGCGGAATGCAGGGTCTTCAGTTGTGGCGTATGAACTCTCAGTTGCAGCACGTGGGATCTAGTTCCCTGAGCAGGGATGGAACTTGGGCTTTTGGGTGCACAGAGTCTTAGCCACTGGACCACCAGGGAAGTTCCTGCTTCAGTTGATCTTCTAAATAAATAAGGTCCTAGGAATCGAGAACCCAATACAGAAAATACATTTTAGGAAGAGTCAGTGAGGAGGGAGCTGTCCTTGGGGAGAGAATTTTTTCTGGTTCAGTGTCTTCGTGACACTCTCATTCCAGAACACACAAGCGGCCATGTTTTGGACTTCTGTGGGGAGCCTGCATTTTAATCATTTTAGTATTTATTGGCCTCATGGTCAGAGGAAAAGGAAGTGTGAAGAAAAACGACTCATTTTACTACTTGTTAGCAACTGTATGTTGAGTCAGGAAGGTGAAACTAAGACCTCAAAGAATTTGGGTGGGTTTTTGAAGGACTGTTCGTCTCCTCTTAAATTATTGAGTCATATATAGTTATAAAATTGTATATAGTTATAAAGTTATTATTAAAAACTGCCAAGAAAACCCCCCAAATCCTATCTGCTTGGAAATATGTTAGGGTGTAACTGTGCTAGATGTTTGGTAGGGCTGGGAGGACAGTGGTGATATTCATAATATTGGTGCTGCAATAGGTAACTCCCATACTGCAAGAAGAGTTTACCATTGGAGATTAGGTCCTGGAAGGGAAGATGCAGGTGATGGGTGTAAAAGGCTGAACATTACTGGTGGGACTATAAATTGGAACAGCCACTATGGAGGTTCCCTAAAAAACTGAAAATAGAGCTACCATATGATCGAGCCATCCCACTCCTGGGCATATATCTGGAGAAAACTGTAATTGAAAACATACACGCACCCTAATATTCATAGCAGCACCATTTACTATAGCCAGGACATGGCCCAACCTAAATGTCCATCAACAGAGGAACGGATAATGACGATGTGGTACATACATACAGTGGAATACTACTCAGCCATAAATAAAGAATAGAGTGCTGTCTGAAGCAACATAGATAGACCTGGAGATTGTCCTATCGAATGAAGCAAGTCAGAGAAGGACAAATACCATGTGATGTCACTTACATGTGGCATCTAAAAAAAAAAAAATGGTGCAAATGAACTTGTTTATAAATGAAATAGAGTCACACATGTAGAAAATAATCTTATGGCTATCAAGGGGGAAGAGGAGGAGGGATAAATTGGGAGGCTGTGATTGACATAGGCACACAACTAAAATAGGTAACTTTAAAATAGATAACTAAGAAGGACCTACTATATAGCATAACGGTACTCTGCTCAATACTCTGTAATGACCTATATGGAAAAAGAAAGTAAAAAAAAGTGGGTGTGTACACAGTATATGTATAATTGATTCACTTTGTGTACCTCAGAAAGTAAAACAACATTGTAAATCAACCATACGCCAATAAAAAATTAAAAAACCCCCAAACAAACAAAAAACAAAAGGCTCATTGCCTCTGCTTTTGGCGCTATCCTTTTGATGACAGTAAAGGCCTCAGCTTTATATTTATGCCTTTGAAATGGAGGAGTAACCTCTCAAAGGTTTGATGGGAACATTCTTTGGGGATCTGCCAGTAGCTGGGACAGGGGCTTGAGTGGTTCCTGGAACTGTTCACATCCCCACCCCACCCACTGTCACTCTGTCCCCGCCCCCTCACGACCCCAAGGAAACAGGAAGCTGCAGATGGCCTTCGCTGGGAGGTGGTGCCTGTGTATGGGGCGGTGGAAATACAGGGACGGATATGAAAAAAAAAAAGCCTCACTGATTCACATCAGGGCAAAGTAATGTGACTTTTCAGATTAGCAGATTGAAATCTGTTGCCTCGGCTCAGCATTTCTATTTTGGGTCTGGAGAACATCTTTCCAACTGTTTCTTTCTTCTTTTTCACTCCCCCTTTCAGGCCTCCAAGCCCCTTCTGCTTTTTAGCTTTTGCATTTTTCCAGTGCTGTGGAGTTTCTTGCCTGGGGTTTCTCAGTTGCCTGGGATGAGAAGAATTATTGAACCTGATATTTTATCATAGGCTGGACTCCATTACAAGAATCTCAGATTGAAGCAGGCTGGGTTCTCCATACTGAGTGAATGCAAGACTAAATTGAGGATACACATACCAAAAAGAACAAAGCACCAAAGAATGAAGCATGAAATTCTATTAAGAGACTAACTCCATTGTGGGCACTTCGCAAGAGCACTCCCACTGACACCACAGAACTTTGCTGCTGCTGCTGCCAAGTTGCCTCAGTCGTGTCCGACGCTGTGCAACCCCATAGACGGCAGCCCACTAGGCTCCCCTGTCCCTGGGATTCTCCAGGCAAGAACACTGGAGTGGGTTGCCATTTCCTTCTCCAATGCATGAAAGTGAAAAGTGAAAGGGAAGTCGCTCAGTCATGTCTGACTCTTAGTGACCTCATGGACTGCAGCCTACCAGGCTCCTCCATCCATGAGATTCTCCAGGCAAGAGGACTGGAGTGGGGGGCCATTGCCTTCTCCACATAACTTTGCACATTGGCTCAGACATCCATGACAGAAAGTTTGGGTTCCCGTGTGGTATATAATTTTTGTGCATTTCATATCATCAATACAACAGAAACTGTTTAGTTGCTATAGACAATGATTATCTGTATCATATATATATATATGTATTTATATACACACATATGTACATCACATATGTGTGTATATATGTACACAGATATGTGATATACATACATACATAAATAAACACATGCCTACATACACATATACATAGAGACACACACATTCATAAATGTATTTTCCCTTCTCTGTGCCTCTGCTGGCTTGAGCAGCTGTGCAGGTGTTTGGCAATTTACTGGGATGGGACAACTGAGAGAAATGAAATCCAAGAATTCTTGAATTGCATCTCATGACCAATGAAGTATTGGCTCTTTCTAGTATTTCAAGTAAGGGGTAAAGAAATTGGATATTTAGAATTGTTTTTAATTTTGATATTTTATTTCTAAGGAACACTAATATTTACAAAACTCCTTATCTTTTCCTTTTCGTTCCTTTTGCTCTTAAGGGACAACTTTGTTAACTTTGCTAAGTTAAAATACTGTAGGATTAATCTCTTAAATATATCTGTCTATTAACTTGTACTGAGTGATTTTTGATTTAGCTTTTCCTTTAATTGGTTAGTTACAGTATTACTGACTTAAGCAATGTTGAAGTTTCTGTTTCAGTTCCCATCTGTAAGTCACAATTAATGAAAAGCCTTTGCTCTTCAAATGCATCATCATTTTGTAGGAGGGTGTTTATACATTCTCCCTTTGATCTATTTTTAGACATAAAATTGAAACTAATAAATATTCTCATGTCATCCAGAAGTAAGAAGGTAACTTCAGCATTGTCTTAATATCTATTACATTTTATTGTGTCTCTCAGATAGATTCTTGGAACAGTACTTGACACAGAGGAGTTGGTATATCAATGTTTGCGATGATGATGGTGGTGATGATGATAGTGATATTCCAGAAATGTCTGTGTATATCCTGAGATTGATCGAGTAATTGATTTAGACATCTAGCATCATGAACAGATTCACTGAGCAAGTACTCCATGTAGGCGCTGTGCTTGACCCAGAGGTTTTGGAGGTCAGTAAGATTTAGTCCCTATCCCGAAGTGTTAGTTGCTCAGTTGTGTCCGACTCTTTGTGACCCCGTGGACTGTAGCCCACCAGGCTCCTCTATGCATGGAATTCTCCAGGCAAGAATACTGGAGTGGGTAGCCATTCTCTTCTCCAGGAGATCTTCCTGACCCAGGGATTGAACCTGGGTCTCCTGCACTGAAGGCAGATTGTTTACCGTCTGAGCCACCAGGGAAGTCCATCCATATCCCGAAGGGGCCCTCTGTTGGTGGAATGCTGTTTTTGACCTGCATCAACTGTAGAAGTAGAAATGGCTTGACAGATGAAGAGAGAACAGTGTTCACACAGAGAGTGGAAGAATATACAGTGGTTCAGCAGATGTTAGTTGTATTTTGAAGGCTTGAGCCTAGTTGTGCCATGGAGATGTGGGAGCCACCCACTGGTTCTCCCTCAGTCCTCCTTGTCCCAGTGGCACGTGTTTGAGGGGTCTGGGTTGGGCTAGAGGATCATAAACGTGTCTCACATGAGTCTCTAGGGACTTGCCCTGCACCCTGGCAGTGTGGGGGAGTGACCTTCGTCAGTCTCCTCTCCTCTCGATTCAAGATGCTCAGAGTTCTGGAGTTGGAGGTTGGAAGACAAAGGGTTAACCCCAGGGTTGCTGCAGCTGAATATACAGCATAAAAGCAACTGAGGATGAGATCACTTCTGTTTTGGGAACCTAAAGGCAAACACAGTTGCATTTGTTCGTGTAATCATGGCCTTGTTTGAGGTTGTTTATGTTTGGAAAGTCATGTTGGAATATTTATCAGTTGGGGTAAAGAAACCAACCCTGGCTACTTAGGCCAGAAAGGATTCCACTGGAAGGCTATCAGGCAGCTCTTAGAATTGAAGGAAAGGGATGAAATACGTGACCTAGCCTCAGAAAGGAAGTTGGACAGTTCTAAGTTTCTAAATATTGGGTAACTGAGGGATGGTCTTTTCAGGACTTGCATTGGGATGAATCAACAGCAGTCATTTTCCATCCTGACATTCTTTCCCTGGAGATTCAAATTCCTGGAAGAGCGAGTTGGCTGGGTCATTCTGCCCATCCATTTATCAGAAGGTTGAGACTGGAAGGAGCTAGGGGGTTCATCTTGGTGGATGCTGGGAAGGCAGACACTGACAGATATCCACTCCTGCCATGAAACGATGGTATAGTTCTCAGGCCTCCCACTTCCCAATATTTCTGGTCTATTTAGTCATAGGTAGTCTGTGAAGAAACCTTTTGATCTTTTAGTGCATGGCTTGGGCATGCTGGTAACTCTGAATGAGCAACAGGAGGTGATGGACCTATGGTCCAGGAGGTGATGGGTGGACCTATGGACCCCAGAGTGGGAGGTTGCACATAAGTGGCTTCATGATGCACTATGGTTCGGAAGCCATAGAGTGGAGACAGTGGGCAGGCTCAGTGTTTCTCTAATGGAGGTCTGCATTTCCCTGGAGGACTCTCAAAGAGAACTTCAAAAATGGAAAGTTTCATTTCAATAATAATTTTAAATATTGGTCCCTTTATCTACTTATTCTGGATCAGCTGATGATACGTAACACCACAAGTGCTGAGTTCTTTCTGTATTCATTTTTGGGGCATTGGGTTTTCTGAAGCTCTGGCTCTGATAGAAATTCATTAACTGTCATGGTCTAACGAGAGAAAAATAGAAGCAGGCTTAATATAAAAATAATCTTTGCGTCAAGTGCAGACCAAATGATATCACAGAGTGCTGTTTTTAGAAGAGAGAGAAATGTTTGGGGAATGGTGTTTTCATACGGCAAGTAGCAGCACAGGCGTGATGAATGCAAGGGAAATGGGGCCGTAGCCATTAGCACCGCGGGCAAATTGAAAGCAGCAATTTAGTGTCAACGAAACAACCTAATCCTTTACATGCACTAATGGTATTTTGAATTTTATTGGCTTTGCAGTTTTGTCTGAGTTTAATTTGTCCATTTATTTTTATAGTGGTATGAGATTGCCAGCATAAGAGATAGATCTACACTTACAAATGTAAAGTCTTTTTATATATTTAAGTTTATCTATTTAAGCAAATTAAAATAAAAAATAGCTTTGGTCAACTCTGGAGGTCCTAGAGGCATTTTGTTTCTTTAAAAGGAAAAGTCTCTTATTCAGGTTTTGGAAATGCTGGTCTGTGGGGGACACTTGCCCCCCAGCCCATCCCATCTCCATAGGAGACATACACTTCCCCACCCCAGGGGTGCTGGGTGTGGTCATGCCACTTGCTTTAGCCAGAAAGCAGAGGCTTGAAAGGAGCTGGTGTTTCAGTTTGGCCTCTTCTTTTCCTATTGTTCTCTGGGAGAGGATAATGACTTAGGTGCTGTTGGTCGGAAGAGAATGAAAGATGTGTGGAGTGGACTGGAATTCAGCTGAGCCCAGCCCAGGTTAGCTGAACTCTAGCCAACCAACAGATGTATCAGCAAAAGAGAAATTGTTGCTTCTTGCTTACTGAGAGAATAATTGCTTATTATTGTATGATATTCCGAGGTGGTTTGCAACACAGTTTTATAATACTGATAACTGATTGATATGGTCTAGCACATTGGTTAGTTAGCACTAGAGTGTATATGTTTGGGTTTAAAAAAAATTATTTATTTGTTTTAATTGGAGGATGATTACTTTACAATATTGTGATGGTCTCTGCCATACATCAACATGAATCGGCCATAGGCATACACGGGTCCCCTCCCCTCTAAACCCCTCTCCCGCCTTCCTCCCTGTCCCTTCCTTCCAGGTTGTCACAGAGCACCAGCTTTGGGTTCCCTGCGTCATACATCAAACTCTCAGGGGCTATCTATTTTACATATCGTAATGTATATGTTTCAATGCTGTTCTTTCAAATTATCCCACCCTCTCCTTCTCCCACTGCATCCAAAAGTCTGTTTTTTATGTCTGTGTCTCCTTCGCTGCCCTGCACATCGGATTGTTGTCAGTACTGTCTTTCTAGATTCTATGCATATAATACTCTTGGATTTTAATGAACACTATGTACCAGTTACTGCTGTGGGTACTGTGGCTATGGAAGTCTTCAAAAAACAGACCAAGTCTCAGCCCTTAGGGGGTGCCTATTCTAGTGGATGTCCAATAATTTTTCTCAACTATTTATGGATCTGATAAATGCTTTGTTTTTTCCCTTTTCCAGCAAGGCAAACTAACATTGCACTGACATGTTTGCAAAGTGACCATTATCTGGATAGAGGGGATTTTGTCTACCTGTGTGGTCTTATCTGCATATATATGCCATATATTGAACAGAAAAGTCAGGGAATAACTTGACTACTTGATGTTGCCACCATTATCATCAAAACTGCCTTTGTTAAGGCATTTGCTTCTCTTGACTCATGGCCAGAAATGTTTAGAAAAGAATATAAAAATAGATGGAAAAATAAGAGCATCATCACTTTGTCTACCAATTTTGCTCTTGCTTGATTTTACTTCATACCAAGTTTTGACTGGGTTCCATAACTAAAAATAATCCCCCTGCGTACGTGAAATTTCACCAGGGTAAATGGCTGTGTGTGTGCTTATATTTATGCATGTCTGAAAATTCTGCCGACTGCAGAGGTCTGTGGTGGCTGGTCTGGAATGAAAACATCATCCTGGGAAGGGAATTTGAATGTAATGTTGAATACATTTAAAAATATTATTCAAATGATGGAAAAGTTCAGTTTTATGACTTTGGAGACTATTGGGAATCAGTAGCAAAAATTCACATTTCTTGTTTCATGGAGAGCAGAGCTGAAATGCAGCTGTATGTATTAAATTCTCAGAGGCCTTAAAGCTGAAAGGCCCATTTTGGGTGGGTTTAACTCTAGAAATGTAAGGCTTGCCTGTCGAGGTTAGCCCTTGATTTTGTTGTTGCTGATGTTCAGTTGCTAAGTCATGTCCAGCTCTTTTGTGACCCCATGGACTGCAGCACACCATGTCTCCCTGTCCTCCGCTACCTCCTGGAGTTTGCTCAAGTTCATGTCCATTAAATTGGTGATGCTATCTAGCTATCTCATCCTCTCCACCTAGATAGATAGTAGCAAATACCAGGCAGTTTGAAAAATAACTAGTTCCACTTGGAATGTGGTGAAGTTTGATGTTTTTTGCTTTGATGTTCAATTCCCTTTTGTCTAGGTCTCAAATGTCAGTTGTCTAGGGCGGGGTAACCCTATTGACAGACATGGAGTACTTGGATGTCCATCAGAGCGTGAAAGGTCTTTCTCCCTCCATCCTGGGGATCCATTGGTAGGTGAAAGTCTAGTTTACTGAGAGAAGCTGGCTTCCCTCTCTGTCCATTCTATAGGTAGTCATACTCTTGGCTAAACTTAACTCACCATAATCTTTGGGGTGGTGTTCCTTGCACTTTCTTAGAACCTCTGTTTTGTCTTTCTGGAGGAAGTAAGGAGGGAATGGTTTGCAAGCATGCGGAGTGTATTACTGGGGTATTTTTTCCAGCCATTTAGATATAATGCTTTATTTCTAGGTTAAGACATGAATGATTTCCTCCTGATTGAGTTAAGCCTCAGGACATAGATGCCTAATTGTAACGTGATCTCATAGGATCTGCTCTCAAGGCTGTTGAGTTTTCCCGGTTCTCTGGCGACCTGCCATTTCCCAGGGCCTGGACACTTTGGTTTGTGTTCATGATCAGGCTCTGGATTTCCATCAAGGTGTTGCAATGACTGGAGGGAAGCATTAAGTGCTAAAGTAACTGAACCTGAATTGAGAGTCTGGTTTCGTAAGAAAGACCTCCATGTGCTTGGTTGGGAAAGTTTATTTACCTAAACTCCCCTCCAACAAGGCCTAGGCCAAGTGATACTGGCCAGTGCCTGGACTTGGAAGTGAGGTCTCCTAAGACTGACTGTCAGAGAAAGGGTTGGAACCAGAGGTCTGGGGTGAGCCTTGTCCTGGAGCAGTGGTTCCCAAAGTGTGTTCTCTGACCAGCATCTTCGGTATTGCTGGGAACTTATTAGAAACATCACGGCCCAACTCCAGACCTGCTGATTCAGACACCCTGGGGATGGAGCTCCAGACAGATTGTTCTAACAAGCCCTCTGGGGACCCTAAATTGAAGAATCACAGCCCTAAAAAGAGCATCAGGGATCCCAAATCTGTCACTCAGGGTTGGAGGGGGGCCATCCAGGGCTCATCATGAAAAAGATTTCCCCTGAAATCGGTTAACACATTTAGCAGAATAGTCACTTTTTAAAATATGGCAGTTAAAAAAAAATTTACTTATTTATCGGCTGGGCTGGGTTTTCATCGCTGTGCGCAGTGACGGCTTTCTCTAGGTGTGGTGCATGGGCTTCTCATTGCGGTGACTTCCCTTGTTCCAGAGCATGAGCTCTAGGGAGCATGGGCTTCAGTAGCTTTGGCTTGCAGGTTCTAGAGTGCAGGCTCAGGGGTTGTGGTGCACATGCTTAGTTGCTCTGAGGCATGTGGTAGACCAGGGATCGAACCCATATTTCCTGCATTGGCAGGCGGATTCTTAGCCAGTGGACCACCAGGGAAGTCCCAGAATGGTCGCTTCTAAGAGATCACTTAATACTCATTCATTTATTCCCCCAAGTGTTACACTAGCATGTCAGTGATTCATGTTAGAGAAATTGGTGTTAAAACCATATTTTGATATTTTACTTGTAGGTTTACACATTTTTGTAGCCTGATTTATTTTCATGTTTGCCCTGAATTCTTTTAGAACTCAAGTCTATGACTTCAGTTTTTTAAACACTCGTTCAGTCACTCATCCATTCACTCAAATACCATGGAGCCCCTGTTATATATTAGAGCTCATATTCCGTTGTCGAGAATAGGTAACGTGGGGATGTGATGTCTAACATAAATCACAACATGCCCAGTTGAAGTGAATATGAAGAAACTTGGGAGCAAAGAGGGTGGAGTGGCCCACAGGACCTGAAGGAAGGATGGCCTTTGGGAAGTTCTCACAGGGAAGGCAGTATTTGAACAGAGACCCAAAGGAACGAAACATTTACCAGGGGGTCAAGACAGGTAAGAATATTCTGGGTGGAGAGAATACACATGGGTCTGTATCTGCTATAAGAAATTACCAGAAAGTTGGTAGCTTAAGCCATACAAAATGATTTATTATGCTGTAGATCAGAAGTCTGACATGGGCTAAAATCAAGGTGTTGGCAGTATCCACTTCTCTCTGGAGGCTCCTAGGGGACAATGTGTATCTGTGTCTTCTCTGCTTGTATTTCTTGGTGTGTGGCATCCTTCTTCCGTCTTCAGAGACAGGTATGGTAGATGGTATCCTTCCCATGTTGCCACCTATCTGTGTGTTTGCACTCATATAATTAAATTGGACCTACCTGAAAAATCTAGGATCAGATACCCAGCTCAGGGTCGCTAACCTTATTACATCTGCAAGACCCTTTGCCATGTCAAGTAACAGTCTCATGTCCCGAGGATTAGAGCATCTTCAGAGTCCATTGTTCTGCCCACCCAGGGCGCAGCATGGATGCCTGAGTGTGGAGACTATTTTAGAAAGAATAAGAAAACCCAGTGTAGTTGCTCTATGTCCAGGAGTGAGGGAGAAAGTGCTTTTGAGAATGGGAATGAAAACATGTGTGTGGCAGGATGAACCAGAGATGCTTTCAGCAGAGGCCCGAGTTTAAAAAGTTTTAGTGACTGAGTTAATTCAGTCCCTACTATTTTACAAAAAAAGAATTCCTTTCTTTGTAAAAGAAAAAATGGATATTGGCTACACGATCAAAAAGAAGTAGGTAGACAAATTACATTTCTTCTTTTTCTAGTTTTTCTTACTTATCTGTCTCACCCACCAGAAATTTATTAGGTAAGCCACTGTGAATCACAGGAGTTTTGGTACGATATATTTGCTCTCCAGTGAAAACTAGCATTACATTGCTAGCTATAGTTTTTTAAAAAAATCAAATTTTATATTCACAGTACCTGAGGGGTACATCCAGGCTGGACAGAGTGTCCCTCTGGAGTGAAATAACAGTAAATCTTGCTCACTTTCCTTTCTAACCACGTTTGACCTGTGTCCTTATTCTTTTAGCTGCTTTCCTGGGTGAAGATGGTATATCACAAAAGGAGACCTTGCTGACTGTATTGAAGTCCCTAATACTTAAGTCTTTTAGCTAGGAAATACTCTTCCTTAGTGTGCTCTAGACTGCATTTTCAGATCATCATTGCCAATATTTATTGAATACTTATGAGCAATAATGGGCTTTAGGTTGGCCATAAACTCCACACCCTCTTCCATTCCAATCTCCATCAAATGTTTTATTGTATTAAAGCTCAGATTTTAAAAGCTTGGTCTTCAAGTTCTTCATGTGGCAAAACTGTCCTGAATGTAAGTCACTTTTATTAAAAATTTTTCCCTTAATACTTCACCATTGGGAAGAGATAAAAGAGAATAAAATCTGACAGGGAATGTTAGACAGATCTGAGAAATAAATGTAGATGGTGTGGATTCAGAAGAAATAATTTTCACCCAAACTGAGAAGAATAGTTGGTCAGGGTAGGGAGAAACTCATTAATACAAGAGTGTGGGCTTGGAGGACACACAGACTTGAATTTAAATCCTGGCTCATCAAGACATGTGGAAGTGTAAAACGTAACAGCTATTTTTTTTTTTAACAACTGCTTTAATAACCAGAGTTTGAAAATCTTAGCAATACATGTTTCTAACAGGAAAACCTTAACATATAGTCAAACTTACTTACACAGAAATAACTTTTATTAAACATCTAGTTGTACTTTCTTGCAAACCTTCTTCAGTATACTCACAGCAGCTGAGGTCTGAAATTGAGGAATTCTATAAATAGCACTCTTTCCTGCTTGAGTTTGGAGATAATTAAGAAAGAGACACAGGAGGCAGACAGATGAAAATAATTAGCCTCACATCTAAACCAGCTTAACCTCAAGTCTAAAGCCAGATTCATCAATCTAATTTTTGCTGTGCTCAGTCGCTGAGTCGTGTCCGACTCTTTGCGACCCCATGGACTGTAGCCAGCCAGGCTCCTCTGTCCATGGAATTTTCCAGGCAAGAATACTGGAGTGGGTTGCCATTTCCTTCTCCAGAGGATCTTCCTGACACAGGTATCAAACCTGGGCCTCTTACGTCTCCTGAACTGGCGGGAGAATTCTTTACCACTGAGCCCCCAGGGAAACCCGCTACACTTTCATCAGGCTTTAAACACGAGGCTCTGCGGGTTTGTGGATTCCCTCTTCTGAATCCATCTCAGGCAGAGCTGGAATATAAGATGTGTCCACCTCTCGGGCAGAGGGGAGAGGACCAGGGAACACACACGGTCCAAGGATACAGGCAATCTGTGGAGACGAGAGCGTGGAGCCCGCTGCCCACGCTGGCGAGCTATCAGTCGGGTACTTCACCACTTGTTTCAGCAAAGAAGAAACCGCTCCTACTGGGATCCCAAGGCAGCCCCCGTCCTGTCTCATGCCACCCGTGAAGCTAGCCTTGGCATGTCTTTGCATTACCTCCACAGAGCCCGCTTAGATTTTATTGAAGATTTCATGATGGAGTCCAGGGATGGGGTGGGAAGTTACATCACATATCCTCTTTTTTTTTTTCACTCAAAAAAAAAAAATCCTTTTAATTCACCTTAGTCTCAGATTTTAGGATATCAGTAACTAAATCTCATAGCTTCCCTGGTGGCTTAGTGGTAAAGAAACCTGCCTGCCAGTGCAGGAGGTGAAAGAGATGCAGGTTTGATCCCCTGGTTGTGAAGATCCCCTGGAGGAGGGCGTGGCAACCCGCTCTAGTATTCTTGTCTGGAGAATCCCCATGCACAGAGGAGCCTGGAGGGCTACAGTCCATAGGGTGGCAAAGAGTCAGACATGAATGAGCACACAGGCATTTATAAACAACAAATAACTTTTTCATATGCGTGATTGTGGAATATTAAACTTTTAAGGAAAAAGCATAAAATTAAAGCTTTTAAAGCTTACTCTTCATTTTGCTGTGGTTTTGATAAAACTGGCAAAGGCGTCACAAAGTTTATACACTGTAGAGTTGCCCAGCCTCACCTGGTTTCATGTTTTGTTTCATCTTTGGAAAATGGTCTCTGGGGTTGTCTTGACTAAATGGCAGTCACTCATGTTTCCTGGAGTGGCTTAAATACTGCCCAGACAGTGCTTCATGTCTCAGACAGTCCTTATTTGTTTCTTATTTTACGTGTAATCAGGAGGGGTGACTTACATATAGTGAGTTTTGGAAGAAGAACTTGACATACCAGGCTGACATGTACCAGGCAAGATTGACAGACGCTTCCTCGCTGAGTGTTTTGAACCATGTTGCACCTCCCTTTTTAAAGCTGATTTCTATGAACTCCCGAGGGGCTGAAGGTCTCAGAGCTCTTATGTGCTGTTTCTTTCTCTTTTGCAGCAGGTTACCGTGCTCTACTCTTTCAACAAGTGCTTCATTTCCGTTACTATATACAGAGGGTCGACCCTGTGCCAGGCAAGATGCTGTGCAAGGCATTGGTGGCCAGTATGAAAGCGCTTCCATCACTTTGCTGCTGCCTGTGGCGACTGCCTCCAAAGGATCTGCCCGCTTTCACTCCAGCCTTCTTCCAGGCTGTGCCTTGCACTGCTGCCGCAGGGATGCTCTTGTGCCCCGTGACCCATGCAGCCCCAGCCCTTGCCGCTGCTCCCACTGCTTTTCGGGGCAGTTAGGGTCCTGAACATGGTCTGCAGATGACAGCCCATGTTCACCCCAGGTACTTCCTCCTGCCTCTTCTCCTGCCATGACCCTCCCCTGGGGCTTCTGTTCTTCTTCCCATGGTCTCCCTTCAAATATGGCCTTTCCCCTCCATCTCAGAACTTGGGGTATGTGGTTTTTCTGCTGGAAGGATGAGGGGGCTCCTTCATGCCTCTCCTTTTCCTCTGGGTAACTGCTACAGTTTCCACTTCAGCCTCATTCAGAGTGATCACCTCTCAGGATTCTTACTAGGAAAATGCAGCACAAAGCCTGTGTGTAAGCAATTTGCACTTGTAGTTTTCTGTTCATTTGAGAGATGCTTATCTTCTCTACTAGACTGTGAGCTGTCCAAGGATGGGGTTTTGACTATGGTCGTCATTGTATTCCCACCACCCAGTACAGTGTAGGTTCAATAAACCCTTGTCAAATGGTTGAATGAATATAGACAGATTCTTACCCTCTAGGAATTTACAGTCTGGTGGAAGGAAGAATGACTCAAACAGAAAATTAAGATATGATGTAAGTGCTGTCCATGACAGAGGAACTATGGAATACTATAGGATCACATGGCTACTACGGTAGACGGATGGGAAGGAGGAGGCGGAAGAATATATACAGTGTGGTGGTTAAAAAGCACTGGCTCTGGACTCAGGCAAAGTTATGTTCAAGTCCTCATTTTACCCTTCTTAGTTGGGTAGCCATTAGGAAGGTCGTTTGACCTCATTGTACCTCAGTGTCATTATCTGTAAAATGGGTCCAATAATAACACTGAAGTCTGAAGACTTGTTCTACTTGTACTGGTGTATTAGTTATCTATTGCTGTGTAACAAATTACCCCAGAAGTTAGAAGCTTCATACAACAAATACTTATCTTACACAGTTTCTGAGGTCAAGAATCCAGGAGTGGTTTAGTTGGGTGGTTCTGGCTCAGAATCTCTCGTGAGGTTGTTATACTGTTGGGTGGGGCTGAAGTCTTGAGAGGGGTTAGAGGACCCACTTCTAAGCTCATTTACATGGCTACAGATAGGAGGCTTCCGTTCCTTCCCTGATGAGTCTCTTCATAGGGCTGCTTATGACATGGCTTCACCCAGAATGAATCCAAGAGAAGACAGGCCCAGACGGAAGCTGCAGTCCCTCATAATCTAACCTCAGAAGGGAGGTAGCATTGCTTCTGCATATCCTAGTGGTCACAGAGGCAGCCCTGGACTAATGTGGGAGAGAATTGCACGGAGGCAGGAATATGAGGAGATGGGGGCCATCTCAGAAGCTGGTCACCCAGATGGTCAGATCTCAAGGAAACCTGGGTTTGGTCTTTGGTTTGACCTGCTGAGGTTGCCCTGAAATGTAAGTGGTCAGGCTCATGCTCACTGGCGAATATTTTCAAGACAAGATGCACTGATAACTCTCTCTGATGGTGTCGACTTAGAGTTTTTATGGTTTTCACTATTCCCTATTGATCTGTTCTTCTCACTAGCACTGACCAGCCCCACATAGAGCCTCTGGGATTGTTTGTTCAGTTATTCACTCACTCATCCATCCCTTCTTTCAAAAGTACATTTACTGCATTTATTGATAGTGAAATGTAGGTGTGCGAGGCTCTATAATGAACTTTATTTCTCTGGACTGATGCAAAATCCTCTTTGAGGGAGGTGTACATTATCCCTATTTTCACAGATCTCCAGGCTGGCACTCGAGAAGCTAGGTGACTTCCTGAAGGTCATGTAACTATTAAGGGGGCAGTTTCTGAGTTCTGACTCAGGGCTATTTCATCCCAAAGCTCATCCTCTTAAAACAAAAACAAGCATAAACCCCACTGTTCTTACTAGGGAAGTGACACAAATTCTTTGTAAAAATTTCAGAAAATGAACAGCATAATTACATCTTTTCATATGTCTTATGATGTTATTTTCCCTTTTGGATAATTTCTGAGAAGTGTAAGTGCTTAAAAAGTATACAGAATGTTAAGGCTTTAAAAATGTATCTGGCATCCTGAGTTCCTAGAAGAGTACTGAGTTACTCCCCCCAATATATGTTCTCCATACAAATCTGTATCTAAAAGATAACTAAGGATATAATTAAACTCAGATCTAAGTGTTTGTCTTGTGCCTCCCATGTGCTCAGGGGCTCTGTTTTATTCTACAACAACAGGAGGTGGGGAAAATGAGGTTCTAATAAGAGTATGGTTTACCAAGATCTATCCAGAAATTAAAAAAAAGAGCAGCAGAAAGGTGAGAAAGATTAGATTTAAGTTTACTTTTGTTCTATCAGCTATTCATTGTGAAATTTCAGACAATGGTGTGTTGTGTGTTTAAGAGTAAGGTCAAATGACCTCCCTAATGGCTACCCAACTAAGAAGGGTAAAATGAGGACTTTTAAACACCAGCTGACTGACAGATGACTAATCATTTCCTGCTCTTCATTAATTTGCTGAAGAGAGAATCAATCTGGCCACATCTTCAGTTCAGTTCAGTCCAACTCTTCGCTATCCCATGGATTGCAGCACGCCAGGCCTCCCTGTCCATCACCAACTCCCGGAGTTTACTCAAACTCATGTCCATTGAGTCGGTGATGCCATCCAACCATCTCATCTTCTGTTGTCCCCTTCTTCTCCTGCCTTCAGTCTTTCCCAGCATCAGGGTCTTTTCAAATGAGTCAGCTTTTCACATCAGGTGGCCAAAGTATTGGAGTTTCAGCTTCAGCATCAGTCTTTCCAATGAACATCCAGGACTGATCTCCTTTAGGATGGACTGGTTGGATCTCCTTGCAGTCCAGGGGACTCTCAGGAGTCTTCTCCAACACCACAGTTCAAAAGCATCAGTTCTTCAGCACTCAGCTTTCTTTATAATCCAATTCTCACATCCATACATGACTACTGGGAAAAACATAGCTTTGACTAGATGGACCTTTCTTGGCAAGGTAATGTCTCTGCTTTTTAATAAGCTGTCTAGGTTGCTCATAACTTTCCTTCCAAGGAGTAAGCATCTTTTAATTTCATGGTTGCAGTCACCATCTGCAGTGATTTTGGAGCCCCCCAAAATAAAGTCTGCCACTAGTAAACTGATTATTCAACAGAAAGGGATGATTCTATCCGCAGGGCTTATTTGGTACCGCCATATACAGAGTAGGGCTTCCCAGGTGGCGCTAATGGAAAAGGATCCACCTACAATGCAAGAGATACAGGAGACATGGGTTTGATCCCTGAGTTGGGGGACTTCCCTGGAGGAGGGCATGACAACCCATTCTTGCCTGGAGAATCCCATGGACAGAGGATCCCGGTGGGCTACAGTCTATAGGGTCACAAAGAGTTGACATGACTGAAGTGACTGAGCATGCATATACAGAGTAGAAGTGCCAGGGAGAAGGCAGGCATTTTGTTTAGCAAGTCACTTTAAGGAAAACAAGTAAATGTGTATTTTTATATCCTTAATAATGGCTAATGTTTAGCAAGCACTTGTTATATGCAGACACTGCTCCAGGGCTTTCTCTTTCTGTCATTAATACAGGCTTTTCACCTTGGGGTATGGGAACAACAGGCCATTTGTAGATGCCTGGTGAGTGTGAGAAGCTGCTACTACTGTCTGTAAAAGGTGTGGGGTCCAAAAGAGTTAGACATGGTTCCATTGGCTTTTTCAGCTTCTTGTGGATGAATGTGACTTAGATTTCTCTTGAATGATTTGAGATAGTTTTGAAACTATCACACTAAGTACAGTTTTTCTTTATAAACTTGACAGTTATTTTAGTCAACTAAGAGGTGATTCCCAGGGAGCCTAGGTGGCGAGGCTACATGGCTGTTCTTCTGGGGCTAGGGTCATAGGATGAGGGCACCTGTATCTTTGCTAGATGCAACTGGCTGTACCCCACCGTGGTCATACAGTTTATACTCCCACCAGCAGCGTGGGAGGGCTCCCTTTGTCACAGATCATCAACTCTTGGTGAACTTTGGTTTCCGCCTCCCCACCCCCCACTCCCAGTTTAATGGATATAAGGGGATGTGTAATAACCAGGGTTCTCCAGAGAAATAGAACCAATAGGATGTTTATATACATATACATTTATACATGCTACATAGCTAGATAGGTATAGATACACATTCATATATATATATAGCTATCAGTCTAGCATCTGTCTACTATCTGTTGAGGTTGATTTATTTTATGGAACCAGCTCAATTTGTGGAGCTGGCAAGTCTGGAAATGTGCATGGCTGCTTGGCAGACTAAGACCCATAGCAATGTTGGTATTGCAGTTGGAGTCCAAAGGCAGTCTGGAAGCAGAATGCTTCCTCTTTCTGGAAGGATCTCTATTTGTTTCTCTTCAGGCCTTCAACTTATTAGATGAGACACACCCTCAAAAGAGGGTAATCTGCTTTCCGTTCAGTTCAGTTCAGTTCAGTCGCTCAGTCATGTCCGACTCTTTGTGACCCCATGAATCACAGCACACCAGGCCTCCCTGTCCATCACTATCTCCCGGAGTTCACCCAGACCCACGTCCATCGGGTCCGTGATGCCATCCAGCCATCTCATCCTGGGTCGTCCCCTTCTCCTCCTGCCCCCAATCTCTCCCAGCATCAGAGTCTTTTCCAGTGAGTCAACTCTTCGCATGAGGTGGCCAAAGTACTGGAGCTTCAGCTTTAGCATCATTCCTTCCAAAGAAATCCCAGGGTTGATCTCCTTCAGAATGGACTGGTTGGATCTCCTTGCAGTCGAAGGGACTCTCAAGAGTCTTCTCCAACACCACAGTTCAAAAGCATCAATTCTTCGGCGCTCAGCCTTCTTCACAGTCCAACTCTCACATCCATACATGACCACAGGAAAAACCATAGCCTTGACTAGATGGACCTTAGTCGGCAAAGTAATGTCTCTGCTTTTGAATATGCTATCTAGGTTGGTCATAACTTTTCTTCCAAGGAGTAAGCGTCTTTTAATTTCATGGCTGCAGTCACCATCTGCAGTGATTTTGGAGCCCCCCAAAATAAAGTCTGACACTGTTTCTACTGTTTCCCCATCTATTTCCCATGAAGTGATAGGACCAGATGCCATGATCTTCGTTTTCTGAATGTTGAGCTTCAAGCCAACTTTTTCACTCTCCTCTTTCACTTTCATCAAGAGGCTTTTTGGCTCCTCTTCACTTTCTGCCATAAGGGTGGTGTCATCTGCATATCTGAGGTTATTGATATTTCTCCCGGCAATCTTGATTCCACCTTGTGTTTCTTCCAGTCCAGCGTTTCTCATGATGTACTCTGCACAGAAGTTAAATAAACAGGGTGACAATATACAGCCTTGAAGTACTCCTTTTCCTATTTGGAACCAGTCTGTTGTTCCATGTCCAGTTCTAACTGTTGCTTCCTGACCTGCATACAGATTTCCCAAGAGGCAGGTCAGGTGGTCTGGTATTCCCATCTCTTTCAGAATTTTCCACAGTAGATTGTGATCCACACAGTCAAAGGCTTTGGTATAGTCAATAAAGCAGAAATAGACGTTTTTCTGGAACTCTCTTGCTTCTTTGATGACCAGCGGATGTTGGCAATTTGATCTCTGGTTCCTCTGCGTTTTCTAAAACCAGCTTGAACATCAGGGAGTTCACGGTTCACGTATTGCTGAAGTCTGGCTTGGAGAATTTTGAGCATTACTTTACTAGCGTGTGAGATGAGTGCAATTGTGTGGTAGTTTGAGCATTCTTTTGCATTGCCTTTCTTTGGAATTGGAATGAAAACTGACCTTTTCCAGTCCTGTGGCCACTGCTGAGTTTTCCAGATTTGCTGGCATATTGAGTGCAGCACTTTCACAGCATCATCTTTCAGGATTTGAAACAGCTCAACTGGAATTCCATCACCTCCACTAGCTTTGTTCGTAGTGATGCTTTCTAAGGCTCACTTGACTTCACATTCCAAGATGTCTGGCTCTAGATT
The DNA here is from genome assembly GCF_032405125.1 of Capricornis sumatraensis. Classification (NCBI taxonomy): domain Eukaryota; kingdom Metazoa; phylum Chordata; class Mammalia; order Artiodactyla; family Bovidae; genus Capricornis; species Capricornis sumatraensis. The sequence continues at coordinate 81,241,199 of NC_091079.1, forward strand.
AGTGATCACATCATCATGATTATCTGGGTCGTGAAGATCTTTTTTGTACAGTTCTTCCGTGTATTCTTGCCACCTCTTCTTAATATCTTCTGCTTCTGTTAGGTCCAGACCATTTCTGTCCTTTATCGAGCCCATCTTTGCATGAAATGTTCCCTTGGTATCTCTAATTTTCTTGAAGAGATCTCTAGTCTTTCCCATTCTGTTGTTTTCCTCTATTTCTTTGCATTGATCACTGAAGAAGGCTTTCTTATCTCTTCTTGCTATTCTTTGGAATCTGCTTTACTTAAAGTCTATTGATTGAAATGTTAATCTCATCTAAAAATGCCTTCACAGTGACCTCTAGACTGATGTCTGACCAAATACATGAGTGCTGTGCCTTGACCAAATTGACACATAAAGTTAGCCATTAAACATTTCTGTTCCTTGGACAATGCCTTGCATGTAGTAAGCATGTTCAGTGGAAGTATTTCTGAATGAATGTTTGAAGGAATGACTGAAAGAGAGATGTATTAGCTCATTATCTATAGGAGATGCCATAAGGATGGGTGAGAAAATGATAGTTACCATGTTCTAATATCTTTGAAAGCAAGATGTTAAAGAATCTCAATTTGTGTAATAATTGCATATTGAGAGAACTTGGAAGAATACAATTTTTATGTGGATAGTTAAACTTCTGTGAATGCTTGGGTGGAGTCCTTATCTATATTTTTTCTTAATTGGTGAATCCACGGCTTTATAATTGAAAGGCCTTTAAAAATAGGCGTTTATGTATCAGTGAAAGTAAAACATAAATGCCTAAAAGAATGAGAGGCCATTTAAACCCTAAGATATTACTGAATCAAAGAGAAATAATATCTAACCAACCTGACATGTGTTAGTGTTTCCAGGTGTTTTATGATGCCAGCTTCAGAGTTAGACTGCCTAGGTTTGGATCCTGGCTCCACTGTTTATTAATTTTGTGCCTGTTTCCCCCACTATAAAATGGGGATAACAGTGATCAACCTCTAGAGTTTCTGTGAAGATTAAATGAATTACATATGGAAAATAGTTAATCTAGTGCCTGGTATAGAGTAAGAGGTCAAGCAGTGTAGCACTCTCTTCATATTTCTCTTTTAATATGCTGCTTTAAATAGCCAGTTAAGGGTAGAGATAATATGTTTAAATATCCCAGTTTTGAGTGTTTAAGATTTAAAATCAATATTTAAAAAATTAAGGTTTCTTATTAGTATTTAAATACTTAATATTTTATCAACTTTTAAATAAGGAGGATGTTGTAAATTAGATTTTAAAGAAATCAAGATTTCTCTAATTTTTAAGATTTCTTGAATTTTGTAGCACATATGAAATGAGATTATAGCATATTTGATGACTTTTTAAATATACATACCCCAAATTTCTGAGGCATATTGTTCTTTCTATTGTCATTGGGAAGCTTGTCTCCTCATAGGATTCCTCAGGTTGTTCTAATATAAGGACCTGGCTCCTGTTTGTTTTGTGACTATCACATTTTTTGAGATTTCTTTTGAGGCAAATTATGACTTGTGAGTTAAATCTGGCCTGATGCTTGTTTTTGTGTAACCTTTGAGCTGAGAATGGTTTTTACATTTAGAAATCAAAAGACGCGTAATATTTCATGACATGTGAAAACTATATTAAATTCGAATTTCAGTGTCCATGGATAGAGTTTTATTGAAATAAAATCCGCAGCCACATGGACTCCTTTTCAGCTTGTCCGCGGCTGCCTTTGTGGCGCTGCCTCAGAACTGAGTGATAGCAACGGGGACTGCATGGCCCGCGAAACCTGAAAGAGTAACTACCTAGCCCTTTATTAGGAAAGCTTGCTGGCACCTGTCCAGTTCCGAATGTGGTAAAACAGAGAGGTCCGATTCAGCTTTGTTCGTTTTGGAACTTGTTAGCAAGTGAGGCCAGAGGCAGAAGCTTTTAGGTAAAATAAACTTCCTGAATTATATGTGGATTTAACTACTTTAAGCTGTCCTTACCTTCTGAGGCAGTGCCAAGTGAGAACGTTTAGAGACAGCAGAGCGCTGGATGTTGCTGCTGCTGCTGCTAAATCACTTCAGTCGTGTCCGACTCTGTGCCACCCCATAGAGGGCAGCCCACCAGGCTCCCCATCCCTGGGATTCTCCAGGCAAGAACACTGGAGTGGGTTGCCATTTCCTTCTCCAATGCATGAAAGTGAAAAGTGAAAGTGAAGTCGCTCAGTCGTGTCCAACTCTTAGCGACCCCATGGACTGCAGCCTACCAGGCTCCTCAGCCCATGGGATTTTCCAGGCAAGAATACTGGAGTGGGGTGCCATGGCCTTCTCCCAGAGTGCTGGATGAGAGAAAGGTAAATGTCTTCAGGGCTGAATTCAGAAGGTTGTCCTGGCAGGTGGGCCTGATCCTTAGGCAATCAAGAGAGAGCCTGTGAATAGAGGTCTGTAATCTGTAAATTTTTTAGGTCCAAATGCATTAGAGAGAAAGGGCACAACCCAGTGGGAGTGTTTTTCCTTTTCTGTCCTGATATTCTTAGGCTATAATCTTCTCAACTGCTTCATCAGGGTTTATCTGCTGTAATTACTGAGATCTGTGGTACATTATCAACATGTCAAAAGAACTAAGAAATTTTTCCCTTAAAAATATGAAAAATTATCTTAAGCTGCCAACCATGAAATGCTTGAGACTTATTTCTTTGTATAACTTCATAAAAGTGCTTCTGAGTGATTCTTCCTGTTTACCTTGCTGCTGATAAAAATCCAAAGAACATTAAATTCGGTTACTTTTTAGACAGAAAAATTCTGGTAGATATTAATTCTCTGTGGCAAGTTAGAAAGTTTGTTCTACCCTTTTGAAGACCTTCTTAATTTAAATTTTTGTTGAAATTTCTTTTTTGACATAGCTCATTAGTGTTTGGAATGAACTCACTAGAGTAATAATACCTTCAGGATGTCTTATGTTTTAAAAATACTGAAATAATGGGGCATTGTGTTAACCTAATGCACCGCAGTTTGGATTTTGCATGGTGCATTGTGGTTTTTGACTTCTTTGTTCTGACGGCTTGGTCATGGGCTGAGACTGTTCAAGGCGTTGTTGAGATGATTCCCTTATTTCTTCCAGTTGTCCTGTCCCCGTAGCCCTGTGGAGTACAGGGCATTGAATAAGAGTTTTAACTCTGATGTTGACATAGAACTTGGTGACACTGGAAAAGCAGCAGTTGAGTTCCAGGATCTAGTTGACAAAATCAAGAAGAAAATTACCGAGCAGAGAGCAAGGCTCTATGTTTTTATAACAGTGAAAAATGATTGTGAGTTCTTAAAACTCAGCAATAAGAAAACAAAGAAGTAAAAAATGGACAGAAGAGCTAACTGAGACTTCAACCAAAAAGAGATACAGATGACAGTAAGCTTTGGAAAGTATGTTCAACCTCAGATGCCGTTAGAGATCGCAAGCGAAAACACAGTGAGACACCACTACACACCTAAAATCCAAAACCCTAACAGTATCCAATGTTGGTACGAATGTGAGCCGATAGCACTTCCTGTTCATTGCTCTTGGGAATGCAAAATGGTACAGGTATTTGGGAAAACAGTTTGGCAGGTTTAACACATTCTTACCACACAACCCAACAATCACGTTCCTTGTTATTTATCCAAATACAGTAGAAACATATGTCCCTCCAAATGTTTATAGCAGCTTTATTTTATAGCTGTCCAAACTTGAAAGTAACCAAGATGTTCTTCAGTAGGTGAATGGATAAACTGGTACATGTATACAATGGAATAGTACTCAACAATAAATGCGTATTCCCAAGTGGAAGAAGCTAATCTGAAAGAGCCATCTACTGTGTGATGCCAACTATACTGATGCTCTGGAAAACTGTCTCCCAACTATGGAGACAATAAAATGGTCAGTGATTTTCAGGGGTTAGGATAGAGGGAAGGGTGAATAGGTGGAGCACAGAGGATTTTCTGGGCAGTGAAACTGTTCTGTTTGTTACTGTGGTGCTGGATATATATCATTATACATTTGTCAAAATCCATAGAATGTATAACAGACAGTGAACCCTAGTGTAAACCATGAGCTTTAGTTAAAAATAATTTATCAGTATTGACTCATCAATTGTACCAAATGCACAACATTAACATTGGATTTAATAATAGGGGAATTTATTGAGTGGAGTAGAGTAGGAGAGATGTATATGGGAATTTTGTACAAATTTTCAGTAAACCAAAAGCTGCTCTGAAAAAGTCTGTTAATTAAAAACAAATAGGTAGTGTATGATTGCAACATCTAGGTCTTAATCAATTTCCACTCTTGTTAACATTCATTAATTTTTCGAAACTCAGTCCTGTTTATGGAAGAACAGCAATTCGGCCACTTTTATATAACCTAGAGACATAGTTCTTAGCATGTATATTCCCACGGTTGCTTACATTGCACTGAAATATTTGTTGACTGGATAAAAGTAGTATAGAAGAATGAATAGATTGATGGATCCCTTTATCCTTAAGATAAAGAAGACTCTTGAAAGGAGGAAGTGATGGTTTAGCAATAATTGGAAGATTTTTTGGAATTTCTATTCCTTTCAAGTTACCAATTTAGAGCGCAGCTGTGGTATAACCAAAAAGAAGCAGGGATAAGGGACACTCAGCTGGTCAGTCTGCCAGTGTTGGTTGAATGCTACTATGTGCTGGGGCCAGCACACAGATGTCCAGTGTAGTCAGGGTCCCTTCTGTCAGGGACTAACAGTTTAAAGACTTTGACCATATTTGGGATGGACCATCTTGGTTTTGATACTAGCTGCGACACATATAGGCTGTGAAATCTTGGGTGATTTACCTGTGCTTTTAATTTCTAATGTGGATCATCCCTACCACTGAGAGACTCATGACAATTAAATTTAGGCATATGAAGCACCTCACAACAAAAATTATAGATGAAGTTTTTCTTTTACTTCTCTATGGAATTGAGAGTACAGTGAGGCTGTCAAAGGCTTTGCATTTCTTTATTTTTATTTTTAGGCTTTGCATTTCCTTATCCTCTTTAACTTAATTCTCTATGACCAGCTCAAGGAAAATAGGAAGGAAAAAGTGGGTTAGAGGCAGCTGTGAGCTGAGGGGTAAGAGACAACCAACCTCTCTAACTGTTTGATCTGATAAAGACAAATCATCACTCTTTAGAAAATCCCCATAGATGTTATTGTTTCAAATTAGTGTTTGTGTGTGATTATTATGATTATTTTTCTTCTTCAAATAATGAGACAAAACCACAAATTCAATACACTTAAACCTTTACACATACACACACTCAAAAATTCAGTTCAACTGCAAGTAAGTGACAACAGGCAGTTCTAAATTGATAAAGATTTCCCACGTTGACATGAAAGAACATACTTGTAGAGCCAAGTGGCCACATTTCTCATCCTTTATGGTAGTAGAGGGGCCTATTAACCCCTAGTCCAGTTTTGAGTGGTTATCAGCAACAATGGACAGAAGAGGCCATTCAGAGAGGACCAGGCAGGCAAGCCATGTCTGAATTAGTGCAGACAGACATGGGCAGAAGGATACTCACACTCTCAAACAATGAGCTCCTGAGCTATGTGGCGTCTCTTCTCAGAGAACTGCCTTCACTGAGTTATATTTTCCTGCAGTATTAACTATTTTTTTGTTTGTTTGTTTGAAAGAGAGATGAAAATTACATGAGCAACCCGTGTCTTTAATGAAAACCATACTCCAATTTGATTGATTTCATTGTCTGGAAAAAAACAAAGAACAACACACCCTGTGCATAACCTAATGCCTCCACATTTTTATTAAGTAGTTGTTAATAATATAAATTAATTGCCTTAGCTGGAAAGCTTTTGTCAGTCCTCTGTCTCAGAAATCAGGTGCTTAAAATCTTTAACCCATTAATTTTTTTCCAAATGACCTCTGCTTTTTATGATCTTCAAATGTCTTAATCTATAATCCCCCTCAAATCTTCTCAGAAGCAGGCAAGAAAAAAACCTAAAGTAAGTGTAGAAATAATATCATAGCTTCAGATGGGCCACAGAGACATTTGTTTTTAGAACTGGAAGAGTCCTCAGGCAGAATTTTCCTTCTTTTAGAGGCCAGTCTGGGGCACTAAGTAGAGGATATTTTTTAAAGGATAGAGAAAGAGTCGTTTATTCTCAAGTCTTTCATACAGCTCTTTTTCCTACCCACTGAAAGTAAAAACAGACACACACACACATTGCCAGTGGATATTGTTGTGGGAGGGAATACAGCTCAGCTCTGTGCTCCGGGGGCAGACCTGGGTTTGAACCTCAACTTCATGACGTACTAGCTGTGATCTCAGTTTCTTCAGTCGAAAACAGGACATAATAATGGTACTTCCCGGGTTGAATTGTCTGAGAAGTAAATCACATCATGCCTATAGAAAGGGCTTAGACTAATGTCTGACCCCCGATAGATGTTCAAGTAATGGCACCTTTTATTATCATTTTCTTTACATTAAAATCATTAAGATGTACTGTGATAAGTTCTGGATATACACTAGTAGAGTGGCTACTTTCCACATGTGACTTTTAATTTAAGTTAATTAAAATAAAATAAAAGTCAACCTTCAATTCCTCAGTTGTGTTAGCCACGTTTCAGGGGCTCAGTACCACATGTGGCTAGTATTTTTTTTCCCTCCGTGAGTTTTGATGAGAGGAAATTGAAAAGTCAGTGGTATAGAGGAAATTCAAGTTATCAGTTGGATAGCTGAGCCCTGTTGTTGATGATGATGACAAGCACAGGTAAAATCTGAAGGTTTACCATGTATCAGTGCTTTTATTTTTCTACACAAATCAAATTTTATTTGTAAAGCATTACATATAACTCAGTTATGTAACAAAGAATAAAATGTAAGAATTTTTAATGTTATTCTCACATATACTCACTCAGGTGGGCACATAATACTCCTAGGCTATGTTTCAGTGAGGTTAAAGTGCTTTTTCAGGGTCACAGGGCTGCTGTAGAAATTGAGCTAAGATTTGAGCCAAGACTTTCTGTCTCCAGGGTCAGTGGACTAGAATCACTATGTTTTCTTTCAAGATGCCTTTGAAGGAGACAGTACTCATCATTTGGTCATTACTCAATGACCTTCCCTCAGAGTATAGCCCATAGAAGCAGAAGGAGGTGAAGCTAGACTTGGTCCCTTTCAGTTATGGTGCTGGACAATAAAGAAGGTAGAGCACCAAAGAACTGGTGCTTTCAGACTGTAGTGCTGCAGAAGACTCTTGAGAGAGCCAGGAGATCAAACCAGTCAATCCTATAGGAAATCAATCCTGACTATTCATTGGAAGGAGAGATGTTGAAGCTGAAGCTCCAATTCTATGGCCACCTGATGCAAAGAGCCAACTCACTGGAAAAGACCCTGATGCTGGGAAAGATTGAGGTCAGGAGGAGAAGGGGACGACAGAGGATGAGATGGTTGGATGGCATCACTGAGTCAATGGACATGAGTTTGGGTAGACTCCGGGAGATAGTAAAGGACAGGGAAGCCTCATGTGCCGCAGACCATGGGGTCGCAAAGAGTCGGACACGACTGAGCAGCTAAACCGCAGCAACAACCTTGGTTTCACGGCAGCAGTGCATTATGGTGGGAAGCCCTGAGTTTAGGAACAGCGACTTAAGTTTGATTTTAAATAGTTGCTAACCTTTGTGAGCCTTGGTTTTCTCCTCTGTTTTCTTCATCCATTTTTTGGTAGAGCTGTTGTCTCCTGAAACCTGTGTACTTCAGTGTACCCTCTCTGTTCAAGGCCTTGTTCTAAGCACTTCTCATGTACTAATACACTGACATCTCACAGCACCTTACTTAGTAGATTCTGGTAGCATTCCTGTTTTACTAGTATCAAAACTGAAGGCTTGAGAAGACCAGTAACTTGCCTAGACTCACACCACTACTAACTGACATTGCTACAATCCAACTCATATAGACTTGCTCCAAGGCTATGCACTTGATAGTAAAGATCCTCTCCAAATGTTAAAGGAATCCTTCTTAAGTTTCCCCTATACAACTCTTTGGGTGCCGTTCGGAGTCCCTTCTGATTGGTCACTAAAATTCTTTCTAACTTATAGAAACATGTGTTCAATATGTCAACCATCCCTCTTCTCCCTGCCAACTCCATTTGTGGGATGAGGTGTAGTCCTTTCCTTCCCATGCCTGTAGAAGTTATGCTAAGCTTTTTTCTCAGCCCAGGAGAGCAGTTTCCCAAATGTTCTTCTCTTCCTGAACCCACTTCTCTGAGTCCTCAAATTCCCTAGCAAGGATTAACTCCTTATTTTTGGGTCACTTTATTCATTATTCAAAGTTGTAAATAAAATCTCTACAGACTCTCCAGCTATCTTCCCAAATTCCTCTTCTCTCTCTCTCCTAGTATTTTATCAGACTTAATTAGACTTAAATTCCTTAAGAAAAGAATTACTTTAAAATAACTCACATAGCAATTTTCCATATGTTGTTTTAACATGTTCTGCTTAAGGCCATAGCTGATGGCAAGTAACTGAAAATATATTGAGATTTTAACATACTTCTGAGTGTTAACTCAGAGATTCTGATAGTATTTTGCCATCAGTCATTTGAGGCAAATTGGAGTCCTTGCACCAATGATAGAATCAGGTTTCCTCCCAGTAGTGATGCAGCCAAAGTCCTAGAGTTTAGGAGTAGCAGCCAGGTGTCATCTTTCTGGCTTGGCTTTTCAGAAAGGGACAAGTAAGCAAAGAAAATGAGCAGCTACAAAGCATTCCCCTTCTAACCTCTCCTTCTGCCTCCAGCCTGATTTAGTATGACGTAGGTAGCTGCATTTTTTTATTAAAAAAAAATTCTATCTGTGATAGAAATGGAGAGAACAGCTGCTTGCTAACCTCCTGACATTTTGCCTTTTACATTTTAATTCCAAGTTCAGGTTACTTAATTGTCGCCATTTCTTTGGCTTTTCCTTGTCCAAGCCTCCTATCCTCAGACTTTAATTATTTTTACAGCAATTTGCTCACATCCAGATTTTCAATCTATGACAACCTAGTAATGTTGAATCAATAGTACAGATACTTGCTGCTAGATTAAGGACAAGATAACTATAAACTCTATGGCAACAATTAGAAATATAGGAAGCAGCAGGAAGAACATCAAAAAATAAAACTAAACCCACCAACCAAACAAGTCCACCAAACCCTCTAAATTCTTTCTCATTAGAGAAGATTTTCTGAAGCTTCAGTTCAGTTCAGTTCAGTTCAGTCGCTCAGTTGTGTCCGACTCTTTGCGACCCCATGAATTGCAGCACTCCAGGCCTCCCTGTCCATCACCAACTCCCAGAGTTCACCCAGACTCCTGTCGATCGAGTCAGTGATGCCATCCAGCCATCTCATCCTCTGTTGTCCCCTTCTCCTCCTGCCCCCAACCCCTCCCAGCATCAAAGTCTTTTCCAGTGAGTCAACTCTTCGCATGAGGTGGCCAAAATACTGGAGTTTCAGCTTTAGCATCATTCCTTCCAAAGAAATCGTAGGGTTGATCTCCTTCAGAATGGACTGGTTGGATCTCCTTGCAGTCCAAGGGACTCTCGAGAGTCTTCTCCAACACCACAGTTCAAAAGCATCAATTCTTCAGTGCTCAGCTTTCTTCACAGTCCAATTCTCCCATCTGTGCATGACCACAGGAAAAACCATAGCCTTGACTAGACGGACCTTAGTCGGCAAAGTAATGTCCTTGCTTTTGAATATGCTATCTAGGTTGGTCATAACTTTCCTTCCAAGGAGTAAGCATCTTTTAATTCCATGGCTGCAGTCACCATCTGCAGTGATTCCGAAACTTAAACTTCAGAAAAATATTATCCTCAAATGGAAATGAGTAAAGGACTCACATGGGCCATATGCTAATTGAGGAATCCAGTTAGATGCCCATCATTATGTGATGAAAAGTTTAAACAAGAATAAGCAGGTGTGACCAAAATGACTTCCTTGTGTGGGAGGTGAGTTTATACTTCACTTTTAATACCTTGATGACAGTAAATCTAAGGTAAGTCTCAGGGGATCTTTTCGTTGGCAGGGCACTTTGCTGCGGGGGGTCCTCTCCTGGCACACACAGAGAAGGGGTGTGCTTGGTCCCATCACGTGTGTTTCCTTTTTCCTCCCATCCCAGTGGCTGGTCGAATCCTCCTTGTCAGAATGGAAAGATAAAGGGAGCCAGAAAGTTTTGACTTGGTGTTGTCACATGGCTTTATAGTCTCTGGACCTGGCAGGAATTTAAGGCTAACATTTTTCCTCCTGGGTGTTTTATAGGCTTTTCAGAGACTACCCACTTCCCCAGCCCCACACTGCCACCCCAACCCCTGCTTGCGGCTCTAATCACTGAGGCCCTTTCCCCAGTGTAGTTCTGCTTATGCAGACGATGCACTGTCTCTTCTTTGGTTCTTCGTTTACTCCCTCTTCATCCCAAGGAATCTAGAGTCACCTCTAGCTTTCATCAAGCATCTAGGGGACCCTACTAGGAGGCCCTCACGTGACCTCACACCAGCCCTCACACAGCCCCATGTCCACTTTATCACTGGAAGTATGCAAGCGTTCTTTGCACTGATGAGCTCTGGGAGTGCAGGCCCATCTGATTCCAATACGTCCTTGAACTCAGGTCGGCCACTCAAGTCTGCTTCCCACCTTGTAGGATTTTCAATCCAAGGTGACTTCTGCAATGCAGGAGTAAACTGCCCTTCACCAGGCTTGAAGTGGAACTAGCTGGCCTTCACCTCTTTCCCAGGGGTTAAAAGTATAGCTCTCTCCAAATAAATCCTTCTCACAAATTCTTTTCTCAATTGTCTCCCTCTCATCTCTCTCTTTGATATTCTTGTTGAAGGCGAGGGGTCTGCATTCTGTCACTAGTTATTGGGCACTAAAAGTTTGCCATGGGTTTATCATCTCTAAACTGAGAGAAAAGTTTTCAGTTTGACATGTTGCCACACATGTAATCCACAGACTACACTCACTGAGGACTGTGTGTACTGTTAGGCCTAGACCAAGCTCTGCTAGGGCGAAATGTGCTCTCAAAGGGATTTTAGCAGGGAGTTCTTCCCAGGAAAAAGACCTCTACTCACTGGGTAATGCCCTGATTAGAGGAGCTAAATGGCTTGAAACCCATTCTACCATAGTACTGATGGGACTTTTTTTTTTTTTTGATTAGAAAGAGGAAATGTTTTTCTTTGATCAAAATCTCAAGAGTAATTGGGTTCCAGCAGGGAGGCATTTGCTCTTGATTGCAGCCCTCTGTGTTTAGACTGCTGTGTCACTTCAGCCTGCCCCTAGACTTCCAGGCCACGCCAAGTGGAGAATTCTGAGTTCACCTATCAGCTGGGTTGGCAGTTTTCAGAGAGCAGTTCTAGTTGCCTTGGCTTTCTCATTTGAGCTCCTCCTGTCTTTGCTTGGGGGTCTGCATTCCTCCTATCAGACTGGCTTTTGAAAGAACTTCCTACTCTCTAGGTCAAGGGTCGTTACAGAAGTGGCCCCAAGCCACCCGTGGCCCACTGGTGAGATGTTTGTTTGGCTGGTAGGTCTGCACAGTGTTTTAAAAGCCGAGTCATCTAGGCTAGTTCCTTTCAACCTAGATCACATAGTTGCTGTGGACTAACTGTGCGCACCTGCAGGCGTTGACGCTTTACTACCTCCTTTTGGATCTTTCGGGATAGCTTCCAGTGTGAATTAAGGTAAATGCTCTGAAATGAATCAATATGTCTTTGAGTGATTAGGAGATAAGGTAAAGTTCCTTTTCGTAGTTTCCCATTTCCTTTGTCCATGACTGATTGTTTAGTGGGAAGAGGAGTGATGCGTGCTAAGTCGCTTCAGTCTTGTCTGACACTTTGCGACCCCTATTTGCAACCCATGGGCTGTAACTCACCAGGCTTCTCTGTCCATTGGGTTCTGCAGGCAAGAATACTGGAGTGGATTTCCATGCCCTCCTCCAGGGGATCTTCCCGACCCAGGGATTGAACCTGTGTCTCTTACATCTCCTGCATTGGCAGGCAGGTTCTTTACCACTAGCACCGCCTGGGAAGCCCTGAGAGGAGTGATGGGAAAGTATCAGAAATAAAGGGCCTCGTCTCTCTGTGGCATGAAGGCTGCTCAGGTGAGGGCTGTGCACAGAGAGAGACAAAAGAGGGGCGTTTATTACACACACACACACAAAAGGATATACTCACGTTTTCCCTCCACACTGACAAGAGTTCTTTAACACTTAAATTGAGAAATTAGTCAAGAAGATGAGGGATGACTAAGCAGGCCTTTAGTCAGTGATATCATGGGACCAAAACACATTGGGAAAATATGCCTTTATCCCTTAAACTTCTCCAGAGTATAGCCAGAGAGGTGCCCACAAGCTAAAGCACCTTCGTGTCCACAGCAGCCCTGACCCAAGGGACAGCCTGGTGGGGTACTCTTTGAACTGGAAAGTGGCCTGTCTCCATATTATGACGGTGGATACTCGAGCAGCTCACCTTGAACAATCCCAGTGGCAAGACCACTGTTGTTACATATGGATTTGGCAGCCCCTTGGGAGGCATTGCCAACCCCCCGCCAACTGTTTTTTTAATGGATTTTCTGTGACTGAGTTTACCTGGGAGGAACGCCTGTTGCAGCTAGTCAACATGGCAGCCCATCTATGCTCCAGAGTGTGTGTGATGTGGGCTGTGTGAGTCTAATTATAGCGTCATGAACCCACTTACATCTGTGGTCTCATCTCAAATTCAGAATTCTGTTGGAACCAGGATTTGATTTACCTGGTCACACTCCTGCTTGTCCCTGGAGCTGTGGTCTTTTCTAGGGGGTGCAGAAAGCTCATTCTTTCTCGCCAATGTTCATCCTCCCCACCCCAGCCTCCTTAATATTCTACTCAGGACAATAGGTAAATGGTGGAAATCTGTTCTTTCCCTGATGTGGGTTACTTTTCTCTAGGAAAACACACTCTAGTGTTCTGGAATTCTGGAGTTCATTCAGAATACTCCAGTGTTCTGACCTGGAGAATTCCATGGACTGTATAGTCCATGGAGTTGCAAAGAGTCAGACACGACTGAGTGACTTTCATTCGGTGTTGTAGAACCTGCTAAAACCATAGGCTTCAGTTCTTGCAATGTAGTATAGTGGGAAACAAAGTTAGTTGTGCTTCTGTGGTGTATTTAGATTCCAGCATTGATTACAAAAACAATAAACACTTGTCCAGTGCTTAATAGGAGCTAGGCTTTTATCATATTGTTGTTTTACAGGTGAGGAAACTGAGACACAGAGAAGTCAAGGAATTGGCTTGAGCTCATCTGGTGAGTAAGTGGGGGAGAAGAGGGAGTCGAATTCAGGCAGCGTGGCTCCTGAATCTTTGTTTCTAATCATCACTGCCTGGACTCCTTCAGATTAATGATGAAAAATTCAAGTGAGGTTGCATGTGAAGGTTCAATGAACTCCAAAGTATTAAACAGATATCAATTATCCCTCTCTGTGTTCCTTAGGGGTGAATGTTATGGACAGGCATTCCTTCTGAAGAGAGTAGAAGTATGAGAAAGAACTTCAGCAGCACATGTGCTGATAATGTCACCAGGATGGTCATTGCATTAGTTTTCTATTGCTGGGGGCTTGGACTTCAAATAGCACAGGCTTATTATCTCTTAGTTCCTGGGTGTCAGGAGTCTGGCATAGGCTAGCTGGATCCTGCTCAAGGTCATCCCAGGCTGAAATCCAGTGGCAGCTGGGGCTGTCATCTGAGGCTCAGGGCTGTCTTCCCAGGTCACTGGTTGTTGGCTGGATTCATTTCCTTGAGGCTGTAGGACTGACATCCCTCTTTGCTTGCTAGCCTTTGGCTGGGACCACCCTCAGCTCTCAAGAACTCCTGAGGTTCCCTGCCAGTTGTCTCTCCGATAGGCAGTTTGCAGCACAGATGTCTGCTTTCTTCCAAGCCAGGAGGAGCTCACCTCTCTCTAGCTGGCTGGGATGGAGTGGCTGTCCCGTCACTACTGGTCATATGAAAGGAAGTGAAAGTGTTAGTCGCTCAGTGAAGTCCAACTCTTTGCAACCCCGAGGACTGTAGCCCGCCAGGCTCCTCTGTCCTCGGGATTCTCCAGACAAGAATACTGGAGTGGGTAGCCGTTCTCTTCTCCAGGGGATCTTCTTGACCCAGTGGTCGAACATGCGTCTCCCGCATTTCAGGCAGATTCTTTACCATCTAAGCCACCGGGGAAGCATATACTGTAACCTAATTGAGGAAGTGGCCTTCCCATCACAGTTCCAGATTCTACCCCTGCTTGAGGGGAGGGATTATACAGGTGGATACAACCTGGGCGATGGAGTCTTGGGGGTACTTTAGAATTCTGCCCACTTGGTTGCAGTTTTGGAGCCCAGGGGGATCTCAGCAACACTGCCAAAGTGGATGTTAGAAAATTGTGGAATGGGTTACTAGTGCACAGGGATACGTCCCCTCAAAATATTTATGTGCTATTGATGGTGTAGAATCTTGAGCCTTCTGCTTAGGTCTCCGAGGGGCTTTTCTGCCACGGGAATAATCGAGGCCACCAATGCCAGGTGGGGAGAGCTGCCAGGGAGTTTGTGGGCTTGATTCTGATGCAAGTTGCTGCAGCACCCTTTGCAGGCGCACAGGCTTGCCCTGCTTGTTACACACTTTGCAGACCCTGCGCACAGTACTATGTGAAGGATGTCCAGAGCGAGGATTGGCTCTGGACATTATTGGCTCTGTCCCACTGGCCCACAGACAATTGTTTTCTTTCCACATGGTGTGGACAGAGTCTGTGTGGATGGTGCTGGTTTGATTTCTGTCATATTTTGTTTGCCCATTCCCTGAAGGCAATTTAAATCCCCAAATGGGTTCAGCTGAGAATTACCATGGAGGAGACCTAGGATCAGTGTAGTACCGTAAAGCAATGGCCATTAGGAAATTTCAGTGAGTCAGAGGTCCTAGAAGACCCCATAAGAAGCAACAGTGTCCTCACCAGCTGGAAATTGTGTTGCTAAAGTTAAGTATATGCTCACTGATAAACTCAGATGGCTCAGGGTTGAAGGCTGAGCACAGAGAGACTTTACTTGGGCACAGGTTGAGTGCTTTGAAACTTCAGGTGTTGAAATCATAAAAATATTTATTGTTAAAAGAGATACGTGTATATACAAAGGCTATCAGTTCAGGTTAAGATCCTTTATTTAGTTTTCTTGAAGATTTAAAAACAACAGCTGTATCTCATGGTCAAGAAAGAAGGAGGCACACTGATGTGAAGTACTCCAGTTGGTTCAAACAGTCATGCTAAGAACTGGGTCTCTTCCAGTTCTAGGCTGAGGGCAGTGGCCATCAGGAATCTTTCAGTGATGGTACTGAGAGCATTCTTTTATTTTGAAATTCATTAATGTAACACAGTCATCCCTTGGCATCTGTGGGAGATTAGTTCCAAAATCCATAGATGTTCAAGTCGCTTGTATAAAATTGCCTAGTGCAGTGGGCTCTTGTGTCTATGGTTTTCACCAGTGGGTTTCTTTGGATGGGTAGGTTTCTGTGGATCTGCGGTTGATTGAATCCATGGATGTGGAACCAGTGGCTGCAGAAGGCCAACAACATGTGTTCTTGGCAAAAAAATAAAATTAGAAAAATAGAAGAAAGAAAAAAGTTTAAAAAATTGTATATGATTTCAGTAACAGTCGGTATTTTGCCATACGTGTGGACATATATTAACACATGAGAGGGTAACAGGCGGGAAGGCCGAGGCCCCCAGGTGGCAGGAGGAAAGAGACTGCAAGTGGCAGATGCTTCTTTTCCTTCTCTACACTGAATTAGAAGAGGCTTCTTTTAATTCTGTGTCGACGATGCCTGGCTCTGCCTTGAGCTAACCAGTATGTGTTTTCTTAGGTTAATGAAGCTGTGTATTTGCTTTGGAATTTGGCTTTCTTCAGAATGGTTCTGCCTAAGACTAACTTTTGTTTTCTCAAACCTTGGGCTGATAATGGCTCAACAAACCAGTATTCTTGTCATTGGTTTTATGGCTGGGGGATGACACACCTTGTGCCATCCTATCTCAAAAGTGCATACTTTGGGAGAGGGGCCTGGTGAACCTCTGTCAGCCTTGAGGTGTCTCTCTTACTGGATTAATAGCTTTCTAACAGACAAAACACCTTGCTGCAAACTAGCAAGGGGGCACTTTCTCTGTCCCCTTCTGATATCTGTGTCAGAAGCTTTCCCTATCTCTGTTATACTTTAATAAAACTTTGCTACACAAAAGGCTCCAAGTAGTCAAGCCTCGTCTCTGACCCCAGATCAAAATCCTCTCCTCTGGAGGTCACAAATCCTGGTGTAGTACTTGGCTTGCAGCAGCAACCTTTCCCACACACACCTGATATAATTTTGTTTAAAACATTTTTACAAGTATATTTTGAGATTTTTAACGTGACATTAGCTATTCTTCTATAGTATAATGGTGTGATGGTTAAGAGTAAAGAATTCTGGAGTCAGAACAGACTTCCTGAGTTTGAATAGCTCAGCGCCATCTAATTCAGTGGTCTTGGGCGAGTTACTTAACTTCTTTGCTTTAGTTTTTCTCTGTAAAATGGGGGCAATAATAGTACTTACATCATAGAATTATAGTAAAGATTAAATGTGTTAATGTATTTACAAATTGCTTAGAATAGAGCCTGCTGCATGGTAAGTGCTGTGTAACGTTTGTTTTTATTAATGGTTGCATAGAATTCCATCTTCTGGGTATTTCATAACTTATTTATCATCCATTGCATGCTATTTGGATGTTTTTGATTTTTGATGATTACAAATTGTGAAACCCTGGTACACACTTTTTGTGTGCCCATTTAAAAAGTTGTTTCTTTATTTCAGGAAATAAAGTTTCTGGATGAAAATATATTAATATTTTTATGGTTTCTGTTACATATTAGCAAATTAATCTCTGAAAGGTTGTACCAGTTTACATGTCTATAGTACTGAGAATGTCTGTTGTTCTGTGTTGAGACAGAAACAGTATCTTATGTTGTTTCCATTGCCATTTCTTTGATTATAAGCCAGAGAGATTTTTCCATATGTTTATTTATAATTTACATTTATTCTTTATAAATTATTGCTTCCTGGCCTTTACCAATTTTTACATTTCTCTCTTAAACTGACATTAAATGCTTCTAGTATATCCAAGGCATACTGAGTGCATTTAACAATAATCATGATGAAGATGATGAAGACAGTTGCCCAAGGCATATATCACATCTCAGAACCTCCTATAGTCAAATTCTTGTGCAAGGCTCGCTCAGCTCCTGATCTTCCATCAGAGGCATTTCATCATATCCTCCATGTTCTTCAAATTTGTTATTATTATTATTTGGTTATATTTCTATGGGGCTTCCCAGGTGGTGCTAGTGGTGAAGGATCTGTCTACCAATGCAGGAGACTCAAGAGACCCAGGTTTGATCCCTGGGTCAGGAAGATCCCCTGGAGAAGGGAATGGCTACCCACTCCAGTATTCTTGCCTGCAGAATCCCATGGACAGAGGAGCCTGGCTGGCTACAGTCCATGGGGTCACAAATAGTCGGGCACAACTAGCGACTGAGCACATAGCAACAGTATAAATTTGTGGTATAAAGAACTTATGCTTCAGTTATTTGAGGAAGAGGTTGCCAGGAATGTTGCTTGAAACACTGCAAGAACAGGATCGTATCCTGCCTCTGTAACTTCAGAAATCATCTTGTATGGCAAAACCAATACAATATTGTAAAGTAAAATAAATTAATTAATTAAAAAATTAAAAAAAAGAAATCATCTTGAGGTGATGCACTTATCTGAATGAGATTTCATTAGCAACAGTTTTCATCTTTGCATCGCAGTAAATATTGTGACTACCTGGGAGAAAATCTCTTGGTTTATTAATGAGCTCCACGGTCCATGGGATTTTCCAGGCAAGAATACTGGAGTGGGCTGCCATTTCCTTCTCCAAGGGATCTTCCCAACCCAGAGATTGAACCTGGGTCTCCTGCATTGCAGACAGACGCTTTACTGTCTAAGCCACTAGGGAAGCCCACAGATATTGTGACTACCTGGGAGAGAATCTCTTGGTTTATTAATGAGCTAAGTAGTCATCTAATGAGAAACTTTCAGTAATCCTGTGAACATGTGAAGGAAGATTTATTTTTAAAGGCCTGGGTGTGCAACGGGTCTCAGGAACAAGAGTTTATTCACTGTTTAAATTAGCTCCTGAATTCTGCCTTCCCATTGGCTATGGAGACCTCTGGCTACATGGTATGCTGTTGCTGAGTGTTGAATATCAGCAGCAGTTGATGGTCTTAATTTGTGTTCCTGATTTTTTCCATGCAAATCTTACAGGCTAAAACATGTGATAAAATCATGTTTTTAAAATACCACAAAAACATGTAAACTTCAATGAAGTGAAACTTGTTCTGTTCTGGAAAGTAGACCAAGATCAGTGGGCATAAGTTCAACATTTCCTGTTAATGTAAGAAAGAACTGTTTTTTGTTGTTGTTGTTTTTTTTTTAAATCTCAGAAAGTGTCTCCTCATAGTATGGCTCACCTTTTTGAAGCAGTCACTGGGATTTTTCCAGCATAGATCAGATTATTAAAAAGTAATGGTTACTGGATTTAAGATGGAAAAGGTGGGACCATACACTAGGTAACTTCTAAACTAGATTAATTCTAAGGTTTTTTCCAACTTTGAGATTCTACAATTACGTTAATTAAAAGAAATCATCTGCCTATTTTTCTAAAGTGGTGAAACTAATAGAAACTGGAAGTGGAGTGGTGGTTACCAGGAGTTGGAAGGAGGAGGAAAGGGGACTTGTTATTTAACGGGTATAGAGATGTGCCAGGTGAAAAGTTCTGGACATCTGTTTCAACAAAGTGAGCATACTTAACATGACTGTAAAACTAAAAATGGTCCAGAAGGTAATTTTTCTGTATATTTGTTTTATCAAAATAAAACAGGCATGAGAGTGCTATGAGTTTTGCTCTAGGCCAGGCACTGTAGGGGACTCATAAGTCCAAGACAGTCCCTGCTCTCAGCTGGTTCACTTCCCTTTTTCTGTGAGAAGTGAGGTGCCTGGGCAGGCCAGGGTCCTCAATAGCCAGTTACGAAGCTGCGAACTCAGCCATGCTGGCAGCAAGATTTGCCTTGGTGGGCCTTTGCACAACCAGCTTGATGCTGCCATTGATACTCTGAAGACAAATCTTTGGAGAAAGCACTGGAAAAAAAAGCACAGGGAAAGCACTGGGGAAAAAAGGCTGACTGTCATCTGACATCCTCAGAATGTTATCTTGTCCACCTTATCATTGAGAGCCTCTGCAGTGGTGCTCTTTTCTGGGTATTCTCACGGGATTCAAATATTTCATGGGGCTTCCCTGATGGCTCAGTGGTAAAGAATCCGCTTGCAATGCAGGAGACATAGGAGATGCAAGTTTGATCCTTGGGTTGGGAAGATCCCCTGGAGGAGAAAATGGCAACCCACTCCAGTATTCTTGCCTAGAAAATCCCATGGATAGAGGAGCCTGGTGGGCTACAGTTCATGGGATCACAAAGAGTAGGACACGGCTGAGCAGCTGAGTGTGAACACACACACACACACACACACACACACACACACAAATATTTCATACCCTTTCCCCATTCCAAAAGATCATCCACATACCTGTTGCACAGTCCTCCTTTTTACCAAATTTCCAATTCCATCCTTTCTAATTCTCTGACCATCTGGCTAAATCATTAACTACTACTTATGAGCTGGTATAGATTGGTACTTCTGGCTAATTTTCAGCCTAGACAAAGTGGCTATTCAGACGTACTGTGACGTTCTACCAACGGGCAGGACTTTCTTTCTCCACTATTTTTCAGGGCCACTCTGAGTGAGTATGCACCAGTCTGTTTCCAGCTAAGTGCTGGTAATATCGTGAACGTACAATTCATCTAATGAATCTCTTTTTTGATCATTAACTGGTTACAGGGAGCTCCTTATGAAGTCGTGGGTGTGGGCTGAGAAAGGGAAAGCAGTGTAGCACAAGTAGTGGCCATAGGAAGCTGAATCACCTAATTATATAACTTATTATAAACCTTATATAGCTAGTAACTTCCAGACCTTCTGTAGACCTATCATATATATATATATGATAAATATATATATATTTGACAGACTGTGACTGCATTAACTGATTCTGTGGTATGGGGGGTCAAATGACACAATTTATAGTGGATACCTTTGTTCATGTGGTCATCAAGTATCCAAGGCCAGGAGTTCAAGAGCCTAGGAATGTGCTTTCAAGGGGAAAAATCAGCAGCTGTTTCTCTGAGGGAGAAAACCAGCAGAAAAGCCTGATGTTTTTCCAAAACATTAGTATTCTAAGTTTTGATTTTAATATAGGGCTTGCCCCATGATTGTTAAATCATTCCCTTTTTTGGTGAGGGGTCGGGGGATGAGCTATAACACTTTTAGGGAATCACGATGAGATTTATTGGGAATGGAGGCCATAGCCAGTCAGCATCTTTCCTTTCACGTTTTCTTCATTGAATTATATTTCTTCCTAGTGGATTTATTCTAATATTGATTGTAGAAATATATTTTAACTCTCCTTCCCCAAATATAAATCATTGTTTCATTATTTACCTATCATACTTCCCCATTTGGAAAATATCAGAAGCTTCTTTAGATCCTTTTTCATAGTGGAAATGGCAACCCACTCCAGTGTTCTTGCCTGGAGACTCCCAGGGATGGGGGAGCCTGGTGGGCTGCCGTCTATGGGGTCGCACAGAGTCAGACACGACTGAGGAGTTTGCTAGAAGTAGCTTCTTTTTTAAAAAAAAATCAAGTTTCTTTGTTGTAAAACAAAACACAGATAGATCCCCTCTTGCAAGTGAAATATATAGCTTAGTCAATTAGAAAGTGAAAGTGAAAGTCGCTCAGTGGTGTCTGATTCTTTGCGACCCACTCTATACAGTCTATGGAATTCTCCAGGCCAGAATGCTGGAGTGGATAGCCTTTTCCTTCTCCAGGGGATCTTCCCAAGCCAGGGATCTAACCCAGGTCTCCCGCATTGCAGGCGGATTCTTTACCAGCTGAGGCACAAGGGAAGCCCAAGAATACTGGAGTGGGTAGCCTATCCCTTCTCTAGTGGATCTGCCCAGCCCAGGAATTGAACCTGGGTCTCTTGCATTGCAGGTGGATTCTTTACCAACTGAGCTATGAGGGAAGTCCAGCTTAGTCAATTACCATAAGGCAAAAGCATTTGTAACTACAACCAAAGTTCAGCAAGTAAAAATTACCACCCACTCCAGAAGCCCCTTCCATGTACCCTGTATCAATCACAACCCCTTATTTCCCTTCACAAGTAACCATTACCTACGCTTTAACAGTGATCACCCAAATATGCATCCTTAGGTCCTATAGTTTAGCAGCTTTAAAAAAATGACTGTGCTTATTAAAAAAAAAAAAAAAGCCACAGCTTTCTTTTAATCTATAGGTTCCTGCTCCATCTCTTTCTTTTCCTTATAGTTTATCTGTGGATGAACCCAGTCTGCTGACCCGTAGAGTTTCTCACGGTCATGACACATTCCACTGTTCCTCTGTTTTCTGTAGCCCTGTAATGTGGTAGCTGGATTTAGAGGCTTGATCAGACTCAGATATAATTCCTTTGGCAACATTCTAAGAGTGTTCTTCCATCAGGAAGCATGTAATATCTGTCTTGTCCTTTTTGTGATGTTAACTCTTGCTGATGCTCAGTGCTTTATTCATTGGGGCTGGCAAAATGGTTATATTCTATTTTAGACTTATTTTTTTCATTTATCAGATGGGCTACTTTGATAAAGAATTGCTTCCCCTCATCTACTTTTTGATTACCCAGTGGTGCTATTCACATAGGAGAGACAAGATAAATATTTGACTCTTTTATTTACCAAGCATCAAAATCATGAATCTGATTCCCTTTCATCTTCCAATAGTATGCATATATATATATATATATATATATGCATGACTTTGTGGACTTAAGCGTATTTGATGTGTTCCGTTTAATTGCAGTTATCTTTTTGAAACCTCAAAGCCTGACAGAAGCCTCTTAAAGTTGTCTCCTGTTTATTTTTCCCGGATGTCCTTTGTAGATATAAACTCCATGGACTGAAAACTCAAGAACAACTTCTCTAGCTCAGCCTTTTCTCCATTCATTTATGGCCTTAACTGACCAGGGAATATGTTTGAAGAGCAGGCACACCCTCTATAGAAAGAGAATATGTGCTTTCTGTTTACAAATATTCCTGGCTTTGTACTGAGAGCCTGGAGCACTGGCTTCCTGTTGGGCCATTCTCCTCTGAAAAGGAGATTGCTTTGCCAGTGTTGTCCACCTTTTCCGGAAAGATTTGATATTAATAGTTTTTCTCCAGAATGACTTGTTCTTCTATGAGGCATGTGCTCTTGCCTAGTCAAACGTACCTACGATAGAATTAAAAACAGCTGAAAAACTGTCTTTTACTGCTCTTCCCCTGAAATTCCCTATGTAATCCAATAAATATCTGTAAATTAACCTTTGGGAAAGATAAATTAATCTTATTAAATGTGAGACTGCCTCAGGCTTCTTGGGGTGGGGTAGAAGACTTGCTTTCAAAATGTGTTGTGCCTTGAAAATGTAATTTCCTATGCCCAGTGGAAATTTATCACATCCCTCGCCTCTGGGTAACTTGCTTTTCCTTTAGTTCAAATGCTGTGTTTTCTGTCTTCATCCTCTCAAGCTTGGACATTCTGAACTTTTTAATTCTCTCAGTTCTATTTCTGTGACAGTGGTTTTCAGGCAACAGAAGTGAGAAGTTGATGGGGAAACATTGATGGAAGAAGGGATACTTGACCCAGCATACAAAAGAGAACCTCCCACAGGAGAGAGTAAAGGTGGTTTTGAGAAGCTTATGGCGTCAACACCTGTGACAGTTTTCTTTTGGTTTATATCATTCATATTTTTAGGCTAGATAATATGGATTTACAAAAATGGGTATTTTTATTGTGTAAGACTCTTCTGGAAAATGTCGCTTCGCTTCAGTTATGTCTGACTCTGTATGACCCCATGAACTGTAGCCCACCAGGCTCCTCTGTCCATGGGATTCTCCAGGCAAGAATACTGGACTGACTTGCCATTTCCTACTCCAGGGGATCTTCCTGACCCAGGGATCAAGCCCACGTCTCTTATGTCTCCTGCATTGGCAGGTGGGTTCTTTACCACTTTTGGTTTATATCATTCATGTTTTTAGGATAGAGAATATGGATTTATACTTATGGGTATTTTTATAAGACTCTTCTGGAAAAAGTCTGTCTGATTCCCTGGGCTTAAGTTCTTAGCCTGACAGTCAAGGCCATTCACAGTCTTACTACTATCCTCCCTCTGAACACTCAGTGACTCCCTATTGCCTGTTGAACAGAGCATGCAGTTTTCCTACAATTCCTGTTTACCTCCCCTGGCTTATCTCCTTGGCTTTTCTGTGGGCACCTCTTTAGATCAGCTGTATTAGATGGTTTCCATTTCCCTGGCATACCCTATGCTTTCCTACTTTGGCTTTTGCTCACATAATTCCATTTGGAATGACCTTGCCTCCCATCTCTAACTGCAGAAATCTTACTATAATATCTTAACACCAGCTTGAAATTCCTTTTTCCCCAGGATTCTCTTCCTGATCCCTCCAAAGGAATTACTTCATTCCTCCTTTGAATTCCCAAGCAACTTGTTTATGCAGTTGCTTCATATTGTTTTGAAATATGGTTAAAGATTGCTACTGACATCCTTTACATATTTGTTTGATACATGTGCTTATGGGATAGAAGTAGGATGGACATATACCCAAATGTTTTTGAGACAGTTCCAGTTTTCCTGGGCTAGTCTCAGAGTATGCGCTGTCCCAGTACCCTGTCTGGTTAACTCCCTGTTGCCTTCTCCTTAGGCTTTCCAGGCGATGCTAGTGGTAAAGAACCTGCCTGCCAGTGCAGGAGACGGAAGAGGTTTGGGTTCCATCCCTGGGTTGGGAAGATCCCCTGGAGAAGGGAATGGCTACCCACTCCAGTGTTCTTGTCTGGAGAATCCCATGGACAGAGGAGTCTGTCAGTCCATAGGGTTGCAAAGAGTCAGACATGATTGTAGTGACCTAGGATGTACATGCCTTCTCCAAAGTATCTTGATCTGAGTGATGAATTAAGTAGTCACCCATGGAATAAGTCACTGGGGGATTGGGGCTGCCTCATACTCATTCTTGAACTGCTCATTTATCAGGAGGGGTGATGGAACCCACATACGGTGGGCAAAGGGGCAACAAAGTTCACAGAAAGGAGACTGCCTTGTGTTGGGGCAGGGCTCACATTGCAGAGGCCATCAGGAAATGCTAGAGATCAGTTTTGACTCCTCCCAGAGCTAGTCCTCCTCATGGCACTGCCTGGAGCTATTACTTTCCCATCAGAAAGTTAGATTCCCTGAGGATTTAATAAACAGTCTCTCCCAACATGAAAAGCTGTGGGCATTGTTTCCTCCTTGGATCATTGCAGTTGGAGCTTCAAAGAATACTCGGATATTGTGTGGAATATTGAATATGCACGTGAAAAGGACTTTGTTTATTTACTTATTATTTATTTATTTTCCATTTCTTTTCATTTTTAAAATTAGCCTACAGAGAAGTCAACAGAACTGTACATAGTGATAGTCCCTTCATTTTGCTACATGACCTTTTCCTCTCTCGCTTAGCTCATATTTATACACGTCGGATTAAGTTTGTGTTTAAGTACGATGTGTGTATAAATGTCCACATTCTCTTGCATCATTTGTATATAGTTTGAGTACATCATGGTACTTCACTCCTAAATACTTCCACATGTTTCTTTTAAGGATATGGACATTCTTCTAAGTAACCACAATGTCATTATTACACCCAAGACAATTAACAGTAATTCTACAAAGTCATCTAATATACAGTCCATACTCAAATGTCATCAAACAAGTTTTGGACCTTGAATCCATTTGATCCATTATGTCTCTTTCATCTCTCTTAATCTTGTGTAGTCTCTGTGCTTGTTTGTGGTCTGTGTGTAACTTATTTTTGAGATACAGTGTTCGAAATCCTTCCCCCCTCACCCTTGAAAGAATTTTGCCTTTCCTCAGATTCTTCCTCCTCCTCTCTCTTCTAAAGAGAGTTGCCAGATCTGCTCTCTGCTTTTTAGAATTCCCTGATGAAGACTCTAAAGATCGGTTAATGAGCTGGAGTGAGTGAGAGGCTGGAGTTTGGTCCTGAGGCTTTAGAAAGGCCCAAGCTCTGCTCCTGTGGCCCACACCCACCCTGTAGCTCTGAAGTGTGGGGCCTTGGAGAGGAGCGGAAGGAAATTGGAAGAAATATTGCTGTGAGCTATGTATTAGATTCTTTTTAGTATTTTTCCAGAACCAGGAAAGATTATGTTTATTAGTTACTTTTGGACTCTGTTTTCCTTGAATCTGACATCCCCTCAGAATGAGGCTTCAGGGGAAGTCAGTATTTATTCTGCTCATACACAATCTTTGCTCTTCAAAGGAGAAAGCATTAACACCCAGAGAGAGAGAAAGCTTTATTATGGCTGTGGTCATAAGCCTTAGAATGTCTTAAGAGGATTTTAGCAGACTGCGGAGTTTCGTCATCCAAATTGGGACACGTTTGAGAGTGAAACATTTATAGTGAGTATGAAATAATTATTGATAATGAAAATATTTATTTCAGGCCATGTGCTTAAATCAGGTTGGTGTCAGGCAAACCAAAATATATGGTTAACCTGGTTATATACACCTGCTGTTTGCACCACAATTTATCTTGTCCAAATGGATGAGTTAAAAATAAACATGGAAAAATGAAAAAATGAATGCACGTACAGTACTCTGCATAAGTATTAGATTAAACCATATGAAACTCTTATAAAAGCTGCAGTTTCATGAGCTATCTATAATGAGTTCAAAATTTGGGCATGCTGCTGCTGCTGCTGCTAAGTCACTTCAGGCGTGTCCGACTCTGTGCGACCCCATAGACGGCAGCCTACCAGGCTCCCCCGTCCCTGGTATTCTTCAGGCAAGAATACTGGAGTGGGTTGCCATTTCCTTCTCCAATGCATGCAAGTGAAAAGTGAAAGGGAAGTCGCTCAGTCATGTCCGACTCTCTGCTGCTTATTTCTTTAAGTAGTAAATTCTTTCAGGGTAAGAATTGTTCATTTTTCTTTCTGTTATTTGTTTTTTGTTCATTTTTCATCATTTATTAGTACCTACAGCATGCAAGCACTATGCTAGACGCTGGGGATAGATCAGTGACACTGAGTGGGATACCTGGTACCTAAGAGCAATACAATATTTAGTTAGAATTGAGCATAAAGGAAAAGCATAGTAAGTTCATATTTGTTATTTGGTGTTGCAAAAAAAAAAAAAAAAAACCAAAAGCAATTAAATGCCAATTGAAGTACCAAATTATCTTGCTGCCATTCTTGTGGCACCTTCACAATTAATATCTGAAAACATATGTCCCCCTGTGTACCCTCTTTATTCTGCCTTAAAGAAGAATTGCCTCAAAGACATGACACGGCTTTTGCAAGGAACAATCCAAGGAGCTTGTAGTAGAAGAACGATGTGGAAGAGCGTGAGGCATCATGGATGCTCTGACTTAAGTGTTTACAGGGACCTGTCTGAGCTGCAAGAGAGGAAGTGATCCTTAATTGCTTGGTGGTAATGAGTGGAAAATTATTCATAGAAGCAACGAGGCCAGAGATACCATGCATTGGCTTAAAATTTTTATTGAGTGCTAGGCCTCTGGGGATTAACTTTGGATCTAAACTATTCCTAATTCACAGAGGTAAGTGTCCACTGAGGATGGTGAACTTTGAACTAACCTACCACAAAAATAAGCATACAGCTGTCAGTTGTGATAAATGCAAAAAGGGCAAGGAATAGCAGGTTGCAAAGTACATCAGAGAGGGATAAAATTTTCTTTTGGGGGTCAAGGAAGAGCTCTCTGAGGAAATCATCTTGAACTTGAGACCCAGTGGAGGGCAGAAGACCCTACAGGGATATGGCTGGAGCTCAGCAGTGGAGGAAGAGGGTAGTGCCAGGTGGGGTCAAGGAATTTTCATCTTGAAAGAAGTAGAGTTGTTAGATGGGCCCTTGTAGAAGGTGAGATGGGAAGGTGTTGATCAGTTAGGACGTGGAGACCTGAGTATCACAATGGAAACCAATCAGTGGAGAACTGCACAGAGTTTGACAAGGCTGGAGTGTGGAGTGTGAAGCCAGACACCACCTTGAATATTGAGTCCTCCCTCTAAGTAACACGGAGGCACTGACGAGTGGTATGAGTAAGGGAGTGACATATCAATTGTGTATTTGAGAAAGAAAATCTCCAGGATGAATGAATTCACTGAAGACATCAAAAGCTGGAAAACCTTGCAGTTGTTCAGCAGATGGGGGATGAAGGTTTGATCTGAGATAGTGGCAGTAAAGAGACAGAGTAAGACAAAGATACTCTGTAAGCACAATCTATGGAATCTGGTTATTGAGGAGAAGAGAAAGTGGACCATGTTCAGGTTCCTTGTTTGTGTGATTAATAAGAAGGGATAGCAGGATAGCAGGAGGGGGACTGGTTTGGGTAACACGTGACGAGTTAGGTCTGTTCCTGATAAGTGCTGGGGCTTCCCAGGTGGTGCTAGTGGTAAAGAACGTGCCTGCCAGTGCAGGTGATGTAAGAGACTCAGGTTCAGTCGCTGATCCCCTGGAGAAGGGCATGGCAGTCCACTCCAGTATTCCTGCCTGGAGAATCCCATGGACAGAGGATCCTGGCGGGCAATAGTCCATAGGGTCACAAAGAGTTGGACATGACTGAGCAACTTAGCACACACTCTGATAAGCGCTAAGTACCTGTAGGAGATCCAGCCTGATGTTAACTAAGTAACTGTTTAGTTAATATTTTCTGAAGTTGATGGAATTCTCGGAATAGTTTTCATATGTTAATATGGTATCTATTGACAGAGTTAGACGCATTCAAACTACTTAGGAAAGAGTTCTTGAATTTTACAACTGACAGATTGCTGTATTTTGAATTACTCATGACAGGCTTTGTGTGTGTGTGTGTGTGTGTTTGAAAGACATTTGACTTTGTCACAGTTCTGAAAATATGTTACTTGGGTATGTTTAGATGGTGGGTTTTCAAAAACAGTTAAATATTACAACTAGGCTTGCTGCATTTTGTGCTTTTCCCCGTTCAGTTTCCCATTAAATATACAAGCATAACATCTGGTACTCTTATTTTTAAGGACTCTGGGAAAAGAATAGCAGTGATTAGACTGAGCACTTGACAGTCATCCAGTTGTAATATTTTCGTCTAGAGTCGAGTTTGGGGCTGACTGAAATGTCCGTGTCAGGAGCAACACTGTGTCATGTTGCAGAGAAGCCACTTCGGAGAATTCCTAATATGGTTGGAGCATTCTTGAGATGCATGGACTAGCCCGTTTGTGCGGTATCATCCGAGATGAGTTGCAGCCCGCATGCATGTGGGCTGGGATGACGGAATCCGCAGAGCACTTCTTTTCTGTTATTTGTCAGGCTAGAGCCCAGGTGGCTGATGATGACAGTTCCTCCTTCTTTGCTTCATTTGTCAATGGCAAATCCTTGGACCCTGAGCTGGAAAGTTCCTTTCCTAGTTTGAAAGTCATATACTGTACGAGATGGAAGGGGCCTCGATAATTATCTTCATGGGAACCCACTCCAGTATTCTTGCCTGGAAAATCCCATGAATAGAGGAGTCTGGAGGGCTGTAGTTCATGGGGTCGCTAAGAGTCAGACACGATTGAGTGACTGAGCACAAACCCCTGGCATTTTTACAGATGAGAAAAACGAGATGCGGGGAGGTTAAGCAATTTGGCCGCAGCCATCAGTTCATTGGGCTTCCCCAGGGGCTCAGCAGTAAAGAATCTGCCTGCAATGCAGGAGACGCAGGAGGTGTGGGTTTGATCCCTGGGTTGGGAAGATCCCCTGGAGAAGGAAATGGCAACCCACTCCAGTATTCTTGCCTGGAGAATCCCATGGACAGAGGAGCCAGGCAGGCTACAACCCATAGGGTTGCAGAGAATCGGATATGACTTAGCAACTGAGCACTGAACCCTCTGCTCAGCTCCCCTCCTCATTCAGAATGGGCAGGAGGGCAGCCTCTCTATTGCTTTTAGTTTGTTATTTGCCAGAACTTCAAGTCTTTCTTCACTTTATAAAGCCTCTGGGAAATAGTCTTAACTCCTCTGAAAGAAGAAAAAACATGTTTACTCAGAAAGCTTGTTTTTGTTTTTCTCCAAATGGATGTTTGTTTCAAGGCTGTGTGACTCCCCTGTATTCTGAGAGAGCTTTCACCACACTGCATGACGTCTCTCTAATGGCCACGGCTGCCCAGCTGGACATCTGTGCAACAGTCGCAGCCAAAGCTCATACATTTGGGGCCATGGCAGTGTCTCTAAACTCTGGAAGGGATGGATGCTACAGTATGCTACCCAGCCCGTGGCCTGGATCTTTAGGCTGAGTGATCCTGGGAACTTCCTTAGAAGCAACTGTTTTATCAAGCCTTCAGAGAGATCCTTGATTCTTAAAATTAAAAATCTCAGAGTGCCATCCTGGGGCTGAGCACCCCTGGGAGTCCTGAGCACCCCTGGGACTTGGCTGCTGCTGCTGGGCAGATGGGCGGTTCTTGGAGCTCAGCGCAGCCAAGGGAGGGGAGAAGGGAGGTTTGAAGATGAGTTGTGAGTGAGGAGGGGAAAAGAGCTTGTGTGGTTCTGACCATCTACAGTCTCAGCATTGTGGGGGAAGGACTCGGGGGCCCTTTCCTCAGGCTCACCAATGTCTACTCGGTCCCAGCTCTCTCTCCAGACTTTCAGGCCTGGGTGTGGGCTGGTGGGCGAGAGCAGGTGGTCAGCGTTGCTCTGGATCGTTCATGTTGTGTGTGCTCTGAGATGCCAGGCGCTTGGGTTTAGAAAGCCAAGAGCCTTTATTTTGCTCCTGCTGGAATGTCTCTTCTGTGAGGTAGTGGACATTGCGGGAACCTCCTTCTGGAAAGAGGGAAGGATCTCAAGGGATAAGACAAGGAGGGAGAAAGATCAATTACTAGCTCAAAACACAATTTGACTACGTTTGTAAGAGCTCGGTGAAAAAGAAACAGAGCCCATTGAGTGCGATCTCAACTTGAGCTCTTTCCAAAAGCAGCAAATGAGTGCTGCTCTCTGAGCTAAGAGAATGGTGAGAAAATGCATCCTGGTGGATTTCTCTCCAATCTTGAGAGTAAATAGACTTTTTCTTGCTATGGCAAACTTAATTCTATAAGAAAAAGGCCATAGGATACTGCAGCTCTGTGGGAACTCAGAGATGATCCGAGATGGACATGCTTTGTTCTTCCAAATCCCTTCTCCCCTCCTCTCCACGCTGTTCTGGGTCCTGGGAGGCTAGTGTCCATGGACCACATCAATCATGTATTTGGCCAGTAAGAGGTCTTGCTTTACCATCCCTTGGTAGTTTCTTTAATCCTGTCTACATCTTGTAAATAATCCACTTCATAAAAGCTCCCATTTGAGTATGTGATCTCTTTCTTGCTAGGACCTTGAACGGCTATATTGTTTAATCCTGTGACCATTTACAGATGAGGAAACTGAGGCACAGAGAGGCTTTTCAAATGGTGTCCCTTTCTTCATCCTTTTCCCAGCCATGATCAAGTATTCACAAGCTGAGATCCTGAGGCCCTGGAATGCTGGGCTGAGAATGAGAAAACCTCTGACACTGGAGTCTGCTCTGCTCTAATGTGATAACACGTTTCTAAGAAACTTCCATTTATTTAACAGCTATGTCCTTTTAAGTGTTATTTTATGTGGTATATGGGGCTTCCCAGGTGGCTCAGTGGGGAAAGAGTTAGCCTGCAATGCAGGAGACATAGGCAGATGTTCGTTTGATCCCCGGGTCGGGAAGATCCCCTGGAGGAGGGCATGGTGACCCACTTCTGTATTCATGCCTGAAGAATCCCATGGACAGAGGGGCCTGGCGAGTTACAGTTCATAAGATCGCAAGAGGCACACACAACTGAAGCAACTGAGCATGCACGCATGCATGTGGTGTATACACATAATGGGATATTATTCAGCCTTCAAAAAAAGGTGATCCTGTCAGATGCAATATATGGATGATCCTGGATGATGTTAAGCCAAGTGAAATCAGCCAGTATTGCATGATTCTACTTACTCAAGCCATGAAAACGTTCAAACTCGTAGAAACAGAAGGCAGAGTGGTGGGAACCAGGGGCTGGGGGGGAAGGAAAAGGGGAGCTGCTCTTCAGTGGGTGTGAAGTTTCAGTTATGCAAGATGAATGAGCTCTAGAGATCTGCTCTACAGCATCGTGCCAGTGATTAACCAGACCATATTACACAGTTAAAATTTTAAGAAGGTCAATTTCATGTTGTTATTTTTTTTTTTAACCAGAAAAGATAAGCACAAAAGGTATTTGAATAGGTTAAAACGTAGTTAGAGAACAGAGTCCCTCTGGGAGGACACTGTCCATGGGGGTGCGGCTGGGTTGGCAGAAAGGAAGGAAATGCCTCTTTCCTCCAGCAGGGAAGCACCTGCTGCAGGGCGGGGCTGGCTCCTCAGCTCATGCCTCCCGCACCCTCCCAGCCCCAGCAGGCGAGGAATCAGAGCTGCTGGTCATGCCTTTGACCATGAGTGAGTGTTGAGTGTGTGTGTGTATGTGTGTGTGAGAGAGAGAGAGAGAGAGGGAGAGAGGGAAGGAGAGGGAAAGAATGAATTCACATTCTTCCTTTTAGTAACTTTCCCAGGTCCTCTTGAAGAGTCTTTTTGGACCTCCCATATTTCATTGCTTCTAAGACATGCTTCATTTTCCTCACATTTTAATGCTCTGATACCCGGCTGTGTCTGAGACTGAAAGCATCTTTTGTTGCAGCTGGTCAGGCGGTGGCTGCGCTGCAGCTGCGTCTCCCGTGCGCACGTGAACTTGGTAGATCTGGGGGCACAAGAAACCGCTCATTGTTTCAGTCCGTGGTCCGTTCTGTGATCACCAGAGAGAGGGATGTGGTCCTAGGTGCTTAGTGAAGTCTTCTGCTGGCACCTGTTAGTAAGATTTTCTTGGCAGCATCAACACTGTGAAAAGGCATCAAAAACCTAGAAGGAAATCCCAAATGTAGTACTCTTTTAAGACACACTACATCACTGAGTTCCTTGGTGGCACAGAGGACAATATTGTGTGGAAAAACACAGTCATTGGACCCTGTGACAAAAGTGATTCAGAAGTGTGGGTTTTGAATGTGGTGTCTAAATCAAATTAAATTGGAGCACCCAACCAATTTATTTCACTAATATTTTTACATTTTCCTTTTTTATGAGTATAATAAAACCCACTTACCCTCTTAGTAAGCCTAAAAGAGCCTTTTCAGTAAATACAAGATAAGAATTCTTAATCTTACTATTGTATCACAGTTTAATTTGCAACCATTTTTTTTTCTTTCCGAATGTTACATAAAATAGTGTTATCTCTCTCAACCAGTGAATCTTAATCAATGAAATATGGTAATGAAGTAGGAAGTTGATTAAATTATCATTATGAATCAAAAGATGAGTTGGAAAGCTAAGAACTGAGGAATGAGTTTAGTAATCCTTTGACTCAATAAATATTTATTAAATGTCTACTGTGAGACCAGCACTGGGATTGGCATGAGGGTACAAGCCGTGAACAAAGCAGATATGATCACTGGGCTCACAGGGAAGACCAGATATATTGGATAGGTCGTTGCGTGTATGATATCATAGAGAAGACTTGCAGCTTTCTTTGGAAGTATAAACAAAGGAGCTTAAAACATGGTCAAGGGGAGCAGATGGCCCGAGTGAGGAAGTGACACTTGAGCGGAGAATGGAAAGATGAGTAGGAGTTAGCCAGGTGGAGGTGAGTTGGGGACGGGGAGGGTAGTCCTGGCAGAGGGAACCATGTGTGAAAGCTGGGACCTGTCTAGGAGAGACGGAAGCAAGTCCAGTGCAGTGGGGCCCAGACAGTGGTACGGAGATGAGAGACAGGCTAGAGAAGCAGGCAGGCCTCAGATGGCCAAGGGCCTTACAAGTCATGCCAGGGAACTTGGCCTTCATCCTATGGATAAGAGGAGCTTATGGGAGGGGTTTCAGGAGGGGTGTGATGTGTCATGCTCAAGTTTTAGAACTTCGCTCCGGCTGCCGTGCAGAAATGGAATGCTGTAGATCAAGGGCAGATGAAGGGAATGTGGTAGTAGTCATCTTCACTGAACAAGAGATGTGGTAGCTGGGAGGGAGAGAAGATATCAAATGATGCAAGAGAATCCTGTACCAAACAATAGTCCCCATCACTGACAGCTTTCCTCAGATATTACATCCGTAGTTGCTGATAACCTATAACAATAAGTTTCTTTCTTTTTGACAGAGTGACTTCTTCTGACTTGAGCTTGCAGTGTGCTTTGAGAGATCCTCTACCAGGTAAATGCAGAACAAATTTCCTCAGATTTATAAACCATGACTTTCTCCTAAGATTTCCTGAGACCAAAATCCAACATGTTATTTAATCCCTGCAACAACCCTTAAGTTAGGTTTATTTCCATGTTATACAGGAGGAAATTGAAACAGAGAAGTTAGACAGCTTGCACAGGGAAGTTAGATTAACATGCACAAAGGTTGTTCATCACACCATAAACTATACTTGCCAGATAAAGCAAAACAAGAGGAGAGAACTGAAATATCCAACAGTAGGCAAACTTAAATCATTTGATGAAGTTACTTTAATAATAGTCTCTATGAGATTAAGAAGTTTTTTCCCTATTCCTCATTTGCTAAAAGCAAATTAATTATTTCAGGTATTGAATTTTATTGAATGCTTTTCTAATCTACAAAGCTGTTAAAATGATTTTTATTCTTTATCTGTTCATGGTAATTTCTATTAATTGATTTTCTAATATTAAATACCTTGCATTGCTAAGATAAAACCAACTTGGTCATGATGCATTATCCTTTCTATCTTTAGCTAAGATTTAGTTTTAGTCCTGAGATTGGATACAGTTTTCCTTTCTGGTATTTTCCTTGCCAGGAATGGTTTTCAAAATATTGGAATTACTTGCTGCTTGAATGTTTGATGATAAAGGAGTAAAACATTTGAGTCCTGTTGTTTTCTTTGAAAGGAGAATTTTTACTTGCTCACTTAATTTCTGATTTATTTACATTTTCTGATTTCTTCTTGAATCAGTTTTGACAAATTTTGTTTTTGGTTATATATCATTCTCTGTTGGGTATATATGCAGCAAGGGAATCTCTGGATCAGGGGGGTAAGTATACATTCAGTTTTAGCAGATAATATCAGTTTTTCAAAATGGTTGTATTGATTTAAAATTTACACGCTAAGCAGGAGTATATGAGAGTTCTGATTGCTCTGTATCCTTTTCAGCACAAGGTATTTTCTGTTTTATTTGATTATTTAGTCTGTACTAGTGGGTGTGAAGTATTACAGTGTCATTGTAGTTCTGTATTTGCTTGTAGGCTAATGAAGTTGGGTACTTTTTCATATGTTAATTGACTGTTGAATATCTTGTTTTGTCAAAAGCCCTTTCTAGTCGTATAAAAAAAGGGGAAGTGCTTATTCAAGTCTTCTGAAAAAAAAAAAATTGGGTTGTTTTGTTGAATTGTCTTATTGAATTACAGATATTTTTAATACTATGTGTTCTGGATTTGAAGTCTTGTTAGAATATATATGTTGTAAATATCTACTTTTGTTTCCTATGGTTTACCTTTTCACTCTTTTTGTGGACAGAAATTCCTTTAAAATAGTGTAAATTATCCATTTTTTTCCATTTTGTGGTTGGCACTATTGTACTTATTTAAGAAATCTTGGCCTTATTCTAAGATCACAAAGAAGCTGTGCGTTTTCATCTGAAAGTTACATTATTTTCTTTTTACATTTGAGCCACAATACATCTGGACTGGTTTTATTGTGTACGATGGGAGGTAGAGGGTCAAGATGGATTTTTTCCTGTGTGGACGTGCACTTGATCAGGAGCCATCCTTTGGTTACAGCTGTTTATCTATTTGTTTGTTATTTACACAGTAAAATTCATTCTCTTGAAATCGATGGTTTGATAAGCTTGAACAGTTCTCTAAGCAATCAAGATGCAGAACATACCCAATCTCTGAGAGAATGCTCCTTTGTAGTAACAATCACTCATCTGATTTCTGTCCCTAGATTTTTCTCTTTTTTTTTTAGGATATATAAATGAAGGCATAGAGTATGTAGGCTTTTGTTTCAGATTTCTTTTTTAAAAATCTCAAAGAATCTCAAAAATTCATCCCTGTGTTGCAGTACCAGTTGTTCTTTTTTTAGAGTAGAATTCCATTGTGTAGATGGAACACAATTTGTTTATCCATTCACCAGTTGATGAACATGTAGATTATTTATAGTTTTTGGCTCTTATGAATAAAGTTATTACAATTGCTCACTTTGTAAGTCTTTGTATGGATATATGTTTTACTTTCTCTTGGGTAAATTACTAGGAGTAGGTTTATTGAGTCATATACTATGTAGCAAGTATATATTTAACATTAATTTAACATTATACAGAAAAATCCCTCTCGCTGTTCCCAAAGTGATTGTGCCATTTTGCATTCCATTCAGCAATGCATGATATTCTAGTTGCCCCATGGTCTTTCTCCAGATGGCGCTAGTGATAAAGAATTATGCAGGAAATATAAGAGACCTGGGTTCGATCCCTGGGCTGGGAAGATTCTCTGGAGGAGTACATGGCAACCCACTCCAGTATTCTTGCCTGGAGAATCCCATGGACAGAGGAGCCTGGTGGGCTACAGTCCATAGAGTTGCAAACAGTCACACACGACTGAGTGACTTAGTACACACACGAGCTCTCCAGAACCTGGTATAGTCAGTCTCTGTAATTTGGGCAATATGAGTTGGTATGTAGTTGTATCTCATAACTCTAGTTCTTGTTTCCCTAATCATTAACGATGGATGTTGAACATTCTTTCATGTGCTTCTTTGCCATCTGCCTGTCTTCTTTGGTGGAGTATCTGTTCAAATCAGTCACCCATTTAAAAAATAAAGTCATCTATCTTTTCATTTTTGAGCTACAATAAAATATTATTCCAGATACAAATCCTTTATCAAATGTGTGCTTTTCAAATACTCTTTCCCAGCCTGTGGATTGCATCATTCAAAGAGCAGAAATTTTTAATTTATAGCCTGGCTATAGTCCATAGGGTCGCAAACAGTTGGATATGACTGAAGCGACATTGGGGTACATGTGTCTTTTTCATCATGGTTTCCTCAGGGCATATGCCTAGTAGTGGGATTGTTGGGTCATATGGTAGTTTTATTCCGAGGTTTTAAGGAATCTCCATACTGTTCTCCATAGTGACTGTCTCAATTTGCATCCCCACCAACAGTGCAAGGAGGGGAATGCAAATTTCTCCATATCTTCTCCAGCATTTATTGTTTGTAGATTTTTTGATGATGGCCATTCACACCGTGTGAGGTGATACCTCAGTGTAGTTTTGAGTTGCATTTCTCTAGTAATGAGGGATGCTGATATCTTTTCATGTGTTTACTGGCCATCTGTGTATCTTCTTTGGAGAAGACATTTTTATTTTATTTTTTATTTTTTGGCCCTGGCATGCAGAATCTTAGTTCCCTGACCAGGGATCAAACCTTTGCCCCCTGCAGTGGAAGCTCAGAGTCTTAACCACTGGATCCCCAGAGAAGTCCCAATCATAGCTATTTTAAAGTCTCTGATTTTTCTACTATCTGGGTCATCTCTCTGTCTAGTTCCATTGGTGGCTTTATTTTAACAGTTGCTTTACCTTGGTCTTTTGAATGTCTTCTTAATTTTGATTGGATGTTGTTTGTAGAAGAGCAGGAGGTAATAAAATTGATAATATTGCCGCCCAGAAACGGGCGCACTTCTTTTGCAAGATGGTTAATGTAACAATGGTTTAGTCCTTTGTTGGCAGTTGATAAGATTAGCCGTTGGGAGTTTGGGTGGGGTTGGACTCCTCTGTGGAGAAGAAAATGGCACCCCACTCCAGTACTCTTGCCTGGAAAATCCCATGGGCAAAGGAGCCTGGTGGGCTGCAGTCCATGGGGTCGCGAAGAGTCGGACACGACTGAGCGACTTCCCTTTCACCTTTCACTTTCATGCATTGGAGAAGGAAATGGCAACCCACTCCAGTGTTCTTGCCTGGAGAGTCCCAGGGACGGGGGAGCCTGGCGGGCTGCCGTCTGTGGGGTCGCACAGAGTCGGGCACGACTGAAGCGACTTAGCAGCCGCAGCAGGACTCCTCTGATTGTTGTCACTTTCTCTTGCCCACCAAACTGCAAAGGTTTCTAGTCGTGAACTGAAGTTACCTCATGCTTAGTGTGTGGCCTGGTGTGCAGAGAGTTTTTCTCATCGTCTAGACTCTGTCCTCAGCTTTCAGCAGACCCTCCACACTCAGGCCAAAGCTGTGGCCATGTTGGGGGCTTCCCTGTTCTTCTGGTCCACCCTCCATCTTGGGCAGGCCTTGGGGCTTTGCCTGTGTTCCTGTTGCTCCTCATCGCTTTCAGTGTCTGCTTGCTTCTGTAGGTGGCGTGGGTAGGAGAGAGCTCCCTGCAATGGTAGCAGACTTCTTCTTTGTGTCAGTGCAGGATCCTAGGCCTGAGAGTCCCTTGTTCTGCCATCAGAGCAGGACCAGCAGCTCCAGTATCACCTGAGAGCTTGTTAGAAGTACAGAATCACAGGTCCCATGCTCAGACCTGATGAATCAGGATGTGCATTTTGACGAGATCCCTTGAGGGAGTCATGTGCACTTTGAGAAGGGGTGTTTCACACAATCACTGTTTCTTTACCTTCTTTCTGCTTTTTCTTTCTTTTTTTTTGTCAACTGTGTTTTTCATAATGAGATTAAGATCCTTCAAAGTCAAAATATTGTGAAAGCAACCCTACTTAAATTTAAGAATGGTGCACACATATTTAAATTAGAATATTTAAATTTTTTTCTAGTTAAATTATTGAATTTAATTGAACAATTACCACTGATATGCATATTTAAAGCTTCTTAGTTTCAAATACTTTTTTGAGCTTTGGGTTCCTAGCACTCAACAACCTTGAGTCTTTCTTGTAGCAGGGATTTTTCTGTTGCTTCCTCTTATAAAAAGGGGTTTCTTAGATTTTTGAAGCCTGCCTCCTAGGGGCAGTTCTGTCTTCCTCTCCACCTTGGGTTCAGTGCGAACAACAGTTGCTCCATGAAATTTCTATTGATGCTTCACAGCCTGACCTAAAGGGTTCTAGCAAGGACCCACCCCTCTGACAAAGTTCTTGCCAAGAGACCCTCAGCTTTTGAATCTTTCCAACTTTGAGTGTTCTGTTGATGCAGTGATGGGGCTGTGCTGCCAGAATTTTAGTTTTCTCTATTTTTTTCTCAACTTGCAATAAATTTTACATTTAATTGATTTAAGCTTAATTAAATGTTAATTTAAAATTTACATTTAATTTTACATTTATCCTATTTCCTAATTTGTTGTCTTTCTTTTGATTTCATCAAGAATGTTGGCCAAGATTGCTGGATTATACCATCTGCTTTCCTTTTGTCTTTACCTTGCTTTTGTATCCCAGTATTTTGAGGCCTTTCCCTTCCCCTCCCTTTGGCTCCTCCTTGCTACCCCAACCCCACATGCCTTCGTGAGAGACATCAAGTCAAAGAGTTCTGGCTATATCATTAACTTGTTTTTAATATATCTTGTTCAACTTGCAGCCATCATGGAAGTATTCCAAGCAAATGGACAGAGAGGGGCACAAGATCATGCCTCTTAGCTGAGTGAGCCCAAGTGAAGAGTTGCCCTGGTTTCCTGGGACCAGTGAATTATCCTTTAATCTCAGTGGTCACCCTTAGCTGCAGGGGAGCCTGGGAAATACGTCTTAGAGTTGGGCATATTGTTGGTGCAAAAGAAGTCAGGGCTGGGTTTGCTATGGGTAGAGAACTAGATGCAGTTATCAGACAGGGAGCTAAATTTCAGCTTCACTCCTGATAATCCTAGATTGGAGGATGAGCTTAAATTATGGACAAGATCAACTAGAATCAGGTATCCTGTTACTTTTATTGCTGAAGATTTCTTTCATGGGAAAGAAAAATACATGCTGCTGAAGCCAGAAATAGAGAGAAGGGAAGCTGTCCAGACTTCCATGCACTTTCCCTCACTCAGTCTGAGCAATCCAAGAAGTTACTCCCTTGAGGAGGAATGAAGGGATGTCGTGAAGTGTAGAGGTCACTTTCTAACACTTTTAAGAAGACAAACAATTTTGTTTTATGTGCCCAGGCAGGAATGCTGGGAAGGAGAGAATGATGCCCTCCTAATAATTGTTAAATACACATGTGTGTCTCACACACACACACACACAATGTCTTATTATATATTATGACAATTGTGTTATATTTATTTCTTTATATATTGGGTTGGTCAAAAGGTTTGTTTGGGTTTTTCCATAAGATGTTATGGATACATCTTATGGAAACACCTTTTTCCATAACATGTTTTCCATAAGACGTCATGAACCCAGCTGAACCTTTTGGCCAACCCAGTATTTCCCCCAACTCCTACTTCTAATGACCTTGTAAAATCGATAGTAATCTCTTGCAATAGTTGAGAAAAGGGAGAATTCACATGTGTTGATGTTGTGAAACTCTTGAAAAGGAGATGGGGATGAACCTCTTAGAGGTCTGAAAGGTTTTTAGAATTGTTTCAGGTTGAGAAGAAGAAGGGTGATTCAGGGCAAGTAAACAGCATTGGGCTGCAGCCAGTAGACTTCTAGCTGCTTGGGCAGCTTGCTGCAGGATTCTTTATGATGGCCCCTTTACTGCTGCACAAAAAGCAACCAACAAACTGCCGCCTCCACCCCCGCACCCCCGCCCCACCTCCACTCCCAGCCCAAGGGTTTTGCTGCAGAAGCCCTCAGTGTGCAGCAGGGTCCGTTCGGGCTGCTCTTCTCATAACCACCAGCCCTGCTCCCTCCCTGCTCCCTCCGCAAAGCTCAGCTCAGGACTGAGCTGACGGCTAATTGTTGCTGCTGATTGCTTTGCTGACAGTGCTTTGTGGCTATTTTGGTTTTTCTCGAGTGTTTCTTAATTAGAGGAAGTGACATCGTGTGCTGTCCAATCAGCCTCTTGCCAGATATTATTACATCTGTGGGATCATTGGGTGACATTTGGGCTTGGTCCTGCCAAGCTGGTGTGAGGATCATGGTCTGTGGTGCAGTTGGCTTGGCAGAGCGGCGGTCCCCTGCCAGGCTCTGAGACAGCGCTGCTGCTGGTGGGAGGGAAGGGTGTTCTGTATTCCCAGTGAGGCCTCAAAGACTGCAGGGTTCACTGGGGGGCCCATTCAGGCAGCTAAGTCCCATTGAAATCTGACACCTCACAGGGAACCTCATAGGATGCTGTCTTCTCTTTGAAACATGGTGTTTCAGGATTTCTTTGATATTTGCCTTTCTGGCTAATGTGGAGACACCCTTTCATTTTCCCCTGGGAAAAATACAGATACAACCTGAGGAAGGCTGCTGCTTGGTGAAGTATTAGAGGTGGTTTGCCATGCAGTATAGTGAGCTCTTACTACGTTGCTTTAACTACCAGAAAGAACCATCTTAAGTTGTAACAATTCTGAATTATAAAAGAAGTTTGAAGAGATTTACAGCTCTGAACTCCACCACATTTAACTTTTGGCAGCTATTTTTTAAGGCTCTTTGGTTGAATGCTTAATTTTGGAATAACTGTGTTTATTTGCATATAAACCATGTGGAAAAGTTAAAAAAAATCTCTTTGTGCGAGTATGAGTATGGACCCTTCTTTTCTGATTTTTTAATGTTTTTGGTATCAGTTCATTGCAGCAAGGATTTATTGTGCCTGCTGAGGTGTCCTTGAGCTTAACAAAGCAGTGTAAGACACAGTCCCTCCTTCAAGGAATTTACGTTCTAATTAGGGAGTCAACATTCGCCAGTGGTCCTTTCTTCATCATTTCATTGAAGGCATCATCACAGTTACATGGCTTTTCTCTAAGAGTGTTAGAGCAGAGAACACAGAATACAGGATTATCCAGGATTGGGGTGGAAAGAGAACAGAGATATTGAGGGGTCTATGGAGAGAGCATAATCATCTCATGTTGGGTACAGAAGGAAGGGAGGCCAAGGTGTGTGAGTGGGGTCGGATAGGGGTATCATGAAGATGGAGAAAGTGGTTCATGGACACGATGGGTGGAAGCTGAGGCCAAGAGGACTCCATTAGGCCAATAAAGAAATGGGGAGCGACTAAGAGGCAAGGGAAAGAGAACAAAGTGCTGCCAGACTCTTTTCAGTGAGTCTGTCTTGTCTCCTCCACCAGGGGGTATAAAAGGGCAGGTATGACGTTTCTTTTGTTTCTCCTTCAGCTCCTGGTTCACTATGTTGCTCAAAGCACGTGTTTCCTAAATATTTCCTGAAGAAGTCCAGCTTACTCATGGGCTTTCTTTGGAGTCATAGATCAAATTTCTTTCACGTATATGGAAATGATGGGGGGAGGGTCATTGGTTCATGCAAATGGCAAGCTCCCAAGTGACTCCTGATACAATCTGACAGTAGTGTAAACATGCAGGTGTACACTAACCACAGTGCAGGGGAGTCTCCATCATCTGACGCGTGTTCAGTACTTCGGGGTGAAGGGAAAGTATCTCATCTTTAGGGAGATGGCCTCAGGAGACTTTCGAGAATCCCCTGTGCTGGATGTGATTCCACCTCATCCAGAAAGCCAAACGCTCCTCCTTCTTATAGGCCAACACTTCCCCTTTCACCTTCGTGATTTTGCAGGTGATGTGCATTTGAAGGCCCAAATGAACCGCTTAAACTTCTTTCTGATCCCATTGCTGTCCCCATGGTCAACTGTCGACTTTTTCTCGTGTCTATATTTAGCTGAAGTAATCTTTGTGAAGGACTTCCACACTTGAAGTCACAGTAAAAACTAGATGATAAAATTTAAATTTTGGAATAAAAACTAAAACTTCCGTGTTACTCTGTTTGTCCCATCCTCTCTTTCCTACCCAATCCCACCCGCCCGTGTCCATAAGTCTGTTCTCCATATCTGCGTCTCCACTGTTGCCCTGTAAGGAGGTACATCAGTACCATCTTTCTAGATTCCACATATATGTGTTAATATATGTTATGTGATTTTCTCTTTCTGACTTACTTCACTCTGAGTCATAGGCTCTAGGTTCATCCACCTCATTAGATCTGATGTTGATGTGTAGCAGAAGCTAACACAATATTGTGAAGCAATTTTCCTTCAATTAAAAATAAATAAGTAAAACAAAAAAAACAAAGCTAAAACTTGACTGTATCACCCCTGAATAGTCTTGCAGCTCCCTGGGGATCACGCCTACTGAGAGTTGTTGGCGATATGTCTTCTAGTCACCCGGTTGCCCCAGTACTGTCCCGGTCAAGGCTTACAAGTGTGTGTGTCCCCGAAAAGCTTCTGTTGTGCATCCAGTTCAAGCATACCAATAGGGCTCTCG
Source organism: Capricornis sumatraensis (assembly GCF_032405125.1). Classification (NCBI taxonomy): domain Eukaryota; kingdom Metazoa; phylum Chordata; class Mammalia; order Artiodactyla; family Bovidae; genus Capricornis; species Capricornis sumatraensis. Next base: position 81,283,807 of record NC_091079.1, read on the forward strand.
TGCGAATGTTCTCAGGCAGCATTTTGGAGCTCCTTAAGCTGTACCCCAGACACAACACACTTGACCAGCATCGTGCTGTTACCATGGCATCTGAAGAGCGCCCTTCTCCAGACAGGAAGATGGTAAAACTGCTCCGGGAGGACATTTTCTACCTTAGAAACTCAGAATAGACACTCTGTGTATCTGAAACAGCAAATCCCATTTCCAGAACTTCTCTCCAAGCATCATCTTCTCAGAGACATTCACAGAAAACTCTTCGCCGGTTTATATGCTCTAGCACGGACTTGGAGAAGCTTTTCTTTAATCTCTCATCTGGAAGCTTCTCTCTGAATAAAAATGTTCAATGGCTCTGGCTAAGAAATCCCTTTGGATTTCAGACAAGAGTTGCAGTAACTGAGCCCGGTTTATTCAGGAAGAGTGGAGCCAGAATGGGTCTGCTGTGAATAAAATGACAGGCCTGCTTTTTTCACAGGCGACTTCTTCCCTCTGACCGAATTCTTTGATGTTAATGTAATTCTCATTAATTGCTAACGCCAAAGCAACAGAGCTTCGACCTTTGAAAGGACTGCCTTTTATAAATTCTTATTGTTTGGGATTTCTGCTTAATGGAAAGACCGCTGAACTGCTAGTCTTTTGCTTCGGAGTTAGTAAGCAGGGACTGCTTAAGTCATTACTTTCTATTGCTTGACATTTGTATAATACTTTATAGCCTTCAAAACACTTTCACATCCATTGTTATTTGAGCTTTTTAATGACCCCCGGAAGGTAGATTTTTTTTTTAAAATTCCCATTTTTTGGAATGAGTGTATTGAAGGTCAGAAAGATGTAAGCGTGTGTGCTAAGTTACTTCAGTCGTGTCTGACTCTTTGCCACCCTATGGACCATAGCCCGCAGGCACCTCTGTCCATGGGATTCTCCAGGCAAGAATACTGGAGTGGGTTGCCATGCCCTCCTCCAGGGGATCTTCCTGACCAGGGGATCGAACCTGGGTCTCCTGCATTGCAGGCAGATTCTTCACCATCAGAGCCACCAAGGAAGCCCTCAAAAAGATGTGTGCCTCCTTTAAAATCAGTTCTTGCCAGAGGTAGACCAGGAACTAGAAGCTACCCTCCTCTTCCTAATTCCTCTTCAGGTTGCTCTATCGTGATAAGCAAAGTGTGAGGATGGCAAGGGGGAACTGATAGCTTGTTTGGAAATTATCTGCTTAATAGTCTATCTCCCTGGTATGACTTTAAGCTGCCTAAAGTGGAGATTAAAAGAAAAATTTTTTTTTGGCTAAGCTGCATGGCATATGAGATCTTAGCCAATTAGGAATCAAACCCATGCCCTGTGAGTTGGAAGCATGGAGTCTTAATCACTGGACCACTAGGGCAGTCCTGAGATTATTTTATTCACTGCTAGATAGCCAGTACCTAGAATAGTGCCTAACACATAGTAAATTCTCAATGAACATTTTTGTTCATTCAGTTCAGTTCAGTTCAGTTACTCAGTCATGTCCGACTCTTTGCAACCCCATGAATCGCAGCACGCCAGGCCTCCCTGTCCATCACCATCTCCCAGAGTTCACTCAAACTCACGTCCATCGAGTCCATGATGCCATCCAGCCATCTTATCCTCGGTCATCCCCTTCTCCTCCTGCCCCCAATCCCTTCCAGCATCAGAGTCTTTTCCAATGAGTCAGCTCTTTGCATGAGGTGGCCAAAGTACTGGAGCTTCAGCTTTAGCATCATTCCTTCCAAAGAAATCCCAGGGTTGATCTTCAGAATAGACTGGTTGGATCTCCTTGCAGTCCAAGGGACTCTCAAGAGTCTTCTCCAACACCACAGTTCAAATGCATCAATTCTTCGGCACTCAACCTTCTTCACAGTCCAACTCTCTCTCACATCCGTACATGACCACAGGAAAAACCATAGCCTTGACTAGACAGACCTTAGTCGGCAAAGTAATGTCTCTGCTTTTGAATATACTACCTAGGTTTGTCATAACTTTTCTTCCAAGGAGTAAGCGTCTTTTAATTTCATGGCTGCAGTCACCATCTGCACTAATTTTGGAGCCCAAAAAAATAAAGTCTGACACTGTTTCTACTGTTTCCCCATCTATTTCCCATGAAGTGATGGGACCAGATGCCATGATCTTCGTTTTCTGAATGTTGAGCTTTAAGCCAGCTTTTTCGCTCTCCTCTTTCACTTTCATCAAGAGGCTTTTTAGTTCCTCTTCCCTTTCTGCCATAAGGGTGGTGTCATCTGCATATCTGAGGTTATTGATATTTCTCCTGGCAATCTTGATTCCAGCTTGTGTTTCTTCTAGTCCAGCGTTCCTCATGATGTACTCTGCACAGAAGTTAAATAAGCAGGGTGACAATATACAGCGTTGAAGTACTCCTTTTCCTATTTGGAACCAGTCTGTTGTTCCATGTCCAGTTCTAACTGTTGCTTCCTGACCTGCATACAGATTTCTCAAGAGGCAGGTCAGGTGGTCTGGTATTCCCATCTCTTTCAGAATTTTCCACAGTTTATTGTGATCCACACAGTCAAAGGCTTTGGCCTTCAATAAAGCAGAAATAGATGTTTTTCTGGAACTCTGTTGCTTTTTTGATGACCCAGCAGATGTTGGCAATTTGATCTCTGGTTCCTCTGCATTTTCTAAAACCAGCTTGAACATCAGGGAGTTCACGGTTCACGTATTGCTGAAGTCTGGCTTGGAGAATTTTGAGCATTACTTTTGTTGATTAGGCAGGTAATAATAATGGCTTCCCAGGTGGCGCTAGTGGTAAAGAATCTGCCTGCCAATGCAGGAGATGGGGGTTCTATCCCTGGGTCCAGAAGATCCCCTGAAGAAGGAAATGGCAACCCACTCCAGTACTTTTGCCTGGAGAATCCCATGAACAGAGGAGCCTGGCTGTCTATAGTTGATGGGGTTGCAAAGAGTTGGACATGACTGAAGAGACTTAATATGCAGTAATGCCATATTTTCATTTCCACCCATCCCCTTCTTATGTGTTCTAATGGCATAATAATAATTATATCTAAAATAAGTAGGCAAAAATATGAGAACAGTGGGGAAGTGCAGGTTGACAATCCATCAAATAGTGGATGAAGAACCCTCAGTAGAGCTGTAGAAAAACACAGAAGAAACTGAAAATAGAGTCCCTGCCTTCAGAGAACTTAAAGCTTAGAGAAATAGGGTAACCCACTGTGAAAAAGATGCAGAAAATCACCATTCAGCAGTCTTGTTTGGTTGGCCCTGCCCTTTTGGAAACTCAAAGTTGGGGAAAATAGAAAGGATGCATACTGCAAAAAAAAAAAAAAAACAAAAACAAAAACAAAACAGCCTTAGAGGGAGGAGGAAGTGAAAGGGCTTTATTGCCACACTCTTTGTTTGGTCCTATAATTACCTGTACCTCTTCAAGTGTTTTCATGCAGGAAACTAAACAGGGAGACTGGTCAAAGGATGAATCATTCTAATTAACAGGAATAGAAGGTGAACTTTGACAAAGCTTCAGTTGGCTCTTTTCTTTAAATAGTCAAGTAATTATGCTGCAATTTGGCATTGTAAACAATTGTTTCCATCCTTATCTCAACCTGAGATAATAGTTTCCAAGTCTTTTAGGGGCAGTGATTTTCAAAGTTTAGTCCTCAAGCCATCTGCTTTAAATATCCCCTGCCAAAATTCTGATTCATGGGGTCTGGGGCAGGGTCTGGAAGTCTGCCTTTTTTTTTTAAATAAGCATTTTATTGATATCTTGGAATAATTTTATATGTATAGAAAAGTAAAATAGTACAGAAACTTCCTGTGTTTCCTGCACCTGGCTTCCCCGAATGTTAACTCCTTACATAACCAGAATGTATTTGATAAATTAACAACAAAGCTACAGACTTTTTTCAAATTTCATCAGTTGTGTCATTGTTGTCCTTTTTCTCTTTAATCCAGGATATCACATTACATGTAGTTATCCGGTCTTCTTAATCCTATCTTATCTGTGATGGTTTCTTAGTCTTTCCTGCATTTTTAATAAGCTCCCAGGTGGTTCTCAGACACTAGAACACGAAACCCACTGTTCTTCTAAAGCCAGGGACGAACCCTAGGCACACCTAACAAGTGCTCAGAAACCTGGGGAACCTCCCCTTGCCTAAGGGGGGACCTTGTGCTTTTCATCCTGTCAGTCAGGGACAGAGCCACAAACCGAAGGCACATTCTGGAGGAGCCTGGGAAGTATTTAGCCAAAGTGCTATTTACAGAGATGCAGGCAGGGTGAAGGAAACAGGTAAGAGATACTAAGGCAGCTGGGAGCTTTTGGCAGTGAAGAGCTGTCCTCTCTTTGGGATGGGTGACCTGGTGCAGTAGTAGTCATGAGTGTGTCGTTGGAAAACCAGTCACTGCCAGAATGTTAGCCCCCAGTGTGCGGAGGACATGTGTCTTTGTCTTCGCCTTGGAGCTCCTGATGGTGCCTCCCATTGGCGAGACATCACCGGAAGCCAGAGGGCAGGGGATGGACAATACAGTTGCTGGGCAGAGAAAAAGAAGAAGACGCAGAATGGATCTGGAGAATGGATATAGTGAGGGGGTGAGGTGAGAATAACCAGTCCTGTGTTAAAGCAAAATGCAGGAGAGAGAGTCTGATTAGTTAATTGTGCCTGGGTTAAAACATGTGCTCTGCTTATTATTTCACAGCTCCTATGTTAGCAGGGCCCTGTAGCTTAATTAAAAAAAAAAAGGATGCAACGAAAGCATTGCATTTAGACTCAGAAACTGTACAATTGATCAATAAGTTGCAAATTCCACAAACATTCTTTAGGTAGGTCAATGAAAATAAAAGAACTGTAGCCTCCAGCTAAATAAATAAATACCTAGACTGAAGAAAAAGAACTACCATCTGAGATATAGCCTTCTACAATTTGGATAAAACAGTGCTTTTATTCCACCCCACCCATTTTGTTATACTTGGCTCTAGTTTGTGAAAGACCATATCATCACCCCTTCTGCAGTATAGAGAATTAAATTCTGGGCACCAAAGAAAAAGACTCAGAAAATGGTCCTCTTCTTTTTGCAATTGCAAAAGGATAAGAATGGGAAAAAAAGGTTATCTTTCTTAAGCATCCATGGGACTTCTGGAGAATCACTAGTCTTTAGGAGTAGGCTTTCCTGGGGTTTATCCAGTGGAGGTTGTTTTTGATGATGGAAGTGAATGGGTGAGATTTTTTTCTCCCTTCATTTCAGAAAAGGAGTATAAGTTAGCACAGAGAAATAATAGTCAACTTGTGCTGTTTTTGACATTAAGTGTGACATTAAATACATCAAGTTTGCCAAAATAGAAAGCTTGGTGGAGATTTGTTTTGCTTATGTACTTTCCCTCCTACATACTGGTCTTTGGTGTTTGCTCACCGTCTTCAGTGAGGAAGCAAGCACTGCTGTATTTATTTTGCAGAGTGGTTGCATTGAGATCTTAGTGGGCAATAGAATTCACTTCAGAGGATTTGAATGAAGAGAGTTTAATGAAGGGACTATTGCAAACCTACGGGCAGGGTTATGAGAACAGACGAAGGGTGGCCTAGCTTCCAGGAACCAGTAGCAATGGGAAGCCCTTGCCATCTCCAGGGCAAGGGACAAAGGGGGCAAACAGTGGTGAGGGTTGGCAACAGGGTCACTAGACAGGAAACACAGCTGTAAAGACACTGAAGTGAAACAGGGAGAGAGAAGGGAAAACAACACCTCACTGCTCTCGCTACACCTCTCCCATCTTTGTCTGGTGCCCCCGTTAGTTAAACCCAACAGGAAGCCAGCAGTATGGCTGACACGGGCAGGAGAGGTGGGATAGGGTTGTGGGTGTTTGAAGAGGGGTGGGGAATAACTGGCAAGGTTTTTTTCGCTATTTGAACCCCTGAAATGATTACTTGTAACATTATATTTAGAGGAAATTCAACATAGGTACATGAAATTAATGAGCAAATCCATTTTCTATAGAGCCATTTTTAAAAATTGAATTTTATTTTATTTTATATTGGAGTACAGTTGTTTATGTCATGTTAGTTTCAGGGGTACAGCAAAGTGATTCAGTTATACATAGAGATGTATCTTTTCTTTTTCTCATTCTTTTCCCATTTAGGTTATTACAGTGTATTGAACAGGGCCGATTTTATTGTTTAAAAAACTTGCTACTCCCTTAACCCGTTCTGAAGTTTCTTAGTGCATAGACCCAGATTTTCTCCAGTTCTCTTAGCCTCATGGTGTGGCGAGCAAGGCGTTGCCTTCACCATGACATGAGGCCTGAATTTGACGTCCACAGCTTGAAGGAGGACAGTCACCAGCATAGCTTGCCTTGTTGATTGTCCACACTGGCATTTTCAGAGTTAAAGATGGCCACCATAATGTGTATGCTCTTATTGTCTTAATAGGCTGTTTCTGTTGGAGCTAAATGTAATTACTAAACAATCATTTCCAGTTGTTCATTGATTATTTGCGCATGATTATTTAATGAAAATAGACCCAGATGACCAAGAAGTAGCGAGGCCCGCTTCTGGGAAAGAATTCACTCTAGCTGGGTACCCTCAGTTGCAGATTATTTCAAAATGAATGCAAAGCAACAAGACCATCTTAAATGCACCTGGCAACTTTTAACCGAACTTGGCCCCAGGATCATTTCAGAGCTTCTGCTGTGAGACTCAGAGAAACAGAGCTGAAAATGGATCGGTTGCAGCAATTTCAGCAAGGGGACCTGGAAATGTTTTCTTTGGCCGAGGGTTTTTAGTGAGTGATGAATCGGCAGTGCCCAGAAGATTGCATTCTTGGTAAAATAAATTCATATTTGATTTTTCCTTTTCCTGGTGGACTGTCTCTGTGAAATACTTTATATCAAATCTTTAAATATGATACAGTGGAGGCTGCCAGTCTCCTATTTGCTGTGATCTTTTGTCCTATTTCATTAGCTCCACTTTTCCTTTCCATATTTGTGATGGATTCTTGGGCAAAGTTACCTTCATCTAAAAGGCTCTAGAAAAAAATAAAATCATGCTCTTTAAAGGTTTTATTTATATCAGTTAATTAGTTTTCCCTGTTATCAGCCTCGACTGTATTCCCTTTTTCCCTAGCTTGGAAAAATGTTTGGCCTGGCTTTGTCTTCAGTCATATTGGCTATTCTCTTTATAATCGTGAAAACGCTAACTAAAAAAGTAAAAAGCAAAAAACAACAAACAAAAAAAAAAACATGATCCTCAGCTGTTCATTCTGTGGCCAGTTGGCTTAAAGTTCAAAAGTCTTTGACTCTCATAGCATAAATGAGTTTTGTTGCAATTTTGAGCAAAGCTAGAGAAAAAAAAATCTGTCAATTATGCCTTATGAAGTCATGTCATGGCTTTGAGCAGCTAGGATCTATAAGCTGTTTTAATCAGTGACTTTCAGTGGATAAAAAGACCTTTTCGCCCTACTGATATAGCCTGTGCAGTGTTAGGGCAGGTTGCGGCTGCTGCTAAGTCGCTTCAGTCGTGTCCGACTCTGTGCGACCCCAGAGACGGCAGCCCACCAGGCTCCCCTGTCCCTGGGATTCTCCAGGCAAGAACACTGGAGTGGGTTGCCATTTCCTTCTCCAATGCATGAAAGTAAAAAGTGAAAGTGAATTCGCTCAGTTGTGTCCAACTCTGTGCAACCCCATGGACTGCAGCCCACCAGGCTCCTCCGTCCATGGGATTTTCCAGGCAAGAGTACTGGAGTGGGGTGCCATTGCCTTCTCCGGTTAGGGCAGGTAGGTAGTGGTTGATGCAACACTATGCTGGCTTGCTTTAACCTGTGATAATAGGGATCAACACTGATGGAAGGATCATCTCTGTCCTTGGCAGCTCTTCTTGTCTGTGTCAGGATCATGTTTCAAATGGCTATGGTGGTGAACACGGCTGCATCTTTAACTCTGGGGCCCTCCACACGCCCTAAGGTTCAGTTAGTCAACGGCTCTGCAAGACAGATCTGTTTCCTTCCCCGCGGTCACCCCCATAGGCAAGGACCTTCCTAATGGTCTGGTTATTGAGACAACCTGCCTGCTCAGAAAGGAGAAGGAAAGCAAAGAGCTTTCCTTGCTCTTGTCACATGAGCTTCTTAGACTCTCATATTTATCAGGATCTGCCTCTGCTCAGAAACTCTCAGCCAGTTATTACTGACAGAGTAAAATCTCTATCAGTAACCAGTGAATAAGTCTCTGTGAGCGACTGCTGTGGGTAAGACTGTCTAGTAGGTCTCGTGCAGAGGCAGTCTGGACATATATTAGGACCACATGAGATCTTCTCAGTTGCCTCTCACATTTGACTGGAAGGATGCTTTTCTTCTTGACACTGTGCTTGGCTCTGAATGATCATTCTGGTCATAATGTATCCCCAAACGAAAGAGATTGGTCATCAATAAAGATGCTCCTGCTGGAGGCAGTTCCCAAGGGAATTGCCAGAAACGTGTTAAGCAAAGGAACCTGTAGGGGGAAGAAATGCTGCCTAGACATATTCTTAAGGCAGTTACTTTGGAGAGCATAATGCACACTCCTTGTAAACTAAAGAAAAAACTATGTCACCACTTTCAGTCAATCCAGAGTCTTGAATAGCAGCTTTCATTTATGGAAGTTCTGAAAGCTGACCTGCTTCTAATCTTCAACCAGCCCCATTAAATAGATATTATTTATGTTCCAAATGTACAGATGAGGAAACCGAGGCTCAGAAGACTCTTGGGGTGTTGGCAGGTCACAGAGTGGGAGGTTGTAGAGCCAAGATTTCAACCCAGTTGGACTGATTCCAAGCCCATTTGCATCCTCAAGAAGTCTATCCTTTTAGCCGTGAAAATGCAGATTGTCCCCAGTGCAACAGGCAGCCAAATGCCCTGAAGAGCTGATAGTCAGGAGAGGGGAGGACAGTGGCGAGACCAGGAGCGCTTGTTGGCACTTCATCCATGCCTCCTCCATTCTGAACTGTCAGCCCTGCTTCTCTTTGATTGCATCATTGGAACTTGCTGGTTTAAAAGAGCATCCTCACCAGTGTTTCTTCTTGGACAGCAAGAGTCCACAAAGCTGACACCTGAAATTGTCATCTTCCCTGTGCAGTGAAATTGCCTCCAGTTTGCTGGGACAGAGGCATATCAGCCAATTAGCAGATATATTTGTGTTGACCTTTCTATTATTATCAACATAATGGTTTGCTTATATAACTAGCGGCATGTGCCCTTGTTAGGAGCTGTGGACATAGAAAAATCTTTGTCATTTCTGGACAAGTGATCCTTGTTAATTTCGGGTATGTCAGTCCAATCCACAGCATGGGGGAAAGGTGGTGGCAGGAGCTAATGTTGCCTGTACTGCACATTCTGGAGATGGAGGGAGTCATTTAGCATGTTTCCCCTGTAGAGTATATTTGTAGAGAATGCATAAACTAGCAGATTTAATCTAAGAATGACCTGGCCCCTTCCCTGCCTGGCCAGGAGGTGTGGTCAGAGAGCCTGAGTTCTAGTTAGTCCCCTAGGATTTGAATCCTGATACTTCTAGCTTATGGGCTCCTGTTGGCTCAGATGGTAAAAAATCTGCCTCCAGTGAGGATGACCCGGGTTCGATCCCTGAGCCAGGAGTATCCCTTGGAGAGAGCATGACAACCCACGCCAGTATTATTGCCTGGAGAATCCCATGGACAGAGAAGCCTGGTGGACTACGGTCCATAGGGTTGCAAAGAGTTGGACATAATGGAGCAACTAACACACACACACACACCTTAGTTTATGGGATTCTTTGGTGACTTAGCAGTAAAGAATCTGCCTGCAATGCAGGAGACACAGTAGGCTTTGGTTCGATCCCTGGATCAGGAAGATCCCCTGGAATAGGAAGTGGCAACACACTCCAGCATTCTTGCCTGGAAAATTCCTTGGACAAAGGAGCCTAGCCTGATGCAGTCCATGGGCTCACGAAGAGTCAGACGGGACTTAGCAACTGAGCACACCTTATAGGGTTATTCTGAAGACTCAGCAAGAAAATCCTTGAAAATTGCTTGGCACATTATTCAGTTCATAGTGAAAACCCAATAATGAGAAGAATAGCAAATACTGAATGAGCAGGCCTGGGCATGGGCTGTGCATTGCGCAGCTCCTGGGGGCCCCTGCCTCATAAACAACCTTGTGGATGTCACCCAGAAGGTGTGCAAGGTGTGCAAGGCAGTGACCCTGTGCCAGGAGCTGCTCCAAGGGCTTCATGTGTTTTAACTCTTTAATCCTCGCAACAGTCTATTATTAATCCTGCTCACAACTTAGGCACAGTTGTTAGTTACCTTGCCTAAGTTGCACCAGCTGGCAAGTGGCAAGGCTAGGATGTTGGCCATTTGTTTTATTACGGTGTAGAGTCTTTCCTGTCAATCACAAAGTGGAGGGAAGATCTCCTTGAGAGTTTGATGTTCTTTATCAACCCATAATGCATTCAGTGTCCTTATATATTCTAATATTTTTGAAGCAGTTTATATTTTCTTCCTTTATAGATAGGAGGTGTTAGCTTAATAATGGAAATGCATGAATTCACTTGACCTTGGGAGAAAGTGACATACAGTCTCTTATCATAATTGAGTTCTCTGTGATTAGGATCGAGGGAGGGAAGGAGGAACAGGGGGAGAAAGAGAACAAGCCCACTGGACATTTGAATAACACCAGCAATTTTGGTCTTCCCTGGTGGTACAGTGTGTAGGAATCCATCTGCCAATGCAGGGGACCTGGGTTCGATCTCAGGTCCGGGAAGATTCCATCTGGTCTAGGCCTTAGTTGCCTTAGAACAGCTAAGCCCCTGATGAAGTGCTGCATCAGGGCCTGTGAGCTGCCTCTTCTGGATCTCTGTGCCTAGAGCCCATGCACCGAAACAAGAGAAGCAACGCACATCGCTAGTAGAGAGTAGCCCTTTGTCCCACAGCTAGAGAAAGGCTGTGCACAGAAACATAAGACCTGGCACAAACAAAAAGAAAGTAAATAAGCAAATAATTTAAAAAACTCCCCAAACAACACCAGCATCTCTACCAGCCCTTTCATCAGGAGGTCACCACCCATTTTCTTTGCTCAGAGGGCTTCGCCTCTCATGTGACTTACATGATGTGAGCATCTTGCCACGTAGAGGTTTAATAACACACTTTTCATCCCACGTGGCCCATAAATGAGGCTGCTAGTTCAGCTGGTGCTCAAGCAAAGATTTACTCCACATCAGAGCCAAAACTAGCGCTGCTGGAATTTTTGACAAGTGACACAACAAGAGACCACAGTGAGACATCTTCCTGAGGGACTTTCAAGCAGACTGCCTCTTCAAGAGACCCTTTTTGCCCTGGATGGTGGGCAGGGAGCTGTTGGGAAGAGCGTAGCCAGGGTTTTAGCTGCATTGCCTATGCCTTCTGAAATGGCTCTGGGTCCTCCCCGGCTCTTGCCTGCCTCACAGACACCCTGTAATGAGCACCTCCGGGTTTGCTCCATTCTCCTTGGTTCTCTCTTATTCGCTAACTGCATCTCCTTTTTATCAAGCTCTTTGCATCTGATGGTTGGCTGCGTTCTTTATTTTTTTTTTTCTTTTAAGTGAGTGATAATTGCTTTACAATGTTGTGTTAAGTTTCTGCTGCATAGCTATAAGTGTATATAACTATATCCCCTCCCTCTTGAGCCTCCTTCCGGCGCCCCCACCCCACCCCCTGGGTCATCACAGAGCACCGAGCTGAGCAAGCTGCGCTCTACAGCCCCTTCCCACGAGCATCCGGTTTATGCAGGGCAGTGTGTATATACCTCGCGCCATTCCCTCAATGTGTCCCTCTTTTCTCCCCATTGTGTCCGCGTGTTCGTTATGTCTACATCTCCATTCCTGCCCTGCAAATAGGCTCATCAGTACCAGGTGTCTATGGCTGGATTCTTTGTTTCCCTGTCTCCTCAGCCCTGTCTTTTCTCTCTGTTGCCCGTCTTGAAAGTGAAAGTGAAGTCACTCAGTCGTGTCCAACTCTCTGCAACCCGGTGGACTGTAGCCTCCCAGGCTCCTCCGTCCATGGGATTCTCCAGGCAAGAATACTGGAGTGGGTTGCCATTTCCTTCTCCAGGGGATCTTCCCGACCCAGGGATTGAACCTGGGTCTCCTGCATTGCAGGCAGACGCTTTACCCTCTCAGCCACCAGGGAAGTCCATCTTGGGCCTCCCTAAACTCCCCCTGTGCCCCCTCTGCCTGGGGGAAGAATTCAGGCACTTGAGTTGGTACTATTTATGGGACATAGATAACTTTTACAAACTTCGGCATGTTTCAGAATTGCTTTTTTCTCCTGCAATTTTACTGGAGAGGCTAAAATCAGATTTCAAGGCTATGGTTTTTGTACTAATGGGATGACGATGGAGGTGGATCAGCGCTGACTCCCTTTCTTCTCAAATTCCCATTCTCCATGAAGCTGGACACGCCTCAGCCTCAGGAGCACAAACAGCATTGGTGGTTTTCCAGGTGAGGTGAGGGGCACCTGATAATCTGCTGTGGGACACGGACGAGCCTGTGTCAGTGTGTGTTCCTCAGGCTTGTCACACCGAGGCTGCTCAGGACACCGTCAGGATTAGGGAGGACGCATCTTTTCTGTAAAAATAGCGTGTTGTCTACATGATGCCAGGCAAAAGATGATTCAGCATGCCCTTTGCCACTCTTAAAAAATAACAAAATATGTCTTCCTTTCTACTTAACACCAGAATAAACTACTTCCTTCCACCGTCATTCACGGAGCTAAATTAAAACCGTACCAGGAAGAAGAGAGGGAATATTTTCATCCAGGACAGAGAAGATCAAAATGGCAGGACTGGCTGTTGGATGAGGGCCTGGCCCACGGCGGGCTGTAGATAGTAGCTCACCTGCTGTTTGCTGAGGAGACTTTGCTCTTCAGATTATTCATGGCGTCTGCTTTTGAAGGGAGAGTTGGAGGCGCTGTTCAGTAGGATGTTCACTTGCCCTAAGGACAGGACAGTGTGAAAGAATATGGCTTAGAAACAGAGTCTGAGTATTGAGTAGAGAGTCCGAATGTTGGGTCTGTTTCTCCATTTTTCCCTACATGATTGATCTGAAATCTTCAGGATTGAGTTAAGGGAGGATGTTACTGTCACTTTCCTGCCTTCCTGCAGCTGGGTTAGTTGTGTCTCCTCAGGCTCCCCACACTTCCTCTCTCAAGGCCCCCATCACATTTTATGAGAATTCCCTGTTCTGTGCATCTTCGGCAACTTGGGACTGGGACATAATCTGTACCCCCGATAGTCTCTGGCAGGCACGTCGCTGATGCTCATTTGTGGAAAGAAACAGTGAAGGAATGAATGGCATTCACATGCTATGTTTTTCTCCTTTTTTGCAAGTTCCTTAAATAAAAAACCAGGTCTGATTCTACAGGTAATGTGGCAGAGATCACAGGTTCTCAGCAAGAGCCTTCTTCCCAGGACACTACTTACTGTTCCAGGCATGCTGGGACTGTTATTTAAAGCAATGTGTTATCAGAGGCTTTATTAACCCTCTGAATCCAATCATCAGAGAAGGTGAAACTTGAAAAGCTTCAAAGTCAGAATAATAAATGCAAAAGCTTTTACTTGTTATTCTTGTTCTAGAACTAAGGAGAAAAGAGGGGGGCCATGTCCAGATCTCTTTAAACTGGAAGGGCAGTTGCAGATACTAGGTTCGTTGGGTATAATTTCCTAAAGTCATTTCATCTGAGGAAAATAAAGGAGTTTTGAAAGCCTGGAGAAGCCTGAGTTAGCCAGAAAGAATCAGCAAGCAGGGCTATAGCCCGTAATTCGAAGGACAGTGCTATTTTCTGTGCCCTTGAAGTTGGAAGCAGACAGTTCCAGGATCAGCATCAGTATTCTGGGCTTTTAAAAAATTTTCTTAAGTTTCAACAGTACCATTTTAAACCAAGTCATATTATTCTATTAAATCAATGCACTCTATTTTGGTTGATTGTTTCCATTTTTTTTAACATAAATAATGTTGCCATGAGCATCTTCTTGGGTACAACATTTTTTTCCCTTTAGGATGGATTAGTACTATACCGAGGGGGATGCATGCTTTTATGGCTCTGGATACCTGTGGCTAAAGTATTCTTTAAAGGGCTGTAATGAACACATTTAGGGAGTGTTTTAGCTTCTTTTGAAAGCTGTGTGCTCTGCTCAATGATGTTTACCACTTTGTGATAGTCTGTCCTTGTAAATCTGAAACCGTGGGCTGCACGTGTCTCTGTCTCTCTAACTCATCTGCACCCATGTATTGTGGAGGCTCAGTCTCAGTATAGCCTCACATCCAAGGGAACAATGTCCAACAGTCCAAGGCAATTACAAAAAAATTGAAAATTGTCGTGGAAGTGAAAGTGTTTAGTTGCTCAGTCATATCTGACTCTTTGCAACCCCATGGACTCTAGCCCGCCAGATTCCTCTGACCATGGAATTTTCCAGGCAAGAATACTGGAGTGGATACCCATTCTCTTCTCCAGGGAATCTTCCTGACCTAGCGATCAAACCCGGGTATCCTGCCTTGCAGACAGATTCTTTACCGTCTGAGCTACTAATTCCTATCTTTATTGTAATTCTCAAAGAACATGAGATGAACATGTTCATGTTCTTAAATCTACCTCTTCTTTTTAATTCTGTTTCATGGTGCAGTTGCTTGGTGTCCTCTGTCTTCATATTGCCATCTCAGTTCTAAATAGCTTTTCTTTTCCTTTTTTTGCTGACATATACCATCAGGCTCATAAATTTAGCCATCTTCCCTCAAGCCCACACACCGGACCCATGACTCTTTTCATATATAGAACCTCCCCTGGGAGATATAGTCTGAATGTTCTCTGGTGAATTTTCTTATCCCAGACTCAGACTTAATGCAACATGAGAAAACCCTGGAGCTGACCTGACAAGCTGGATTAGGAAAGACCATGCCTAGTCACATATTAATATTTTTGTCCCTGTCCCAGGTAATAATAACAGCTAACATTTACAAGTGTTCACTAGGTACTTTTCTAAGTACCTTGCATGTATTGTCATTGATTCCTCGTAACCACCTTTTGAATTAACTAATAACATCAAAGCCA
The DNA here is from genome assembly GCF_032405125.1 of Capricornis sumatraensis. Classification (NCBI taxonomy): domain Eukaryota; kingdom Metazoa; phylum Chordata; class Mammalia; order Artiodactyla; family Bovidae; genus Capricornis; species Capricornis sumatraensis. Next base: position 81,298,854 of record NC_091079.1, read on the forward strand.
TGTTTTAGATCAAGACACTGAACTAGAAAATATTTTAAGTGACTTTCTCATTGTCATAAAGGAAATGACAGGGCTGGAATTTGAAATAGCTGGTTGGCTTTAAAGGGCTGGAGAAGGAAATGGCAGCATTCTTGCCTGGAGAATCCAATGGACAGAGGAGCCTGGAGGGCTACAGTCCATGGGGTTGCAGAGTCAGATGTGACTGAGAACACATGCATGCTTTAGAGGGTGGGTTTTTATCTACTGTGCTATATTCCTTAAATTTCTATTTTAACATATATATAGACAAATATGTATACATTATATATATATAGTTATGGATAAATTACATTTCCTTATTTAATCAAAATATAGACCCAGAATTTGAAAACAAAGTGGAGTGTTCATTTCTTATGAGTTAGTTTTTCTAAATTAAAAATCACTTGGGGACTTTATGCTGCTGTCTCAATCTACCTGTCTGATCTTATTGATCTGGGCCATGGTGTTGCTTTGTTACTTCTTATGAAAAAGGCCTGTTTTGACAAGGTCAGTGGAAAGATTTAATCTATCTTAGAATCTGGAAGATAAATCTAGTAAAAAAAAAAAAAAAAGATTTGCTGGTATACTAACAGGGAGTGATTGCTGAGCCTCTTAAAGAAAAGGGTTTGTAATTTAAGTTGCTTTTTATCAATTTTTCAAGTAAATGCATGCATCCTGCCTATGTTCTGGGTTTGCTTTTAATGCATCAGCTTTCATCTTTTATATTTTTCTCTTATCCATGCCAATTACCTGGTCTGGTTCACGGTTTTCATCCCAGAGATGCTGTATGATGCAGTGCTCAGATAAGAGTCCCCTTCTCCTCTGGAAAAAATTGCTTGCAAAGTTAGATGCATGGATGTATCTTTCTCAGTCAGAGGAATAAAAAAGCAGATTTTTTTTTCTTGAGAAGAAAATGTTTAGCAATTTAGGTCACTCTTTACAGTCAAAATCGACTTTAAAAAGATCATTTAAATGTTCAGTTTGAAACTGTCTATAGTCTGCTCTTCAAAGAGGAGTGCTCACTGAGAGATGCAACAGTCCTCCAGTTTTCTGGAGTGGAAGGAATGCTGGAACATTCAGGAGACTTGAAATCAATGTCAATTCTGCTGATACCCAGCTCCTTTGGGACTACTACTTATCCTCTCTGCATCTTACTGTCTTCATCTGTAAATGGAAGGTTTATACTAAATAATTTTTGCACCTTTCTTCATGCATAAATTTCCCTGGTCAGCTCTAACATCAGCAACCACCTCCACATCTGAGTGTTTCCCAACCCCTCTCCCCAAAATGCTTACCAACCCTCATTGGCTGGCCGAGGCTCAAACTTGCCCAGTTAAAGCTCCATTCCTTAAGATTGCATGCATGCATGCTGAGTTGCTTCAGTCATGTCTGACTCTTTGTGATGCTATGGACTGTAGCCCACCACACTCCCCTGTCCATGGGATTCTCCAGGCAAGAATACTGGAGTGGGTTGCCATTTCCTTTTAAGATTAGGCACTGGTTGAAATAAAAATATTATTAGATGGAACTACGTAAGCTATTTGCCATATTATTTAGTTCACCCACTCCAGTATTCTTGCCTAGAGAATCCCTTGCACAGAGGAGCCTGGTGGGCTGCTCTCCATGGGGTTGCACAGAGTAGGACATGACTGAAGTGACTCAGCATGCATGTATGCATTAGCTCATTTAACTAGTCCAATAAGCAATAAGTGAGCACGTAAGATATTCAAGATACTGAGTGGGGGCACTGGGTGTGTTTGGAATGATGGAGAGGAATGTAAAGATGAATAACCTATGGTCTTGGAGTTGAAGGGCTCAGTGTGAGTGGTGAGGAACGGAAGATCTATATGAATATCAGATGAGCCCTGTGGCTTTTGAGTGCTGTAAGATTTCAAATGGAGAGAGGGATTGCTGTCAGCTGCATTGCTGTCAATTAAAAAAGAATTAAGATTAGGCTTGAGTATGGCTTTGAAAGACAGTTGACTGGTTAAAAAAAAAAAAGACAAAGATAAGGAGCTGTGACTTGGCATGAATCAAAGTTTTGAGGTGGGAATAACCGAGGCAGACTGGGAAATACAGTTCAATATATGAGGTGAAGCCATGATACTGATAAAAGATAGGCAAAGAACATTAGACTTAATACAGTAAGTCAAAGGGAGCACTCGTTATTCTTGAATGAGAGAGTGACAAGCTGCTGGGCAAATTTCAGGAACTTCATGTGATGGACTGTGCAGAAAAGTTTTCAGGAAAAAAAAACACACCCTAAGGCTTCAGAGCTTCAACCCTCACCCCACGAATGTTATTGAATGAGTGCTTTTGGAATTTGATTTGATGTCCTTCTAAGAAGAAAGGTTGACTATAAATAATCTTGCCAGCAAAAATAAGCAGCTTGGGAAGAAAAAGAAAGTATATGAGGGATTTTAAAGTGAAGGGACAGAGATTGGCATGCCCACTCACCTCTAGTTCTCCAATCCCAGCATTATTAGCATTCGTCCTCTTTCCTTTTCTAATTATTCTACCCCTTGTGTGTGTGTGTGTGTGTGTGTGTGTGTGTGTGTGTGTGTGTGTGTGAGAGTCGCTCAGTCCGACTCTTTGCGACCCCGTGGACTGTAGCCTGCCAGGCTCCTTTGTCCATGGGATTCTCCAGGCAAGAATACTGGAGTGGGTAGCCATTCCCTTCTCCCTTAAAAGTGGGTAAAATGTCAACTGTAAAAAGTCAGAGGTGCCTTTTCGGGGGGTGGGTGGTGGTTATATTTAGCTTCTCATGGTTTTAAGAAATATAGAAGCTATAGAACCTGCCTTTTCTCTCATTTCTCTGTCTTCTCACTGGAGGACATATTTAATAGGTTCTATACTGGAATTGGGCTTCCCTCATAGCTCAGTTGGTAAAGAATCCACCTGCAAGGCAGGAGACTCCGGTTCGATTCCTGGGTCGGGAAGATCCACTGGAGAAAGAATGAGCTACCCACTCCAGTATTCTTGGGCTTCCTTTGTGTTGTGGCTCAGCTGGTAAAGAATCTCCTACAATGTGGGATACCTGGGTTTGATCCCTGTGTTGGGAAGACACCTTGGAGAAGGGAAAGGCTACCCAAAAGTTTTAGAGTGTTAAGTGTCTGTTCTGATATTGCTGCATAACAAGTCACCCCCAAACCTAGGGGCCCAGCAATTGTTGACATGCATTGCTGATCTAATCTGAGCTGGGCTGCTGGGGAAGGTGCGTCTCTGCTCCATGACATCAGTTGGGACAGATCAAAGGGAGGTGGGAGGACCCGCCGCTAAGATGGCACCCTCTCCTGGCTGGCAGGTTGGGTCTGGTTTTTGGCTGAGAACTTGAGGCGAGGGTGTTGCCAGAAGGCTGGGATGGAGAACCCTGGCTGCTTGGCTTTCACGTGGCTTGGTGGCTGAATTCCCAAAGTAAAAATCCTGAATGAGAAAAAGAGAGAGAATGAGAGCCAGACAGAAGCTCTATTGCTCTTTTGATCTAAAGTTGCAAGTTACCAGCACAGCTTCTACCACATTTTGTTTGGTGGGTGGGAGTAAGTCATCTCAAGAGGAGGGGAACTTGACTCCACCTCTGACAAGTATCCCAGGATTTGCCAACAACTGGTGAAACCACTGCAGTATCCATAGGATTCTCCATACCACCCCCCACCCCGCCCCACACCAGTTCATCTTCCCCTCTCTTTAATTGTATCTTAAAAATTTTTTAAATAAATTTATTCACTTTAATTGGAGGCTAATTACTTTACAATATTGTAGTGGTTTTGCCATATTGACATGAATCAGCCACAGGTGTACATGTGTTCCCCATCCTGAACCATTAAACATTTTTTTGGCTGTGCTGGGTCTTCATTGCTCTGCGGGCTTTTTCTCTAGTTACGGTGAGCAGTGGCTACTCCAGCTGCAGTGCGTGGCTTTCTCACTGTGCTGGCTTCTCTTGTTGTGGAGCACGGGCTCTAGAGCGCAGGCTCAGCGGTCACCGTGCTCAGGCTTAGTTGCTCCATGACACGTGGGATCTTCCGGGACCAGGAATTGAACCCATGTCTCCCACATTGGCAGATGGATTTTTTGCCACTGAGCCAGCAGGGAAGCCCTAATTGTATCTTTAAATGTTCATAGGAGTAAAGCCTTGGACAGGGCCAGACAGGTCACGTTTGTGAGTGAGGCAGGGTGTGGGGTTCGTGATGTAAAGGAGAGAAATTTCCTCTTGTGAAGCAGACAAACCCAGCCTCCCAAGTCACCAGTCTGGAACTTCTGGCTGGATAGAGAGGCAGAAGTAAACTTCACTCTGTCCCTCTAGACTGTTTTTTGTTGTTCAGTGAGTCTTCTTGATTATTTTTTAAGGGCAGGAAAGGGGATGATATAATACGTATGGGTCAGAAGTAGAAACATGCCTTTGGAGGGATGACCTTCTCCTTGAAGTTGGTGTTTAAATGACAAGTTCTCAACGTCGGGCAGGTGCTGGCTTAAAGGAACATTAGACTAAATTTGTTTAGATATCTTATGCTCTAACGGAGGAGATAATCTTTGGATAGGCCCTTCAGCTACATGGTTCCATAGAATCCATGTCCCTGACTCTGGTGTCTCCTCCCACAGTGTACTTAGAAAGCTGGAGTTTCTGTGGTACTCCAGCCCCCAAAGTATATGGGATGCCTAAGGTCACAGAACAGATGAGAAACCAAGCCATAAAGACCTGATCTGAGATGAAGGTGAAAACTCTCTGGGTAGAGTTATCTTAGCAAGTCACAGATTCAATCTTGAAATACCATTCTCCGTGATTTGAAAAAGTGGTGGTTTCTCACCACTCCTTTAACCTTGTTCTTAAAGAAAAGGAGAGTGTTACTGTATTCTCTTTTCTTTAGATGGATTTTGCATGGCTAAAGTTACACTTGATAGCTTCTGGCTTGCCTTTGGTTTCAAATACAGGAGAGAGCGGATGTTATTTGGAGAGAACTTTAAGCCCTTTCCACTGATGGAAAGATCATGCTTCGGTGCTTGTTGATCTCCTAGGTTTCCAGAAGTTGTTTTTGAGTCATTTCGAAATAGCTGAGCAATTTTGGTATTAAATTGCAAACTCCTTTCACTTAAGAGCTCCAACATTTATTAGTCTGTCCTACAGAGCAGATTTTTCACTCTTATTCTTAAAGGCTTTGCCCATTTCTCTTATAAATAATGCCATCTGATGTCATAATGATATATTTTGTTGTACTGATATTTATTAAAGTTCCTTGAGTCATGGAAAACCATATGCTGGAACAGGGCTGTGTCTATACCATTGGTTTTAGAAGCAGAAATTTGTTCCACTCGATGCAGAGCCTGGAATGGTGGTAGATGACATTTTAATTAAGCAGAGCTTTTTGTTTGTTTTGTTTGCTCTAAAACCTTTAGAAAGGTTAAGACTTCCAGAACTGTCCAAAGAATGAGTCGTTTTTATGAACAATGTATAACTAGTTGGTTTCTTTCCTCTGACCTTATTTCTTAGATGCTCATAGTTTAGAAACTGCAGGTGGAGGCATTTCTGGAGAATGTGAGATTAAAATACTGCTAGAGTCCAGGCAGAAAACAGAGGCACACTCAACCAAGTAGTTCCAAAGAATTTGGGAGCAGCTCAACTGGTAAAAAGTCCGCCTGCAATGCAGGAGACCCCGGTTCAATTCCTGGGTGGGGAAGATCTGCTGGAGAAGGGACAGGCTACCCACTCCAGTATTCTTGGGCTTTCCTTGTGGCTCAGCTGGTAAAGAATCCACCTCCAATGCGGGAAACCTGGGTTCGATCCTTGGGTTGGGAAGATCCTCTGGAGAAGGGAAAGGCTACCCACTCCAGTATTCTGGCCTGGAGAATTCCACTGACTGTAAAGTCCATGGGGTCGCAAAGAGTTGGACACGGCTGAGATCTATTACTGGAAGTGTAGCCATGGTGAAGGGGAGCCAGAAAAGGACAGTGAAAGCACTCTGAGGGGCCATCACCACCCCTGGGCCCGATGGGACAGAAAGGGGGAACCGAACAGCAGGTGGGAGAGGCCGCTGGGTGGCGCTGTGCTTTGGACGGAGGAGCACATCCGCCCCCAACTCCTAAACTCTCCTCCCCGCAGAAGACTGAATGGCAAACCCTCCAGCCTCTCTTCCTTCTGCTCACCGGCTGAGGCCTTCCATTGTGGACCCCAGCCCGAACCCAGGGAGACAGCAAGAAGCCCAGGGCTGCATTCCGTAAAAGGTAGCCTCCTGGGGTTCCGAGCAGGGTGAAGGATAGAGAGTGAACTTGAAGAGGCCAATGGAAAGTGGCCATCACAGCAGATAAATGCAACCCTACAGCTTTGGTTTGTCAGCTGTGTTTACAAAAATATGCTCATCGGGTGGGCCTAGTTGCCTGATGAATTTAATACAATTCAATATTAATACAATATAATATATGAATATACAATAATATGAATTTAAAACAATACAATTATTTCCCTCCAATAGGATAAGGGTGAAAATTCAGATGCATAAAATCCCTCCCCACCCCCATCCCCACCCCCCATCCTTAGCTTGGGGTCACAGGGAAATTTGAGGCTTGCTATTTCTGGTTTTGTTCAGATCCTATTGTGGAGGTGGAGTTCTGAGGGTTGATAGCAGAGGTGAGCTAAGGTATTTGGAACTAAACTTTCTTAAAGAAGAGGAGATTTCGGTTCTGGACTAGGGCGATAACTCTTTGGCAGAGCCCCTGAGAGGACTAGGGATGGGGGAGTGGAGAGAAAACAAGCCCGTTGGTTAGATTTGCAAACCCCTGACTGTCTGGTGGCAGAGGCGCAGGACCGCAGAGGCAGGGAAATGTCTGTGGTAAATGTGCTCAAAAAGGAGAGCAAGTTCCAAGAAGCGTTCAGCCTCTGTCTCAGAGCTGTATTTATGTGGTAGCGTCTGGCCATTTGGGGGTTTAGAACCGTTCACACTATGGTTTATTTCTCTTTTAAAAATAGAATTGTCTAACTCTGCAAACCTAGCAGGGTCCTGTCTGTTAGTGTGGAAGCTGGCTGGAAGTAGAAGGGCAGAGAGCCCTCGACAGTTTCCAGTGTATGTTAATTTATGTGATGTCATGGAAAATCCATTACCTGAAAACAGTATGTGCAACTTTTTATGCAGAAGGCATCATAGGGGTTTTCAAGGCTATAACCTTTTACAAGAAGCCTAACTGCACGCACAGTGGCTCTCAACATAGAACGTGGCTCTGTGATATTTCTCAATCTGCTCCAGTCTCAAAGGGCTTGGTGTAAGGCAAGCTCATGGTGCTTGCTCAAAAGCAGCATCTTGGGGGTGATTTCAGCCTATGAGGCTTTGGCTTCTTCTCCAAAGAAAAGTTCATTCCAAGATATTGATGTGAATGACCCTCAGATACTAGAAACATGCATATATCAAAGGCTGCTTTTAAAAAAAGAAATGATCACTTAAGTAGGTTATGGAAGGAACCACATTCAGCAGGGTAGCTGTGTAAAGACTCAAAAGGGCAGAAAAGTTCCTTCAGTCATTCAGTTTGAAAGTCACCTTAATTTGTTAATTGATTTTTTTGTTTGTTTGTGGTGTGAGTTGGTAATCTCCCTCTTCTCCAGTGGATACCCAGTGGTCTCAACATCATTTATGGAGGAGTCATTTTTTTTCCCTATTGATTTTATTGATTGATTTCGGACTGTGCCCTGTGGAATCTCAGTTTCCCAATCAGGGATTGAATCTGTTCGCAGCAATGGAAGTGTGAAATTCTAACCACTGGACTGCCAGGGAATCCCTTGTTATTGTTCTTGAATTCAGATATTCACAAAGACAACTTCTGTGTGGGAGAATAAATCAGTAATGTTAATTGCTCTTGTTTAACTCAACCATGAGAAAAATTAAGCTTTTCGTAATTGGCTGGTTTTCTGGATGACATTTTCTGCTGCAGAACCATTCCTTTTATTTTGTGAGGAAAGAAAGGCTTAAAATGTTTTCAATTAAAAGTTTCATTCTTTTTCTCCCTGTTCTCTAAAAATATGCTCTGGAAGAATATTGTTTTAATTGGAAGAAATATTTAGTTCAATAAAACTAAAATATAACTGGGTATAATTAGGAAATGAAATAATCAGGATTAGACATTTGAAAGAACCCACAAGTTTTCTTGTTTGGATGCACACAAGAAATTTATCCTGAGACCTGAATTTTTACAGGGTAGGCACTGAGGAGTCTTGGTACTAAACCAATAGGCTGGGCATTTGCTACGTGCAAGGCTCAAGTCTTGTTCTGTAAATATAAGATGAGAGTATTGCCTTCCAGAAGCTGTTGTCTAATTGCAGACCCATGAAAACTAACTGATATACAAGAAATACATAACTGTTTAGTTGAAACAATGCCACAAAGCTGTACACGCTTATCTCCCAGATAAATGGAACAAGTAATAAGTGTCTTATTCAGAAAAGGGAGAGATGATTAGGGAAAGGCCTGGAGTGACTTGGAGATGGAACTTGAGTTGGGTTTTTCAGGGCAGCTATGAATCGATAGGCTTAGAATGGCCTTGGGCATTAAAGGAGGAAATCATGAAATAATAGAGCATAAAATGGACAGAGATCTTCATGGTCACGTGGCCTGGACTCTACTTGAACACCACCAGTGAGTCATAGCCTTCAAGGGTAATCTGCTCTATTTTTGCTTAGCATTAGTCATCAGAAAGTTCTTCTGTTTGGTTTCAGGTGGAATCTATATCCCTTCCACATTCCAACTCTTCAACTTCCATTAGAGTTCTTTCAGGGAACTCTGAATCCCTCTTCCATATGAGAGCCTTTATAAGTATGAAAAAGGATTCTTTTATATCTACTAGGTCTCCACCACCCCCGCCCCACCCTCAGGTTCTCATTTATCATCATTTCCAGATACTTTGCCATCCTGGTCATTTTTCTCTAGGCTTCTTGAGATGCTTCCTTCACCAATCCATCTTTTTCCTGCAGACCATGGATCTGATCACTCCACTGTTGAAAACCTTCTGATTTACCCAGCAGCTGTGACATAGTTCCCCACTAGGACCGAAATGTTTGTACCCTGTTCCTCCTTCTGTAAAACGCCACCTTAACCGGAAGACACAGCATCACTGGAGTGCGGCATCTGATGTGTTCCTGCCTCCACTTCTCCTGGGAGTGGATTCAGCTAAGCCCAGTCAAGGTTCCTGGTGCAGGGAAGTGAGGGAGTGGGGTGAGATTTTGCCCTTGGAGTATTTTTCCTTTGGTGAAGGATCAAGGCCATTGGTTGAGAGCTGTAAGATCCTGGCATTGCATGTGGCTTCCCGGGATGCCAAAGCTGACATGCAATTGCCAGGTCTTCCTTTTGTTCTGGCCTCAGCCCAGTGCTTTGTGTTGCTCCTCAGGGCTGCCAAGCCTTTGACCAAGGCGGTGCCACCACCACCCCTGTCCTGAGCATGAGCTTATGAGGGCTCTCAGGCCCTGGTGTGACACAAAGGCTATGCTGGCTGAGTTTCTGATTTTCACCGCTCCATGAAGCTAGCAGGTCTTTTGTGACATTTACACTGGCTGGGAAAGGAGGTTAGTTCCCAGAAAGAAAGATAAACTGGGGCTTGCAAAATCCATCCCTTCCTCTATATGGACTGAGTTTGATTTACTTCTTTCTATTTGCTGTTTTCGCTCTGTCTAAATAATGATTTGAGCTGTTATGGTCCAACTCGCTACCCTTATCCCAGCATCCTGGCAGGAAAAGTCTGTTTTGAAATTCAGAGAGGAGTAGGTGTAGCCCTTGACTTTATTGAGAAAACTCAGAACGACTTCGTGTTTTCATTCTGTGTCATTTTATTTTTTTTAGTATTTTTTAAAACTTAAATTTATTTATTTTAATTGGAGGATAATTACTTTACATCTGTGTCATTTTTCAGTTGATCGCGTGGTTTCTCTGCAGAGCCCTTATCCTGTACTGATATTTCTCACAGTCAGTTGCTGACTTGTGGTAAGCACTGTTAACAGCCTCCAGCATCCCATTGTAATTCTCTGCAAGGTACTTGTCACTTCCTAGTACTTCTGTTGTGAGCTGCAGGACAGTAGTTTTTTAGCAAAAAGAGGAAAATTTTCCAGAATGAGTGCTATCCGAAAGACAGCCTCCTGGTGATTTACCGGTCCCTGTGGCTGCTCCTAGTGTCTCAGGCTCAGCTGTCATCTGCCCATCCCCACTGGAATCTTCAGGAATGAAAAGCTGCCCACTGCACTGTGCTTCTTTGGGGTTTTGCTCTCTGAGTAGTACTTTTGCACATTTATATGTGGCTTAAACCAATTGTGCTGAGTGCCTTATTTATCATATGACAAATATCTTGCTGCCAGTCCTATTCATTCCTCTTCTATCTCTCTGAACACCTGGAAAACTATCTCCTTATTTCTCAAGGGGCCATGGCATTCAGATCCAGAAACTGAGCTACAGACCCTTACATGTTTCTATCTGCTTTACCAAGCACATGCTGTTTTCTTTGAGAGTCCACCCTCCTTTCCTTTCTTCCTTCCTTCGCTTCCTCCCACCCTCCCCCTCTACCTCCATCCCTTCTTCTCTTCAACCGGCTTTTGTTGAAAGACTTGTGCCAAGTCTTATGCTAGGTTCTGAAATAAGACAAATAGGAAGTCTGCCCTCTCAGAGTGTACAGTCATGAAGGTTTATGCGAAATAGCCAATAAAAACAATGCTCCTCTTACCCCCCTGCTCCATCACACACACAGAAGACATGCTTCAGTTGAGGGTTAAGTTCTATTTTAACAAACATCATTATGAAATAGAGACTGGACTGTGGAATCAGATACGTCTGGGTTGACCTCCCAGGTCTTCCATTTATTACCTGGGCAACCTTGCCCCAAACACTTAATCTCTCTTTAGCTTCCTCATTTGTAAAAGGGGGAAAATACGATTATTTACCTTACAGAAACTGGGACGGTGAAATGAAATACTAACTGATTTAAGGCCCTTTGGACAGGATCTAACTCTTAATAAATGATAGTCATGAGAATGAAGATGGTGATTATAGCTGGAGCCTGGATGGAGCATTTGGAAATAGTTTGACATATGTTCTTTTTTAAAGACTTTTTTATATGAACAATTTTTTTAAAGTCTTTATTGAATTTGCTGCAATATTGTTTCTATTTTTTATGTTTTGTTTTTTTGGCTGTGAGGCACATAACTCCCCAACCAGGGATCAAACCTGCACCCCTTGCTTCAGAAGGTTGAGGCTTAACCACCAGGAAGTCCCCTGATACACATACTCTTAATCTCTATCATCTTGACCAAGATAATAGGACCTATTTAAATTAACAGAAAGGGAAATGAGGTTAGCATAATTGGGATATATATGAGTATAGTAATCATATTTTTGGAACGCAAAAGATCAGCCCATGTTGACTGACAAGCATGCACATGCTTTTCTCTGGGGAGGGGGCAGCATATTCGTATCTGGGTCACTGGTCACTGTGTATGTGGCTGCCATCTCCTGTAACAAAAAAGCTCCCAAGAAAAGACGAGGGGCTTGTTGGGGAGGGGCTGCAGAGAAGACGGAGAAAGAAGAGAGGACAAAGCCCAGCGGCTTTCTCATTTCCTGCTCTATTTACTGTGACTTGCCTGTAGCTTTTCTAGCCTGGTCTTTAAATAATTGAAGACCATCTTAAGTACCAGAACCTTCCATAAATGACATGGAAGTGAGTAATAAGCCCTTTGGCTCCGTGCTGGACTAGGAAGGAAATTCTACATATCTCACTCTGAGAGGACCTCAGTCAGGGCCAGAAAGGGAGGGCAGGGTCTGCCTGTGGGAAGCCCCAGAGGGAAGCACCTGCTGTGAAACTGGTGTCTGAGGGGCTATATTGCAATCTGCTCATTAGCACCAAGTTTGTTGCTTGAAAAATTCAGCATCTGTGAAAATTCATTCATTATTCTTTTAGTGCCTTTTAGCATTTTGAGCACTTAGAATGAATGACTCTTTGGGAAACCGCAATTCTGACCAAAAAGTGTCCTAAAGGAAAGAATAAAAACCTCCTAATTCTTTTAGAATACTTGTTTTTCAGCAGAGGTATCTAAACATAGTAGAGTGTGAATATTGAATAAAAATAGTTTGGGACAAAAATAGAAAATAGAGCCTTGTTCTCCTGGTGTGAAAACAAGTGTAACAATCCCAATATTTTTGTTTTCCATCTTAACCGTTTCTGAGTACATGTCACGCTGGGCAAACAGTTGTTTCTCCTTCTCGCCATCTTCTAACTCCCTTCCTCAGCTCTTCAAGGGACTTTTGTGTGTCTTTGTTTCTTCTTTCATTGTATGTTTCCATTAGGAGAAGACTCAGAAAGGACTGTAGTGAGGTGAAGTATGTCTGCGTAAACCTGCTATTTCCTAAGCTTGGTCCGGCTACCTTCCCTCAATTTGCCAACCCTCCCCTCCCCCACCATCCCTTCCCCTATCCTGCGCCTTTGTCTCCTGGACTCTTAGCATTGGCATTTCTCCTGTGCAGCATTTATCATAGTAATAGTCTAGGAATAAATATGGTAATTCGTTTTAGGGTAGCTCCCTTTTTTGTAAGACTGGAAACTCCATGAAGGCAAGAGACGAGACTGCCCTGTTCCCTTTGACGTTCACGGGGCCTGGCCCAGTTACTGGCATATTGCAGAAGCTCAGTTTATATTCTGAGCGGTAGCTAACATTTATTGAATAACTGTCTTCCTGCTAATGAAAGAATCAGCCTCAAAATACTTGCAACCATTAAATAGCATTGCTCCTTGGAAGGAAAGCTATGACAAACCTAGACAGTGTATTAATAAGCAGAGCCATCACATTGCCGATAAAAGGTGTGTGTAGTCAAAGCTGTGGTTTTTCCAGTAGTCATGTACAGATCTGAGAGCTGGACCATAAACAAGGCTGAGCACCGAAGAATTGATGCTATTGAACTGTGGTGCTGGAGAAGACTCTTGAGAGTCCCTTGGACTGCAAGGAGATCCAACCAGTCAATCCTAAAGGAAATCAACTGTGCATATTCATTAGAAGAATTTATGCTGAAGCTGAAACTCCAGTACTTTGGCCATCTGATGCAAAGAACTGACACATTGGAAAAAACCCAGATGGCTGGGAAAGATTGAGGGAAGGAGCAGAAGTGGGTGACAGAGGATGAGATGGTTAGATGGCACCACTGACTCAATGGGCATGAGTTTGGGCAGACTCCGGAAGATAGTGAAGGACAGGGAAGCCTGGCATGCTGCAGTCCATGGGGTCACAAAGAGTCAGACACAACTTAGCAACTGAACAACAACAAAAACAGCGAAGTCTAAAAACGTCATGTGAGACCTATGTTGTATATGGCTTTGAAATTTTAAGCCATGATATATATCAAATGCTACAACTAAGTTGGATATGAACATTTGAGTTTCTAAAAGTCTGCATTGATTTCGAATAAATTATTGTATCTTCTCATCCCTGTGTGAGGCAGAGAAAGGGTAGATAGTTTTACTGAATTACAACTAGTAAGTCACGGATGCAGGTGGGTCCCCGAGTCCTGGTCTTCCATGACAGCAGTCAAAGAAACATTGTTATATACCAGTCGGGGTCCCATCAGGATGTGAAGACAACTTTGACCTGGCAATATGAGCAGAATTTAGCAAAATGAAAGTAAGGCAAGGGCTTTATAGAAACTATTGATAGATACTTAAGTACCCCAGGATGAGCTACAACTCAGAGACTTTACTCCCACTAGTCCTGCAAGGTCAGGAGATGGAGAGTTACCAGAACCCACAGAGGGTGTCTGGAAGGAGAGGGACGCCCAACAGGAGCTGTGCCCTTTGGTAGGAGCACAGCCAGCCCATGGCATCTTGGCAGGAAGGAAGCTGGGGCAATGCAAACAACATCCTCATCTTCTCCCACTTCCTAACCTCCTGCCAGTGCCTTCTATGGATATAACCCAACTGGAAGTCAGGGGATAAAGGAGTCAGTCCCTAAGGAGCAAGTGAAGCAGGCTGGAGAATGCATATGAGGTGCAAAGAGAGATAAAAGGTAAAGGAGATGGAAGACACGGCTGCATTCTCTTCACTGAAACCCGACGGAGGATACAGAAACCCTGAAATGAAGTGAGGTTATTTATGTTAGGTCTTGGGAGTGTCATCCTGTTCCAGTGAGAAGTGTTTTATCCAGTGCCATGGAGCTGCTCAGTACAGCAACTGACTTTACATCCTAGCCATCTCACTGGCTGGTCATCCGTTCAGCAAGTATTCGCAAGCACCTTGCTTGTAAGGGAGGTTTTAGATGCCTTCATTTTCCAGTAGTGCAAGGCTGTATCTGTGGGCTATCCTTGAATGCAGGTACTCAAGATGAGGTTCCCAGATCAGGAGCAATAGCAGCACCTTGAGGCTGGTTAGAAAGGTAAATCCAACTTACATTCCCACTATGGGCAATAGTGTGGAGAGTCTTTAGAAAATTGAAAACAGAGCTACCATACAACCCTGCAATCCCAGGCACATATCCTAAGAAAATCATGATTTGAAAGGATACACGCACCCCAGTGCTCACTGCAGCGCTGTTTATGACAGCCAAGACACGGAAGCAACCTAACTGTCCATGGACAGAGGAAGGGATAAAGAAGGCGTAGTGCATATATACAACGGAATGTTACCCAGCCATTGAAAAGAATGAAATAACACCATTTGCAGCAACATGGATGGACCTCGAGATTGTCACGCTAAGTCAGAGAAGGAGAATTAATTGTATGATCTCCCTTGTATGTGGAATCTAAAAAGAAATGATATGAATGAACTTACAAAACAGAAAGAGACTCACAGACTTGGAGAACAAACTTATAGTTGCTGGGGTGATGGATGGGGGCAAGGGATAGCTGGGGAGTTTGGGATGGCCTCGTACATACTGCTATTTTTAAATGGATAACCGACAAGGACCTACTGTATAGCCCTTGGAACTCTTCTCGATGTTGTGTGGTGGCCTGAATGGGAGGGGAGTTTGGGGAAGAATGGATACACATGTATATGGATGAGTCCTTTCACTGTTCACCTGAAACCGTCATAACATTGTTTGTTAATTGACTATATCCCATTACAAAAATTTTAAAAAAAGAAATGCAAATCCATAACCACACCCTGATCTTTAGAATCAGTGTCTCTGGGTTAGGATTCAGAAAGCTGTGTTTTAACAACTCTCCAGGCGATTCCTAGCGGGCTTAAGCTTGAGAAACTTTAGCAGATATGTATTATAAACTTTTGGGACATGAAGAAATAAGCTCAGGGCTGTGAGTAATATACACACAAACGTAAAAATACACACAGTCATGCACACTCACTACTGCAGTTCACACAGTTTTATCTTAATCTTGGCATATTTTCAAATAGTCCTGTAAAATAAGGAAATTGGATTAAAGAAGATTTTTTTCAAGCACTGTTTATCTGATCCTCTTCAGAGCCAAGGGCGTCAGAGGGCCAATCCATTCAACTAAAATAATTATTTTGATAATACTTCATTTGAACACGGAGTTCTAAGACTAAAGAAGCATTGAAAACCCCTATTTGAGATAATCTAAGATTATTCCCTCTTGTTCAAATGTACCATGATGCTGTGTATCAATGCAATGTCTATTGCATTGATGTTGTGTGGAATCTATATTTATAGCTTATATAGATGCATATTTTATTTCAAAATATTAGCATTGACTTATGGCCAGAGGTGCTTTTTTCCATTTCCTGCACTTTGTGGTTCAGCTACAGGGGTGTGCCCATATGCCTTGCTACCCTGAATGCGTGTGTGATTTCCAGAATGGCGGTTGCTTCTTGGCAACCTGTCCTTAGCTGTTTTATCTCTTATTGCTGTTTTGAAAACAAAGAATTTGCAGAAGGTGTTACTGCACTTCTGTTTGCATCAGCTCTTGTGTCTGAGCTGTCCATGTTAGCTTTAGGCTATTAAATATTTAAAAATAGAAAGTGGCATGGTTCAGCGGGCAGGCTCGGAGTTGTTCTAATCTTGGCTCTGTATTTGGCCTAGAGATGCAAAAGATTGGGCAATCATCCATCATTTCTATGCTTGCATTTTCTTATTTGTCGAAAAGCCATAATAATATATATTGCCTGTCTATATTATGTGTGGTGGGTCCAGAATTTCTATGTAGAAGAGTTGAGGCAGTAACCATATTGCTGAGAGTAGGGAGTAGAATGAGGACTTATTTTTCTTGAGGGCAAATTTGTAAAGCAAGCACACACTATTTTCTTAGTTTGTATATCAAAATTCATAAAATTAAAAAATGTCCAAAAATGCTTTGTTTACACTGTGGAAAAATTAATAAAATGGCAATTAATTATATCAAAGAATACTCTTTAAAATTAGATTGACTTTTTTAATATTTAAACTTTTTGTTGATATTGCAAATTGTTGTCCAAGCTTGTTGCAGTGATTTATACTCTCACCCACTGTATTTAAGAGCATGTATTGCACACCTCCTATTACCAAACTTTTTCATCTTTACCAGTCTGATAAAAATATCTTGTTTCTATTTTAATATTTTCTGTGGGGTTTTTAGTATTTTTCTAGATTGACTTTTGAGGAGAAATTATTGGGGCAGAAGGGACTAAAATTTTGTCCCCAGCCATTTTTTAAATTGAATATAGTTGATGTCTAATATTCTATTAGTTTTGGGTGAACAATGTAGTGATTTGACATTTAAATACATTACAAAATGATCACATGATAAGTCTAGTAGCCATCTGTCTCCATACAAATTTATTACTGAACATATTCCTTATGCTGTATGTTATGTATTTTATAACCAGAAGTTAGTACCTCTTAATCCCCTTCACCTATTCCACCCAACTCCCCACTGCCCACCCCTTTGGCAGCAGCTCATTGTTTCTGTATGTATCAATCTGTCTTTGTTTGTGCACTTGTTCTGGGTGTTTTGGTTTTTTTTTTTTTTGGCCATGCCCCACAGCATGTGGAATCTTAATTCCCCGACCAGTGATCGCATTGCTGACCCTGGTCCACCACTGGACTGCCAGGGGAGTCCCTGTTTCCCGTTCTGTTTCTTAGATTTCACATATAAGTGAGATCATACAATATTTGTGTTGCTGTCTCTGACTTTTTTCACTTAGCATGATACTCTCTGGATCCATCCATGCTGTTGTTACAAATGGCAAACTTTCATTTTTCATGGTTGAGTAATAGTCCATTGTGTATATATACCACATTTTCTTATCCATTCGTTTACTGATGGACCCTTAGGTTGCTCTCAATCTTGGTTATTGTAAAAATGCTGCAGTGAACGTAGAGATACACATATCTTTTCAAATAAGTGTTTTGTTTTCATTGAGTGAACACCCAGAAATAAAATTGCTGGATCATAGTGTAATTCTGTTTTTAATTTTTTTTTGAGGAAATTTTACACTGTTTTCCATAGTGACTGCACCAACAAACAATCCCACAAACAGTATACTAGGATTTGCTTTTCTCCACATCTCTGTGCCAACCCTTGTTATTGGTTGTCTTTTGGGTTATAGCCATTCTTACAGGTGTGAGATCGTTTCTCATTGTGGTTTTGATTTGCATTTCCACAATGATTAGTGATGTTCAGCATCTTTTCATGTGTCTATTGATAATTTGTATATCTTCTTTGGGTAAATGTCTATTCTGGTCCTCTACCCCTTTTAAAATTGATTTGTTTGTTTCTTTGATACTGAGTTGTATGAGTTCTTGATGTATTTTGGATACTAAACCCTTTTAGATACATTGTTTGCAAATATCGTCTTCTATTCAGTTGACTGCCTTTTTGTTTTGTTGATGGTTTCCTTCAGTTTGCAAAAGGTTTTAGTTTTATGTGATCCAGTTTGTTTATTTTTGCTTTTGTTTTCCTTGCGAAAAGAAAAGATAGATCCCCTAAAATATTGCTAAGACCAATATCAAGGAGCAAATACTTCCTAGGTTTTCCTCTGTGAGGTTTTTATGGTTTCAAGTCTAAAAGTCTTTAATCCATTCTGAGTGTATTTTTGTGTGTGGTGTGAGGAAGTGCTTCAGCTTCACTCTTTTGCATGTAGCTGTCCAGTTTTCCTATTACCATATATCAAAAATGCTGTATATTCCCCACGGTATGTTCTTGGCTACTATGTCATGGATTAATTGGTCATATAAGCACTGGGTTATTTCTGCAATCTCTATTTTGTTTCATTGATCTTTGTGTCTGTTTTTGTGCCAGTGCCGTACTTTTTTGATGACTGTAGCTTTGTATCAATAGTATAGTTTAAAATCAGGGGGTATGATATCTCCAGTTTTGTTCTTCATTCTTTCTGAAGATTGCTTTGGCTAATTGGAGTCTTTTGTGATTTCATACAAATTTTAAAATTATTTTGTTCTAGTTCTGTGGAAAATGCCCGTGGTATTTTGAGAGAGACTGCTTTGAATCTGTAGATTACCTTGGGTTGTGCGATCATTCTAATTCTTCCAACCCATAAGCATGGCGTATCTTTCCATCTGTTAATGTCATCTTCAGTTTCTTTCATCAATGTCTCATGGTTTTCAAAATATAGTTTCTTACCTCCTTGGTGAGACTTACTCCTAGGTGTTTTATTCTTTGAGACAATTGTAAATGAGATTGTTTTCTTTTTTCTCTTCCTGATAATATACATTGCTAGTATATAGAAAAACAATATATTTCTGCATGTTAATTTTGTATGCTGCAACTTTATGCGTTCATTTATCGGTTCTAGTAAATTTTTAGTGGAGTCTTTGGGTTTCTACGTATAGTCTCACGTCATCTGTAGACAGATGTAAACAGAAGTTTTACTCCTTCCTTTTCGATTTGGATGACACGTATGTGTGTGAATGTGTGCCTGGTTGCTGTGGCTAGGACTTCCAATACTGTGTTGAATTAAAGTTGTGAGAGTGAGCATTCTTGTTTTGTTCCTGATCACAGAGGAAATGCTTTCAGTTTTTCACCACTGAGTGTGATGTTGGTTAGAAATTTGTCATATATGGCCTTTATTATGTTGAGTGTGTTGGCCCCAGGGCGGGCAGTGGCAGCGGAGAGGCTGGGGTGCCCTCCTCTCCTGGGTGTCCTCCGATATCAGCTCCAGCCTTTCCTGGACCCCCTTCCTGGCAACTCCAGCAGGGCCTCTGCCTTGGCCCCTGGGTGGCATGTTGACCAACATCCAATGGCCAGTGAAGGTTTACACATTCAGTGAGGACCAGCAGCGGGGCAACCAGGGCGCCAGGCATCTCATCTGGCTATGTGGAGTGGCCGAAGGGCATGTCTCTGCTAGTCAGGGCCTGACAAAACGTGGCCCACTAGAGAAAAGAATGGCAAACCACTTCAGTATTCTTGCCTTGAGAACCCCACGAACCTTTGAATAGGCAAAAAGATATGACACTGAAAGATGAGACCCCGCCCCCGTAGCATATTGGTAGGTGTCCAAAATGCTACTGGGGAAGAGCAGAGAAATAGCTCCCGAAAGAACGAAGGGGCTGAGTCAAAGCGGAAAGGATGCCCAATTGTGGGTGTGCCTGGTGGTGAAAGTAAAGTCTGATGCTGTGAAGAACAATACTGCATAGGAACCTGGAATGTTAGGTCCATGAATCAAAGGAAATTGGATGTGGTCAGACAGGAGATGGCAAGAGTGAACATCGACATCTTAGGAATCTGTGAACTAAAATGGATGAGGATGGATGAATTTAATTCAGATGATGATTGTATCTACTACTGTGGGCAAGAATCCCTTAGAAGGAGTGGAGTAGCCATCATAATCAGTGAAAGAGTCTGAAATGTAGTACTTGGGTTCAATCTCAAAAATGACAGAATGGTCTCTGTTCGTTTCCAAAGCAAACCATTCAGTATCACAATATTCGATATCTTTGGGTTCATCTTGTTTAGGACTCTTTGTGCTTCCTGGGCCCGGATGTCTGATCCCTTTCTCAGGCTGGGGGAATTTTTAGCTGTTTTTTCTTTATTCTCTCTCTCTTCTGCTTCTGGGACTCCCAGTGCAGCTGTTACTGCACTCAGTGTTGCCCCAGAGCTCTCCTAAACT
The DNA here is from genome assembly GCF_032405125.1 of Capricornis sumatraensis. Taxonomy (NCBI): domain Eukaryota; kingdom Metazoa; phylum Chordata; class Mammalia; order Artiodactyla; family Bovidae; genus Capricornis; species Capricornis sumatraensis. The sequence goes on from NC_091079.1 coordinate 81,318,882, forward strand.
ATCCTCAGGCTTTAAATTCCTTTTCTTTCTTTCCTGTTCAGTGTGGGTGATTTCCACTACTCCGTCTTCCAGATGGACAATCCATTTCTGTGTATCATCTAATTTCCTGTTGATTCCTTCTAGGGTATTTTTCATTTCAGTTATTATATTCTTCATCTCTCATTGATTCTTTTTTTAAAAAAAATATTTTCTAACTTTTGATTGAAATCCTCACTGTATTCATCTGTTCTTCTCCTGAGTTCAGCAAGTACCTTTATTACCATTACCTTAAACTATTTACTGGGTAGACTGCATACTTCCATTTTGCTTAGCTCTTTTTCTGAGGTTTTTTGTCTTGTTCCTTTGTTTGGAATGTATTCTTTGGTCTCTTGAAAGAAAGTGAAAAGAAATCTCTTTGTTTCTGTACATTAGGTAGGCCTGTTACATCTCCCAGGCTGGGGAAATGGCCTACGCAGGAGATGTTCTGTGGGGCCCAGCAGTGTTCTCCCCTCTGGTCACTAGAGCTTGACGCTCTGGGGGTGTCCCTTTTGTGGGCTCCATCATGCTTCCGTTGTGACGGGGCTGATTACTGTGAGTGTGCTGGCAAGCAGAGCTGGCCTCCAGCCTGGCTGGTGAGAGGCTCTGTCTCATGCAGTTGCTGTTGTCAGTGCACTGGTGGGCAGGACAGGTCTCCAGCAGGACTTATTTTGATGCCTGGTGAGGTGCCACTGCTGTGGGCCTGTTGGCAGGTGCTGCTGGGGGCAGCACCCTAGTGCTAATTGGCTAGAAGCAGGATTCCGAAATGGCGCATGCCAGCCCCATTGCTAGCACGGTCGATCAAGATCCCCCAAATGGCTGCTGCTGGTGTCTCAGTGCCCAGGGAGAGTCCCAGCTGCCTTCTGCCTCTTTGGGAACGTCTTCCAAGAGCAACAGGAGGTTTGTCAAACTACTGGGACTCAGAGCACGTGAGATTTGTGCATGACCTTTAAGAGCAGAGTCTGTTCCCTACAGCCTTCCAGCTCAGTTGAACAACAAGCCCCACTGGTTTCCAGGCCAAGCCTCCTGGGCCCCCATCTTCACAGTGGCGGACCCTTGGGCTGAGGAGCCTGATGTGGAGTGGGGACCCCTTCACTCCTCAGGGAGGGCTTCTGTGGCTGTGATATCCCTCCTGTTTGCGGGTCGCTGGCCCAGGGGGGCCAGACTAGCCCAAGTTTCCTCCATCCTCCCTGCTTGTCTCTGGAGGCTCCTTCTTTATATCTTTGGTGGTGGAAAATGTTTTCCTCTGGGCTTCAGGTCGTTCTCATAGGTAGTCACCCCATAAGTAGCTGTGGTTTTGGTGTGCCTGTGAGAGGAGGTGAGCCCAGGGTCTTCTTCCTACTCCACCATCTCAATCTGTCTCCCCTACCCATTTCTGGGCATAGCTCTTGGGATATTGTGAAGGTGAAAAAAACCCAAAAAATAGTGAAAGGACTGAGCACGTACAATAATATAAGGATTATCAAGCTGATAGTATTTAAATGTCCTGAAGTTTCTTTATCTTGGTGTCTTCCCCTAGCATCTCTGTACCTAGTGCAATGCCCACCTTTTAGTGTAGATAGATGTGTAACTCAGCTGTTACCTCGGTCACCTGGTTCTGTGAAATGTATATAAAGTGGCCTTGAACTCCACCCTGGGTTCTCTGACGTCCTGGTGGTTTGCAGTCTCAGGGCCCTGTTTTGCTCTGGTTTTTGGTTGCTTCTGAGCTCTTGGTCACATGTGTGGCTCATCTGTGACTGTTCTTTCTCTGCCCCGAGTGGATCCACGTATAGTTACCAGCCCCCTCTCTTTGGTTTCCCCTAAGTAAGTCTCATAGCCGGCACTGGTGTGCTGCAGACTTCTCACTATTCAGAAGTACTAGTTGGGAGAGAGCAGCACATAGATAATTTAGGATTAAATATTAGTTTTGTTCTAAAAAGGTCTCCTGGGGTGTATCACTTCTACTTTCTTAATTTCATGTTATGACTTCCTTCTAAAAAGGACAGTATGGAAAATATGGGGCGAGAATGACTTTATAATGGAGAAATCTGACACGTGATCAAGGTCAACATTAACACCCACCCGGCCACCCACCCCCAAATCTCATAACCCCATTCGAATCATGGGGAAAACATCATACAAATCCTAATAGAGGGGCATCCTATAAAATGCCTGACCGATCCTCCTCAAAACTCTCAAGGTCGTCAAAGACAAGGAAAGTCCAGAATATCATCAAAGCCAAGAAGGGTCTATGGGAACATAACACCTAAATGGAACAAGGTACCTGGAACAGAATGAAGATCATGGCATCCGGTCCCATCACTTCATGGGAAATAGACGGGGAAACAGTGGAAACAGTGTCAGACTTTATTTCTTGGGGCTCCAAAATCACCGCAGATGGTGACTGCAGCCATGAAATTAAAGGACGCTTACTCCTTGGAAGAAAAGTTATGACCAACCTAGATAGCATATTCAAAAGCAAGGACATTACTTTGCCGACTAAGTTCCGTCTAGTCAATGCTATGGTTTTTCCTGTGGTCATGTATGGATGTGAGAGTTGGACTGTGAAGAAGGCTGAGCGTCAAAGAATTAATGCATTTGAACTGTGGTGTTGGAGAAGACTCTTGAGAGTCCCTTGGACTGCAAGGAGATCCAACCAGTCCATTCTGAAGGAGATCAACCCTGGGATTTCTTTGGAGGGAATGATGCTGAAGCTGAAACTCCAGTACTTTGGCCACCTCACGCCAAGAGTTCACTCATTGGAAAAGACTCTGATGCTGGGAGAGATTGGGGGCAATAGTAGAAAGGGACAACCAAGGATGAGATGGCTGAATGGCATCACAGACTCGATGGACGTGAGTTTGAGTGAACTCCGGGAGATGGTGATGGACAGGGAGGCCTGGCGTGCTGCGATTCATGGGGTCACAAAGAGTCGGACACGACTGAGTGACTGAACTGAACTGAACTGAAGACTCTGATGCTGGGAGGGATTGGGGGCAGGAGGAGAAGGGGACGACAGAGGATGAGATGGCTGGATGGCATCACGGACTCGATGGACGTGAGTCTGAGTGAACTCTGAGAGTTGGTGGTGGACAGGGAGGCCTGGCATGCTGCGATTCATGGGGTCGCAAAGAGTCAGACACGACTGACCGACTGAACTGAACTGAAGCAAATCTAAATAATCTATGGACTTTATTTAATAACGATGTATTAATACTGGTTTATTAATTGTAACAAATGTACCCTATTAATGTAATATGTTAATAATGGGAAACTATATAGGATATGGTACACAGAACTCTCTTTACCATCTGCTCAATTTTTCCATAAATCTAAAATTGTTCTAAAAAATAAAGTCTGGTAATCAAAAAACGTTTACTTGGTTGTTTAGCTGGAACAGAAAATTTCTCTCTGCCAGTTTCCCCCTTGCATTCCCTATCAAGGCGCTGCCCCCAGCATCCTTCGTATCCACATCCCCACCTTTCTCCTCCTCACGCCCTCCCTGCTTCGTGGCATCTCTAAATGCGTCCCTCACTGATCCCCAGTCATCCTTTCACAGAGCATGCTGGGGGTTCTTTGTTTCACGATAGTTCATCCAGACGCTCTTGAAGTTATAATTACTGTTTCTTTCTGCTGCAAATGAACAAACAAACTGACTCCATTGATTGCTGTGCCCCAGCCCAGATCCTGCTCACTCTACACAGTCCTTGGGGGTTCTGGGGTCCCAGTATGTCAGTGGGACCTAGCTCAGGACAGATGAATTGCACCCAGGGGTGGAATGTTCATGTGGAGAAACGGGTTTGCTCTTTTTCAAAACTTTATCTCAGTATTAATTACATGATTCTCTCAGCAAAGCTCACATTAAAATGTTTCTAAACTATTCTAGCAGGTTGGGAAAAAGTAATTTTCCGTGTAGTCAGACACCGAGGACACTTTAAAAATGCGCTTGTTGATGAACTCTCTGGATTTAAGTTACAATCACTGAATAACAGATTTCACATTAGCTTCCAGGATTCATTGTTTCTGTAGAAATTCTCAGTTTGCAAAGTAGGTTTTCTTAGCTTCCTCACGGTCATTCTAAGAAAAATAAGGGAGGGAAAAGGGAAAGGATACTTATCCTCATTTTACTAGAGCAGAGTTCAGATGAACTCTTTTCGTCTCTACATTTTGAACTATGTATTTTTGTCCCCATTTTAGCCCAGGGAGCTGAGATGAGTGAACTTGTGCGGTGGTGCAGCCTGTGATTGGCCCAGCCAAGTCTGGAGCCCAGAACTGCCTGCCCTCCAAGCCAACGTTCTTCTCATGGGGCTGCCTCCTTACCCAGTCCCCCCAGAGGTGCTGCCTGGGCCACTGACTGGGCCCTGGATTTTGTCCATGTGCTTGGCTTTAGCTTTAACTTGTTGCCAGTGCCATCCAGAGGTAGAAACTTTCATTTGTACACCAGTCTTCACACTCATCAGCATTATCATTCTCTCCCTCCTCACATACCCCTACTGAATTGGTTGACTCCTGCTGGGGATTTTGTAAAAATACATAGAAAGACTATTTGGACATGATTCTCTTCCCACCCATGACAAATTTAGGAGTCCACTTTCTCAGCTGCAGAAGATGGCCAGGCTTTCTTTTGATCCATTAAATATTTTCTCACACCTTTCCAGCTTCCTAATGCATAGTCACTGTAAGATGAAGAGTAAAGGGGGCATGACTGGGGTCAGGTGGGAAAAAATAAAGTCGGGGGCCAGGTCAGTCCTTCTGGGCCTCCATCTTTTATTAAGACATTTCAGTAAACAGCAGAGGCAAGACTGATTGGTTGCCACGCGGGTCCAATTCCACTTTGGACTGTCGCCTAAGCTTTGGACTCTGAGGGAAGGGGTGATGCTGCAAAACATAGTGGAAATTAAGTGGAAAACCATGACAGACACTGAAGCCTTATGCTTTGTACCTTTAGAAATCTTCAGGGAAATGATCTCAGCAGTGGGGAAAAATTTAAGCAATGTTGTAACAGGCACAGATGATCCAACTTAGTGGGTTTATGGGCTTCTGAATTTTTTTTTTAAAGCAAGCCTGATAAAACCTTGGTAGAAGTTGAATTCTATAATATGCTTTCTTAAAAACTGCCTAGTTTTTCTTAAACCATATGTCAAGTTTGAGCCCTGAAACTTAACAAGTATATAGAGGAACAAGCTGCTAGAATATGGTTATTTCACACAGCTTGTAAAACTGTTTGGGGGGGTGCAGATAGAGCTTTATTGGTTGGGATCTCACAAGTTCTGCAAAATGTCCAGACTCTGAATGGTAGAAATCTGCCCTCTGGGAAGAGGTAAGAGGTAGCAGTGATGGGAAATTAGCATGGAGTGATTTTATTATTACAACAGTAATACAATGTAACACATAATACAGTTAAAGTGTCCAAGAGGTTGGAAGGAAAAGTAGAAATCAGCAGTTTAAGTGAATAAGCCTCCATAGTTTCTTTGTTAAGAATAAGAAATAAAAGGCATAAAGGAAGTTGTTATTTCTTGCATTCTGAGTATCTGGTGGTGCACGTGGAAATGGTTTGTGTTAGCTAAGTACCTGTAGAGATAATCCCTTGATTAGAAAAATGAATTTAGTAAGAGGCAGGTTTGAGGTGGGCTGGATGAAGCACAAGCTGGAATCAAGATTGCTGGCAGAAATATCAATATCTTCAGATATGCAGATGGTACCACCCTTATGGCAGAAGGTGAAGAAGAACTAAAGAGCCTCTTGATGAAAGTGAAGGAGGAGAGTGAAAAAGTTGGCTTAAAGCTCAACATTCAGAAAATGAAGATCATGGCATCCGGTCCCATCACTTCATGGGAAATAGATGGAGAAACAGTGGAAACAGTATCAGACTTTATTTTTTTGGGCTCCAAAATCAGTGCAGATGGTGACTGCAGCCATGAAACTAAAAGACACTTACTCCTTGGAAGAAAATTTATGACAAACCTAGATAGCATATTGAAAAGCAGAGACATTACTTTGCCAACAAAGGTCCATCTAGTAAAGGCTATGGTTTCTCCAGTAGTCATGTATGGATGTGAGAGTTGAACTATAAAGAAAGCTTAGTGCCGAAGAATTGATGCTTTTGAACTGTGGTGTTGGAGAAGACTCTTGAGAGTCCCTTGGACTGCAAGGAGATCCAACCAGTCCATTCTAAAGGAGATAAGCCCTGGGTGTTCTTTGGAAGGAATGATGCTAAAGCTGAAACTCCAGTACTTTGGCCACCTCATGTGAAGAGTTGACTCATTGGAAAATACTTTGATGCTGAGAGGGATTGGGGGCAGGAGAAAAAGGGAATGACAGAGGATGAGATGGCTGGATGGCATTACCAACTTGATGGACATGAGTTTGCGTGAACTCCAGGAGATGGTGATGGACAGAGAGGCCTGGCATGCTGCACTTCATGGGGTCGCAAAGAGTTGGACACAACTGAGCGACTGAACTGAACTGAACTGAACTACTCCTTGGAAGAAAAGTTATGACCAACTTAGACAGTATGTTAAAAAGCAGAGACATTACTTTGTCAACAAAGTCCGTCTAGTCAAGGCTATAGTTTTTCCAGTGGTCATGTATGGATGTGAGAGTTGGACTATAAAGAAAACTGAAAGCCAAAGAATTGATACTTTTGAACTATGGTGTTGGAGAAGGCTCTTGAGAGTCCCTTGGACTGCAAGGAGCTCCAACCAGTCCATCCTAAAGGAGATCAGTCCTGGGTGTTCATTGGAAAGACTGATGCTGAAGCCAAAACTCCAATACTTTGGCCACCTGATGCGAAGAGCTGACTCATTTGAAAAGACCCTGATGCTGGGAAAGATTGAGGGCAGGGGGAGAAGGGGACGGCCGAGGATGAGATGGTTGGATGGCATCACTGACTCAATGGACATGAGTTTGGGTAAGCTCTGGGAGTTGGTGATGGACAGGGAGGCCTGGCCTGCTGTGGTCCATGGGGTTGCAAAGAGTTGGACACGACTGAGCAACTGAACTGAAATGAAGTTTGAGGTAAGGTACTTAATATTTATAGCTTCTTACTTATTTATATTCTGAGGGCATTTTGGAAATTGTACCTAAATGGCCAAGTCAAATGATTTATACTTTATTATCTATAAACACACACGTATAATTAGACTGACTCCTGCTGTTTACATTTCCCAGACCTGAAATAAAGCGAAGAGCTTGGACCTATTTATGCTACAGAAGATTGAAAGTTGTAAAATATTAGGTCAAATCATATGGAATTGCTTTTATAAATCAAAAACACCCAAATATTGGCAGTTTCACATGATTCAATCTAATATGCGAAAGTGATCAGTAAATTCTAGGTGGGTCACAAAATGTAATGAAGTATCATCCATTTTCTGATGGTAGCTATGAAGGATGAAACTTCATATTGGAAGAAATCTAAAAGTCCTCCCAGGGTTTGTCCTGAAGCTTTCTTTGCCAGCGGAAGCCATCCTGATCTCTCATAGCCAGTCAGCCCACCTAGGAGTTGGCAAACCTCAGCTCTTGGTATATCTTTGTTAAAAGAGATGATAATTAATGTAATTAATACCTTCCCCTACCTATCTTTTTCAGGATTTCTTTTGGGGCCAAATGAAATAAGCATTGAATGGCTTTGAAAAGTTAAAAATTATATTGGATAACATAATATCATTATCATCATGGCTAGTTGTCGGGGAATCCGACTGAGACAGTTCAAACAGGAGAATGTCATCTTGAATAAGACAAACCACCCAGACTCACCTGTCTCTTCTGGGCAGTATATCCATCAGCTCCTGCAGGCAGGAGATTTCTCCCCTTAATGTGATAATGGATTCGAAGAGCTAGGTTTAGATAAAAATGGAGACATCGTTTGGATGGCATCTTCTTTTTTTTTTTTAATTAAAAATATCTTCAGCTGTGTGCTGAGAACAGCAAGGAACAAATGGTTCTGTATGTCACCAGAGCTAGTGAGACAGGTGGTGTATTCCGCTTCACCCTGGGTGCTTTTTCTCACGTGCAGAGAAAGCGCATGTTGGCAGATTCCAAGGTGGTTAAGTGAATGAGCCAATGGAGGCTCCAACCTGCTGTCCTGCCTGTGAACACAGTAGAATTCAATCACAGTTCATCCAGGATTGTATTCCCAAGCAACCTGGGGGCCCAGAGATGCTTCAGTTGCATGCTGTTATCAGGTCTCTTTCATCAGGTTGTAGAGCATCAAGCCAGCTGCTTCAGGAACATGTTCACCAGTTCTCTCTGTTTACACTTTGAGGGTTTGCTGAGATTTTATTTGGTGGGGAAAATCACTGATTTCCACCCTGTAGAAAGCATATCTCATTTGGGCTTTTTTTGGTTGGTTGTTTTACATGAAAGGGTATGGAGGGTTTTGGGGTGAATCTTTACAGCGTCCCATGATGCAGGTAGCCTTATGACTCACCTTACAGATAAACAGCTTTAAGTAGATGGCTTTAACAGCACAGCAGTCTAGTCAGTGTCTTGGTCCCAACCACTGACCTCAAAGAGATGACCTTCAATTACCATGATTTAGTCCTAGGCGGCTAAAACTCTCGCATGGAAATGTCTATTTGTCACCAAAATTATGTATTGGTCTCCTTGCTATATCCAGAAAAGTTTGCTTTAAGCAACAGGGGACCTGCCGAAGGGGAACTTAAATCTATTCTTTTAAGCAAGACACACTGGTCCTTTAAAGTTGTTGGCTGTTTCTGTTTTCAGTTTTTGTGGTTCTTCACCTGGAAAGAAAACTTTCTGTTTCTGCAAAGACTCACTTGAGTAGCCCCCTTCAGTTGTGTAGCTATAAACCAAATACCAACCTACTCTTCTGAGACTGTAGCAGGAGAGTTTGGGGCTTGGAGAAAAACTGGAGTCAGATGAATAGAGGTGGTCATAGATTCTCCAACACTCATTGTTATGTGGAGCGGAAAGGTTCCTGGGTGGAGTGATGAGCAGATTTGCATAAAGCCTCTTCAAGCGTCACCGTCTATATTCTAGTCCCTTTTGAGGATCTAGGGCTTCCCTGGTGGCTCAGATGGTAAAAGAATCCGCCGGCAATGTGGGAGACCTGGGTTCAATCCTTGGGTTGGGAAGATCCCCTGGAGAAGGGCATGGCAACCCACTCCAGTATTCCTGCCTAAAGAATCCCATGGACAGAGAAGCCTGGCGGGCTTCAGTCTGTGGGGTCGCAGAGAGTCAGACAAGACTGAGAGACTAACCCTTTCACTTTGAGGATTTAACTTGTTTTCTCGGTTTGCAATCTGGATTCCATTCTAATCTGGAGTTGTTAGAGGGGAGTTTCTGATGCTAGAACCTGAAAATGGTTCTGTGTATGTGTGTGTGTATAAATTGCAAGAGCTCTATCAATAAGCTGCTCTGATATTGAGAGATCAGGCCTGCTTTAGAGGGGAGTATCCAAGAAAGTGAGGCTGGGAGAGAGTCCTTACCCCCAGCTGTCGTACTGGCCTCAGTTCCCATAGTTCTTACTTGCATAGGCGAACTCTTCAGCCCTTGGGTTCCAGGCCACCCACTGGTTGACAGGCCCTAGCAAGGGCACTAGATTCTGCTTTAGCCGTGGGTTGTCTACAGTGGCAGAGACTGGGCATCTCAACCAATAGATCCAACCGTCTATCTCCTTCTCCACAAAGGAACAGTAACTACATCTGAACGCATGGATTGAGTCGGGGTCCTCAGGATTCTTGTCCTATCGAGATGAGGGTTCCCAGGGAGAAAGACCTTACCATAATAAGAATGATCCTGGAGTCATTTTGTTTTCACACCAATATGTGCTGAAGAAGCACTTCAGTGTTCCCCAGTAAACGTCTTTCAATTCCTTGATTCTATCTGCTCCCCTCCTCTTGGAGAAAGGAGAATTCAGTACATATCCTTAGCACCTTCTGTTGTGGTTTATAATGCTGTTCAAGACCCAGTGGTAAAATTTTAAGATTTTAAGATCAAAGTAAGCACTGTTAAAACTAATAGGTAAGAAGTAGAAATAATTAGAATTTAGTTTGTTCCAGAAAATTTCAGCAGTTATTTTCGAAAGCACTAGTTCTCTCTCTTCATCAAGCATTCCAACTACTTGTTATATAGATGTTATCATATACTACTGACCATAGTCATATATTCCATAAAATTAGGATCCTGCAATGTATATTATTTTGCTTCCTAATTTATTTTTTCTGCCTAACAGTATTTTGTGTTATTAAATATTTTTCAGAAGTATAACCTTTAATGGGTGCTTTTATTTTTCTTATGTAGATGCCCCATAATTTATTTCAGCAATGGATAGTTTCATTTTCACTATTAGAAATAATGCTATGATGTATATCCCAACAGAGAGGATTCTGTGATTTTCTCTGATTATCCCTTAAAACTAGACTCCCAAATATGAACTTTGTGGATCAGAAAGCAGTATTAAGCCTGTTCGTGCCTGTGGCAAACAGTTCTAGATGAGAATGCTAGGTTTAGCACATTGTTGTCAACACAGATACTAATCTTTAAAAAAAATCAGTTACAAATGGGTAACTTTCCCCAGTTTTTTTTTTATTTTTGGTTTAATTGCTATTGAATCAAACATATTATAGAGATAGTTCATATTTGGTGAATTGTCTAATCATGGTCTTCATTTCGTTTGTTTAAATACATCAATGTATTTACTTGTCTTTATTTCCTTATTTGCAAGAATTCTTTATATTTTAGGAATGTTAGCTCTCTGTCACAATCACTGCACATATTTTCTTAATTTTAACCTGCCTCTTGAGAAATCTGTACGCAGGTCAGGAAGCAACAGTTAGAACTGGACATGGAACAACAGACTGGTTCCAAATAGGAAAAGGAGTACGTCAAGGCTGTATATTGTCACCCTGCTTATTTAACTTCTATGCAGAGTACATCATGAGAAACGCTGGACTGGAAGAAACACAAGCTGGAATCAAGATTGCTGGGAGAAATATCAATAACCTCAGATATGCAGATGACACCACCCTTATGGCAGAAAGTGAAGAGGAGCTAAAGCCTCTTGATGAAAATAAAAGAGGAGAGCGAAAAAGTTGGCTTAAAGCTCAACATTCAGAAAATGAAGATCATGGCATCTAGTCCCATCACTTCATGGGAAATAGATGGGGAAACAGTAGAAACAGTGTCAGACTTTATTTTTTGGGGCTCCAAAATCACTGCAGATGGTCATTGCAGCCATGAAATTAAAAGACGCTTATTCCTTGGAAGAAAAGTTATGACAAACCTAGAGAGTATATTCAAAAGCAGACATTCCTTTGCCAACTAAGGTCCATCTAGTCAAGGCTATGGTTTTTCCTGTGGTCATGTATGGATGTGAGAGTTGGACCGTGAAGAAGGCTGAGCACTGAAGAATTGATGCGTTTGAACTGTGGTGTTGGAGAAGACTCTTGAGAGTCCCTTGGACTGCAAGGAGATCCAACCAGTCCATTCTGAAGGAGATCAACCCTGGGATTTCTTTGGAAGGAATGATGCTAAAGCTGAAGCTCCAGTACTTTGGCCACCTCATGTGAAGAGTTCACTCATTGGAAAAGACTCTGATGCTGGGAGGGATTGGGGGCAGGAGGAGAAGTGGATGACCGAGGATGACATGGCTGGATGGCATCACGGATTCGATGGACGTAAGTCTGAGTGAACTCCGGGAGATGGTGATGGACAGGGAGGCCTGGCGTGCTGCGATTCATGGGGTTGCAAAGAGTCGGACACAACTGAGCGACTGAGCTGACTGACTGACTGAAACTGTTTGTTGATATACCAAAGGTTAATTTTTATAGTCACATCTATCAATTTACTCTCTATGATTTTCTACTTCATATTGTTAATTAATGAATAAATAAGAATAATGTTGTGAGAATAACATAGCACAGCATTGTTGTTCCTTATAAGTAATTCAGGCAACAGAAAGTATTTTCTAAAAATAAAATAAATGTTTTTACTTCTGATTTGCTACTGTTCCTTTATTATGCTTTGGAGGAAATGAGTTTCCCTAATGCACTCTTTAGGAAGCCGTTGGGAAGCACTCTTTTTAACATGTTTCCCATTCCATGCCAAAATATTTTCTATTTTTATGAAATAAGCAGAATGTGCTGTCATACCTGTTTTCCTGTGGGACTCCACTTTTTGTCTTTCCGAGTTAGGCAAATCCTTGTCTGTCTCCATGGATAATTTGGATTTCTGTAAATACTTAGACATTTAGACACATGTTTTCATATGGTATTTGTGGCCGAAATTGACAGGCTGTTCGCCAAGTCTGTGTCCTCTTCCTCCTGGTCACACAGCTAAATATGTTTTTCACGTGTGTTTTGAGTGACACGTGGCATCTCACTGGGGTGTGGCTAATGGAATGGGAGGAGAAGTTATGGGCACCACTTCCAGGCTTGGACATAACCACACCTTTCACTGGATCCTCTTTGCTCTTTCTGCTTCCATGGTTGCTTTGGAAGCTGGTGTTGAAGTTGGTGGAGCCACAAAAGAGAAAGATCCTGAGACTCTGAGTCCTGAAGAGATCAGTGAGAACTTTGCTTTTGAGTTTTTATGAAGGAGAAATAAACTTGTATTGGAAATAGATAAACTATAATCTAGTTACAGCAACTGGTGTAACCTTGGCTAATACTCTATTCTTGTAGTCAGGTTAGATAAAATTCAGATTTGTTATGGACTGAAACATCATATGCAAAGAAAATAGATTGCTGTGGGCTGACGTCAGTATGTAGGGATCTGTTTAGAGGCATGCCACTGGACTCTGTCCTTCTACCCATGGATAAGAGGTGGTGAGAGGTCTGAAAAGAGGGAAATAAAGATTCTTAGAACAGATAAGACATAATCAATAGTCTCATATATCTCAAGTTCTTTTTGCATGTGATTCAAGAGAGGAGAATTGTGGCTAGTGACTAGAAATTACAGCAAGGCATATTTTAGCTTGTCACAAAGAATTAAGAATAATAAATAGAATAAATAATAAAATAGAATATACTGCCTTGGAAGAATATGAATCCACATTCATTTTAAAAGGCTGATAATGGCCTGTCATGGATGCCTTTGGTGGGAAGTAAAATTATAAAACCTTTAAGATCCTTTCCATATCCAAGATTCGATGGGATTGTGAAGTGCTCTAACCTGCTGTTGCCGTGATCAGCGCCTCACTGGTGTCTTCCAGAGAGTTGATTACAAGGCTGGTGGGAACCACTGCAGGCTGTGCTGGTGATGGCCTCATTTGGGTTCACACTGATGTGGCTTGTCATTCCGTCAATGAACTTTATCTCTCAGCACCCTGTTAGGTTCGCTTTCAGTTGCAGGTGTAGAATCTCGATGTTTATTCACTTCTCTACCGGCAAGTCTGTAAGAAGGGTGAGTTCAGGGAAAGTTGATTCAGCAACTCAGAGATGTTATCAACACTCAGGTCCTCCCACTTCTCCGCCTGCCATTCGCTGTGTTAGCTCCACCCCGTTGCAGTCCTGTCCCCCGTTGTTGGAAGTTAGATGCTGACAATAGCTGGGGTTACCTGCTTCCTCAATCATGACCTCAAAAACTGATGGGTTGAAGGAAACAGAAGTGGGAAGTATGTAGTATGTTCAAGTGAGCTAGAAAATGCAGTGGGATAAATAGAGTGTGAGGAATGAGAAGGGGTTTTTGAAAAACAGAAAAAGAGGTTAGAGGTGTGCACTCAGTGAATGATAGGGAACCTTTTTCAGTTCTGGAGCAGGGGCGTGAATGATGGAAGGAAAAGAATGTTTAGGAAGTCTAGCCTGACGTCATTTCATAGGTTCAAGCAAGGAGTGGCCATAATTTGAAAAGGGATTTCCTTTTTGAGGATCATTCGGTGGTATTAGAGTAGTTCATAACAATTTGTAAAAGCCAATTATTAAATCTTCTAGAATTTTGTGTGGCAGTTGTTAAAATCATTGGTAGCTTTAAATTGATCATGAATGAGCAATTTACACCATGGAAACTGACAAATGGTACAAATCAGGGATTTTCCCTCCAGAAAACCAGTTTACTAGCACACCACCGGGTATTGCTTAATACATCTGGTTTTCTTACCCTGCTCCAGGATTATGAGAAATCCTATTACATAAAAAGGGAAAACAAATTCTAAGACCAAAATAATATTACAAAAAGCCCCTATAGGGTTAATTATCACTTATTGCTGTAAGGCAAACAAGCCTAATAATTTATTCCACTTCTTCCCAAATGATTGGAGACTGACTGGGAATGTTTATGTCATTTGAAATAAATATCTCAAATACCATTATTCTAACTTAATGCTTCTCAGACTTTAGTGTGTATGTCAATTACCTGGGGATCCTATAAATGTAAATTCTGATTCAATATCTCTGGATAAGTGTCTAAGATCTCAATTTTCTAATAAGTTCAAAGGCATTGGTCTAGGGACTTTGGGTAACAAACCGTCAACCCTTAACTGTTATAATACGTTCCAAGAGAAAAGGTGACAGTGGGGCTAGTAGTATGCAGCCGAAGCGTTAAATCAGAGAGACCCTTTCTCCTGACGATATTTTGATGGGGAGCCATGCTTTTCAAGTCTGGTCTTGCTGGGGAAACTGACTTTGGTTAAGTCAGTTAAATGAAGCAGGTTTTCCAGGTGTTAACCGTGGCAGCAGACTACTGGAAGCACTAAAAGTGATTTGATTGAAGCCAGTTACCAAGCAGAACAGCAGCCAAACTGGCTTGATTGACATAAGCAATCAAGGAATGAGAGCTAGCTGAATTTGAGATTTATCCTTTTTCTTTTGGGTCCATTGTTTGCAAAGAAATCATATATTCTATTGGGCTTCTCAGGTGGCACAAGTGGTAAAGAACACGCCTGCCAATGTAGGAGAGGTAAGAGACTCGGGTTCGATTCTTGGATTGGGAAGATCCTCTGGAGGAGGGCATGACAACCCACTCCAGTATTCTTGCCTGGAGAATCCCCATGGACAGAGGAGCGTGGCGGGCTATGGTCCAGAGGGACAGAAAGAATCAGACACGACTGAAGCAACTTAGCAGCACCCACACACATGTATTCTATCGGACTATCAAGGTAAGAGATGAATGCGGCTGCAAACTTGAATTTAGCAACTCTGACAGGACACAGCTTTGTCTATGAGACACATTGCTTTGTTTTAGCCTGTTGCCCAGGAATCATTTCTCAAGGGTAGATGAACTAAATTACTTCGTTCCGAGTCACTGAGGAGATCCTCTCATCATGGACTTTTGAGTAGGTGGTAAAGGCTACTGCGTTTTTCTTGGAAATAAGATGAATGATTCAGTTTGGTTTTTGGCTTTAATAATGCTTCTAGGTGCTCTCTCTTTGGAGATAAACTGATGTCTCCAAGACTACATTTCTACCCAGGGTCCAGAAATTCCACTAGGAATATCTGGATGAAACATCAGCATTTACTGCTCTTTCTGAAATTTTCCAGAGTTCTGTTTGGAGAAATCTTTCATTATAGTCCAGGTCAGATGACTGTTAAACTAAAGCCATCTTCTGTTTAGTGCTTGGAAATTAAGATAGGAAAAAGAGTTGAGGTGCAGTGGAAAATGCAAGAACTTTGCAGAGTTGCCTAGAAACTCCTTGTAAACTTGAGCTAAAAGTATAGTTAGCAAATGGAAAATGAAATACTGAAGCAAGGCCACAACTAGCGTTTTTGAGTTGCTATTAAGGCAACAGTAGTTCAGTTACCATTGAGCAAGGCTGGAAATTTTGACCATTAGATATTCAGTACTGTGGAACTTTAAATTCTGGAAGAGACGTCAGAGATGCTCTAATCCATCATACAAGATTTAAGATGAGATGCTAAGGCTCAAAGAATGTATAGCTTGCCCCAAATCATCCTGCTGGTTGAGGAAAGAGCCAAGACTAGAACTTGGGGTCCCTGATAGTTTAATTATACCACAGATTGTTGATTTACTATATACCAGATTCTATGATAAATATTTTATTTTTATTATTTCATTTAATACTCATAAAGTCATATAAAAAGCTGCCATTCACTCATTTATTTCTGTCATCCATATTTATTATACACCTACTATGTGTCAGCCACTGTCCTAGCTGCGGGGGTTTCTATTGCTGTTCAGTCACTAAGTCGTGTCCAGCTCTTTGTGACACCATGGACTGCAGTATGCCAGGCTTCCATGTCCTTCACTATCTCTGGGAGTTTGCTCAAATTCATGTCCACTGAGTTGGTGATGCTATCTAACCATCTCATCCTCTGCCACACCCTTCTCCTTTTACCTTCAATCTTTCCCAGCATCAGGGTCTTTTCCAATGAGTCAGCTTTTCGCATTAGGTGGCTAAAGTACTGGAGCTTCAGCTTCAGCATCAGTCCTTCCAAAGAATATTCAGGGTTGATTTCCTTTAGGATTGACTTGTTTTATCTCCTTACAGTCCTGGGGACTCTCAAGAGTCTTCTCCAGCACCATAGTTTGAACATATCAATTCTTCTGCGCTCAGCCTTCTTTTTGGTCCAACTCTCATATCTGTACATGACTATTGGAAAAACCACAGCTTTGACTATATGGACCTTTGTTGGCCAAGTGATGTCTCTGCTTTTTAATACACTAAATACACTAAATAATACATTAAAATGCCTTTAATTTCATGGCTGCAGTCACATCCACAGTGATTTTGGAGCCCAAGAAAATAGTGTTCGTGACTGTTTCCATTTTTTCTCCATCTATTTGCCACGAAGTGATAGGACTGGATGCCATGATCTGGGTTTTTTGAATATTAAGTTTGAAGCCAGCTTTTTCACTCTCCTCTTTCACCTTAATCAAGAGACTTTCTGCCATTAGGGTGGTATCACCTGCATATCTGAGATTATTGGTATTTCTCTCGGCAATCTTGGTTCCAGCTTGTCAGTCATTTAGCCTGGCATTTCACATGATGTACTCTACATATAAGTTAAATAAGCAGGGTGACAATATACAGCATTGATGTACTCCTTTCACAATTTTAAACCAGTCGGGTGTTCCATGTCTGCTTCTAACTGTTGCTTCTTGACCTGTATACAGGTTTCTCAGGAGGCAGATAAGGTGGTCTGGTATTCCCATCTCTTTCAGAATTTTCCACAGTTTATTGTGATCCACACACTCAAAGGCTTTAGTATAGTCAATAAAGCGGAGGTAGATGTTTTTCTGGAATTCTCTTGCTTTTTCTGTGATCCAGTGGATGTTAGCATTTTGATATCTTGTTCCTCTGCCTTTTCTAAACCCAGCTTGAACATCTGGAAGTTCTTGGTTCACGTATGGTTGAAGCCTAGCTCGAAGAACAGGTCCTGATGCTGCTGCTGCTGCTAAGTCACTTCAGCCGTGTCCGACTCTGTGCGACCCCATAGACGGCAGCCCACCAGGCTCCCCCGTCCCTGGGATTCTCCAGGCAAGAACACTGGAGTGGGTTGCCGTTTCCTTCTCCAATGCATCAAAGTGAAAAGTGAAAGTGAAGTCGCTCAGTCATGTCTGACTCTTAGCGACCCCATGGACAGGAAGCATAAGGTAAATAGTCAACAAATGCTAGCTACTATTCTTATTATTCCTTAAGGTGTTAAAACATCTATGTAATTTATTCTCCTCAGTCCTTTATAACTTCCTTGAATAAGCGTCAAGAAGGTCCTTTTTTGTACTGAACTGCTCCCTGTATGCAACGGCACCCCACTCCAGTCCTCTTGCCTGGAAAATCCCATGGATGGAGGAGCCTGGTGGGCTGCAGTCCATGGGGTCGCTAAGGGTCGGACACGACTGAGCGACTTCCCTTTCACTTTTCACTTTCATGCATTGGAGAAGGAAATGGCAACCCACTCCAGTGTTCTTGCCTAGAGAGTCCCAGGGACGGGGGAGCCTGGTGGGCTGCCGTCTGTGGGGTCGCTAAGGGTCAGACATGACTGAAGTGACTTAGCAGCAGCAGCAGCTCCCAGTGTTCAGTGGTGTCATAAGGAAACTCCGGTTTGTATGACCAGTTAAGCTCTAAAAGTAAATATCTACAAGCATTCTGAGATTATGGTGACAGTTATAGGCTCCCTCAGAGCTGCTGGGGAGACTTATGGTGCATCTTTGGCCAACAGGACATACTTGGGAGATTTGGCCAGATAAAAGTAGGTTGATTGCTAGCACCCCCATCCAAGATTGTGGAGGGTCCCAAATTAGTTTCTCTGGGTTTGGAATTTAGAATGGAACATTGTAACTTCATTTTTTAGAACTTCAATGGTCTTTGGAGGTCGCTGGACCCAACCCTCTCATTTTATAGGTGAGTGGTCTGAGGTCCTGAAAAGTGACAATTGCCCCACATAGGGTCACATCCCTGGTGACACGCTGGTTAACATGGTTTGGGCTATGGTGGGGTCCCATGACAGAAGGAAGAAAATGTTTCTGGTGGAGAAAGGCACATCTTTCAAGTGACAGTGGAGGAATTTACCAGATTCTAAGTGGGACCTCTGCTGGGAGGATGCTCTGACCTAGTAGATTCCAGGCTGGGGGATCCATTCTGACAACCTAGTAAGGTATCAGCTCTGGAACCCCAACCTTTTCTCAGTATAATATATAATGTGCCTTACAGACCATAAGACAAAGGGCCGCCTCATTTTCTGATGGCCAGCACTATGTCCAGCAGCTTTCTGTAAGGTGTCAGGCTCTCAGCCTGGAACCCCTGACCCATCTTTCTGATTCAACAGTGGAGTCAGATTCCTCAAGTGCTCTGATTACTTTATGTCTATGCCACAGTTTAGGAGACTCCGACTATTTTTGGTAGGAAAACTAATATCCTCCAGCTGCTAGTGAGTTTTCCAAGATACATCTTGATTCATACAACCACCAAGATACAAAGCATTAAAAACAGGGAACTTGCTTTAATATTTTGTTTGGCATCAGAATACTAAGTTCATGCTAACTGCAGTCAGTATTGAGACCGATTTCACTTGATTTCCTGGGTAGGATGCTCTTTGGCTGTGAAGGGCAGCTACTTGTTTATCTTTATCTCTGCTTGGCTTCAGATTAAGGATTTGTGAATTAAAAAAAAAAAACAACACTTTTATTTTCACCACCCATCTGTTTAATAATTATTTTCCCTTTTTTTAACTTGCTTGTTATGCTAGCATTGCTGTGTCTAAATGGAATGTCTATATCTGATGGCATTGTTCATTTTAGAACTTTTTTCCTTATTTGTTTAATTACAATTTAGAGTATGCCAGACCTAGATCCTTTTCAATAATTCAAGAATTAAAATTACTTTCACAAATCCCAGTGGGTTAGCGATAGTGTCTGTGTTTATCTCTGAGACTCTTTAAGGAGGAAATCTTTCCTGTTTTCATTTCTTTCTTTGGGGGAAAAAAAACACTGAATTTGTATTTAAATATGGCTTGTTCAGAATTTAGCTTTTCCCCAATTGGTATTTCTATATTTTATTAAGCTGCACAGTGAAATATGGGTATATTGTATTTTGAGAATGAAGTGTAATTGTTACATGTTACATGATTCTGTCCTTCCAGATGGGCATGAAGGAGTGGGTTAGGTAAAAAGGTTTTCAGCCTTATGAGGAATGATCTTCAGTCGTTTTTCTCGTTCAGTCCTATGAAGTAGGAGACTACAAAGTTTAGCTGTTTGTCTATATTATTTCCTGGCTGTCATCTAAGTAAGCATTATCTTATAGTCCATAGTAGTAGATGCTTCTTTCTCTCTGCCGCTCTCTTTTTCTCTCTTTCCCTCCTCCTCACAGCCTGTATATTCTGTGTATGCATATACACACCCGCATTGCTATAATATTTCAAA
The DNA here is from genome assembly GCF_032405125.1 of Capricornis sumatraensis. Taxonomy (NCBI): domain Eukaryota; kingdom Metazoa; phylum Chordata; class Mammalia; order Artiodactyla; family Bovidae; genus Capricornis; species Capricornis sumatraensis. The sequence continues at coordinate 81,338,655 of NC_091079.1, forward strand.
GACAATGCAGTTAGTGGATGTTTGCCGCAGCAGCTGTAGCTTAAGGACAGTTGGGGGTTAACAATTTCTGTGACTTGGACAATCCCTCTCTGATTAAGGTATCTCTTTCTACCCATTGTGTTTGGATAAACTCTTCGAAAAGCTGGTTTGAGTTGGTTCATTTAAACATAATCTATTTTTTTTTTTACTTTACAGTATTTTATTGGTTTTGCCATACATCAACATGAATCCGCCACAAGTATACACGTGTTCCCCATCCTGAACCCCCCTCCCTACTCCTTCCCTGTACCATCCCTCTGGGTCATCCCAGTGCACCAGCCCCAAGCATCCAGTATCATGCATCGAACCTGGACTGGCGATTCGTTTCATATATGATATAATACATGTTTCAATGCCATTCTCCCAAATCATCCCACCCTCTCCCTCTCCCACAGAGTCCAAAAGACTGTTCTATATATCTGTGTCTCTTTTGCTGTCTCACATACAGGGTTATCGTTACCATCTTTGTAAATTCCATATATATGCATTAGTATATGTATTGGTGTTTTTCTTTCTGGCTTACTTCACTCTGTATAACAGGCTCCAGTTTCATCCATCTCATTAAAACTGATTCAAATGTATTCTTTTTAATGGCTGAGTAATACTCCATTGTGTATATGTACCACAGCTTTCTTATCCATTCATCTGCTGATGGACATCTAGGTGGCTTCCATGTCCCAGCTATTATAAACGGTGCTGCGATGAACATTGGGGTACACATGTCTCTTTCAATTCTGGTTTCCTCGGTGTGTATGCCCAGCAGTGGGATTGCTGGGTCGTATGGCAGTTCTATTTCCAGTTTTTTAAGGAATCTCCACACTGTTCTCCATAGTGGCTGTACTAGTTTGCATTCCCACCAACAGTGTAAGAGGGTTCCCTTTTCTCCACATCCTCTCCAGCTTTTATTGCTTGTAGACTTTTGGATTGCAACTATTCTAACTAGCATGAAATGGTACCTCATTGTGGTTTTGATTTGCATTTCTCTGATAATGAGTGATGTTGAGCATCTTTTCATGTGTTTGTCAGCCATCTGTATGTCTTCTTTGGAGAAATGTCTGTTTAGTTCTTTGGCCCATTTTTTGATTGGGTCATTTATTTTTCTGGAATTGAGCTGCAGGAGTTGCTTGTATATTTTTGAGATTAGTTGTTTGTCAGTTGCTTCATTTGCTATTATTTTCTCCCATTCTGAAGGCTGTCTTTTCACCTTGCTTATAGTTTCGCTTAACTACATTCTAAAACATGTCACCTTTCCATGCTTGAGTGCAGCCAGCCTGAGACTTCCCCGTGTTTTTGTTGCACAAGATGGGAAAAACCGTGTTTCAGGTCTAGCACTGGCCAGAAGGAGCCTCCTTGGTGTTAGGTGATGCTGCATTAGTATCTGTGGTTTACCCAGTCATTTCAAGTATAGTATGTATGTGTGTGTGTGTGTGTGTGTGTGCGTGCGTGTGCACTCAGTTGTGTCTGACTCTTTGCAGCCCCATGAACTGTAGCCTGCCAGGCTCCTTTGTCCATGGAATTTTCCAGGCAAGCATACTGGAGCAGATTGCCGTTTTCTTCTCCAAGGAATCTTCCAGATCCAGTGATTGAACCCACGTCTCTGGCATCTCCTGCATTGGCAGGCAGGTTCCTTACCAGCTGAACCATTATTCAGCCCAAGTATAGTACAAGTAGTTCTAATTCTATTACCCATCTTCTACATATGTTTACATTTTGAATTGTCGGCTTTGTCTCTTTCTCTTCCCGTTTTCCACACGTGTGTGTGTGTGTGTGTGTGTGTGTGTGTGTGTCTGTATTTTTCTCTGAACTGTTTGACAGTAACTGGGAAACATCACATCCCATTACTGTTAAATACTTGAGTGTGTATTTTCTAAGATTAAACACAGTCTCTTTCATAACCACATTACAAAAGTAGGAAATTTAACATTAATACAGGACTACTATCTAATCCATGATTGCAGCCATGAAATTAAAAGATGCTTACTCCTTGGAAGGAAAGTTATGACCAACCCAGACAGCCAGGATCCATCTAGTCAAGGCTATGTTTTTTCCAGTAGTCATGTATGGATGTGAGAGTTGGATGGTGAAGAAAGCTGAGCACTAAAGAACTGATGCTTTTGAACTGTGGTGTTGGAGAAGACTCTTGAGAGTCCCTTGGACTGCAAGGAGATCCAACCAGTCCATCCTAAAGGAGATCAGTCCTGAGTGTTCATTGGAAGGACTGATGCTAAAGCTGAAACTCCAATACTGGCCACCTCATGTGAAGAGTTGACTCATTGGAAAAGACCCTAATGCTGGGAGGGATTGGGGGCAGGAGGAGAAGGGGATGACAGAGGATGAGATGGCTGGATGGCATCACCAACTCGGTGAACATGGGTTTGAGTGGACTCTGGGAGTTGGTGGTGGACGGGGTGGCCTGGCGTGCTGCAGTTCATGGGGTCGCAAGGAGTCGGACACAACTGAGCGACTGAACTGAACTGAACTATCTAATCCACTGTCTAGGTATAAATTTTGTCAATTGTCTCAACATCTTCTCTAATTATTTTAAAAATCAATTGTGTTTTAAAACACAGACTTTTGATTTTGCTACCTCTGTATTTGACCATTTCTCTCTTATTATCACATTTAATTAAATTGAAACTATAATAAGACTTGTTTGATTTCTAAAGCATAGCTTTACATTTTACTAGAAATTTTTATAAGTATGTGAGTCCAAGTTTCTTAAGGGCAGAGCCTATTGTGTTCTTAAACTTTATATCGCCTAGACCCTTAACTCACTGCCTGTATTTGCTAAATGAACAAATGGATAAAAGCCCAATTTTAGATACTGGATGTCTCAGCTTTCTAATTATTGATCACTGTGACCATTTCTTTCATGAAGGTAGCTTCTCATGCTTCAGTTTACCTGTTGTTCTTTGTGGCCTCTGATGTATCCCCAATAAGTCTAAACTTTTTGTGAGGCTGTACGTACTCAATTTGCCTTCTCTACAAAAGGGAATAGGTTGGGGATCCATGTAAAGCATTTCCCTAATATTTCCCCAAATCCACATCTTCTTTCCCATTCAAAACATGAAAGTAGGTCCAGGGATTGTATTGGTCCATCTCTAAATTCCCATTTAGCTAACTATATGAGGCGTCTGCAGATACCTATTCTTTAAAGTTTTTCTTCTCTCTCATGACACTTATCGTTCCTGCCATTTAGCCACTTGACAAAGGACAGCGGTGATTCAAAAGAAACAGAGGGAGCTGCGGTGTGGATGAAGGGTCTCTGGGCTCAGAGTCACAGGATCTCAGCCATGTCCTGGCTCCTTCACTGGCTGTTTGTGTGATCTTGGAACATGGGTCTAAGCTTCATTTTACTGATAAAGAACTGAGGCTCAGAGGGGATCAAGGATGTGGATGAAGCTGTAGACAGACTATTTAAGAGACAAGACTTCTTGTCCTAGTTTTGCCACTTACTGGGGCAAGGGTTAATCTTTCTGGAATAATCATTTATGAAAACGTTAATTGTTACTCTAGAACCATGCCTAGCATGAGTTGAGACTCACTATTTAGATTTATGGTGATGATGGTGAGTCTAATTTCTATAGTATCTGTAGTACAACTTCTAGTCTATGTATACCACTGGAAGTGGTGAAGGCAGGCTTCATTTCAGGTGCTACAGGGATCACTTTGCAGAGCCTGCCTGGAGCACTGTGTGGGGAGAATACTGGTCCCTGTTCTCTCTTCTTCCTATCACTATTGATTGTTACTGCAGAACAATGTAGCCATTTCTGAAACTGAAGGAGGAGGAGAATTGCTGCTCCCCTAAGTGAGATTGTTTTCTCTGATGAGCGAGGGAGAGCAAGACAGTGACACACACAGAGAAAGTGAGAATGAATGAAGAGAAAGGGGAAGTGGGGGGGGGGATGGGTTGAGAAGGAAAAGAGAAACAGAGGGCAGGGAATTCTCTGGTGGTCCAGTGGTTGGGGCTTAATGCTTTCTCTGCTGGGGCCTGGGCTTGATCCCTGGTCAGGGAACTAAGATCCCACAAGTTGTGCAATGTGGCCAAAGTAAAAAAGAAAGAAAGAAAAGAAAAGGGCAGACAAGCCAAAAGAAGTCAGGAAAAACAAGGAGGCTGTCAGGGGTGGGGATATTTCTGTGTGGCATGACCCATCTGGGCAAGTGAGAAAGGGGTCGCTCACCTAGGAATTTTCTAAGTAGAAACTGTTCTATCCTGAACAAAATGTTGCATGATTACATTCACTTTAGGAATAATTTATTGAACACCTGTGAAGGCCAAGTCATCTTTCTAATTTTTGCAAACTGTAAATGAATAAGAGATAGTTCCACTGCTATGTACCTAGGTAGGTGCCAGGGGCTCCTTCTGCCACAGACCCCACCATGCTCTATAATTTACTTCAAACAAAGTTTTCTCACATGAGTTGCTTATTCTATGTCTGGCATCTTGGCTAGGCTGTGAGCCCCATGAGGGCCAGACTTTCTTAATATGTGTCTACAGAGTTGCAATGTAATTCTGACATTAATTACCTGGGGCTACATCAGACTTCACAGGTGAAGGACTCAGTTTTCTCAAGACTTCCCTCACTTTAGACACTCGCCATAAGCTCTGTGGTTCCCAGGCCACCTGCACTTTTGACCAGTTGGCTGAGAATTCTGGGCTTTGCACCATGCCCTGAGGTTCAGTAATAAGCTTGAATGATTCAGAGGTCTCAGGAAAGCTCTACATTTATGACCATGGCTTTATTATAAAAGACACAGAGCAGGACCAGCTCAGTGCAGAAATGCATCAAGTAAGGTCTGGGAAGGTCCCCAAAACAAAGCTTTCTCATCCTCAAGATGCATCATCTTCTTGGCACATCAATGTGCATCACCAACCAGGGAACTCAGCCAAGCTTTGGTGTCCAGAGTTTTTACTGGACATCAGTATGCAAGACGATTGAGTAAATTGTTGATCATGTGATTAAACTCTTTCTCCGACTTCCTTTTCCTCCTTGGAGGTCAGATGAATATTGTGTGGCTCAAAGGCCCAACCCTCCAATCACACAATTGGTTTTCCAGCCTGGCCTATCCCATCCTGAAACCACCCAGGGGCCCACCATGAGCCACCTCATCAGTGTAAACTCAGGCATGGTCTGAGAAACCATCAAGAGTGACATAATCAAAGTTTCAGGTGAGCATGAGAGTTGATTATGTGAATCCAAGTCTCAAACAAAAGCTAAGTTTGGAACGGTACAAATGAAACCCTGCCTTAATCTAGATCAGTAAGCGCAAGTATCTTAAGAGCAGATAGACACGAGGTTGTGATGTACAATACTGAACTGAAAGCCACAGTTAATTTTCTCCATCTGGTCAGTTTGGGAAGCCCATTCTTCTTTCTTTTCTTTTATAAACCACTTTGTTGAGATCTGATAGACATACAAAAAAGCTGTGCATTTTTAATGTATTCAGAATTTAGAGCAGATACTTTTCCAACATATATTTAGTGAGTGAGGACATGAATCAATTTCCTATTAATACGGGCCGTTTACCCCTTCCATTGTGTTTGATTCCATATGTCAACTGACACTTCTCCCTTCCTCTGGTCTCCAAAATTCTACCTCCACAACTTGTAGCAACCTGGAAGCAATGTAGGGTGGACAGAAAAGGCAGAACAGGTTGGTGTTGGACATGGAGACTAGAGGAGTCTGGACCTGACTCCATTATGTACTGTTGTGTGACCTTGGACAAGCCACTCAACCCCTCTGCACCTCAGTGTCTTCATCAGTAAAGTGGGGATAATGATAGTATCTATCTGATATGTTTGTTATGTGAATCAAACAAGCTTCTATAGACAGATCACAACACTGCTTTGACACACAGTGTATGTGATGTAGTGTTACCTGGTGTCATCGTTACTCACCATTTCAAAGAGGAGCCTGGAGGGACAAATTTAAATCCTTCAATTTGAAATTGCTTGGCTGTTCCCTCAAGCCTTGGTTCTCCACCTTGCAACTGCTGAGTTACCTCTCCATTTTCCCCTCCCACATACAGCCTTCCCCTTCCCTGCCTTCCCTTCTCAGATCTCCCTTCCCCAGGCCTCTCAGTCTTTTGCTCCAAGCTTGTAGACCCCCAGTCTCTGCCATGTCCTATCTTGTCGAACTCCAAGTCTTTTTACGGAGAATGGAGACATTGCATGAAATAATTTGCATTCTTTCATGTACCCTTTACGGACTGGATATGTAGCTGACCTGCCCCTTAATGTGGCTCTGCACATGGAAGAGAAAAGGGAACATAAGGAGACAGCCAAGAGCCAATGGAGTTAGATTATGGAACACTTGAGTTGACAGTACTTAATTCCTATTTTCCACAGCAGTAGGGAACCATGGAAAGGTTATGACCAGAAGTGCAGGCACAAGGCAAGTATTTCACAAACAGTCTTCCAGGTGTGATTATTCCAAAACCCTCTGCATCCTAACAAAAGTTAAGCCAACCACAAGGCTGGAAGACAAAGAGTCTGTGCCCTCTAAAATCCACATGGTCATTTCATAAAAAGCATCACAACCTGAGTTACCCTCCTTCCATCTCATCGAAGGCGGTGTGCATCTTTCATGCAAAAGGCTCTGGACCAGGCCTGATTTCTAAACGTGAATGGTTCACTGAAACTGTTTTTATTGTAGGAACTCCTTGAGGCCTCTGATCCTTCATTTCAAAACAGCAAGATGTCTTCAGCTCTTGAAGAGGGCAGAGTGTTAACTGCCCTGACATCTTTATTTTACAAACTGCTTAGCACAAAGCAGATTTTTACCCAATTCTCAATGTCTCCCCAAATTGGAGACAATTGGATTAAGGCCGGGCTCCTAATAGCCACCCGTGGACCCTTAGTGTTTTTGATGAAAACTTCAGAGGGTCTGCGGCAACCTTGCACTTCCTCTAATGTTCTTCAAGTCGGGGCAAGAGCCCAGCAGTCAGATATACCCACGTGCCCATCAGCAGAGGCTGTTCCTCCCTGGTGACGGATGAGGTGGGTGAGAGAGGGGCAGCCGTGGCCCCACGTCTCCCTGAGGCTGGAGGAGACGCTGCGGCTCTTTGAAACGTGAACACGTGATTGTCCTGACCGCTCCTCTCCCCTTAGTGAGAAGTCGGTCTCCTGGGCCAGCAGCAGAAGGCTTCCTGGGAGAAATCCAGGCTCATTAGAGAGATCTGGCATGTGCAGTCACCCCAGTCACCCCACAGAAACCGTGGGGATGGAAGAGAGAAGGAAGACAGAAGGGAAGTTGGGAAAGACCAGGTGTGATTTCTAAAGAGAAGAGTCTCGCTGCTGTCTGCTGAGAGCCGGCTCTGTCAGACGCATCTGCCCAGCGGTGGGTGGAGCCTGCGTGGGGAGCTTGACATGGTGGAGATCTCTTTGCTCCCCGGGAAGGACTTGGCCCCAGGAAACCTCTCCCGGCCATCCACGCTGAAATCTCTCGCATCATCGCAGCACGCATGCCCAGTGTGTCCCCGCCTTCCTGTCTGCCTCCCCTCAGCCTGTGAGGTCCCACGCTCTACCTGCAGCCTCTACGTGCTTCTGGAGCTCGTGAGGAAAACCCGTCAGGAACCCACTGATAACACGTGGGCTCTGCAGTTGTGCTCAGAGATGGGCCGCGGGAGGTGGCCCCGGGGAGTGGATGTTCGGAACGTTTCCCCTGGAATGAGGGCCGCAGCGTGTCTAATCGGTGCCGCCTGCACGGCCTCGCCTGGTGCCTGTGGCCGAGAGACCAGCCGGCCTTGTGGAAGATAGGCCAGGGAGCGAGGGAGGCGTTAGAGGAGAAGGAGGTACCCGAGCTTGGCAAAGGGAGGCAGTGGGCCAGCCTGGTCGACTTTCAGTTGTTTCAGTGTGAGGTGAGCCTGTGCAGACGTGAGCTGTGTAGTGGTTTCCCCTAGTCTGCAAGAGCTGACATTTGCATTCTTTGCACGGACAACACCTGACTCACTCAGTTTGCCTGAGGAGCAGAGGCCGGTGAGGCGCAGCTGCCTGACTTTCTCCCAGATCCGTGCAGCGACCGGTTCTCACTTGCCTCCTGCCCAGATCTTCCAGAGACGCTAAAAAGTGCTTGGATCCACCACTGCCTTCTGAATAACTTGCTGCGTTTTTTTTTTTTTTTTGCTGAAATAACCAAAAAATTCTTGGTGGCTGGAATAGACCCGAGGCCTTTAACAATACATAATTATCCTTCTCTCTCTCTTAGTCAAGCTTGGCTGTGGGGCCCTGACTTTGGAAGAAGCAGCAGCCCAGCATGGAGGAGTCTGACTGCTTGGTTCCTGCCAGCAGATACCTGAGGGACCATCAAAAGCCAACCAATGGCTCCCAGCAGTCACCAGGCCTCCCTATAGCTTGAGGATTAGAACAAATATCCATTGTGGCATCTTAGCACTGGAACAAACCAAGGAAACTAAAGTTGGGGTGGGGGGTTTGTTAGTGACTTTTGAAGAGCATTTATTTGTTCACGAAACATGTGTTGAGTACTAGGCACTGGCAGGGATGTTCAGATATGATACCCATAGAGTATTTTGGAGACAGCAGTTCCAGCATGTTCTGGTCATGCTCAGTGGCCGGCAAAGGAGTCTTTTCAAACAAGATGCCTCTACTGAGAGCTGGAAACATCACTGAAGCCCCAGCCAAGGGAAGTGGGAGTTTGGGGTCTGCACTGTCTTATTCCTCGAGTGCAGCCTCCCTCCCTATGCCACCTGCCACACATCCACCCGCAAATCCTTACATACTTGTCTGCTCCTTCTGTGCTTTGGCCCAACATTGCTGAGGATGCTGCAGTCACCTCTGTCAACATTCTGCCTAGAAACCTCCTTGCTCGAGACTGAGTTTGTTAGGTATTTTTTCTATCTTCCAAGCTACTTTGCTGTTGTTCAGTCACTTAGTTTTGTCCAGCTTTCTATGATGCTATGGTCTGTAGCCCACCAGGCTCCTCTGCCCATGGGATTTTCCAGGCAAGAATACTGGAATGGGTAGACATTCACTTCTCCAGGGGTTCTTTCTGGATCAGGAATTGAATCTGTGTCTCTTCCATTGGCAGGTGGCTTCTTTACGACTGAACCACCAGGGAAACCCCTTTCCAAGTTACTTTAGGTAACAGTTAAACCAGTGTTTTTGTCTTTACAGAACATTGGGCACCATTTTCCCAGCTCCTACAATATTTTCCTTATTAATTTTTAGCTCTCAAAATATATATGTTGCAATATATAAAAACTGCAATATATAAAATATATATATTGTATATATATAATACAATATATATATATATCTCACCACCTGTGACCTGCCCCCAAAGCCGATACCACATACTTTAGTTTTATTATCGCACATCTGTTTGCATGGACCTATTATGGTCTCAGCCAACTGTGTTGAGGAACAGATCACTGCAGAGTATCAGTGTATTACAGCAATAAGCACTGTGTCTACTCCTGTGACTGCAGGTCAGCTGGCTTGACTGGCCTGGGATCCAGGCTGAGTGCTTAGATCCACTCTGTTCTGTTCCAATGTCTCTCGTCCTTCTTGGACCAGAAGGCTCCTGGGGACATAGGCTCTCACGGCCACCACCAAACTAGGGATAAGGAGAAGCACACAGCGGTGTGGGCTCGGCTCAGAACTCGGTCACAGTCACCTCTACCCACCCTCCATTGGCCAGCACGAGATCCGTGAGACGGACATCCAAGCTGTCTTTCTAGTAGAAGCAACTGTACAATCATGGGGCAGAGGGAGGAAGGAAAACTCGAGGAGATAAATCTGCTCCAACTATCCTGCTGTGTAGGAGGGATGTCTGGGCGTCTGACCGCCTCTTGAGAAGACTTTCAGTTGATCCTCTTGCTTTTAGCCCCAGCAGCATCCCCTTCTTCCAGAAACCCCTGGTTCTGCCGATTCCTGAGCCATGTGCAGGTTACACTATGTAAATCTGGCTGCTGCTTCCCTTTCCCACCACCTCCTTAGGAGTCATATTTTCAGATTTGTTAAGTCAGCTACCACTTGCCCATCTGCTTTCCAGCTTTCAAAATTACATTGCTTTTGTCTCTTTGTGTTTCTTTGTCTTTGTGGGTTTATGCCTGTAATAAAATCCTTTAACTGTCATTTTCATGGGGTTTGGGGAGAGAGTAAGGCTAAATGCGTGTTTTCAGTCCACCACCATTCCCACCTGGCTCCTTCTTGACACCTTAATGATCAGCCTGCCTTCCTCTTCAGCTCCTCTGGCTTTAATTACGCACAGCTCAGAGCCCCTTGTTTCCCAGAGACAGCCAAGCAGAGGAACTTTGATGGAGTGTCTGATGGGGTGATGACTCACTTCTCAGTCTGGCTGGTTGTTGGAACACAGTGTCAGCCGTGGAGTAACCCTTTCTGACTCAATGTTGTGTCTGTAAACACAGATACATTTCAAGAAATCATCTAACTCTTCAGAGTCCTTAAATATATAGCAGCCCTATTTTTGGTCTGAACCTGAGGTACAGATGGACCTGTCTGCAGGACAGGAAGAGGGATGAAGATGTTGAGAGTGGACATGTGGACCCAATGGGTTAAGGCGGGGTAGGATGAACTGGGAGATTGGGATTAGCATACATACGCTGCATATGTGCGTGTATACCTTCCCATGTGTAAAATAGGTAGCTAGTGTGAAGCTGCCATATAGTGAAGGGGGCTCAGCTTGGTGCCCTGTGTTGACCCAGAGGGCTGGGATGTGGGCATGGGAGGGAAGGAGGTCCAAGAGGGAGGGGATATATGTATACACATAGCTAATTCACTTTCTTGTATAGCAGAAGCCAACACAACATCATAAAGCAACTATGTGTGTCTGTGTGTGTGTGTTAGTCGCTCAGTCATGTCTGATTCTTTGTGACCCCGTGAACTGTAGCCCACCAGGCTCTTCTGTCCATGGAATTCTCTAGGCAGGAATACTGGAGTGGGTAGCCATTCCCTTCTCCAAGGGATCTTCCTGAACCAGAGATTGAAACCCAGGTCTCCTGTATTGCTGAAGAATTGATGCTTTTGAACTGTGGTGTTGGAGAAGACTCTTGAGAGTCCCTTGGGCTGAAAGGAGATCCAACCAGTCCATCCTAAAGGAAAGCAGTCCTGAATGTTCATTGGAAGGACTGATGTTGAAGCTGAAACTCCAATACTTTGGCCACCTGATGCGAAGAGCTGACCATTTGAAAAGACCGGTCATTTGAAAAGCCCCTGATGCTAGGAAAAAACGAAGATGAGAGGAGAAGTGGACGACAGAGGATGAGATGGTTGGATGGCATCACCAACTCAATGGACATGAGTCTGAGTCAACTCTGGGAGTTGGTGATGGACAGGGAGGCCTGGTGTGCTGCAGTCCATGGGGTCGCAAAGAGTGGGACATGACTGAACGACTGAACTGAATTGAACTCCTGCATTGCAGGCAGATTCTTTACCATCTGAGCCACCAAAAGCAACTATATCCCAATTAAAAAAAAATCATTCAATTGAACATGCGCATACACATATACACACAATATGCATGTATACCACATAGTAGCAAGCTGGATTTTCTTATTTTAAGTTAAAATGCAAAAGAGTACAAAATACAACTATCTGGTCTATTTTTATTGCTTTCATTCTTTTTCTATCTGTTCCTGGGAAATAGTAGGGGTAGGAAAGATACTCTGTAACTCATGGTTTGATTAACTGTTTCATGTTTTCCAAATGTTGGTTTACCATTAGCGCTTCCCAGCAGATGGATGGGAGGACTGAGGACAAGGGTGCTCTGACAGTAACAACATTTACATCCTAAACTATTTGCCCACAACCTCTCTAACAGCTCTGGGTGTGTACATCCAGAGTTGCAGAAAAAGTTATTGCAGGTGAAAATCATCTCAAAACTGAATGGAAATATTTCGGAGTACTGTGCAGATATGGATCTACAAATGCATTTCCAAGCAGGGGAGGAAGAGAGAAAAATGATCCGCAACAATTAGCAAACCTTGAATCAGAAAACCGGAGTTCACCTCCTGACCCCGCTTCTTACATTCTCTGTGTGCACGCATGCTAAGTTGCTACAGTCCTCTCTGACTCTGTGCGACCCGATGCCAGTCTCCTCTGTCCATGGGATTCTCGAGGCAAGAATACTGGAGTGGGTTGCCCTGCTCTCCTCCAGGGGATCTTCCCCATCCAGGGATCAAACCCGAGTCTCTTCCCTCTCCTACGTTGGCAGGTGGGTTCTTTACAACTAACGTCACCTGGAAAGCCCTACATTCTGTATAAGCTTGGATAACTTTCTGGATCTTTTCAATGAGAAAACAAGTCTCCTTGCTCTTGGAATTGTTGGAATAATGACAGGAGACAGTTAAAGCCCTTTGCTAAATAAAGGTTCTATTCAATTCAAGTTTTATTTGGGGATCAGTTCAGTTCAGTTCAGTCGCTCAGTTATGTCCAACTCTTTGGGACCCCATGAATTGGAGCACACCAGGCCTGCCTGTCCATCACCAACTCCCGGAGTTCACGCAAACTCACGTCCATCAAGTCAGTGATGCCATCCAGCTATCTCATCCTCTGTCGTCCCCTTCTCCTCCTGCCCCCAATCCCTCCCAGCATCAGAGTCTTTTCCAGTGAGTCAACTCTTTGCATGAGGTGGCCAAAGTACTGGAGGTTCAGCTTTAGCATCAGTCCTTCCAAAGAACACCCAGGACTGATCTCCTTTAGAATGGACTGGTTGGATCTCCTTGCAGTCCAAGGGACTCTCAAGAGTCTTCTCCAACATCACAGTTCAAAAAGCATCAATTCTTCAGCGCTCAGCTTTCTTCACAGTCCATCCATACATGACCACTGGAGAAACCATAGCCTTGACTAGACGGACCTTAGTTGGCAAAGTAATGTCTCTGCTTTTTAATATGCTATCTAGGTTGGGCAAAGTTATGAATATAAGTAGTTTACACAGAGTGGATGGGTAATAATAAATCTATTTCTATGTACCTTTCATTACTTGGAACACATTAGTCCTGAAAAGCTGGATGGACTCTGCAAATGTTCACTATGAGGTACACGTGATGAAAATTAAAGCGTGATGGGTACTTGGTAAATACCATGCTCTGTTCTAAGCACTTAACATATAGGTCATCTAATCCTCAGAACAGCTCTATGAAATCTACTCTATACATTTTATTATCACCAATTTAAAATAGGAGAAATTGAGGCCCAGAGAGGTTAAGCAAGTTGCTTGAGATCATGTCATTTGCTGGGGGAGCCAGGACCTACCCACAGACAGCTTGGTTCCACGGTCTGCAGTGTAAGAGCAGCCCTACACTTGGGGTGGGGGTGGAATGGCCTCAGCCACACTGCCCATTCTCTCTAGCCTTTCCTTTCGGGGCCTTCTTCCTCTGGTGGCCCACGAAATGTTCTTCAGACTTCTCTCTCAGGCTCTATTGTTATCTCGCTCATTACTCTCTCCCTGAACAATTGCTGTGTACCCATGGCCTTAATTTCCATCTGTATGCTTAGGACTTCCATCTCTGTGTCAGATTAGATCTCTCTCTTGGCACCCAGAAAGGTTTGTTCAACTGCTTACAGAGTGTCTTCCCTTGGATACCTTGAAATGACCACCAAACCTCTATACCAGAAGTTTTACCGATGATTTTTCCTTCTTATCCACTAAGCCTGTTTCTTCTCAGTCTGGCAGGTCTGTTCATCAGGGTGGGCAGTCACCCTAGGCAAGCCGTGAGATGACAAGGAGAGGGATGGTGTTATCCTTGAGTTTCCTCATTCACCCTCCATATCCATCTAGACCATCACAAAGCCCTGCCAACTCAGCCACCTGGGTAGCATGTCCATGTGTGTGACTTATTGGATTGGGTCAATACCTTCATTGAGGTCAGCATCATCTTTCATCTAGATTATTTTGTAACATCCTCGCTAAATATTCTCCCTGCTTGAAGTCTTCAATCCTGCAGTCCTATCTACATCAATAGTCCTCATGGTCTTTCTAAAACATATATTGTCCTCCTTAGGACTCTTCAAGGGATTCCTGGCAATCTTAAGATAAAGGCCAGCATCCTAAACTTGGTTTCCAAGGCTGGTCATTCCTATGATTCCAGTGCCAGTCCCCACCTCTCTTTTTCTTGTGTCCTTTCCTACAGCTGAACATCCTTCAGCATCTCTACACACCTCTTGCTCACCACAGTGCCTTTGCATATGAAGTATCTTCTGCCTAGGTCAGTCTCAATCCCTTACCCACTATACTTTTCTGCCCAGCTCCTATTCATCTTTTGGGTACTAACTTAAAGTAAGGACATTCTCTGGGAAGCCTTCCTTTTCTAATCTATGTTAAATGCCTTCTGAGTATCCTGTGCAACACTGTGATTCATTGCAGTTGCTTGTTTACTTGTCTGTCTCTCTGGCTACACCAGAAATCCCTTAAGTGCAAGGGTCATGTAGGTCAAGCTCATAAACTGTATCCCCTGAGGTTAGTATAACGCCTGGCACACAATAGGAACTCAGCAATTATTCATTCAATATTAGCAACTATTATATAAAACATCAAAGATTATAAATTACTCCATTTCCTAAATAGGACTGCCTCCCCACGAGTTTAATGCTCCTTTGTCCCTAATGGATCACCATATAAGAAGGTGGCTGAAGACATATCTTTGCTCCTGGTTGTTTAAGACATTGGGGAATTAATGAAAGTAAGACTTTCCTTCTCCTTTATTTTTTTTTCCCCCCTAGAAATTCTGTTGCCTTTTTAACTCAGATTACTTCTCCGCCCCGGGGGAAGCTGTGAGATGATGAGGAGAAAATCGTGGGTGAGGTAGGAGGGGTTCTGGAGAGTGTTTCTAAATGCTTTGTGCCCTCAGAGAAAGGAGAGTGAACTTTTCCCCAAACTGAATAAAGGAAGTTTGAATAAACGGAATAAACCAGGCTTTGCCCTGGTTCACACTTCTTCAATTACAATTCATTTTCTCTTCAGAGACAGGTTCTCTGGAGACAGGAAGCTTTGAAAGCAGGAATTGGAGACTAACTGTGACCATCATAAAACCTGTCCTGAAACAAAACAAAACAAAAACCTGTCTTCCATGGAGCATAGTTATCAAGCCCCAGCATCATCTGTTTTCAGCAACAGAAGACGCGCTGACGGGGCTGAGGTGGCTTTGTAGAATTATCCCAGGCTATCTCACACTCCTCTCCATATTCCCTGTGGCTAGGTTTCCTTTTTATCAATCTCTTCATCCCATAAGATGGCAAATTTCACCAATAGCAATGTCAGTCATTAAGCAGAGTCCATGTTCTAAATGCGGAAATGAGATCCCCTGTTAGTCTCTTAGCTCCTTCCAGTTTTCCTCGGAATCACTACTCAGGGTTAGTAATTCTCTGCTTATCTGCGTGGTTGTCTGTTTGCTGTCTGCTCCCTTCCCTACTTCAGCCTCTGTCCACCCCCCAATCATCGTGAGGTTCACGGGGGCAACGACTGTTTGTCACCTGGGTCCCCCAGCCCAGCATGCTGCCTAGCACACACTAGGGCTCAGTGAGAGAGCGAGTGATATTGCTCAGTTATGCCTGACTCTTTGCAACCCCATGGACTGCAGCCTGCTGGGCTGCTCTGTTCATGGAATTCTCCAGGCAAGATTCCTGGAGTGGGTTGCCATTTCAGTGAATGCTTGTGTAAAACTTCACTGGTTGAGTGACCATCGTAAGAGGAGAGGCCTGCGGGCAACTCCTTGACCTCCCCCTAGGAACTCGAGGCTCAGCAGGGGAACCTGCTCTGCTTTCTCAGATGAAGAGGTTTCTCGCAATAGAGCAGCGGGGAGAGGATGAAGAGCTCTGAGCAGAACTCGTGGAAAGCATGAACCTCACGGGAGAGTCCCACAGTCATTTCACTCGTTTGGGGTTCCGGTGTCCTTTGTTGTGTGTTCTCTCACACCTCAGCCCCAACTGGAAGAAGAGGCTCTGAGGCTTGGATTTGAAAGATTTTCTGAAAAGGGCTGTTCATAGAGGTGTGCGCGGGAGCAGGGGGACCAACATGTTACTGGAGCTTCTGAGGACCAGCAACAGTGGGAGGCTGTTACCATTCTTGGCCTGGAGATAAAAGCTGGAGCTGGTGAGGCCTGGGGTATGGCTCTGGCCGGAGGCACGCTTATAAAGAAAAAGGCTGAGGTCACTATCCGGAGAGTGTGAGACGGGAAGGGAAGAACATGAGATGTCCAAATTCTCCTCCTTCCCGTTCGGCTCCTGCTGGGTCTCCACTGGGCACAGCCCCATGGAGAGCAAGGAAGCAAGGGACCTGTGGAGCCAGCCTCCTGCAGCTCGGAAGGCAGGGGATGGACTGGGAACAGGAGAAAAGCTAGTGCACACGCTATTTTTGGTGAGCAATTCCCTTTAAATAGAGAGTGGTTGCTTATAATGAGCTTTCTTCTGTGCGCCCACGTGCTAGTCCATTGCACGCCCGATGTCTCTTGACTTCCGTCTGTGGCATCTGCCTCTCTGCTCCTCTGCTCCTCCTTTTGTTGTGCGTCTTGCGCTTAAGCTCCTCCAAAGAATATCTAATGGTGTTACTCGCTAATATTGGACAGGGCACTCAGGGCAGCCTGCGAAGGTTGTCCTTAGGTCACACACATGCCTCTGGTTCAATTAGCTGCAAAGCAGGAGGGTCTGTGATGAAAAATCTCTCAAAACTGGTTATGGGGTGCAATCCCTCAGAAGAAACAGTCTGACTGGAACCCAACTTGCACATCCAGTACTTTGTCACCCCGAAGATGACCATCCTCACTTGCATGTGTGTGTATGTGTTAGCTGCTCAGTCATGTCTGACTCTTTGCAACCCGTGGACTGTAGCCCACCAGGTTTCTCTGTCTATAGAATTTTCCAGGCAAGAGTCTTGGAGTGGGTTGCCATTCCCTTCTCCAGGGAATCTTCTGACCCAGGGATCAAACCCAGGTCTCCTGCATTGCAGGCAGAGTCTTTACCATTTGAGCCACCAGGGAAGCCCCCATCATCACTTGTGAAGGCTAATAATATCAGTGTTGGGTTGCTGGGTGGGACCAGCTCATGCTCACTGTTAGAGTCTGTGAACAGGCAACCAGTTGCCTGTGTCAGCTGGGTCTATCATGTGTGCCTCATCCCCTCTTGGTGTTGAAGCTTCAGTTCCCTCCCCGGCTCTGGGATTGTCCTGCCCTAGATGTTGTGCTCAGAGTCCAGTTCTTGTTCTGCTTCTAATCAGAATAACCATATTCATCTGTCTTCATAAAAAGTAAATGACTCTGTCAATGAGGTCCCTGATAAAAGAAACAGGGCATGATGCCTTTTAGTCATAATCAGCTCTGCAAAACCTCCTGCAAATAGGAAATGAGTGTTTTCTGGCATTTTGGATTACATTGAAAGTCACGTTTATGAAAAATGACAGCAACTGTTTGTTGGTAAAGTTCCAAGAGGGCGGCCTTGATTGGTGGCCAGGACGCTGTTCTCTTTGAATACTCATGTCTCCCCAGTGTGGATTGTCTTCTGTGCTACCCTGTTGAAGAAGAGAACCAGCTGGGCACCCTGGTTACTCAT
Organism: Capricornis sumatraensis; assembly: GCF_032405125.1. Taxonomy (NCBI): domain Eukaryota; kingdom Metazoa; phylum Chordata; class Mammalia; order Artiodactyla; family Bovidae; genus Capricornis; species Capricornis sumatraensis. Next base: position 81,356,215 of record NC_091079.1, read on the forward strand.
TGAGCCATTCCGGCCCATCTGTCGATGTCAGGAATCTCCACGCTGCTTGCTTCTCTGCACACACTCTTTCCTGAGAACACCCTTGCCCTTGACCTCCATTTAATGAAAATCTTGCCTTTCAAGTTTCTGCTCCAGTGCCTCCCAGGGTGGGATAGTAGTGCCCATGAGGGGAGGCTCTGCAGTCAGACCACTTGTAGTTTGTCTCTAGTTGGTCTCTCATCAGGGCCCTGATTTCTTTCACAAACATAGGGTTGTATATGGGCGAGGCTGCATATTACAGTCGGAGAAGGCAATGGCACCCCACTCCAGTACTCTTGCCTGGAAAATTTCATGGATGGAGGAGCCTGGTAGGCTGTGGTCCATGGGGTCGCTAAGAGTCGGACACGACTGAGCAACTTCACTTTCACTTTTCACTTTCATTCATTGGAGAAGGAAATGGCAACCTACTCCAGTGTTCTTGCCTGGAGAATCCCAGGGGTGGGGGAGCCTGGTGGTCTGACATCTGTGGCGTCGCACAGAGTTGGACACAACTGAAGCGACTTAGCAGCAGCAGCAGCATATTACAGTGGTTCAGCGTAAAGGCATCAGAGCCAGACTGCCTGGCTTCAAATGCTGGGTCAACCCCCTACCAGCTGTATAACCCTGAGAAAGTTAATGGACCTCTCATTCCCTCAGTTTCTTCATCTGTAAAATGAAGGTGATCAGATCTGTATAGATTTGTTGTAAGGATTAAATGAGTCCATTAAAGAAAAAGTCCTTAGAACAGTGCCCCCCATTTTTGGTAACCCTTAATGACTGTTGTAGTTTATTATTTTTCTATCTCATTTTTAAGGATAAAGATTAATTAGGTAAAACATGCAAAGCATTGAAATTATGCCTGGCCAAAGTCAGTTCTCAATAAGTAATGGTGCCAGTTGTGGTGAATTTTTCTTATTATTCTCAAACATGCCAGGGAGAGATTGTCCGTTCTTTGTGTTCCCACAGTATGCTGTTCAGTTCAGTTCAGTCGCTCAGTCATGTCTGACTCGCTGCAACCCCATGGACGGCAGCATGCCAGGCTTCCCTGTCCATCACCAACTCCTGGAGCTTGCTCAAACTCATGTCCATCAAGTCAGTGATGCCATCCAACCATCTCATTCTCTGTTGTCCCTTTCTCCTCCTAGCTTCAATTTTTCCCAGCATCAGAGTCTTTTCCAATGAGTCAGCTCTTCACATCAGGTGGCCAAAGTATTGGAGTTTCAGCTTCAGCATCAGTCCTTCCAATGAACATTCAGGACTGATTTCCTTCAGGATGGACTGGTTGGATCTCCTTGCAGTCCAAGGGACTCTCAAGAGTCTTCTCCAACATCACAGTTCAAAAGCACCAATTTTTTTGGCACAGGTCATACCTCTGTTAGCATTTTTTGCCCTATGTTCTCATTGTTTGGATTCCATCTTACCTATTGGGCTTTGAGGTTCTTACAGGCTAGAGCAGGTAATTGATAAGTGTTTGAGATTGGTTAAAAGAAAAAATTACCAGAGCTCAGCGAGGGTTTTTGGCTCAAGACTGATGCAGATAGCTTGTCGGTGAAGTTCTTTGTTCAACAAGAGGCCAGTAGCAGATGGGTTAAGGCTTCTGGTTTTGACTGCATCTGCCTCCCCTCATCAGTTCACACAGTTTACCAAGTGCAGAGTCAGAGCGTGAATTCTAGTGCCGAGACGGGTCTTCCCCTAGTCTGTAGGTGAGCTCTAGACAGTGTTAGAAATGAATGATATATAGTGAGACTTGGCACCTCTCCTGACGTCTCTCCATTTCACTCCCCTTTATGTAAAACATTTGCTGGGTTTCGAATGTGGCTTTCATAGCCTTGATTCAAACTGGAATTCTACCACCATGAAGAAGTGTTTGCTGTGAAAGCTGCCTCATCCAAAAGATGACTCATTCCAATGATGGCTAACTGTGTTCCCTCCCCAAGCTGATGGCTTGAGATGTTGGGGAATAAAAGAAAAAGACAAGACATAACGATTTACTACTTCCTGTTTTTGGCTTCCCCTAAGTGAAAAGACACAGATCTTTTTTCTACCTTGAAACAGCTTCATCTATGCTTATGATGTAAATGACTGTAAAAGACAGCAAACAATGATTTACTGCAGAAATCGCTGAAGCTAAGGCTGGGTGTGTGCGTTCAGTCAACACCCCATGCCAGCCTGTCATCCTGCCCCTTCATAAGCATCTTTGCAGGTGCAGGTTCACAGGTGGCAGATGCTCCACAGATGCCCAATGTGAGTTCCTGCTTGTCACCTGAGTTGGAAAGACACACTGATGTTATTTTTGCAGTGTGATTCAGAAGTTTATGTTGTGGTGCTAGTGGTAAAGAATCTGCCTGCCAGTGCAGGAGACATGAGAGATGCAGGTTTGATCCCTGGGTCAGGAAGATCCCCCGGGGGAGGGCAGGGCAACGCACTCCAGTATTTTTGCTTGGAGAATCCCGTGGACAGAGGAGCCTGGTGGGCTGCAGTCCATGGGGTCATAAACAGTCTTCAGACATGACTGAGGAGACTTAGAACACACAATCATAAATGTTAGCTTGTATAGAAAGGGAATGAATGAATGTTATGTTAGATTTCTGATTAAAGAAGCCTAGACTGCTTTTGTGGTTTAAAATGTTACATAAGTTAGACTGCAGAGCAAAATTTATCTAATAGAGTTTCTCCATTTTATTTGTTATCTGAGATTAAATTAAACTCTTAAATGTGTTGACCTTGTTTGTTGGTGAAAAGTTGGTATTGCCCTTCTTTCAAAAAAAATTTTTTTTTAAGCTCTTGTAAATAACAGTTGTAATATTTTATCTCAAAATACTTTATAGGTTTGGAGATGGGTTCTGTTCAGAAACCTCTGAATCTATCCCAGAGTGTTCTCTGGCAGTGGGGATTTGGCTGTTCTGCATGGTGTGCCTTTAGCCGACAGACCTTTCAGCTTCCGTCTGTGTTTTCCTTCCTGCAGCCAAATGATTAGTTTCAGTGAAGTTTATCCAATGTATTGTAATGCTTCAGAGTATCTTTGGTCCAAGCCTAGAGCTTGTCTCATTCAGGATTTGGATTGTCTGTTGGCTTAACAGCTGTGTTCATTACACAGTGTTTGCCCTCCCAGTTCCCCAAACCAGCTGTGCCTACTGCTGTTTGCACAGGCTCAGTGGGGGAGGCAGAGGCTGCCACACTGAAGGTTAAGCAGATCGCAGACCTCTATCCAGATTCAAACATCTAGTGCTTTTTGGTATATTTGTGTATGGTTTATATTTTTATTTTCTGTATCTTATGTTGGTTTTACACCTTAAATCTTTTCTGACTGGGAAAGGCTGCCTGCCAGCCAATTCTTAGAGATAGCAGAGGGCTCTGTGGGATCATACCTTTGATATGAAAACTAACCAGTCAGAAATGGCAACCCACTCCAGTATTCTTGCCTGGAAAATTCCGTGGACAGAGGAGCCTGGCGGGCTACAGTCCTTGGGGTCGTAAAGAGTCAGGCATGGACTGAGCATACACACACACACAACTTACTCAGCGTCTTACTTCCTCCATTGGTCAAATTCACCCCAAGCTAATATTTTCCCTGCTTTAAATCACCCCAGGGCCTGCAAGAGACCACCTCTATACCGAGCGAAAGCCCAGCCTGCAGGAATTATTCAAACTAGCCAGTCTTAAAACTGTTTACTCTGCCCTGCCTTGACTTCCTGTGGAAACCCCTATAAAGGCTCTGGCCAAATGTCCTTCTTTCTCTTGCTTTCTCCCTTCTGACCACCCCGAGACTGCCCCACGTGGCCCTGTGTGACCTGGTCTGCCTCCTGTTTTTAGGGCCTGTGACTATAATACACTTTTGTTTTCCTCAGCCTCCCCTGTGTCTCCTCTTGCGGCCACACTTGACTAACTGTCATATAAAAGAACACAGGACAGTTTGTATTTTAACTGTTAGTGTCAACATTTGATAAGGGCACGTCGGGGTCATTTTAAATGGATCATCCTTTTGCTCCCATACACATTTCCTCTGACAGATGATGGATTACTGATTGTTCTGTATTTTCATCCAGGCGTGTCACTAAATTCCCTTGGTTCATCTCAGCGTTTATCTTGTCTTATTGTCAGGAAGGGCTCCTTGATATCCAACCCAATATTTTCCTACTGCTACCCAAGGCAACCGATTATCCCTGGCTCTCGGCCTTAATAATGAATTTTCTAAAAGTATTCGAGGTTCATCTCAACATGTCAAGTCCAGGATATTCTTCCAGGTACTCCTCTCAAAATTGCAAATGAAAGGAAATCCAGTGCCCTTAAGATACGTGTTAAGAGTTCAGAGTACAACTTCAACTTTGAAAAGAATGTTGTGATGAAAAATAGCAATAAATGCATGCTGACTGCCACTCTCCTAAGCTCCTTTTATACACTGAGTCAGCTCCCAGAGAATCAGATCTTATTTTACAATGTGATGAGGAATGCAGGCATGCATGCATGCTAAGTTGCTTCAGTCGTGTTTGACTCTTTGTGACCCCATGGACTGTAGCCCGCCAGGCTCCTGCATCCATGGATTCTCCAGGCAAGAATAGTGACGTAGGTTGCCAGGTCCTCCACTAGGGATCTTCCCGACCCAGGGATTGAACCCTGGTCTCTTCCATCTTATGCATGGGCAGGAGGGTTCTTTACCACTAGTGTCACCTGGAATGGACCTCACAGATTTTGAAGTAAGACTGACTTAGAGTCATGTTGGTTGCTACCACTTACTAGCTGTCTCATCATAAGGCCATCATTTCGAGACTCTAAATCTCAATTTCAGCATCAGTAAAATGGGGATAATAGGTGCCTCATGGAATTGTCAGGAGGACTGAATGACATCATCAAGTGGAAACTACCTTGAAAATGGCAGGCGTTCCACGATGTTAATTTCTCTTGGCCATGTTTGTTGATGCAATGAAACTGCCAGGTTATATGTGGATAAGTATATGGAATTTGATTATTACAAAGAATCATTAATTGAATCAGAATATGTAGCTGTTCAGACAAGGCTAAGCAGAATTTATTTATTTATTTTTCTTTTTTTACTAAGAAGAGGGGATTTGCTAACTAATTTTTCCTTTAAACAAGAATGGTGATGAGGAAAAAAGTCAAGCTACTTAAAGCTTTTAGAAACTCTTGTTTGCAGATAAAGGGAAAGAGTTAATTAAAAACAATCATTATCTAAGTCATTTGAAAGGGTTGAAGAGACAACCTACTTAGTAATTCTTGCCACTGGTTCCTGTGCAATTAATTACCTTCTGTGTGATCTACAAATGCATGCCTTCTTTGCAACTTATCTGCATTTCAGACATCTCATCAATTAAGATGTGCTTTCCTTTCAATTAATCTGAATCTATGTGTTTCTCTAACACTGGAAAAGTGGAACATTAAGTAAAGTACTGTCTTTCTTCACCAAGAGTGTAGGAAAGACCTTTATTGGCTTATCCTAATATGTGCTATGGTTGCATTCCTCTTTCCTATATCTTCATTAATTCATTGAATAATTATTAACAGCGAGTCAATAACCCGGTTTGCAATTACAGAAGAATTTTTCTTCAGGCATCAGGGTACAAACTTGTCTAGTGATAAAAATGCGCTTTCTCCTTTTACTTGGGAATCCTGTCAGATCCCAGCACTGGTAGATACCAGATTTAACCGGGTGTATGATAATGTCATCACCTACATGTTGTACTCCATCTGTTGAGTGAGTAAGGAAAAGGCAAGAGTTAATTATTACACATTGGTCAGAATGGCCATCATCAAATGGTCTGCAAATAATAAATGCTGGAGAAGATGTGGAGAAAAGGGAACTGTTGGTGGGAATGTAAATTGGTGCACCCACTATGCGAAGCAGTGTAGCATTTTTTAAAAAAACTAAAACTAGAGTTATCATGTAATCTGACCCAACAATCCCACTTGTGGGCATATATCCAGAGAAAATTCTGATTTGAAAAGGTACGTGCCCCTCAGTGTTCATAGCAGCACTGTTTAAAATAGCCACAACATGGAAGCAACCTAACTGTCCATTAGCAGATGAATGGGTAAAGAAGATATGTGATGATTTAGTCTCTAAGTTGTGTCCGACTCTTTGTAACCCCGTGGATTGTAGCCCTCCAGGCTCCTCTGTCTATGGGATTTCCCAGGCAAGAATCCTGGAGTGGGTCGCCATTTCCTCCTCTAAGACATCTGCTTTGCAGGTGGTAAAGAATCTGCCTGCAATGCAGGGGAACTGGGTTTGACAAATAATAAAGACTATTAATCTTTATTATAAATAATAAAAATATTATTCAACCATAAAAAAAGAATGAAATAGTGCCATTTGCAACAACATGGATGGACTTAGAGATGATCATACTAAGTGAAGTAAATCAGAGAAAGACGAATAGCATATGATTTCACTTATATGTGGATTCTAAATATGATACAAATGAACTTATTTAGAAAACAGAAATAGGCTCACAGACTTGCAAAACAAACTTACCAAAGGGGGAGGGGGAGATGGAGAGGTAAATTAGGAGTTTGAAATGAACAGATATATACTACTACATATAAAGTCAACAAGGACCTCCTGTATAGCACAGGGAGCTATGTTTAATATCTTGTAACAACTTATAATGGAAAAGAATCTGAAAAAGTATACATACAATATACATAGGTAATGGAGTCACTTTGCTGTACATCGAAAAATAGCACAGCATTGTAAATCAACTCTACTTCAGTAAAAAATAAATTTTTAAAAAAGATTTATTTATTTGACTTTCAGTAGTGAATACAAGGATGACCCAGCCCTTTAGCAAGGCCAGACAGACATGGGCAATCACAGGTAATTACCAGGGATCGGTGGGGTCATGTGCTTATGCTCAGCCCAAGTTGAAGGTCTGACTTCCATGTCAGGCTTGAGGATACACTGTGGGTCATTATCATTATTTAGACATTTTCATGATGTGGTTACTTGTTGCATGTTTCTATTGCCACTTGCAAATTTGACTATTATTTCTTTGTTATTTGGCCAAGAAATTACTATCAGGAAATGATTAGAAATGACAAGACTGAGTTGGATCATTCTGTTTGCCTGCACATCCTGATGCTATAAATTTGATCTTTTCTTCCCAAGATTTTCCAAATATGTGTAGCCAGAAAGCTACCAAAACCTTTTGTCAAGGTCCCCAATGACCTCTGTCCTGCTCACTGGGATGATTAGTTCTCAGTGTTCATTGTACTGGGCTTGTCAACAGATTTGACACCACAAATGACTCCTTTCCTCTTGTTCTTTATTTTCCTTGACCATTTTAATCATTTGTTTTCGGTTGTGGATTTTAAACTCTTTACTTTTATACTAGATCCATCAACATCTTATCTGGCCACTTAGTTGCATGAAAAGAGTATTTTAACATCCTTAAATTCAGTTTTCCATCCTTTGTTTATTGCTATTAAGTTACATTATTATATAAAAGTTATTCTGTCCTTAGGAAATGCTTGCTAAATTTGAAAGTGTGCTAAGAAATTGTGCTAAATTGCTTCAGTCACGTCTCTTTTTGACCCCGTGGACTGTAGCTTGTCAGGCTTCTCTGTCTATGGGATTCTCCAGGCAAGAATATTGGAGTGGGTTGTCATGCCCTCCTCCAGGGGATCTTCCCAACACAGGGATCAAACCTGTGTCTCTTGTATCTCCTACATTGGCAGAAAGATTCTTTACCATTAGGGACTAAAAAAAAATATTCCTCTGTCTCCTGCGTTGGCGCTGTGTCTTAATTCTTCAGAACTAAGACCCTTCTTAGTAACGCTCACCACTGCTCTGTGCGCAACAGCTTCTGTGTGATTTATAAAAGCACGCCTCGTTAAAACTGGTCTGCATTCCAGACATATTATCAATTAAGATGTTATTTTCTTCTGTTATTTTTCTATTTTTTTACCCTCTAGTTTTCATACTATTTTGTTTAACTTATCAATTTCCACCCTTTGATACAGAATCCACTGCTTTGTCTTCACCTTCTTAATCTAGTCCCACTTTCTTCTCTAGTTCATCTATTTCCAGATCTCCTTATTTTCTTCTTGGGATCTTTAATTTGAGGCTTCTTTGACCGTTTTTTTAAATATATAGTCTCATACTTTTAAAATGTTTTTCTTCTCCCCAGTCAGCTTGCCCCCACTGTTCTTGTGGTGATATTTCCACTTAGTTTAGCTTTGCCCAAGTCTGAGGAGGATGGTCCAAGTTGATTCTTATCTTTTCCTTGTGTATTTAAATCTTATCTGTTCTTTTTAGTGGCAGCTTATAAAGCCTATTTTGGTCTCCCAAGTTTAAAACTCTGACAAGCAGGCATGGTTCTCATTCCTGTCTCAACCAAGATACTGGAAACTGTAGGCTGAGCATGCCATGTCGACGTCTACTTCGTTATTTCCATTTGAAAGCCCCCTTGCCGTCTGGTGTTTACGCTCATCATCTAATGAATCTGCTCTGAGGAAATTCTCTCCTGGCCTCCTCCGCTCCCTTTAGCACTCATCTTCCTCAGCTCCTGCCCGCCCAAAGCTCTCTATCCTCAGCAATTTGCCCCCAGACTTTCTTCCTACTCGTCTTTTTCTTTTTGGACTAATTCCTGGGCTTCTTTTCCTGTGCCTTCTCTCTAATCCTTCCTCCTCTCCAAGGCTCTGTCTTGCTTCCTTTTTTTTTTTGTTATCGTGCAGTCTCTTCCTGGGGGATCTCACCTACTCATTTAACTACCTTCACAGCACTTCCACTCTTTTGTGCTGTTTCCTCCACCCTGAACGTCCCCCTCCTTCTCCCTGTCCTTCTCATCCTTCGAAACTCCTCTTAGTTATTGCTTCTCCAGTAGCGCTTTCTTCAGTCTGCACATTGGACCAACTGTACCCTCCGCCCCCCTAACACTTGGTGACACCATTGCCATGTCACTGAGTACATTATAATGGAATTATCTCTAATCTCCTTGACGGTAGAAACTATGACCACACTTTTATCTTTGTGCCTGCTACAGAACTCAAGAGCTTTCTTTGAGGCTTGCTTTTCTCCGAATAAGACATAATCCTCTTCATTAGCTATCTGAGATTGCATTTTAGCTCAAGAAAAATCTGCGAAAATTATACTCCAGACCACATTTTCTCTTGTTAACTTTCTGTGGATCTTTGGTAGACTAAACCTCCGATCCACGTCCCGTTTCTACCAAGGACACTATCACATGTTTATATGGTCCAGCTGTGGTTTGACTTCAGTCATGATCTATGTGCCCAGGATGCCTAAATCCATTTTTGTAGCCGCTACTGCTGTCCTCAGGCTTCCCTGGTGGCTCAGCGGGTGAAGGATCCACCTGCAATGCAGGAGACATGGGTTCAATCCCTGGGTTGGGAAGATCCCCTGCTGCTGCTACTGCTAAGTCGCTTTAGTCGTGTCCAACTCTGTGGGACCTCATAGACGGCAGCCCGCCAGGCTCCCCCGTCCCTGGGGTTCTCCAGGCAAGAACACTGGAGTGGGTTGCCATTTCCTTCTCCAATGCATGAAAGTGAAAAGGGAAAGTGAAGTTGCTCAGTCGTGTCTGACTCTTAGCGACCCCATGGACCGTAGCCTACAGGCTCCTCCGTCCATGGGATTTTCCAAGCAAGAGTACCAGAGTGGGTTGCCATTGTCTTCTCCGGAAGATCCCCTAGTGAAGGAAATGGCAATCTACTTCAATATTCTTGCCTGGGAAATCTCATGGACAGAGGAGCCTGGCAGGCTACAGTCCTTGTGGTCACAAAGAGTCAGACACAACTCATCGACTAAACAATTGCTGTCCTAACTGAATTCTTCCTGTACATCTTACCCTTTGTATGCAAGGGTTGCTTGTCCTCATAGGGCAGGGTTATGTCTCCAGCACCCATGACATGTCTTTCAGGGTTGATTGAGGAAGAAATACTCTCTAATTCCTCACTTGGATGTTGTATGCAGGTTAAGGGAGGGGAGCAAGAGGGTGCTGGTGAGGTCAGCATAGAAAAGCAGCGGCAGAATGAAAACGCAGTTGTATCGGTTTCCTGTGGCTGCTGTAGCAAAACACCACCAACTTAGAGACTCAAAGCAACACAGATTGATTCTTTGATAGTTCTGGAGGTCAGAAGTCTGAAATCAGGTTCAGTGGGCTGAAATCCAAATGTCAGCAGGGCCGGTTTCTTCTGGAGACTCTGAGTGGGGAATCCATTTCCTTGCTGTTTTCAGCTCCTGGAGACTGCTGGCTCTCCTTTGGCTCCTGACAGCGTAACTCCAGTCTCTCTGCCTTCTCCCTTGATTCTGACCCTCCTGCTTCCTCTTATAAGGACCTTCCTCTTGTAATTACACTGGGCCCATCTGGATGATACAGGATAATCTCTCCATCTCTAGAACCTTAGTTTAATCATATCGACAATGTTCCTTCTGCCATATAAGGTGAGACAGGTGCTGGAATTAGGACCTATTTGAAGGGGCTTTGGGCTTTTTGGCTCAGCGGTTAAGAATCCGCCTGTAGTGCAGCAACTGCAGGGGATGCAGGTTCCATCCCTGGATGGGCAAGATCCCTGGAGGAGGACATGGCAACCCACTCCAGTATTCTTGCCTGGGAAGTCCCATGGACAGAGGAGCCTGGCGGGTGACAGTCCATAGTGTCTCACAGAGCTGGACATGACTAAAGCGACTTAGCACTCACAAGGGGCCATTATTCAGCCGACAACAGTGGTCCAGGATCAGAGGGGAGACACAAACAAAAGTCTCTCCACTTGTAATGGGAGGAGCTCCAGAATCACTGATTTTCAGCAGGTATGAAGGTCGGGGGTGTGTGTGTGTCTGTGATGGAAGGAAAACTGGTGCGATTCATGCTGTTTCTAGGTAATAGAAAATTAACAATGCCAAAGGGAAAAATTCTAAAGTTTTTTTTGTGTGTGTGTGTGAAAGCAATAAACCTTAGAAGAGTCATTTATATGAACTGCCTCTGATTTATGCCTAAATATCTGAGAGCAAAATTATATTTTCTAAGTGATTAACTTGTCAGATTACCATCATTTAAGTTTTGTTTTATTACTGTGTGTTCAGGTGTCTGCTTCCCACCTGAACAGAGCAGAAGGTATTGTCAGTAGCTCTGATGAGCTCTGCTCCTAATGGGACTTTGAGACTGGGCTTCAGGACTCTGAAAGGAAGAGAGAGATGTTACAGCATGCTTGTTTCTCTTGCATGCTTTTCTTTCAAAGGAGTTGTGGTTAAGGGAAATGACTGGTTAATGAAAAAAAAAATGGTAAGAAATGCCTTCATTTGGGAAGCTTGACAGCCATATAAAATGCATGTATATTGAATCAGAGGGTCTGCTAACAAGGCAAATGTAATTAAGAGGATCACTGGAAGATATCTTAGTTTGGTTTTGCCCCAGGAGCAAATTTTGAGGCAGGATTTTGAGCAGGCAAATGGGGATGTGATTACGGTAGAATGTCTCCCAGGGTTGTATAAAGAGGACTGCAGGAAGTGCAGCCACCCGCTCTTACTCTCCCCTGGCTGAGAACTGTCCGGGGGGCTCCTCTCCAGTGCTTCCTGGCTGCACCTACAGATTGTAGGTCCCCAGCACCAGGGAAGGACTGGAGACAGAAAGTCAGCATATGCCCAGGGAGAGGCCTGGGAGGGCACTGCTAGCCCCAGAGGAGCCTGCGTCTCTATCACTTGCCCTCCAGCTATGGCTGAAAGCAGAGGGGTGGGCAGGATGTGATGCATGGTTGCCGAGGAAAGACCCTCCACTCCATCCTGAGATGCATCTGTCTATCAAGAAAAAAATGCTGAGTGTTCCTTATAGAACAGGCCTGGGCTGTGGTGAGTAAGGCAGGTATGGGATCACACTCGTCAATACAGCTGTCACCTCCCAAAGCCTCTGTTCCCTAATGTGTAAAATAAGAACACCGGTTCCTCCTTTTTAGGATTTTGTGAAAGTCAGTCATGTCCAACTCTTTGTGACCCCATGGACTATACAGTCTGTGGAATTCTCCGGGCCAGAATACTGGAGTGGGTAGCGTTTCCCTTCTCCAGGGGGTCTTCCCAACCCAAGGATCGAACCCAGGTCCTTCTGCATTGTGGGTGATTCTTTACTAGCTGGGCCACAAGGGAAGCCCTTGTGACTTTTAGGACTTTATGTGAAGTAAAAGAGACAGTGTATTGATCTGGGAGGTACTCTGCATGTTGTTGTTGTTCAGTTGCTCAGTTGTGCCCGACTCTTTGCGACCCCATGGGCTGCAGCACGCCAGGCTTCCCTGTCCTTCACCATCTCCCAGAGTTTGCTCAAACTCATGTCCAGCAAGTTGATGATGCCATCCGACCATCTCATCCTCTGTCACCCCCTTCTCCTCCTGCCCTCAATCTCTCCCAGCATTAGGGTCTTTTCCAGTGAGCTGGCTCTTCACATCACATGGCCAAAGTACTGGAGCTTCAGTTTCAGCACCAGTCCTTCCAATGAGTATTTAGGGTTGGTTTCCCTTAGGATTGACTGGTTTGATTTCCTTGCTGCCCAAGGGACTCTCAAGAGTCTTCTCCAGCACCACAGTTCTAAAGCATCAATTCCTGGTGCTCTGCCTTCTTTATGGTCCAACTCTCACATCTGTGCATGACTACTGGAAAAACCATAGCTTTGGGGTCATGCCTATATCCAAAATGAGAGGAGTTGTACTAAAAAGGAAAAAGAGAGAGAGAGCAAAAACCCAACAAAAATAGAAGAGAAGAGAAATAGGAAGAAAAGGAAGGTTATTATCACGTGAGGCATCTGTTATGAAATACAGTCATGCATATTCCTGTTTCTTGCCAGATAATGTTTGTGACTGTTTCACAGCTCAGGATATGTAGTCACACACATTTCACTCAAGTCCCTGGCCCAGAGTTCTTTCTGCTTCCTGACCCCACTTCCTTGGTATTTCTCTGGTGGAGGTTCTGACTTCAGATGCACACAGGGTGCTTTAACCAGCATGACCTGACCAGCCTAAGAGAGGAGTCCTGGCTTCTCAGCCAGACCTCAGACACTGCAGGTCATCAACCAGGTTCTCATGTAAAGTCCAAATCACTGCTGGAGAGTAAATGGCCTTTTTGCCTTGGCGTGGACATTCGCTTGTTCACTGATCCTTGGAATACAGATAATACTGAATCTGCCGTGGGCTGGTTAACCCCCGAGGCCCATAACGAAAGTCGACGGAATGGTCCAGGCTGGTGTCAGGCTCAGTGATGCCAGAAACAGTGATGCTGGGGACACAGCCTGCTCCTGATGATATGACACTGAGAAGGAGCTTCTAGTTCAGAAGGCAAAGTCACGGGCGAAACACCCAAAAAAGGAGTTGCACAAGCTTTGCAGTAGAAACAAATAGAGGCTGCCAGAGTAGCCCTGTCACCACTTCCCAGGAACAGGAAAAGCTGAAGTCACGGCCAGAGCCCTTGATGTCCTGGTTGTGGAGGGACACTCACCCGCACCCCCCGCAGGAACACACTCGTGCTGAGAAAGATGGTTCAGTGGTGGCTATGTTGATGACTGTCTCATCAAATGACATAGACCTCAGGCTCCAGAAAACTCCAGTGGGATCCACGTTGCTAATCATCCTGAAGCACAGCTTCCCATGTGTGTCTTGTGGGAGGTGGCACATTTTGATGAGTCTGGACCAGGGGACCCAAGCACTTCTGACTTATTAAACCAGGAACGTGGACTCTTTTCTGCTTCCTCTTTGTGCTGATGTGGGAGGCAGAGGAACTTGTGATCACAGGAATACGGCAGACTTGGAGGAGGGGAAACGGCAGGATCCACCCTAAACTCAGATGCTTGAGGTACCCTTGCACTGGGCTCACGTGGTCGTATGTTTCTGTAAGATTTTTTTCAGAAGACAGAGATTCTGACTACAGCAATGGGTTAAGAACACTGCCTCTTTCCACTGAGACTGCCTTTATTCTCATATGAAGAGGTGCTGGCATAGCCAGAGGCATATTGGGGATCAGTCTACGGGGAAGCGGAATTGGGGATACATTTTGTTTGGCGTTAGTCAGATTTACTTGTGTGATTTACAGTCACTTCCATGTATACATGTGTCTGGTAGTTGCTTACCAAACATATTATGATATTAAGCAATTTTTCAGTTATTAAAATCTGTAATTTCTATAATGACTTTTCTCATTCTAAAAAATATTCCCATTTATGTTTAATTTTGTATTCATCATTTGTATTTTTTTTTTAAAAAAGGGCTTCTAACACCACAAACCTGAATCTACCTTCCTTTCTTCTCTCCCTCTTTGCTTCCCTCCCCCTCCCCCTCCCTTCCTTCCTCCTGTTTCTTCTCCTCCTCCTCCTCCTCCTCCTTCTTTTAGAGGCTATGACTTTACAATATTTACCTGACTTTCTGATTTATTGCTCCTGTTTCACTTCCTCAGGTTATCAAGGGGGAAATATTTCATGTGTATAATAGAGTGTTAGATTTTATAGAATGGTTTGACAACCAAACCACCATGTAAAATGCTATTCCCATAGAAGAGTGTGCCCTGAGTTAACAGCTACCATCTTGGAAGGACCTTCTGGATAATCTGTGTCCTACATGGCCTGGCCTCTACTCATGGTTCTAGCTCATTCTGTGGCCTCCTCTGAGGATACTCTGCACACCTGCCCTTTGAAGTCAGGCCCCAGGACACATTATCTTCCACAGTGTTGTGTGTTTGAGTTTAATATTCCTCCCTTGGCTTCTCTTTACTCTTCTTTTACTAGGAATGCTAGCAAATTAAGTGGTCAGGTTTCTGAATCCCAAGTAAGTAACAGATACCATGTTAATATTCAAGGAAAAGTTTCAAGAGGCAGCCACACTGAAAATTGCAAGAAATAAAGTCTCAAAAGTGAATAAAGAGAAGAAAAGAATAAAACAAAGGAAACACAAATAATAACACAGAGTCCTGAATCTGTAATACAAGCCCGTTTCCTTTAGGAGCAGATAGATGTTTACATTTCAAAGTGCTTGAGAGCAGCAACATGAAATCACTGATGTTCACGTGGTTAACATGAGCATTTGATAATACAAAGTACAGAAAATGTGAAAAATTCTCATCCAACAAAGTATGTATTTTAAGTTGTTGTTGTTGTTGTTTTTACCAGAATCTGGTAAAAATCTCCTGTAGTACGGGAGGCTTACATCATTCTTCAGTATTGTTGATCAAACACCATGGTATTTTATTAAACTGATGGAATTTGGGGGAAGTGTGACATGATGGTTAAGACTGAATTTGAGGACCAGAGAGTCCTGATCTTACATCCTGGTTCTTCCACCTGATTAGCTATCGGACCTGTCTGAGCTTCATTTTCCTCATACACAATGAGGAAATATGTGAGGATGTGAAGGTAGTTCCAAGATCTACCTCGTAAGATCTTGGAGAGATGGTCGGTGAGGCTTTCTGCAGGGTCGTTTTCTAGTTGGTTCCCGGCTTCAATTTGCAGCCCAGTGTTGCAGGAGTGTAGCACTTTGCCAGCTGCTTTGGCATTAAATAGATAAGAAGATATTTATTAAAATATTTCCCTTTTTTAAGGTTTATTTTCTTTGGTATATTTTCTTATGGGAGATCCGTTACTTGTGGGAGTAAGAGGAGAATAAGTTGCACTCAGAATAAAATCCAGGCTTCCATCGAGCCCTGGCTCCCTTGGTTGGCTCCCCTGTGCCCCCCTGCCCCTTACTCACTGCTGAGACCCTGGAACGTGCCAGCCCTTGCACACCTCTGGGCCTGTGCATGAGCTGTTCCTCTCCTTACACTGGGGACCCGTCTAACCCTGGGTCGGGTTGTCTCCTTTCCAGCCTTTGCTCCTCCATTCAGCAGACACGTCCTCCGATGTCGCCCTTCGCTGTGAGACTCTGCGTCTCTGCCCGTCACACTTACACAGTGTGCGCTTGTTAGATGAAGCTTGTGTTAGCTCGTGCCTGTCCATTTCCCCCTCTAACTGGGTGTTCCGTGAGGGGTTCCGTCTTATTTACTGGACGCTCTCTGTGTCTGGTAAAGAGCCTGAAGACTTCAGATCCTCACATATTTTCTGAATGACTGATAATAAATGGGTAAAAAGGCACAATGAGGTGGGAGGCAGAGCATGGGTGGGTGACAGAGGATGGCAGGGTGAGGACCGAGAGTTGAGAGCAAATACACTGGCTGGGATCTGACACTTGGGGGGCAAGGACTGCAAACCAGCAATCGCTGGAAGGAAAGGGGAAGCCAGAGGGGAGAAAGAGGGCCAGTGTCTGTTATGTGAAGAGAGAGTGGAACCACCTGTTCCAGGCGCCTGTTTTAGCAGCTCTCAGTGGGAAACCAGCTGTTCTGATTTCCTTGCATGATACGGATAAAAAACCCATAACGTAATTTGGAATGTGGGGGAGAGCAGCCCAGCATCATGACTGTGGAAACCAGTCATACTTCCCTTAAGTCTATGCATTCCCCAAGGACACCCACCACCACCTGATCCTCCCTAAACCACCATGACTCACCGGGCCTCTCCAGTTCTTTCTCACACACTGAAACCTGTGTTTCTCAGGAGGACAGAGGGAGGAATGGTAAAGGTTTTAGTCTTTGGAGTCAAATGACTTTGGAATCATTGATAGAGTAGGAGCTAAGACACTTTACTCGACATCTGTAAACCTCGTGCGTGCTAAGTTGCTTCAGTCGTGTCCAACTGCTTGAGATCCTATGGACTGTAGCCCGCCAGGCTCCTCTGTCCATGGGATTCTCCAGGCAAGAGTACTGGAGTGGGGTGCCGTTTCCTTCTCCAGGCGATCTTCCCGACCCAGGGATTGAACTCAAGTCTCTTCTGTCTCCTGCACTGGGAAGCGGGTTCTTTACCACTAGTGCCACCTGGAGAGCCCTGTAAACCTCAATGTTCCCATTTTTTAAATGGAAATAGGCACTCATAGAAATATGTCTAGTGATTAAGTTGGATAACTCCTATAAGGAGCTCAGCTTAGTGCCTGCACCGGATGACTGTTCAATGAAAATTCTTTACTGAGAAGCCCTGCAAACCACATTTATCTTTAATCAGACCCTGTGGTCATAGAGAGCTTTGGATGTAATCAACAGAAATAAACAGAGATTACTGGAGCCTGAAAAAAAAAGTTTATTGGAAGGATATAAATAGCTGATAGAACTTAGGGAAGAGGCCTTGGGGAATGCGGGAACCAGGGCAACGGAGGGTCTTCAAAACAAAAACAAGTAAACCATCTTCCGAGGTGCTGCTGCTTCTAGTGGCACAGCCTCGGAATGCCCAGGGAAGGGGAGTCCAATGGCTCCACTTGGGTCTAGCCCTCCCCTGTGGTAAGAAGAGTGGAAGTCTGGGGTGGGCTGCCCCATCAAAGCCATGAAGACAGGACACGGGGCAGACAAAACTCCTGTCCTCTGTAGATCTATTGTGGGTATTTCTGAGGACCTGCGAAGCCAGTTTCTCTCAACTGACTTTTCAACTTCTTATTTGCCAGAATTTAGTTGCCTTTCATAAGAACTCAACCTCATTGCCTCTCATCTTTCTAGACAGTCATCCCCCCCTACTATTTTTTGAGTTAATTTCTGCAGTGTTTATTCACTCATACATTGATTTAGTAAACAAATATTTATTGAACACCTGCTGGTGTCAGGTTTTGTTCTGGGGGCTGATTTACTTTAGTAAGCCACAGAAATCCCACACCCTCAAGGACTTATTTGAGTTGGCTTCGGGGGAGGCAGACAACTAAACATAAACAACACACAGATGACATCCAGTGGCAACAGGGCTAGTGAGAGCAACCACTGCTTGCTCAAATCACTAATGAGAACAACTGTAAGACAGGGAAAGGAAGGAGTGAGGTGTGTGCCAAAGTGCTGCTCTGATGGGTTAGCCAAGTGTGTACGAGGCTGTCATTCATCTGCTCACATCTTGATTATTTTATTTGCTTACTTGTCTGTCATAAGTGACTAGCAAGCACCTAGCAGCAAGCACCTCAGGGGTGAAGGCATGTCATTCATTTCCAGGGCTAGCCTCGGCCTCACTGTGGGTGCTGAGTTAGAGCTTGTTGAATGAATGGACAAGCACACCCATTATGGTGTGGCTGTCGGATGACTGTATGTTTCTGCTGTGAACCAGCCGACCAGCCAGCCATTCTCCCAAGTGGGGCATTGCAGGTGACCTGAAATTCCTGCCCTTGTTGTTTCTCTGCTGTTGACTGACCAACTGGTTGAATAAAACTTTTCTTTTTTTTGGCTGTCGTAGGTCTTTGTTGCTGTGTGCAGGCTTAGTTGCATGTGGGATCTTAGTTCCCCAACCAGGGATCAAACCCACATCCCCTGCACTGGAAGGCAGGTTCTTAATCATTGGACCACCAGGGAAGACCCTGAATAAGACACTTCTTTAATCCCTATTTAGTGGATCTCTCTTCTTTGGAATCAAGCTGGTTTCTTTGTGTTATAGTTTTTATTTTCTTAAAACATGCTTTCTGAATTTAAGACCAAGTCTGAGAAAGAAAGGAGAAAAACCTCTGTTCCTCACAACTCGAGTCTCAGAGTCATGACATCCGAATGAAGTGTGGCGTTTGAAGGAAGCTCAGGAGAGCACCCAGGCCAAATGAGGCTGTGCCGTGAGACACAGGGGCGATGGCAATGGTCCTCTAAGGGAAACTGGATTCCTATTAAATCTGCTCCCTCCGTACTTAATGTCCTAACATGGAAAGAACTAAATTAATCCTCATTTAAGTACCTAGTCTAAAAGTAGAGGACAAGACAATGAAGTGCTTTAGAATATTTTTATTAAACATTTGTATAAAGTAGAGCAGTGTTAATGCAAGATGTTCCAACGTGGCCTCCACTCTAGCAGGATTCATGCCTTTGTACTTCAGACCAGCGGATGGACTGCTGCTGACACAGCTCTCTGGTTGCGATGGTAGCTGTGTTTATAAATGGTCAGCTGTGCTGTGAATATATTTAGCTTATGCTAAATGCCCCTGAGAGAATGAATATCATCTGTTTCCAGTTTAATTATGTTCTGGAGCATGGTACGCTTTTTTCCAGATGAATAAATACCAAGTCTTTTTCACTTCCAGAGAAAAGTCTGGGTTCGATTCTGAAATTCAAGTCACCAGGCTTATTAAGTCAAATTAAAATGAAATATAAAAAGCTGTTTGATTCTATTTATAAATACTTGTCAGAATACCACTCAATGAAAATGTGATGTTTTGGATAAAAAACTAGATGCAAAAACTGACACCAGAAACCATATCTTTCATCATTAGCATCGATAGATGGTATGATCAGGTAGTTAGAAATAATGGTTAAATGGTGTTGGTAACTGTACAGTATATTTATATAACATTAAAAACTTTTAAAGCAGTTTTTATCCAAATGTTCTCAGACTTTTCATATCATAGACCTTGAAGTTTGTGCATGCAGGCCAAAATATATACAGTGACTATTTTAAGCACTATCACCATTAAAAAAGGATTCACTTCAGCCTTCTGAAAAGGCTAATTTGGCTGGCTCTATTTATTTGTTCATAAGCCATAAACTTCCTGATAGAGATCTTGAAGGAAAAGAACCAACTTGAAAGGGATATCAAAAGAGATTTCATTGTGATTACACAAATTCCCCAAGTATCGTGATCTAGTGATAGCAGATGAGTGCTCCAAAGTTAGTCCACTGCTAACTAATGGTCACGCTGGCGTTAGACCCTAGGAATCCTGACTCCTCCACCTGTGTTCTTTCTACCTTATCCTCTTGTCTCCCTGACACGATCATTTGAATTAGCAAGATATGCATGTAATCTACAAACTTTCTCTTCCGTCTCAGTTTCAATGAAAGTAGCTGTTATATAAATAACAGTATATGTATATATATATCCTGTGGATCATTTACACTTGCTTTCCCATGTGTCCTCCTTCCTCCCCCCACCTCCATCTTTTTTTTTTAAAAAAAATAAATCTCTGAGAAAAGCTAGGTAAGATAGGCTGTTTCAGTATGCTTCTGTGAGCAGATCAGTGAAACTTCTCTGGTGGCATAGAGAACGGACAGAGCTTTGGTACTTCTCAGGTGCTATGCTCTTCTCCTGGGCTCATCCCCTTGACTTGGATGCCGGCAATAGGCGTGGTTTTTAAAGGCCTGTCCACTCTGACACTACAGAAAACCTCAGCGGTCCTATTTCTGGCAAGCTGCTTATTTATTCCTCTTGCTACTTTAACTCAGCATCTGTGTTTTGTTTTGTTTTCAGTAAAATTTAAAGCTCTGAAACAGAGTTAGTTATGTGTTGGGTTGGTCAAAAAGTTTGTTGTGGGAAAACCCAAACAAACTTTTTGCCCAACCTGATATATTTTAGCATGTAAAACCCTGTGAATTCACTTGACTTAATTCCACATCTTAACAATGAAAAAGCCAAAAATATCAATTCTCAAATTGTAATGTGCTTATATGTTAACAAAGTAACTATGAGATAAAGGAAAATATACAAAAACCATTTCATGGATTTTTTTTGTTTGTTTCAGTTTTTAAAAAGTCATGCTTGGAAAAATTGCATTATATTAAGTCAAAGTATCTTTTGTGCTGTGCTTAGTGGCTCAGTCCTGTCCAACTCTTTGCGACCCCATGGACTGTAGCCCGCCAGGCTCCTCTGTCCATGGGGAGTTTCCAGGCAAGAGTACAGGAGTGGGTAGCCATTCCCTTCTCCAGGGGATCTTCCCAACTCAGGGGTAGAACCCAGGTCTGCTGCATTGCAGGTGGATTCTTTACCATCTGAGCCACCAAGGAATCCCATCTTTTATATAATGATTTGTATCATTAAAATGTACAGGTTATTATGGGTAAGAAAAAAATTAAGAATCTGTCTTAGATCGGAATTCTTATATTACCAGAACTAAAAATAGCATAATAACTATTGTTTGTGGGATATCCAGAGGTTCAGTATTTCCTTACCAGTGAAATATATTGCTTCTATCTATGTTCAAAGGGGCAAATCTATTAATTCTTTGGTAAAGTTCCTTGTTCTGCTCTAACTGTATTCAGTTCCCTGGTAAATGCTTGGAGGAATATGAGTCCTTGGTTTATTGATTGAGATACCTTTTGAGATGATTAGTACATCGTCAAATACATAGAAGTCGGTGAAATATTACATATTTTCCTAACATGTCCATTGGAACATCTTTTCTTCTTGAATTACTCCAATAGATTTTTTTAATAAAAGGAGGATTTTTAAAACCCCCAGATTGTACATTTCTTAGTATTTATTCCTAATGAAAGTAACTTTCTGATATTTAAGAATTAAATGATATGAGTTGGGATATTTTTTCTTTCTTTTTACACATCTCCCGAGAGGGCTTTGACCCTGTTCATCATTTTGAAACTGTAGTAGTAGGCTAATTAGATTGTTTGGACCAGTGCTCACAGAGGTTCTAAAATCCACTTTTTCTCAAAGAGAGCTTATAAATGTGAGAAACAAAATCTGAGAGACCATCCCTCTCTTGTGTCCATTGGCGATGGGGTTCACTAGACCACACACCGCCACCCCCCTTACTCCAGGCCTTCTCAATCAGGCTCTTTCTGCTACAGTCTCCTCCAGGCTAACCAACACCTTTGATCATTCCTTTCTTCTGAACTATGAATCTAACCAGTACACTATTGGTTAGATAGTTGGGACATTAATCTGAATTGTCTGCTTATTGTGATTTCTTTTTGTTACATGGCACTGTGTCTGCTAATTCATTTTGGAATGTACTTGAACTTTGGTACGTCTAAAAGGAGGCTCATTTGGTGCTTGCTCTGAACTGAACAAAAAGGGAAGACCCATGTTCCTGACTGTCCCTTCCCTTGGATTTGTATTCTCTGCCAATGGGTTTATAAATATCAAGGGGTCAGTGACAGACTTCCCATCGTGTTGGCTTCTGCTGCCTTTTCTAGGCAAGTCCCTTCTGGAGACCCTCACTTCCGCATGCACTCCCTTCCCCATGGACCATGGCCCGCCAGGCTCCTCTGTCCATGGGATTCTCCAGGACGTGGCCCGCCAGGCTCCTCTGTCCATGGGATTCTCCAGGACGTGGCCCGCCAGGCTCCTCTGTCCATGGGATTCTCCAGGCAAGGACACTGGAGTCGTTTGCCATTTCCTTCTCCAGGGGATCTTCCCCACCCAGGATTCAAACCGGAGTCTTCTGCTTTGGCAGGTGCATTCTTTACCACTGAGCCACCTGGGAAGCCTCTTCTACTAAATACCTGGGGATAAATCACTTTAAAAAAATCCTTTAAGATGTTTTTTCGATCAACATAGTTATTTCATGTGTTCTCGTTTAGATCACCTCAAGCTTTGGTCCCCTGGCACCACCCCTTAGCGACAGTCATAAAGTGTACATTTTAAACTTTGTTTCAATCAGTTGTTGATGGAAATATCAGCTGTGTTCAGAGGTTTCCACCAGAAACAATTTCATTCAAATATTTTATCAGTGAATATAGTATAATAAATGGGAGTTTCATATATAGGAAAGATAATAAACCTCCTCTGTAAACTTTGTGAATAGGATGGAAATGGATAGAAATTAAATTACCAAAAGTACTGCTTATCACCCTTGACTATTGCCTGTAGCACAATAAAGTATATTTGCAGCCACCAAGTAGAGTGGTTTTTATGTACCATCTTCATCACAGGCAGCTGCCAGAATCCTCTCAAGGGGCACATTACAACAGCCTCTTCTTCCGTTTTAAATTGGGCCATAGCCCAAGAAGTGTCTGAAATGGCTTTCGTCACCAATTAACATCTAGCAGAGAGTTTAGCACCTAATGGGCACATGATAGAAATTGGCAGGAGAATGGACTGATGGATTAATTAATTCTTCACTTTTTATTCTCTGTGAGGTCCTCGGCAGTGTGGGGCAGTGTGGTGCACTGGTTAGTGCCTTGAAGCTGGAGCTAGATGCTGGGTTCGGATACTGTCCCTGCCACTTGCCAGCTGTGTGACTTTGAGCACAGGTCCAAACTGTTCAGGGCCTGGGGTTTTCCAGTCACAAAGTGGGGTTTATAATACTACCTCTTTTGTTGTTATACGGTTATTATAAGAACCTCAAGGTTTTTATAAATATTACAAGGTGATTATAAATATTTATAAAGTGCTTAAATTAATACCTGGCATAATAGTAATCTTTATGAAATGTTTGCTGAATACATTAAAATATATTAAGCATATAGGGATATTCCAAGATTCCAGATTTAGAGACTGAAAAACTGGTTTGACCTTAGAAGCAATGATGCCCTAGGAGCAATAAATATACCTGCCACTCAAATCTTTGTTTCCATATTATTTTCCCACAAAAAGTATCAGAGAAATGACCGAGGGCTGGGGCAAGAAATATGCAAAAAGAGCCTGGATTATGTTATAGTGCCAGAAAGTAAGGAAGTGCTAAAAGAAAAAAGATGAAAACAAAACCAAAATCTCATAAAGGTGACGATGACACAATGTATGTGGAAAGATTATAGGAACCAACTTAAAGTACTCCCATCAGCCAAAACAGGAACAGTTTGAGCCACAAAATAAATAAGCAATATTGAGATATTACCCAAATTTGATGACTATCTATTCTGGTGTAAATAAATGGTTGGATAAATATGTAAGGAAAAGAGACGAATCTCTCCAAATAGTGTATGTAGATACTCTGTTTTCTAGGAGGTAAAGCATAACTCTGGGTGGAGCTACACATAGTTTTTTTCTTCCAAAAAGTACAGTATAGAAACAGTAAGTTTTTTTAAAAAAAGAGTAACTTACAGTAGGGGCTTCCCAGGCAGCTTAGTGGTAAAGAATCTGCCTACCAATGCAGGAGACACAAGAGATGCGGGTTCAATCCCTGGGTTGGGAAGATCCCCTGGGTAGGAAATGGCTACCCACTCCAGTATTCTTGCCTGGGAAGTCTCATGGACAGAGAAACCTGGAAGGCTACAAGTTCATGGGGTCACAAAAGAGTCAGACAGGACTTAGTGACTAAACAACAACAGTTTACAATAGAGAAAGTTGACAAACTCTACCTCAAGCCAGGAAATCAAGGTAACATTAACAGTGATATATCATATTAATAGCAGGTATCCTTCACACGATGCGATGAGAATGGCACTTGACCTCTGTGATCTTCCTCTCCAAACATGTTACCCCCCAGTCTAATGAGAAAAACACAAGACAATTTTCAATCGAGGTGCATCCTACAAAACATTTGGCCAGTCTCCTTCAAAATTGCCAAGCTCATCAAAAACAAAGAAAGTTTGAGAAACTGTCACAGCCAGGAGAAGTCTAAGGAGACTGGAAGGCTAACTGTAAGGTGGTATCTTAGATGGAATACAGGAACAGAGAAAGGACATTAGGTAGAGACTAAGGAAATGTGAATAAAGTTTAGTTAAGAATGAGAGTGAAAGACGGTGAAGTCGTTCAGTCTTGTCCGACTCTTCGTGACCCCATGGACTGTAGCCTACCAGGCTTCTCCATCCATGGGATTTTCCAGGCAAGAGTACTGGAGTGGGGTGCCATTTCCTTCTCCAGGGAATCTTCCCAACCCAGGGATCAAACCTGGGTCTCCCGCATTGCAGGCAGATACTTTACCATCTGAGCCACCAGGGAAGCTTTTATTAGTTAATAATAATATTCAATATTTATTCACTAATTGTGAAAAATGTACCACCCCAATATAAGATATAACAACAGTGGAAACTAGGAGTGGGGTATACAGTAATTATCTATTAGCTTCACAATAATTTTGTACTTCTGAACTTTTAAAACTAAAATCTTTATTAAAAAAAATAATGAAGTGATTTGGGAGGGCATATTTTTCAATTTTCAAGTACCAAGATAATGGTATTTTTTTAAATGTTGAATGCAACTAATTTATGTTTTGAGACTCATACATGGAGAGTTATATTCTACATTAAAGTTTTGAATTAAAATAGAGATGTACACCTCTATAAAGCATTGTTATATTCTCTCCTGTAATGGATAAAGAAAATGGCACTAGCAACACAAACCTTTTTTGCAAGAATAATTGTTACTGGAGTTTGAAGGAGATTATCATATGTGCATTACGTTATATATTGTAGCATGACAAATTACCACAAATTTAGTGGTTTGAGACAATATATAATTCCTATTCCATAGTTTCTATGGATCTAGAGTCTGGGTGTATCTTAGCTGGGTCCTCTGCTTAGGGTCTCGTAAGGTTATAATCAAGATGTTGGTCATGAGACAAGGGGTCAGGGTGCAACCACTAAAGGAATGACATAATCCAAGAACACGTCATGAACTGACTAGAACCAAATAGGTCCAAGATGGCAGACGAGTCAGCTTCCACTGTTACACGTCAGCAAGCGAGATGACACACCCACAGGCGCCATGCTCATTCCAAGGCCAGCCGTAAAGGTCAAAAAGTGGGGAGTGGGCCAGTTTTTAGAAATCCCCACCTCTTCCCCCAAATAGCTGGAATGCTCCCCCCACTCATTAGCCTAAGAAATACCCTCCCCTACAAAAACAGATAATGCCACACCTTGCCATCTCTTGCTGTATGAGGTGGCCTGTTTTTGTGAAGCCAAGAGCTCACACTTGGCAGCTCTCCCAGGGACTCAGATGTGACCTGGGATGTGACCATCCTCTTGTACCCTACTCTCTTTCCCACAACAAGTAGGCTGTGTTCCTTTTACAAGCTTTTTTCTTTCTTTCTTTCTTTCTTCTTGGTTCATGTGGTTGTTGGTAGGATTCACTTGAGGTTGTAGGACTGAGGTCCCTTGTTTTCTTGCTAGCTGGCGTCTGGGGTGCTTTCGTCTTCCAGGCATCGCTCGAGGTTCTTGGCCATGGGGCCGTTTGCCTCTCACAGGCCCGGTTGCAACATGGCTACTCACTTCAAAACCAGCAGGAGGGTCTTGGACTCCAGTCTGCTAGGATAGAGACTTGCATAATGTAACCTAATCAGGGAGTGACTATCCCCTATGGCTTTGCAGTGTTCTATTGGCTGGGAGCAAGTCAGGCTGGGAGTATAGGTGGTGCTTCTACTCAAGGGGATAGGATTATCCCAGGGACTGCACTCACTGGGCAGTCACTTTAGGGTGTGTCCACTACAACAGGAGAGTTCTGAAACAGACACAGGCAGCTGGGCATATATGAGCCAACTAAATAAGAGAACAAATCAGAAATGCTTGCTTCTTGCCTTCAAGTAAACTACAACTTGAGGTAACTGAATAAATTTTGCTTCCCCCCTACAAATATACAACATTATGTTTAACTTGGAGGAATATTTCTAAGTTTTGAGGAGTATTTGAAGATGAAGGAGTCAGAGAAAATATTTGGAAATAGCTCATAAATACATCACTATTTTCCTAATTGGAGTAGTTTTTTTTTTTCCTTAGCAGTGAAGAAATTTGCATAAAAATATGTTCTCAGTGGCAACATTTATGTGCTTTGAGAACTCTCATTATGAAAGTCCAAAAATATGATCTCATTTTCAACATTTCATGACTTAATTTTCTTCATTTTTGAGACTTAGTTTCTTAATACTTATGTTTTTAAGTTCTGCCTACTAATAATTATTAGTAGGATTGTACTGTATAATATACCATATGAAAAAATTAAAACTGCCCCAATCAGGAGAAGAGGATGTCAGAGGATAAGATGGTTGGATGGTATCACTGATGCAATGGGCATGAACTTGGGCAAACTTTGGGAGATGAGGGACAGGGAAGGCTGGTGTGTTGCAGTCCAAAAAGTTGGACACCACTGAGTGACTGAACAACAACTGTTTAATTTATAATTTTTACATTTTACATGATGCTCAGACATTTGTATATTTTAAATATATTAAATATCCATTTTCACTGATTTCTTTTTATGGGTTCTGAATCCTTTTCTTATAAAACATTAAATACAGGAATTCTGCTATTGTCATTTGGCTTCAGCTTTTTAATCGCCACCCAGATTTTCAGGAACTCAATTTTTTTTTTCCCCTGTGATGGCTCCTTTTAACACCAAAATGTCCCAGAAATCCTAAAATTTAGCCATTGGAACTACGTTTGCCAAGCTGCTGCTTGCATCTGGAAATAAAACACAAGCATCCTTTGTTAGACCCTACATCCAAACTGTGGGTTTGGATAATAGGATGACTGTGCACCTCCACGGAGGTTAATGCAAACCTATTAGTGGACTGAATCAGAGACCTTCGCTGTTTATGTCTCGGATATGCAGCTACCTTGAAGAAAACAGGCAATGAAGCTCATTAGCAGCCAAGTTGACATGAAAATATGTATTGCAATAATTTAGCTAAGAAACTCATAAGAGAAATGATTTCCTGTGGCCCCTCCCCCACCCTTCACCACCTTTTCAAGTCTTTTTCTGCCTGTGTTTCTTTTTTCTGCTCACTTACAACCACGCCTTAGGCTGTAGCTGTTGGTTGTCCTATGCCAAGGGGTACAAAGAGTTGTTATTCAGAATGGTGAGAACATACTCACTTGCAGCTATTGGGAAAATAACTCATTTAGCAAATAAAGGTCAAAGCGTGCTTGCTTTCTTCCTTCCTTTCTCCCTTGGAGTTGTTTTCTTTGCAGAAATTAAATAAAAGAACCTTTTTAAAAAATACGACACAAAATAAGGAAGTATTAAATGAAAGCTTAGAAGAAGAACATTTGTCTTTGACTGGAAGGTCACAGGATAAAGCACTCTTATCAGAGCTGAAGCTAGGGGAAGATCTTGGAATTTGCCAATGTTGTTAGCCTGTGGGGATCATCAGATCTGTTTCTCCCAGTTTTAGGTGGATTTAGTCTTGCCACATGATTTCAGATTTATTCACCATTTATCATAATATATAAATCTGGCACTTTCACCTATTACTGAAATTCTGGATTTTTTAGTAATATGATAGAAGCAACCATTAGATCTTTTTATCAAAAGACCTGAGTTTAACTTGAAGTAGAATATTTTCTAAATAATATCTCTGTACATTATATCTGTTTTGTTTCTAGACCATCTTAACATCATTTTGCATTACGGTGATCAAATACAAGCTGGATTTCCTTGTTCGGGAGTACTGAAGTGGCAATTAGTTATGGTCACCTGGGTTGTCTTTTGGCATAAGACAGGCAACTCATTCATTGTATCTCTCTATTTAGTTCTATCCTTGGGGCCTTGTGGGTGCCCACACCACCCCTCCCACACTGACCTCTCCTTTCCCTGAGTTTCCTGTCACACGTGGATTCTGTTCTTGGTCATTCCCGTCTTGTCTTATTTACCCATTCTTTGCTATGGATACTTTTTCTCTCCAAAAAAAAACTGTTAGCTCTTTGAGGGCAAGGATTCTGCCTTCTTGTCTTTTGTGTCTTCACAGTGCTCTGGGTCGTGAGCACTTGATGACCTCCTACCACCCTACCCCATGCCTCCAACTCTTAAAGCTGCTCAGAACAGTGTTTCCTCAAATCAGGAGACTTAACATATGTTCTATTTGCCTCATCCTGTGCTGGGGGCTACAGAGGTGGGGTCAACCAAGCAAAACAATCACCCCAGACTTTGGGACCTCTCATTCTCCTCTCAGGACCACTTTGCCATTCTCAGATCCCAGGCTCCTTTCTAGGCATCTCTCCTGTGGCTCATTCTCTGAGGCCCTGAGGTCTCAGCTGAGGATGTCACATCCTAGGGCCATCTTGTCTAACAGAGAAATCCTGAAAACCAGAAAGATGTCAAGACCCAAAGTAACGTATCTCCAGTGGTGAAATCCCAGGCACTGTGATAAGCAACAGTGAAGATATTTTTAACCCATCCTCGTGTGGCCTCCCTTAAGTAACACCACACAGGAAGATGCCTACTCTGCTTGTTCATAGGTGTACCCAGACTAGGGACTGTTAAAAGAATAGAAATGTTGATCTCTGTTCTTATAGTATAAACAACCTAGCAGGGCAGTTGGACCACATGTGCCTATGGAGCACGCCAGTGTACTGTTTAAGAGTCTCTCTGATCACACAGTTCTGGCTTATCATCTCAGTTGTTCCACTCGTCAGCTGTGTGGCCTTGCACAAGTTTCTGAAATTTTCTGGAGATCATTTCCTTCATTGATAACTCCAGGATAACAAAGCCCAAGGAAGTCATGAAAATTCAGTGAGTTAATGTATGGACCGTTTGGGGCACATAGTATATATGCATGGCGTGGGTGGCAGTGATAATAATAACTAAAGAAAGGGAGGAGTGTAAGTCCAAGCAAGGCATCTGAGGCTGAGAAGAGGTGTGTTGATCAAGGCAGTGATGGAGGTGGAGGAGGATGGAGGAGAGCTTCCTGGGAAGCACCTCCTTGCATCATAGGAGAACGTGAGTGTCCAGTATCTGTGCTTGTATAGCCACTGATACCTGATCCACTGATCGGTTGGTCTGCAGAGGCATTTTTTGGCCTGGAAGCAAGGTGCTAGGGAGTAGAAAAAGTCTGAGTAGAACCCATGCCCAGTATCATTATAGAGTGGAGGTGCAGCTATCTTCACCCCTTCTCTTAACTGTCTGCTCCTGAGTCTCCCTCCTCCATCGGACTGTGTGGTCCTCAAAGCCAGGTTCTGACAGTTCATCCCTGTATCCCCAGGTCACTGTTGAGAGCACATGCTGGGTACTTAATTATTGGTAGAAAGATTAAAAGGATAGGAGATGCTGGCGTTTTGCTATGCTACCTCATCTAGCAACTCAAGACTCAGTGCAAGTATGAGAATATGTTTTTCCTGCATGCAAGGATGACTCGGTCAAATGAAAGATGGAAATATTGCGGTTTGTGGTTCTTTCTCCGAAGCAACATTGTTTGTGGTGTCAGAGACCAAGAAAGTTGTGACTTAGGAAAGTTGCAACAGCCTTAAAAAATGTTGGTTGTGGTGCATGAAAGAAAAGGAAACAAACAAACAAAAAAAAACACCCAAGCTTATAAAACTGAAAGGGGAGTCTGTTATAGCAAGCCTGCTTCCAAAAGGGCTGAGTCAGCAGATTGGAATGGATCATTGTGAGTTCCTACAGCCACTTAGCTTGTGATTTAACAGTTCTCTGAGCTTTTGTTCCAGATATACGAGGCTGAATTTATTCCCATCTTATTGTCCTTGTCAAAAGCAATTTAAAAAAACAGCTGTATGTTTTCTTTTCATTCTTATTTTTACCTTGCCATCCTGCTGTTTACAAGATTAGTCTCTCACACTCTGCCTGGGGCGTTTTCTATTCTTGTGTAGTTAGAACTGCCAGAGGATTCTTTGAGCAGCCCTATTTTGAAGAATGGGGAAGCCATGCAGCCCTGTGGAATCCCAGCATGGTTTGGTGGCTCCCCAATGAAAGAGGCACATAGCTGTTATGAACTTGTGACCAACTGTGAAGCTTTGCACATTCAAGCACTTTAAATGCTTGAAAGTGCCCATTGTACATCTCATTACAGAGATACAATACCAGGTGTGACTTCTCATGAGAGTTGATGCCTCACTGGAAGTTGCCTGGAGTAACATGAAATGTGATTTCTTTCCAAAATGGAGCACCTGCCACTTTTCTCCCCAGCACTGGGTTGGAAATGATGTCCCCATAGCTCCTGTTCTTCTCCTCTGCCCCTGCATCCTGTCTTCACTTTGGTTCAATCCCTCTCTCCCATCTTAATGGTTTCCTCTGTGCCCTGTGTTCAGATGATGCCCCTTTGGATCACAAAATCATGGTGGCACCTGGGACAAATGGGACTCGGAAGCTGTTCTTTGGCTTTCTTGATTCATAGAATCCAGAAAGGCCGGGGAGTTTGGGCAGAAGTTGCTTTAATTACACCAGTTCTTAGCACCAAGGGGATGACCCTTTGTGAAGTGGTGAAGCAGGCCAAAGTCGGCCTTATCCTTCTGAGCCTTTTCCTGCCTCCATCTTCTGTTGCTGTTCAGTCACTAAGTTGAGTCTGACTCTTTGTGACCCCATGGACTGCAGTATGCCAGGCTTCCCTGTCCTTCCCTGTCTCCTGGAATTTGCTCAAGTTCATGTCCATTGAATCAGTGATGCCATCCAAATATCTCATCCTCTGTTGCCCCCTTCTCCTCCTGCCTTCAGTCTTTCCAGCATCAGGGTCTTTTCCAAAGAGTTGGCTCTTTGATTCAGGTGGCCAAAGTATTGGAACTTCAGCTTTGGTGGTAGTGGTTTTGTTGTTAAATCGTGTCCAACTCTTGAGAACCCATGGACTGTAGCCCACCAGGCTCCTTTGTCCATGGAATTCTCCAGGCAAGAATACTGGAGTGGGTTGCCATTTCCTTCTCCAGGGGATCTTCTTGACCCAGGGATCGAACCCAGGTCTCCTGCACTGCAGGCAGATTCTTTACCAACTGAGCTACCATCAGTCCTTCAAATGAATATTCAGGGTTGGTTTTCTTTAGGATGGACTGGTTTCATCTCCTTGTTGCCCAAGGGACTCTCAAGAGTCTTCAGCACCAAAGTTCAAAAGCATCAATTCTTTGGCGCTTAGCCTTCTTTATGGTCCAATTCTCTCATATGTACATGACTACTGGAAAAACCATATCTTTGACTATATGCACCTTTGTCGGCAAAGTGATGTGCCTGCTTTTTAATATGCTGTCTATGTTTGTCATGGTTTTTCTTCCAAGAGGCCATCATCTTTTAATTTTATGGCTGCAGTTAGCATCCACAGTGATTTTGGAGCCCAAGAAAATAAAATCTGTCACTGGTTCCACTTTTTCCTCATCTATTTGCCATGAAGTGATGGGACCAGATGTCATGATCTTAGTTTTTTGAATGTTGGGTCTTAAGCCAGTTTTTTCACTCTCCTCTTTCACCCTTATCAAGGGGCTTTTTAGTTCCTTTTCACTTTGTGCCTTTAGAGTGACAGCTCATATCTGAGGTTATTGATATTTCTCCCAGCAATCTTGATTCCAGCTTGTGATTGATCCAGCCTGGCATTTCACATGATGTGCTCTGCACAGAAGTTAAATAAACAGAGTGAGAGTATACAGCCTTGATGTACTCCTTTACCAATTTTGAACCAGTCTGTTGTTACACATCTGGTTCTAACTGTTGTTTCTCGACCTAATCCTCTATTTATCTCAGGACTTCCTTATCAGGGTAGATATCACTCAATACTTAGGCTCCTTCCCTTATGTGCGAGTTTCCTTCTATGAAAATTTCTAGTCCCAGACATTATTCCCTTTGGGTTCTCTCTGTGATATAAACATGGGTGGTATTAGGTCAAAGATACGTATACTGAATGTGCTTCTCTATAGTAGGGGAAATGTAACGAAACTCACCAGGCCTCAGATGACCTGCATTTATAATTCTAGTTTTGACACTTATTAGCTGGTGACCTTGGGTTATATATTGGGCTTCCCTGGTGGCTCAGCGGGTAAAGCGTCTGCCTGCAATGCAGGAGACCTGGGTTTGATCCCTGGGCCCGGAAGATCCCCTGGAGAAGGAAATGGCAACCTACTACAGTACTCTTGCCTGGAAAATCCCATGGACAGAGAAGCCTGGTGGGCTACAGTCCATGAGATTGCAAAGAGTTGGACATAACTAAGAGACTTCACTTCACTTGGGTTATATTACTTAACATTTTGAATATGCCCAATACAATAGAATTGGTGAGTCTGTACTAGCATGTCTTAAATATGACACTTTTATCTCTCAGGATTATCATGAAGCTCAAATGAGGTGAAGCACTGGAACTGTCTCTATACATGAGAGAGGTTCTGTGCAAACGTAAGGCTGGAAGGCAAGAAAATGCCATGTCCACAGTGTTAGCTTCTTGACGAGACCCATGGGGTCTCAAGAGTAGGACACGATTTAAGCTTCCTGAAGCTTCTACCTGGCTTTAGTATTTTCAATAATCTCGGTTTATTGAGCCTCCATTTCCTTATTCATACAAAAGAATGTCTACAAAACCACATTGACTTGCCATGAACAATTATGAAGTTCCTTACGCTAGTGTCACTTGGGACTTAGTGTGTGTTATATAAAACTTTAATTCCCTTTTCACCTTAACATGTTCCTCAAGAAGTAACTCTAAAGAATCTGGTACAAGAGTGTCCGTATGCTTCAAACCTGTCTGTATCTGAGGCAGGTCCAGGAACCAAAGTCATGTCAAAGCTGCTCAGAGGAATGATCTAGTCCAAAGGTAACATTAAATAGATGTACATTGTTCTCTGAAAGGAGGAGGGGTGCTGATAATACATCCACAGGGTGACATGGATCTGGTGCTAAGGAATGGGGAAGAAGATGAGTAGGGCACTCGTTTTGGTACCAAATTAAAGAGGACACCATATACCCATGAAATTTTGTAATTGAGATAAATAATGCCTAATACAATGTGTTTGTGAGTATATGTGTATATATTATTTATTTTATTTGGCTGTGCCAGGTCTTAGCTGCAGCATGTGGGATCTGGTTTCCTGACCAGGGATTGAACCCAGGCCCCCTGCATTGGGAGCGTGGAGTCTTAACCACTGGACTACAAGGGAAATCCCAATGCAATATTTTTAAAAAATCAAAACTAATGCAAAAAAAGAAAAAAATCTATGATAAACAAAACAACATTGAAAACAATGTTGACTTTTTAAAATACTGCATTAAAATATTTATTTTGATTATTAAGCTTTATGGTGCCCCCTGAAAATTTGTGCCCAAGGAGAGTGAGTTCCTCAGTCCATTGGCCTTGTCCTGCCCCAATCCTGGGGTAGTATCCACAAGGCTGGGGGGAGAGTCTCAGAGAGAGCTTCCAGTGCCCACTTCTTATGTCCCCTCACTCAATCAGGGTCCTGAATTTGATTTAACAGTAACCTTGTGAAAAAGAAAAGACCATATCAAGTGAAATTCTAGTATTCTTTCTAATCAAGTGACCACAATGAAAGAGTTTGTAAAGAAAATATGAAGTCAGCTGTTCACCAGAAGCTTGATTTAGGTTGGGAGTTGGCAGACAATGACCCAAATGCTGGCTGCCTATTTTTGTAGGTAAAGTTTTATTGGCATACAGACTGGCTCATTTGTTTTTGTGTCAACAATGCTGCCTTCTGACATGATAGCAAATTTAGTAGTTGCAGCAGAGACTGCAAAGGTGAAAATGTTTATTATCTGGCCCATAGAAGACCCCTGATTTAAATTATTAAAGTGCTCAGATGTTTTTGAATCAGCATGTGGGGTTGGCAGCAATTTAGAATATGTAGTTATTTGGAGATTTATGTAATAGAATTCAAGGATGTTTACAGAGAATATTATAACTTTCCATGTGTAAGAAAAGAGAGAAATGGGGAAGAATTCAGTTTAAAAAGTAAATCAAGAGAAGCTCCTGAGAGCAAGAGTGGGTGGGGTCTGTGTCAGTCTCTGCCCCAGAGTCCTATCAAAATCCAGCTGTGACTTGACATCAAAGGATATGAGATGCTTATGAGAGCTTGACATCACCCATTTATTTAAAGTAAGCCAGCAATGGGTTTGTGGAAAAGTACATCCACTCGCATTATCATATAAGTGATTTGTAGATTTAATTACTTCATCCTGTTGATGTGTATAATTTAGAACTGACTTCACAAATTCAATGCAGGAGACCCAGGTTCAATCCCTGGGTCAGGAAGATTCCCTGGAGAAGGAAATGGCTATCCACTCTGGTGTTCTTGCCTGGAGAATTCCATGGACAGAGGAGCCTGGCGGACTACAGTCCATGGTGTCGCAAAGAGTCAAACACTACAGAGCGACTAAAACTTCACAGATTCAACAAGCATTTAGTGAGCATATATTTATGCAGAAACTGCAAGAGTTGCCCTCAAAGTAGTCTACTAAGTATAAGCAAACTGATAGGAAGGCCCCAACAATGTGTTCTGATATGCCTTGAGCTTAGAGTGCATAGAGGCAACCACAGGAGGTAAGAGGAGAAAAGTCAACTCATAGATGTCCCTAAATGCTGGCTAGGGAACTTGAACTTTAACCAGGAACCAGCAGAGAGCTTCCTTGACCAATAAAGTGGCATATCCATATTGGCACTTTAATTAGGATGTTAACTGAGTGACAGTTTGTGGAGGGATGAAAGGTGGGTGAGAATAGAATTAGGGGGACTAATCAGAAAGTGATTTCAATAACCTGGATAGCCTGGGTGATTTGTGGTCATACTGAAATGACTACAAGTTAGCAGTATCCATGGAAACGGGAAAAAAGATCTAAGAAAGCTGGTGAGGATAAAATTGACTAAGATTCATCCAGTTGACTAGGAAGGCTACTAGATTTAAGGCTGAGGTGATTCAAAGGCTGGAGAAGATATTACTAGAGTTAAAGAAGCCAGATAGAGAAGTAGATTTGAGGTCTAAAATAATAAGTTCAGTGTTATGTATAATGAACTGAAAATGCTATATAATATCAAAGGCAAAACAGAGAAACATATCAGATGTAGAGAGAAAGAGAGGAAGCAGGGGAGGGGGTTGGTGCTAGAGATGAAGGTTTAGAAATGATCTGAGATAAGATAATCATGAGGACAAGGACATAGAAAGCAGGAGGAAATTTGTGATGAGCATTAAAGAAATAAATACTGTGGAGTTGTCTGTAAAATACAGGATGCTTGGTTAAAGGAATAATGTTTTGGTATAAGACTATCCCATGAAATATTTAGGACATATTTATTCACTGCTGATCGGAAATTCATATTTAACTGGGCAATCTATATTTTTATTTATTAAATCTGGAAACCCTAGATTATGGGAATTGCCCATGTTTATGGATGGTCAGAAGAGGAGATAGTGGAAGAGCTTAGGAATGGACAGATGGGTCCTAGGAAAGCTAGGATGCTGTACCGTCATGGCATCAGAGCGCAGAGTGGGATTCATGATAAATAAGCAGAAAGATCAAGGTCATTGCATTTGGCAACCTGGAAGTCATTAGGCACTTTGAAGAAGGCAGATGAAGGTCTGATTTTGTGGGTTAAGCAGTAAATAAAGGAATGGATTTGGAAATAATCAGTGTAGACCCTTCTTTTAGGAAGCATGATAAAGAAGAGGAGGAGAGAAATGGGTTGGTAAAGGGTAACAAACTAGAAGGCAGATTTATAGGATTAGAGAGGTTGAAGCTTTTTCAGCTTCAGAGAAGGAAATGAAGGAAGTAGCATCTTGAAGATATAAGTGGAGTGAAGGGGATAAGGATGGATCAAGCTGTGGATGATGCTGGGAGGTGGGGAGAGAATGTGGACATAAATAGAGAGATCAGCCTTTGCATGGAGGAGGCTCCTTCTCCATCCAAGTCATGACAGAAGGAGGGGTTGTTGGATAAACGGGTGGAAACTTTGAGAGCAGGGAAGAGAAACAAACACTTTTTATTTCTTGTTTTTGCTGTCCAACTGTGCTATTGAGAGTGTGTGGTATGAAGGAGGGGTTAGGGGAGCAGTGGGGAAAAATTCAGGCTTGAGATACTCCCTTTTTTGCTGGTTGCACAGGACAAATATGATGCAGAGCTCAACATTGCATGTAATTCAGCTCAGTGGGAACCATTGATTTCCCTCACATTGTATTTTCCTCCAGCTCTAGTGATCCATATTGATTCATAACATAATTGAATTTCTCACTAGGGAAGGGAAAAATGACAGAAACAGAACTGAACAGACTTGCTCTCCTCCATTTTGTTAAATCATGAGATCTTAGCCATGGAATGAATGATCAGGGTCATTCATCCATGGCACAGTCTTACAAGTGACATTGGCTGCCAGTCCTAGGCAGCATTTCTGGGGACACGTAAAATTCCTAGTCTGTGATTTTCTGTCTCCACCATGCATATTGTGTCATGTGGAGTTAATGACTTTGCCATGTCACACCTAGCATACCGGGGACTTGCTGATAGGTAGGCAACTCACTCTGATTCCAGTCACCCTCTAATCTCCAGGAGCCAAAGTCAAAAGATGGCCCAGATAGTCTGCAATTGGGAGAGGGTGAGGCCGAGGAGCGAAGCAGCCTGCAATCTCTTAGCTGCTTTTCCTCTCTGCTGGCAAGAGCAGGGATGCCTGATTGCAGCACAGGGAGGGAGCCATTTGCAGAGCTACAGAAGCCTGAGAAAGCTGAGAGAGAGAAGGAGCTATTTTGGGGAGAGGGTTGGGTAGTACTGTCTGCCTGAGGAAGCTCCTAGTGCCTCCTCCTCCAGAGCATTAACATCCCCAACCCCCTTCTCCACAGTGCTGTGTCTCCCCCTCCTCCTCGTCCCCAACACAAAGGCACAAATGAAATTCCTAAAAGTAGACTACTTCTGCCTAGTTATTTTTAGTGTTTGCTGTTAGTATTTATCAAGCTTTTCAGTGTTAATTTGTCCTCCCACCATTTCTCTTCCTGCCTCTAGTTGTGGGGCTTGGGATGGAAGGAGCATGTATCAAGAGCAGCTGGTGATCTCACAGAACTAAATCCTAGAGAGAGGAGAATATGGGGTTTTAAAATCAGCCTCCTTCTTCCCCAACTTGAAGAGAAGAAAGAAAAATCAGGATTCCATTAGCTTTGGAGAGCAACATAAGTACTGATTAAAGTAAACCCATTGAAATGTGTAGGTGGTGCTTAGCTAGGTCAAGAGCACCAGGCAAGGAGCTGGGTCAGGGAACCCACACATGCATGAAATGTCATAATGCAAGCAAAAGTGAATAAGAGACCAGGTAAACAAGCAGATGCCAGAGGAGAAGTATGCCAGAGGAGAGAAAGGTATAAAAATCCATGCAGAGTGTAGGATCTGAGGGAGCCAAAGGATTGAAGTGACATGAGGTGGGGTTGGACTGAAGATGTCAGAAGAAAACTTCATAGCACTGGTAAACACTGCTGAAATACTGCTTGTTCCTACCTCAACTGCCTGTCTTGTCTCCTGGAGGTAGTCATGCCCAGAACAGCTACATTGCTCTGGAGAGAAAACCACAGAGCACGTTCTAACAGAGGGCGATTGAATGAAAGCAAGACCCCTTACCTACTGATCAAAGTGTTCACTTCTTAGGAAGTGGAAGACAGCTATTTCCTTCAGCAACTTCAAAAAAAATTTTTTTTTAGCTTGATTTTTTGTGTTCTTTTTGAAATTTTATTATCATTTTCCAGTTACCTAGAAACTGAACAATGTAATAAATGAAATAAAAAAAATTCATTTCATGGGCTCAACAGTAGACTGGAGGGGACAGAGGAAAGAATCAGTGAATTTACAGATAAAATGTTGGAAATTACCACCTCCCCCACCAAACAGAAAATTGTTTAGCAAATGTACCATCAGCATCCTGGAAGGAGAGAAGGAGAACAAGGTTAAAAAGGTAGTTTTTTAGGCTGAAAATTTGCCAAATTTGGAAGAAAACACAGACCTGTAGTGTCAAGAAGTTGAGTGAAATCCCACTAAGATTAACCCAAAGAAATCAACACTAAGATATTATAGCCAAACTTCTGAAAAATAAAGTCAAGGAAAAGATCTTGAAAATAGCGAGAGAGAATTGGAATCTTATCTGTGGGGGGAAAACAATCAGAGTGACAGTGGATTTGTCATTAGAAATCATGAAGGCCAGAAGGAAGTGGCAGAATAGTTTTCAAATGCTGAAAGAGAACTGTCAATTCAGAATTCTATATCCAGTAAAAATATCCTTCAGAAATGAAGAGGAAATTAAAACAGTCTTAGTTGAAGAAAAGTATAGAAATTTGTCACCAACAGGCTTATCTTTAAAAAATAGCTAAAGAAAATTCTCCAAACAAAGAGGAAATGATAAAAGAAGGTCTCTTGGAATAATAAGAAGGAAGAAAAAATAATATAAAGTATTAAAATAGGAGTAAGTATTATAAACTTTCCTTAAGTTTTTAAAATTAGGTTCGATGATTGAAGCAAAATTTATAACAATGACTGATATGATTTTCAATGCAAGGAGATTTTTTAAAAATTAATTTAGAAAGAGGGAGAGTAAAGGGATGTAAAGGGAGGTAAGGGGTTTACTTTAACTGATATAACATCAACAACAATGCATTGTTCAGTTATGTATATTTAATGTAATATGGAGAGCAATTTCTGTGTGTGTGAATTTTATTTAAAATGCATTTGTTAGACTGGAGTGAAAATGGAACTGGGAAAGCAGGAGAAAGGGAAATGTGAAAAGGCTTTTTCCTCTTACTTTTATGCTGGTATCTTAATTTCCTTGTTATATACCCATTTATCTTTTCTTTTTTTTTAATTTATTCTTAATTGGTGGATAATTATTTTACAATGCTGTGTTGGCTTCTGCTGTACAGCATGAATCAGCCAGAAGTATACATATCTCCCTTCCCTCTTGAACCTCTCTCTCACCCCTCTAGGTTGTCACAGAGCACCAGGTTAAGCTCCCTGTGTTATACAGCAACTTGCCACTAGTTATCTATTTAACATGCGATAATGTATATGTTTCCATGCTACTTTCTCAATTCGTCCCACCCTCTTCTTCCCCCACCGTGTCCCCAAATCTTTTGGAGAGCAGCTATTAAATAAGTTATACAAAGAGTTATAATGAAAGAAACACTGTGGATGGAACTCTGGAAAATGTTCAAGTATCCACAATAATACTGGAAAATGAAAATAAAGAAAAAGAAAATAGAGAACATACAGAAAACAAATAATATAATGACATACTTTAGCTGAAGAATATCATTAAATATAGTCTAAATAAATGATTTATTAGATGGAGATTAACACAGTTGACTAAAAAAAATGACTCAACTGTATGATATCTACAAGAAACTACCTTCAAATATAATAGTATAGAGGGTGAAAGTAAAAAGATGGATATATCCTGCAAACATTAATCAAAAGAAAGAAGGAATGATTATACTAATATCAGATAAAGATTTCAAAGCAAAGAAAATGACCAAGAACAGAGAGAGACATTACATAATGACAAAAGAGTCAAAAAGACAGCAAAGATACACATTTTGCATGCAAATCCTAAATGTGTACCAAACAACAGAACAAAATATGTAAAACAAAATTGCAAAAGCTGCTAAAATAGACAAATCCACAATTAGAATTGGAAGCCTCAATATACCTCTCTCAGCAATTAATAGAACAAATAGAAAACTAGCAGTCATGGAGATGAACACCACACTACCAATCAACTAGGTCTAATTTACATTTATAGAATCTAACCAACAACAGCAGAAAAGATGTTCTTTTCAAGCCGCAAAATACATGCCAAGATATACCATAAACCATAAAAACAAGCTTCAACAAATTTTTAAAAACTAAGATCATAAAGAGTGTATTATTCTCTGAATACAGTGGAATCAAAATGGAAATCAGTAACAGATGACAGGAAATTCTCTAAACATTTGGGGAAAAAACCCAACAAATTTCCAAGTGATCTGTGGGTCAAAGAGGAAGTCGCAAAGAAATTTAAAAGCAAATACATTGAAGTGAATGAAAATACAATATATCAAAATTTGTGAGACTCAGCTAAAGCAGATCTGAAAGGAAATCTATAGCACTAAATATTTACTTTAAAAGAGGGAAGTCTCAAGTCAATACTATAAGCTACCATTTCTAGAAATGAATTTTTTTAAAGAAACTATAGGGAGAAAAAAGAGCAAAATGAACCTAAAACAAGCATAAAGAAGAACATAATAAAGATAAGACCAGAAATCAATGAAACTGAAAAGAGAAAAATAATAAGGAAAATATATCAAGCAAAAAACTGCTCATTTGAAAATGGTGACAAAATTGATCAATCTTTAGCAACACTATCAAAGAGAGAGAAGACACGTTACCAGTATGCATGCTTGCACGCCCAGTCGTGTCCAACTGTTAGCAACCCCATTGCAGCCTGCGAGGCTCTGCTGTCCATGGAATTCTCCAGGCAAGAATACTGGAGTGGATTGCCATATCCTCCTCCAAGGAATCTTCCCAACTCACGGATAGAATCCTTTGAGCCTCCAGTGTCTCCTGCATTGGCAGCCAGATTCTTTACCACTGTGCCATCTATAAAGCCCCAAATTACCAATATCTGGTATCAAAAAGGAGATATCACCATAGACCTCCTGACATCAAAAGAATAGTAAAAGAATATTTCAGACAAATAAGTCTACACATACAAGTTTCATAACTTAGGTAAAACAGACCAACTTCCTGAAAAGCACAATCGCAAGTTGTTAAGAAGATAGATAATTTAAATAGCCTTACAACTAAGGAAATTGAATCAGTTTAGAAACGTGCCAAACAGAAAGCTCCAGAAGATTTCACTGGAAAAGTGTACCAAATATTTAAAGAAGTTCAGTTCAGTTCAGTTCAGTCTCTCAGTCGTGTCCGACTCTTTGCAACCCCATGAACCGCAGCAAGCAAGGCTTCCCTGTCCATCACCAACTCTTGGAGTCCACCCAAACCCATGTCCATTGAGTTAGTGTTGCCATCCAACTGTCTCATCCTCTGTCGTCCCCTTCTCCTCCTGCTCTCAAAATTTCCCAGCATCAGGGTCTTTTCCAATGAATTAGCTCTTCGCATTAGGAGGCCAAAGTATTGGAGTTTCAGCTTCAATATCAGTCCTTCCAATGAACACTCAGGACTGATCTCCCCCAGGATGGACTGGTTGGATCTCCTTGCAGTCCAAGGGACACTCAAGAGTCTTCTCCAACACCACACTTCAAAAGCATCAATTATTCAGCACTCAGCTTTCTTTATAGTCCAACTCTCACATCCATACATGACCATTGGAAAAACCATAGCCTTGACTAGATGGACCTTGTTGGCAAAGTAATGTCTCTGCTTTTTAATATGCTGTCTAGGTTGGTCATAACGTTCCTTCCAAGGAGTAAGAGTCTTTTAATTTCATGGCTGCAGTCACCATCTGCAGTGATTTTGGAGCCCAGAAAAATAAAGTCAGCCACTGTTTCCACTGTTTCCTCATCTATTTGCCATGAAGTGATGGGACCGGATGCCATGATCTTAGCTTTCTGAACGTTGAGTTTTAAGCCAACTTTCTCATTCTCCTCTTTCACTTTCACCAAGAGGCTTTTTAGTTCCTCTTCACTTTCTGCCATAAGGGTGGTGTCATCTACATATCTGAGGTTATTGATATTTCTCCTGGCAATCTTGATTCCAGCTTGTGTTTCTTCCAGCCCAGCGTTTCTCATGATGTACTCTGCATAGAAGTTAAATAAGCAGGGTGACAATATACAGCCTTGACGTACTCCTTTTCCTATTTGGAACCAGTCTGTTGTTCCATGTCCAGTTCTAACTGTTGCTTCCTAACCTGCATACAGATTTCTCAGGAGGCAGGTCAGGTGGTCTGGTATTCCCATCTCTTTCAGAATTTTCCACAGTTTATTGTGATCCACACAGTCAAAGGCTTTGGCATAGTCAATAAAGCAGAAATAGATGTTTTTTCTGGAACTCTCTTG
The DNA here is from genome assembly GCF_032405125.1 of Capricornis sumatraensis. Lineage (NCBI taxonomy): Eukaryota > Metazoa > Chordata > Mammalia > Artiodactyla > Bovidae > Capricornis > Capricornis sumatraensis. The sequence continues at coordinate 81,398,519 of NC_091079.1, forward strand.
CTTTCTCGATGACCCAGAGGATGTTGGCAATTTGATCTCTGGTTCCTCTGGCCTTTTCTAAAACCAACTTGAACATCTGGAAGTTCATGGTTCACAAACATTAATTCTATAAATCTCTTCCAGTAAATGTCAGAGAAGGGAACACTTCTCAATCCATTATAAGAAACAATTCTAATAACTAAACTTGAAAAAGACAGTACAACAAGACAACTAGAGACTAATGACTCATGAGGACGGATGCAAAATCCCTCAACAAAATATTGGCAAATAGCATTCAGCAGTATATAAAAGTGATCATGTATTGTGTTCAAGTGATGTTTATTCTAGCAAGGCAAAGATCACTCAGTATGAAAAGCAGTCAGTGTAATCTACCATATAAACAGTCTAAAGAAAAAGTATCAAAATTACACTAATTGAGGCAGAAAAATCATTTGACAATATTCAGCACCCATTCATGGTAAAATAAATGCTTTCAGAAAAATTGGAATAGAAGGAAACTTTCTAAAATTGATTTTTTTAAAAATCTATGAAACACTTGCAGCTAATAGCATACTTAACAGTGGAAGACTAAATCCTTTCCTCAAAGATTAGGAGCAAGGTAAGAATGCCCTCTTTCACAACTCCTATTCAACATAGTACTAGAAGTTCTAAATAATGCAATAAAGTAAGAAGAGTAAATAAAAGTCTGATCAGAAAGGAAGAAAGAAAACCATTCATTCACCATTCATATTATTCTCTTCTGGGATGGTATGTCAGATCTGTTGATCATTTTCCTATTATATTGTCTTTTTCTTACTGATTTGTAACATGTCTTTATATAATCTGAATACTGGTCTTTTGTTGATTTCATATGTTGCAGACTTGTCTCATTTATTGGCATGTCTTCTGCTTTCTTTATTGTACCTTTAGAAAAACAAAATCTTGATAGCAGAGCAGGCAGATTTGTCAGTCTATCCTTTGGTGATTAGCTCTTTTGTGCCTTAAGAACTCTTTCCCCTCTGGGAGGTCAGAAGGATGTTCTCCTATATTTTCTTCTACAAGTTTTAACATTTTGCTTTTCACAGCTAAATCCTTAATCCCTCTGGAATTGATCTTTAGGTGTGGCTCCTCCTTGACTTTCTGGTCGGTAAATGATTCCAACCTTCGTGAGAGCTCTGTTATCTTTTAGTTCCAGCTTCCCAGCCATGCTGGTTCTGATTCTCTGTCTCTAAAAAAACTGTGGGCTTTTTTTTTCTTTTTTTTTTTGGCAAGCCTTGTAATTTTTTCTTGATAGCCAGACATGTTGTAGTGAGTAAAAGAAACTGCTGTAAATAGATTCTCAGTAATGTGGTCATGAGTTTTCAGAAAAAAGAAATATTCTATGTATCCTGTGATCAGGTCTCACTCAGTATTTTGGTGAGCCTGTGCCTCTAGGCTGCGATCTTCAGGAGTGTTTCTCAGCTCTTTCTCCTCACATAGGTGGTACAGGATGGCTAGAGTGGGTTGCAGTCAAGTAGTCCTTTCTCCCATAGTGGATACCTGCAGGAGTCTGAGCTAAGTATTGCCCTTCTCCCATAGTGGATACCTGGAGGAGTCTGAGCTGAGTATTGCCCTTCTCTTGGTGGGGGGGCGCTCCACAGAAAGAGAGAGGCAGTGGAACTTCCCTCAGCAAAGCCGAGGGGTCCCGAGGAGAGGTGAGCCTGCTGTCCGCCAACCCAGCCCTTCGTCGAGGGAGAGACAATCAGACGCAACAGGGGTTCTGTCTGAGCAGTTCCCCTTTATTGCCACAAACTCTTGGTTTATATAGGCAAGCAGGGGGTTTTGCGAGGGACTTTCCATAGTTGCACCAATCACGTTAAAGGTCAAATTGTAATATGCCATAGTTGCACCAATCTCGTTAAAGGTCAAATCGTCATATGCCTTCATTATAACAGGAGTCTATGGTGATCCTGCAGTGTCCACGTGCGGGGAAATCAAGAGAGCCAATCAAAACCTTTAACATAGACCACGCCCCTATCTCTTCCGCCAGGCACCATCTTAGTTTCCGACCGCAAAGCTAACCCATCTCTTTTAAGGTTTCCCATTTAGGGCCCCACACTTCTCCAGGTCTGTTGGGTTCTGAGGATGCACTTGCAGGTCAGTCTCTGGTAACTAGTTTCCCCTGAGGGCAAGAACAGAGTGCTCCAGCATATTTCAAAATGCTCTTTTACCCACTCTGTTCCAGAAACCTGAACTGACTTTCCTTTGGCATTTACTGTGGGAATCTGGTAGAGCTTCTTGAAGTAAATCTCACAGTAGTGTAAGGACTGCCCTCCATCATGACTGTGTCCCCCTGCAGTGTTGAACTCTCAGAGTTGTCCTCACAGAGACCCCAGCTATTGGTCAACCACAGTTCAGGTTTTCTTCCCCTGGTTTCTGCTGGCAAGTCTCTGAGACTCCTGTATTCCCCTGCTGGTCTCTCCAGTCTTGGGTGCAGCGGTTTGTGAATCCAAGAAGAGTTGTTGATTTCTATTTGTTGTTAAGAGAGAGTGGTGACTTCCAAGCTCCTTATACATGGAGCCAGACACCAGAAGTCTTCTGTTGTTTTTTAATAACTAAGTCAGTGAGAAAGTCTAGGGAGAAAACTCATCCCTGGCTAAATCTGGGAAGATGGTCAATTCTCCCTTAGGTAGTCTTGAAAGAAATTTTGGTCGAATGACCCTAGGTTTGTTTTTCTGCGGCTAAGGCATTCTTGTCTTAGAAATTTTGCAAGTGCTTGAGTGTTACATGTTAGAAAGTTAAAGAAACCAAAACCAGAAGAGTGGTGAGAGAATCCCCTCTTGGCATCATAGCTATGACTCAGATCATTTAAACAAGCTCTTTGTTAAAAAGAAAGCATAAATTTAAAATGCCTGTTTGTATGGTATTCAGAGTATGGATTCTGCTTATGGAGAGGCAACACAGAGAGTCGAGAAACCTGGGGTTAAGCCTTAATCTGTCATAACCAGATTGTTAAGCTTCTTTGTATAGGTGTATGTTTAGCTGCACGGAACAAGATCCCTTCTATGGTGGCTTAACAGTATAGAGGTTTTTCTCATCTAATAGCCCAGGAGGAGGCAGACAAGGCCCGGTATAGTGGCTTCTCCTTCAATTTGGTCGTCCCAGCATGTGGTACACTTGCCACTCCGTGATTGCAAGATATGGCTCCACCTCTGGCATTTTATTGGTGTTTCAGGCATTGGAAGGGGTAGGGCAAAAAGCAAACACCAGCGCCCTTTAATAGAGCTGTTCCAGAAGCTCTACCTAGTACTTTCAGCTTACATGTCCAGGGCCCAAAGTGTTTCACCTGCCCATCCTTAGCTATGGTTTAAACAGGGCAAATTGCTGCCCTGAGTGAAATCAAGGTCCAGTTAGAACAAAGAGTAGACTGAGTGTTGGAAAGTTAAGCGCAATAGCTACCCTGTTTTCTAAGCTCCCGCCAGGGTTATCTATCTACCTAGCAGGGTTGTTTGAATAACAAGGTGGAAGACTGTGTGCAAGCACACTTTATACACTATTTATGTGTTTCATAAACAAAGTGGAGAAATTCTGAAACTATTTTCTTAGGAGACATAAAAACATAATGTTAATAGAAAATCTTACTAGATGCAAAGATTTGGGTAATCAATATCTCTTGAACCTCAGCTCATTCTCTTTCAGACATCTTTAGATAACCCAAGATCCAGTATTTTCATAGATACACATCCTCAAATACCAATCTTCGGATTATTGCCAAACATTGTCATGGCGGACATTTGTTGATTTCCTCCAATATTCCTTTCCCCCTTGTCCCTTCCTCTTAGTAACCTGAATGCCCTTCCATGTGATTTTTCTTTAGAAATTCCTACCCTTATCTCTGGGTTTCCCATGTGGAACCAGTGGTACAGAACCTGCCTGCTAATGCAGGAGACTCAAGAGACTCAGGGGAAGATTCCCTGGAGTAGGATGGCTACCCATTCCAGTATCCTTGCTTGGAAAATTCCATGGACAGAAGAGTCTGGCGGGGCTACAGTCCATGGGGTCAAAAAGAGTCAGACATGACTGAGTGACTGAGTGAGAGAGAGAGAGAGAGAGAGAGAGAGAGAGAGAGAGAGAGAGAGGGAGAGATAGGCTGTAACCTCTCACAAGGATAAGGCTTGATTAAAGCCATTCAGCAAAGTACAGTGACTGATTCAGTGATGGGCAATCAGAATGACTTCAGAGCTTGAGACTGGCAGCACGCTAACACTGCCCTCTTGGAAGATGGATGTGTGATCTTGAACCACTGAAGTTATTTGTTTGCACCAAGAGGAAAGGCAGCCAGAAGGTGAAGTCACTCTACAGAAAATACCATGCTAAGAGACTTGCAGAGAATCAAGAAATATACATAGTGAAACTCTTTTCCTAAAACCAGCCCTATATCCAGGTTTCTCTTCCCAACTCAATAAACCAAAATATTTTCTTGTTTTGTTATTTATTTGTTGAAGGGATTTTGAGCTGGGTTTTCTGTTACGTGTAGACAAAAGATTCCTAAATGATAGTTTCCACATATATTCCAGGAAAATTATATATATTACTTTAATATGCTGCTTATTGTTTTAAATAATCTATATTTAAATAATATATTGCTTAATGTATTAGATATTTGTACTTATATATAAACATGTGTTGATATGTATATATTTATAAATATTATATATATATTGAAATTTATAGTCCTTCCAGGATTAAGATCATAAGGCCTGAATATTACTAAAATGCTTGTAATAAATTGCCTGCATGGCACCTGTCTAAAAGATTTTAAACTCTGCAATAGAAGGATTTGAGTATTGCTCTTTTAGGGACATATCATGTCTGAGGTACAAGACTCTCCACTGAGTACTTTGAGAAAAGACCAATTAGGCTGAGGTCTGTCAGTGTTCTTGTAGGTGTGTTTCCTGTTTCCTGTTTGCAAAGGCAACTACAGAAGAAGTAAAAGTAACAGCCTTACACAAACCGCTTACTGAGCTGTCAAGTGTTCAAGTAAATTATTCATTAATTATGAGTGATCTCAGTTGCAGGGCCAGAGAACTGCCGGCGAGCAAATCTGTCCTTACAGCTGTGGAAGGCTCTGAGACCCGGGACGCTGCGTGACTGCATATTGTGAGTTACTTTTTTAACCTTTCAAATGCCTGGGTTTTGAACTGTGTAAATCATGATTCAGAATGCAAAGATGCTGCATCCTGGTTAAGTTGTTGTGTGTTAAATGTTTTTGGTATTTGGTAAATAGAAAATGCTAGCTTATATCTGCCATTAAAGCTTTGTCATGAAGATACATTTCCATTTTTAACTCTAGATAAATTTCTGTTACTGAAAACTACTTTACCATTTTACTTTTAAAAAAATTCTTTTCTGTAGTGACTCTGATTAAATAGAAATTTACTTAATTAAAAAAAAAAAAACCAAGTAGGAGAAGGGATAATGAAATAAAAAACCTGACTTGCTTCCTGGAGAAAAGGACAATATGTGCCCCTCCTTACTTTCCATATCTATCATTTAGTATGAAAGATTGAAGAGGATATTGTGCAGCAAATAGATGGGATATTTTTTAATTCAGAAAAGATTCTTTTGAAATCCTATTATGGTATAATGAGGGCAGCAGCACCTGCAATCATGAGTTTCCTGTTAAGATAGGAACACTATTAATTACTTTCCTATTTAGTTGGTGTGGGTCTCAAAAGCCATCTCATTGACTGTTTAGGAAATTGGCTTTTCAGGAAGGGAAATCTATTGATTTACAAATTTCTTGGACAATTTTCAAAATATGTTAATTGCTCCAGATGTGAGCCAGCCAAGGTTTGTAAACAAGGTAATTTGGCTTAAGCCCTGGTAATACTTTTTGTGACTGTTTGCAAAGAAGGCATGAATACTTACTTGACCAAATAGTTCTGTATGAAGACCAAATGGTAAATACATTAAAGTGAACATGGGCCAGAACAGAACCTTAGTTTGTATTTTGCTGATATTTCAGGGAAAGGAGATAAGTCAATATAAATGAAACTTATATGTATTTAGCTCTTTTTCATCCCATTTCCTTCACCCTCCATTAACTCTCTATAGTTTAATTAATAGATGAGTAACATAGCTCATCTGGATATAATGAGAAAGTGAAAGTGAAAAGCCTTTCACTTCCAATTGTATTCCAAATTGAATAAAGCCAGTTCTTTTAATGAAAGCTATAGGACAGTAATAAAATATGTGAAGTCAAGCTAGTCAATATCTTTTTTTTTTTTTTCTCATAACATTGATAACTAAGCCTCAGTGTCAACACATTTCTCCTGAAGGCCAGGAAAGAATTATGCATTTAAGTTGGCAGTAATCAGGCAGCTTGAGATACTCTGAAGTACTTATGGATCACAACCCTAAACATGGTAGTAGCCATTGCATTAATTCCTTGGATCATTGTGATATCAAGCTAAAGAATAATAGAGAAATGTGTATTTTTGCCCCTAAAGACTGTAAAGCATGTGTATGATCCAACATAAGGACCCTTCCTCTTAATGTGATGGTGTGGAGAATCAGTATGTCTGCTATTGGCCCTCCTCAAGCATCCAAGTCTGTCTCTCTTTTAAAAATTTTTTATTTATTTACATGTTTATGGCTGCACTGCGTGTCAGTCACAGTGCTGCGGCTTTCTCTAATTGCGGCAAGTAGGGATTACTCTTTGGTTGCAGTGCATGGGCTTCTCATTGCAGTGGCTTCTCTTGTTGTGGAGCACGATCTCTAGAGCACCGGCACAGCGGTTATGATACGTGGGCTTAGTTGCCATGTGGCATGTGGAATTTTCCCAGGCCAGGGATAGAAATTGTGTCCCCTACATTGCAAGGAGGATTTTTTTTTAACAATTAATAAATTAATTAATTTTTTGGAGCCTAATTACTTTACAGTATTGTGTTGGTTTTGCCATACATTGATATGAATCCACCATGGGTGTACATGTGTTCCCCATCCTGAACCCCCCTCCCACCTCCCTCCCTATCTCATCCCTCTGGGTAATCCCAGTACACCAGTCCCGAGCACCCAGTATCATGCATCGAACCTGGACTGGCGATCCGTTTCACATATGATAATATGTATGTTTCAATGCCATTCTCCCAAACCATCCCACCCTTGCCCTCTCCCACAGAGTCCAAAGACTGTTCTATACATCTGTGTCTCTTTTGCTGTCTCGCATACAGGGTTATCTTTACCATCTTTCTAAATTCCATATATATGCATTAGTATACTGTATTGGTGTTTTTCTTTATGGCTTACTTCACTGTGTATAATAGGCTCCAGTTTCACCCACCTCATTAGAACTGATTCAAATGTATTTTTTTAATGTGTGAGTAATAGTCCATTGTGTATATGTACCACAGCTTTCATATCTGTTCATCTGCTGATGGACATCTAGGTTGCTTCCATGTCCCAGCTATTATAAACAATGCTGCAATGAACATTGGGGTACATGTGTCTCTTTCAGTTCTGGTTTCCTTGGTGTGTATGCCCAGCAGTGGGATTGCTGGGTTGTATGGCAGTTCTATTTCCAGTTTTTAAAGGAATCTCCACACTGTTCTCCATAGTGGCTGTACTAGTTTGCATTCCCACCAACAGCGTAAAAGTGTTCCCTTTTCTCCATACCCCCTCCAGCATTTATTGCTTGTAGACTTTTGGATAGCAGCCATTCTGACTGGCATGAAATGGTACCTCATTGTGGTTTTGATTTGCATTTCTCTGATAATGAGTGATGTTGAGCATCTTTTCATGTGTTTGTCAGCCATCTGTATGTCTTCTTCGGAGAAATGTCTGTTTTGTTCTTTGGCCTATTTTTTGATTGGGTCATTTATTTTTCTGGAATTGAGCTGCAGGAGTTGCTTGTATATTTTTGAGATTAGTTTGTTGTCAGTTGCTTAATTTGCTATTATTTTCTCCCATTCTGAAGGCTGTCTTTTCACCTTGCTTATAGTTTCCTTTGTTGTGCAAAAGCTTTTAATTTTAATTAGGTCCCATTTGTTTATTTTTGCTTTTATTTCCAATATTCTGGGAGGTGGGTCATAGAAGATCCTGCTGTGGTTTATGTCCAAGAGTGTTTTGCCTATGTTTTCTTCTAAGAGTTTTATAGTTTCTGGCCTTACGTTTAGATCTTTAATCCATTTTGAGTTTATTTTTGTGTATGTTGTTAGAAAGTATTCTAGTTTCATTTTTTCACAAGTCATTGACCAGTTTTCGCAGCACCACTTGTTAAAGAGATTGTCTTTACTCCATTGTATATTCTTGTCTCCTTTGTCAAAGATAAGGTGACCATAGGTGCGTGGATTATCTCTGGGCTTTCTATTTTGTTCCATTGATCTATATTTCTGTCTTTGTGCCAGTACCATACTGTCTTGATGACTGGCTTTGTAGTAGAGCCTGAAGTCAGGCAAGTTGATTCCTCCAGTTCCATTCTTCTTTCTCAAGATTGTTTTGGCTATTCGAGGTTTTTTGTATTTCCATACAAATTGTGAAATTATCTGTTCTAGCTCTGTGAAAAATACCGCTGGTAGCTTGATAGGGATTGCATTGAATCTATAGATTGCTTTGGGTAGTATACTCATTTTCACTATATTGATTCTTCTGATCCGTGAACATGGTATATTTCTCCATCTATTTGTGTCCTCTTTGATTTCTTTCACCAGTGTTTTATAGTTTTCTATATGTAGGTCTTTTGTTTCTTTGCTGCTGGTGCTAAGTCACTTCAGTCGTGCCTGACTCTGTGTGACCCCATAGACAGCAGCCCACCAGGCTCCCCCATCCCTGGGATTCTCCAGGCAAGAACACTGGAGTGGGTTGCCATTTCCTTCTCCATTAGTTTCTTTAGGTATATATATTCCTAAGTATTTTATTCTTTTCATTGCAATGGTAAATGGAATTGTTTCCTTAATTTCTCTTTCTGTTTGCTCATTATTAGTGTATAGGAATGCAAGGGATTTCTGTGTGTTGATTTTATATGCTGCAATTTTACTATATTCATTAATTAGCTCTAATAATTTTCTGGTGGAGTCTTAAGGATTTTCTATGTAGAGGATCATGTCATCGGCAAACAGTGAGAGTTTTACTTCTTCTTTTCCAACCTGGATTCCTTTTATTTATTTTTCTGCTCTAATTGCTATGGCCAAAACTTCCAAAATTATGTTGAATAGTAGTGGTGAGAGTGGGCACCCTTGTCTTATTCCTAACTTTAGGGGAAATGCTTTCAGTTTTTCATCATTGAGGATAATGTTTGCTGTGGGTTTGTCATATATAGCTTTTATTATGTTGAGGTATGTTCCTTCTATTCTTGCATTCTGGAGGGTTTTTATCATAAATGGATGTTAAGTTTTGTCAAAGGCTTTCTCTGCAACTATTGAGATAATCCTATGGCTTTTATTTTTCAATTTGTTAATGTGGTGTATTACATTGATTGATTTGCAGATATTGAAGAATCTTTTCATCCCTGGGATAAAGCCCACTTGGTCATGATATATGATCTTTTTAATCTGTTGTTGGATTCTGTTTGCTAGAATTTTGTTAAGGATTTTTGCATCTATGTTCATCAGTGATATTGGCCTGTAGTTTTCTTTTTTTGTGGCATCTTTTTCAGGTTTTGGTATTAGGGTGATGGTGGCCTCATAGAATGGGTTTTGAAGTTTACCTTCCTCTGCATTTTCTGGAAGAGTTTGAGTAGGATAGGTGTTAGCGCTTCTCTAAATTTTTGGTAGAATTCAGCTGTAAAGCCATCTGGTCCTGGGCTTTTGTTTGCTGGAAGATTTCTGATTACAGTTTCAATTTCCATGTTTGTGATGGGTCTGTTAAGATTTTCTATTTCTTCCTGGTTCAGTTTTGGAAAGTTGTACTTTTCTAAGAATTTGTCCATTTCTTCCAAGTTGTCATTTTATTGGCATATAATTGCTGATAGTAGTCTCTTATGATCCTTTGTATTTCTGTGTTGTCTGTTGTGATCTCTCCATTTTCATTTCTAATTTTATTGATTTGATTTTTCTCCCTTTGCTTCTTGATGAGTCTGGCTAATGGTTTGTCAATTTTATTTAACTTCTCAAAGAACCAGCTTTTGGGTTTGTTGATTTTTGCTATGGTCTCTTTTGTTTCTTTTGCATTTATTTCTGCCCTAATTTTTAAGATTTCTTTCCTTCTACTAACCTTGGGGTTCTTCACTTCTTCCTTTTCTAGTTGCTTTAGGTGTTAAGTTAGGTTATTTATTTGACTTTTTTCTTGTTTCTTGAGGTAAGCCTGTATTGCTATGAACCTTCCCCTGAGCACTGCTTTTACAGTGTCCCATAGGTTTTGGGCTGTTGTGTTTTCATTTTCATTTGTTTCTATGCATATTTTGATTTCTTCTGTGATTTGTTGATTATTCAGCAGCATGTTGTTTAGCCTCCATATGTTGGAATTTTTAATAGTTTTTCTCCTGTAATTGACATCTAATCTTACTGCATTGTGGTCAGAAAAGATGCTTGTAATGATTTCAATTTTTTTGAATTTACCAAGGCTAGATTTATGGCCCAGGATGTGATCTATCCTGGAGAAGGTTCCGTGTGCGCTTGAGAAAAAGGTGAAATTCATTGTTTTGGGGGTGAAATGTCGTCTAGATATCAATTAGGTCTAACTGGTCTATTGTATCATTTAAAGTTTGTCTTTCCTTGTTAATTTTCTGTTTAGTTGATCTATCCATAGGTGTGAGTGGGTTATTAAAGTCTCCCGTTATTATTGTGTTATTGTTAATTTCCCCTTTCATACTTGTTAGCATTTGTCTTACATATTGTGGTGCTCCTATGTTGGGTGCATATATATTTATAATTGTTAAATCTTCTTCTTGGATGATCCTTTGATCATTACGTAGTGTCCTTCTTTGTCTCTTTTTACAGCCTTTGTTTTAAAGTCTATTTTATCTGATATGAGTATTGCTACTCCTGCTTTCTTTTGGTCTCTATTTGTGTGGAATATCTTTTTCCAGCCCTTCACTTTCAGTCCGTGTGTGTCCCTTGTTTTGAGGTGGGTCTCTTGTAGACAACATATATAGGGGTCTTGTTTATGTATCCATTCAGCCAGTCTTTTTCTTTTGGTTGGGGCATTCAACCCATTTACATTTGAGGTAATTATTGATAAGTATGATCCCATTGCCATTTACTTTATTGTTTTGGGTTAGAGTTTATACACCCTTTTTATGTTTCCTGTCTAGAGAAGATCCTTTAGCATGTTGGAGAGCTGGTTTGCTGGTGCTGAATTCTCTCAGCTTTTGCTTGTCTGTAAAGCTTTTGATTTCTCCTTCATATTTGAATGAGATCCTTGCTGGGTACAGTAATCTGGGCTGTAGGTTATTTTCTTTCATCACTTTAAGTATGTTCTGCCACTCCCTCCTGGCCTGAAGAGTTCCTATTGAAAGATACGCTGTTACCCTTATGGGAATCCCCTTGTGTGTTATTTTTTGTTTTTCCCTTGCTGCTTTTAATATTTGTTCTTCGTGTTTGATTTTTGTTAATTTGATTAATATGTGTCTTGGGGTGTTTCACCTTGGGTTTATCCTGTTTGGAACTCTCTGGGTTTCTTGGGCTTGGATGACTATTTCCTTCCCCATTTTAGGGAAGTTTTCAACTATTATTTCCTCAAGTATTTTCTCATGGCCTTTCTTTTTGTCTTCTTCTTCTGGGACTCCTATGATTTGAATGTTTGGGCATTTAACATTGTCCCAGAGGTCTCTGAGGTTGTCCTCATTTCTTTTAATTCTTTTTTCCTGTCTGTTTCACTATTTCTACCATTCTCTCTTCTGCCTCACTAATCCTATCTTCTGCCTCCGTTTTTCTACTGTTGGTTCCCTCCAGAGTGTTTTTTATCTCATGTATTGCATTATTCATTATATATTGACTTTTTTTTATTTCTTCTAGGTCCTTGTTAAACATTTCTTGCATCTTCTCGATCTTTGTCTCCAGGCTATTTATCTGTAACTCCAATTTGTTTTCAAGATTTTGGATCATTTTCACTATTGTTATTCGGAATTCTTTATCAGGTAGATTCCCGATCTCTTCCTCTTTTGTTTGATTTGATGGGCATTTATCCTGTTCCTTTACTTGCTGGGTATTCCTCTGTCTCTTCATCTTGTTTATATTGCTGTGTTTGGGGTTCAGTTCAGTTCAGTTCATATCATTCGCTCAATCGTGTCCAACTCTTTGCGAACCCATGAATCGCAGCACGCCAGGCCTCCCTGTCCATCACTGTCTCCCGGAGTTCACTCAGACTCACGTCCATTGAGTCTGTGATGCCATCCAGCCATCTCATCCTGGTTTTGGGGTGGCCTTTCCATATTCTAGCAGTTTGTGGTTCCTCTTTATTGTGGAGGTTCCTCACTGTGGGTGGGGTTGGACATGTGGTTCGTCAAAGTTTCCTGGTTAGGGAAGCTTGTGTCTGTGTCCTGGTGGGTGGAGCTGGATTTCTTCTCTCTGGAGTGTGCTGAAGTGCTCAGTAATGAATTTTGAGATGTTCATGTTTTTAGAGTGACTTTGGGCAGCCTGTATATTGAAGCTGAGGGCTATGTTCCTGGGTTGCTGGAGAATTTGTGTGGTATGTCTTTCTCTGGAACTTGTTGGCCCTTGGGTGGTGCTTGGTTTCAGTGTAGGTATGGAGGCATTTGATGAGCTCCTATTGATTAATATTCCCTGGAGTCAGGAGTTCTCTCACCAGAGGAGTCAGGAGTTCTCTCATCAGTCTTATTCTTACAGTAGCCTCAAGACTTCTCCATCTCCTTTCGAAGACAATAGCCTGCCTTTCTGGGTGCCTGATGTCCTCTGCCAGCATTAAGAAGTTGTTTTGTGAAATTTGCTTAGTGTTCAAATGGTCTTTGGATGAATTTGTAGGGGAGAAGGTGGTCTCCCTCTCCTATTCCTCCGCCATCTTAGGACCGCCCCTGCAAGGAGGATTCTTAACCACTGCACTGCCAGGGAGGTCCAAGTCTTTCTTCTGGGTCTGTGATCTCAGGGCCAGTTGATTTCTCACTGCAGATTTCCTTCTTGAAAGGGTTAGTCACTCTGTCATGTCCAACTTTTTGTGACCCATTGACTGTAGCCAGCAGGCTTCTCTGTCCATGAAATTCTCAAGACAAGAATACTGGAGTGGGTTGCCATTCCCTTCTCCAGGGGATCTTCCTGACGCAGAAGTTGAAACCAGGTCTCCTGTGTTGCAGGCAGATTCTTTACCATCTGAGCCACAGGCAAGCCCTTTCCTTCTTGTTCAGTTCAGTTCAGTTCAGTCGCTCAGTCGTGTCCGACTCTTTGCGACCCCATGAATTGCAGCACGCCAGGCCTCCCTGCCATCACCAACTCCCGGAGTTCACTCAGACCCATGTCCATCGAGTCTGTGATGCCATCCAGCCATCCCATCGTGGGTCGTCCCCTTCTCCTCCTCGCCCAATCCCTTCCAGCATCACAGTCTTTTCCAATGAGTGAACTCTTCACATGAGGTGGCCAAAGTACTGGAGCTTCAGCTTTAGCATCATTCCTTCCAAAGAAATCCCAGGGTTGATCTCCTTCAGAATGGACTGGTTGGATCTCCTTGCAGTCCAAGGGACTCTCAAGAGTCTTCTCAAACACCACAGTTCAAACGCATCAATTCTTCGGTGCTCAGCCTTCTTCACAGTCCAACTCTCACATCCATACATGACCACAGGAAAAACCATAGCCTTGACTAGATGGACCTTATTCGGCAAAGTAATATCTCTGCTTTTGAATATACTATCTAGGTTGGTCATAACTTTTCTTCCAAGGAATAAGCGTCTTTTAATTTCATGGCTGCAGTCACCATCTGCACTGATTTTGGAGCACAAAAAAATAAAGTCTGACACTGTTTCTACTGTTTCCTCATCTATTTCCCATGAAGTGATGGGACCGGATGCCATGATCTTCGTTTTCTGAATGTTGAGCTTTAAGCCAACTTTTTCGCTCTCCTCTTTCACTTTCATCCAGAGGCTTTTTAGCTCCTCTTCACTTTCTGCCATAAGGGTGGTGTCATCTGCATATCTGAGGTTATTGCTATTTCTCCCAGCAATCTTGATTCCAGCTTGTGTTTCTTCCAGCCCAGCGTTTCTCATGATGTACTCTGCACAGAAGTTAAATAAGCAGGGTGACAATATACAGCCTTGACGTACTCCTTTTCCTATTTGGAACCAGTCTGTTGTTCCATGTCCAGTTCTAACTGTTGCTTCCTAACCTGCATACAGATTTCTCAAGAGGCAGGTGAGGTGGTCTGATATTCCCATCTCTTTCAGAATTTTCCAGTTTATTGTGATCCACACAGTCAAAGGCTTTGGCATAGTCAATAAAGCAGAAATAGATGTTTTTCTGGAACTCTCTTGCTTTTTCCACGATCCAGTGGATGTTGGCAATTTGATCTCTGGTTCCTCTGCCTTTTCTAAAACCAGCTTGAACATCAGGGAGTTCACGGTTCACGTATTGCTGAAGTCTGGCTTGGAGAATCTTGAGCATTACTTTACTAGCATGTGAGATGAGTGCAATTGTGCAGTAATTTGAGCATTCTTTTGCATTGCCTTTCTTTGGGATTTGAATGAAAACTGACCTTTTCCAGTCCTGTGGCCACTGCTGAGTTTTCCAAACTTGCTGGCATATTGAGTGCAGCACTTTCACAGCATCATCTTTCAGGATTTGAAACAGCTCAACTGGAATTCCATCTCTGCTCTAGCTTTGTTCGTAGTGATGCTTTCTAAGGCCCACTTGACTTCACTTTCCAAGATGTCTGGCTCTAGATTAGTGATCACATCATCATGATTATCTGGGTCGTGAAGATCTTTTTTGTACAATTCTTCCGTGTATTCTTGCCACCTCTTCTTAATATCTTCTGCTTCTGTTAGGTCCAGACCGTTTCTGTCCTTTATCAAGCCCATCTTTGCATGAAATGTTCCCTTGGTATCTCTAATTTTCTTGACGAGATCTCTAGTCTTACCCATTCTGTTGTTTTCCTCTATTTCTTTGTATTGATCACTGAAGAAGGCTTTCTTATCTCTTCTTGCTATTCTCTGGAATTCTGCATTCAGTTGCTTATATCTTTGCTTTTCTCATTTGCTTTTTGCCTCTCTTGTTTTCACAGCTATTTGTAAGTCCTTCCCAGACAGCCATTTTGCTTTTTTGCATTTCTTTTCCTTGGGGATGGTCTTGATCCCTGTCTCCTGTAGAATGTCACGAACCTCATTCCATAGTTCATCAGGCACTCTATCTATCAGATCTAGACCCTTAAATCTATTTCTCGCTTCCACTGTATAATCGTAATGGATTTGATTTAGGTCATACCTGAATGGTCTAGCGGTTTTCCCTACTTTCTTCAATTTGAGTCTGAATTTGGCAATGAGGAGTTCATGATCTGAGCCACAGTCAGCTCCTGGTCTTGTTTTTGTTGACTGTATAGAGCTTCTCCATCTTTGGCTGCAAAGAATAGAATCAATCTGATTTCGGTGTTGACCGTCTGGTGATGTCCATGCGTCGAGTCTTCTCCTGTGTTGTTGGAAGAGGGTGTTTGCTATGACCAGTGCATTTTCTTGGCAAAACTCTATTAGTCTTCCCTGCTTCATTCCGCATTCCAAGGCCAAATTTGCCTGTTACCCCAGGTGTTTCTTGACCTCCTACTTTTGCATTCCAGTCCCCTATAATGAAAAGGACATCTTTTTTGGGTGTTAGTTCTAAAAGATCTTGTAGGTCTTCATAAAACCGTTCAACTTCAGTTTCTTCAGCGTTACTGGTTGGGACATAGACTTGGATAACTGTGATATTGAAAGGTTTGCCTTGGAGACGAACAGAGATCATTCTGTCGTTTTTGAGATTGCATCTAAGTACTGTATTTCGAACTCTTCCGTTGACCATGATGGCCACTCCATTTCTTCTGAGGGATTCCTGCCCACAGTAGTAGATGTAATGGTCATCTGAGTTAAATTCACCCATTCCAGTCCATTTTAGGTCGCTGATTCCTAGCATGTCGACATTCACCCTTGCCATCTCTTGTTTGACCACTTCCAATTTGCCTTGATTCATGGACCTGACATTCCAGGTTCCTATGCAATATTGCTCTTTACAGCATCGAATCTTGCTTCTATAACCAGTCACATGCACAACTGGGTATTGTTTTTGCTTTGGCTCCATCCGTTCATTCTTTCTGGAGTTATTTCTCCACTGATCTCCAGTAGCATATTGGGCACCTAGTGACCTGGGGAGTTCCTCTTTTGGTATCCTATCATTTTGCCTTTTCATACTGTTCATGGGGTTCTCGAGGCAAGAATATTGGAGTGGCTTGCCATTCCCTTCTCCAGTGGACCATGCTCTGTCAGGCCTCTCCACCATGACCCGCCCGTCTTGGGTTGCCCCATAGGCGTGGCTTGGTTTCATTGAGTTAGACAAGGCTGTGGTCCTAGTGTGATAAGATTGACTAGTTTTCTGTGAATATGGTTTCCTTCTTGAGTGAGCCTCAAATATACTTTATTTCATCTCTGATTTATGCAGAGCAACAAGAGGTTGAGTTTGTGCCAGAGGTTTGAGGCATCTGCCAGGCCCAAAGGAGGAGGATTGAATAAGAAATTAACCGGAAAGTTCTTGAGGCAGTGAAGGAACCACTTCCTGCTCAACTACTGTTGGCTTGAGGGGGAAGGCAAGGCAAGGGTGAGGATGACCTCTTGAATAGAGATTAAACTTTCTAAGCATTCCAAAAGAATGGCCTAAGGTAGCAAACATTGACCCAATTTCCTGGGCTTTCTAGAGTTTTGTTCAAGAATTCCAGACTGTTGTAAAAGTCACCTAGGGACAGAGTTCCTGACAACAGAGATAGGAAAGAAATATGTAAAAAACTATCTGAAAGTGAAGTATATGAATAGACTCTAGATTTACAGTCATTTTTGACTTGCTGTTGTCTGGGTAGCTCTCTTTATCTCCCTTAGCTAGAATTATTTTGTCGAGATCCCCAAGAAGTTCATAATCTTCCCCAAGGCTTCCTATATAACTAACTTCTCAGTTACATGGATTTTTATTTTTCTACATTTTTATGCACTAAAGACCTCTTTCCTCCTCCTCTTAAAAAATGCTATTTTAATCTTTTAGCCTAGGAGCTTACTACTTTTTATTTTCAATGTCGCATAAATCCTCTTTTATTAAAAAAAATCTGCTTCATCAATAGCATATCTTTTGTTCAGGAGTAGTAATGGAGAGAGATTATCTTAGAGGTAAGAGCACAGGATACCACATATCTAGAGGATAATTAAGTATCCATCCATATGTTTTCAAATAGAGACAAATACTGATTGTTCAGATAATTGATTCCCTGCAATGATTTTCCATTCAGTCATGTTTTTAAGGCCAAAACATCTAACAAAGTCAATGCTCTTTTAGAAAAAAGAATAGAGTGTAGATGATTTCTCAGCAATTTTGCAGTAAGTTCTTTGAGTATCATGTAGACTTAGGAGAATGTTGTTTGTAGTAGATAACTGATAATTCCAATTAACCAAAAAGTACAGGTGATGCTACTGGTAAAGAACATACCTGCAATGCAGAAGATGTAAGAGACTTGGGTTCAATCCCTGGGTCAGGAGATTTCCCTGAAGGAGGGCATAGCAACCCACTCCAGTGTTCTTGCCTGGAGAATCCCATGGACAGAGGAGCCTGGCAGGCTGTAGTTCATAAGATAGCAAAGAGTTGAACACAACAGAAGCAGCTTAGCACACATGTATGCACTGATTAAACACCTATTAACTTGAGCCCTAGTGGAGAATGATATAGTATAACATGACTCATATATTTAATAACAGATCATGTTCCTAGAAACCTAATTCATTTACCCATTCAGTAAATATTGAGTGCTTGCTGTATTTTAATAACAGGCATTGTGTTAAATGATGAGGATTTGAATGGAGAGCACAGCAGGTACGGTTTCTGTCTCCAGTTGAGTGGTTTAGGAATGTTAATCAAAAAATTATAGAAATATTCTTTACAAATGTGATCAATACTATGATGGGAGGAGAGAGTACAAAGAAAGATGGGAAACCAAGACTATAAAATAGAGGCACTACATCTAGTTGAAATGGTGATCGGGAAGTCTTCCCTGAAGAAATCTGAAGAGGTGGACAGTGGGGAGAAGAGTGTTCTAGGCCAAGACTCCGAGGTAGGAGGGAGCTTGGAGCTAACTGGGAACTGAACCAAGGCCAGTGTTGCTAGAGAACAGAGGGAGCAAGTTGTGAGGGAAAGCAGAGTGGTGGCAGGGGCAGATCATGAAAGACTTGGTAGAGAATGAATGAATGCATGAATGCATGCACAGACAGATGAACATACCATGGATTAGTCCTGTTGTTTCCTGTCGTTAGAGTGAAAATAAAAAGGAGTTTGCAACTGTATAATGAGTCTGCTATTTGGGAGAAAGTATTCATTGATTTATTCACTCATTTGGCCAGTAAATACAAGACAAAATTCCCTGTTCACGTGTATCTTAAATTCTAGTTGAACAAGCAGACAATATGACAGGAAGCAAATATATAGGTTTTATAGTAATGTTTCATCTATGAATAAATGGTGTAAGTGGTCTTTAGATGGAATTTAAAAAATTATTTCAAATATATATTAAATTGTATCTGTGTATGGTTATTCCCCTGTTTAGTTAAATAAAGTTATGTCCTCTAGCAGAGCTAGGACCACACTCAGCACAGGTGTTCTTCAGAGTACTCAATCCACAGTCAAAGACTTTAGAGAAATTCCAAGAAAATGAAATAAGAGAAGGAGGGCTTCCCTGGTGGCTCAGTAGTAAAGACTCAGTCTGCCAATGTAGGGAACATGAATTCAGTCTCTGGTCTTTAGGAAGATCTCACACACTGTGGAGTAACTAAGTCTGTGCATCACGGCTATTGAGTCTGAGCTCTAGATTCCAGGAGCCACAGCTACTGAAGCTGGAGTACCTAGAGCCTGTGCTCCACAACAAGAGAAACCGCTGCAGTGAGAAGCCCAAGCACTGCAAATAGAGAGCAGCCTGCACAGCAGTGAAGACCCTGCAGAGCCAAAAATAAATAAATGAAATTGAAAGACACCTCTGTCTTAAAAAACTAAGAGAAAGAAGCTGAGAGATTTGTATTTGCTCTTGTTTCTGAGAAGCTAGTGATAGCACTGCCCACCGGCACCTGACTGTCTCTTCTTGGAGTGGTGGGGGCGGAGGAGGGGAGCAATAAAGAGATTTAAATACAAATAGCTGAGTTCTTGAATCTGTTTTGAGTTTATTTTTGTGTATGGTGTTAGGAAGTGTTCTAGTTTCATTCTTTAACAAGTGGTTGACCAGTTTTCCCAGCACCACTTGTTAAAGAGATTGCCTTTTCTCCATTGTATATTCTTGCCTCCTTTGTCAAAGATAAGGTGACCATAGGTGTGTGGATTTATCTCTGGGCTTTCTGTTTTGTTCCATTGATCTATATTTCTGTCTTTGTGCCAGTGCCATACTGTCTTGATGACTGTGGCTTTGTAGTAGAGCCTGAAGTCAGGCAGGTTGATTCCTCCAGTTCCGTTCTTCCTTCTCAAGATTGCTTTGGCTATTCGAGGTTTTTTGTATTTCCATACAAATTGTGAAATTATTTGTTCTAGCTCTGTGAAAAATACCATTGGTAGCTTAATAGGGATTGCACTGAATCTACAGATTGCTTTGGGTAGTATACTCATTTTCACCAAATTGATTCTTCCTATTCATGACCATGGTATATTTCTCCATCTATTAGTGTCCTCTTTGATTTCTTTCACCAGTGTTTTATAGTTTTCTATATATAGGTCTTTAGTTTCTTTAGGTATATATATTCCTAAGTATTTTATTCTTTTCATTGCAATGGTGAATGGAATTGTTTCCTTAATTTCTCTATTTTCTCATTATTAGTGTACAGGAATGCAAGGGATTTCTGTGTGTTGATTTTATATCCTGAAACTTTACTATATTCATTGATTAGTTCTAGCAATTTTCTGGTGAGTCTTTAGGGTTTTCCATGTAGAGGATCATGTCATCTGCAAACAGTGAGAGTTTTACTTCTTTTCCAATTTGGATTCCTTTCATCTCTTTTTCTGCTCTGATTGCTGTGGCCAAAACTTCCAGAACTATGTTGAATAGTAGTGGTGAGAATGGGCACCCTTGTCTTGTTCCTAACTTTAGGGGAAATGCTTTCAATTTTTCACCATTGAGGATAATGTTTGCTGTGGATTTGTCATATATAGCTTTTATTATGTTGAGGTATGTTCCTTCTATTCCTGTTTTCTGGAGAGTTTTTATCATAAATGGATGTAAGGCTCCTAGAGGAGAACATAGGCAAAACATTCTCCAACATAAATCACAGCAGGATGCTCTATGACTCACCTCCAAGAATATTGGAAATAAAAGCAAAAATAAACAAATGGGACCTAATTAAAAATAAAAGCTTCTGAACAACAAAGGTGACTGAACTGAACTGAACAACAAAGGAAACTATAAGCAAGGTGAAAAGACAGCCTTCTGAATGGGAGAAAATAATAACAAATGAAGCAATGACAAACAACTAATCTCAAAAATATACAAGCAACTCCTGCAGCTCAATTCCAGAAAAATAAATGACCTAATCAAAAAATGGGCCAAAGAACTAAATAGACATTTTTCCAAAGAAGACATACAGATGGCTAACAAACACATGAAAAGATGCTCAACATCACTCATTATCAGAGAAATGCAAATCAAAACCACAATGAGATAACATTTCACGCCAGTCAGAATGGCTGCTATCCAAAAGTCTACAAGCAATAAATGCTGGTGAAGGTGTGGAGAAAAGGGAACCCTCTTACACTGTTGGTGGGAATGCAAACTAGTATAGCCACTATGGAGAACAGTGTGGAGATTCGTTAAAAAGCTGGAAATAGAACTGCCTTATGACCCAGCAATCCCACTGCTGGGCATACACACTGAGGAAACCAGAATTGAAAGAGACATGCGTACCCCAATGTCCATCACAGCACTGTTTATAATAGCCAGGACATGGAAACAACCTAGATGTCCATCAGCAGATGAATGGATAAGAAAGCTGTGGTACATATACACAATGGAATATTAGATTAAAAAGAATACATTTGAATCAGTTCTAATGAGGTGGAAGAAACTGGAGCCTATTATACAGAATGAAGTAGGCAGACAGAAAAACACCAATACAGTATACTAACGCATATATATAGAATTTAGAAAGATGGTAAAGATAACCCTGTATGCAAGGCAGCAAAAGAGACACAGATGTATAGAACAATCTGTTCGACTCTGTGGGAGAGGGAGACAGTGGGATTATTTGGGAGAATGGCATTGAAGCATGTGTAATATCATATATGAAACGAATCACCAGTCCAGGTTCAATGCATGATACTGGATGCTTGGGACTGGTGCACTGGGATGACCTAAAGGGATGGTACGGGGAGGGAGGAGGGAGGAGGTTTCAGGATAGGCAACACGTGTACACCCGTGGCAGATTCATGTTGATGTATGGCAAAACCAATACAATATTGTAAAGTAATTAACCTCCAATTAAAATAAATAAATTTATATTTACAAAAAAGAAAAATCAAAGCAAAACCAAAAAAATAAAAATATATAAAAAATATAAATAAATAAAATACAAAAACTGAGAGAATTCAGCACCACCAAACCAGCTCTCCAACAAATTCTAAAGGATATTCTCTAGATAGGAAACACAAAAAGGGTGTATAAACCCAAACCCAAAACAATAAAGTAAATGGTAATGGGATCATACTTATCAATAATTACCTTAAACGTAAACAGGTTCAATGCCCCAACCAAAAGGCAAAGACTGGCCAAATGGATACAAAAACAAGACCCCTCTATATGCTGCTTACAAGAGACCCACCTCAAAATAAGGGACACATACAGACTGAAAGTGAAGGGCTGGAAAAAGATATACCATGCTAATAGAGACCAAAAGAAAGCAGGAGTGGCAATACTCATATCCAATAAAATAGACTTTAAAACAAAGGCTGTGAAAAGAGACAATGAAGGCCACTACATAATGATCAAAGGATCAATCCAAGAAGAAGATACAACAATTATAAATAAATATGCACCCAATATAGGAGCACCGCAATATGTAAGACAAATGCTGACAAGTATGAAAGGGGAAATTAACAATAACACAATAATAGTGGGAGACTTTAATACCCCACTCACACCTATGGACAGATCAACTAAACAGAAAATTAACAAAGAAACGCAAACTTTAAATGATACAATAGACCAGTTAGACCTAATTGATATCTATAGGACATTTCACCCCCAAAACAATGAATTTCACCTTTTTCTCAAGTGCTCATGGAACCTTCTCCAGGATAGATCACATCCTCCTGGGCCATAAATCTAAACTTGATAAATTCAAAAAAATCGAAATCATTCCAAGCATCTTTTCTGACCATAATGCATTAAGATTAGATCTCAATTACAGGAGAAAAACTATTAAAAATTCCAACATATGGATGTTGAACAACACACTTCTGAATAACCAACAAATCACAGAAGAAATCAAAAAAGAAATCAAAATATGCATAGAAACTAATGAAAATGAAAACACAACAACCCAAAACCTGTGGGACACTATAAAAGCAGTGCTAAGAGGAAAGTTCATAGCAATACAGGCATACTTCAAGAAACAAGAAAAAAGTCAAGTAAATAACCTAACTCTACACCTAAAGCAACTAGAAAAGGAAGAATCGGAGAACCCCAGAGTTAGTAGAAGGAAAGAAATCTTAAAAATTAGGGCAGAAATAAATGCAAAAGAAACAAAAGAGACCATAGCAAAAATCAACAAAGCCAAAAACTGGTTCTTTGAAGGGATAAATAAAATTGACAAACCATTAGCCAGACTCATCAAGAAGCAAAGAGAGAAAAATCAAATCAATAAAATTAGAAATGAAAATGGAGAGATCACAACAGACAACACAGAAATACAAAGGATCATAAGAGACTACTATCAGCAATTATATGCCAGTAAAATGGACAATGTGGAAGAAATGGACATTCTTAGAAAAGTACAATATTCCAAAACTGAACCAGGAAGAAATAGAAAATCTTAGCAGACCCATCACAAGCACAGAAATTGAAACTGTAATCAGAAATCTTCCAGCAAACAAAAGCCCAGGTCCAGACGGCTTCACAGCTGAATTCTACCAAAAATTTCGAGAAGAGCTAACACCTATCCTCCTCAAACTCTTCCAGAAAATGCAGAGGAAGGTAAACTTCAAAACCCATTCTATGAGGCCACCATCACCCTAATACCAAAACCTGACAAAGATGCCACAAAAAAAGAAAACTACAGGCCAATATCACTGATGAACATAGATGCAAAAATCCTCAACAAAATTCTAGCAATCAGAATCCAACAACAGATTAAAAAGATCATATATCATGACCAAGTGGGCTTTATCCCAGGGATGCAAGGATTCTTCAATATCTGCAAATCAATCAATGTAATTCACCACATTAACAAATTGAAAAGTAAAAGCCATATGATTATCTCAATAGATGCAGAGAAGGCCTTTGACAAAATTCAACATCCATTTATGATAAAAACCCTCCAGAAAGCAGGAATAGAAGGAACATACCTCAACATAATAAAAGCTATATATGACAAACCCACAGCAAACATTATCCTCAATGGTGAAAAATTTAAAGCATTTCCCCTAAGGTTAGGAACAAGACAAGGGTGCCCACTCTCACCACTACTATTCAACGTAGTTCTGGAAGTTTTGGCCATAGCAATCAGAGCAGAAAAAGAAATAAAAGGAATCCAAATTGGAAAAGAAGAAGTAAAACTCTCACTGTTTGCAGATGACATGATCCTCTACATGGAAAACCCTAAAGACTCCATCAGAAAATTACTAGAGCTCATCCATGAATATAGTAAAGTTTCAGGATATAAAATCAACACACAGAAATCCCTTGCATTCCTATACGCTGATAATGAGAAAGTAGAAAAAGAAATTAAGGAAACAATTCCATTCACCATTGCAACGAAAAGAATAAAATACTTAGGAGCATATCTACCTAAAGAAACTAAAGACCTATATATAGAAAACTATAAAACACTGATGAAAGAAATCAAAGAGGACACTAATAGATGGAGAAATATACCATGTTCATGGATCGGTAGAATCAATATAGTGAAAATGAGTATACTACCCAAAGTAATTTACAAATTCAATGCAATCCCCATCAAGCTACCAGCCATATTTTTCACAGAACTAGAACAAATAATTTCAAGATGTGTATGGAAATACAAAAAACCTCGAATTGCCAAAGCAATCTTGAGAAAGAAGAATGGAACTGGAGGAATCAACTTGCCTGACTTCAGGCTCTACTACAAAGCCACAGTCATAGAGTCAGCATGGTACAGGCACAAAGACAGAAATATAGATCAATGGAACAAAATAAAAAGCCCAGAGATAAATCCACACACATATGGACACCTTATCTTTGACAAAGGAGGCAAGAATATACAATGGAGTAAAGACAATCTCTTTAACAAGTGGTGCTGGGAAAACTGGTCAACCACTTGTAAAAGAATGAAACTAGATCACTTCCTAACACCGCACACAAAAATAAACTCAAAATGGATTAAAGATCTAAATGTAAGACCAGAAACTATAAAACTCCTAGAGGAGAACATAGGCAAAACACTCTCCGACATAAATCACAGCAGGATCCTCTATGATCCACCTCCCAGAATTCTGGAAATAAAAGCAAAAATGAACAAATGGGATCTAATTAAAATTAAAAGCTTCTGCACAACAAAGGAAAATATGAGCAAGGTGAAAAGACAGCCTTCTGAATGGGAGAAAATAATAGCAAATGAAGCAACTGACAAACAACCAATCTCAAAAATATACAAGCAACTTATGCAGCTCAATTCCAGAAAAATAAACGACCCAATCAAAAAGTGGGCCAAAGAACTACATTGACATTCCTCCAAAGAAGACATACAGATGGCTAACAAACACATGAAAAGATGCTCAACATCACTCATTATTAGAGAAATGCAAATCAAAACCACAGTGAGGTACCACTTCACACCAGTCAGAATGTCTGCAATCCAAAAATCTGCAAGCAATAAATGCTGGAGAGGGTGTGGAGAAAAGGGAACCTTTCTACACTGTTGGTGGGAATGCAAACTAGTACAGCCACTATGGAGAACAGTGGAGATTCCTAAAAAAATTGCAAATAGAACTGCCTTATGACCAATCCCACTGCTGGGCATACACACCGAGGAAACCAGAATTGAAAGAGTCGCATGTACCCCAATGTTCATTGCAGCACTGTTTATAATAGCCAGGACATGGAAACAACCTAGATGTCCATCAGCAGATGAATGAATAAGAAAGCTGTGGTACATATACACAATGGAGTATTACTCAGCCGTTAAAAAGAATGCATTTTAATCAGTTCTAATGAGATGGGTGAAACTGGAGCCGATTATACAGAGTGAAGTAAGCCAGAAAGAAAAACACCAATACAGTATACTAACACATATATATGGAATTTAGAAAGATGGCAATGACGACCCTGTATGCAAGACAACAAAGAAGACACAGATGTGTATAATGGACTTTTGGACTCAGAGGGAGAGGGAGAGGGTGGGATCATTTGGGAGAATGGCATTGATACATGTATACTATCATGTGAGAATCGAATCGCCAGTCTATGTCTGACGCAGGATACAGCATGCTTGAGGCTGGTGCACAGTGATGACCCAGAGAGATGTTATGGGGAGGGAGGTGGGAGGGGGGTTCATGTTTGGGAACGCATGTACACCAGTGGTGGATTCAAGTCAATGTATGGCAAAACCAATACAGTATTGTAAAGTAAAATAAAGTAAAATAAATAAATAAATATTTCAAAGTATAAAAAAAATAAATAAAAATTAAAAAAAGAAAAATCAAAGCAAAACCAAAAAAATAAAAATATATAAAAATATAAATGAATTAAATACAAAAACAGAAAGAGAGAGAAAATAACACTGGGCTGGATGAAGCTAAGCTGGAATCAAGATTGCCTGGAGAAATAACCTCAGATATGCAGATGACACCACCTTTATGGCAGAAAATGAAGAAAAACTAAAAAGCTTCTTGATGAAAGTGAGAGAGGAGAGTGAAAAATTTGGCTTAAAGCTCAACATTCAGAAGACTAAGATCATGGCATCCGGTCCCATCACTTCATGGCAAATAGATCGGGAAACAATGGAAACAGTGAGACTTTATTTTTGAGGGCTCCAAAATCACTGCAGATGGTGACTGCAGCCAAGAAATGAAAAGACACTTGCTCCTTGGAAGAAAAGTTATGACC
Source organism: Capricornis sumatraensis (assembly GCF_032405125.1). Classification (NCBI taxonomy): domain Eukaryota; kingdom Metazoa; phylum Chordata; class Mammalia; order Artiodactyla; family Bovidae; genus Capricornis; species Capricornis sumatraensis. Next base: position 81,424,901 of record NC_091079.1, read on the forward strand.
AACCTAGATAGCATATTAAATAGTAGAGACATTACTTTGCTAACAAAGGTCTGTCTAGTCGAGGCTATAGTTTTTCCAGTGGTAATGTATGTATGTGAGAGTTGGACTACAAAGAAAGCTGAGTGCCAACGAGTTGATGCTTTTGAACTATGGTGTTGGAGAAGACTCTTGAGAGTCCCTTGGACTGCAAGGAGATCCAACCAGTCCATCCTAAAGGAAATCAGTCCTGAATATTCATTGGAAGGACTGATGCTAAAGCTGAAACTCCAGTACTTTGGCCACCTAATGCAAAGAGCTGTCTCATTGGAAAAGACCGTGATGCTGAGAAAGATTGAAGGCAGAGGAGAAGGGGACGACAGAGGATGAGATGGTTGGATGACATCACCGACTCAATGGACATGAGTTTGAGTAAACTCCACGAGTTGGTGATGGACAGGGAGGCCTGGCATGCTGCAGTCCATGGGGTCGCAAAGAGTCAGACATGACTGAGCGACTGAACTGAACTGAACTGGTGATACATAGAAACTTACATGAGGCACACTCAACAAGTTTTTCTGGTTTTATGGGAAGTTGAAAACAGCAGAGAGAAAAAAGTGCCACCCTTGTATCCTCTGGTGATGGTTCTTGACATTTTAGTGTAAGTTATTACAATAGCATATTGGTTTAATGTTCCCTTAACATCTGTGGTTTATTCAGAGTTTCTGAAAATGGGAAAAATGTGTGTTCTGTCATTGTTCAGCTAAGAAATGGCATTTCCAGATCACTTTAATCATATATGATTGAATCTTCGAAAGTGGATTTTACTATGCTGTGGTGCCTGGGGAGACACAGATTGCATAAATTCACTTAGACTCATGACTAATATATGACACCATTAAGAGAATTTTATTTTGAATTCCTTTTTACTGTTATTATTTACTTTGCTTAAAGGCCTCTTGACTCAAAGTGTTTCACAGAGCTCAAATGAGACCCATGTTATTTTGTTAAATAGAACTTTCTTTCATGTTGCTATTATGTTCAGGAAAATGTAACAGCTTCCAACTGTCAAAAATAAACTTCTAACTCTTTTCCATGGCACTTAAAGTCTTTCCTAACTGGGCAACAATCCATCTTTTCTGATTTGTCTCCTTTACCTCCATTTGCTCGTCTCCATTTCACACTTCAGCGGCAATGAACTCAGTTGCCCAGGACATCCTTGCATTTTTCTACCTTTATAGCTTTTCTCATGTTATGATCTCTATTCCACAGATTCCAATCCGTGTTTCAGAATTTTTTCCATGAAATTTTCCCAAATTTTCTCAGTTGGAATTAATCTCTCTGTGTGTCCTATAATATTTGGAAAGCACTGCTGCTGCTGCTGCTGCTGCTACGTTGCTTCAGTCATGTCTGACTCTGTGCGACCCCATAGACAGCAGCCCACCAGGCTCTGCCATCCCTGGGATTCTCCAGGCAAGAACACTGGAGTGGGTTGCCATTCCTTCTCCAATGCATGAAAGTGAAAAGTGAAAATGAATTCACTCAGTTGTGTCTGACCCTTTCTGACCCCATGGACTGCAGTCTACCAGGCTCCTCCACCCATGGGATTTTCCTGGCAAGAGTACTGGAGTGGGTTGCCACTGCCTTCTCCATTGGAAAGCACTACACTAGTGCTTTTCAAATTTTCTATGGGAAAAAATTTGAATTCAAATTCCTATGGGAATTTTCTATAGGTTTTTTCAAAATTTCTTATTTGTTACAGGCCAATATGTATTCTCCTGTCTATGACCAGTACTGAGATAGCGCCATGTAAAATTCACATATCTGAACTGTCTAGACACCATTCAAAGAGCCAAGTCCACTTGATCACACATTTAATGGTGCAGCTATGTCCAATGCTGTAAATGTGTCTAAACAATTACTCACAATCTCTGTACTGGTTCTGCTGCTGTCTGATGAGAAATAGTTCATGAGGTGGTGCTGGTTCAGAGACTACACTTTAAATAGCTCTGCCCTAGATGATAAGCTCTCAAGACAGGGCGCATGTCTGCTTTTTTCATCATTATTACCCTAGCATCTGGCATCACCATCACATGGTAAGCACACTTATTCCACATAGAAGTGTCATATTACAGATAAAAGTACCAAAGTAGCTTGGATCTTGATCACTTTTTAGCATTTACAGGATGATTATGTCTAACCTGTATTAATAGGAAATATCAGACTGAAAATAGAAATGAATGAGTATATCAGACTCTTCTCTTTTAAACATACATTCTCTTTAGTATAAAATCTGTTAAAATGGAACATCCAACCTGCTAGTGCTGGTATAGCATTTAGGAACGAAGCTCACTTAATGATTTCATTTTCTTTCCCTAAATAGTTGTAAAAACTCACTGTATTCAACTTAATTTAAGTGAAATAAATGCAGATAAAAAGAAATCTAAAACACTTCACCTGTTAAATAACAGTGTTGAAAAACTAAGAGAAATGTATTTCTTGTAGGAAAAAAAACCTATGAAAAGAAAACTATATTTGAAATCAAAATGGCACCTCAAGGTGATATTAAATAGTCCAAAATTTTAGTTTTGAAAATGAGAATCACATGGAGTTAGTTTAACATCTACCACTGTAATTTTCTACTGGGGAAAACACCTGGCATATGAGTCATATTTTCAAATTTTAAAATTTAAGAGATATAGAATACTTGACAATGCTGTTTTTGAACATAGATTTCTAACTTTTAGTAGTTCAAGAGTGTCTTTCTGAAGTGGTAAGTAGTTGTAATTGAATGTTCATATTTTTCATTGACTATTTCATTGTATTAATAATGACAGTCAAGAAAAACATGAACACTTACTATATGTTTTCCCCACCCTTATTAGCCACCAAGTTTTCCATGGAATGTTTGTTATTTCTGGGAAACATGTGGCATATGACCAGAACCATAATTAGTAACAATTTGATGTTATAGGAAATCAGATTTTGGCAATTTCTACCTTTTTCGTTTGAAATGCAAAAGCAGTGAATACAGATCCTAAGGGTGAATTCTGGAGTCAGCTTTTCCCTCCTTTACAAACTGTGATATTGTTTTAAAGACTCACAAACACATTTATAGCTCTGCCCTAGACCCAGAAGGTGCCAGAAGGAGGTGCTGTTCTAAGCACTTTACACACATCAACTTATCTAATCATCGCAGTAACAGGGGAGAAAACAACAGCATGAAGACATTAATTTGCCAAAATCACTTCCATGAGAAATTGTGTAGCTGAGATTCCCCTCAGGGAGTCTGGCTCCAGATTCTGTGCTCTTTTGTAGAGTAGTGTCTTGTGCTGCATTGCTCCTGTAAGCAGAGATTGCATTGGTAGAATCCTGCTGAAGAGTTTATTTTCTTGCTGACTCTCTCTGGGAAATGCTAGATGACTATGAATGATGGGTAACTTGGAATTCTGGGTAACCAAGGAATCCTGGGTGACCAGGGAATGCTGGGTAACTGGGGGAAAGGGGTACAAAGCCCTTAGTTATCTGCTTACTCTGAGCAACTTTCTAGCATTTGAAAACCAAAGAATTGTCATCAATACAAGGTTGGGGACTGCCCTACAGAGTCTGTCACTCTTACATAGGATTCCCCAAAACAGTGTTATCTTTGAATCAGAAGGATGAATATTTGTAGTAATCACTTTTGCTTTGTGTTGGAAGCCATGGCTGCTGGGGCTAATTATTCACAGAAGTAAGACATCCCGTGTTACTAATGGAGTAACTGAGGACTGAAACTGAGACATTGCCTAGCAACAGGCATCATAGTATTTCCTCTTTTGAGCAGGAGCAGCAAAAGGAACTGGTATGTCTTATCGATGTCCTGGCAGGCATTCTTATTTTCCTTTCCAACTAACACTGCTTGTATCCACTGTCCTGGTATTAGCAAAGTGCTTAGTCTGCAGCTTGGTGGGGCTTGATTTCAGTAAATTCACTTAAGTACGGAGATCATCCCTGAAAGCTGGCTTTAAACCAATAGAACCAAAAAGAAATTAGGCTGCAGGTAAGAAAAAGGAGCAAAAGATTCCTACAGCTCTGATGTTCTGAGTGCTCAGTCTCTCAGTTGTGCCCAACTCTTTTGTGACCCTGTGGATTCCAGGCTCCTCTATTCATGGGATTTTCCAGACAGAAATACTAGAGTGAATTGCCATTTCCTACTCCAGGTTAATGTTCTATATAATTGAAAGTGAAAGTGAAGTCGCTCAGTCATGTCCAATTTTTCGGGACCCTATGGACTATATATCCTACCAGGCTCCTCTGTCCATGGAATTTTCCAGGCAAGAGTATTGGAGTGGGTTGCCATTTCCTTCTCCAGGAGATCTTCCCGATGCAGGGATTGAACCCAGGTCTCCCGCACTGCAGGCAGATGCTTTACCCTCTGAGCCACCAAGGCTCCTAATTTTTACTCCTGGCAAGTATGTGATGGTAAGTGATATCACTCCCATAAGATGCGGGAACTTGCTGAAATACTCTTCTGACTTATTGTTTTGTTGGCCTTGATCTTCCAGGCACTGACAGAATCCATAACTAAAAGCAAACATAATCCATGTTTCCTCCTAATAAAAATGTAATGCTTTCACTAATAACAGTGCTAGCATTCCCCTGTCATTTACCCAAGCCCTCCTTTCATCTTCAAATTAAGCGTAGCTGTACATCTGAGAATCCTGGCATTCTTCTACTATCTTTTCTTTCTCTGCCCCCAAAGTCATCCTAGCTTGGTATCTTAAATTACAGTGTTCTAACTTGACTTCTGCTCTAATCATGAGCAAGAAATTCCAAGGATTGAGGCCATCTTAAAGGAAAGAGTCTCTAAAGTGGCTTGAACAGTTGTGGGAGGAAAGAGGAGCTAATGTTCCTACATGAAGACAGTGGGGAAAGAATCAGTTCACCCCTGGAACAGAGGCAGCTGTTCATCCTGGAGCGGGGAGAGGTTCCACTTGGATTGTCATCCATTGATTAATGACTGTTTGGTCCCAAGATAGATGGAGAAGTTTGGAATTCAAGCGAGCATATTGTTCAGTTCTTTGTCCCTCTTGGGAAAGGGTCCTGCAATGTGTAATTTTCCTTCTTGTTTCAGTTTGCAGGGCTTTCCACAGGCTTGGTTTGGCTTTTGTTATATTGTGTCCTAGAATCACTAATTAATTACGGACCCAGTTCCTTCTGTGCACTTTGCTAATTGGATGTCTTGAAAATTGCTCCGCGCTGGCTTAAATAATGAAGAGAGAATTAAAAGGCTGAGAGGTACTGGGAAAGATAGAGAGACCGTGACCATTGGAAATTCAGCAAGTATCACAGCTGGTATCTGTAACCCCAGTAAACAGGTGAGACAGAGCCCTGGGACCGCAGGGCCATATAAAGTACACACAATGAAGCGATGAAAGGGGACACGGTCAGCAAGAGCATCCATTCTTGAGGAAAACACTTTTGCGGATGGAAATCCTGTCTGAAGATTGTACGGTCTGGGCAGCTCCAGTCAGTTAATGCCTCCTATTGGGCAAGTAGAAGGGAGAGTGTTCCTGAGAACAGGGAAAGAGCCAGGACTTCGGAGTCCAGCATCCTGACATCTGTGTCTGGACTCTGCCATTTGCTAGCTGTGGAATTTGGAGCAGATGACTTTACCTCTCTAAGCATCCAGCTCTTCATCTGTGAAGTGAGAAAGAATGGTACTTGTCTCAGAATTGTGGTGAGGAGTAAGTGGGAGCAAATTGGTTAGTGTCTAGACCACTTCCTGGCACAGAGCAAACTCTCAGTAGAGGCTCGCCATTACTGTTATGCAGTTATGTTCTCAACATAATGATTTAATAACAGTAAAAATATTAATGACAGGTAAGGTGCTTAGCCTGGCACAGCTCAGGAAGGGTTGGCTTTATAATGCATGATAGGAGGAGCATTATTCCCATTCTGTCTTCTCCACTGTCCTCCTGGCCAGTTTGGTTTTCCCTCTTACCCCCTATTTCCCACCTCACCCCCATCTCATTCTTCCTCTTAGGGAAGAAGAGGAGTTTTAAAAACTGGATGAGAAAAGTGCAGCTGTTCAGCTGTGGCCTTTGGTTATTGGAAAGGAGGCCCCCAGACCACAGCTGGCCAAATAACCCCTGGAAACCATTCCCAAAGTGCCTTCTATTAGCCTCTGCTGCTATTTATGTCATTTAGACACAGGTGATATGCAATTTCAGATTCCAAACTTTTCTTCCCCATTAGAATGAAAGTCTTCAAGATAGCAAGGATTTTTGTCTCTTTTGTTCACTGCTATTCCTCTAGTGTTTTGTTTGGTGTTATTTTTCTAGTGTTTAGAACTATGCCACGCACATGTATGTGTCCAGTGAGTGTTTGTTGGAGGGAAGAGGGAAGGAAGGAAGGAAAGAAGGAAGGACAGATGAATTTCACCCAGCAGAGCTTGAAGCCAAAAACAAAATGTCTCAGAAAGGAGGTCTCCTGGCTAATGGATTCTAATGGACTGACAGAGAAGGCCTGTGGATGTTCAAGTCAACAAGCATTTAGTGAGCACCCACACTGCCCCTGGCGCTGCACGGGGTGGTAGGGATACAACAAAGAAGATGCTGTCTTTGCCACCAGCGACAGAGGTCTAGGAGGGATCCAGGCAGTCTTAAATGTGAGATAAACCAAGGAACGTTTTGGAGGAAAATGGATAATTTGTGTATTACCAGTATATACAGGGTAAAAACAGTACAACTTGATCGGTGCTGTATTGGTGATGGACAGGGAGGCCTGGCGTGCTGCAGTTCATGAGGTTGCAAAGAGTCAGCCATGACTGAGTGACTGAACTGCAGAGCTGCCATAACAAAGTATCATAAACTGGCAGCTTAAAACAACAGAGAATTATTCCCTCACAGTTCTGGAGGCTAGACGTTTGCAATCAAGGTGTTGTCGGGGCCATATTCCCCCCAGAGGATCTAGAGAAGAAGCCTGCCTTGTTTCTTCCAACTTCTCATAGCCCAGGTACCAGGGGCTGGTTTGTGGCAGCATAACTCGAGTCTGTAGCTCTGTCTTCACGTGGCAGTCTCCCTTGTGTGTCTCTGTCTTCTCTTTGAGGGACTCCCATCATGTTGGATTAAGACTCCATCCTGCTCCAGTCTGACTTCATCTTAACTAATGAAATCTGCAACTACCCTATTTTCAAATCAGGTCACTCTGAGATACTGAGGATTAAGATTTCAACATATCTTTTTGAGGAGACACAATGCTGACTAGGATTTTATTTATTCTCACTAGGATTTTAGACGCAACGTAGAGGCTTTAAGGTGACCCTGGGTGTCAACATTAGGTGAGTTGTTTCAAAGTCACAGAGTCATATCTGAGGATATCAGTAAATCTTGTATTTATACTGATATATAGATTAATAGGTAGACATAATATGTATGTATATATACACAACTATGTTCTTATATGTAGATGTGTGTATGTATGTCACACACATATACATATACTCATACATATTTATATACACATGCAGATAAATAGATACAGAAATTAATATTGATATGTATGTATTGATGGGTTCATGTACATACATGTATTTTCTAGCTCTACTGAACGAATCTAGAAGCAGTGATGCCCAGTAACAAGGAACACACCCAGCTCCCACATCTTGGTTTCTAAATACCATTGTCCAAATGGCGGAATGGCTGATTTTAGAGCTGAGGCAGGGAAAAATACAAGATGAATTTGGGGTACCCTGTAGTGCTAGAATGTTTAAAAGTGATTATTTTTTAAAGGATAGAGCATGTCAAAAGATACAGGAGTCAACTTGAAAGCTCCCTGTAGCTAAAGCTGGATTAATTTAAGAAAAAGAAGAAAAATAGAAATTCCCTGATGGTCCAGTGGTTAGGATTCTGAGGTCCCACTGCAGGGACACAATTCAGTCCCTGGTTAGGGAGCCAAGATCCTGCAAGCTGCATGGCGTGGATGAAAAAAGGAAAGAAAGAAAGATAATGATAGTATTAGTATAGGTTATAGACAAAAGAATGAAATACACCCATGTGTCCATACTGGTATAAACAAATGATAGAATGAATAAATAAATAGAAGCAAATCTTTCTTACAGAAGAATTCAAACTACAAATGTGGAAGATATGAGGGCAAAAAAAAAAAAAACCCCTCATCCTTAGAACACTTAAGCAGACAAGTTGCTGCTGACAAGATCTGCTGATGAATCCTAAGATTAATGGGCAAATCTTTAGGAGAAAAAGGATGCTTGCATAGTCTGAGAGTCTCTCTCCCAAAGATTTATTGATTACTGTGGTAGTTTTCATTTAATGCACAGATTGTTTGATAGTTCTCCAGTCAGGAGGTGGAGCTTAATTTTCTTTGGGTTTACACTGGACTTAGTGACATATTTCTAAGATGTAGAGTATGAAAGGAGAACTTTCCAGTGGTAAACTTCACAGATATTACTTAAGCAAGGAATCCAGATGAATGTCACTGTTGATAAGCAATAGCATCTAATCCTTGAAATAAAGGGCACTTCACCTTGGTGATATCCTTCCTCCAATTCCCTAAACCTAATCATGAGAAAATACCAGACAAACTCAAACTGACAGAAAGTACATAACACATGACCTCTTCTAAAGTGTTAAAGTCATGAAAACAAGGAAAAGTCCAGAAACTGTCACAGATTGGAGGAGACTAAGGCGACACGGAGACAGATGCACTGTGGTATCCTCGGTTACATCCTGGAACAACAACAACAAAATAATGGGAAAACTGGGGAAATCCAAATAAAGCCTGTAATGTACTTAATAGTATTGTACCAATGTTAATTTCTTAGTTTTGATAAATATGCCATGGCAATTAAAGGTGTTAGAAATAGGAGAAGCTGGGAAATTCTCTGTACCACCTTTGCAGCTTTTTTGTATGTCTAAAACTATTCCCCCCAAAAAAAGTTAAAAAAAGAAGGCTCTAAGAGGAGAATCCCATAGCAATAATATCAGATTGTTCCAGAGACCGTTCTGAGTGCTTACATCACTTACTCTGGCTGTGTAGCCTAGATAAGATGCAGGTGTCAGCTCCCTCTTTGGGCTGGACCCCACAAAGTCCTCACACTGCCCTGAAATCCTGACAGTGTCTCCCTCCCAATATCCATGTTATCCCTCGGATTTTATCTGCTACCACTCTCTTAAATATTGTTGTTGTGTTAGTCATTAAGTCGTGTCCGACTCTTTGAGACACTGTGGACTGTAGCCTGCCAGGCTCCTCTGTCCATGGGACTTCCCAGGCAAGAATACTGGAGTGGGTTTCCCTTTCCTTCTCCAGGAGATCTTCCCAACCCAGGGATCGAATCTGTGTCTTCTGCATTGAAGACAGATTCTTTACCACTGAGCCACCAGGGAAGCCTTCTGTTAAATATAGCTAGATATAATTAGGAATAGATAAGACTTTCGGGGCATTGGAGAGACTGACCTAGCAGAAGTAATGTAGTAGACAGATTTAGAATGAGTGAACTTTGGGGTTTGAGTTCCAATTCTACTGCTCTTCACTGGGGAGATACGGGCCAAGTCGTGATTTTTCTGGCTTTTTAGCCTCTAAACGGAAAGAGTTGAGCCAGAATGCTTCTAATTGTAAATTCAATGGCAATGTTATCCTTGGTTACAGAAGGATACGAATTTGATTTATCCATTCAGAAAAAATTCTGCATCGTTTGGTCCCTAGTGTGAAATTGTGAATCCTCGCCTGGGTAACAGCTGTGTTCCCACTCTCTGCCCCAAGCTCAGGGCTTTGCAAGGAAGAAGGAAGCATATCCAGAAGCTGACCTCATGCCCCATTTTCTCTGGTTACAAGTCATTTTCATCAAATGGTGCTTCTCCTGCTTTAATCATTCATGTTCTATCTTCATGATTTTTTATTATATCCATATACACTACTATTTTTTACTTAATATCTTTTTAAACCACTTTATATTTTAACTTACAATTGCTTACATTTTAACTTGCATTCACGGTAATAGCTGTGAAATTGCAGACTCTATATTTTTTCTAATGTACATTTCATAATTATACAATACAAATCCACCATAACTAGGCACTACCCCAAATGCTCTCTACACTTTGGGAAACCCCTCCATGAAGTGAAGGGAAGAGCCCTAGAGGTCTTAAGGCCACCTGTGACTTTCTTCCCAAGATCTTAGAACTTGGGATGATTTAAAAAGCTTTTCCGATCAGCGAGAATATTGGGGATCCCATTCTAGGACAGTGGGGACTCCTCATTTTATTTTGGTTTGGAATGAGATATAGGAGTGACTAAGCCTTCCCTTTGAGGGAAAAGCCCAAAAGGAGCTGGAAGGAGGGAAAAACAGGTTGTTTCTTTGTTTTTTGGTTTAAAAAATAGAAGTCAGTGGCAAAAGAAAGGGTTGGAGAGAAAGAGCAATTAACTGGAGTAAGACGAAGTATCAGGAAAACAATAGGGTGATGAGGAAAAACTCCGGAGGGAAAAGCGGCTGTTCAAAGAGTTGTTGCACAGTTGCTAAGTCATGTCCAGCTCTTTGCAACCCCATGGACTGCAACATGCCAGGCTTCCCTGTCCTTCACTATCTCCTGGAGTTTGCTCAGATTCATGTTCATTGAGTTGGTGACACCATCCAACCGTCTCATTCTCTGTCTCCCTCTTCTCCTTTGCCTTCAGTTTTTCCTAGCATCAGCATCTTTTTCAATGGGTCAACTTTTCACATCAGGTGGCCAAAGTACTGGAGCTTCAGATTCAATACTTCAAAGAGGCAGAGTGTAAAATGAAAGCTGAGAGACTTTGTAGAGGTCCTGACATTTTTCATCCTTTTTAACTTTTAGACTCTCACTCGTGGTGTGGGAACCGATTAGATACACCAGAGGGCCAGCTTGAAGGGCCAAAGGGATCATAGTGTCCAAGAAACTTCCTGATAATGGAATCAGGCTCTGTACAGTTTCGTTTCTCCTTGACATGCGACCTTGGCATAAGAGATAGACTTAATACTGTCAGATAGACGGGGTTAGCAAAGAGTCTAGATTTTCCCTGGCATCCTTTCATACTTCAGAAAGAAAGGAGAGGACCTTAGCCTGTATCACAATACAGATCTGCTAGATTCAAACCCACACATCTGGAAGGGTCAGTTAGATTTAAATTTTTTTTTTTCCAAAATCTAAATTCCAGAGGATTAAAATATTTCTGTCTGGGAACATCTTCCCTGGCACACAGCTGAAGTAAGTGTCTGCAGATGGTCACAGCCCTGATGGGTGAGGTATAGTACTGGGCTACAGCAGGCGTATGACTGGACTCCGGTAGAAGCTGATGATCCTTGTACCACAGAATCTTAATTGAGGATGGGGCTGGGGGTCAGGGGTATGTTAGGAGCCAAGTCAGCTGCCCAAGGGCCAATTAGGAAAAATCTCCATGTTATTTTGTGTCTTTCCAGATTTTTCTGTTTTAGAATTGTGCTATCTGAGAGGGAGTGCTGATACGGTTTCCATCCTTTCCAAAAGAGGACAGGAACTGAGAGGCTCTGAGAAGACTGGGTATGGTCTATAGATCCAAAAGAACAGATACGGTTAAAAGACAAGACAGTCTTTGTCAAAGAATGCTATTGATTACCTCTTCCATAGATGAATTTAGGAAAAGCCCTCAAATGAAACTGCACTCAAAACACATGACATGCAGTCTTATATACTGCCCTTCTAAAACATCAAGTGGGATATTTATAATAAAGTTTCAGTTTCTTTCCAGACTTAGGAGAACATTCATCCAAAATCACATTTTCAGGTCAACTTCTGCCAGATGTATTAATACTTTAGATAATGTATGACAACTTATTTCCCTTCAGTTTTCTTCTCCTCTCCTTCTTCTTTTCTTTCTTTCTTTCTTTTCTTTTTTTTTTTTTTGTTCAGAATATTGTCCCTTGAAGGTCCTCTTATCTCTTTCCCTGCTTATTTTCTCTTCTCTGTTTTACAGTGGGTTCTCTTTAGAGGTAGACCCACGGATATCATCTTCTCCAGTTCTTTCACCTCCAAAAAAAGAGAAAAAGAGAGGCCATTTTTGTATATACCTTGTCATTTCAGAATTTTCAAGAATATGTCAATGTTTGGACCAAGTCAAACCTTCCTCATGGGCTTCCCTGATAGCTCAGTTGGTAAAGAATCCACCTGCAATGTGGGAGACCTGGATTTGATCCCTGGGTTAGAAAGATCCCCTTGAGAAGGGAAAGGCTACCCACTCCAGTATTCTGGCCTGGAGAATTCCATGGACTGTATAGTCCATGGGGTTACAAAGAGTTGGACATGACTGAGCGACTTTCACTTCACAAACCTTCCTCAGCAACAGCCATGGTAAGCTGGCTTCTTCCAGAACATTTAGCCTGTGGTGTGGGCCTCTGAGTTCCTGTGCATCTGACAGCTTAGCTCACTGCCCTTGGCTGGCTCTTGGAATGATTCAAGCAAAGTAACAGCTTAGATTATTGGACCAGAAAACTAAAAGCAGATTCTTTCATATGATTTTGTTTCTTGTCTGTTTTGTATGAACTTTATGTGAACAAAGTAACTTGTGGTGATTATATATACAATCAAGTCAAAACTTAAAGAGAATCCCCTAAGATAAAATAGAAACTGTGGGAAAGTGTTTATTTTATTAGGTATTTGTTTTGCCCATCCTCCAAACACTCATTTCTAGCACTTCTTTCTGGTTGGGAAAAGAGTTTTGTTCTGTAGATCTAAAGCACTGTAGCAATCACAGTTTTGATAGGGAATTTTTTTTTAAGTGTATGAATTGAGAGGAGTTGGAAAACAGTTATTGTTCTGTAGATCTAAACCACTATAGCAATCACATTTTTGATAGGAAAAAATTTTTTAAGTGTATGAATTGAGGAGAGTTGTAGGAGTCTAAATTGAACAGATCAGGACATTAATTTAGTCCTCCCTGCTTTTCATGGATTAGCATCATGCCCATGCCAATGGCCTGTTGTATTTTCTGTTTTTAATTTCCTCAGTTTTTCAACTGTAGAATAATGTATCAAAGTGTCTTGTTTCCTGGTAACAGAAAACACAAGTAAATATTTGAGAAATTTGATACAGGGAAATTTGGTTTGAAGCTTGTCAAAAAGATGCATGAAATCAGGCCCCAATAAAATACCATTCTTGCTTGCATCTGGTTTATTATGATTTGATGAAATTCTTCTTTGTAGCCCACTCCTAAATAATTTTATGACTAATACGTAAGTGGATGGATTACTTAAACACTGTTGTGCTAACAATACCTGGCATTTAGGCTACTACTGCACAGATGAGACACATAAAACTTAGATTGCATTTATAGACTTTTATCTATAGGTTTAAGTCTTTTAAAGGTTTAAGTCTTTTATCAAAACAATATCTTTTGATTCTATATTATTATAAATTAATATTTGAGGCTGCCTGAGACAAGAGTACAGCCCTTCATCTTCCAGCCTCTCAGGAGAGGCCTTCCATGCAAGCAAACTATAAGCAGGTCAGTTTACTTTCTTGCTTTTCTGAAAGTCAGAAGTCTGAAGTCAAGGTCTCAGCAGGGAAGCATTTCTTTTGGAGACCTTGAGGGACTAATCCATTCCCTTACTTTTTTTAGTTTTCAGAAGCCGCCTACATTCCTTGGCCCATGGCCCCTTTCTCTCAATCATTCCAACCTCTTGCTTTTGTCATTATTTTCTACTACTCTTATCTACCTACCCCCATCTTATAAGAGCTCTTATGATTACAGTGGGCCCACCCAGCCAATCCAGCATAATCTTTGCAGCCTAAGTCCTTACCTTCATATGTCTGTCAAGTCCTTTAATCACGCAAGGCAGCATGTTTACAGAGTCTGGGGACCGGGAGGTAAAGCCCTTTGGGAGGGCCACCATGCATATGATCTCTCTAGTCCTGTGTTTTCAAACCCTGTCCTCTAACCGCCTCTTCCACACACATATACAAGGGATGTTCTGTCTGCCTTTGGGAAGGTCAGCCTGGACAAAGGTTCACAGAGGTCCTACAGGAGGCTTGAACGAGCTGGATAGGATAGTCTGGGATCTTGGGCAGTGGGAATGTGGTCTTGGTTAGGAGAAGGTCAGTACAAGCTCAATGTAGGCATATGCTCTTGACTGTCAGATTCCTTGATCCATAAGGAGGAGTGTGGTCCAGAGAAGGCCAGAGTAGGGTTCTCTAGGGCTAGAGGCTCAGAACAGGGCCCGTTGTTCAGATCCCTAAGCAGCATTGCCTCCAGCAGCCAGACAGGTGACAGAATAGGGTGGCTGGAGCGGGACTGTGGGAAAAGGGAGACTGTCCACCCTGCTAAACGGGGCAGCACATACACTGTCCCAGAGGAAGGTGGCCCAGTGCTGGTACCTCTTCTGAGCATTTTGAACAAAACTAGAAATCTGTTTCTGTTTTATTTTAAACATGACATGAGACAAAAAAATGTGCACCAGGGCCACTCAACTCTCCACTTTATGACTGACCTCTGGTTTAATGGAAAAAGCACAGAATCCCTAGGAATAGACAACACTATGTTGAATGAATGAACAGTAAATGTCAGTGCAAAGTTCAGAGATGATGCTTTAATTAAATTACTCAAAGCTGAAAAATTCATCCCTCATCATGCCACATTGCCCAATAGGCTCATCAGAAATGTGGCAGGGACTTTAAATGACATTATTAAGATAGATATTAATGAAGTGCCAACAGTAAGGTAATGACTTTTATTTGGTATAATCTTTTTTTTTTTGAATTATGAATTTCATAGAAAAAAAGTAAAGTCTATAAATTAAAATGCCAAAATAAAGCCCCAAGGAATTAAGATCCAAAATCCAAATCTTTTACTCTTCTGAGTTAAAACCTCAAAGGAATCAAAGCCCTAACTATTAAGGCAATGTTTAAAATCACTTCAGAAATTTCTAAGAAATTACTTCACAGTCATTTAGTCAATCAACAAATAATAATTGAGCTTCTACTATGTGTCAGGCCCTGTATGAGATACTCAGGATAGAACAGTGAACAGAACATAAGAACATGTTGCTCTTATGGAGTTTATATTTAAGGTAACACAAATAATAAAATTTATAACATTTCAGTGATGGTTGCTAAGGAGAAAACAAATTAGGGAAACTGGGAGTAAGAGCAGTTGAGGATTTTAGAGAAAGGCCAATGATGGTCTCATGGAGAAGGTGACTTTTAAGTAAAACTTGAAGGCTATGAGGGAGGTAGCCTGGCAGAAGTTTGGAGGAAGGTCGTGCTGGGTACAAGGAGTACAGAGACCGAGGCTCTGCAGCAGGTGTGGGCCTGGAGCGTTTGAGGAGCAGCGGACGTCCAGAGTGGCCAGAGCAGAGAGCAGAGGGCAAGGCAGGAGGTGGTGATCAGAGAGGAAACGGGGGCCAGGTCATACAGGGCCCCGCAGAGCACCTGGGCACTTCCTCCCAGTGCGATGAGTGCGCCGGAAAGTTTTGAGGGGAGAAGTGATATCATCTGACTTCAAGTGCAAGTCAGCCCCCTCTGGCCACTGTGTTATGAAGAGGCTAAAGGAGATTAAAGGCAGAAGCAGTGACGCCAGTGAAGAGGCCGTTGTGATACTCCTGCCAGTGATTTGCAGTTTAAACTCAGTGGTGAAAGGGAGGTTTAGATTCTGGGTGTATTTTGATGATCTAGATACCAGAATTTTCTAATTTGTCTGGAGTGTGAAATAAAGAGATGAGGATGACACCATGGCTTTTGGTTTGAACAACTAGAGTGGAGCTGCCATTAACAGACTGGGAAAGAATGGGAGGGAGGGAGGTTTCGAAGCAAAGATCAAGGGGCCAGTTTTGTATATACTGAGTTTTGTATATATGAGGTGCCTATTGAACATGCACAAGTAGATAGGCTGGCATTTGAACATAGACGTCTGGAGTTCAAGGGAGAAGGGCCAAGTTGGAGATAGAAATGTGGTGATTATCACTATATAGATTTTACTTAAAGCCATGAGGCTGCATGAGGTCGCCTGGAAGGTACATGTGGACAGAAAGAAGAATTTTAGGACCTAAGCCTTGGGGGGACTCCAATACAGGGATCAGGAAGATGGCAGGGATGGGGAAACAGCAAAGGAAAATGGGGCCAAGCACCTGGGAAGGTATAAAGGAAACCTACCAAGTAAGAATTTATTTCAAGTAGAAAGGCCTAAGCAACTGTGTCCAATGCTG
This sequence comes from Capricornis sumatraensis, assembly GCF_032405125.1. Lineage (NCBI taxonomy): Eukaryota > Metazoa > Chordata > Mammalia > Artiodactyla > Bovidae > Capricornis > Capricornis sumatraensis. The sequence continues at coordinate 81,441,069 of NC_091079.1, forward strand.
CTGGGAGGTTGGAGGGGGAGTACCAGGAACTGCCCACTGGATGTAGCAACATGGAAGTCTGCAGGGACTTTGATCGGAGTAGCCTCCACCAAACTGATGGACACTGATGCCTGAGTGGGGCTGAGGTTTTCCTTCAGCAACTATAGGCTGACTGTCTTCCGTGGATGTTGTTTCTTCAAGTATTAATGTTCTAAGTAGTAGATTAGGCAAAAATCATCCAAGTGGTTGCTTTTTAGTAAATCTGAAGAGTTGATGGTATAATACTTGAAAGTATTATAGCGGTGGCTTCATATACATGAAATAAGAAAACAAGATAGTCCATGGTTCCTGAAGAAACTACAAAAGGCACAAGGATATTCCCCAAACCAAGTGTTTAGTATTGCCAAATAGCACAGCAGAAATCTAGTGACACTCGGTGAAGGAGGTAGCTGGAGAAAAGCTTGATTTGTTTCACCGAAATCCAGTAAGTCAGCAAAATGGAGAACAAGACTTGTGAACTGAAACTGAATGGGAGAAATACACACCCACCTCCACCACCACTACCATCAGAAAGAGGAGAAAGAACACCTCCAGCGATAAGCTCTGCATCCCTAAGCATATGCTGAGAGCGCACAAGAGTTCATGCTTCCTGCGGGCAGTTGGTGCTACAACGAGGAAGGAGCGAGTGATAGAGGGCTGAAGCTGCGCATGCCCAGTTCCTGTCCCCAAGCGTCTGATTGGAGAAAGCACTGCTTCTCTCTAGGACAGTGAGGCAGGGAGAGAGGTTAGGAATCTCTCTCCAAGAGTTCCCGCATAAATGCAAAAATCAGGAAAAGGGTTTTGACTTCCATAGCCCTGCTGCTGCTGCTGCTGCTAAGTCGCTTCAGTCGTGACTGACTCTTAGCGACCCCATGGACTGCAGCCCACCAGGCTCCTCCATCCATGGGATTTTCCAGGCAAGAGTACTGGGGTGGGGTGCCATTGCTAAGCCCCACCAAATACATCAGGGAAGGAAATTCAAACTGTTGTATTTGGTTAGTTCTTTGGTATCAGTTTGATTAGGCATGGTGAACTTTCATTATTCAAACTCTTATGCTGGGAAATCAGGAAGTGGGTTTAGAGTATTTAAGCCACAATTTTAGATGCTTATGTGTACAGGTCTGTTGATCAGGGAGAAACTAGAAGCCCTTGACTTCTTGTTTTTGAGTCCTTGAGTCCCACTTGCAGATGGGAGCAATTGAGTTAACTCACTCTAACTGATTTTTGTGATTACCTGATGAACAATTCTGAGTCCTGCATTCAAAGTAGATAAAGGTACTCTTTGTCCTTCTAGGACATTAGAACAATCCTGTAGGACATATGCAGATATTTTGGGGTCAAATCTGTATAATAATCTGATTTTTATTACTTTAACATGTCTAGCTCACTCCCCTCCCTCTTGTGGTTGCTCATCTTTTCTTCGTCAACATTTAAGAGTCCAGTCTTACACTCAGGTGTATCATTCATCCCATAAGCTTCACTCAGCACTAACATTCCAGCACCCTAGTGTGAAGGGGGGCTTCAGGTGGTCACAGTCCTGTCTTCTCGTAGGTCACCGATACCCATGTGTAGCAAGTAGATGCGTTTTACTCACTGTTAGCCTCTTAGAAAGAGGCTGGAGCTCAGAGTTGCCTTCGTGGGTGATCTGACGCAAAAAGCTTCCTGGAATGTTTCCTGAACCACCATGTGGCAGTAAGAAGTCTTGCTTCATGTGTCTTATAAGGTCAGTTGAGGTTCTAGGAAATGTGTGAAAACGCTTACAAAAGTACACAGTCCTCTCTGATTGTCAGGCAGTGTTCTGAACACAGATTCGTGTAGTTCACGTCTCTGTACCATTGCACATTAAAGTCACAGGTCTCCTCAAAGGGCTTTTGTGTTTTACAAAGTGCTTGATGGCTCCCCGTCATGACACTGATATTACGTGGGATGATAAGGAGTTGAATTCCATTTCCATGGAGTAATGGACTCCTGCCCTCCAATGCATCATGCCTAAATTTCTAATCCCCCACTCTTTTTAAGAACCACAGAATGGAATGCTAGCCTAAACTCTCCTGGCTGCTGGGGTAAAGCAGATGATAGAGGAAGCCAGAATTTTTTTTTTTTTTTAAGTGAGAAACATGGCTTTAAGACATTCCAAAAAGAAGAAAGAGGAGATCCAATCTTCTAAAAATTGAAAGCAGATCTTTGGCAGAAGGCAAGCTGACAAATGGCAGGAAGCCTCATCCCTGTAGTTACAGAACCAATATCCAGGTTGAGGGAATCAATCCGACTGTTCTAGGAAAAACCTCAGAGTTGAGAAAAAATGGTTGTAAGAGACAGAGATGCCACATTCATCCCTGTCATGTCTCACACCTGATGATAAGGCAAGGAGAGTCTTCGGAGTGGGGGTCAGGAGCCTGGTGATTGTGCGAAGGACGCAATGTGGGAGGGGAGGGAGCAGGGTCCAGGGTCAGTCTGTGTGGACTTGAGCCCAGGCCCACTGCTGAGCTGCTGTGAGGACTTAACAGTCCTGACTTTCCTTCCTGAGCCTTCACTTCTTTCACAGAGGGAATAGCAAGAGCCCTGCCTCATCGGGGTATTGGAAAGTTAAATGAAAAAATATGGAAAGATGGCAACAGAGTACTTGGGAAACAGCAAATGCTTACAAGCATCTACTATAATTAATTCCTTAAAAAAAACTGAAGTATAATTGATTTGCAGTGTTGTGTTAATTTCTGATATGTAGCAAAGTGATTCAGATATATATCTATCTGAATATATATGTATATATGTACATTCTTTTTCATATTCTTTTCCATTATGGTTTATCATAGCATATTGGATATAGTTCTCTGTGCTATACAGTAGGAAATTGATTTTCATTAGTGCTGTTTTAAAAGTACAAACTTCCAGAGAAAGCTGAAAAAGTTTGCTGTTAGTCACAGGAGCAAGGCATATGACCAGACCTTGACTCTTCCTAAAATACCATAAGGGTTTTATTGCCCCCATTAGAGAAAACAAGTGTTAGATTTTGAGCTTCCCAGGTGGTGCAATGGTAAAGAATCTGCCTGCCAACTCAGGAGACGCAAGAGACATGGGTTCGATCCCTGGGTCAGGAAGATCCCCTGGAGTAGGAAATGGCAACCCACTCCAGTTTTCTCCCCTGGAGAATCCCATGGACAGAGGAGCCTGGCGGGCTACAGTGCATGGGGTTGCAAAGAGTCGAACATGACTGAGAATATACACACACAGTGTTAGATTTAAACACTGTGTGTGTGTTAGATTTTAACAGAAAGTTACAGTAGTCAAAGTTATGAGAAATGGGCAAAGCTGTTCATGAGTATTTTTCATTTAAAAACTTTTATCCAAATTATGTTCCATCCTTATTATGTTACTAAAATTAACCACTAGTTAATATTTGCTGTGTTCTTGCCTGGAGAATCCCAGGGACGGGGAAGCCTGGTGAGCTGCCATCTATGGGGTCGCACAGAGTCAGACACAACTGAAGTGACTTAGCAGCAGCAGCAGCAGAGTAGTTTACTTTTAGAAAAAGTGGATGTTAAACATTTTCTAACTTTTGTCTAAAACTTAGATCAAGCTAAGGAAAGGCTTCATGGGTCATAATTAAGAAAACACTACTTATCTGAAACCAGTCCCCACATGATAGACTTTGTATCTATGGCCTCAAAGAGATAACTTGGTTAGGAGAAATGCGCTGTTTCCTAGAGTATGTCACAATTGCATAGTAGTTCATTAATTATTAATCAGATATATTTTAATTTATATGTAACAGTAATTTATATGTAACTTTTTTGAATTATTTATTTTAAATTGAAGGATAATTGCTTTAAAGTATTGCATCGATTTTTACCAAAAATCAAATGAATCAGCCATAGGTTTACCCATGTCCCCTCCCACTTGAATATCCCTCTCACCTCCCTCCCCATTCCACCCCTCTAGGTTGTTACAGAGCCCTGGTTTGAATTCCCACTGGCTATCTATTTTACATATGGTAATATATGTTTCCATGTTACTATAGTTAGCAGTAACTATGTTTCTGTACAGCAGTGCCTGAAACAAATTTTTATAATTTGATTCACTTAACTTATAATATTAACTTATAGTATCTGTGAGATGTCTTGTTTCTGATAGGTTTTAATTCACAGTAACTTCTAATTTTCTGTTAGGTGTAGTAATTAAAAACCTATAAATGAATACTTAGTGATATCAGAGAACACAATGGTCTACTTTACTATTTAGGGCCAGTGTAGTAATGAACCCTTTTGCAAACTTGAGAGGGTTTGTTTTGTAATAACAAACTCTGTAATTATGAGATAATAAGTGATTATAAGTGCTTTGAGGGCAAGAATTGTATCTTCTATCTATCACAGTATCTTACAGTGAAAAACAAAAACACCTGTTCATGAAGCCATGCCCTGGGTACACATGCAGCCTTAAGAACTAACTTGCTGTATATATGGTTTCTACTTCGGTGAACACTAATTTTCTCTTCTCTCTTTCTATCTCATGAAACCAGAGAATCTCAAATGGAGTCATATATGTGAGAAATGCAGTCAAATATGTGAGAAGAAAGTGGGAGTCTAAAGTTGTCTTTATGGGAGGAGGTGGTTGTTGTCCAGTCAGCAACTCCTGTGTGACTCTTTGGACTCCATGGACTGCAGCACACCAAGCTTCCCTGTTCTTTATCATCTCCTGGAGTTCACTCAGACTCATGTCCATTGAGTTGGTGATGCCATCCAACCATCTCATCCTCCATTGCCCCTTCTCCTCCTGCCTCCAATCTTTCCCAGCATCAGGGTCTTTTCCAATGAGTTGGCACTTTGTATCAGGTGGCCACAGTGGAGCTTCAGCTTCAGCATCAGTCCTTCCAATGAATATTCAGGACTGATTTCCTTTAGGATTTTCAGCAGGTACTCACCCATTTATCCAATGATTCATTGCCATTTAATGTATCTGTTATTTTACACTGCAATTTTCTTCAAGTAGAGCACTTATATACTTCGATTAGGTTTCTTTTTTAAAAAAATAATCATACGTGTGGTCTTAAAGTCCTGGTTTTGCGTTGCTCAGGCTATGTTTTCAAGTTTCTTTGTTGAGTTCTTTGTTCCTCTACTCCTCCCATCCAGATGTTCAACCCTTGCTTTTTGCATCTGTCTGTATTGTGCTTTTCCATCAAGAACCATGGTGGGACTGCCCAGTGGGGGCTGAAAACCCCAGTGACCCAGAGAGGGAGGGGCAAGAGTTTACCGAGCTCCTCAGTGAATTTCCCTGAGGGCAAGGCTAGCACAGTCTCTTGACTCCTCAGCCCCATAACTAAAACAAGCCAAGAAAACCACAGCCCCCTGTATTTGTTTCTTTTTGGTGCTGTAACAAATTACTACACACTTAATGACTTAACACAAATTTTATTATCTTACAGTTTTGGAGATCAGAAGTCCAAAGCGCATTTCACTGGGCTAAAATCAAGGTGTAGGCAGGACTGGTGCCCACCGGAGGCTCTAGGGCAGAATCTGTGTCCTCATTTTTTCCACTTCTAGAGGGTCCCCAGATTCTTTGTCTTCCAGTTCTCTTCCATCATCTTCAAAATCAGCGACAGTGAGTTGAGTCCTTTTCCTATCATACTGCTTGGACCTTTTCCTTATTTTTAAACCTGCCTCTCTCTTCCGCTTTTAAGGATGCTTGTGATTGCATTTCCCAGATAATCCAAAATATTTTTTCATTTTAAGGGAAGCTGATGAGCAAACTTAATTCCATATGTAACTTTAATTCCTCTTTGTCTGTGACCTAACCAGGACTCCATCCCAGGTCAGGTTCTGGGGATTAGGAAGTGGGCATTTGTGGGGAGGCGGCATTGTTCTGCCTCCACAGCTTCCCTAGAGCAGTCATTCCCAGTGTGTGACCTTCAGGACAGCTGTGTCAGAATCACTGGCGGGAGGCGGAGGGAATTCAGTGCTGGTTAAAATAAAAAACCCTGGGCTCTATGAAAGCCAGAGAATCAGAGTGTCTGGGAACAGAGCCCAGGACTACATCTTTACAAGTTTCTCTGCTGATTATTACAAACACTAGAGCTGAGAATTATTGTATTCAAGTATTTAGCCTGCCTTTAAAAAAAAAAAAAACTTGTTTTATTCATTAAGTTCATTATAGATTATGTTGTTTCACTGTAGAAAAATTAAAACATTTACAAAAAAGGGTTTTCTGGGATGTGAATATTTAGTAATAAAACTGGCAAACCAAAAAGCATTCGTTTCCCTACTGATTTCTTCAATTTAGTTAACTTATCATGATTTCTCCAACCTCTTTGCAGCAGAGATAGTTACTGACAATGGGAGAAAAAGAAGTAAATCATGTCCTGCCTCTTTCACCTCCATTCCCTCCATGTCTCCATTTTCTCAGTAGACAACAGAATTTGACTCTCTACCCTATTCTGCATGTGAATCTCTTCCCCCTTTTCTTTTGGAAATAGAAATTAGACCAAATTAGAGATGCCATAAGAAGTGTAAAAGCCAGATGAATGACATTAGCAGAAAAATCCAAAGTCAGTGTCATATTATTTCTTCTGGACTTGTTCTTGGAGACTAGAACTCAGTGAAAGATTGGAATTCTATAGAAGAGAGAAATCCCTGAATGAGCAGATATCTGCACCTATTATCTTGGCTCCGTCAGTGTCATACTGTGTTTGGGATGGGAGCCGTGTTGGAAATTCAGTATGCCAAAGAGAAAATGAATCTTATTATCCAGGTAGGTCTTATTAAAACTCTGTCATCTGAAAGAACTATAAATCAAAGAGGAGACAGAGTTTGAGAAGGAAGATGGGCATTGTGTAGTAAGGGCAAGTTAAAATTAAATCACATCCTCTGACATCTTATCATTTATTCTGTGTTTTGCTATGTTAGAACCATATGGTAGCAGTGCTTGGCTCATAAGCAGTTTTGATATTGCCTTCATTTATTAAATCAAGGAGCCACTTGGACCCAGAATTGGAAGAAGCTTGCAGCATGGTAGAGAAGAGAATAAAAAATATATAAAACAGGGACTTCCCTGGTAGTCCAGTGATTAAGACTTCACCTTCCAATACATGGGGTGTGGGTTTGATCCCTGATCAGAGAGCTAGGATCCCACGTGCCTAGTGGCTAAAAAAACCAAAATGTAAAACAGAAGCATATTGTTAAAAAATTCAATAAAGACTTTAAAAATGATCCACATCAAAATAAATCTTTAAAGATACATATAGTGTTAGTCATTCAGTCGTGTCCGACTCTTGGCGACCCCGCGGACTGCAGCTCTCCAGGCTCCTCTGCCCATGGAATTCTCCATGCAAGAATACTTGAGAAGTAGCCATTCCCTTCTCCAGGGATCTTCCCAATCCAGGGATTGAACCCAGGCCTCCTGCATTGCAGGCAGATTCTTTACCATCTGAGCCACCAGGGAAGCCCAAAATCATACCAGTGGTGGCCTGTGTGGGGATATGCATATATGTGTATATATATGTGTGTGTATATATATAAATATATATATATATATGTATATATACATATAAAGCAGATTATGATGGAGATGTTAGTGAAGTGCTATAATTTTAAGCAGACGGGAAGGAATAACTTATCGGAGGAGTGGGGAAGTATTTAAGGAAGGGATCATTAAAGATAGACATTGAACTGACTTCTTAAAGAAAAGCAGGAACTTGCCAGCAGACAAAGGAGCAGGACATCCTTTATAAAAAAATCTGTGTGTGTCATGACACAGTACTCTGACAAGCTATGATATGTCTGGAGAGTGTGTCTAGCTTGGTGGGAAACTACAGAGCTGGGAATGTAGGGTGATCTTGGCTTCCAAGGGCCCCTTATACCTTGATAACAAGGAGGATTCTCTACCCCAGAGAATAATTTTTGACTCATTAATTATCCCATTGCATTTCATATTTCTATTGCAAAAACTGTGGAATTTTGTTTCACCTAGACCAGCAGTTTTCTTTGTTTTTTCTTAATAGCAGAACTCTTTCTTCAAATAAAAGTGTACCCCAAAGCTCAATATAGAAATGAATGAGATAGAATTGCTGATGCATTTATTGCAGGGATGGGATTTAGAGCCCATTCTTCACCTTTTCTGATCCTTAAGGTGCCTTTAGGCAGCCTCTAGTGTCCCGAAAAGACTGAAATGCAGCGACTCTGCTTGTGTTGAAACCCTAAGAATGTCTCAGTAAGAAGTGTGAGTATTCACGAAGATATTAACATTTGGTCATCTCTGGGCTTCAAAGGAAAGAAGTGAAAATTATTGCTAAGATTTTATCATTAGAAACAAGTAATGTGGCATCAACAGTGCAATAGACTTTTAAGAGCATTGGACTTCTAAGATACCACTATCATTTTTATTTCCAAATTTTCAAGCTTAACTTGTCAAACGCTGTATCTTCCTTTCTAAACTTGAGCATTCACAGGGCAGAGGAGGCAGGCAAAGTACCTGCCTTCCAGTTTCTCCTTGGAGAGGTTTGATTGCATACTTTCCCGCCTGCTGTCTGAGGGTTGGACTTCTAATTAGCCTGGGTCCTGACTGCAGTCCTTTCTTTGGGACACTGATGGGTCTTGATGTACCCTCAGTTCCTGGGAGCTACTAACAACAAAGAGAATAACAGACAATTGCAAAGGTTTGAGAGGCAATTAGGACCTTGGGCCAGGCTGCTTGATGAGGTTCATCTCCTACTCAAGATCAAAACTAGAAGAGGTGGCTGTTCACCTAATGTGCAGAAGCAAACAGAATCAAGGAAAATAAAGAAACGAGGGAAGATATTCTAACCAAATGGACAAGGTAAGTCTCCAGAAACTTATCTTAATGAAATGAAGATAAGTAATTTATCAAACAAAGAGTTCAAAATAATGATCATAAAGATAGTCACTGAGGTCAGGAAAACTATGCATGAACAAAATGATAATTTCAACAAAGAGAAAATATTAAGGAGTACCAAACAGAAATCACAGAGTTGAAGAATACCGTAACTGAACTAAACAATGCAACAATGGGCTCAAAAGCAGGTTAAAGCAAGCAGAAGAAGGGGTCCACAAATGCAGTGGAATTCACCTAATCAAAGCAGTAAATAAAAGGAAAAAAGTAAAAAGAGTTAAGATCATTTAAGGGATCTATAAAACATCATTAAGTGGACCAATATATGTATTTTAGGCATCCCAGAAGGAGAGGAGATAGAGAAAGGGGTAGAAAGCTAATTCAGAGAAATAATGTTTGCAAACTTCCCTAATCTGGGGAGACAGACATCCAGATCCAGGATGTCTAAAAAGTACCAAATAAGATAAATTTAAAGAAACCCACACCAAGACATACTATAATTAAACTGTGCAAAGGTAAAGACAAAGAGAGATTATCTTAAAAGCAGCAAAAGCAATTTGTTATGTACAAGGGAACACCCATAAGACCATAAGTAGACTTCTCAGCAGAAACCTTACAGGTTAGAATAAAGTAGGATGATACATTCAAAGTGCTGAAAGAAAGAAAAAAAACTACCAACCAAGAATACTCTAACTGAAAAAATTATCCTTCAGAACTGAGGAAAAGATACAATTTTCCAGACAAACAAAAGTTAAGAGACTTTGTCACCACTGGGCCGGTCTAACAAGAAATGTTAAAGGGAGTTCTTCAAGTTGAAATGAAAACATGCTAATTAATAACATGAAAATATATGAAGATATAGCTCACTGACAAAGTAAATATATAATTAAATTCAGAATACCCTAATATTATAATGATAGTGGGTATATCACTTATAATAACTCTAAAATATAAAAACAAAAGTATTCAAAATAGCTATAACAACAATAATTTGTTAATGGATATACAGTATATAAAGATGTAAACTGTGACATCAAAAACATAAAATATGGAGGGGAGGGTAAAAATGTAAAGCTTTTGTGTGCATTCAAAGTTAATATCAGCATAAAATATATGGCTATAACTATAAGGTGTTTTATGTACTATGCACAGTAACTACAAAACAAAAACCTATAATATACGCACAAAAGATAAAGACAAAGGAATCAAAACACACCACTACAGAAAAATCATTAAATCACAAAGGAAGAGAGCAAGAGAAGAAGAAAGGAACAATAGGAGTTACCTGTCAGTTGCCTGACGAACCACATGGAGGTTAGGGGCACTGACCTGGGTAGTGGAAATTCCACGTGTAACTTTATGGTCAGCCCTCTATTTCTGTGGTTTCTCTGTCTGTGTGTGCACAACCATTGATTCGATCAACTGCAGACTGTGTAGTATTGTAGTATTTATTGAAAAAATATGCATGTAAGTGGATCCACCTAGTTCAAACCCATGTTTTTCAAGGGTCACTGTACAAAACAGTTAGAAAGCAATTCAAAAAATGGCAGTAGCAATTCCATACTTGTCAATAATTGACTTTAAGTGGAAATGGGTTATTCTCCAAACAAAAGACACAGAATAGCATAATAGATTTTTTAAAAAGACTCAACTGCTTGCTGCATAGAAGAGATTTACTTCAGCTTTAAGTGCACCCTTAAACTGAAAGTAAAGGGGTGGGAAAAAGTACTCCATGTAAGTGGAAATCTAAAGAGAACAAAGGTACTCCTATGTCATACAAAATAGATTTTAATCCAAAAACTTTAACAAGAAAAAAGATGGTCATTATATAAAAATAATGGAGTCAATTCATCAAAAGGATATAACAATTTTAAATATTTATGTACTCAACACTGGAGCACTGAAATATATAAAGTAAATATTAACATCTCTGAAGGGAGAATTAGACAGCCGTGCAATAATAGCAGACTCACACACTTAGAAAACAAACTTATGGTTGCCGGAGTTGGGTGGTGAGAAAGGATAGTTAGGGAGTTTGGAATGGTCATGTACACACAGCACATGGAACTCTGGTCAATGTTCTGTGGCAGCCTGGATGGGAGAGGGGTTTGGGGGGAGAATGGATACATGTATATGTATGGCTGAGTCCCTTCACTGTTTGCCTGAAACTGTCACAACATTGTTACATTGTTACTTGGCTGTACTCCATTACAAAAATTAAAAAAAAAAAAAAAGACTTTGATACCCCACTTTCAACAAAACATTGGATTTAAACTACACATTTAAGTCAACACATTAGATCAATGGACTTAATGCTGCTACTGCTGCTAAGTCGCTTCAGTCATGTCTGACTCTGCGTGACTCCAGAGATGGCAGTCCACCAGGCTCCCCCGTCCCTGGGATTCTCCAGGCAAGAACACTGGAGTGGGTTGCCATTTCCTTCTCCAATGCATGAAAGTGAAGTCACTCAGTTGTGTCTGACTCTTCGCGACCCCATGGACTGCAGCCCACCAGGCTCCTCCACCCATGGGATTTTCCAGGCAAGAGTACTGGAGTGGGGTGCCATCACCTTCTCCGAATGGACTTAATAGATAAACATAAAACTTCCCTTCTAAAGCACACATGGAACATTCTCCAGGATAGATCATATGTTAGGCCACAAAACAAACATTAATAAATTTAAGAAAACTGAAATCATATCAGCTTTTTTTCAACCACCATGATATAAAACTAGAAATCAATTACAAGAAGAAAACTGGAAAATTCACAAATATGTAGAGATTAAACAGCATGCTTCTGAACAACCAATGGGTCAAAGAAGAAATCAAAAGGAAATTTAAAAATACTAAAAGATAAAAATGGAAACAGAACATATTCAAGCTTATTATAGTAAAAGCAGTTCTAAGAGGGAAGTTTACAGTGATAAATGCCTGTATTAAGAAGCAAGGAAGATCTCAAATTAACAACCTCACTTTACACCTCAGAGAGCTAGAAAAAGAAGAAAAAACTGAGCCCAAAGTCATTAGAAGAAAGGAAAAAGATCAGGGTGGAAATAAATAAAATAGAGACTAAAAAGATAATATAAAAGGTCAATAAAACTAAGAGCTAGTTTTTAAAGAGCTATACAAAATTGACACACCTTTAACTAGACTGGTGAATTCTACCAAACATTTAAACAATAATAATATCAATCCTCCTCAAACGATTCCAAAAAATAGAAGAGGAGGAAACACTTCCAAACTCATTTTATAAGGCCAGAATTACCCTGATACCAAAGTCAGACAAGGACATGACAAGAAAAGAAAATTGCAGGCCAATATCTCTGATGAATACAGGTGCAAAAATCCTGAACAAAATATTAACATCCTGAATTCAACAGTGTATTAAAAGGGTCATCTGCATCATCTGAATAGATGCAGAAAAACCATTTGACAAAATTTAACATTCATTTTCAACATGATAAAAACTCAGTGAAGTGGGTATAGATGAATAAAGGCCATATGACAGACCTACATTCAACATTTTACTCAGCGGTGAAATGCTGAAAGCTTTTCCTCAAAGATCAGGAATTGATGCTTTTGAACTGTGGTGTTAAAGAAGACTCTTGAGAGTCCCTTGGACTACAACGAGATCCAACCAGTCCATCCTGCGGGAGATCAGTCCTGGGTGTTCATTGGAAGGACTGATGTTGAAGCTGAAACTCCAATACTTTGGCCACCTGATGCGAAGAGCTAATTCACTGGAAAAGACCCTGATGCTGGGAAAGATTGAGGGCAGGAGGAGAAGGGGATGACAGAGGATGAGATGGTTGCATGGCATCATTGACTCAATGGACATGAGTTTGAGCAAGCTCTGGGAGTTGGTGAAGGACCGGGAAGTCTGGCGAGCTGCAGTCCATGGGGTCGCAAAGAGTCAGACATAACTGAGTGACTGAACAACAACAAAGATCGGGAACCAGACAAGGATGCCCACCCTCACCACTTTTATTCAACATAGTACTGGAAGTTCTAGCCAGACCAGTTAGATGAGAACAAGAAATAAAAGTCATTTAAATTAGGAAGAAGTAGAATTTTCTCTGTTTGCAGATAACATGATGTTTATATACAGAAATCCCTAAAGACTCCACCAAGAAACTGTTAGAACTAAGGAATGAATTCAGTAAAGTTGCAGATACAAAATTAATATACAAAAATTACTGTTTCTAAATACTGCTGCTCCTGCTGCTGCTAAGTCGCTTCAGTCGTGTCCAACTCTGTGAGACCCCATAGATGGCAGCCCATCAGGCTCCCCCGTCCCTGGGATTCTCCAGGTGAGAACACTGGAGTGGGTTGCCATTTCCTTCTCCAATGCATGAAAGTGAAAAGTGAAAGTGAAGGCGCTCAGTTGTGTCTGACTCTTAGCGACCCCATGGACTGCAGCTTACCAGCCTCCTCCATCCATGGGATTTTCCAGGCAGGAGTACTGGAGTGGGGTGCCATTGCCTTCTCTGTTTTGAATACTAACAACCAACTATTAGAAAGAAAAATTAAGAAAATCCCATTTACAGCAGCTTCAAAAAGAATAAATACTTCTTAAGTATAAGAATAAATTCTTAGAATAAAGACATATTTTGTAGTGTTTTGAGATCATGCTTTGTGGAATTAGGTTCTATTATCGTATACATTCTTATTCTGGTGAAATGGATGATGAATAATTTTAACCAATAATAAATTTAACCAATGAAGTGAAATAGCTGTATACTGAAAACAATGAGATATTGATGAAAGAAATTGAAGAAGACACAAATGAAAGGAAATATGTCTGTGCTCATGGATTGGAAGAATTAATATTCTTAATATGTCCATACTACCCAAAGCAATCTACAGATTCAGTGTTATCCCTATCAAAATCTAATAACATTTTTCAGAGAAATAGAAAAAAAAAAAGTCAAACACAGAGAAACAGAGTAGTATGGTGGTTGCCAGGGGCTGGAAGCTAAGGTAAATAGGTAAAACCTGGTTAAAATGCATGAACTTTCAATTGCAAAGTGAATATAACTGAGGATTAGATGTATAACATAGTGTATAATGTAGTGCTTATGGTTGAAATTTGCTGAGAGTAAAACCCAAGTGTTCTCACCAAAAAATGAAGAAAAACAGTAAGTAAATATGTAAATGTGTGAGATGATGGATGCATTAATTACTTTGACAGTGGGAATCCTTCCACAATGTATATGTGTATTAAATAATCATATACATTTTAAATATATTATAATGTTTTAAATTATACCTTAATAAAACTCAAAAAATAAAGACATATTTTGCAGTGTTTTGAGATCATGCTTTGTGGAAGTAGGTCCTATTATCATATACATTCTTATTCTGGTGAAATGGATGATGAAGGATGTTGGTGCTTTGAAAGTTATGTGATCATTCCCTTTCACCCACACAGACAGGAAAGCCTTCCTTGGAGAGAGCTTTGAGATAAGAGGATATAACTTAATGGATAAAACTATGAGGGTTTTGAAGTAGACATTCAATCTCTAAGTAGCCAAAAGTAGCTAAGAGTGGCTGAGTTTTTGAGTGGCAAGTACAGGAATGAGCTGGAGTGTTCCATACCAGTTAAAACTTGAAACAAATGTGAAATAAGAATAAAAATAATACCAAGAAATAAGTCTTTTAAACTGGAAAAGAAGTTAAAAGGTAATTACACTTGAGCCTCCATTTATTAAGTGCATCCATTTCTCTAAATATAGCTATTTCTGTCATGATGGACTATATTATGCTGCTATTTAAAAAAAAAAAAACAGCACACAAGCCTACAAATCTCTGGCTTAAGACAGCTAAAGTTTATTTATCACCCACATATAATCCATTATGTGTCCAAGTGACTCTCCAGGGTAGCTCATTCAGTGCGTATGCTCAGCCTTGCAGACTGCTTCTCATCTTGCAGAACTTTCTTATCAGCATGTTTCCAAGAAAAGATAAAACTGGAGCATCTTCCGTTGGCAATCAAATGATCTGGCTCAGAAATGTCACGTATCACTTCTGCTCAGAGTCCATTGACCAGACCTAGCCATATAGTCCTATCCAACAGCAAGGGAATGGGGTATTGTCCTGCTACATGCCTGGAGAAAGAGACCCAGACATGGGAGAACAATAGAAGTTTCTACCATATTATCAAGTCACATAGCTAGGATCATCCTAAATTTCTCTTTCACTTGCTACATATAATAAGTTACTTAGCCCAGTGGCACTGTTGCTCATTTCCTCTAAATATCTCCTCCAGCCATCTTTCTAGTCCATCCCCATTACCACTGTCTTCATTTGGATCCTTATTATGTTTCACTTTCGTTACAACAATAATTCCTTAACAAGTGACCTGTCTCCCCATCTGGTTCTCTTTCCATTCACCCTCTTCCTGCCTCCAGAGAGATGTAGAGTGTTTGAGTGGCTCCATCTCCTTCTTTATAAACTGTATTCCCTGACTGTGATCTTTCATGATCTAACTTGTGAAGACTTATTTGCATGGTGTCATTTCTCATTACTTTCCCACATGCTCGAGCCACACTCAGTCCCTAGGAGATCTTGCAAGAAGCCATGAGTGCTCCCTGCTTCCAAGGCACTCTGTGTGTCCCTGTAAACCCCCTGCTCCCACTACTCTGCTTGCATGGAAGGCACAGGTCTCCGGGTTGGACCAGCTCAGTGGTTATGTCATGAATCTCACCGTCTCCCTTACTGAGAGTGCTTGGTGTATGTGAATATTCACCAAGGTTTGCGGGGTGCAATGAATGGACAAGTGTTGTAAATTCCTAAAAGAATGATTCAGCTGTCCAGTCTTAATCTGTTATCTTATGAAATTTCTTTTAGAAAGTCATAGAAGAAGCTGTTGTTATACTCTAATAGCTGTGCTGACCCTGCATTGAAGTGTGAGGCTCATGTCTTCCTTCATGACAGACTGGAAAAGCCATATGTTTATTATTCAGCAGTAAAATACAGTTTGGGATTTAAATAAACTGTTGGTCAATGGTTGGTCTTGGGCTATGAGGAATGAAGCACGGAGAATAAGAAAAGGCTTACCAAAGTCGCTCAGTCACGTCTGACTCTTTGCAACCCCATGGACTGTAGCCTACCAGGCTCCTCTGTCCATGGAATTTTCCAGGCAAGAAGACTGGAGCGGGTTGCCATTTCCTTCTCCAGGAGATCTTCCCAACCCAGGGACTGAACCTGGTCTCCTGCATTGCAGGCAGATGCTTTACTGTCTGAGCTACCAGGGAAGACCAGGGAAATTAGAAGCTGAATAGTAAAATGCAGGCCACGAGGGGAAGAGGAAAGACAGTGAAGGGGAGAAAAAAGTCCACAGGCAGTGGGACAGTGAGTGTAGGGCCTTCGTGTCCTGTGCACTCAGGATTACAGGTCTACCACCCCGGCCCACTCCCCCAAATGCTCTCCCATGTCTTAGGTTGCAGGCAACCAATTTGTTTGGGGCTTCCCTGGTGGTTCAGTGGTAAAGCATCTGCCTTCCAATGCAGGAGACACGGGTTCTATCCCTGGGTTGGGAAGATCCCCTGGAGGAGGGCATGGCAACCCACTTCTGTATTCCTGCCAGGATAATCCTATGGACAGAGAAGCTTGGTGGGCTGCGCTCCGTGGGATCACAGAGCCTTACATGACTGAACACGCACGCACATCCAAATTGTTTGAAACCAGATTGGAAGTAGAGAGGCTCCAGCCTTGTTGTCACGAGAATCATTTGATCTGTTTAATGGAGTCTGCTTGTCTTCATGTACTGACACTCCTCTTGGGGCCAACAGACAATGTTGCTCCAGGTCCAGACCCTCAGAAGGGCACCAGGCAGCACCTGCTGCCCTATTTCAAACCACTCACAGAGACCTCTTGGGCACAGGGAATGCTTTCATCTTTCTAAGTAAACAGTGCATAGCACTAGAGGGTGTTTTTTTTTTTTTTTAGGTTTCATTTTTTAAATGTACTTTATATCCTTCATCTTAGGCGGCTCAAGCTTGTTCTTGGGCCAAAGCAGATGTTAATAATCTGATTTATAATCCTTGAAACAGCAGTTGTTCCTGAATGTCCCCCTTTTGCTTCTTGATGTCTCCTATGGTGACCTGCAGGTCAGCCAGTCCTCTCCCATGACTTTTGATGTATAAGGGCTTATATTTCAGATGGATTTGGTTTTCTTAGCTTCACACTGGTTGGTGGAAGGAGGTTAAAAGGGGAATCGGAGCGGGGAGGTTTCAACAGATAGAAGTTAATTGTCTCTTGAGGAGAGAGGGAGCTGTTGAGCTTTCACCCCACAGTCAGCAGCTCCCGTTCTGCCTCTTAGCACAGAATAAGCATCCATCTCCCAACCACTGTGCCTCACCTTCCACTCTACCCCCACCCAGAACCTAAAGGCCAACTTCGGTTCAGTTCAGTCTCACAGTCTAGTCAACTCTTTGCAACTCCATGGACTGCAGCACGCCAGGCCTCCCTGTCCATCACCAGCTCCCAGAGTTTACTCAAACTCATGTCCATTGAGTCGGTAATGCCATGCAACCATCTCATCCTCTGTCGTCCCCTTCTCCTCCCACCTTCAATTTTTCCCAGCATCAGAGTCTTTTCCAATGAGTCAGTTCTTTGCATCAGGTGGCCAAAGTATTGGAGCTTCAGCTTCAACATCAGTCCTTCCAGTGAATATTCAGGACCGATTTCCTTTAGGATGGACTGGTTTGATCTCCTTGCAGTCCAAGGGACTCTCAAGACTCTTCTCCAACACCACAGTTCAAAAGCATCAATTCTTTGGTGCTCAGCTTTCTTTATAGTCCAATTCGCATATCCATTCATGACTACTGGAAAAACCATAGCTTGACTAGAAGGACCTTTGTGGGCAATGTAATGTCTCTGCTTTTTAATATGTTGCCTAGGTTGGTTGTAGCTTTTTTTGGTGAATTCCAAATCCAGAAATTAAATGAGTTTTCCATTCTTCCTGTGTATAGGAGGAACCATTTGCCTTCTGTCTTTCAAATTTGCCCGGGTCTTATGGAGGTTTGTTAAGCCCACAAAGAAATACATCTTAACGCATATCTCATTTTCGTGTCAAGTCATCAGATTCTATTAAGTCCCTCCTTTTTTAGGCCATGTCCCCAGAAATATTATTCTGCAGTTTCTTCACCTTTCCCCCTCTATTTTTGTGGCATCTTTGATCCCCAAATGTTTCTCTATCCTGGTAAGCTTAAGCCTCAGTGAGACATTTTAATATATCTGCCATCCAGGAAGTTCCAAAGCTGGCCTGGGTCCTTGGCATATATATATATTTTTTAAGAACTAAAAAAAAGCAAAAACAAGAAAAAGCCCCACTTATTTAGCATTTAACGAAATGCCTGCTACCATTTAAAGCACTTGATTGATGTTCATTTACTTAATGTTCATTAAACTTTATTAGTAGGTACTACTGTAATCTTCACTTTATAGATGAGGAAACTGAGGCGAGGTTACAGGACAGCCAGTGAGTGACGGAGCCAAGACTCAGACATGGGCAGTTCAGCTCTAAAGTCCATGTTAACTACCATACTTTGCAGACTCTCAAGCAACTTCCCTTCCCAGTCAGTAGTCTAGATCAGAGTATGTAGACTGGTCCACAAATGTATTTTACATGGCTCATCCACAATCCGAAGTTTCAGAAAACATACATAGAAGTCTGGATCTTCTGATTTCTTTTGAAAATGGGGATACCAGGCATCATTAGGTTTACATTCCCAACTTACACAGAAGCTGAGAACAGTCAGGAGGAGCAGACAAGGCTCCACAGCTCAGCTTACCACTGTGCCCATCACAGTGGGGAGTCCACAGTGTCCAGTGAAATGCTCCGTGTGACCCTCCAAGCCTGGGAGCTTGTGATCTCTAGTCTAGCTGCTGTGTGTATGGAAACTGCTCCCACAGCAAGGGCCAGGTCCAAAATGAATTCCTTGACCTTCTAGACATCTAATTTCCTCACTTTTCCCAGTAACTGGGTTTCTGATAAGTTATGTCTAGTGGTTAATCTCATCCTAGAGATAAAAACTGAAAGGGAATGAGTCACTCCCTCTGGCCTGGGGTCCCAAACCCCTACTGTTCTGGAAAAAGTTCTAGCCAAGTGGCTGATGGTGTGGGTTGATTTCCCACGGTGAGCTGGATATGTCAAACTTGCGGCTTCCCTGGTGGCTCAGCCGATAAAGAATCCTCCTGCAATGCGGGAGACCTGGGTTTGATCCTGGGTTGGGAAGATCCCCTGGAGAAGAAAAAGGCTACCCGCTCCAGCATTCTGGCCTGGAGAATTCCATGGACTGTATAGTCCGTGGGGTCACAAAGAGTCGGACACGACTGAGCACCTTTCACTTTCAAACTTGTGTCTAATAATGAAAAGCAAGGTTCCAAGGCCAAAATGAGTCCTAGGTCTGGAGGACCATGGGCATCACAAAGGCCAGAAGCTCTGAGTTGGGCACGGAAAGTGTTAGGAGAATAAGGAAGAGAGAAGAGCACAGTACAATGTAACAACAGAGAGGGAGCTCAGCTCCGGCAGACACGGCTCCTTGGAAAAGGTACTTATGTCCACAGAGTCTACACTTCCTTCTGCATGTAAGGAAACCAGTGTCCCAGCCTCACAGAGCTGGTGTGGGGATTACACGGCACAGTGTACCCTGAGTGCTTAGCTTGATGCCTGGCATGATCCGTGCTAATTCAAAGCACCCAGGAGCCTCCCGGGTGACTGCTGAGAATACTAACGGGTATTTGCAGTTTGCTTCTGTGCAGAGCAGGTGCGTGGGGTATGGATGGGTCCAGTCAGTTCTCAGGACAAATCCAAGACAAAGATCAATTATTTATAACCTTAATAATGTGTTGCCATGATTTCTTTTATTTTTATTTTAGTGTATTTATTTATTTTCAGTTTATTTTTATTTTCAAAAGTAAATGGGACGGAAGGGAGAGCTAGAGTAGACCTGTGGGTAATGATACTAAGTGTTTTTTAATCACACTAGTTGTATCTTTTCTTAAAATGTTAGTTCAAATGGCATACACTTTCCTCTGTCTTTACATCTTGAAATATTGCATGGAAAATGATTCCATAAGATGCTGATGACTTCACATCACTTAAGACTTTGCATTTTGTCATTTCTTTCCTCTCTTTCTCTCCACTCCCTTCTTTCTTTAGAGCAGCTCACAAATTTGTTTCATTTATTGCAGCATGTCCTCAAATGTAAACCAAAGAAAACTGGTCCCACCAAATTCTCCAGAAAAGAGTTTTGTGGTCTAGTAAATACATCTGGGGAATGTTGCATATTTTATTTCCTGCTTTGAGATTTGCTGTGCATATTAAAACACATACAAGGCTTTCTGTTGCCTTGAAATTGAAAAAAATAAATATTTCTCAAATGGATTGCACCATGGAACTTTTTGTCTCTCGGATAAATCCCATTAACACCCTGCTGGATACATTTGGAGAGGTGTTGATCTAGGCCTACTCAGTACATGACTTTCTAACCCTGAAACTGAACGAATTATTGCTGCTGCTGTTTTCATTGAAGGTGTTGTAGTCTGTATTTATAGATTTCTCTAACTCTCAAAGATTTAACTTCAAAAGGAAAATCAAAAGAGCGTATCTTTTACCCTCTGCTTCACACATATTTGAAGATGATATAAGGCTGTGTAATGGGAAAGCTCATGCACAATGTACAGAAAAGTTGTCCCAGGACCTTCAGCACTTTATCTTGTATCTTATTATGGTTCAAAATATTGTCTTGTCCAAACATTTAAGAGATCCCCAATAACTCACAAATATGCATATTCCTTTTCTTCCCAACGTGGGCCTTGCATTCAAGGAAATATTAACGCAACACAAGTTCTTCCTTAAAACAGGTGGTTAGCATGGTTTTCCCTTCATAGACTGCTCATTTTTGCACTCTTAGTCATCATTTACTTACAGAAAATATGACCCATCAGAAAGCAGTGTGTTCTGTGTTGAATTCATTTATTCAGCAACTCAGCTGGTATGTCCTGACTGTATATGTGGGCACCCATCTCACTGTATCTTGGAAGTGCTTTGACTCAGGGTTCATCTGAGCGATGCTCCCTGGAAGATGTCCTTTGGAGTATTAGCCCAGAAGAGAAAGGACTTTGGCTGTAGGAAGAGGTTTCCAGTTCAGGGCTGGGGGCTGATGCCAGGGCCTGAGACACCCGTTTGGCTCTTTCAAAGACTAGGGCTTCTTTAGTGACAAGCACTCCAAGGGACCATACCCTGCCTCTCTGAGTGACATCTGAGCTGGATTGTGTACGTGCTCGGTCCAGAGGCTGTGACAGGGCTACTTCCATAGACAGTAGTGGAAAGTGTTTTGAATTAATGTCATCTAAAAAGAAACTGTTTGCATCTTTATTGGCTTTATTGAATTTGGAGGAACTTCCTGAATGATGTGAGCAGTTGGAGAGCCACAAGAAAGGGTGTCTGTCTTTAATGTGAATGTACCACCTTGCCCTGCTCAGAGCCCTTTCAAATTCCACGTCTGTCACAGCAGCGAAGATGAAAGCTAGCGCTAGCTTGTTTCTGCCCGCTTATAATTCTGTCCAAGACAGGCTCACAAAATGAATGATTCTTTCCATCGTAGTGGCTGCTTTGGCTAATTTTAGAAAAGTTAGGATGCAAGAGACTTCCGTCCTGGTGCAAGTGCAGCCAGGCAAGTCGCTACCATCACCCAGGTGTATTAAGTGAATTTTACCTTGATGTGTTTTCTGGTTTCCTATCTGGAAAATGAGCAGAGAAATAAAGACCTTTTACAGTGTGAAATTATGAATAATTGACAAAAATTTATCATAGAACACTTTACAGATTAACAGCTCCATATTCATGCTGCTGCTGCTAAGTCATTTCAGTCATGTCCGACTCTGCAAACCCATGGACTGTAGCCCACCAGGTTCCTCTGTCCATGGGATTCTCCAGGCAAGAATACTGGAGTGGGTTGCCATACCCTCCTTTTGGGGGTCTTTCAGACCCAGAGATCAAACCCACATTTCCTGCACTGGCAGGCGAATACCACTAGTGCCATTCATGCTAAGTATCAGCATAGAATTTTTATCTTATTTAAAGCAAAAAAGGTAGTCACTAGTTCTTTTCAAATACTTTGAATCTGATATCAAATTCTATTCATTTAAAATTTTGGAAGCAGTGACGTAGAACAACATTTTTCCAGGCTGGATTTTATCTTTCTCTTTTATTTGTTCATGTAAAAATTCAGAGTTAATATAGTAGTTTTATTCCTTTAAAACAGAAAATAGAGAAGGGATTCAGTTAAAGAAACCTTAACTTTCAAGAGCAAAGAGTAACTGAACATTAAAAATCTTAGGACCATTTCAGTGAAACTCTTTGTGTAAAATCTACAGCCTCTGAAAGCCATGACCTCTTCTTTTCTAAATATAATTCCTCCAAACTTAGGATAAAACATTTATAGGGTTGGAAAGCACCTTGAACAGGGAGCTTCTAAGAGGTCCAACAGCTTTTTTGTATCAGTCTGGGAGTTAATCGTTCAGCACATCTAAAACATGATCAAGAGGTCTTGAACCCCAAATGACAGTCTTTTCAAGTTTTCTCTTGCCCCTTCTCCTCTGAATTATTTCATGGCATCTAAACCACTCCATTTTCCACCTGTACCTCCACTTCTTTCCCATGATTTGGTCCTTGTAGCTTTTGTTGGTCCATGGAGACCCCGAGATGTAACAGGAAAAGAAAAGTTGATGACTAAGGTTCTCTTATGATGTATATAGTCAAAAGAACTCCATTTGGGGCATTTTTCTTGTGATGCTTTCCTGAAATTAGGGGTCCAGGACTTTAAAATGTTTACAAACTCCTGTTCTGCCCCATCAGAACCACAGGCTTATCTTGCTCAGTATTAGTCTCCCAACTTCCAAAGTCTCTTTATGTCAGCTTTGGATCATTTCCTTATTTTCTTGAGCCATTGCTTCTCTCAGCCTTTTGTAATGATTGTTCCTCCTAGATTCCCCTTTGTGCCGTGGACAGTTCTTTACCATTCCCTGTCCTTGTGATAGACCCGTACATGTCCCAGAATCCTCTTTTCACAAATGATCACTGTTTCTCATGAGCCTGAAGCCTGGAGGTAAACTCTCTTATCTCAAGATCCCTAAATTCAACCTCAAACTTCACCCTGCACTCTACTCTCTTATCTAAGTCTCTCTAAAATGGTTTTGCAGAAAGCCTGGAGGTGTCTGGCTGCTATTAACTCTCCAGCTCCTTGAGTCTCACATTCACCCAGGAGCAGTGCTGTTTTTAGTACAGTTTCATAGCTGTACTATAAACTCCTTTAGGGTAGAAAACACAGCGAATTTTTCTATCTCCACATCAAGCATTGGTCTTTAATATGCAAGGTGTATTAGTTAAGAATTCCATTGGCTCCAAATAAAAATGGCTTGAATACATTAGGGGTTTTCCTTTTCTCACATAATTAGAGCTGTAGAAGGGAGCACTCCAGAGCTGGCATGACTGCTCATTACGTCATCATGGACTCAGGCACCTTTGTCCGTTCAAGGATCCCTAGCATCTGCTTGCTGCCTGTGGTGCCCAGATGGCTGAAGCTCCTCCAGCATCAAGTCCACGTTATAGGAAAGAAGAAAGAGAAGGAGAAAGGGCAGTCTGTGATAGACAAAGTTGTTAGTAGAAGACACCAAGAAAGCAGCGATCAACCAACCTCCTTTACTGGACTTTCCCAGAGGTGATTTCCAGTGAGTACACATACATTTCATTGGTGAATCTGGGTTATGTGGACACCTATACCTGAAAGGAGTCTGCAAATGCAGTGTTCTTGAACCTGGATATGTTGTTGTTAATAAAACTGGGGTTCAGCTAGGAAAGAAGCAAGAGATAATAGATATTTGGTAGGTGGCCTGAGATCTCGGCCAGATTAAGTAGGCAAGGATGCTGCTTATGGGTGGAAGGAGAGACTCCCCATCCCCAACAAACGGACTGTGCTGAGTCCCCAGAACAGTGGTTGTCCAGGTATAGTCCCCAGACCAGCTGCATCAGTGTCCCCCAGGAGCTTGTTAGAAATGCAGATTCTTAGGCCTTACCTCAGACCTACTGAAGTATAAGAAAATGCAGTCAGTAATCTGCTTTAAATGCCCCCAGGGGATTGTGACATGTGCTGAGTCTGAGGCCCGCTGACCCAGAGTGACCATGCATGGAGGCCCAGCCTCTCAGGCTCTTCCTGTCCTGACGTCACCAGTGTAGGCTGGATGGGTTAGTGGCCAAGCTAGGCCACTGGAAGTTTTTACAAAACAATTCAATCTCACCCAGACAGGGCCAGAACAATCCAGGGTCATGATGTTGCTGGTTTCAAGAAGAAATGGAAGAAAACACTGTGTGAAAGAACCAGGCTACTAATGAACTATAGTGTGCCAGCAAGCACCAAAGACCTCTTCCCATCAGATGGCCATGCTCCTTCCTACTCAGTAGAAGCGCTTCCATCCTGTGCAGCAGCAAAGCATTACTCTAGGAGTTTGTAATTAAAGATTATTTGAACTGTACAGTTCTTAAGCTTCAGTGGAGCCACTTAAAGGTAGCTTGGGTGGGGGGTTTAGTCATTCTGTAATATCCATGTGTATCTCCTCAAAAAAACCCAAAGCTAACTAATGCAATTATGCAAAAAAATGCTCACAGAGCACAGGCAGCTCTGAGTTGGATCTCGTGGTCCAGACCTCCCTAACGCATGGTTCACAGGGGGATCCAATCCAAGAACTGTTTGCTAGTGGTCTGAAACAAGATGAAGAACTTGAACTCGAATGTAAGTCAAGTACAATCTCTCCCAGTATGGCAGGGGGTTGGTTCCAGGACCTCCTGCAGATAGCAAAACCCACAGATGCTCAAAAGTCTCTTGTGTAAAATAGCCTAGTACAGTTAACCCTCCTTATCCACTGCTTCCCTGTCCGTAGATTGAACTACCCACAGATGGAACAGGGCCAACTGTATTGGCCCTATTGGCCCCAAGCTCACTGTTTAGTTCAATTGACACTTTTTTCATACTGATTTTCTTAAAGAACATATCAGTGCCAGAGAGAAACTAATGAAGACCTGCTTCTTTAAGAAGCACTGTTCTAATAGCTCCTGTCCAGCCAAACAGCCACCCTGGCTCCTTTCTGGAAATTCTTGATCTGCCATTCTAGGCATCTTTCTGTCCATCATTTCTTTAACAAACATTTCTTTGGTGCCTACAGTGTACCAAGTACCATGCTGGGTACTGGGGACACAGTGGGCAACAGGGCAGTCTGTAAGGCTATCAGTTGTCATCAAATGGGCAAGTGTGTGTGGATGTACTTTGTAAACCTAATTATGTTACAGAATCAGGTAGTATTCTCTCTCCTCCATTAGCTAGAATAAAAGATGCGTAGAAAACGAGGAGATGATGATACTAGCCGAATTAAAACCCGCCGCTCCCTGGCTTCCCTGCCGTGAGCAGAACTTGCTTCATTCTTTCTCTCTTTCTGGTAGTCCTCTCTGAAAGAGTACTGCTGTTGAACTTAAGAAGAGGAAAGAGAATTTACAGTTACATTTTGAATGAGAAACACATGATATTGACATTTCGGTTTGCGGCCAACCTCCCTCCTGGACATCTGAATATACAGCCGGTCTCAGTGTATCCCTGGAGCCTAAGCGAAGGGCTACTGAAGCTCCAGGTCATGAAAACTGCTATTAACTCAGCCTCTGGGGGAGCATCAGTGAGAATATGTGCCTGCATCAGATGCTCATGGTTTCTTAACCTAAGGATTTAGGAAGCAGCAGGAAGAGGCAGGTTGCTTAGGAATAGAGATGAGCTGTCAGAGAGGATTGGAAGAATGGGAGGGAACCATGCTGGGCCTAGCAACTTTAAAAAGACATTCAAGCAACTATGGTAAATATTAACAGTTGGCAAATCCTAGGAATATGTACCTGGCTGGTTTATATTTTTCTCTCCACTTCTCTTTACCTTTTAATATTTTGTGACTTAACATTTAAAAAGTTAAACAATATCCTGAGAACAGAATTGCATCTTCAGATGATCATGAAACACGGAAGAGAAATTGCAATAAATTAAATATTCATGGCCCTAAAATTATGAAGGACACACAGCTTAGTTGTATGTGCGTGTATATATATGTATTCAGAAGCTTTAGCACGCGTCAGCATCCCCTGTAGGATGTTTTAAATACAAATTACTAACTTCTCCTACTTCTGATTCAGTATGTCTGGGGTGAAGCCTGAAAATTTGCATTTCTAACAACTTCCAAACAAATCCTAACGATGTCTTGTTGAGTAGGCATCATGTGCTTTTCCCACAATGATCTGCATTGGTTTGATTCATGTATTTGATAGATATGTAGTAAGTACCTACCATGTGCCAAGTATTATGCTGGAAATATGTAACTGACAACTCCTTATGAAGAAGCAATCATTCATTAAGTACATTTTATGTTTATACCAAAAGATGAGCAATCACTTAGACACTGAAGCAAGCTGTTGGATATTATAATAGCTAATCAGCAGGCTGGGGGAACACCCTAGGGAAGGCTGTGTGTGAAAACTTTGCTTTTTTGTAGATGGTAATTTGTAGTGATTACAGATAACTTTCCTTTTCTCTTTTTGTCTTCTCCCCAGTCTTCTCCTTTTCTTTTCTCTCTTTCGTCTCTCCCTCCCTTGGATAAACATGGTTGATTGACTAATTTGATAGCCATCTCAACTTGCTTCTTCCTTGCTGTGTGCTACCAAACGTTCTGGAAAGCCAGATATTTGCTGTGCCAGATTCCCTGGCAGCCAGAGCTGGCCACATGACCCAGTTACAGCTAATGAGACATAAGTGGAAATATGCTGGGTGGGCTTGGGGGGAGCAGTCGCCTGAAAGGTTTTGCTCCTATATAAAGGGAACAGGAGCAAGAGAGAGATTACTGGTGTAGCCTATTTCTGTCTTGAAGGTGGACATGATACCTGGGGTTGCAGCAGCCATCTTGTGACCATGAGGCAATCAGGATGAAAAATCCAAAAGTGATGGAGCAGAAATAGTGAAAGAGCCTGGTCTTTGGTGATATTTTTGACCAGCTAAACCACTGTTAACAAACCACTCATATTCAGACAATGTTAGTAATAAAAGCAAAACCTTATTTTAATATACTGTTCATTTCTGTCACCTTCAGAGGAAACCATTCTCAACTGATACACCCACTTCTCTTCCCACCCAACCCCCTGTTTCGGTCTACCTTTTTCTTCTTCTTTGTTATGGGATTAATTGTGGACCCCTCCCCAATCCCCATCAAATTCATAGATTTAAATTCTAACCTCTGGTACCTCAGAATGTGACTGTATTTGGAGATAAGGTCTGTAAAGATGTAATTAAATTAAAGTGTAATTGCTAAGGTTAATCTTAATCCAATGTAGCTGATGTCCTTAAAAGAAGAGGAAACGTGTATACAAAGGTGCAGAGAAAAGACCATGTAAAGACATGGGGAGACGATGGCCATTTGTAAGCCAAGGAGGGAGACCTCAGAAGAAATTAACCCTAATAAACCCCTAATCTTGGACTTCTAGCCTCCAGAGCTGTGCGAGAATACATTGTTACTCTTATTTGTTTTAATTAGCTCTCAAACAGTAAACAGAATCCAATAGAAGTAATGTAAACAATCAAAGTAGTACCAATAATGATAATAATAAACCACCAAATAGGAAATCTTTGGGCTTCCTTGGTGGCTCAGACGGTAAAGAATCTGTCTACAATGCGAGAGATCTTTGTTTGATCCCTGGGTCAAGAAGATCCCCTGGAGAAGGGAATAACTACACACTTCAGTATTCTGGCCTGGAGAATTCCATGGACAGAGGAGCCTGGCAGGCTGCAGTCCATGGGACTGCAAAGAGTCTGACAAGACTGATCAACTTTCACTCACTCAAATAGGAAATATTAAGCACAGTGTTCAAAAGAAAAGTATCATGCTTTATCCTAGAATATGGGCATAGTCTTTTAGGAGGGGAATTTGAACATGATAAAATCAACGTCTACCTGTCTAACATGCCATTTCTGTACAGAGAAACCTCACTAGCCTAGCTACTGAACACTAAACATGCTAGAAAATATTTTTAACTGTACTTTTAAATTCATAGCTGAGTTCATGGCAGATTAATAAAATTAACTGAAGGTAGGTTGGGGAAAAGTGAAATTCTATAGGATAATTTGGCTCTGGAATGGATGACTTCCTAGGCCCCCATCCCTTTGTCCTAGAAGGACCCTAGTTCTAAGGGCCCATGATGGCATAGGGGCAGGAATCACAGTCTGGAACTATGTTAGTCTGCCTATTTCTGTTTCTAAGCTACTTAATCTGTGCTACTTTGTAATAATTCAGTTGCAGTCCCTCAGCAGCCTTCACGTGCCCATTTGTAAACCAGTAGTTGAGAAGGGGAATGGGTCTATCAGAACTGATCTGGCCAGTCAAGATTCACCTCTTCTGGCTGGGAGTGGAAACTGCCTTTCTTATCTCATCGATGCTCATAGAATGATGGGGACCAGATTATACACAGGGTTCTGTAGGAAGAGTGGGTTATCATCCAGGGAAGATTTTGCCCCCTGCCTCCAAACCAAGGGGCATCAGCTAATGTCTGGAGACACTTTTGATTACCATACCTTGGGGGGGAGTATTGCTACTGGCATTTATTTCATAGAGACTTGAGATGAAACTAAACCTTCTGCCATGCACAGGACAGTCCCTACAACAAAGAAGTATCCATCTTGGATGTCAATAGCGCAAGACTGAGGAACCCTGTGATAGAGGGGCAGGGGAGGGGACTGTGGGGAAGAAACCAGTAGTTGTCTTTAGACCTGTCACAGATGGAACTACTCTTGTGACGCCTCCCTGCTGTCCAGCCAGCTGCAGGCGACATTGCCCTGAGTGATGGAAGCTGATCCGGCCAGCCACCATCCCTCGGTCCACAACTGTATGTCAGAGACCTGAGTGAGTCAGAAAGGTTTGTGTGGACCAAAATGAGAAGCGAGGAAACAGACGATGATTTGGAAATGAATTTAAGTAGATCTATTTAGATCCTTTGAGACTGCAGTCTGACACACAAATAGGACTAAAAATATAAAGATATGGTACCCTGTCACTCTAATCACTAGACTTTACAAGCTCTGAGTAGAATAATGCCTTAGTTACCATGTACAGTTAATGCCTTTTAATATTTAAAATATGTTAATAACCTTATTTTGGTATATTATTGGTGTATCCAAATTAACTTCATAATTTCTAGGAGTAGCTCTTTTAAACATTGTAATCAATAACTAGGTTTTTTGTATCCATCCATCTTGACATTTTGTGGTAAATAAGAAATGATGTAATAAAATATATTTATGGTTTAAATAATAATTCAACAGTTTTAAGCTTCTTTGCAAACTTTTCTTAAAGATGGTTTATATATTGAATAATATATATTTGTACTTGTTTCTACAAAGGTGGCTAGATTAAAAAAATATCAGTGCCATGACCTGTAATTTCCTTTATAAATAGAATTTGTTCTGTTTGCTTTATGGCTTCTATTTGCAAGATGACATTTTCCCCTGAAATAAAAATGAAACGAGTGACATAGAAGACTTTGGCCAAATTAGCTAAGTTTCATGGTGTCCAGTTTTGTTAAAAGTGACCATGCACCTACTTTTATCAGTTTATTTATCATAATGTAGCAGCTTTGGATATAGCAGAAAGCACAATTAACTTAAACTGCAAAGCATTTTCTGCTTTATAGGTTATGGTTTACAGAGCTTCCCAAGCTGCACTTTTGCTTATACATTCTTTCATCAGTTCACTAGGAGTTCGCCTTGGACTTCATTTCTAAAAGAATGACCACTAATATATCCACTTGGATGTGCTCCTATGCATTCACATACAATTTTGCATTTACGTCTTTCTTTTTTTCTTTACAAGTGTCTGGAAGAAAAAACCATAATCCTTCAGTCAGCCCTATTATACACCTAGGGTCTTCATAGGAATATTCCTTCAGTTTGAGGATGATCTTGAGCTGTGTTTTTCTGTTTCATTGCCTATGGATGACAGATAATGATGTTTTACACATTTAAGAGCACTCCAGTTCCCTATTACATGGCCATATTTCTAATTGGCTCCAGGCTCCTTGCTATTAATAGCTGTGGAAGATACACTGTACATCTAATTTAGCACTGCCTGGAGTGACACAATAGGTTCTCAGTTATTTTACTGCCAATGTGTACAGCTTATGCCACAGGGAGCCTGGAGCTAATTGATGAGACCCCTGCTTGCCCTCAGAGACTGCATCCAAGGCCAGCTTCCAGACAGTTTCCCTTCATTGACCTCAGTGTCCCTCATTATCCCAGCTATCTCTAGTATGGTACCACAGCTGAAAAGGCAAGGCAAGCCACCTTGTAGCTTCCACTTTATTCAAGACTCATTTAACTCATTTAACAAACCTACTTTTTGGCTTCCCAGATGGCTCAGTGGTAAAGAATCGGCCTGCCAAGCAGGAGATAGGGGTTCAATCCCTGGATCAGGAAGATCCCCTGGAAAAGGAAATGGCAACCCTCTCCAGTGTCCTTGTCTGGAAAATCCCATGGTCGGAGGAGCCTGGTGGGCTACTGTCCATGGGGTCATGAAAGAGTTAGACATGCCTGAGTGACCAAACAGCAACAAACCCGCCCTGATGGACTGTGGAAGCCCTTGGGGAAGCTCCCGAGTTTCTACACATTTGTTGTTACTGTCGTTGTTCAGTCACAGAGTCGTGTCCGACTCTGCAACCCCATGGACTGCAGCGTGCCAGGCTCCTCTGTCCTCCACTATCTCCCAGAGTTTGCTCAAATTCGTATCCATTGAGTCAGTGATACTATCCAACCATCTCATCCTCTGCCACCCTCTTCTCATTTTACCTTCAGTCTTTCCCAGTATTAGGGTCTTTTCCAATGAGTTGGCTCTTTGCACCGGGTGGCCGGAGTATTGGAGCTTCAACTTCAGCATCAGTCTTTCCAGTGAATATTCAGGGTTGATTTCCTTTAGGATTGAATGGTTTAATCTCTTTGCAGTCCAAGGGGCTCTCAAGACTCTTCTCCAGCACCACAATTCAAAAGCATCAGTTCTTCTGTACTCAGTCTTCTTTATGGTCCAGCTCTCACATCCATACATGACTCCTGGAAGAACCATAGCTTTGACTATATGAACCTTTGTCAGCAAAGTGATGTCTCTACTTTTTAATACACTGTCTAGGTTTGTCATAGCTTTCCTTCCAAGGAGCAAGCATCTTTTAATTTCATGGCTGCAGTCACTGTCTGCAGTGATTTTGAAACCCAAGAAAATAAAATCTGTCACTGCTTCCACTTTTTCCCCTTCTATCTGTCATGAAGTAATGGGACCTGATGCCATGATCTGAGTTTTTTAATGTTGAGTTTCAAGTCAACTTTTTCACTCTCCCCTTTCACCATCATCAAGAGACTTTTTAGTTCCTCTTCACTTTCTGCCATTAGAGTGATATCCTCTGCATATCTGGGACTATTGATATTTCTCCTGGAAATCTTGGTTCCAGCTTGTGATTCACCCAGCCTGGCATTTCTCCTGATATACTCTACATATAAATTAAATAAGCAGGGTGACAATATATAGCCTTAATGTAATCCTTTCCCAGTTTTGAACCAGTCCATTATTCCATGTCCAGTTCTATCTGTTGCTTCTTGGCTTGCATACAGGTTTTTCAGGAGACAGGTAAGGTGGTCTGGTACTCCCCTCTCTTTAAGAATTTTCCACAGTTTGTTGTGACCCACACAGTCAAAGGCTTTAGCACAGTCAATGAAGCAGAAATAGATGTTTTTCTGGAACTCCCTTGCTTTCTCTGTGATCCAATGAATGTTGGCAATTTGATCTCTGGTCCCTCTGCTTTTTCTAAACCCAGCTTGTACACCTGGAAGTCCTTGATTAATGCACTGCTGAAGCCTAGCTTGAAGCAGTTTGAGCATTACCTTGCTAGCATGTGAAATGAGCACAGTTGTGCGATAGTGTGAATTGTATGGGCTTGTATGGTGTTTGCTATGACCAGCGTGTTCTCTTGACAAAACTCTGTTAGCCTTTGCCCTGCTTCATTTTATACTCCAAGGCCAAACTTATCTGTTATTCTAGGTATCTCTTGACTTCCTACTTTTGCATTCCAGTGCCCTATGAGGAAAGGGGCATCTTTTTTTGGTGTTAGTTCTAGAAGATGTTATAAGTCTTCAAAGAACCAGTCAACTTCAGCTTCATAGGCATCAGTGGATGGGGCACAGATTTGGACTACTATGATGTTGAATGATTTGCCTTGAAAATGAATAGAGATCATTCTGTTCTTTTTGCGGTTGCACCCAAGTACTGCATTTCAGACTCTTCTGTTGACTATGAGGGCTACTCCATCTATTGCAAGGGATTCTTGCCCACAGTAGAAAATATATTGGTCATCTGAATTAAATTCACCCTTTCCCATCCATTTTACTTCACTGATTCCTAAGATATCAATATTCAATCTTGCCATCTCCTACTTGACCACATCCAATTTACCTTGATTCATGGACCTAACATTCCAGGTTCCTATGCAATATTATTCTTTACGGCACTGGACTTTACTCTCACCACCAGACACATCCACAGCTGAGCGTTGTTTCTGCTTTGGCCCAGCCACCTCATTCTTTCTGGAGCTAGTAGCAATTGCCCTCTACTCTTCTCAAGTAGCATATTAGACACTTTCTGACCTAAGGGCCTCATCTTCCAGTGTCATATCTTTTTGCCTTTCTAACTGTTCATGGGGTTCTCCTGGTAAGAATACTGGAGTGGCTTGCCTTTTCCTCCTCAACTGGACCACATTTGGTCAGAACTCTTCACTATGGTTCATCTGTCTTGGGTGGCCCTGCATAGCATGGCTCATAGCTTCAGTGAGTTTCACAGGCCCCTTTGCCCTGACAAGGCTTTAACCCATGAAGGGGTCTACATATTTAGGGGAGCAATATGGAAGAAGGCTAGAGGACTTGTCTTGAATGAATGTTTACTGGGTGACCGTGTTTTGTTTTTATTGTATTTTTTCTTTTTGAGTCAGTTTTGCCTAGACTCATAGATACTTGGTGGGGAGGGGAGTATAAAGTTCCCTGAATCGCTGTATGGCAGAGCGATCGATCATTCCCCTCATAGAAAGCCCCTTTATGTAGTTCCACTGAGGGCTGATTTCTTTGTATGGCTTTTCTGAATATAATATATAGTAAGTCCTGAGTTTGGGAACAAGTCACACAAAAATCAAATTTCTTGTAGATTTTTGAGGTCAGAGTTCTTGCTTTGTCACTAAGTTGTGTCCGACTCTTTTGCAGCCCCGTGGACTGTAGCTCGCCAGGCTTCTCTGTCCATGGGGTTCTCCAGGCAAGAGTACTGGGGTCAGCTGCCATTTCCTAGTCCAGGGAATCTTCCCTACCCAGGGATAGAACCCGTGTCCGCTGCATTGGCAGGCATATTCTTTACCACTGAGCCGCCGGGGCAGCCCAAGATCAGAGTTACTTATGCTGATATGTAAAAATTCAATTTAACTAATAATTATTTAGAATCTACCAAGATTCTGATCAGGCCATGTGGGGTTTCATTGTGTATTCTTCTACATGAGGCTAACTTTAATGTACACAAAAAAACTAAAGGATTGGGCCAGGCTAATTTTGCCTTTTCAATGGTAATTTAAAATTTAGAGGGAAAAAAATTGATTTATTATGAGATGAATAGAGGTTTTTACTGAGATTGTCATATGAACTAATCATAGACTGTTAGAACTGGAAATAAGTGATATGCTCTATCAGGGATTTTCAAAAGCTGTAGACAGTATTTTACACGGATGTGTAGTGTGTCAGACAAACAAGAGTGGAGTTGGACATGGGGACTGATCCCCATTGACTTTCTCTGATTATATCTCCAAGGGATTCCCCAGGACAAGAGTTTGCAAATTGCTGCTCAGGACCTGTCTCCTTGT
Source organism: Capricornis sumatraensis (assembly GCF_032405125.1). NCBI lineage: Eukaryota > Metazoa > Chordata > Mammalia > Artiodactyla > Bovidae > Capricornis > Capricornis sumatraensis. The sequence continues at coordinate 81,474,930 of NC_091079.1, forward strand.
TTTGCTAAGGAGAGCACAAGGGCCCAGGCTTGGCAGTGTCTCCCCTGAGATACTGCTTGTCAGAAGCAGAAAAGTGTCAAGTTTTGACTTATTTCATTGAACTTTCTTCTCAAAATCTCCCTACCACAATTTGCATGTCTTTTCACTTGTGTTTCTAATGTCCATGCCCTTTGAAACTAGGTCACTGTCTGATTAGTGATAATAACTGGGGAAAGAATGGCTGCACTGTCCTGGGCTGAGAAGCAAAGAGGTTAAGTCCACTGTGTCATTTTTAATCCCCTTAGTGTATTTGACTGTGTTCATCTTTGCTTTCCAAATAGATAAGAGAGCCTTCCGTGAAGCTCAGCGCCCTCCCTGCAGGGGAAAAACGCAGTTCCACCAAAGATAGTGGATTTCCACCTGCATCTTCCTTGTGATCCTGGCAGCCAGTTGACTGGTTCTCGTGTGCTTTTAATGAGCCCTGGGGCAGGGGTGGAAGTGGGGGGAATGGGGAGTTTGTGTCCTTCGTAGACTCCCAGATGTCGCCACACTTTGGGGAGTGATGCCCCACCCGGTTCTGCTTTACCACTGCGTATGTACTCTAGACCCATCTGCTGCTGCTGCTAAGTCGCTTCAGTATTGTCCGACTCTGGGCGACACCATAGACGGCAGCCCACCAGGCTCCGCTGTCCCTGGGATTCTCCAGGCAAGAACACTGGAGTGGGCTGCCATTTCCTTCTCCAATGCATGAAAGTGAAAAGTGAAAGTGAAGTCACTCAGTCGTGTCTGACTCTTCGCGACCCCATGAACTGCAGCCCACCAGGCTCCTCCGTCCATGGGATTTTCCAGGCAAGAGTACTGGAGTGGGTGCCATTGCCTTCTCCCTAGACCCATCTAGTGTGCTGTTTATTACTAGGTGTGTTCACTGAGAAGACTGGGCGGCTAGCTGTCCACCAGCTCTCCGTGATCTGCGTAGCAAGGGTTTGTTTCTAGGGAGTAGCTTCTCAACCAGAAACCACATTTCTTCACCTCCCCTCCCCCACCCTCCAACACACACCATTCAGGGCACATAATCCAGTTCAGCTCATGAACTGAGTGTGGTCTTGACACGCACCACTCCTAGACCTGGCCCATCAGACTCCATGCAGTGTTCCTATGCGCTCTTTCCATATCTGTTGGCAGAATATACAGAATTTCAGGGCCTAGATGAAGATTTCTTAAGCTCAGCACTGTTAGCATTTGCAGCGCTTAGTTGCTCAGCTGTATCCGACCCTTTGTGACCCCATGGACTGACTGTAGCCCGCCAGCCTCCTCTGTCCATGTGATTCTCCAGGCAAGAATACTAGAGTGGGTTGCCACGCCCTCCTCCAGGGGATCTTCCCAACCCAGGGATCAAACCCAGGTCTCCCGCACCGCAGGTGGATTCTTTACCATCTGAGCCACCAGGGAAGCCCATTAGCATTTGCAGCTGAATGATTCCTGGGTGTGAGAGACTATCTTGTTCGTTGAAGGCAGTTCAGCAGCATCTCTGGCCTCTGCTCGCCTGATACCCGTAGCGCCTCCCCACTGCTGTAGCAACCACAGTTGTTTCTACACATCACTGAGTAAATGTCCTGTGCTTGGGGACAGAGTGCAGACAAAATGATCCCTACTGAGAACCACTGGCTGGAGCATTAAAGATGCACTGATGGAAGAAGCAGGGGTCCCAGCATCACTGTGAAGTAGAAAAGAATGACTGTATCTGATTAGCAGCTGTGGAAAAGGCGAGGTATGCTTGTGACTGCATATGGTGACATCTAACCAGACACAGTACTTTGACCTGCTTTGCAAATTGGACTTCTACACCAGATTTCTTTTAAAGAAAGGTTTCAGGGACTTCCCTGGCAGTCCAGTGGCTAACACCTTGTGCTTCCAACACAGGGGGCCTGAGTTCAACCCCTGGTTAGGGAACTAGATCCCACATGATGTAGCTAAGACCCAGTGCAGCCAAATTAATTAATTTTTTTTTAAGAAGGACAGGTTTCTTTCAAAAATAATAAACTGGACAAAATCCTTGGAAACTTTGGACCCATTTGGGCCTCTTTTCTTTATAGGAGTGGTTCTTGTAGAACCAGGTACAAAGATGTGCAGTGACTGCAGAAACAGGCCCAGGACTCAAACCTCCAGAGGCTGCATCCAGCGACTTAACCAGAAGTCACCCACCACTGACCCTTTCCCATCAAAACAAATGATCAAACCAGCTACACTGAAAATTAGCATTCTCTCCAAAGCTTGGTGCACTTCAACTTGGCCAAGACTTGCACTGATGTCAGCCTAGTCCTACGGGTAGTGTGAGTGGATTAAAGCACCTTCAGTTACCCCTCCATTGTGTTTCTTCTACCTATTCATTGTGTTCTATCATCTGAGTCACTATTTGAGGGTAAAGCTTTGCCTCACTCTTCAAAGGTGTTGTTCAGTGGGGTCCCAAGTAAGTAAGTCCCCAAAGCTAGGCCAGTGCAGAGTTCTAGCTGGGAGGAGAGGAAGACTGAAGGTCCACCAGGTGGCCCAGCCGCAGCTAGTCCGTGCCCTGAGTTGGCAACAAGCGCACTTGCTAATGGAAAAGATGTTTCTAGCAGAAGTCTCTGGCTCAGGCCCTGGGCATGCTGAGCTTGCAGCCATGCCTGGGGCATCTGGGTGAGGCAGGTCCCAGCAGGAGGTGTTGGCACCTCTTTCCACGGGAGAGAGGTGTCCTTTGGAGGAAGCTATGGGGTGAACGCGCCAGTTAATGCACCTGCACACGTTTACACCCTCCTTCCTCTGCTCCACGTCCCTTTATCTCCTGAGCCAGTTCTGACCATGTGCCCTGGTACTACTGCATTCATAAATTCCCCCCAGAAGACCCCCATGATACGGTCCCTTATTCGCTTTTTCTTACCCATTATGGATAGCAAGGAGATGAAACCAGTCAATCCTAAAGGAAATCAACCCTGAATATTTATTTGAAGGGTTGATGCTGAAGATGAAGCTGAAGCTTCAGTACTTTGGCCACCTGATGTGAAGAGCCGACTCATTGGAAAAGACTCTGATGCCGGGAAAGACTGATGGCAGGAGGAGAAGGGGATAACAGAGGATGAGATGGTTGGATGTCATCACAGACTCAGTGGACATGAGTCTGAGCAAACTCTGGGAAATAGTGAAGGACAGGGGAGCCTGGTGTGCTGTAGTCCATGGATTTGCAAAGAGTCAGACATGACTTAGAGACTGATGACAACAAATGGAGAGAAGTATGGACTCACCTTCCCTGGGGTTTTTATACACAATGATCAGCTGTCCCAGGTGGTTAAGTTTCTATAAATTCTCACAGGTAGCAGAAGGCAGACTGTCACCCACCAGGGAAGGCTGAGTTGTCTGCCTTACCACTGCCAGATTCACTTGGAGCTGCTGTTTCTCTCTTCTGCTAACTAGTCTTTCCAGACAAGACTTAAATTGGAAGAAAGGAAGCAATTCTCCTCACTCTTTGGGAATTACAAATTTTATTTTAATTTGGGAGACACACCAATCTTAAATACTTCTCTCTCCCTTTTCTTCCAGTTTGGATAACAGTCTTGGAATTAAACTTCAGGTGTGAGGATGTCTAAGCTGGGGGTTAATTGTTGCGTTATCCTGAGTCAACAGCGTTGTAAAAAAAAAAAGAAAAAGAAAAATTCATCTTAATTGCTCATGGTGAAAAAAAAGTAAAGAAATGTGTACACATGTGCTTTGTCAAACTAAACTGTGTTTGGAGAGTCTGCTGAACTGGGTTAATGTTAAGACTTCAATCTTTAGATATTTAGCTTTTCTTATCATTATTATGTTGCAACATTTGTGACTTAACCTTTTGACATCATTTTGAATAAGGAAAAAATGCAGTATGAAAAGTTTCTTTAGAAATCATATAACATCTTGCTACTCAAAGTGTGCCCATGGACTGGTCAGCAGCACTGCCCTTCCCCTTCACCCCCTAGAACTTGCTAGAAATGCAGGATTTTAGGCCCCTCCCAGCCTATTGAATTAGAATCTGCAGTTCATCGAGGCCCCCAGGTGATTTGTGCACACAGAAAAATTTGAGATGCACTTGTCTAGTCAGACTCCTTCATTTGGTATATAAGGAAACTGAGGCCCAGGCAGGTTCTCAGCATCTCAGGGAACAAGGGGAAGCCATGGCTTCCCCTTTTATAATTCTTAAAAAATAATTATAAAATTCTTTTTTAAAAAGACTGGGGGCTGCATCGCTAAAGCAGGCTGCCACAACATCTCCATCTCCCCAGATACAGGCTTATGGGGTGACTGAGATCTCTGTGATATTCCCTTTCAGTTCAGTTCAGTTCAGTTCAGTCGCTCAGTGGTGTCCGACTCTTTGTGACCCCATGAATCGCAGCACACCAGGCCTCCCTGTCCCTCACCAACTCCCGGAGTTCACTCAGACTCACGTCCATCGAGTCAGTGATGCCATCCAGCCATCTCATCCTCTGTCGTCCCCTTCTCCTCCTGCCCCCAGTCCCTCCCATCATCAGAGTCTTTTCCAATGAGTCAACTCTTCCCATGAGGTGGCCAAAGTATTGGAGTTTCAGCTTTAGCATTAGTCCTTCCAATGAACACCCACACTGATCTCCTTTAGGATGGACTGGTTGGATCTCCTTGCAGTCCAAGGGACTCTCAAGAGTCTTCTCCAGCACCACAGTTCTAAAGCATCAATTCTTCGGTCCTCAGCCTTCTTCACAGTCCAACTCTCACATCCATACATGACTACTGGAAAAACCATAGCCTTGACCAGATGGACCTTAGTCAGCAAAGTAATGTCTCTGCTTTTGAATATGCTATCTAGATTGGTCATAACTTTTCTTCCAAGGAGTAAGCGTCTTTTAATTTCATGGCTGCAGTCACCATCTGCAGTGATTTTGGAGCCCCAAAAAATAAAGTCTGACACTGTTTCCACTGTTTCCCCATCTATTTCCCATGAAGTCATGGGACCGGATTCCCTTTCAATCACACTTAAACATGGGCATGGAAAGAATGTTCTAGAGCTGCTTCCATGGTGGATGCTTTTCTAAAAATAACTATGAAAGATACCCCAGTGGGATAGATATAACATGGCCATTTCAGGGGCCTTCCCAGGTGGTGCTAGTGATAAAGAACCTGCCTGCCAATGCAGGTAGACATAAGATACGCAGGTTCAATCCCTGGATCAGGAAGATCTCCTGAAGGAGGGCACAGCAACCCACTCCAGGATTCTTGCCTAGAGAATCCCACGGACAGAGGAGCCTGGTGGGCTACAATCCATAGTGTCACCGAGTCGGACATGACTGAAGCAACTTAACACACACACATACTTGGCCATTTCAGACCTGACAGGTAAGTAGTGAGTCTCCATCTATTCAGCCCCTGGCATGGCTGTATGCTCTATAAGGAAGCAGGAGGTCAGAACCCACAATATTTATGTTGGAATTTTCACTGTTTATATAAGGAAACATCCTCACTAATCCCAAGCATGTCTATTATTAAGCAGGTCCCTGAAGTCAGGTGTTCCTCTAAAACAATAAACATGACCTATGTCTCATGTTTCAGGTTTGACGTGCTTACTACCTTAGGCAGCTTAGTTTTTTGGGACTACAGTTTTCACTGTAAACAGAGCTAGAAATTCAATAAAATTGGTCACCCGTGTGTATAGATTCTAACATTCTGCTGTCATTATGAGAAATAAATAGTTCCTGATTGTCAAACGTTGCTCTGTGCTGGAAAGCAATGAAAAGAATCATTTTAGAAACCAGGATGGAGAGAATAGAATGTCGTGTATTTCTGATGGGAGAGGAAGAAGTTAACATGCCCCATCACAGGTATAGGTCTGAACTCCGTGCCTTAAGCAGAGGATCAGGCTGTTAGAGGTGACAATAGATGATCGCATGGATCTGTGGATCTGGAGAGAGGAAGGGAGAGAAGGAGGGTTTCTCTCGGCTGGAGGAGGCACAGAAAGGAGGATTTGCATTCCTTTGTGTTTTGAAGGCTGTGCTGTGTGTGCTGTGCTCAGTCACTTCAGTTGAGTCCGACTGTTTGTGATCCCATGGACTGAAGCCTGCCAGGCTCCTCTGTCTACAGGATCCTCCAGGCAAGAATACCGCAGTGGGTTGTCATGCCCTTCTCCAGGGGATCTTCATGACCCAGGGATCGAACCTGCATCTCTTTTGAAGGCTGGATGCATTTAAATAAGCTATCAGTTCAGTCTAGTTGCACCAGGGATCGGACCTCCATCTCTTTTGAAGGCTGGATGCATTTAAATGAGCTATCAGTTCAGTTCAGTTGCTCAGTCATGTCCAGCTCTTTGCAACCCCATGGACTGCAGCATGCCAGGCTTCCCTGTCCATCACCAACTCCCAGAGCTTACTCAGACTCATGTCCATCGAGTCTGTGGTGCATCCAAGGATCTCATTCTCTTCTGTCCCCTTCTTCCCCTGCCTTCGATCTTTCCCAGCATCAGGGTCTTTTCCAATGAGTCAGTTCTTCACATCAGCTGGACAAAGTATTAGAGCTTCAGCTTTAGCATCTGTCCTTCCAATGAATATTCAGGACTGATTTCCTTTAGGATGGACTGGTTGGATCTCCTTGCAGTCCAAGGGACTGTCAAAAGTCTTCTCCAGCACCCCAGTTCAAAAGCATCAATGAGCTATAATCAAATGAGCTATAACAAATAATCAAATTAGCTATAACACACCTGAATAACACAGATCACCAAATCTGGTGTCCAGGAGCCAGTCAATGTACATTCTCTCTTCAGACCCTTCCCTGTTTCCTACAGAGAGTTGCACGGATAACACAGCCCTGGCAAGACCCAGAGGTAGATTTGGTTTGCTCAAGACGGCTTTGTCTGTAGTGAAAAAACATAAAGGAGAACGTCTTCATTGTTACTAATAAAAGAACAGCTGTATGAATCACGGCTGCTTCATGAGAACAGTAGCAGCAAATGCAGTCTCCGTTCCTCTAAGGTCAGGAGAAATTTGGATTTCCTAACAGGGACTAGGCTGTCTGCGGGTTTAATGTAAACTGATGGGAGTGGAGCCAATCACAGTCCATGCTTGACTAGATCTGGAATATTCCAGATGAAGTCAGAGGGGGTATATGGCATTTCTGACACAGCTGCTGTGCTGAGACGCTCGGGGCAGGAGAGAAGATGCTAGGGAGAGGCAGAGCAACCTCAGAAGAGGATTCTCAGGGTTCACGGGAAAGGTGACAACGAGCCCAAAACGCTTAAGGGGAAAGAAAGTCTGTCTAATGCATCCGAGTTTTCTTTCAAGGAAAATATATAGTTACAGTTACAAAAATGGGGAAGGGCCAGAGGGGCAACAGTCTTAGAGTTTCAGATACCCTTTCATCAATTTCTTCTATCAGCTTATGACAATTCTGTTTGGCCAGGGAATGGAAGACGAGTTTGAGAGTGGGTTCATGCAAGGCGATGGATTTAGGTTAAGAAAATCCAAATGACACAAGTAGGCCTTCCTGGGTAGTAATAGTCATTAAAAAAAAATAATTTATTGAGATGTAGTTGGTTTATAATGTTGTATTAATTTCTGCTGTACAGCAAAGTCATTCATTTATAATTCTTTTTTAATATTCTTTTCCATTTTGGTTTATCACAGGATACTGAATACAGTTCCCTTTGCTCTATGCTGGGACCTTGGTGTTTATCCATCCTATATATGCTAGTTTGCACCAGCTAGTCCTAAACTCCCAATCCTTCCTCCCTCACCCACCCTTCCCCTTGGCAAGCACAAGTCTGTTCTCTGTGTCTGTGAGTCTGTTTCTGTTTTATAGGTGTGTTGATTTGTGTCATATTTCAGATTCCACATATAAGTGATGTTATATAGTATTTGTCTTTCTCTTTCTGGCTTACTTCACTTGGTATGATAATCTCGAGGTCCATCCATGTTGATGCAAATGGCATTGTTTCATTCTTTTTGAGGCTGAGGAATATCCCATTACATATATGTACCACGTCTTCTTTAGCGATTCATCTATTGATGGACATTTAAGTGTTTTCATGTCTTGGCTATTGTAAATAATGCTGCTTTGAGCATATGGTTGCATGTATTTCTTCAAATTACAGTTTTGTCTGTGTATATGCCCAGGAGTGGGATTGCTGGATCATATGGCAACTCTATGTTTAGTTTTTTGTGGAAGCTCCATACTGTTTTCCATAGTGGCTACACCAATTTACATTCCTACCAATGCTATAGGAGGGGTCCCTTTTCTCCATACCCTCTCCAACATTTATTTGTGGACTCTAAATGATGGACATTCTGGCCTGTATGAGGTACTACATTATTGTAGTTTTGATTTACCTTTCTCTAATAGTTAGCAATGATGAGCACCTTTTCATGTACCTACTGGCCATCTCTGTATCTTCTATCGGGGCTTTCCAGGTGGCACTAGTGGTAAAGAACCTGCCTGCCAGTGCAGGAGACCTTCGAGGTGTGGGTTCAATACCTGGATTGGGAAGACCCCCTGGAGGAGGGCATGGCAACCCACTCCCGTATCCTTGCCTAGAGAATCCCATGGACAGAGGAGCCTGATGGGCTACAGTCCATAGCATTGCAAAGAGTCAGACATGACTGAAGCAACATAACACATATCTTCTATGCAGAAATGTCTGTCTTCTTCCCATTTTTCAATTGGTTTGGATTTTTATTACTGAGCTGTATGAGCTATTCGTATGTTTTACAAATTAAGCTCTTGTCAGTTACATCATTTGCAAATATTTTTTTCCCAGTCCAGAAGTTCTCTTTTCGTTTTGTTTATGGTTCCTTTTGCTGTGCAAAAGCTCTTACATTTGATTAGGTCCCGTTTCTTTAAGTAATAATCGTTTCTTACTTCCAGCATGTATTTTCAGTCTCTAGACCATTCTCATGCCAGTGGAGTGAGGAATTTCCCTCTCAGGCTAGTGCTTCTTCTGCTAGATCAGTGGCTTGTAACATGGACAGCCTACTATACCCTGGAGGGTACACAGGATAAATCTATTGCTTGCAAAAACAAACTGTTTAGAGTTTCTGCCCCTAAAAGTCAGACAGAAATTTGGCTTTATCAATGTTAAAAATACAGATTGAGCTTGACATGTTTTGTCAGTTTTTATGTCAGACAGCCCCACATTACATTGTTCAAGTGCGGTCTCCTGAGGATTGAGGGCTTTCCCACATCTTGGGTCAGAGTGACACCCCACTTCCTTGTTCATTTTCAGCACACTGCCTCATGTTGCCCCTTATTCACCTGTAGTGAAATGCATTTATAGACTCAGGTTCTTCCTTCCTCTGACAGAGAGGACAAGCAACTTAGAATGAATCCTGCTAAGAGAAAACAAGTGGGATAATACTTGTGATGCAAGCACACACCAAGTCAAGCAAACAGCAGAGACAGCGTTTCTGTTCTTCTTGCTGTGCTCTCCTTCTCAGCCACAATATGGCACTGAAAACAACAGTCTCATCTGAGCTAACCAGTGGGGAAATATTTTCAAGGTGAATTGAAATATGAATTACACTCACTGTCCTTGATGATGAACGTCATCCAGGTATCCCTTGCACCTTAATGTAAGTGCAAGGACATTAGGAAGCCATCCTGATTAGCAATTCATTTAAATGCTATATATCTAAGACTTAAAGACAAACTCTGCAGTCCCCTCCTTCCCCTAAAGGTGGTTAAAGAAATGTAATTCTCAACAGTACTTTAAAATTTTGCCAACTTTACTGATAGATACTTAAAATTCTCTTTCAAGATTTCTTACTTATTAGTGAAAAAGCCACATATGACTGGGTAAATATCTGTTCTTACTGCTGGTAAAAAATGGCCGAAATAATGCCTAAAATATATTTAGGGACAAACAAAATGCCTTTCTTGTCAGCTGACACTGTTGAAATAGAAATAGAAAATATTATTGAATGTCTGAAGAAGCAAGGATTAGAACAGGTGGTGCAGTACAGGGTGTTCGCTATGTAGTTGTATAAAAGGGTTTATTTTGTCAATGTGTTTCAGCTCAGAGTATTTGCTAGATTCTGTTTCAATAATCTAGAACCTAAAGGACTACTTTAAATGTGTGTGTGTGTGTGTGTTTTGCCAGTGTGCATACCACATATGAGAAAATACACTGGAAATGATATATCTTCAACAGTTATTTCTTTAATTAAAAATATTTCATGGAAAACCTGGGTAAATATGACTTCTGAGACAGATAGGGGCAGATGAAAGTCATTCCCTGCATCATACACAGGAAAGCTTTTGTAACAAAGTAGTTAATACTGGAGCCACACAGAGTGTTACAGATGTCATCCATTGGGGAACATTATAAACACAAGATCTTCTAGATATCTTGAGGTCTTTAAGCGCTGTGTGATGAGATGCGCTCAGTCATTTCAGCTGCTCCTCAGTATGAAATTCTCCAGGCAAGAGTACTAAAATGGGTGGCCATGCCCTCCTTCAGGGAATCTTCTGACCCAGGGATCAAACCCAGGTCTCCTACACCGCAGGTGGATTCTTTGCCACTGAGCCACCTGGGAAGCCCAGTGAGATGGATAGTGACTATGAAAATCTTCTGTAATACATAGGGTTTCCTTGTAAGTTACATTCTGTCAAAATATTAAAGGAATTGTTGAACTTACAATGAGTTCACTTATTTTTCTAAGAAGATGAGACCCAAAGAAGTTGATTTTTTTTGTGATGACAATTATGCTATCTAGAAAATAGTTTTTGAAAAAATAAAAATTAACCCTATAAAACCATCATGAAGAATGAAGGTGGGAAGGAGATGTATTCATCGACTAATTGATCCATGAATGGTATGACCAGGACAACTAAAGTTTTGTCTTTCCAGTGCCCATCACCTCAGGCTAAATTAAGAACACTTCTCTTCTTTGCATTCCCATAATACCCTGTGTACATATATACCCACCTATTGACCCACCTCTCCATCTACCTATCCATCCATTCATCCATCCATCCATCCATTACCCATCCATCCCACAAATATGTATTAATCAACTACCAGTTGTCAGCATTCTAGATGGTATATATTACAAAACAATTAATGAAGCTATCAATACTGCCAACTGTCATGAAACTTATATCTTAAGGAGGGAAAAATAGATCATTTGAAAAATGAATAAGATATATAAGTTAGATAATGATCAATATTATGGGGAAAAACAAAGGAGAACAGGAAATTAAATTGTATCAGGGAAAACACTGCAATTTTTAATTTAATAATCAGAGAAAGCATCACTGAGAATATCACATTAAGTAAAGACCCAAAGGAAATGAGCAGCAGAGAGTCCTACAGATTCCTGGACAGTTTACTGAGTGGAGGGAACAGTAAGGACAAAAACCCCAAAGGAGGATTGTGCTTCAGGTTTTAGTTGGAACTGAATGAGTGATGGGGGAGGAAGCTCTGAGCTCAGAGAGGTGACAAGTCAAAGGAGAAGGCCAGTACCAGGCTGTGCAGAGCCTTGCAAGTATTTCTGCTTTATTCCAAGTGTAAAGTGAAGACCCTAGAGGGCTCTGTGCGGAGGACATGACTTGGTCTGACTTATGTTTTAACAGGATTGTTTTGGGTGTGTGATAGAGACTAGACTAAATGGGGGCGTCTTAGTCTGTTCAGTCTGTTCTGACAAAGTACCATAGACTTGGTGGCTTATAAACAGCAGACATTTATTTCTCACCATTCTACTGGAAGTGTGAGTTGAGGGTGCCAGCATGGTTGGGCTCTGATGAGAGCTCTTTTCCAGTTTGCATCGTGCTGTCTCCTGACTCAGAGAGCAGAGGGAGGAAGCGAGTGCTCTGGGAACTCGTCTAAGGACACTAATCCCATCGAGGGGGCCCCACCCTCATGACCTCATCTCATCCTAATTACCAGCCCCATCCCCCACCTCCTATTACCATCACATCATGGGTAGGGGTTCAATATAGCCATCAGGGGGTGGGGAGACACAAGTATTCAGTCCATAACATGAGACAGGCACAGAAGTAGAGCCCTGTTAGGAGATACGACAGTAATCAAGGGCAGAAGTGATCCGAGGTGGCTTGGATCAGAGGAGAGAGAGTAAGAGGTGATTGGATTCTCAGCCATCACACTCTATTGAAATCATCTACTCTTTTTTTCTGTCTCCTCCACCTGTATAGTGCATTTTCAGCACCTGTCACAATGCCTCACTCATGAAAATCATGAAGTAGCTCCTTTTGGGGAATGAACTATTCTCATTTGGAGGGTTGTATAAAACTAATTACCTCAACCTGTGAATAAGAGGGGAGAGAGGTAAAAAAGGTAATTTATTTAAGGATTAAAAGACAAGTAAGTGGTTGCTACTGGGTTATTATGAAAAAGAGGATGTTTGGGAGAGTATATTCTTGGTCGTAGAGGCTGATTTTAAGGAAATCCTTTGTTTCCCAATACAAGTCTAGGACTTTGAGTCAGACTCAAAACTGTTTCAGTCTGATGTAATACTTGGAATCACAGCATTGCGCAATTCCTGTACACACTTTTCCCACAAAATGCAGCATGGATCCTTAAAGCGGTGCGATGTGCTGATTTATGGATATGTCTCTATCTATATTTTTGAGAAGTCTTGAGCCATTGTTGGGTCGGTGGTGGGGGCGGGTGTCATAAATTCACATAATCACTGAAGCAAAGCAGAAGCCATGATCTTAAATACTATTTGTTCATTTTATCACCTATAAAATGGGGATACTATTTTTGGCTCACAGCATTCATGTCAAGATTAAGTAAAAGAGTTAATATAAAGATTTCCACACTGCTAGGCAAATAGTCACTCAGTCGGGTCCAACTCTTGCTACCCCATTGACTGTAGTCCACCCAGCTCCTCTGTCCACAGAATTCTCCAGATAAGAATACTGGAGTGGGTAGTCATTCTCTTCTCCAGGGGATCTTCCCGACTCAGTGATTATACTTGTGTCTCCTGCATTAAAGGCAGATTCTTTACTGTGTGCGCCACTAAGGAAGCTTCCCAGGTGGTGCTAGTGGTGCGGGAAGAACCCATCTGCCAGTTCAGGAGACGTAAGAGATGCAGGTCCAATCCCTATGTTGGGAAGATCCTCTGGAGGAGGTAATAGCGGCACACTCTGGTATTCTTGCCTGGATAATCCCGTGGACAGAGGAGCCTGGTGGGCTCCAGTCGATGGGGTCTCAAGAGTCAGACATGACTAAAGCAACTTCAGTTCAGTTCAGTCACTCAGTCGTGTCCGACTCTTTGCGACCCCATGAATCACAGCACGCCAGGCCTCCCTGCTATCACCAACTCCCGGAGTTCACTCAAACTCATGTCCATTGAGTCCGTGATGCCAGCCAGCCATCTCATCCTCTGTCGTCCGCTTCTCCTCCTGCCCCCAATCCCTCCCAGCATCAGTCTTTTCCAATGAGTCAGCTCTTTTCATGAGAGGGCCAGAGTATTGGAGTTTCAGCTTCAGCATCAGTCCTTCCAATGAACATCTAGGACTGATCTCCTTTAGAATGGACTGGTTGGATCTCCTTGCAGTCCAAGGGACTCTCAAGAATCCTCTCCTACTCCACAGTTCAAAAGCATCAGTTCTTCGGTGCTCAGCCTTCTTCACAGTCCAACTCTCACATCCATACATGTCCACTGGAAAAACCATAGCCTTGACTAGACGGACCTTAGTTGGCAAAGTAATGTCTCTGCTTTTGAATATGCTATCTAGGTTGGTCATAAGGTTCCTTCCAAGGATTAAGTGTCTTTTAATTTCATGGCTGCAGTCACCATCTGCAGTGATTTTGGAGCCCCCCAAAATAAAGTCTGACACTGTTTCCACTGTTTCCCCATCTATTTCCCATGAAGTGATGGGACCAGATGCCGTGATCTTAGTTTTCTGAACGTTGAGCTTTAAGCCAACTTTTTCACTCTCCTCTTTCACTTTCATCCAGAGGCTTTTTAGTTCCTCTTCACTTTCTGCCATAAGGGTGGTGTCATCTGCATATCTGAGGTTATTGATATTTCTCCTGGCAATCTTGATTCCAGCTTGTGTTTCTTCCAGCCCAGCATTTCTCATGATGTACTCTGCATACAAGTTAAATAAGCAGGGTGACAATATATAGCCTTGACATACTCCTTTTCTTATTTGGAACCAGTCTGTTGTTCCATGTCCAGTTCTAACTGTTGCTTCCTGACCTGTATATAGGTTTCTCAAGAGGCAGGTCAGGTGGCCTGGTATTTCCATCTCTTTCAGAATTTTCCACAGTTTATTGTGATCCACACAGTCAAAGGCTTTGGCATAGTCAAGAAAGCAGAAATAGATGTTTTTCTGGAACTCTCTTGCTTTCTCAATGATTCAGCGGATGTTGGCAATTTGATCTCTGGTTCCTCTGCCTTTTCCAAAACCAGCTTGAACATCTGGAGGTTCATGGTTCACATATTGCTGAAGCCTGGCTTGGGGAATTTTGAGCATTACTTTACTAGCATGTGAGATGAGTGCAATTGTGTGGTAGTTTGAGCATTCTTTGGCATTGCCTTTCTTTGGGATTGGAATGAAAACTGACGTTTTTCAGTCCTGTGGCCACTGCTGAGTTTTCCAAATTTGCTGGCATATTGGGTACAGCACTTTCACAGCATCATCTTTCAGGATTTGAAATAGCTCCACTGGAATTCCATCACCTCCACTAGCTTTGTTCATCGTGATGCTTCCCAAGGCCCACTTGACTTCACATTCCAGGATGTCTGGCTCTACATGAGTGATCACACCATCGTGATTATCTTGGTCGTGAGGATCTTCTTTGTACAGTTCTTCTGTGTATTCTTGCCACCTCTTCTTAATATCTTCTGCTTCTGTTAGGTCCATACCATTTCTGTCCTTTATTGAGCCCATCTTTGCATGAAATGTTGCCTTGGTATCTCTGATTTTCTTGAAGAGATCTGTAGTCTTTCCCATTCTGTTGTGTTTCTCTATTTCTTTGCATTTAGCACAAGCAAATAGTAGTCACTCAAATCCTTGCCTGTTTCAGCTGGTGTTATGGTTGAGCTAAAGAAAATTCACAGGGAGAGCGTCAGCCCTACTTCAGTTTATTGTGTTTTGCTCTATTACACTTCACAGATAGGGCATTTTTTTGCAAACTAAGGGTTTGTGGCAACTCTGCTTCCAGCAAGTCTATTGGCACTATTCCAACAGCATTTGCTCACTTCATGTCTCTGTATCACATTTTGTAATTCTCAAAATATTTCAAATCTTTTCATCATTATTGTCTTTGTTATGGTGATTTGTGATCATTGATCTTTGATGTTACTTTTAATTGTTTGGAGGCCTCACAAACTGTGCCCCTATAAGATGGCAAACTTTAATTGATAAATTGTGTGCTTTGAATGTTCCACTGACGTATTGTTCCCCTATCTCTCCCTTTCCTTGGGCCCCCCTGATCCCTGAGATACAGCAATATTGACATAGGCCAATGAATAATCTTAACAGTGGCCTGTAAGTGTTCAGGTGAAAGGACAGGCCACACATCTCTCAATTTTAATAAAAATCTAGAAATGAGGAAGGCATGTCAAAGCTAAGATAGGCCAAAAGCTAGGCATCTTGCTCCAAACAGTTAGCCACATTGTGAATGCAAAGTTGTTGAAGGAAATTAAAAGTGCTATTCCAGTGAACACACAAATGATAAGAAACCAAAACAGCTTATTGCTGACATGGAGAAAGTGTTACTGGTTTGGACAGAAAATCAAACCAGTGACAGCATTTCTTTCAGCCAAAACCCAGTCCAGAGCAAGGCCCTGACTCTTTGCCATTCTGTGAAGGTTGAGAGAGGTGAGAAAGCTGGGGTGTCAGAGTCTGAAGCTAGCAGAGGTAGGTTCATGAGGTTTCAGAAAAGATGCCATCTTCATAACATCAAAGTGCAAGGTGAATACTGCAGCAGGTGCTGATGTAGAAACTGCAGCAAGTTATACAGAAGATCTAGCTGAGATAATTAATGAAGGTGGCTACACCAAGCAACAGATTTTTAGTTTAGCTGAAGCAACCTTATATTGAAATAAGATATCATCTAGGACTTTTATTGGAGAAGGCAATGGCACCCCACTCCAGTACTCTTGCCTGGAAAATCCCATGGGCGGAGGAGCCTGGTGGGCTGCAGTCCATGGGGTCTCTAAGAGTCGGACACGACTGAGCGACTTCACTTTCACTTCTCACTTTCATGCATTGGAGAAGGAAATGGCAACCCACTCCAGTGTTCTTGCCTGGAAAATCCCAGGGACGGGGGAGCCTGGTGGGCTACCATCTATGGGGTCGCACAGAGTCAGACACAACTGAAGCAACTTAGCAACAGCAGCAGCAGGACTTTCATAGCTCTTGAGGAGAAGTCAATCCCTGGCTCCAAGCTTCAGAGGACAGGCTGACTCTCTTGTTAGGACTAATGTACCTAGTAACTTGAGCTTGAGCCCAATGCTCATTTACCATTCTAAAAATCCTAGGATCTTTAAGAATTACGCTAAGTCAACTCTGACTTGCTGTATAAATGGAGCAAAGACTGGATGACAACACATTTGTTTACAACATGGTTTCCTGAATATTTTAAACCCATTCTGGATAACTAATTTCAGGGAAAAAAAAATCCTTTCAAAATATTACTTATTGACAATGTACCTGGTCATCCTAGAGTTCTGATGGAGCTATACAATTAGATGAATGTTGTTTTCATGTCTGCTAACACAGTATCCGTTCTGCAGCCCAGAAATCAAGGTGTAATTGCAGCTTTCAAGTCTTAAAATTTAAGAAACAAAGGCTGTAGCTGCCATAGATAAGTAATTCTTTTGATGGATATGTGAAAGTAACTCAGTCGTGTCCGACTGTTTGTGATCCCATGGACTATAGCTCTCCAGACTCCTCTGTCCATGGAAATCTCCAGACAAGAATACTGGAGTGGGTTGCCATTTCCTTCTCCAGGGGAACTTCCCAACCCAGGGATCAAACCCAGGTCTCCAGCATTGCAGGCAGAGTCTTTACCATCTAAGTCACCAGGGAAGCCCTTGATGGATATGGACAAAGTCAACTAAAAAACTTCTAGAAAAGATTCACCTTCTAGATACCTAAAGGTCATTTAGGTATCTGAATGATTCACAGGAAAAAATCAAAATATCTATATTAATAAAAGTTTGGAAGAAATTGATTCATGGATGATTGTGAGAGGTTCAAAACTTCAGTGAAGGAAGTAACTCCATATATGGTGGATATAGAAAGAGGACTCGAATTAGAAGTGGAGCCTGATGATATGTCTGAAGTGTAGTAATCTCAGATAAAACTTGAGTGGATGAGAAGTTGCTTCTTATAGATGAGCAAAGAAAGTAGTTTCTTGAGATGGAATCTGCTTCTGGTGAAGATGCTGCCAAGACTGTTGAAATAACAACAAAGGATTTCAAATATAACATAAACTTTGTTGATAAAGCAACAGCAGATTGACTCTAATTTTGAAAGAAGTTCTATTTTTGTTAAATGCCATCAAACAGCATTGCATCCTACAGTGAAATTTTGTGAAAGGAAGAGTCGATTGATGTGGCAGACTTTGTTGTCATCTTATTTTAAGAGACTGCCGCCACCCCAACCTTCAGCAGCTACCATTGCCGTCAGTCAGCAACCATCAACCTTAAGGCAATACCCTCCATCAGCAAAAAGGTTACAAAAAGTGTCTTTAATTACAGTATGTACATTTTTTTAGACGTCATGCTATTGCACATTTAATAGACCACACTGTAGCATAAACCTAGCTTTTATATGCCTTGGAAAATGAAAAAATCCATACGACTTGATTGATTTCAATATTCCCCTTATTGTGATGGTCTGGAACTGAACATACAATATCTTATGCTTGTGGTAAATTTAATGAGCTAACCATCTCATTGTTGGTGGGAGCAGTGGTTCAGCCAAAAAAAAAAAAACTTGTAAGAACTTATATAAAAATAAGAGGATATATCTATCGTGAGTTATTAAGGGCCTGCACCTATTTGTACCTCAGTAAGGCAATGGCACCCCACTCTAGTACTCTTGCCTGAAAAATCCCATGAACAGAGGAGCCTGGTAGGCTGCAGTCCATGGGGTTGCTACTAGTCGGACATGACTGAACGACTTCACTTTCACTTTTCACTTTCATGCATTGGAGAAGGAAATGGCAACCCACTCCAGTGTTCTTGCCTGGAGAATCCCAGGGATGGGGGAGCCTGGTGGGCTGCTGTCTATGGGGTCGCACAGAGTCAGACACAACTGAAGCGACTTAGCAGCAGCAATAGCATGGTGGTTTTATTTGTAATTTGTAAGTGACTGTAAGAACAGCAGTAGTTTATGGGCACAGCTTTGGGTCCCCTCAGGACCAGGGTACAGAAGGCCAGTAGAAATTGAGGGAGGATGCCTCAGTAGACAGGGAGGTTGATGCTGATCAGTACAAGTACTGCCAGTAATAATAGCGCGTTCCAGCTTCTATATAGAGACTGGGAATGGGCCAAAATGACAGAATAGAGCATAGGTCCTGTGCTCTACTTACAGAGATTATTTTTTTCTTTCCTTGTTCTTTGAGATGAGAACAAAGAAACAATTGACTGGATATAGAAGTTTCATGACAATTAAATGACATTTTGTTCAGAATAATTATAGGGTTCACATGTTTCCTTTTGACATTTGATCAAAAGGAAATGAAAATTTGCAATGCAGACTGCCCCCATGTAGATCAATAAGTAAGCTGCTGCATTCAATTTTCTTCCTAGGACTTTGGAAGGCAAGCTGAGGGCTTTTTCCAGAATTTTCCTTTTCCACTGCCTCAATTGGCGCTGCCCTATATAATTGCTCCACTGATGCTGCCAGTGGGTTGTTGTCAACTTCCATCATACTCAGAGAATTTTGTGGCTTCTCACTAGGGCTTTCCTGTATTCTGAGCCTCAACTCTAGTTAAAGAAAAATATATTTCAGTACAGTCTTTAATTTCCTAGTATTTTGAGAACCCATTAACGTGTGAACATTCACTGACCTTCCCTTTTTCTGGAAATGTTTTTCCCCATGCTGTTGACCTTAAGAAGCCTGGATACTAATGGTTTTTACATTTTTATTTCCTGAAAGTCTCATCAGGTTTGGCCAAAAATACTGTTCTAGTACCTTTGTGTTAAAAAGTGCTGTGAAATTCCAAAGCAGGCCAAACTCAGGACACTGGTGGGAGTGATTTTCACCAATGGGGAGGCCTTATGTGCAGAAACTTAAACTTGAAGGAAGAACATTGAAGGATCCCTCTTATCTTTCATATGGGTGCCTCTTAAAATTGCAGCCTTTTAAAAAGACGTTTCCAGGACCTAGTTTTTCAGCCAGTACTAAGAGCCCTTTCTCTTCTCTTTTTATTAACCAGAACATTTCATAGCCTTGCTAACAGCAGGGAGAAAGTTTTTTCACATTCTACATGCACACTATATTTTTAATTTTCTAAAACTGTAACTAGCTGCCAAAACTATTCTGGCATCCTATGAAGCAATGCCATTTGTCATCAGAAAACTTTTGAACTCTCATAGATGCAAAATATCAAAGGACATTTTTATATCCTGACAAGGCTTATAAAAACAATTTGACTGCATTTTATGGGTTTTGTTTGGGTTGAATATGATTCTGGTTGTCAGACGAAAAGGACTTTCCTTTTTTTTTTTTTTTGGACTAATTATATCAGTAAAGGTTTAATCAGGAAAACAGAAACCACATTAGGTATGTCAAACAAAGGAGGTTTAAAATAGGGGACTGTTTCCAAAAGTAAGGGCTGAGGAACACAAAAGGGAAGGTGGGTTAACACAGCTACTACCACCAGAAGAACAAAGAACCGAGGTAATGCCGCAGAGCCGTGCTCTCCTTGGAACCGTCCACGTCTGCATCTGCTCTTGGACCTCCCGTTGCTGCCGCTGGAACTGCAAAGGCTCCTGGAGCCACAGACACTCAAGGCTGCTGCTCCTGGAACAGTCAGCACCTTTGGAGCCCAGAGCCGCCTGCTGCCTCCACTGCTGGGCATGGCGCCGGAAGCAGAGAGAGGATGCGCAATGGGTTCTCTCCTCCTCCCACCTTCCAGACACATGCCAGTGTGTCCCCCTGCCAGGATCTAATAGATAGTCAGTTGGCAGGATTCTGGGGAGTGTAGCTGGCAGGGTCCAGCTCCCTGCAAAACAGAGCTGAGCTGAGGAAGGGAAGGAATAGAATTCAGAACAAACAGGCAAACGACAGCTCATGTCTGTCCTTCACACAGAAGAGAAACGTGTTCTAGGCACTTCTGACATGCAACAGCGCAGCGCCACACCCCCTTTCCCAGCTTCATGAATCGATAAATGTTCACTTGGCTTTCTTTCCATTTCCCCAAATATTTTAAATTCTAAATAGCTTCCATATTTTAATATTTAAAGATGGAATATGAATGAAAAAAATCAAGCAATGCATCCTGTAGTTTATCTTTTGAAATTTGTTTTTTAGCCTGTTTTGGAGGAAGGCAGCTTTGGCTTATGTTTTCACAAAATGCTCATTGGTCTACAAATATTTCTCATTTAATACATACAATAGCCTTATGAAATAAGATTTACTTTTATATACACCACCCCACCTCCTAAAAGCAGAGTCTCAGAAAAACCTTCACAGCTCTTCCTCTCCAGAGCTGAGACAAGAACTCTGCCTGAGGCTTTCCAGACAGCACATGGGAGCTTCGTAGCCTGGGGGAGAAATGGTGTTTTTTTTTTAACTTGCAATCCAAGAGAGATCTTGAAAAACAGGATTTGTAAATAGGTTGCTGAATTTTTTTTTTTTTCTACTGTAATGCTTCTGTGAGCTCAAAGAATCAGTGTATATGCCAGTGCATACTGGTGCTTGTCTTGAATTTCCAGAGCTCTTTGCTTGAATCTCTTTATAACACAGGTTTCAGTATGTTTTGTATAGTATTCATTTGCTTTACTGTCTTTCCTTCCCAGTAGATTGTAAGCACCTTAAGGACCCCCTGTGGTGGTCACATTCATCTCTGGACCCCAGACCTGGTGGAGGCCTACCACTTAGGAAGAGGTCAAGAAATGTGTGGCTATGGAACTGTGGGTTTGGAAGGTCCTGCCCTCTTCATGGGCTATGCAGGACCAAGCCACAGGAATCACAGTCTTCAGAGACTTGATTCATATCCTTCTTCACTATTTACTAGCTATGTGACCTGGGAAGGTTACTAATTTTTCTATACTCTCTTCCATATGTGTGTTAGTTGCTTAGTTGTATCTAACCCTTCGCGACCCCATGGACTGTAACTCACCAGGTCCCTCTGTCCATGGGATTTCCCAGGCAAGAATACTGGAGTGGTTGCCATTCCCTTCTCCAGCGGCTTTTCCCAACCCAAGGATCGAACCCAGGTCTCCCGCGTTGCAGGCAGATTCTTTACTGTCTGATCCACCAGGGAAAACCACCTACACCTACACCTCAAAGATCATTGTAAAAATATGTTGGTTCATGTATGTAAAGTTTCTGACACTGTCGCTACCATATGCTAAGTACTTAATAAATACCAGTTTACTATTGTACACTTTTTACTGGTTAAAAAACATAACAATCAGGACTTCCCTGGTGGTCCAGTGGTTGAGAATCTGCCTTGCAATGTGGGTGGACAAGGGTTTGATCTCTGATTGGGGAACTAGGATCCTACCTGCCACTGGGCGACTAACCCAACCCACTGCAGTTACTGAGCCTTCACACTCTGGAGCCAACAGGATCACAATTAGAGAGCTCGCCTGCTGCAACTAAGACCCCTCACAGCCAAATAAAAGTGAAACTGAAAGTGTTAGTCACTCTGTGGTTTCCAGCTCTTCATGACACTGTGGACTCTAGCCCACCAGGCTCCTCTGCCCATGGGATTATCCAGGCAAGAATACTGGAGTGGGTTGTGTTCCCTTCTCCAGGGCATCTAACTGATCCAAGAATCCAACTCAGGTCTCCCATATTGCAGGCATATTCTTTACCATCTAAATAAATAAATATTAAAAAATAATCAGTTTCATCAGATTGCAATAAAAATACATTAAATGGTTTTTTAAAAGATTTGTAAATGAGAAATAAGAAAGACTTAACTCATTTATATGTTGAATATTTAGAAGCTTTCTGGTGGGGGAAAGCAACTGGTTGAATTGAAGAGATCTGAGTTTTCAAGCACAGATTTAGATGCCTCAGTCCATTTAAGCTGCTATAACAGAATCAGTTCAGTTCGGTTCAGTTGGTCCGTCATGTCCGACTCTTTGCGACCCCATGGACTGCAACATGCCAGGCTTCCTTGTCCATCACCAACTCCCAGAGCTTGCTCAAACTCATGTCCATCGAGTTAGTGATGCCATCCAGCCATCTCATCCTCTGTTGTCCCCTTCTCCTCCTGCCCCCAATCCCTCCCAGCATCAGAGTCTTTTCCAATAAGTCAACTCTTCACATGAGGTGGCCAAAGTATAACAGAATACCATAGCTTAAAAATAGCAAAAATGTATTCCTCCCAGACTAGTGCCTAGAAGATCTAAGATCAGGGGGCTGGCATGTTGGTGTCTAGTGCGAGTCGACTTCCTGGTTCAGATGGTTGCCTTCTTGGACTGTGACATAGTAGAAGGGAGGAGGAGTTCCTCAGAAGTTCTTCAGAACTTCATTCAGTAGAGCCCTAGTCCTATTCTTGAGGGCTCTGCCCTCACAACTTTTCACTTCCGCAAATCTCCACCTCCTAACACTATGCATCGGGGGTTGGAGTTTCAACATATGAATTTCAGGGGGACACCAGTGTACGGTAGTGGATAAATCACTTCATATGTGTGTATGCTCATGTTCGTGTACTTGCACATGTGTTATTCACTTCCTCTACAAAACTCTCCTTGGGAATTTCACTTGCAGATTTACTTGCTATGAATTTTCTATACACTTGAGGATTAAAATGTCCCTGTTTGGTCCTGCTTCCCCATTGCTTTCCCAAGTACCTGGGTGTTTGCTGCTTCCTGCTACGAAAGCATTAGAAAGCTGGTACTAATGTAGATAATTCAAATACTGGCTGCATATTTTCAAGTGTATTGTTTTGGAGAAGTTTGAAGGTCAAGGGTCAGTATACGCTAACATTTGTGACCCTGTGGACTGTAGCCCGCCAGGCCCCTCTGTCCTTGGGATTCTCCAGGCAAGAATACTGGAGTGGATTGCCATGACCTCCTCCAGGAGATCTTCCCCACACAGGAATTGAACCCATGTCTTAGATGTTTATATGTTGCTAGTTATAATAGAGAAGATCTAGAAGCAAGTAAACTGTAGCAATCAGAGAATTAATATTAAATATACTATGGCACATCATTTCATTAGAATTTATATAGCAACTGAAAAGGATGAATATGGAGGCTTTGAAGGCTTTAAAAAGTATTCATCAGCCCACAATTAATGAAAAAAAGGGGAAATCTTTGGCTTCTGGATTTGAGTGCCAGCTCTTATGTGAATTATCTGATTCCACGGATTAAATCAGGCATCTCAGGTAGGGGATGGTCACTCTTCTAAACTTGGTGTTCTCATGTCTATATGGTACTTACCTCATGGGGCTATTGAAAAATCAAATGAGGTAATTCACATGAAGCACTCAGCACAATGCCAAATGCAAAACAAGCCCCCCTAAAAGAATCATACCTAAATATTATCATCGTAACTATGGTCATTTTTTTTCTGTCAACATTAAAGGTTAGAAGAGAGCATGAGAAAAAAAATGGGGTAAAGTTCTTAAGCAGGATAATGGAATGAGTGAATATGTTATTTTGGAGCATTTCCCTTTATAATGTTTTATATGTTGACATTTTAGAAAATGTATTTCTCTGTGCCAATGCCCCCAGGGGTTAAGTCCTCCTATCAGAGGTCCTCCTCTTTCCATCAGCTAGAAAGCTGCATTTCTCAACCCTGCCACAGCTCTCAGAATGCAAGCGTTAAGCCTGGGAGTTCACCGCACAGATTCTAAATGGACCAATTGTATCTTCATCCTTTCCGGAGCTCTTTTTGGAGAAGCTGCTGTTCTTAGATGCCTGATTATCCCACACCTGTGAGGATATGAGATCGCTCCCTGAGAACCAAATCATGGTTGAAATTTCTGATGTCAGAGGGTCTTTTAAAAAATGGGATGGCTTAGCATTTCCTCAGAATGCCGCATTCACGGGAGGGGTCTTCCACCTGACCTGTCAGGAACAATGTGTCTTTCAGGCTGCGGCTGCAGTGAATGGGACGCTCTGAACCTCCTCTCTTTAGGGTTATTATTCCGAAATCCTCTTTGTAGGCAATGCCCTCTTGGCAGCTGGACAGTAAAATGCATCTTTCTATCAATTCAGTCTCTTTACATTTTTTTTTTTTTTTGATAGCTGATTGGCTAAAGAAGTAAAAGCCAGCAGAGCTACATTTTATTTTGGTGCACCTGCATTATTTATGCTGTCAGAAACTCAAGGCAAGAGGCTGAAACCGTGATTATTATTAGGCTTGGGAACTGCAAAGACAGGCAAAAGAGACTTTTCTTTTAATGTGGGTGGCAGGGAAATAAAATGACAATCCAGAAAGTACAAATTCTAAGGCATGAACTCTAAAAACAATCTGCCAATTAACTGCAAAAAGGATGGCATCTTAATTAAGCACTGCCCAGGCTTTGCAGGGCTTGTCCACTTGCCACTCCAGCTTGGAGGGAAAGGTTGATTCCTTAGAGCCTCCATGCAGAGCCTTCCCAGGAAGCAGAACAAGATGCTTCCATCCTGGTTGTTGTTTAGTCACTAAGTTGTGTCCCACTCTTTTGCAGCTCTATTTACTGTAGTTCACCAGGCTTCTCTTTCCATAGAATTTTCCAGGCAAGAATACTGGGTTGCCATTTTCTTCTCCAAGGCATCTTCCCAATCCAGGGATCAAACCCAGGTCTCCTGCATTGGCAGGTGGATTCCTTACTACTGAGCCACTGGGCAAGCTCTTCTATGCTGGTGCATGAATCCTTATAAGAAGTGCTGTTTGAGCTTGACCAAGGAATTGGAGCTGCTGGCAGCGGGGAGAGAGGTGGGGACATCCTCAGAGCTTCTATGGTTGAATGATGAAAACAGCATCTTCCGATTTTGAAACGGACAGAGACTTTCTGGAGACCAGGCCACGAAGAGACCAGGAATGTGCAAATATAGTTTATCAGATGTTTTTCCTGGTGGCTTAGACAGTAAAGCATCTGCCTGCAATGCAGGAGACCCAGGTTTGATCCCTGGGTCAGGAAGATCCCCTGGAGAAGGAAATGACAACCCACTCCAGTACTCTTGCCTGGAAAATCCCATGGATGGAGGAGCCTGGTGGGCTACAGTCCATGGGGTCACAAAGAATTGGACACGACTGAGCGACTTCACTTTTTTTGAGTATAGTCACTCGATTATCTCCACGTCTACATTTTCATGCAGTAAAAATGGGCCAGCAGCTGAAATACGGGAAAGAGTGTGGGGTCCTCTGTGTAATGGACAGATTTTTACCCTGAAGCCTAATCCTGAGACTTTTCTGGGGCTCAATCTGGACAAATCCTATAATTAGAGGCATTCTAAAGCTGTCTAGTGTCTGCGGATTAACAGATCTGTTGAAGATGATTGCTTGATGATATGTAACCTGGGGACCATTTGCGTAGGGCTTTTTGTGCCAACAGAAGATACATACTCTGCATAATCATACTCTGTATACCTTCAGAATCAGGAATTAAAAAAAAAAAAACATTACTTTAAAAACATTTCATCAGTCTTTGTATTAGAGCTCAGATGAACCTAGGACCCAATCTGCCACCTGTTAACCGTTACCTGGTTACACAGATCTACAAAGCCCTCCATAAACTGCGCACAGCCAGCTCGCTCATCGTGTGCCACTTGCTTCTCTTAGTGCTCTGCATCCTGGCCTCTTTTTCAGTTCCTAAAACATGCCATGCACCCTCTCATGTCAGAGGTTTTTTTTTGTTTGTTTTTTTTTTTACTTTATTTTACTTTACAATACTGTATTGGTTTTGCCATACATCAACATGAATCCGCCGCGGGTGTACACGTGTTCCCAGTCCTGAACCCCCCTCCCATCTTCCTCCCCATACCATCTCTGGGTCATCCCAGTGCACCAGCCCCAAGCATCCTGCATCAAACTTAGACTGGCAATTTGTTTCTTACATGATATTGTACAATGCCATTCTCTCAAATCATCCCACCGTCTCCCTCTCCCACAGAGTCCAAAAGACTGTTCTATACATCTGTGTCTCTTTTGCTGTCTCGCATACAGGGTTATCGTTACCATCTATCTCAGAGATTTTAAACCCACTTTTTTCTGTGCTCAGTGAACTGACTTGCTCCCAGCTCCTCAACGACTCGCTCTTTCTTCTTCACTCAAGGGTCATATCTTCTGAGACCTTTTCTGTGGACTCGCAGACTGTGTTAGGTCGTCCGTGGCGGGCACCAGGTAGCTCTCCTTCTGTATCACTCATTATTTACTGAAGGTTGTAATTAGTCAATAACTATAAACTCCAGGAGACCAAAGTCCGAGTCTTTCTTATTCATTGCTATTCCCCTGACACACAGAGAAAGCGCTCATTGAAGATTGTTAGGTGAATAAGTGAGTAAAAGTGAATGAATGAGCAAAGGAATGCAGATATCATGGATATCTAGGCCAGATATCAGTGAATCTAGATAAAAAGTCTTTTCCATTTTGAGGAATCAGTGACACTAATTCTGTGAAGGACAAAGATGTGCTAAGGATGTTTATATTAGAGCTCAGTGGCTTCAAAAGATCAAAAATCCATTCAAGCTGGCGAGGCAAAAAGAGAAGTTATTCATTCACTATTGAGGTGCTCATAGACCCCAAGGAGTCTGGAGGAACTGGAGAGGCCTGCGGAGCTCAGACACTCAGCCGGGAACTTGTGCTATAGGACTCAGCCTCCAAGCCCCTCATCCTTGTTTAGAAGGTTCCAATGTTACTCATTCCCAAGCGAACAGCCTCAATGAGTCAGGAATCTTCGTTTCATCTTGACTTCATGATTCTCCTCCTTTGGGGAGGGTCGCCTCAGTCTCCCTGCCCTCTGCCAAATTGCTTCTCTACTCCCATTCCTGTTTAAGCTCTCTTTACTGGCAATTGAGTGTTTCATGGTGAAATTCTTCATAACCACATTTCTTGGAGAAAAGGCCACTGTCGAATCTTGCTGCTCCGGGAAGTTCTCTGAGTCCCTCCATCCCTGGCACAAGTTTCCCCAGCACTGTGGGCTCTCAGTTCTATTTGGTGAGGTTACTGATCTCATGTCTGAGCCCTGAGGATGCTGGCAACTGTACACTATGGGAAACTCAATCATTGAATATCTCATTTTACATGTTAAAAAAAAAAATCAAGATCCTAAAAGCTCTGGCAATGAGCTTAACTCTCAGGCTGTTTTGGTCCTAGTGGTCAGGAGCCATATCCCTGGGGTCTCTAAGCATCACTGTTTCAATGATCACACTGCCTCTTCAGAGAGATCTTACTTTTGGTTCTTTGGTTGGTATCAAATATATGAAAAATGTTTTTGCTTTCCACAGATAAGAGTACAGGAAATTAAAACATCCTCAAGGCAGGTTTAACAGGACAGATCTCCAGGATAGCTTTGGGTATAAAACACCCCATTCCAATGGACAGGTACACACTGCTATATCTAAAATGGATAACCAACAAGGACCTGCTGTATAGTACAGAGATCTCTGCTTAATGTTATGTGGCAGTCTGGAGGGGAGGGGAGTCTGGGGGAGAATGGATACATGTGTATGTGTGGCTGAGTCCCTTCACTGTTCACCTGAAACTACCACCACATTGTTAATCAGCTATATCTCAATAGAAAATTAAAAGTTTTTATACAAACCAAAACCATCCCATTCCACTCAGCCAGAGACTACACTCTTGCCTGCAATACTGAGTTACATCTTACTTGAAGATGACAGCAAGAGAGCGGTGTGGTCCGTCAGTTTCTTTTCTTGCTTGTTGTTTAGCACATTCTTTGACTTGAACATCAACCCAGTCCTTGAAAATATTTTTATTGCAATTGAAGTCCTTTTATAGATGGAAATTCTGGAATCAGAGGACTTGATGGAAGGGCAGCCCTTGGCCTTCTGGAATGTGGGATGTGAAGATATTGCCGTAGATTTTCTGGTAGTGGGTTTGCTCCTAGCTGGGAAGGACAGTTCCCCCCCTGAAACTCTGTAGTACTTTGCCGTGCTTCTCTTGGGATATTTGCTTTCTCCCTTTCTCTGCCCTGCTAGCTGCTTGAGGCTGGATTCATCTTCATTTCTCCTGCAAAGTTACGCTTGGGAGACATGCCCAGTACACACCTGTTGCCTGTATTAGTTTCCTATTGCTGCTGTGAAAAATGATCCCCATCTTAGTGGCTAAAACAATACACGTTTATTATCAGTTCTGGAGGTCAGAAATCTAAGTGGGTCTCACTAGGCTATACTCAAGATGTAGGCAGGGCTGTGTTCCCTTTTATAGGCTCTATGAGTGGATTCACCTCTCTTAGTCCATTCAGGCTGCTATAACAAAAATACCATGAACCAGCTAGCTAATAAACAACAGAAATCTATTGCCCACAGTTCTGGAGCCTGGAAGTCCAGGATCAGGGTGCTATCATGATCAGGTGAAGGTCCTTTTCTAGGTCGTAGGTTTCTCATTGTGTCCTCATGTGGTGGAAGGGCCAAGCAAGCTCTCTGGGACCTCTTTTATAAGCACCTCATACCATTCATGAAGGTTCCACTCTCAAGACCTAAACAATCCCCAAAGACCCTACTTCCTAATACTATTACATTAATGGTTAGTTTCTCAACATACAGATTTTAGGAGGATGCAAACATTCAGATGTAGCAATTTCCTTTCCTTTCCCAGCTCCTAAAGATAGATTGATTGATTCATGGCCCTTTCTCCATCCGCAAAGCCAGCAACATTAGGCCAATAACTTTCCATGCTGCCATCTTTCTACCTTTCTCTTCCACTTTTAAGGATCTTCATAATTACATTGGTGTCACTAGATATTCCAGAATAATCTCCCTATATTAAGGTGAGCTGACTGGCAACCTTAATTCACCACTGACACATAGGATAACAAGTTCAGAGTTTTCTGGGATTAAAGCAGGGACACCTCAGGAGCAGGGGAGGAGAGCATTAATCATGTTGCCCAAACATGATAACTGAAATCAGTAGCCTATTAGAGCAAAAGTCAAGAAGATGGCAGTCTCCTTGAGACAAAATGTCTTTTTGAAAAGTTGTAATAAATTGTTCTTTTGTCTGACTCTTTGCGACCCCATGGACTATAGTCCGCCAGGCTCCTCTGTCCTCCAGGCAAGAATACTGGAGTGGGTAGCCATTCCCTTCTCCAGGGGTTCTTCCAACCCAGGGATTGAACCCGGGTCTCCTGCATTGCAGGCAGATTCTTTACTGTCTGAACCACCAGGGAAGCCCCCTTTCCATAACTGAATTGCCTTTTATATTCACCAGGGAAGGTAGTTATGCTTTGACTGTCCTAGTTAATTATTTTGTACATGAGAATTTATATACATTTGATTTTATTAAAGCAAGATTCACATCTTTTACATTGTTAACACATTTGTTTTCTGTTAAGTCTGTGTGAGGGTTATTATAGAAGAGTTTTCACATTAATAAAAGAACTAGGAATTTGCCATTTTTGAAGTATGTGATGCAGGCGTTTTTAGGGATGGATTTTTTAGAAGAGAAGCTAATGGCAAGTTTAATCCTATTTTCCCTCTTTTATAGAAAATGAATACCTTCATAGGCTGACTATGATTCTATACTGTGGTTTTTAACTGTCACTAAACCCATGCGAAGAGTTGACTCATTAGAAAAGACTCTGATACTGGGAGGGATTGGGGGCAGGAGGAGAAGGGGATGACAGAGGATGAGATGGCTGGATGGCATCACCGACTCGAAGGACGTGAGTTTGAGTGAACTCCGGGAGTTGGTGATAGACAGGGAGGCCTGGCGTGCTGCGACTCATGGGGTCGCAAAGAGTCGGACATGACTGAGCAACTGAACTGAACTGAAATGCTATTAAGTGGAAATATAGACTATGAAAATATAAATGCAAATTCATAGTTCTCTTGATATTAAGAGTTATTGTAATTTACTTACTAAGGAATTCCATGAAAATCAGAAATCACTTCATGTAAGTATTCTTTAGACAGCATAAACTTAGGGTAAAATGGACCCTAATTAGCACATTTCTTAATTATTCTTTCTAATTGTGAAGTTTAGCTCTCTCTTTAGCTATTTCAGAGGCACTACTAAACTTGAGCCTTTATACCACCCTGCAAGGTCATTAGTTATAGCTGTTTCACAGATAATCAAATGAAGACTCAGAAAGGTTAAGTAAGTTGTCCAAAGTCACAGAGAGGAAAAGTCGTATTTGGAGAGCCCACAATTAAATCTGAGTGTACTCGATTCCAAAGTTCATAACACTTTCGATCGCAATGCACCAGGAATCCTTGATGTTCACATTTTGGACAAAAACTCAGCAAAATGTTTGACTTGTGGTTGCAGATAAATTTCAGGACTGATGCCATAGTCTTCTTTATAGGAATTGCATTTCAACACAAGCACCACAAGAAAGCATCTAGATTCCTCATGCTTTAGAGTCAATTTCTTTAATTCTTGGCAGTAAGAAGGAATATAATCCTTAATCCTTGATGATTTGTAAAAGAAGTCAGGTTTATTAATGTGCAAGAGTGTCTGACAGCAAAGACAGTTATCGTTCTGAGAGAGAGAGTCTTGATCATTCAGTCATGTCCGACTCTTTACAACCCCATGGACCATGGCCCACCAGGCTCCTCTGTTCATGGGGTTCCCTAGGCAAGAATACTGGGGTGGGTTGCCATGCCCTTCTCCAGGGGATCTTCTCGACCCAGAGAAAGAACCTAGGTCTCCTGCATGGCAGGCAGATTCTTTACCATCTGAGCCACCAGGGAAATAGTGCATGTAAATTTTGGTATATTACATTTTTGTTGTTCAGTTCAAAATATTTCTACATTGGAGTGTAAGTCTTTTTAATTCATGGATTATTTCGAAATGTATTGCTTGGTT
The DNA here is from genome assembly GCF_032405125.1 of Capricornis sumatraensis. NCBI lineage: Eukaryota > Metazoa > Chordata > Mammalia > Artiodactyla > Bovidae > Capricornis > Capricornis sumatraensis. Next base: position 81,506,013 of record NC_091079.1, read on the forward strand.
TCCATTTAGAGACTTTCTACGCGTCTTCTTAATATCGAGTCCTAGCTTTATTCCCCTGTGTACAAAGAGTATACTCTGTGATTTTGATAATTTATAATGTGTTGGAAAAAACTCCTGTGGCCAGCATATAGTCAATACTGTTAAATATGTTTGAGAGGAAAAGTTGTGTATTTTGTGATTTTTAAGATTATCATTCATCATGTGTTGTCAATTAACTGCATCAATTAATTGCATCATTAAAATATTCTTTACCTTCTTTTGTTACTTATTCTATAAGTTATTGAGTAAATATGTGGAGTAAAGAGTTAGAATTTTTGTATTAATATAGTCTGATGTTTGTTGCTTTTTAATTGGAATATTTAGTCAGTTTATATATTATAGCAATCATAATAATTATTGAAGTGTGTTTATGATCAACTCTTCAATGTTACTATTTCTTCCAATTTATCCTATCATTTTCTCTTCTCTCCCACCTTTTTTTTCTTTTTGCTTCTTTTGGGAATCAAGTAATTTTTAAAGTTATTTTCCTGCTGTATTAGTTTGTTAGCTAAATATCCTTTTTGTTAATCTTTTAATGGATACTACAAGGATTACATTGTGCACCTTACCTTATTAGACTATTATCAATTAGGACAGGCTTCCCAGATGGCAAGAGTGGTAAAGAACCTACCTGCCAATGCAATGAAATGTGGGTTCAATCCCTGGGTCAGGAAGATCCCCTGGAGGAGGGCATGGCAACCCACTCCAGTATTCTTGCCTGGAGAATTCCATGGACAGAGGAGACTGGCAGGCTACAGTCCATGGGGTCGCAAAGAGTTTAACATGACTGAATCGACTTAGCCTGTATGCACATTAATTAGGATTTTGACCAGAATATAAGAAGTTTAGAAAACTTTGATTCTCATCTTCTCTTATCTTTTGTGCTAATGTTGCCCTATATTTTGAATCTATACATGTTAACCCCTATAATACACTGGGGTTTATAAAGTTAGTATTCATTTAAATTCATATATCTGCCCTTTCTATATCTCTATATTTCCATCTAGGATCATTTTTCTTCAGCTTAAACAATGCTTCAGAAATGTATGTAACCCTATTGAAACAATAGCCTCAGTTTTTGACCAAAATGTCTTATGTCACTTTCATTTAAAATTTTTAATTAAACTTTTATTTTGAGATAAGTGTAGATTCTCATGCAGTTGTGAGCAACAATACAAGAAGAACCCATATGCTGTCTCTTCGCTTTCCCCCTAAAGGTAATATCTTGCGGAGCTGTAGTAGAGTGTTACAACAGGATATTGACATTAATACAATCAAGATACACAAAGTTTGTCTCTCTAGTTTTGAGAATGCTAGGAGTCCCGTACCACTTGGGGATTATCAAGTAGTTTGAGGGAAAACATGACAGATGATGTGGAGATTGTTGGGCTTATATCAATATATTTTCTTTTTATCTGAGATCTTGGTACTTAAAGATTTTGCTGCCCTTTCTACTCTTTGATGCCTTCCAGTCACTTAAAAAAAAATCTACCCATTATTATCTCAGTGAGGATATTAGTTTGAACACAAAAAACTCCTTTATACTGTGAAACAAAAATTACTGAAGCCTGTGAGACCCAAATATTTGCTTTGGTTAAGACTATAATAATTTGGGTGATGTTATTTGGGATATTTTCAGTATTTTACTTTGCCCATTTTCCTTGATTCAAGTCTTCTGGATTAAGCTTTCTTGGCATATTACTTCTTTTGTGTGTGTGTTAGTCGCTCAGTGGTGTCCAGCTCTTTGTGACCCCGTGGACTGCAGGCTGCCAGGCTCCTCTGTCCATGGGGATTCTCCAGGCAAGAATACTGGAGTGGGTAGCCATTTCCTTCTCCAGGTGGTCTTCCTGACCCAGGGATTGAACCTGTGTTTCCTGCATTGAAGGCAGATTCTTTACTGTCTGAACCACGAGGGAAGCCCATATTACTCCTTAGGCCATAGCTAAATTAAGATAAGCAGAGTTCTCAAGTGCAAAAAAGATCAGTTGGGCTTCCCTCACTCATAAGAAATTAAAAATAAAACAACCCCCAAGTATAAAATAGCCATAAGAAATAATCCAATGCTTTTCAAAAATATATCGAATGTAAATTATCTCCAAAATCTATGGAACTAGGTATCCTGGGTGTAGATACTGACTCTGCCATGTACTAGACAGGCAAGTTATTTAACTGCTCTATGCTTAAGTTTCTTTAATTTTGAAATGTGGAAAAGAATACCTCCTACCTCATAGTTACTATAATGAATGATTTAAGACACCTATAGCACTTAGAAAGATACTCCAGATATAGAGGGTGCTCAACTGATCAGTTAATGTAAAAGATTACCCAATATCCACAGCAATAGCCATAAAATACATCAGTATATAGCTTACATGCACTTATAATAAACATAATTTAGTAGGGATAAATTTGATTTACTTGACAAATTTACTTAAACTCATTCATTGCTAGAAAATTTTGTGATTACTCAGTATTTTTTCTTCCTTCCTTGGCCTTTTTGGGGGGTTGAAGGGAGGCTCTCCTTTGTTAGCAGAAAGAAAAAAAGAACTATTTCTTTCTCTGCATTTATTTCCCAGTAGAGGAAGTTTCCCCAGGTAGCTCAGCTGGTAAAGAATCCTCCTGCAATGCTGGAGACGTGGATTTGATCCCTGGGTTGGGGAGATCCCCTGGAGGAGGGCATGGCAAGCCACTCCAGTATTCTTCCCTGGAGAATCGTCATGGACAGAGGACCCTGGCAGGCTACAGTCCATAGAGTTGCAAAGAGTCCAACATGACTGAGCACAGAGATGTCACCAACATTTATTGAGCACGCATTGTGTTCTGGGCCCTGTGCTAACCACAGAGTTGTAGAGATGAGTAAGATTCATCTTTTTCCTGAAAGTCTTTGTAAACTTATCAGAATCAGACAGATAAATAAGAATTGACATATACCTCGAACCACTTACCCTGTGGCAGGGTGTCAGAATTTTAGAAAACCTTAACTTTATAATCCTCATAACCACCTTAGGATGTAGGCAATGAGTAACTTGCTCAGATGAGGTTTGAACCCAGTGCTTCTAAAAACTTCTAAAAGTGGGAAAGTCTATGGCCTTCCCACTAATGTTGAGATACTGACACAGCAACATTTCTACCTGGAAATAAAAGGCTAATTATAGTTGTCTACTCATGGTCTAAACCACCTGTTAATTCAAGTGTGTGAACCCAAGTTAGACTGCTTGTTTAGTGGCATTTACCAGTTATTTCCGGCAAAGTGGTCAAACTAATAATAGGCAACCTTGACATTCATATAGCAAGTGAAAGCTATGGTGCAGTGCTATTTTGGAAGGGGTATTTTTAAATTCAGTGAATCATGTTCACCTAAAAAAGTGAGTTTTTGTTTAAAAAAAATGACTCATATTCTCTTCAACATGGTGGGTTGTGTTGGAGAAGGCCCTCGTGTATTTCCTATGATATTTTCAGCTACATTTGGATTAATTAGCCAGACTGGTAGCAACCTGGGGTTTCCCAAGTGGCACTAGTGGCACGGGACCCGCCTGCCAATGCAGGAGACAAAAGAGGCGCAGGTTTGATCCCTGGGTCAGGAAGATCCCCTGGAGGAGGGTACGGCAACCCACTGCAGTATTCTTTCCTGGAGAATCCCATGGACAGTCAGGCTAGAGTCCGCAGCATCACAAAGAGTCTGACATGACTGAAGTGACTTAGCATGCATGCACGACGATTTTAGACTTTCTGGTGGCCTAGATGGTAAAGAAACTGCCTGCGATGCAGGATACCCGGGTTCAATCCTTGGGTCAGGAAGATCCCCTGGAGAAGAAAATTCACTCCAGTATTCTTGCCTGGGGAATTCAACGGACAGAGGACCCCAGCAGGCTACAGTCCACGGGGTCGCAAAGAATCAGACATGACTAAGTGAACAACACTTTGACTGAGCTCCAAAGAGATCATTACCACAATTTCAACCCTGCAGAAGACCAGTAACTTACTTTGCTGTAAGAGGAATCTCTAATTCTAGATGATTTGCAAAGGTAAATCAGTGATGGCAGGTTGGAAGCATGCTACAGAGAAAAGAATGACAACTATCCACTTTTCATTTTGAAGGTCAGTCCCCTGATAATTTTAACTTACAATGAGTGCCTAAGTCAGTATACAATGAAGTATTCTAAGTCTTAAAAGTGATAGGAAATTCAAAATGAAGAAGTTTGGGTATTGGTTGAATATTAAACTAGTTTAAGGCCAGAATTTTAGGAATTTTTAGAACTGGCAACTTCTTGTTTCAGAGGACATCACCTACAGGCAAACTGTGGTATTGCAGTCTGTCTGCATAAAGGAAGTGCTGATCAGGAAGCTGTGGATTAAAGCAGGCCGTTCAGAGCACATGGGGCCCTAAAAGTCTAGAAGGAAATGCTTTCTTTCCTCTCCTCCCACTCCCCTCATCGCTGTGATGTGCATTTCTGACAGAAAACCAGAACCCTCCACTGGAACAAAGCACAAATTTGTGAATTGTGACTGCAGTCTAAATCTGCCATTGGTGCCACATCCTGAGGCATTGAGATAGACCTTGGAGTCAATGAGCCAATGGTGCTGGTGCTAATAGGTAAATTTCCTGCTATCATTATCTGAAATGCAAGGGGGAGCTTTCCTTGCAGCATTACACTTTAATGTTACTTTTGCAGTGCTATAGCTAATAATAGCATTAGGAAGCTATCTTTCCAAATAAAAATGTATCTTTTCTCCCAGTTGGAGCTGGGACAGAAGTAAAGGAAGAGAGAGATGGGTAGGAGGATTCTATGGTCAGACAATTTGAACATTAGTCTTATTGTTCTAGAAGCAATTCCTGACTCGAACCAAAGAAATTTCATTCTTTTGCAGTGACATAAATGTAATCTGCTCAGCTGGCTTAACTTCCACTTGTATTTTGTAGCACCCTAGACTTTTTTCTTTTGTTTAAAGAAGCCAGACTAGACATCCCAATAACTCTAGCATGGGAAGATCCTTCAGGTTTTGAGAGCAATCTTTTCTCCTTGCCTTTTAATCTCTTTCCTCTTCGAATGTGTATACATTTTCTGAATGTATTTTTCAGAAGAACTTCCTCTGGATTTCATTTCATTTTATTGAATGGACTTCCTGTTAATTAAAAGGGAGAAGGAACTGGGAAATAGCTCGTGTGTGGTATTAGAAGTAAGTGAGGCTGGTCCTAAGGGAAACGAAGCTGAAGTTAGGAAACAGGCAAGGCTGTCCTTTTCTTCTGCTACCCTAGACTTTCACTGAGGTTTGTGTTTGAGGACACTTACCCATTTTTTTCCATGCTGAGTCCCAAGGGGACATGGACAAGAGTGTTTTGAAGGGGAGAATTTGGCAACTGTATGGTGACCCCTAAAGTAAAAGTCCAAAAAAAGTTTTCAGTATCAAGTATTTTAAAGCAGCACTGCTCTGAAGCTCTTTCAGTCGTTCATTCCTGCACAGTCAGTTGACAATATATGGATCCCGAATTCATCCCACATGATTCCCCATCCTAGTTGATGTGATGTGAGGCTCAGCAGACTTGGATCTGACTCGGGGGCACCACACCCCATGTTTCTTCTCTGTCTTGCCATGATTAGCATGGTCTCAGCACAAGGATGTGGATTCTTAGATCATTTTAAAAATATCTTTTCTTCCAGCTCCCTTTTGAGCTTCAGTTTTTATTCCATTTACTGACAAACAGATTTAATTCGCTTGGAATACTACTCCCAGAATTTCTCAGTTCTTTCCTTCTGTTCTACAGAGAGAGAGAGAGAGAGCCACGAACTTCACGCTGGTAACAGTGGGACTAGTGGGACTCGAGAGGGGCATGCCTTTTCCTGCCGGGAACTATAAAGAACAGACCCCCACAGCCCTGAAGAGGAAAGTTGTAGGGACTTTGCAGTCACCACTTCAAGGGCTGAGGTTGTCGGGGAGCTGTCCGTGATGGGTGGTGGGGTGTGCACACAGACACACTCACACACACATACACACCACAGTGACAGATGACCTATTGAAATAATTTCAGAGCTGTTCTGTGGTTGCTACGACAACCAATGCTCTCTTGGCTTTCATCTGGCCATGTGACAGGGACTTTGACGTCAGCTAGAGGCAGAGCCTGTGGCTGAGTCCACACAGTCAAAGGCCTGCGAGAGGCTGGGTGGGTGCTGGCCGCTGCCGCTGCGCTCCACGCTGCTGCTTCTGCGTCCCAGGGGCTGCGGAGCATGGACTGTTAAATCCTGCACTTCTGCTGAGAGGTAATCAGTTTGCTTTGTATACAACAGTAAGACGTGCTTATAAATCACAGTGGCTTTCCCCTCTCTCTCACCTCTTACAAGTTTGTCTTCATGAGCAATTATTGTTGTACCCGGAGAAAAAAATGTGAAGCAGCTTCTAGTTGTTCATTTGGGGCGGAATCTCTGGCATTTGGTTAAATTTGGATTCATGTTCTGGGAAGTAGGTTAAAATATAATCGCCTCCCTTGTTCGGTACTTGCTAACGTGACATAGTTTAGGGATACAGACTTGGCAGCTTGAGCCAGATATTCCCCGTTGAATTCCAGGAATCTCCCCTTCAGTATTGTTTCGGGTTTAAAGACGCCAGCACAGCTTGGCAATATGTGGCTAAGTTTGCCTTTATATATGTGTGTGTGTGTGTGTGTGTGTGTGTGTGTGTATTTGCTACCGTGTTCTGAATCAGCCTAGAATAGTTCAGAATTTGGTCTCTGTCTTGTTTGTAGCACTCATAAGGAGCAACAATAGGCACAGTGGTAAAGAACATTATAGTTTGAAACAAAAGTTGAGGGTTTTCTAGTAAATCAAGTATTCTGAAAATACCAGGGAAAACTGTCAACAGCTTCCTGTTTAGAGAAAAATACTCTGGATTATGCCAAGGAGGTTGGGGTGGAACCCCTGACATGTGCACATGCAGTTGCTTTTTGGTTGTTTGAGCAAACGTGCACATTTGCAGTATCTTCCTCTGAAAATTCAGCTGTGAAAAGGAAAGCGTTGGATGGTCTTCACTAAGGCACCATGTAAGCTAATTCTGTGTTTCAAAATTGAAATAATTACCTAGAGAAGAAAGCAATAGCCCTAAAACTAAATTATCCAGGTAGATCTACTTTAATTCAAACACAGATAAAAATAGTCACCAAAAATTGTTCTAATGCTTGAATGAGTAATTTGATAACTGTGATTAATAAGGCTTTTTATCTCTATTCCTATAATAATATGTACTGCAAATTGGAGGTCAGGGGATTTGCATTGCTGTAGTTCATTTCTTTCCCAGGTTGAATAATTTTGAATATTCTGTCATTGCATACAAGTTGGATGATGTTTGTAGCTTGTAATTCAAATAAAACCTCTGGTATTGAAGTTAATTGAAGCCTAGATTTATAACCAGCTAGCTAAATCTTACAGATGTAACTGGAAAAAAAGAAAATTTTAGAGCAGCACATTTAATATACCTACTGATGAATAGAAAAGAATGATTTGACCATTTAAATCAAGAATACATATTTTATAGTATGTAAGCTATATATCAATTTAATGCAAGAATAATATTGTTCTTTTCTGTATTCGTTATTAGTTTCTGAATTCTGATCACCTTTATTTAACTCTTAGAGATGAATACTTTAAACAGTATTTAGCGTCAAAAATAAGTTGTGAGTGCACAAATAATTTCTCAATACCTTTCAGTGAGTGAATACTCATTTGACTTGCTGGCATTCGATATGTCTATTTTTGGCCAGAGTCTCCATGGAGGATTTTCCAAAAAATCTAATATGCTTACACTCCAGGCACAACTACTGAGGCATTATCTCATTGTTTAATTTCTCTCATAATAACTCAGAGGTCATATTCTTAACACTCCTAGAAATATGTTCATTGATTTGCAGTACTTCCAGTAAGTATGAATAGGACCAATAGCCAGCAACACTGTCATTTAAAAGCAGTATCTTTGATGGGGTACTTTGACGTTTGCCTCTTTTACTCAAAATTAGGAATTATCATTATAGTTTTTCCAGGAAGCAATGATTTTCTTGATGCTCTCTCTATGCTTTAGAGTTATAAGATAATTGTATTCAATGCCGTAATAAAACAGATTGGATTTCAGCAACACAAAATAAGTAAACAATTCAACGTTGATTGGCAAAATGTCAGTGACAAAGTTTATCATTAGAAGAAAGCAGCCTTTCTAATGATAGCGGAGATACTTCAGAATCTACAGGTCTTTCCTTATGGCAAAATAAGGCGGGGGGAAGGACTCTCATCAGAATCATCTATTTACAGCATTGAGACTGTGTTGATTTCAAGGTTAAGTTTGCTTCATCTTCAAAAGATACTGGCAAGGAATGATTTACTCTAGAAACCTGGATGTTGCCTGTCAACTACTTTCAGTTTCAGGGACTGTAACCTTTTGGATGTCATAGTCCTTTTGTCAGGCTGACGAAGCCTATGGTTTCTTTTTAGAGTGATGTTTTTAAATGCATAATAAAGTATGCAGGATTACAAAGGAAACTACTTTTATTGAAATACATTCACCAGATTTTTAAAAATTGTGAAATGTGTGTTGTTAATAATTCATTATTAAATAAACCAAATTATCAGGAGTTATAATAACTACTATAATTGTGAAGTAGTAATGAGTGTAAAAGGTATTTTGAGATGGCTACAGTGACTGTAATAGGATGTGAGAATATCTGTGACTTCTCTTGGCAACAAAATCACAGGAACGGTGGTAGGTGGTTTGTGGCCTACATTTTAATTGAAAGATACTAAATTCAGTTTGAGGTTACTGAAACTAAAGATATAATATTTTCCCCATCCAAGTTCCTGGATCCTGTGAAGTCTATCCAGCTCTGAGTTAAATGATATGTAAGCTGGTGATGCTGAAAGGTCTTGGCACCACACTGGACAAAACCCACACCACTGTTTCATATCAGTTCCACCACATCTGATTTTATTCTCTGAGTGTGTGAATTTCACAGTATTCTCTAATTTCTCTGTGAAAGGGATGGTATCCACAGAATTTCCAAACTGTAAAAATCTTTTGTTTTCCTCCTTAATCCTTAAGTAGTCTTGTATACTTGGACTGACCTCCTGCCTGGTTAAATAGGGGTTAAGAGGGAAAACTTACAGTGTTAATACAATTTATACAAGTTAAAGCCGTGGACCAAAGAAGTAAGACTATAGCTATTTACAAAGGGACTTTTATCCAGTCAAAGAAAACAAGCGATAGTATTCAGATGAAGAATGCAGAATGTTATATGAAATTGATCGTAGCTGCAGGAATATTCTAGAAGATACTCTGTGTGCTCATGACAATTGAAATGAGCATTAGAGAACTTATGTCACTTTTCAGTTTGATATAAAGCACACACATGTGTAAATTGATCAGTTGTAATGTAAATCTCAGTTACTCTGGATAGAGCCTGCAGGTTCACCTATCAGAGGTTCTTAGAACAGGACACATTCAAAATGAAATAGGGGATGCTGGCTGATACTTCCCAAGTAATCTGAATGCAGAATCTTATTTGATTTATTGGATATTCAAGAACAATATTGGAGATATTAATATTATTGTTTAGAGTGACTTATATAAGAATTACCTCATTTCCCATGTCACTCTTAATTTGCAGAAGATACTGCCTAATTTTCCTCCCCAACTAACTAAGTGCCTTTGCAGTTAGCTGGCTGATGTCATGTATTATTGTGTTTCCAGCCCTGTGTTTAGTCCCAGCCATCCCTTCTGTTACATCAGCACCATCACCCTAGCCTAAGAAAATTGGAGCTACGACATTATGTACAAGCTGGTGTTTAAACTCAATCCAAATCCCTAACATTTGAAATGGATGCTTAGCAATGTTTCTTCATGTATTCTCAGGGGAATTACAAAAGAGGATTTTCTCAAACATTCCTTATTCTTTGGACTAGGAAAGAACACCTGCTTTGGGGGCTTTGAGTCTCTGTGGCAATTTGATAAAAAACTTGGAAAAAAGTCGAAAATCTCTGACTCCAGGCTGTATTGTTTGCTTCTCTCATGGCTGGTGTTTGAAATTTCAAGTTTAGAAAGGAATGTGCCGTTATTTTTCATGAAATCAACCCTTATTTTAATGGTGCCCTGTGATGGAAATCCAACCAGAAATAGCATTCCAAAATATAGTATTTTTTATTGTTTCCAGAAGTGATGCCATGAAAGTTAATGCTTATTAACACATTGATAAAAAAAAATTATGTGATAAATATTTAAATTCACTGGAGCCACATACTCTAAACCAAAAGCAGTCTGTGCTTATTATTTTTGTAGTGAGCTTTAGGGATTTGGGGGACATATTTTTATAAATGCCTTTAATTAGAGACATAGCATCCCTTTAAAATTTAGTTGGCACTAATGGAAAACATAGTATACTTACATTAAAGTTCAATATTTGATTTTCAAGAAAAGAAATCTATAGTCTGCAAGATAACCCAGCTGCTGCCTGTCCTAATGGGAGAATTGTCTGTATTTTCTGAATTATGTCCCAATGAGTGCATGCTCAGTCACTCAGCCGTGTCGAATTCCTTGTGACCCCATAGACTGAGGCCCACCATGCTCCTCTGTCCATGGAATTTCCCAGGCAAGAATACTGGAGTGGGTTGTCATTTCCTTCTCCAGAACCCAGGGAGTATAGGAAAACCAGACTGCATATTGCTTTTATGCAAAGATGAATTCTTTGAAGGTTTGTCCTAGAATTTTTTTACTTTGATGAATTTAAACCCCATCCATTAGAGGTAAATGCTGAGAAGAGTGTTGTATTCCTTGGCTCGCTGCTCTGCTGACTCCCACAGACTTTCATCTGATTCATACATCTAAAACCACGACGAATTTTGTGACGACCATATTTACGACATCCTAGGAGATAAATTAAAAAATAGCATCCCACAGTGGTTATCCGATCCTATGCCTTCCCACATTTCACCATGGATCAGGTTCAGCATGAGGCGGCATCACTCAATCAGCAAGCATTTTAGTAAGTGGCTGCTGAACCCACAGTTCATAGCAGGCGTTTTGGGCTTCTCCCTCAATGGCCCTTGAGTAATAGCTGCCACTGGCATAAAGAGCCCAAGGTACTTTATGGACTTCTGACTATTGTTTGCTTGAGCTTTTATTCAAACCTGTAGTCTTTCATGCATTCAGCAAGTTTTGAGCATCTACTGTGTGCCAGGCATTAGACTAGACACTGTGAAAACTGTGGTGAACAAGAGAGACAAGGTCTCCACCATCATGGAACTTACAGTCTAATTATACAGGGGACCTGCTCAGAGACCTAAGTGTTGACAGCAACCAAGGTTTCCCCTTCACAGCCGTGCTGGCCAGTGTAGTCAAAAAGAGAATCTTCTCTGTAAGGTATAAAAAAAAAAATCAAAAGAAAAGAGACAAGCAAACAACCTAGGAACCACTGGATTTTATACCAGAGTCAAACCTTAGAAGAAGCATTCCTCAGTTGGTGATCACTGAGCCTAATTTGCAGGCACTTGTTCATATCAGTGTCAAGGATTCCACATCAGTACGGCCAGCCCTGTTCCCAAAGTCTACTTGTCCTCCTAGTTGAGAAGATATGAGACTGGTAGGGACTGACCTAGAGAATAATTTTCCTTTATGCACATACCCTGCCTTATGCAAATAGCAAGAGCCATTTCATCTTTTTTTTTTTTAGTTTTATTTTATTTATTTATTTATTTTTGGGTTTATTCTGATCTTTTCTTTTTTTTTTAATTTTTACTTTTACTTTATTTTACTTTACAATACTGTATTGGTTTTGCCATACATTGACATGACATGACATGACATGACATGACCACGGGTGTAGGAAATCCTTAAGTTAGTTGTGCTCGAGTGTATCAATCCTGTCTTTCCTGTACTAACCCAGTCAAGATAGGTTCACTGCTCCAATAAATGGCCCCAAATCCCAATGGCATAATGCAGGATTGTTCCTTTTTCAGTCACCCCTGAATTAGATTTGGGAGAAAGGCTCCACTCCACACAGTAATCCAGGGATTCAGGCTCCTTCCATCTAGTTAAACTGATCTAGCGGTAAATCCTATCTCTCCCACTTACAGGAGTCACTTTGGGCAAATTACCAAGGTCACAATTTCTTACCTGGCTAATATAATAGTAATTAGTACCTACCTTATGTGGCTTCCCTGGTGGCTCAGTAAAGAATCTGCCTGCAATGCTGGAGACGCAGGTTTGATCCCTGGGTTAGGAAGATCCCCTGGAGAAGAAAATGGCAACCCACTCCAGTATTCTTGCCTGGAAAATCCTATGGACAGAGGAGCATGGCGGGCTACAGTCCATGGGGTCGCAAGAGTCAGACACGACCTGGCGACTAAACTGCTACCTACCTCATAGATTCTGAAGTCAACCTATTTGGCGTGGTAACTGACAAGTGTTAGGTAACAATAATGTGAACTGTATGATTCATTTTCTATCGCTGCCACCATCAGTGTACCCCCAGGAACCAGGAAGTGCCGGTGCCAAATATAGAGAAGGTGTATCCCGATGATATGGTAACAGCTGACACTTAGGGAGGTAGACAGTCTTCTAAGCTCTGGCACCTAGAAAAAAAAAAAAAAGCACAACATGAGAGTTTTGAGTTAGGTTTTATTTGGGGCAAAATGAGGACTGCAGCCCAGGAGACAGCACCTCAGATAGCTCTCGAGAGACTGGGGCGTGGGGTGGGTAGGTCAACATATATGTGATTTTGGTGAAGGGAAAGTGCATGCAACCAAGTCCATATTTTTCCAGAAGGTTTCTGTTAGTCTCATGAAGCTTTTTGCTAGTCATAAGTCACCAAGGGAGATTTTAGTGCTTTGCTAGACATGAGGAGATTCAAGAATGGGGCTCATAAAATCAGTTCCTGGGAATATCTAACTATCCAAAGACCTGTTCTGCCATTTTTCCCCAAAAAGAAAATAGTGTTTCCCTGAAGTACCACCCTGAACTCCTGTTGGGGGTGTGGAAGGTCAGCACCTGCAGCAGCATGTGATTTAATGCTCGTAGAGGTAGATGGAAAGTGCCAATTTGTAGTTGACAGCTCTTTTCAAAATAACTATTTTTTCCCTTCACCACATCCTGGTTTTATAAATGAGGAGAACTGAGGAAAGGAGAGCTTGAGCCGGTTGCCCAGCATAACACACAGTATATACCAGAGCTTGAGGTATTTGGCTCTAGAGTCACTACGCTGTATTACCTTTTAAGCTGAAATATGTTGTATTTTGGGGCTTCTCTGGTGGCTCAGATGGTAAAGAATCTGTCTGCAATGCAGGAGACCCATGTTCAATCCCTGGGTTGGGAAGATCCCCTGGAAGAGGTCATGGCAACACACTCCAGTGTTCTTGCCTGGAGAATCCCCACGGACAGAAGAGCCCCAACGGGCTACAGTCCCTAGGGTCTCAAAGAGTTAAACAAGACTGAAGCGACTGAGCATGCATGCAAACATATAGTATTTTTCCCTAGAAGTAATGTTACATGTTGTGGCAGATTATACTCTCAAAAAATGGCCCTGTAGTTATATCTACCCTATCCATCCCCCATGCTTTTCTGGAGTATTGCTAAATCTTCCCCAAGAGGCAGAGTGTACTGCCTTCCTCTTGAACCCACACAGGCTTTGTGATTGGTCCAACTGATAGAGCACAATGGAAACAATGCCAGGTGACCTCCAAGGCTGGATTATAAAAAGCATTCAACTTATTTTTTTTCTCAGCGATTCTTTGGAAACCAGCCATCATATGAGGAAGCCCAGACCATATAGAGGGGCCACATGTAGGTTTCAGCTAACACCTCCAGCTAAGATCTCAGCCAGACAACACGCATCAGCAACCAGATGAGTGAGTGGGCAGGCCTCCAGAGGATTCCAGGCCCCAGCCCCAGGTCCCCCTTGCCCTTCCTGATGCCAAGTGAACTGGAGAGAAACTGTCCAGTTCTCTGGACAGTTCTCTGCTGAGCTGTGTTGTGTGTCTAGTCACTCAGTTATATTTGACTCTTTTGAGACCCCATGGACTGAAGACCACCAACCTCTTCTGTCCATGTAATTTTTCAGGCAAGAATAGCAGAGTGGGTTGCCATTTCCTACTCCAGGAGATCTTTCCGATCCAGGGATCGAAACTGTGTCTCCTGCGTCTTCTGCACTGGTAGACAGATTCTTTATACTGGGATCCCTGCGGAATCCTGCCCTAAACGACAAATTCATGTGCAAAATGAAAATTGCTGGTGCTTTAAGTCCATATATTTTAGAATTATTTCTTAGGCAACCAGAGTAACTGGAATGTATGGGGTAATTAGAAATTACTGAAATACCTGTACCTATGTGGAATTTGGGTATATATAGATTAAATAGGTTTGGGGGATTTGGCATAAGTGTCTAACCTAATTAAAATATTTTATGGAGAAAAATATATTTCAGTTCAGTTCAGTCACTCAGTCGTGTTCAACTCATTGTGACCCCATGGACTGCAGCACGCCAGGCTTCCCTGTCCATCACCAACTCCTGGGGCTTACTCAAACTCATGTCAGTGATGCTATACGACCATCTCATCCTCTGTCGTCCCCTTCTCCTCCCACCTTCAATCTTTCCCAATATCAGGTCTTTTCAAATGGGTCAGTTCTTCGCGTCAAGTGGCCAAAGTATTGGAGTTTCAGCTTCAGCATCAGTCCTTCCAATGAATATTCAGGACTGATTTCCTTTAAGATGGACTGATTGGACCTCCTTGCAGTCCAAGGGACTCTCAAGAGTCTTCTCCAACACCACAGTTCAAAAGCATCAATTCTTTGGCGTTCAGCTTTCTTTATAGTCCAACTCTCACATCCATATATGACTACTGGAAAAGCCATAGCTTTGACTAGACAGACCTCTGTTGGCCAGTTAAATTACAAATGGGCTTTAGGTACGTAGCCTGTTCATAAATGTGGCAGAATGACCCTACATAGTAAGGCTATTGCTGGTTCTAGGAGGAGATGTGGGCTCCATACAGAGATGGTCTGTATGCATTAGTGGAATCTCCCTCGTTGCCTCCTGCTGGCTGGGCCCGTCTCTACAGGACAGTCTCGTGTGGACAGCAGGACTTGCGCCATTTTCCCAGGCCACTGCTTAGTCTATCTGCCTCTGTCTCTTTCTCACGCCTACCCTGTCTAATCCGCTGCCTGCTTTTCTACTGTTAGGTCCTGCTATCTCCTTGACTCTCTTTTTTGGCCTGTTTCCAATGCTTCTAAACCTATTTTTTCTGCTCTAATGATTTATAGTAAAGCTAGGGAATTTCTCTTGGCCAGGTAAGATTTAGCTCATTCAGCCGTCTTTTCTTCTCTTGACAAAGCTGCCAGAATGGCAGCCCTCCCACTGGTGTGCAGCTCCACATGTTGGTCAAACCCAGTACTTGAAATCGTCAGAAATGTAGTCCTTAGGTCCTGACACAAAGAAGCAATCTCTGTCTCTACTACCGCAGAGAAATCAATACCTCTGACTTTCTTCATGCTTACTTAAACGTCACCTCATCCTGAGGGTTTTCCCTCTAGAAGGGTAATCGATGTGTTCACCTTGATGTATTCATTCATATATATTCACTCCATATAGTGGCACCTAAGTATAAAGATTTCTTTTGTGTTCAGGGACTGGTAAGGTTCCTCCAGTTGTCTCTCATTTGCTCACCACTAACAGCAGGCAGATGTGGTCCAGTCACCTAGACCTTTCAATGACCAGCATACGTCCCACCTCACCCAGGATGTCCCACCTAAGTAGGGTAACACAGGAGCAGCTAGTCTTTGAAAGGGCTACAGTCCAGTTGTGGAGGCTGGACAGCATCGGCAGCTGAGATCTAGAACTATATCTTCCGTGTTGGGTACCAGTTCTCATAGTGCCTAGTGTAGAGCTGGACACATAATAACCACTCATTAAATCTCTGGTAGGTGATTAGTGAATAGATTAGTATAGGTATATGGCATTGAGATGACTTCGGAGCGGAAGTGAACCATGAGTTGGGCTTCAAAGGATATATAATATTTAGCATGACCCAGGAGTGAAAGGATTGCCCATGAATAAGAAACATCATAAATACTTTCCTAGTAACAGAAATATACACTCACTTATCTGAGATCAAGAAAATACCTGGGAAAAGGAAAAACGTACAACCCATAAGGTAGGTCTGTGAAGGACCTAGATTTTATCAATTTAAAACAAACTGGATTTGATCTGACAACAAGAAGCTAGTGAAATTTTGGGAGCAGGTAAGTGATATATGTGTCATGTGATGTTTTAATAGTTTAATAACCCTGTTTCCCTTTGCTTTAGACAACTTATTTTAATTATGAATATATGTTAAGTGTTTCCTTTTCCTCCATTTTCCTCATAGAAAAGTTCTAACTTTTTAAATGGAAAAAAAAAAAGTGAGGGATTTCGTTGGTGGTCCAGTGGCTAAGACTCTTGTTCCTAATGCAGAGGGCCAGGGTTCAATCCCTAGTCAGGGGGTTAGATGCCACATGCCACAACTAAGACCTAACTCTAACCCAATGCAGTCAAATAAATTAAAACAAATATTTTTTAAGAATATGAATTCCATTTTGCCCTCAATACTGTATAGATGGCTCTTTTAACTTTAGTTGGGTGATACCTGTTGGGGGCGCTATGTTAACTTCATATTTTAAAATATATATAATCTTCTATTTAACAAAGTCACATCCAAATAAAACCCAAACCAACTGGAAATTCAATCCTTCATAACATTTTCTGTAGAAGAAGAGAGCTCATTGCAGTCATGCTGAATCATATCTAGACTTAAGAAATAGGGACTTTTTATTGTGATAAAATATACATAATGTAAAATTAATCATGTTAACCATATTAAGCGTACCATTCAGTGGCATTAAGTACATTCTTGCAGCTATTACTAGCATATGTCTCCAGAACTCTTTCCATCTTCCCAAACTGAAACTCTGTGTCCATTAAACACTAACTTCCCATTCTTACCCACCACTCTCGCCCCCGTCTCAGTCCCTGGCAGCCATCACTGTACTTTCTCTTAAGGTACATTTTCAGGAAGTTTAAAACAAACCTACAGTTCCTCTTTCTCTTGCCTGAAGTCTTCAATTAGTAAAGTCCTTGTTCAAAGTCCCCAAACGGGTGCTTTCCTGGTAGCTCAGTGGCAAAGAATTCACCTGCCAATGCAGGAGACGCGGGTTCGATCCCTGATCCAGGAAGATCCCACGCGCTGCAGAACGGCTAAGCCTGCGCACCACGACTCCTGGGCCTGTGCTCTAGTCCTGCAGCTGCAACCGCTGAAGCCTTCGTGCTCTAGGGCCCATGCTCCACAACAGGAGAGGCCACCGCAATGAGAGGCCCGAGCACTGCAGCTGGAGAGAAGCCTTCACTCTTCACAGCTAGAGAAAGGCCCCTGCTGCAACGGAGACCCAGCACGGCCAGCAATAAAGAAACAAAATTATATTTTAAAAAGTCCCTCCAAAATTGGAAATTTCTTAGGTTTATACAAGTGGTCAAAGTTTACGCAGAGTTCCATGATATAGAGATTTCAGACATAAAACAGAGACGATGGGTTGAAATGTGTTCAACTCACTTACTTAAACCATAGTCAATACAATTTTTGTATTATCACTCAGCTTTGCCATCTCCCTTGTCAAAAAGAAAGCCATGGAACCTGAGATTTTCTGGTCCCAGGAGAATCCTGTGGACAGAGGAGCCTGGTGGGCTGCTGTTCATGGGGTCGCACAGAGTCAGACACGACTGAAGCAACTTAGCATGCATGCATGCATGCATGCATTGGAGAAGGAAATGGCAACCCACTCCAGTGTTCTTGCCTGGAGAATCCCAGGGACAGCAGAGCCTGGTGGACTGCCATCTATGGGGTTGCACAGTCGGACACGACTGACACGACTTAGCAGCAGCAGCAGCAGCAGCAATATACTCAAATAGTCCTATATTAGTGTTCTGTTCTAAGAAACTTAAGTATAGAATCAGTACATGTTTATGAGAGAACATTCAGAAAAATAAAGAATATAAAGAAAATAAAACCTACCTTTAATATTACTGCCTAAATAATCACTATTAATATTTTAAAATTAAAAAGCAATATATCTCATTTTACTTTATATTTCATCTTACTTTACTTCAATAGAAGAAAAAAACAAACAAACTCTGAAATGAACTCAAGCATGTGAACTTCAGGTAGCTGTTTCTTTAAAACAGGAATTAATGATTTTTAACTAAATTGAATTGCCAATTAAAAATTGAAATTCAATCAAGCAATAAGAGATTGAGGAATCAATGTTTGTTCAAAACTAATTATTTCTTAATGGGTATAGATTTCGGCTTCCCTGGTGGCTCAGTTGGTCAGTAACCCACCTGCAGTGCGTGAGACCGGGGTGCAGTCCCTGGGTTGGGAAGATCCCCTGGAGGAGGGCATGGCAACCCACTGCAGTAGTTTTGCCTGGAGAATCCTCATGGACAGAAGAGCCTGGTGGGCTACGGTCCATGGGGGTCACAAAGAGTCAGAGAAGACCGAGAGACTAGGTACAGCACAGCAGCTTAGGTTTATATTTTCAGTTAGCGAAGCTTACTTAACTGTCTTATAAAGATCAGAAAAGATCAGGAATAATCAAGCAAAAATGCCTTTGGGGAAAATAAAAGGTTTTTAACCAGAAGTCACCTTCTCCTGGGTCAGGGAGAAGGAGATAAAAGGGATAATAGGTAAGGAAAACAGTCCATAAAGTCAAAACCACTTTCAAGTGGAAAAATATAGTCATACAATAGAGAAGCAGGTATTTTACCCAGTGGCCTAGAACTCACAGAGAATTTAGAGGAATTCACTGTAATTATTGACTCTCTCCCTTGACCATAAAAGGTTGACTTTATTTGCTTCATACATCAATGGTTTTATATTCCATTAATTGTTTAAATACAAACTATATTTTAGTTTGCTTTGTATTTAGACCATAATTCTTTTATGTATGTTTATCTTTCTAGAGTTTCTAACTATCTTTTCCTCCTCTGGAGAAACTTGAATCTTCAGTACTTAGGATCTACTTCTTGATTCTTAAGCATCCAGTTTGGTCTTGATAACCTTTTGCTCTGTTGAAGATGTTCTTTGCCAGGCACTCTGTTCTATTATTCCAGTTTGGATTAAGTATAGGCAGTCCCACTAGGGTTTCTTTTCATCTGAACTGGATTATTTCCATTGTTTCAAGGTTTCTCTATTTCTTGGATTCATTTTCAATTTTGCTGGAGTAAATCTTTTAATTATTTTTTTCAAAATGGCAGAAGAGTTCAATATTTGTAGCTCTTCATTTTGTCTTCATAGTTGAAAGATAGAGGCAGGATAGCTAAACTTCCAAGGTTAGTCTGCTATCTTAAAGTGAGACTGTATGCCCATTCAGAGTCGTTGTCCCAGCGTGTTAGTCCTTGATCAGCTTGAGGCTGTGGCACACACCTTACTCAGCACAAGGCCACTTCTTTTTCTTTTATGGCTCTGGACAGCACTCCCCACACTGGTTGACCATATGATCAACATTGATCATTTTTACAAAGAAGTTAATAAGGTCACAAGAGTCAAACATGGCTGAACGACTAAACTGCCACCAAAAAGTAAAAGAATGGATTACATTTGCCAGTTCCATCACGAGACCCATATCTGCCTCCAGCAGGTCCTGCTTCATCCTTCAGGACACCGCTCAGGCCCCCCTTCTCTAAGAAGCCTTCTTAAATTCCCCAGTACTCATACATCATACAAACCCCGATTGTACCGCTAACCACATGTGTGCCTGCTAAGTCACTTCAGTCGTGTCCGACTCTTTGTGACCCCATGGACTGTAGCCCTCCAGGCTCCTCTGTCCATGGAATTCTCCAGGCAAGAATACTGAGCGGGTAGCCATTCCCTTCTCCAAGAGGATCCTCCCAACCCAGGAATCAAACCTGAGACTCCTGCATTGCAGGAGGATTCTTTACTGTCTAAGCCACCAGGAAATCTAAAAGAGTTGTGCATGTGTGCTAAATCGCTTCAGTTGTGTCAGACTCTTTGTGATCTTATGGGCTGTAGCCCGCAAGGCCGTTCTGTCCATGAACTTCTCTAGGCAAGAATACTGGAGTGGGTTGCCACGCTCTCCTCCAGGGGATCTTCCCAACCAGGGGATCGAACATGCATCTCTTATGTCTCCTGCATTGGCAGGCATGTTCTTTACCACTAGTGCCACCTGGGAAACCCAACACTAGCCACACCTCTCTACAATTTCCTATTTGTCTCTTCTGCTAAACCCTAAGCTCCCTGAGGGTAACTGAGGTGACATTTCAGGTCTGCATCCTCACTGTACTCCACAGGGGCTGGCATGCATTACGTATCTGATACAGATCAGATGACCAAGTAACTGAGTGCGTAAACAAGGGGATGAGCACGCTTGATGTTGACCTTGGAAACAGGTGTGTCGTCTTTCCTTGCTGAAAATGAGGCCACTGACCTGCTCATTCGGCCGGAGAAGCTCTGGAAGGTTGTTTCAGGCAGGAAGAGCAGTATGGGAGGAAAGCTTGAAGGCAAGCCGGCACATGGCTTTTAGGGGGAATGATGGAGGTTGTTTCCAGAGGGCTGTAGATATGAGATTCATCCACATTCAATCTCTAATCTCTCCCTTGTCCTTTTGTTCTGATTCCAGTCTGATTCCAGGGTTCTTCAACCTTTGCCTGTTCAGTGAGTACAGGTCTCATGAGAACAGTTGTGTTTTAGCAGAAACACTGGTGCCTCAGTTCCTTAGGTGTCAATAAATGTGCTTCACAATCATGATTTAGAAACTGCACCAATGAGGTCTTCCCACATTTACACTAAAGGATCTGCTTATATTTGTATTAAGTATCATGAATTGTATGGAGCCTTCATTTCACCGGAACAAAATGAAACCCCAGGTGACTTGTAATGAAGCTTTGCCATCATCCTCAGACTCTTGAAGCCTGCTGGAAACTGGTGCAGCACAGAACTGAAGTTACAGAAATCACGCTTCTGTGATTTCCTGGCAGAACTTCCTTTAATGCCTCTGACTCCAGTTGCCACCTAAAAGTCCTCCCCAGAGGTCTGAGGGCCTCACCTCCTATGTCTGGTACTTAATTAAAAACTACTAGTTGTCAGAAGCAAGTAGGCTCTCAATTCCTGCTTTGTTAACATGAGCCTTTCAATTTTGAGATGTGTTATTCTACCCACATAGCAGGTGTTCCTTAAATATTTGTCAACGGGGAGAAAGAATGAATGAAACATTCAAGGAGAGATGGGGTTCGCCTTTTATGAAATTAGAGTGAAGGAGCGCATTTGCTGGAAACTGTCCCCGGTGAGTGAAGGGATCTGCTTTTGGTTGCAGGCCACTCATTCTTTCCATTTCAGCTATCATGTATTGTGTACACCATCCATCTCTTGTCTTGTGAGATAATTCACTCCAGGATTTAGAATGTCACTGAAGACATCTCAGCAGGGACCTTTTATTTGTCCATAACACAGGATCGTCTAGGGGATGTGCTGTTCCTCGTGGCAGAAACCTTGACTCAAAGGGCAATCTATCACACACCAGCTTCTCAGCATCAAAAGGTGTGAAGCAAGTCAGAAAGGGATTTGGGTTTGTTGTTAAGAGTGAAGCTGGGCAGCCCCTCGGCGGTCCAGGGTTGGATGTGAAGTGTATACAGCAGGATGTTCCCAGTGGTCTGACTCGGGAGCTGCCTTGGCAATCATCAGTGAAATGCCAGGCCAAGCTCATAGGAAAACGAGGTCTGGGGAATGCTAACAGTGTAAGGTGACTGGCAAAAAGGGACACATTTTTGGCAGCCCTTGCCATAGTGAGGGCTGGAGACATCAGGAGAGAAGTGACTGCCTGAACGTCACACAGGAAGAGCAGCTCAAGTCTTCTCACTGTTCAAAGTTCCAGCTGGATCTGAGCTGCTGGGCCAGTGGAGAGGAAAAGCAGCCCAAACTGACCCCCAAGGGCACTTGGCTAGAATCATCCCAGGAGCCTGAGGGGAGAGACACAAGGTCTAAACACAGATTCCTGGCCTCTGGGGGTAGAATCACAGATGGAGATCCTGAGACTGAACTCAGAACTTGGGACTCTAGAGGGCTGGGGCTTGGGGTCTTCCTCTTTACACAACTTTCTAGGTGATTCTTAACTCACACCAGCTAAACTGTGCGAGCTACCTGCACTTCCTAATCCTCTCATTCTCCAGGAATCTCTTGCAGACTGCCCAACACCAGAAACTGCAGTCACACATGGGGCTGGTCAGTACATAACTTGAAAAGGCAAGTTCTGTGTCCTTGTGTTTAACAAGTAATTCTAGAACATATGCCCCGCTTCAGGCCTTGAAGACAAGTCTTACTTTTAGGAGTCAGTAAGTTGTGAAGTCATAATCTGTACCCTCAACCCAGTAGGACCACCTACTATTACTGAAGACTCCTGTTGTGACTGCATGTCACAAAGAGATCCGATGCAAATAGGAAGTCACGGCCCAGGGATGACTACCACAGCTGGAAAACACCGCCAAATTGCTGATTTGTGAGGAGCAACCTAAGGGTGTGACTAATTCACAAAGTTCACATGAAAGTCGGCAGATCCCTTAAATAGAATTGTCAAATTTAGCAAATAAAAATACAACTGTGTGTGTTCAGGCGTGTCCCACTCTTTGTGACCCTATGGACTGTAGCCCACTAGGCTCCTCTGTCCATGGGATTCTCCAGGCAAGAGTGAATTGCCATTCCCTCCTCCAGGGGATCTTCCTGATCCAGGGATCAAACCCACGTCTCTTATGTCTCCTGAATTGGCAGGTGGATTCTTTGCCACTAGTGCCACCTGGAGAGCCTTATTTGGAACAAACTTGTGCTAAAACGTTATTGGTTGTTTATACGAAATTCAGATTTGACTAACCACCTTACATTTTAGCTCTCAGTCCTACCTCTAAGCTTTTTTAGGGATACTTCTTAAAAGATCACAGCTATCAGATTTGGGTATTTGGTCACCATAAATTGATAAGAGTCGAGGGGCAGGGAGCTTGCCCTATTATTTTCACCTTCCTTCAGTTCAGTTCAGTTCAGTTCAGTTCAGTCGCTCAGTCATATCCAACTCTTTGCGACCCCATGAGTTGCAGCACGCCAGGCCTCCCTGTCCATCACCAATTCCTGGAGTTCACTCAAACTCATGTCCATCGAGTCAGTGATGCCATCCAGCCATCTCATCCTCTGTCGTCTCCTTCTCCTCCTGCCCCCAATCCCTCCCAGCATCAGAGTCTTTTCCAATGAGTTAACTCTTTGCATGAGGTGGCTAAAGTATTGGAGTTTCAGCCTTAGCATCAGTCCTTCCAATGAACACCCAGGACTGATCTCCTTTAGAATGGACTGGTTGGATCTCCTTGCAGTCCAAGAGACTCTCAAGAGTCTTCTCCAACACCACAGTTCAAAAGCATCAATTCTTTGGTGCTCAGCTTTCTTCACAGTCCAACTCTCACATCCATACATGACTACTAGAAAAACCATAGCCTTGACTAGACGGACCTTTGTTGGCAAAGTACTGTCTCTGCTTTTGAATATGCTATCTAGGTTGGTCATAACTTTTCTTCCAAGGAGTAAGCGTCTTTTAATTTCATGGCTGCAGTCACCATCTGCAGTGATTTTGGAGCCCCCCAAAATAAAGTCTGCCACCATTTCCACTGTTTCCCCATCTATTTCCCATGAAGTGATGGGACCAGATGCCATGATCTTAATTTTCTGAACATTGAGCTTTAAGCCAACTTCTTCTCTCTCCTCTTTCACTTTCATCAAGGGGATCTTTAGTTCCTCTTCACTTTCTGCCATAAGGGTGGTGTCATCTGCATATCTGAGGTTCTTGATATTTCTCCCGGCAATCTTGATTCCAGCTTGTGCTTCTTTCAGCCCAGCGTTTCTCATGATGTACTCTGCATAGAAGTTAAATAAGCAGGGTGACAATATACAGCCTTGATGTACTCCTTTTCCTATTTGGAACCAGTCTGTTGTTCCATGTCCAGTTCTAACTGTTGCTTCCTGACCTGCATATAGGTTTCTCATCTTCCTTAGCAAGCCTAGAATAGCATTCAGCTTATAATAGACACATGGCAAGGGGGTGGGATGTCAGTGTTAAATGGTTCAGTGGAGGCTAACCTCAGTGCTGGCCACTTAAGAGTTGTAGGAGGGGAGAGCCTGCCTAGTAGAATTGGCATGCCATGGTAGAACTCCTCATAGTGGTGACTGGCTCTACCCTGACCCACTGACCAAGCTCGCCATCACTCCATCCCTTATGAGAAAAACTGGTGATTGGAAAGGGCTGAACACCGTATGTATAAATAAGTCTTTTTCCTCTTACAGCTCTTTATAGCTTCATGGCAATAAACCTCACTTTAAATATCATGAGTTACTGTAAAGGTTTTGTAAATTAAAGCACATTTCCCCGCTGGTTAACATGGTCATTTCAGAGCCATATCTCCATTTTGAATTGATTTTTTTTCTTCCAAGACTAATAATTTAATGAATTATGCACAAGGGTGATTCCTAGTGCAAGAAAGCTTTCTAAAGTAGAAGAACACTTTGGTTATTTCTTTCATTGTAGATCCACTTTCTCTAAGTTGAGGCACACCTGTTTATAGGAGACAGTTTGTCAGCAGGACAGTATTGGCTTTGTGGGAATGTGCCAAAGGAGCTTCAAGATACTATGTTCTTTACTTTTGATTTATTGTCAAATTGCTATCCAGAGGGAAGATGTTACTGGGAGAAAGAAAAGCAACCATCAGGGAGCCCATGCTGCCTGCTTCATTGCACTTCAAGCTGGCTCCTTATTTATAATTATTGGGCTGTCTTGACAGTGTTTAAGGGGCAAATCACTCAGATCCTTGCTTAGCACAAAAGCATTTTAACTTTGCCTAAGTCATACCTCATGGCCGCCTGAGTTAGTCATTTCTCATTATTCACCTTTGAGGCAAATTAGCATTAACCCCTCATTACTGGATCAGAAAACCAAACCCTAAAGAAGTTGATTCTGGCCCAAGAACACGTGGTAATCAGCATCAGGCCCGTGATTCTAAAACCTCTTCCCTCCTCTGAGAAAACACATTTGCCATCTTTCACCGGCCTCCGTGGGATGTACAAAGACCAAAATTTAGACACAGGGTTTCTGTTTACATGGCTAGCTTCATATTTAAAATAGGAGTATTCAACTCTAGTCTGTTATAAAATCACCCAGAGCTTTTTAAGAACATGCCAGTACTAGGGTCCCACTTCTGGAGATTTTGAGTCATTTGGTTTGCGGTGTGACCTGGACCTAAGTTTTTTGTCAGATAGATAATTAGATAAACAGATGAAAAGTTTCCATGATGCTTCTATGCAGGGAGGGTTGAGAATGCTGGGCCAAGCAAAGTGAGCAGGGGATCGTGGGATGCTAAGTTCCACACCTGACTCAACAGTCTCCCCAGGTAGGTCTCCACCATCTTACCATTAAAGTCTACATTTAGCCTGGGTTTAAAGCATGTTGTCACCAGAAAAGAAACATTAGCACAGGGTTAACTCCAGTAGAAATGCATCGCTCTGACAGAGCGGCGGGGAGAGGAGAACAAAGCCAGGGCATATAGTATGCTGACCAGTGGGGGAGGGGTGGTGGTGGGCGCCGAGGGCTTCTCCAGGATCCCGACCCCATAGGAATGCCATGCTCCTGAGCAGTGGTTCTGGAAGATGAACAGGTACTTTTGCAAGAGGCAGGGATCAAGGGAGGTTTGTTGGCTCAGACCAGCATGTTCTCTGAGGGCTGACTTTGGTTGTTATTCATTCGCTCGGTTGTGTCCAACTCTTTGTGACCCCATGGACTGCAGCATGCCAGGCCTCTCTGTCCTTCACCACTTCCTGGAGCTTGATCAAACTCATGTCCATTGAATCAGTGATGCCATCCAACCACCTCATTCTCCTTTTCTTCCTGCCTTCAGTCTTTCCCAGCATCAGGGTCTTCTCCAGTGAGTTGGCTCTTCGCATCAGGTGGCCAAAGTATTGGAGCTACAGCTTCAGCATCGGTCCTTCCAATGAATATTCAGGGATGGTTTCCTTTGGGATTGACTGGTTGGATCTCCTTGCAGTCCAAGGGACTCTCAAGGGTCTTCTCCAGTACCACAGTTCGAAAGCATCAATTCTTCGGCACGCAGCCTTCTTTATGGTTTCTCACATCCATACATGACTATGGGAAAAATCATAGCTTTGACTGTGAAGGTTCAAATCCTGGCTCTGATACTT
Source organism: Capricornis sumatraensis (assembly GCF_032405125.1). Classification (NCBI taxonomy): domain Eukaryota; kingdom Metazoa; phylum Chordata; class Mammalia; order Artiodactyla; family Bovidae; genus Capricornis; species Capricornis sumatraensis. The sequence goes on from NC_091079.1 coordinate 81,532,334, forward strand.
TAGCTCTGTGATGTGGGCAAGTTACTACCTCTCAAAGGATCAGTATCCTAATTTAGAAAACAGGTAGAAATTGCAACTCCCTCATCATTTGTTGGGGTAGTGCAATGAGGTAATATGTGATACAGTTATCTGAGGCCCCTGGCGTTTCAAGGGTTAGTGGATCACTGTTAAGTTCTCTTGGTTTACATGGAGATGGACCATTACCCTCTCCTTCAAGGTAACTGATTCTCACAAGGCAGTGCAAGGTTAGATTTATGGTTGTGACTTAATATGTTGACTCTGAAGTGAGAGTAGATAAGACCTAACAAGGGAACTCCTTGCCTCAGAGATGTAGGGTCAGGCAATATCCTTGGGCTAAAGAATGAGGACTTCCCTGGTGGTGCAAACGGGAAAGAATTAAACTGTAATGCAGGAGACCTGGGTTCGATCTCTGGGTCGGGAAGATCCCCTGGAGAAGCAAATGGCAACCCACCCCAATATTCTTGCCTGGAGAATTCCATGGACAGAGGAGACTGGTGGGCTACAGTCCATGGGGTCACAAAGAGTCAGACGTGACTGAGCGACTAACACACACAAAGAATTAGAACAGGTACCAGGAAGCTAAATGGGATTGTGACAGGACTCAGTTCAAAGGGCACAGAGAGCTTCAAGTCAGAGGTTACAGAGGCTGGAAGGTCAAAAAATACATGACCTGGAAACCAGAAAAGGTGCCCAAGGCTGAAGAAGCCATCTCTGGAATAGCCTTCCAGCGTTCACTGTTGGGAACCAGCAGGGCCTTGTTCTCCGGCTGCTTCAAGAGTTGTTTAAGCCTAGGAGGTCTCAGAAGTGAGTATCTTCACGGGTCATATGGACAAGTATGGGTGCAACTGGGAAAATAGGTTTTCTAAATCAGAACCTGCTGACTCCACTCTAAGACTGTGAGCATGTCCCACAGGCTTGTTCTAACACTGTCCCATGGTAGACAGACTTGCTGGGTAAGTGAAAGTTGGTACATTCTTGATTGAAGAACTTTTTATTTTTAATGTGCATGTATATTTCTAAGAGAAAATATGGTAAGATTGGTTTCCCAAACTGATCTTATCATGGACCCTTTTCTCCTTGGGAGGAAGTCCCACCTCCTGCGGCTCTTTGCCTTCTTTACTCCTGGAGTTTCTGCTGAAACCTCGTCCTCACTTCTCAGGGCTGTGTAGAACCGTCTGTGGCACATGGCCTCATTCCCAGGCCCCGACTGCTCATGTAGGGGCATAAGATGAGGCTGTAGACAGCATAAAGGTGGGGCCCCTGCTTGTCTACTTCTCTCTGGCACACACTGGGGCCCCAAACACTGTCTATTTGTGAGTGACTATTCTTCAAGTGAATGCATGAATCTAGTTATGCCAAACTGTACAGATAGCACCTTGAATGTTCAAAATTAAGTACTCAACTGACATAAAGTGATTGCTGAGGTGATTTGTGTAAGACTAAGAATCAGGAGATGTGAGTGCTTGTCCTAACTTGGTACTTTTTTTGTTTCACCTATCCAAACTTGTAATAATCCTGCCCATCATACTTCAAAACAGTCATGAAAATAGTTTGCAAAATTAAACTCTCCACAGATATAAAATATGTTCTTAATATTTTCTGTTGGAATTAGTCTCAGCTATTTTATTATTTATTTCTTTGGCTGCAGCAGGTTTTTGTTGGAGCACACAGGGTCTAGCTCCCTGACCAGGGATCAAACCCAGGCCCCCTGCACTGGGAGTGTGGAGTCTCAACCACTGGACCCCAGAGAAGGCTCAGTTCCAGCTATTAAAGGTCTGCTGGGCCCTTCAGTGGGGCTTTCTGGTGGCTCAGTGGTCCACCTGCCAATACAGGAGCCTAAGACGTGTGTTCAGTCCCTGAGTTGGTAAGATCCCCTGGAGGAGGGCTTGGCAACCCACTCCAGCATTCTTGTCTGGAGAATCCCATGGACAGGGGAGCCTGGTGGGCAACAGTCCATAGGGTCACAAAGAGTTGGACAGAAGCAACTGAGCAGGCACACAGGCCCTTCAGTGTCTAGTCTGAACCTTTTGGAAAATGCAGGCATATGGAAGCAAAGGCTGCCTCCAAGTATGTTTTGTAACCACAGGCTTTGCAAGCTTAAAGGGAAAAGGGAGATGGAACAAGAATGGGCTATTTTTTTTAGCTCTTTTATAGTGGGTAGTGTTTATTTTAAGCAGTTTCCCAAATCAGTTGTGTTTCTTTTATGCTGCTGCACCCAAGGAATGATGCATTTTAGTGAAAATTTTTACCTGCCCCCACCCACCCCTACCATGAACTTGCTTATCTGGAGGTGCCATGATCTTCATGTGGTTCCTGCAAAAACTCTGCTGAGGTGCCTGCCTCAGGTAGAGCCAAACCAAAGCACCGCCGGGAAAAGAGTTGGGGCTTGTTATTGCTTGTGCATCTCATTCATCTGCACCTACCCTACAGCACTTCGTTTTTATTTTTATGTTTTGGAAAGGGTGCATAGAAGGAAAGTAAGCTACTTTGATGGAGGAGGAATTGGGACTTAGATCAGACCCGCAACTGCAGTGACTAAGAAAAAGAACTCATTTGTCCAAACTCTGCATCGTAAGTTATGTTTGATTGGGAGGGTTAAATTTAAATGTCATGGCTACACATAATGTATGAACACATAGTGACCTTATTTTCTTAACCCTGAGTCATAGACCAGTCTAAAGATTTTATCTATTTCTTAAGCATTTACGTGAACAGTCTTCAACCAGCATGAGGATTAAACCACATGTAGATTTCAACAAATCTCTGTGTTGGAAATGAAATTATTTGAAACCAGGTCCTTGGGAAATCTGGACTGTGGCCATGTCTACCCTGTGCCTTGGGAGAGAAAAGAGACTTGGACGATCGTGCTGTTTGCCAAGTGGGTCAAGAGGCCCCTCTGTCCCAGATGACAGCTGGCACACACAGGCATGCTGCTCTCTCTAACTTTATTTTTTCCTGGTAAGGAAATAGCAACTATATTTGCCAGCCTACTTCTCTTCAGGAAGGCAGCAAAGCATTTGCATAGTGATTCTGGCATTTTTAATCATTTCTTCAGTGTAAATGGTTACTATCATATAGACGGAAAGAGCCTGTTTATAGGAGGCCATAGGTAATGGGGAAAATCCAGGAAACGATCATTATGACAATTTTTGTATGCATATAACACCAGCTCTAGATGGAATTTCTTAAAGGGAGTTAGTCTAGTATACTGGGCATGTTCAGCTGTTTGGAGCACTCTGTGGGAGAAATGGATAATACAGGAGAATCAGTGAATGAGTTCTTTTGGCTATTCCAAAGCGGTCTAGCACCTGCACAGAAACATCAATGCTTGTGGTGTCCGGTTGGAGAGCACAGGGTTACACAGTTGGTTTCCCAAACCCAAAACTTTCTCTCTGAAACATCTGGTCACAAAGGATGCCTCTCTGGGACCTGTTGTCACCTGGCTTATCCAAATAACGATGACGTTAGGAACCTTCTAGGGCTCCAGGACCCTTCTTCACGCTCAGTGACAAGGACAACAGAAGCCTCATCAATCGGCCAATGGCCTTCCCTTCTGTTGTTTGGAGTCTGTTCCTGGGCCTCTGGCTCTTCATCCATGCTCGTCTGCCCTCGCTTCAGCCCAGCTGGCCCACATTACCCTGGGTCCTGTGAGTGTACGTGGTTCAGCCTTGGTTAATTAAGTTATCTGATTTTTTTTCGTTTTCTTTCTCCTGGGTGGCTAATTTTGTTTGAGATTTCACAGTGCTTCTAAATTTATATATGTAAACAAACAAGGACATGCCTTTCTTCAGGTCATTTATTAGAATCAAAATTAGGAAGAGTTTTTTTAACCTTTGTACAATTGAGCTGATGGAAGTCGCTGTTGGAGGTGGGTGTTGAAGATGTTCACAAGTGTCCCTGCAGAAGAGAGAATCCCCATTCCCTTCCCGTCATGCCTGCCTATTTCAGATTTGACATACTGAGGGTCAGTGAGCGAACGTGTGTCAGTCAGAGGAGGGCATGTCTAGGTCATTTTCCAATGGAAAGCAAAATGGCCTTTCTCCTTTAGGTTTTGGAAACCTCTAGAGGGTATTCTGGAGAAGGCAATGGCACCCCACTCCAGTACTCTTGCCTGGAAAATCCCATGGATGGAGGAGCCTGGTGGGCTGCAGTCCACGGGGTTGCTAGGAGTCAGACACGACTGAGCGACTTCCCTTTCACTTTTCATTTGCATGCATTGGAGAAGGAAATGGCAACCCACTCCAGTGTTCTTGCGTGGAGAATCCCAGGGATGGGGGAGCCTGGTGGGATGCCGTCTATGGGGTCGCACAGAGTCGGACACAACTGAAGTGACTTAGCAGCAGCAGCAGCAGCAGCAGAGGGTATTCAGTGCAATGTTCACATCAAAGCTCCCAGGTCAGAAATTAGAATTCACTTTCTCTACGTAAAGGGAGAATCAGATCAATCAGAACATCATTAAGGGAGTGTTTGAAATATCAGGAAACATTAATCTTAGGAACTTAGATAAATGGTGTGTAGAACTTTACGTTTAATAGACTATCTCTTCAATGTGCCCTAAATCAATCACTATTTTTGAATAGAAAAAAGAATAGGACAATATTTGTTGTGACATACTTGGGATGTGGGTGCTGTATTAGTGTCCTGTTGCTGCTATAACAAGTCACCACAAATTGAGTGTCTGAAACAACAAATCTGTTACCTTGCAGTTCTGGAGGTCAGAAGTCTAAAATCGGTCAGCAAGGAAGAGTTCCTTTATGGAGACTTTGGGGGAGAACCTGTTTCCTCACATTTTGTTCTATTTTTAAAACTTTGGCCACACCACCTGGCAAGTGAGATCCTAGTTCCCTGACCAGGGATCAAACCGATGTCCCCTGCATTGGCAGCACTGAGTCTTAACCACTGGGCCGTCTCACATTTTCTAGCTACCAGAGGTTACCCACATCACTCCAGCAGTCCTGCTTCCCTCTTGTGATGGGACTGGGCCCACCTGGATCATGCAGGACAACCTTCCTAGCTCAAGATCCTTAAATTTCGTCATATCTGCAATGTCTCATTTGCCATATAAGGTGACGTATCACACATTTCAGGGATCAGGATGTGGACACCTTTGGGGGCTGTTATTCTGCCTTGTCCTTTGTTGTTTAGCCGCTCAGTCATGTCCAACTCTTGAGACCTCAGGACTGTAGCCCACCAGGCACCTCTGCCTGTGGGATTTTTCAGCCAAGAATACTGGAGTGAGTAGCCATTTCCTCCTCTAGGGGATTTTCCCAGCCAGGGGTCGAACCCACGGCTCCCGTGATGCAGGTGGATTCCGTACCCACTGAGCCACATAAATGGTTCCCGACTCTAATTACATGAGAATAGACGGTTTGATGTGAAGTTATCCTCACTGAAATCCCTCACACTGTTGCTTGAATCCAGAAGAGAGATACGCTGAAGGATGCCAGACTCCATGCTCCTGATTCAACAGGCCTTCCTCTTGAAGGAGGAGAGCACCACCTTTCCCGCAAGTCCCAGCAGGTCTTAGGAGAAGTTAGTGCTTGTTTCTTCCAGAATCCACGGGCTCTCCTGCTGCGGCCGTTTCTGTGTCTCTAGAGCACCGACGCCACTTCTGCCCCTCCCCGTCCAAGTGACACTCCAGCACGTATGCAGAAACTGCCAAGACGCCACCTCCTTCAGCTGTCTCTGAGCTGGTAACCTCCTGCTTGTTCTCAGAGAAACACTTTTAAGAAAGGATTATTGTCAGTGCTAAGGTAGAGCCCAAAAGTGAGCAGGGATCCTTGGACTAGTGAACTTTCTGGGGGAGCTTCTTGTCCTCCAAAGTCCCAAGGCTACTCACTGTGTCTGCAGCAAGGATACCGTGGAGCTGGCATCATCGGGGCAAACTTTCTGAAGCCTCTAGCCCTTGGCTGAAACAAGGAACAGGCAGACTCTGTCTCCCTCCTGGGAGGCTGGAGAACACTGCTGTCTTGAACAACCCATGCCCAAAGTCAAAGAACGCTTTTAAGTCAGGTCCTTGGCAAGATAAAGGAACACCTCGCTTTATAACAGGAGAGTCTGGGGTCAGACTCACGCATGAGCGGAGGTGCTGCACTCAGTGTTCAAAACCATGCAGGCATTGGGGGTGTGTCTCACCCCAGCACCTTCACTCCCAACGCTTTTCATTGTTGGCATGATCGGTGCAGCTTACCATCTTCCCCAGGAGGTATAGGCATAGAGGCATATGCACCTGAAGCTTCCACAAAGTCATAGTGGCTGCCTACTGCTGTAACTCCGGTGCTCCATATGGTAGTTATTCTGCCTACCACAGATAATTTATCCTTTCTGATCGGTCTTCTCACTGGTCCTCCAACAAAGCTGCAGGAGTTCAGCTTAGCTTATTCTTTTAGTCTCTTAAGTCGCGTCTGACTCTTTTGCAACTCTGTGGACTGCAGCCTGCCAGGCTCCTCTTTCCCTGGGATTCTCCAGGCAAGAATACTGGAGCAGGGTGCCATTTTCTTCTCCAAATCTTAGCTAAGATCTGCAGATGCGGACTGGGAATTTGACTGTGCCGTCCTGCTACAGGGCTTCCTACCAGGAAGGCCTTCTGGTGCTTAGGAATCTGCTGTGTCCGAGGGAAACTCCCAGTGGGTACCAAGCTGATATTTTTTTCCGTTTTCACCAAAGTCTTCCAAGTGTAACATGTAGTTCACTGCACAGAACCAAAAGCTGTTGTGGTAGCTTTCAGCAGTGCCAGGACTGTGGAATAAAGCAATTCAAATTCCAAAGCTGCCCCTTACTAAGTGTGTAATGTTGCACAAACATCTTATTTTAATGAACCTTAATTTCTGTACTAAAAGAGATGACTTCCAAAATTGTTATGATATAATAAAAATAAAACGTGCAGGTGTGCCCATGCCTGGCATATAGTTGTTCCCCCGGGAGTGGTGGCTGTGGTAGGACCTCACGCCACGCCTGGTGCTCGCTCTGGGTTGCCCAAGACCCCAGAGGTAAAGAGTGGAGACAGCCAGGCAGAGAGCTCTGGAGGGGAGAGAGCTGCAGGTCCAGCCTGAGACCACAGCTATTCCTGTGTTAATAAGTGAGGCTGACCACCAGCATCCTCAAGGGAAATGGAATTCTGTGGATCCATCGAGGGGACTTGCACCGTTTGCAGATGCAAAGTCTTAGAGCTTAGTAATAAGACCCCGAATGGGAAGGCAGACCCCAGCAAAGAATGGTATGGACTGTGACCTGGTCAGTATCACAGAAAAGGAGGACTGGGATTTAAGAGAAATGCAGTTTCCTTAGGACTGACATCCAGTCCTCCATAACAGTTGCGGCTGTATAAATCATCATTTGCTTGCTGACTTACTCTTAGGTAATGGATAATGCCATCTTATCCCAGAGTGTGGCTTCAGCTTTATTCTCAATAATCCACTCGACTGTCATACTAAATCCTGATTTTAGAAACCTTCTCCAGATGCTGTCATATATGTGAATCTGGACCAAGTGCATTCTATCTAGAAAAAGCACTAATATTTATTTGGATGTTTACTCTATGCCAGTCATTGTAAGTGCCAACCGCCTAGAATACATTTTACTACTCATTCCTTGCAATAACTCTATTATTATTCTAGTCAGTTTTACAGATGACAAAGCAGACTTCTAAAGTCTGAGTAGCTTGCTACACTTACAGAACTTGTAAGTGGTAGAGCCAGGAGTCCAACCCAGATCTTTCTGTCTCCAAGCCTGGATTCTGGAATTTAAAGGGAGAAAAACCAAGTGATAATAAAATAATATCAAGCACAAAAAGTATTTCTAAAATGGAAAAATGTCCATAAATGGAAAAAAGTGAATTGCTAAATTATATGTAGATGACTAAATTTTTGTAAACTACATAGGAAATATATATATATATATATATATAGAGAGAGAGAGAGCTGCATAGGAATATATATAGTTATATAAGTTATATAAGTATGTTATACTTTGTTTTATGTAGCTCTCTCTCTATATATATACCTATATATTTTTAAATTTTTTGGAAACTGATGATTCCTTTTCCTTTAAAGTATATATACCTATATGCACACAAATTTCACACACAATTCCAAGAAGTTTAGGTTAAGGATCTCTAAAATATATATATTAAATATATTTTTGGGCTTCCCTAGTGGCTCAGATGGTAAAGAATCCACCTGAAATGCAGGGGACCCAGGTTCGATCCCTGGGTCAGGAAGATCCCCTCAAGGAGGGAATGGCTACCCACTCTAGTATTCTTGCCTGGAGAATCCCATGGACAGAGGAGCCTGGAGGGCTATAGTTCATGGGGTCTTAAAGAGTCAGACATGACTGAGCTCACTTTACTTCATATATGTGTGTGTATATATATTTATGAATGTGTGTGTGTGTATATATATGTATAACATGTATATTTTTAAAATATGGAAGGATATACACATTCTCTTCGATAGATGGGATTGTAAGATACCTTTCATGTTATCCTGTATGATTTTTCTGTTTAGGTCAAATTTGTTTTCAGTGACTATGCATTATTTCTATAATCAAGAAAAAAATTTAAGATTATAAGTGAAGTTAAACTGTTTCCAATTTAAAATGGAATTTACTACTTGTTTCTCTCTTGATGATCAGGCTTTTAATGTTTTCCTGTGTCATAACCTAGAGATGATTGATAGACCTCTGAAAAAATTCAAAGAATGCCTTTGTGAAAGCACTCAGTATGGGCTATTTTGTCCAAAAAAAAAACTTTCCGTAAAAGTTACGAATGACTGAAAATAAAGAGCTATGAGAAGAGGAGCCAGAAAGAGCATTTTTGACAGTTACTCATGCTCGCCACTGTGAATGAGGGACACCTGTGCGTGAGCCACAGGTGGGGTGCTTTACGTGAGAACTCACTGGATTTTAGGACTAGTGATGTGTGCTCTGTGAGACCTGAACGGTCAGTGAGGGTAATGCTACCTTGCAGAGAAGCGGAGCCAAGGATGCTGTAGGAGAGATCTGTATGCTAAGCAAATTATCCTTCAGCATCGTTTGAAATGACCTCTTAATCTGTATTTCAAGTCAGTCTGGCACTAATTGAAATGGCTGTTTCCAGGGCGCCCTGTGCTTAACCGAGGGAATTTTCTTTAAGCCAGTCGCTGCTCACTCTTGCCATTCCTTTGCGTTGGGGTGACAGGCTCACCAGCTTCCACAGTGACATTGAGTTTGGAAGATACTTTCTCTCCTCATTCCTACCCTTTCCCCACATGTACGCCCCGTGTCTCCTCAGAGCAGGGAATTTCCATACTGCTTTACAATCAAATTGTATTCCAAACATGAACAGATACTGGGAGCCTCTTACTTTCCAGTAAGAGGGAAAAAAAATTCATCATGCATTTTGGTAAGGAATCTGTAATATGCAGCGTGATGAGGTCTTGGTTCAGTAGGGTTTTTTGTTTGTTTGTTTGTTTTTACATGTTGGGATTTGACGTGGCTGGACACCCCACTTATCCCCACTGCCAAGGACAGCAGTGAGCCTCTTCCATCCCATCTCCAGAACTGTGTGCCCTTCCGTTTAATGTAACAGTTGCAGGAGCAGCTAATATTAAATGAAGCTCCTTGCATCCATACCAGTGTGCTAAGTAATAAAGGACTTTAGACCTTGCCTGATCTGAATATAGAATTTGCACATTGCTGTTTGCTCCTCTCCTTGGATAGGATGTAAATACCACTTGCATGGAGCAGTCAGTGTAAAGGTATCATTCTTACACCTCCTTCCTAAAGGTTGCAGCCAGTTGTTGCATGAAGGTGGTACAAATCTGTCTGCCACACTGTTCTGCCCAATTAAGTGCTTCCTATATACCCTGATGAGAAACCTGACAGTTACCGTTGGTCCATGCATTCGCAGGCCTGCTCTCCCTGTGGGAGGCTATATTATGGGAGGCAGTGACTCTGCGCAGGAAAGAGTCTCTGCTTTCAAGTTCAAACAACCTGGGTTTAAATCTTGACACAGCCACTTACTAACTGTGGTTTTGTAAAGTTTCTCACTTTCTCTTAGCAACTGTCTTTTTGCATGAAAGATAGAGGTAGTGATACCTACACTGCAAAACCACTGGGAGGGTTAAATAAGGAAACACCCAGCATCAGTGCAGTGCTCCACAGACGGCAGCTAACGATACTATCAACATGCCGTTGTTGCTGGTCGTGAAGTCATGTCTGACTCTTTGCGACCCCATGAACTGCAGCATGTCAGGCTTCCCTGTCCTTCACTATCTCCCAAAGTTTGCTCAAACTCATGTCCTTTGAGTCAGTGATGCCACCCAACCATCTCATCCTCTGTCAGCCCCTTCTCCTCTTGCCCTCAGTCTTTCCCAGCATCAGAGCCTTTTCCAGTGGGTCAACTCTTCATATCAAGTGGCCAAAGTATTGGAGTCTCAACTTCAGCATCAGTCCTTCCAATGAAAGGACTAGCGTGCTGTTCAGTTCAGTTCAGTTCAGTCACTCAGTCGTGTCCGACTCTTTGCAACCCCCTGGACTGCAGCACACCAGGCTTTCCGGTCCATCACCAACTCCTGGAGCTTACTCAAATTCATGTCCATCGAGTCAGTGATGCCATCCAACCGTCTCATCCTCTGTCATCCCCTTCTCCTCCCACCATCAATCTTTCCTGTTAGCTCACCCTTCCTTTGCCCCCTCTTCCGCTGCCAACAACTACCCCATGTTCTTGCACACCTCTTGAGCAGCTCTTCCAAGGGCTCATATTCAGTGGGTCTAACCTCCCTCCTTACCTCTGCTCCTAAGCCCACTCCAGCAGGGTTAGCCCACCTCTCCAAGGCTACTCTTCTTGTCACGTCACCAGTGGCCAGAGCATTTACACATCCGCAGCATTTGATAGATGAGATCCTTCCTTCCTCCGTGATGTGATTTTCCCCTTGGCTTCAGGACAACACACTTCCTTGGTTTCCTCCTGTCTCAATGGCTGTTCCTTCTCTGTCTCTGTGGCTGAGTTCCTGATCCTTAGACATTGTGGGGACCCAGGACTCAGTACCTCTTCCTCTTTTCTATCAATATCTGTTCCCTTGATGATGGTTTTGAATACCATCTTAGCCAGTGATTCCCAAATATATATTACCAGCCTGAAATTCAGCCCCAGATTCCTCATATCCAGCTGCCTCCTGGACTCTCCTCTTGAAATCCAGTCAGCATCCCAAGCACTGTGTGGTAGTCGGAGTTCTGCAGAGAAGCAGAACCAGTAGGATGTATGTACGTATGTGGGCTTCCCAACTGGCTCAGTGGGTAAAGAATCCGCCTGCAGTGCAGGAGATGCAGGAGGCAGGTTTGATTCCTGGGTCAGGAAGATCCCTTGGAGGAGGGCATAGCAACTCACTCCAGTATTCTTGCATGGAGAATCCCATGAATAGAGGAGCCTGGCAGGCTACATAGGCCATGGGGTTGCAAAGAGTCGGACATGACTGAATGACTGAGCATGTGCTCACATGTATTATGTATTATAAGGATTATGGATGCAGGCAAGTCCCAAGGTGTCTGCAAAATGAGTCAGCAAACTGGAGACCCAGGAGAGTTGATGGTGTGGCTCTAGCCTGAGGCCAAAGGCATGAGAACCAGGAGAAGCAATGGTTTCATTCTTGTCTGAAGGCCAGTAGGTTTAAGACCCTAGAAAGAGCTGATGTTTCAATCTGAGTCTAAAGGCAGAAAAAAAAGACCACGTCCAAGTGTGAACGTAGTCAAGCAGGAAGAACAGAAGCCCATTCTCTCTTGTTCGCAGGCAAGTCAGAGTTTCTGTTCTGTTCAGGCCATCAAGGGATTGGATGAGGCCCACCCACACTGGGAGGGCAGTCTGCTCTACTCAGTCTGCCATTTCAAATGTTAGTTTAATCCAAAAGCACCCAGTGAATAATGTTTGACCAAACACCTGGCACTTTATGTACCAGCCAAACTGATACACAAAATTTACCATCACACAGAGCATGTCCAACAATTGGAATCCTGATCTTTGGGACAAAAGTTAACTCTCCACACACCTTGCCCTGTCACTGGTTGTCAACTGCATCCTTCCAGTTTGTCTCAAGTCAAAAACCTTGTAGCATCCTTGACTCTCCTCCTCCTCTCACACTTCACAGACAACCTGTCAGAAAATTCTGTTCACCTACAAAACACATTCAGAATTCAACCATAGCTGGTCCCTTTCATTGCTCATAGCCCAGTGGGAGCCACCATCCTTGCTCGTGGGGACTTATGTAGACATCACATTTCAGATTGCTGCCACCAGCTCTCCTGCTCTGCTTTGCTCCAATGGTATCGCCTTTTATATACCACATAATTTCCTTATTTGTTCTGCCTGTTATTTTTCTGTCTGCCGCTGATAGAACGCCTAGAACAGTACCTGAGATGTAAGTATACTTGCAATAAATGTTTTCAGTTGAATTTCCACTGTAGAGATGAGGAAACTGAGGCTTGAAAGAATTGAGTCATTTGCCAGAGGGACATCATTAATAAGTAGTAAAGCTGTTCTGAAACAGTACTTAACAGAGTCACAGGCATGAAGCCCTGAGGTTAGGCAAGTTTCTGCAAATGGTTGTTAGACATCTAGTTTCCATTTTTTATGAAAAACAGACCTTATTTAGATAGCAATGTCTATTGGTCAGTGCTAATTTACATGATTATGCTTGACCATAGGAAAAGGCTTATTCTCTATTCTTATCTCATTGCCTTTCATTCATCTGATAAAATTTTCTTGCTGTGAAATATTTCCATCTTTCAGTCACTAATAGATTAACATTATGTCACACCATGCCTTTTTTTTTTTTCTTTTTGACCCTTAAGAAGCCAAGCCAGGCATTGCTTTGAGCTTTGCTTATAAGTTAATGTTTTTATCTTATAATACTTATAATGGTATCAAATTATTTCACAAGAGCAAAATTGAGTTTTTACTATATATATCTTTGTATCATCATCTGCAAATATGAGGTGAGCTCTTACTCTATGTGGCTGCATGATTGGGCTGGAAAACTAAAGACGCTTCCAGAAAATTTTGGTCTGTTAGGGGAAATGTATGTGTATTACTGGAATATTGATTTGGCTTCTTCAGTTCAGTTCAGTTCAGTTGCTCAGTCATGTCTGACTCTTTGAGACCCCATGAATCGCAGCACGCCAGGCCTCCCTGTCCATCACCAACTCCCGGAGTTCACTTAGACTCACGTTCATCGAGTCAGTGATGCCATCCAGCCATCTCATCCTCTGTCATCCCCTTCTCCTCCTGCCTGCAATCCCTCCCAGCATCAGAGTCTTTTCCAATGAGTCAGCTCTTCACATGAGGTGGCCAAAGTACTGGAGTTTCAGCTTTGGCATCATTCCTTCCAAAGAAATCCCAGGGCTGATCTCCTTCAGAGTGGACTGGTTGGATCTCCTTGCAGTCCAAGGGACTCTCAAGAGTCTTCTCCAACACCACAGTTCAGAAGCATCAATTCTTCGGTGCTCAGCCTTCTTCATAGTCCAACTCTCACATCCATACATGACTACTGGAAAAACCGTAGCCTTGACTAGACGAACCTTAGTCGGCAAAGTAATGTCTCTGCTTTGAGACTAAATAACAGTGCCTTAAACAAGATAGAAGGATTGCCTTTCACCACCACCCCCAGCCCATCTCTGTCTCCTCATTCAGCTGATAAACAACCGAGAGAAAAGATTGTCTCCCAAGGTCACGTGGGGCCCAGCTCCTTCCATACTGCTCTCCCACCATCATCTGTTGTATTGCTCTCCTGATGGCAGAATTTAGCTAACACTCCCACATACACGTTTCAGGTCCTGGGAAGGGAGGAGTAGGAAATATGAGCCAATGGATTCTTTTTAAGGATATGACTCAGAAGTTGCACAGCTCAATTCTACTCATATTCCACTGGACAGAACTTAGTCACATGACCATACTTAAGATAAGTCAAGAAGCATAGTTTATAGGGGAGCCATATGTCCAGCTTGACGGTTTCTGTTATCAAGAGTACTGGAGTACTGGAAGACAAATAAAAGTCCTCACTCAGACAAATCTGTAAATATTTCTGTCACTGACTATATAATAAGGTCTTAAAGGGCAGGGCTGAATCTCACATTCTTAGCACCTGGCACATGGTGAGTATTCAATAAATGTTTGTTGATTGGATGATTTGGTTCATGCACTTTCATCCAAGAGACTTTTGCAGAGAGCTTTTATTATAATGCCCAGAACAAACACTATTCAATCCCAGGGTAAATACTGCAGGAAAATAAATGTCAGAAGGCAACATGGTCATGGATTGGCTCTCTGTACACTTAAACACCCCTTCAAGTTAAGCTATGGAGGCCGCCTGTTGTAAAACAGATGCAGAAGATAGACTCGGACTAAAAAGGATTTGTGTTCCAGCCGAGAAGCTGCTTCATTAATGCACCCTGAGATCAAGCTACTGCTCCAGCAAATTTGCTGACCTAATTTTGGGAACAAAAAACCAGAGGTAAATGTGGTTTCATGGCAGACTGCATTTCTTTCTTAATTCATCATGCTTCATGGGAAGCAGAATCCCAGGCTTCCCCTCCCCCAGGTAGCAGTTAAGCTGGTAGAATTGTTCTCTCTGGTCCATAAGGAAGTGAAAACAGATCCTCCTGGAGGAAGTAAATAGAGCAGCAATAAAGCGTTCCCTCCCCTTGAATCTGAACATCTGTTCAAACTTTTCACTGCTCCCATGAGGGAGGGGACAGAGCCCAAGGCTCCCAGCGATCAAGGAAAAACCTCATCTACTAGTACTCTTGCTAACAACTTATGCTCATTCGACCTGAACTGGGCTGGGTTTATCTCTATGATGCCTTTGAAGGAAGGCCAAGCTGGGTATATAAATAGTAAACAGGAGTGTAAGGGGTGATGTTTATCATATTCATGAGAGCAAAGCTTTGCAGGACTTAACTTCATGAATGACTGAATTTAAATGACTGCTGCTTATGCCAAATGAGCTGCAGATTCAGTAGCAGAGGGCTCCGCCACACCTTAGTTTGAAACTTTTGGTTAAAATAAAAGTTCAGTTGCTCTATGGACTTGAAAAAAAAATCCTCTGCTCTATGGTTTTGGAATTTCACTAATGCACACAGGCCTTTCTTCATTTATCTGAATTAGCAAGAAGTTGACTGTGTCTGGCTAAGATAGCCAGACGCTCTCCTGGAACCTCAGTTATCCTTAATCTAGATGTCAGTTTGCATTTGCTTTAGGATGAATGGAGGTTCCTTCCCCCTTGTTTTCTCATCTATTCTTCCCAGAGTGTTTAGCAGTATGGGCTTTGGCCAATTCCTTTCTTCTGCCAGTGTAGAAGGGTTTCAAGTGTCTGGCTGCTCAGCTGGGCCCACAGCTGGCTCTTGTTTCCAGCTACTTCAGAGCCTGCTGGTGAGGGGTAAAGCCACAGTGATAAGCATTGTAAAAATAAAGTCCATTGCTAGCCAGGCCAGCCAAACAGCGTAGGAGGAGTGGAAAATCCAGGTTACATGTTCTTGGCATGACAAAGTATCAGTATCTGAGGTGTTCCATTGGGAGAGATGAGATAAGCTGTCCTCTAACCAAGCCTAATCTGTGTATTATCAGTCAGTAGCTCTTGGAGACTCATTTCAGGATCGGGCTAATGGGACCTTGTTTACAGACCACCATCTTGACTGGGGTCTGGTCTGGCCTTGGAAATTCAGTCAGAAGGCAGGAGTGGTTGCCCTTTATTGAATTTATAAGGGAGAGTAAGTATTGGGAACTGTTTAATCAGGGACCAGGTCAATCTCTCTCCTTTGATGTGGTCTGCTGATGATACATTTTTATCCAGCGGCTTCCCTGGTGGCTCAGCAGTAAAGAATCCACCTGCGATGCAAAAGACTCAGGAGGCTTTGGGTTCAATCCCTGGGTCGGGAAGATCCCCTGGAGGAGGGCATGGTAACCCACTCCAATGTTCTTGCCTGGAGAATCCCATGGACAGAGGAGCCTGGCGGGCTACAGTCCACAGGATCGCACAGAGTTGGACATCACTGAAGTGACTGAGCATGCATGTGCACACATTAGCATCAGATGTTGCTGCCCAAGTCATACGCTGAGAGTACCTATACATTTTCACATTTTTCCATACACAGGAAAGAAATGATAGTGGCTGTAGCACCTGGAAATTCAACTGGGCAGCCTGAAACTTCCGTGACTTTCTCTGGTCTTCTTGGGAATGTGCATTTAGCACCCTGCTGCTTCCTTTCCAGAACGCTTTGTTTCATGGTTGAATCAAAATAAGAGTAGAAAAGAAGACATTGCTGTCCCTGGCTGAGATTAAGCAGGCACCTGGTATTTTCTCAAGACCCACCTGAAATTCCTCCTAACAGGAGAATAAACGGTGCATTGTCTTCATTTTCCTGCTTAGAATTTCCCGTCTGTAGCAGGGGATTAAAGGCAAGTCTTTCCCGCTGCCGCTCCCTTCCTCCTCCCTCTCTTGTCCTCTCCTCTGTCCCTCAGTTTTCTTGTCTTTTAAAGACTGTGACAACCTCTCTGGCATGTTGCCTATGCTTTGCAGAGAGAATCTTTGTAAAAATTTCTTCTAGCCAGTGGCATGGAAGCACTGTGTAAGTCAGCAAGACATTTTGTTGTAAAACTTTCTCATTATCAACCTTCGCTGCTGTTCCATTTTATGAATGCTTCTTTGTCTTCCAAAAAGTACTTCAGATTAAGCAATGCTGATATTGAAAGTGTGGGCAGTTTCTGCTTGCCTGCTTGGTTGAATTGCAGATGGTTGCCATGAATGTTACAAAGCCAAGTTCCTGTAGGTGAGTTAAATATATTTATGAAATAGGTTACAGATGAAAGTGGAGAAAGCTTCCTTATTATCCAGTTGAGTCACTGGATTATTCTTTCTAGGTAAAAGAACTCTGAGAGCTACATATGGCTCGACTACCCTATTCAGTTGGGACAGAGCTTTTTCGTATTATTGGATGCATAGATTCAAATTCAGTTACCAAAAAAAAAAAAAAGTGTTCTGCACACCCTTCGTGCCAGCAGTATGCTAAGCACTAGAGATATGCAGATTTGTAAGGACCAGCCTTGCTATTGAGGTGTTCATAATTCCTCCAGAGAGCATTCACCAGTCAACTGCAGCTCTCTTTGTCATCTGGTCGCAAAGAGTCGGACACGACTGAGCAACTGAACTGAACTGAAAGCACTGTTGTAAAGATATGTGCTGGAGGCATGTGGTGGGGGAGGCGATGGGACAGGGTGCGTGGGATATCATATACCTGGAGAGTACAAGCGCCTGACCTTTGATACCAGATGTCATTATCAACTGGGTAAACAAGTTAGTGAATGAATTAAGGCCTGACTGTTACTGTTATTTGGGATTCAAAGGAACATTAGAATGGCATGTAATGTGTTCCCAACAGTGTTTGACACCTAGAACACGCCCCATGAATGCTCATTTGTAGCTTAAGAGTAAGCAGTTGATTCAGGCTTTATTGGTAGGTGTCTGGGCAGTATGAGGAAGAGTCGTAGACCATGCAGGAGACACCTGAGGTGAGATGGGAGCACAGGACACATAGAAAGAGCCTGCTCCTCCCAGGAGGCCAGGAGTGAGTGGAGAGAGGGTCGAGAGCTTTAGAAAAGACAGGTTGGGGCCAGATTGCTCAGCGATTTGTAATGTCAGACTGAGGGATTAGACTTGACATTAAAGTGGGGTGTCGCTGGTATTTGCAAGCAAGAAGGCAGCATAGAGATGTGAGTTTTAGCTGATAGCTGATAGCCATCGGATAGCTGCAGGGGAAATAGTCTAGAGGGGAAGCTCGTTAGGAAATGAATACACTAGTGCAAGCAAGATATTACGTTCACATTCACTGTTTGTACTTGGTGAAAGCCTTTGCATCTGGGCATTTCTCTGAGAACAAATAAAGCCAGAGTCGCCAAAAGATAGAGAAAGAGAAAACAATGCCATACATTTCATACATTTTTCTGAGATAGAACTGATAAGAACTGATGACTATCTGGAACACGAGGTGATGGAGAATGACAAGTGAGAAATAATTTCATGGGAAAATGAGATCTTTCAGACCCCTGGAATTCAAACATACTTCATCAGCACTAGGAAAGAAAGCCAGCCATTTCTCTCCTAGCCTTTCTCCTCCCCTCCATCTTACTCTTTGGTAGGGGGGGGCGGCGAATTGCAGGGGCCAGTAGTGGCAAGCCCTCTCTGAGCAGCTGGTCCAGCAGGCTTTGGGGATGAAGTCAGGTTCTATATTGTGTCCCAAAGAGATCATGAAAACGGAGGGACCCGTGAAAAAGCAGTCAACGGCTTTGGAGCATACTCTCATGACACCTTGAATGTTTAACTAATTTTCTTTCTAAAAGAGAGACCAGATTTTGACTTTGGAAGGTTGTTTTTCCCATCAAGGTGGAAATGTTATGAGAGGTGATATCAGATAACGGAAAACATGAAGTTATCTGATGAGATGTTGAGGATGGGATCTGAAGGCTATGTTAGGTAAACAGTTGGAGCTGGAGTGGTGATGTGTAAATATTTACATGGAACCTAAGAGGAAACAAGGAGAGGAAAAAGAATTACAGCGTGAGATAGTTTCTGCTCATTGGAAAGATGTTCACGAAAGAATAATAAAATCTTAAAAAGAAGACAGAGACATATGAGTCTATTGTCTTTGACTTTGTGAATTCTTCCAGAAATTACTAGCAACACTCTTGGTGGAAAGATGGCTATGTGGCATAATTTATTGTCATGGGTGAATAAGAGTCAATATAACTTATATATTAAATGGTAAAGTTTCTAGTGGGATGCATTTAATAATCATGAAAGAAAACACACTTTGTAGAGTGTGTGTTTGAGCCAGTTTCTTACCAGGATAATCTCATCCAGCCAGATTCTTTCTCATCAGATGCATTTGTAACTAGTGAGAATTATTCTACAAACTGGGGTTTAAGTGAAGTTGCATTCCTCCTGATTTTTACTTAAATCTTTGGAACTCTCATACACCCTATTAGCAGGCAAATCAGTATATCTCTCTTGGTCTGACCCCTTCCCTTAATTGTTCAACATTCCCCAAGGCTCATTCAGCTCCACGGCACCGCTCATCTTCCACGTACCTCACCTAGGTTGCTGAGGTCTCACTGGCCTGCCATGTTCTTGCTTCTCACTGTCACACAGTGGTGATGTCGAACGCTGGTCCCATGCAGTCTGACAGTCACTGCTTGTCCATTGCTGTGGGGAATCCTAGCTAGTCCTGCTGATCACTCAGGCCAAGAGAGCGTCCCAACCAAGAAGGTGCACCTATGAAAACTCTTCAGAACACAGATCAGCCTCAGTTGTGCTGAGTCAAAGCCTCTAAGCAGCTACCACCTCATGGCATCTTTTTCTCAAGTCTTTCACCCAAATAGAGTACCTGCCCCTCTATTAAATCCTCAGCATGAAGGATCTTGAAATACTTCTTTCCATAAACAATATGGCCACTAGCTCTCCATTTATACTCGCAAATGAGGCCACTTCTGATCTGATTTTTCCATTTGTCTTAATAAACATGAGGCAGGAGAGAGACGTCCCTGGTGGTCCAGTAGTTAAGACTCCATGCTCTTAATGCAGAGGGCACGGCTTCAATCCCTGGTTGGGGAATGAAGACCCTGCATGATGCATGGCATAGCCCAAAAAGACTAGATTAAAAAAAACTAAAAAAGATTGAAAAAAATAACTGACAGGAACTCCTCTTTAAAAAAAGAGGGGGAACAAACATTTAATCTCCAACAGATCTCCTCTGTAAGACACCTCAGTTTGTATAGTGCGTTTAAGAATTAGTTTGCTTCTTACTCTCTGCATGTCAGTCATAATTCCAGAATTCAAAGTATTCATAGTTCAAGCTTAGACCATAATGGGATTAACACACTGAGAGAGTCTCTTGTTGCCACTACTGTACATGTTCACTGGCTAAAACAACAACCACAACAACTCCAGTTTGCCACATAGCCCCACATTCCCAAACATAACAATCTTGCATGGGACATAGAGGCCAAAAGGTTACCCATAAAAGGTTTGCTTCTTCCACGCTGATCCTTAGTTGAAGAGGATTTCAGCCAAAAATAGAAGCTAGCCAGTAATGTATTTCCCTAGCTTTTCAAAACCTATTACCTCATTTCTGCCAGCAAGACTTACGATGTGAGATGCAGGCTGGTAGGAGGCTGCCGGAAAGGAGACCAGTAAAATAAAGAAAAAGAGATTTTTGAAAGAAAGGAGAGAATGGGGTGAGTGGTAGACAGAAGGGGTGGTGACGTGTGATAGGGGCTGTGCTTGAAATCTCTCTGTTAAATATGAACCTTGACGGCTGTTGGATCCTCCTTTATCCAAAGGCAGGGGTGCTGGGTGTGCTTGACAAAGCATAGCTAAACAGGCCAAACTAAGCTCGTGTTTACCATGATTAAGGTAGCCCTTCAATTTAGTGTCCAAACAGGACTATTTTGGAGGGTATTAATATTATGCTACTACTGATAAAGCCAGGGTAACAGGTGTAAACCAGGACATTGTAGGCACACCAGGAGTTATGGTTATCCTAACCAGGATAGATCTATATTTTGAAGATGCTATATTTAAATCCCCTGGAAAAGGGAATGGGAAACCACTTCAGTATTCTTGCCTGGAGAATCCCCATGGTCAGGGGAGCCTGGCAGGCTACAGACCATGGGGTCGCAAAGAGTCGGACATGACTGAGTGACCAACATCACAACACTAACACTATATTTAAAAATTGAGCTATTAACTGTGAAAATGCATTGTTCTGATATTTGTGGGAGCTGGAAAAAAAAAAAAAAAACTGCCACCTCAAGGAACTGACAATCGGCCATAGAGAAAAGACACACACAAAGAAATTGCCAGGAATCATTTAACATAATGTCTAACCAAGCACCAAATAAATAATAGTCATGGTTTGTCACTGATACCTCAACAAAGCTGGGAAAATGATAGTCATAGGCTTTGGCAGAAAGAGCAATGGCCTTGAGGGCAGAACACGGGTGTTAAGTCATGGATTTGTCTTTAACGGGATGACATTATGCAAGGCACTTACTCTCTTTGGGCAGCCATTTATTTTGTTGAATTGAATGATTGATTCATTCAGTAAACACAAGGATTTGCTCTGTGCCATTGTATCACAGGGGTAAAGAACAAAACCTTTACAGAGACATACTTGGGGTCAAGTTGCAGCTCTGTCACTAACTGAGGCTTGAACTTGTCACTTAAACTCTAAGCTTCAGTTTTCTCATCTGTTGTGTGGTGATAATAACCCAACTTATAGAGCTGTGGTAAGCTCTTGTAAATGAGGAAGTAAAGTCAGATTTTGTATATAAAATATTGAACCATTTCAAATACATAGAAAAAGTTTGAGAAATGATCGCAATTATTCTTATTGTTCTGGGTACTGTACTAGTTTCTGGGAATGCAAAGGAAAATCGGGGAGAGAGAGATGGATGAGAGTAGACCATGGTATCTGCCTAAACACCTCCCTGGGCTGTTAGAGGGATTCCGTGAAGACATTAGGTGCAAGAGCTCCACATACTATATATCCTGCTGAACAAAGGAAAGATATTATGGCTGTTACTAGTGGTTGGGGCATTATCTGGCTTTTCCCCTCATCTGTTAGAAAACTAACCTACAAGTAAGAGGTAACCCCACAGTTCTTGAATAATCAGTAAAAATATTCTCTCACAAAACAGCAAGTCCAGAGGTGGAGTGTTTCCAGGATTGGTTAATTCTGTGCTTCGATGATGTCATCAGGAGTCCATATTTCCTCCCTGCCTGTCTCAGATGTCAGCGGACTCACTTCAGGATGACAGATACTACCTCCTCATCTCATCACACACGAGAGGCAGAAAGAGATCGTCTCTTCCTTGCATTTTTCCTTAAGAGCTAAGAAGTCCCTCCTTGCAGTATAACCAGTAAGTCTCAACTGGCCAAAACTGGATTCCATGTCCATTTCTAAGCCAGTCAATGATAAAGTAACTATAATTGGCTTATGCTAAGCAAGATCTGGGCTTGCCTGGTGGCCCAGTGGTAAAGAATCCACCTGCCAGTGCACAAGATGCAGGTTCCATCCCTGGGTTGGGAAGACCCCCTGGAGAAGGAAATGGCACCCACTCCAGTATTCTTGCCTGGGAAATCCCATAGACGGAGGAGCCTGTTGGGGCTACAGTCCTTGGGGTCACAAGAGTTGGACGTGACTTAGTGAAGAAACAACAACATCAAGATGCACTCTCCTGGGGCTGGGAATCCTATCCTTTCCTCACATTGCCCCCTGCTGCAGCTACTGCCAAGTCGCTTCAGTCATGTCCAACGCTGTGCGACCCCGGAGACGCAGCCCACCAGGCTCCCCCGTCCCTGAGACTGTCCAGGCAAGAACACTGGAGTGGGTTGCCATTTCCTTCTCCAATGCATGAAAGTAAAAAGTGAAAGTGAAGTCACTCAGTCAACTCTTAGCGACCCCCTGGACTGCAGCCCACCAGGCTCCTCCATCCATGGGATTTTCCAGGCAAGAGTCCTGGAGTGGGTTGCCATTGCATTGCCCCTTGCTGCCCTACAAATAACAAGATATTGCAGAGAATACAGAGCACGTGAACAGAATCAATCTCTTCTTAACAGGGAAGAAAAAGAAATGGCTGCGGGGTAACCGCCTACAGTGTCTTCTACTCTATTTCTAGCCCTAATTCCACCTCCAAAAGGTCTCTTAAGCCCACCGTGGTCTTTGCCCCAGTTCCCGACTTTCTTGCCTAGACTCTCAAATCCTTCTATCCTTTTCCCAACCATCCAGTCAGCTTCCAGTCAGCTCTTCATATAATGCCTGTCTGAGTATAGCATTTCCTAACTTAAAAATTCTCAAAGGTCAATTCAGATGCAACCACCTCTTTGAAATACCCCAGATGTTTTATGTATGATTCTTTATATCCCTGCTGAGGAGCTGTCTTGCTTTTGAGCTTTTCATATATTTTCTATACCTCGCTCTCCTCTCTGTCCAAAATATAGTAGTAGCATTAGCCACATGTGACCACCTGAAACATGGCTGGCCCAAACTGAAATGTGGTCTTAGTACAAAATATACTTTGAATTTTAAGAATTAGGACAAATAAAAGGAGGAATGTAAAATAGTTAATTAATTTTAAATCAATTACATATTGAAATGATCATTTCAAATGTGTTGGATACATTTTGGTTAAATGACAACCCACTCCAGTATTCTTGTCTGGAGAATCCTGTGGATAGAGGAGATTGGTGGGCTACAGTCCAAAGGATCACAAAAAGTCGGACTGGACTGAAGTGACTTAGCATGCATGCACACACGCATATTTTTATCATTTATTGTATTCTTAGCTAGGATTATTTAGAAGGCCAAGAAATTAACACATTCCAGAAAATATTTAGCAGGAAATCTGTTTACAATGGAACAGTGAAGTCAGAAACTTTTTATATTTCTTGAGCAAAAATGAGGGAATTGAATTTTACAGTTATGGCAGCTGGAAAATGCCATTGTTTGAAGACAGTCATCTTTTTAAGAAATGGCTGGAGGACTTAACAGTTATAACTTAGAAATAAATACTATCTATGTTCACGAATCATGTGCTGAAAATGACAATAGGCTCACTTGGTTACTATCTGGTCGAATGGCTTTGGGGCCTTGGGAAGGCGAGTCCTGTTGCCCCACCCCCACCTCTGGGGCAGGCTGACCCCACCCCACAAATGAACAGGAAAAAATTGCAAAGTCCATTATTTTGTCAGGAGCACTGCTTTCATACGTGCCTTTTGCCCGATCTTGTAAAGAGCAGTGGTTCCTCTGGCTTTGATTTTTCTCTTGGTCACTCAGAAAAGCGCTGTGCCTGTGACATCTGGAAGCAGGGCTGGACCCTCCCTTTCTAAGGACTTGTTATCCCAGGCCTGCTTGATAGTCCTTTCTTTCCCTTTCCTTCTTTCTTCCTTTCTTTCTCTTCCTTCCTCCCTCCCTGCCTTCCTTTCTCTGTCTCTTTCTATTGTAGAAAAATATGCGTAACATCAAATTTACCACTTTAACCATTCTTGGCTGTACAATTCAGTGGCATTAAGTGCACTGATAATATGGTGTAACCATAGCTACTGCCATCTATGACTTCTTCACTGCCCCTGCTTCATTGCTATGCCCAGTAAGCACTAATTCCCCACTCACCTTCTTTCTCCTAGCCTAGTAACCGCTATTCTACTTTCTCTCTCTGGAAATTCTCCTTTTCTGTGTACTCATAGAAGTGGAATCATGCAGTATCTGCCCTTTTGTGTCTGGCTTCATTCATTTCTCATAATGTCTGTAGGATTCATCCATGGAACAGCAGGCCGAATAATATTCAACTGCATATATAAAGCATGTCTTATTTATCCACGGATCTGATGATGGACGTTTGTGTTGTTTCTACCTTTGGGTTATGTGTAGTTTTTAATAGAGCATAGGAACATGTGATGACGCTCTGGCCATTTCTGCATTTGTATCTGTTTCTAATGAAATAAAGAAACCTAGATGTTATCACCAAAAACAAAAATCTGACTGCCGTGCTAGAAAAGAGAGCCTGCTAGCGTGGGAGGGTGTCACTGAGTGGAGACCTCTTTACAGTTGGTATTTATTTCTCCGAGCCAAGTGCAAACACCTCCCAGGAAAGAGCCCTGCCTCATCGCCTGGCAAAGACCAGAAGCAGGGGCCACCCTCTTCCCACCAGACACTCCCAGGCAAGAAGGGCTTCTGAGTGTCTGTCAGAAAACTCCAGCCAAGGACTGTCTGCTCGCTATTAGGAAAGGGACTTTTAAAAGGAGAGTGGAAGTGTCCCTGTCTCTGGAACCGAAGCAACTCGGAGGAGAATTTCCACGGTCTTCGTTCAGGAGAGTGGGGCTTCTTTTTGGTGTGTGCTGGCTGCCGTTGTATTCCGAGAGGTAGTGCTAGTTGACGTTGTAGCCAGAGACCTGGAAGTCTCCAAATCCTGTTCTGCAGGTCCTCTCTCCTCCCACGTGGGGTTTCCCTGGAGCTATGAATACCTGTGCCTCCATGCTAAGTCGCTTCAGTTGTGTCCGACTCTTTGTGACCCCATGGACTGTAGCCTGCCAGCTCCTCTGTCCATGGGATTCTCCAGGCAAGAATACTGGCCATGGGTTGCCATGCCCTCCTCCAGGGCATCTTTCCAACCAGGGATTGACCTCACATCTCTCCTGTCTCCTGCATTGGCAGACGGGCTCTTTACCACTAGCACCACCTGGGAAGACCTATAAATACACAGACCTCAGGAAATCAAAATGCCTCTTAACACTAGCCGGACACGAGGGCAGGTCTCTCTGGTGATCAGGTTGGAGTAGATAGATGGCTCGAGCTCAAGGCCCAGGTGAGGCCTCCTCCACCCTCTCAGCTCCTGAGCTGGGGGGAATAGTCACTGTACTATGAGTAAGCAGAGGGGTGATAGAGAAAGTGCTGGAGGTTTCTGCTTATCTCTAGAGCCAGGGCAAAGCAAGGAGCAGAGAGAATGTATTGAACTTCTGCAAACTGCTCCTGGCTTTTGGCAAATTAGTAGCTGGAAACTTAACCAGTGACATTAGTGTTTCCTGGGGAGGGACCCAAATAGAGGCAGAGAGAGGGCAAACTGCTCCTTCCTCTCTGTGTGTAAAGGTCCTTTGTACACATTTCTTTTATAACGTGTGTCCCGCATTGTACACTCGTTATCAGCGCTCTTCTGCAGAGATGATACCAAGGCTCTGAGATTGTCCATGAATGACCTGCCATACACCGAGTGCCAGAGTACGATTTGGACCTAGATCTGTTGGACACCATGGTCTGCAGTCGGACAGTTATTCCATAATATTCCTTTTGTCAAAATTGGCCCTAGAAAGAGTACCACAGCACTTGTCCTCGTCCGCCCTCTTCCTGATCCTGTTCACTGGGGAGAATGCCACTCCTGTCAATTCCAGTAATTCACTTTGGTTCTTTGGGGAAGCATTTCTGACCACGGAGACCATCCGTTCTGCAGAACCATTTATGAGTCCTAATTTAGAAACAATTGAAGTGATTATAACATGAAAATTGTTTTAAAAGAAAAAGACAAATGACCTTATTTCAGGATAATGTAATTATTTTAAGGGTTTCTTTCTACGCCACAGTCAAAGCCTGGTTAGAAATAATTGTTAGCAAAACAGTGGCTTTGAAAAGTTTCACTGAGGAGATTGTAAGAGCTTAGGGAGTTAAACCCACATAGTTGACAAATGCTGCTACACAATTCCATTGATGCCTGGTGTACAGAAAACACACAGGAGCAGTACATGTGTGCACACACTCCAGGGCGAAAGGAGCAGAGGAGACCACAGCCACCTTGAGAGAAGTGAAAGTGGAAGTCACTCAGTCACGTCTGACTGTTTGCGAGGCCATGACTATACAGTCCATGGACTTCTCCAGGTCAGAATACTGGAGTGTGTAGCCTTTCCCTTCTCCAGGGGATCTTCCCGACCCAGGGATTGAACACAGGTCTCTTGCATTGCAGGTGGATTCTTTACCAGCTGAGCCATAACATCCGCCTTACACAGTGATTATACTGTGACACTAACAAGGCTCACGTGTTCTTTGGCACTGAGAGAGCCTTACCCAGTTCTGCCCTCCAGGTTCACTTCTCTTAACCCCCGTGGTTTTTTTTGTTGTATCAGCACAGAGACTGCATAACAGACTGGTTGAGAATATGAATTCTGGAGCTGTGGACCTGCATCTTAATCCTGTCTCTACCACTTCTTAGCTGTGTGGTCTTGAATAACTCACGTAACTTCTCTGTGCTTCAGTTTCTCCACCTGTACAATGAGGATGATGGTAGGACCTCCTTCAGAGGGTTGTTCTGAGGATCAGATGAGCTAGGGTGTGTAAAGCACTGATCCATCGGGGGTGCTCTATAGAAATGTGAAAGTGAAAGTCGCTCAGTCATGTCGACTCTTTGTGACTCCATGGACGATACAGTCCATGGAATTCTCCAGGCCAGAATACTGGAGTGGGTAGCCTATCACTTCTCCAGGGAATCTTCCTGACCTAGGAATTGAACCAGGGTCTGCTGCACTGCAGGCAGATTCTTTACCCACTGAGCTCTCAGGGAAGCCCCTATAGAAGTATGGTGAGTAACAAAATATCACAGCAGCCAACCAGAGCCTGCCATGGGTGAGAGAGGAGACAGGTGGGGAAAAGTGTTTTGTTTTTGCTTTTTATAATCTGGGCCTCATATTTACAAAGGATCATACACTCAGACTCTTGTCACATTTATCCCCACTCCAGTTTATACATTAAGTCACAGAGTTAGACTGATGAGACTGATGGATGGGAAGTTTATAATGTCACTTTAATGGGGTCCCTGGACCACAGCATCTGTGGTGCACTATGATTTAACATTCTTTATGAATCCTGTAACTCACTTCTAAATATGGGGCTTCCTTGGTGGCTCAGTGGGTAAAGAATCAGCCTGCAATGCTTGAGACCTGAGTCAATCCCTGGGTGAGGAAGATCCCCTGGAGAAGGAAATGGTAACCCACTCCAGTATTCTTGCCTGGAAAATCCCATGGATGGAGGAGCCTGGCAGGCTACAGTCCATGGGGTCACAAGAATTGGACACAACCTAGCAACTAAACCAACCAACCAACTCACTTCTAAATAGTATAATTAAAGAGCTTTGAATTTTTACAAGTATCGTAAAAGCATGAATTTGCTAAACATGAGTACATGGAGTACATCACGATTTTTGGAAGTCTGTTTTGGCGTGTCATCTCACTTTCTTACAAGCCACTGAGACATACAAAAAGGAAGCTAGCCAGCTCTCCTTCACAATCTGGGATCAAACCCATGCCTTTGGGGTGTTTCATGAAGTGGACATGTCTCATTTCATTAGAGGAGGGAGGTCTGTGTTGCTGGTGGCACATCCTTCAAATGCAAGCTTTTTTTAAAATACAACTATTAGCGTGTAACCATATTCCCCCAAGCTCAGTGGGAAAAGGGGCTCCTGGAAAACAGACTTTAGGAGGAAACCATCTGGGCTTCCCAGGTGGCTCAGTGGTAAAGAACCCGCCTGCCAAACAGGAGATGCAGGTTCAATCCCTGATCAGGAAGATCCCTTGGAGAAGGAAAAGTCCACCCACTTCAGTATTCTTGCCTGGAAAATCCCATGGACAGAGGAGCCTGGAGGGCCACAGTCCAAAGAATCCCAAAGAGTCACTGGGTAGCAGCAGTAGCAGGAAAGCATCTGCAGAGACATAGAACTGTGATTGTTTTCCTGGTGCCCAGTTAGGATGCTGCCAGCCGTGAGTCTCAAGAGCTCCAACCCTGGCTTGCCATAGGTGAAATCTATCTCACTCCACTGGAAGTTATGGGCAACAACCCAGTGAGCGGCTCAATAATGTCCTCAAGGATTTTTCTCTTCTCTCGTGTCCTCAGTATCACATTATCTTCATGTTTTGTGGTCACAGGATGACAACAGCAGATTCCACCATCACATGAAGCTGTGGGAGAAGACCATTTCTTTTCCTGTCCCCCCATTTTATCGGGTTTTCCATGTGGCACCAGTGGTAAATGCCAGTGCAGGAGACATCAGAGATGTGGGTTTGATCCCTGGGTTGGGAAGATCCCTTGGAGGAGGGCATGGCAATCCACTCCAGTATTCTTGCCTGGAGAATCCTGTGGACAGGGAAAGCTGGTGGGCTATAGTCCATAGAGTCACAAAGAGTTGGACAGGACTGAAGCAACTTCACATGCGCCTGTTTTATCAGTAAGGAAAGCCTGTCCCCAAAGCTTCCTGCAGCCTACCACTAACATTTCACTGGCCAAAACTGAGGCTCACGCCTTCCCCAATCAATTCTGTGCATGAGGAATACAACCACGGCCATTGGCTTAGACTAGTCAGAATTTGCTCAACTTACAATGGGGAAGAGGAGGAGGCATCAGAACCATAGCAAGGCTCTGCTGGCATGGAGCAAGGACAGAGCTGCTGGGTATGCATCCAACAGTATATGCCTCGGTGACTTGCAAAAGTAGAGGTGTCTAAACGGGGCTTCTTGCTGGATCCTGTTGGAACAACTTCAGTTGGTTATTATAGGGTTGGCTGCTGTGGGTGCTATATTGTACTGACTTCGTTGAGATTGAATCATATCTGTTACTCAGCACATATTCATTGCTTCAGATGAATCTCTTATCCCATTAATATCCACGGGAATAACAGGAGTTATTCTACAACCAGGTTGAAGTTCCAGGAGGGGGTCATAGCATCTCAGATTTGGCATGCTCACAGCTACCTAGAAGCAGTCAGCAAGATTGCACAGATTTGACCTCTAAGTCCATGTTCATACCTTACCATCATGCACTCTCACTGTTGCAAAGTGATAT
Source organism: Capricornis sumatraensis (assembly GCF_032405125.1). Lineage (NCBI taxonomy): Eukaryota > Metazoa > Chordata > Mammalia > Artiodactyla > Bovidae > Capricornis > Capricornis sumatraensis. The sequence goes on from NC_091079.1 coordinate 81,561,749, forward strand.
CACAGTGTTAACCTCAATGTCATTATTTCCGAATTTCATCTTATAATGGGAGACCTGAAGTTTCTCTGATTTCTGGCTCAATGATTCCCTCTCTGAGCCTTAACTTTCTTATCTATAAAGTGGGGATGACAATAGTTTGCAGAGTTATTTCAGTAAGATAATGGATGTGAGAGTCATTTGTAAAACTGTCAAGTATTACACAAGTGAGGGTTATTCCTCATCACTAGCTGCCATTCTTTAAATGTGACACAGTGCTGCATAATGATAAAATCCCCTGAGAGTCTGGGGATGCTAACTAAGCTCCACCACTTATTTTCGGCCTGAACTGGGAGAACTTATTCTCCTTAAACCTCAATCCGCTCATCTGTGAAATGGGTGAGTTGCTCTCCTCTCGTAAGATTGCTGTGCATTTGTGTATGCTGTCACTTCAGTCATGTCCGACTCTGTGACCCCATGGACTGTAGCCCGCCAGGCTCCTCTGTCCATGGGACTCTCCAGGCAGGAGATGGGTTGCCATGCCCTCCTCCAGAGGATCTTCCCAACCTAGGGATCAAACCCTCATCTCTTAGGCCTCCTGCATTGGCAGGCAGATTCATTATCACGAACGCCACCTGGAAGGCCCCATAAGATTGCCATCAAGATTAAATGAGGTAATATGCTTTTACACATTGTGGACATCTAACCTAATGATGTGGAGGCATCATTGGCCTGGGGACACTAAGAGGTCCTTGATGAGTTGGAGACTGATTACACAGCAAGTGATTGTGATAATGCCAAAGGACTGGGAAAGAACAGATTTATGGGAACAGGATCGTCTCACTAACTACACATGATATCACTTTGTAATTAGGTCTTTCCCCACAAAAGAATTGTTTTGACTGAGCCCTAGCTATACCGGACTCTAATGAACTCTAGCCACTGCCCAGTGCAGAGAAAGACTGCTGTGCTATACTCCCTGGTTTCCATAGATCTGATTTTGTATATTGAAAGAAGACTTGACTCACATGGGTCAGGCTGTGAGATGAAAAGAAAATATTCTAATGACTGATTGTCTTCCTCTAAATTTCGGTGACCAAATTTCAAAGTCCATTTCTATCCAGTTTGCTAGCACATGATGAGTAAGTATGAGTCTGGGCGTATATGCATTTTGAACAATAAGGGACAACAGCCTGACATGGGAAAGTGTATCCCATCAGAAGAAAAACAACCGAGTTCTAAGTCAGTGGTGAGGCATTCGTAATGGAATCATGAGATGTCCTCTTTCCTACAATTAGTAAATTTTACTTTGATCATCTAAGCCCAGGTGTGGGGCCCATGGGTGAGCTGTGGGTGGTGTGGTATTGATTCCTCAGTCCACCTGGTGGCACAAGTGTCCATCCAGCACCCTCATCTACGATCCCCAGGGTGCTGCATAAATAGTGTCCTCTCCCAGGGTGCTAAGAGACACTGAAGTCACCCCTGTGTCCTGCCTCCACAACAGGAACTGAGTAGAACTTCTCACAGGTATTTCTTGACTGAGCTTGACTCTAAAAATGAAGACATGTGGTAGATAAACCAGTAGTCAAATAGGATCCCTGCTCAGCCTGAAACTTTGAGCCTAAGATTTTTAAAACCTTGATAGGGAAAAGCTTTTATTTTTCAAGTGAGAGTGAGAGTCACTCAGTCGTGTCCGACTCTTTGCAACCCCATAGACTCTACAATCCATGTAATTCTCCAGGCCAGAATACTGGAGTGGGTAGCCTTTCCCCTCTCCAGGGGATCTTCCCAACCCAGGGATCGAACCCAGGTCTCCCACATTGCAGGCAGATTTTTTTTTAAAGTTACTTAAAAATCTGCAAATACAACCTGTCTTTCTAGAGGTGGAGCTCCTCTATTACTTTGGGCTTGTTTCTTTGACTATGAAAAACACCCAAGTGAAGTCTGAATTGTGCAAATGTAAAGCCATGGTTCTCTTTGGAAATGCAATTGTTTAAAATGCTCTAGTTTCAAAAAGCTAACTTTTTTTTTTGCTTTGGGGAGAAGTGGGGTAAGGGATAGTCTGCTGGTGAAGCAGAGCTAGGATTCCAATTGCTGCTAAGTCGCTCAGTCGTGTCTGACTCTGTGCAACCCCATAGACGGCAGCCCACCAGGCTCCCCCGTCCCTGGGACTCTCCAGGCAAGAACACTGGAGTGGGTTGCCATTTCCTTCTCCAGTGCATGAAAGTGAAAAGTGAAAGTGAAGTCGCTCAGTTATGTCCGACTCTGTGCAACCCCATGGATTGCAGCCTACCAGGCTCCTCCGTCCATGGGATTTTCCAGGCAAGAGTACTGGAGTGGGGTGCCATTGCCTTCTCCAAGGATTCCAACTGAGATCTATCCAAAAAGATCAGGTTCACAACTGCCATGCTACACTGCCTCCAGCAGGTGAACAGTGGTGGGATGCAGTAAGCATGGCAGAAAGAAGGTTGGGTGGAGAAGTGGGAGTTGAGAGAATGATCGTGGGGAACCTTAATGCCAGGGAAGGTAGGAGTTGAGAAAAGAGAAAGGGGAGATGAAGACAAAGTGGTGATTCCTGGACTGAGCCTTGGTGGGACTCTGACCCGTCCACCAACAATCCATATTCTCCTTGCGAGGCATGTGAGTCCCTCCTCCAAGCCAATGCCACGTGCTCTCTACATTTCAGTGTCTTTCTACCTTCTTTCAGGAGTTGAGTGAGAACTCACACTCCTTTGTGATTTCCCATCCAACATCTCAGTCCAAAGGATCCTTTCCCACTTACTGTTGTTATTCCAAGTATTCACCCTATTTGCATTCCCACCCAAGAAGAGAGGAACAGATCTCACGTGAAATTTGGTCTTGAGATACTATTTCCAGAGCTTTACCTTTTGGCTTCATCCTCAGGGCACATTTATAGTTTTAATCTGATATGATGTCTTTGTAAATCTAAGAAGAAATTAGTTTATTGTCATCCTATTTCTTCTGGTGTCTAAGACTAATGAAAACAGCCTCAGAATTTATAGCACAGAGCTTTTGGAGACAGTCAGAAGAATGAAGGGCAGGGAAGATTCAAGAGAAAAGCATCACTTTCTCTTTGTCTCACCTGTATCTACTTCCCATGTGACCATAAAATCACCTTTATGTCTTTTAACAGGTAGGGTTATAGGCAAAATTGAGTCTTTCCAAATACTTCTTAACCCAATCACGCAGTGAAAAGAACACCTATCCTCATTGTTTACTTACCTTGCTTGGATAATGCCCCTTGAGTATAGAGACCATGTCTTTTATGTGGAATAATAGTCTATCTAGTTTGCCAGCTGATTAGTCTCTCTGCCATTTCATCCTGTATTATTCTTTGAGTCCATTGTCATATCTTGCACAGTCCTAGGCACAAGGACTTCAATTCTGGCGAAGTAATTCACAAGGAGATAGGACCTCCTTGAATGAAGACATTACTCTAAGCTTTTCCTAGATCCCCAACTCACAGTTTTATTCTAGGAATAGTGCTTGTTCTAAGTTTTCAATTGCATTATTTGATCTACTGGGGATAAATTTAAACATTTCAAAATATACCTTTTAATGCATATTTAAAATTCTTATAATCTAAATGAAAGAAACGATTTAAACTACATGCCCATCACTGTTGAAATTTAGATGCTTGTCTTTATTTTTGGCTTTTATTTAAAAACGGATCCAACTCAGTTTTGATTACTGAAGTGTGTTAATTCTGGTGCTTTTACTTCACTTCCATGTTCTTTTATTATCACTTCCTGTATGAATACAATCTAATTCTAATTTTGCATAATTTTCTTATAGTAGGAAATGTTGCTCTTAAAGAAACAAGCAATTGGCTTGGAGGATTGGAATAATGTTCTCTATCATTTTATACACTGCTGCCCATCATAATTTGTTAATGAAGGGAAAGAGGAGTACTGGCAAATTTATCTTCATCATTATTCAAATAGAACAGTTACATATAGTACAACACTCTTCCATTATTGCATTCTCCTTCAGTGAAATTATTTGGGTAAATTTCAGATTCTCGTTAATTTTTTTTTACTATAATCATTTTTGTTCCAACCCCATCCACAAAGCCCAAATTTTATGTAGGAGCAAGCATATTTGAATCTCTGGATCTGTCATCAACGAGAAAAATTTAGGTTGTCAGATCCAGCCATTTGTTATATATTGATACTTCTGAATCCATGCTGTTTGGATTCAGAAACATGTTTGTTATGAAACAGGTTTGCTTGTTTCATAAATATAAGGTGTTTTGCTAGTGACCCATGATGAATGCATAGCCCGAAAGTCTCCTCTCTTTAGTTCATCTCTGCAGCTTCACACTGAGGCTGTACTTGCTGTCGCCATAATTACTAGGCTCTGTGTACCAATAAGCCCTTCGGTGCTGCAAGAATAAGTACGAAAGGCCAGAAGTCACATTATTCGGGAAAAGGCAGAAGGTAATTTTCTTTACAGCGTCTGCTGATGAAGTCAGGACACTCTGGTTTGGCAGCCCCGGCACTGTGAAGGGAGCTTCTGTGCGTGTGCACGGCGTGGGGCACAGGATGCCGCCTCAGCTGTCCTCGCCACGGTAATCACCTGGGGTCAACCTGACACTGCTTCCCCTGACCCTCTCGCGGCAGCTGACCCGCCGGGAATATGCTGCCAGCTTTTTTGAACAACTTTAGGATATTTTGAGAACGTTTTTTACACTGATACCACACTGGTCTTAAGTGTTTGCTGTAATATAAGGGGTAAAATAAGGTCAGTAGAAGTGAGCCACTCTGATCAGAATTTAGACATAGTGAAGGGATGTCCCTGGTAGTCCCATAGCTGAGACTTCACAGTCCCAATGCAGGGAGCCCGGGTTTAATCTCTGGTCAGGGAACTAGATCCCCCATAATGCAACTAAGACCCTGTGCAGCCAAATAAATAAAAATATTTTTTAAAAAAGAAATAGGGAAAAGGTTAGGAGGGTCCCCACTGGCAAGGGGGTATGGTGTGCAGGATAAGTTAGAAAACCCACCCAGGCACACACAGTCTAAACGAGGAGGTGTGTGTGCTTCGTCACTCAGTCGTGTCCAACTCTCTGTGGCCCATGGACTGTAAGCCCACCAGGCTCCCCTGTCCATGAGATTTCCCAGGGAAGAATTCTGGAGTGGGTTGCCATTTCCTACTGCAGGGAATCTTCCCGATCCAGGGAACTTATGTTGTAGCTTATGTGTCCTGCATTGGCAGGTGGGTTCTTTACCACTAGCACCACCTGGGAAGCCCAAACAAGGAGGGGGCTGGGCGGACACAGACCCTCTCTCAGAGCTGGTTGGATCCTTTGTTTGAATTTATTGCATTACTGTCACTTTGTGGATATATTTTCACCTTCCCTCTTTGCAGATTACACTTCCATTTTCACTGTCTCTGAGCAAGAAAAGGAAATAGTAACCGGAGTGTAAATAGCTAGACAGGAAGGCTTTTCTTGAGCACACAAACATGCACACAGCCTGCCACCCCTGGCAGCATCCTCCCTGAGGCTCTGCTCTGTCTCCCACCATGAGGTGCTGTGCTGAGAGGACAGGGGACAAAGCCCTGTGTCCTGCTTCCCCCTTTGAAACTCATCACCCCTGGAACCTTGGGGAAATGCTTACATCGTCACCCTCAATTTCTTTATTGTAAGTAAGTGATCTTGCCTCTTCCTTTCTCAGCAGTATTTCAGGGATCTGCTGAAACATTATGCTGAAAGCCCCATAAACAGGCAAGGGGCAGGCAGGCTGTGCTTTATTTAGTTTGTGGCATTGGGCCGCTGGTGTAGTGGCCTGCGTGCACCTGGAGTTCTGTAAACATTAGTGGCATTCTTTAAAGTGACACAAGCAATGCAATACCCTCTAGGATCGACAGAAAATAAGCTCCACAGAACAGAGCCGTGGTTTCTTAAGCACCTACCACATGCCAACATCATTCTCAGAGCTGTAAAGAGAGGCCCCAACAAAACTCCATAGATACGCCTCACACTCGCTTAGAAGAGAAAGGGTGGCTGAGTGTAGGAAGTATTACAATAATCTCCACCTGACACCAAGTAAGATGTCAACAAGTAGAGAAGGAGAGAATCATAATAGTGACTACTTGGAGATACTTCAGTGTTTACAAAGGGTTTAAGTTTTATTTTCTCGGGAGCTTCATTCCCTGGACCACTGTGAGGACTGGAGTGAAAATAAATGTGTCAAGTTGAGGGTTAGAATGACAAATTTTGTGGTTCTGATGAGGTTGGGGTACAACCTTAAGGCTGCTGAGGACCAAGCAATGGGCTTTCACCTCTAATCTGTCATCAATATGGAACATGGAAGATTTTTGAGAAATGACATAATCAGATGCAGAGTCTTAAGACTGGAGAACAGTTAATATTTCTGAATTCAGATGAGAGATAAGGTCTGCATTAAGAAATGGTGGCAGTAATTGGAAATAAGTTGCGAGACAAGGATTTTCCTATGGCCATTTTTTTCTGCCCTAATGATAAATGGTCTTATTAAAAAAAAAAAACCAATTTATTTCTTTTTCACCTCTGATCTTAGAAAAGATGGTTTTTAAAAAAAGTAATAAAGCAGCAAAGAATCATTTCTTCCTCCAGGTAAAAAAGAATTGATTCAATCAGTCATTGATATCCTGTTTTTTCAGTGGTATCCAGTTCTGAAAATTACATTCTTATCCAGCCAGACCCTGAGAACAGGTTACAAGTCCCTCTTGCACAAGCCAGACCATCCCACTGCAGGAAGGCTGATCTTCCCATTGCCATGGGGCTCCTCTGAAGAGGATTCTGCCCCAGTTGTACGTCCCAGCCTCAGGAAGGAAACCAGAGAAAAAATGTGTCCTACTCACCATCAGCTGCTTCTCCAATCGGACTTCTTTGCTTAATTTCTGGTTAGAATAATGACTGCTATGCAGAGAAAACATTCAGCCAGGGGTCTGGCAAGAGTCCTCTCTGGGTGCAGATCCCAAATGTCTTTCCTATCTGGCAAGTGATCCAAGGGGAAAGTCAGGCAGAAAGCTAGCAGTCATTCTCTTTCTTTCATTCTCTCGTGTCACATTCTTGCTTTTGTTCTAATTCTTCATGAAGCTAAAGCAAGGGGTATAATGTTCCGAGCTCTGGACGGCTCCTCTTTGTAAACAGCCCACCAAGCTGAATCCTTAGCTCTCTCAGATTAATAGTCAATGTTTTCTGAGCACCTACTAGATGCCAGACACAGTGCTGAGTTTTCCCTCACTCGTCAGACTTTCTTTTTCTCATTTCGTATTTTCACCAAACAGCCACATGAAGAGGTATCACTATGTCTATTTTGCTGTAGAGGAATGAGACCTTAGGGAGGTCAGATGACTTTTCCAAAGTCACATAACACTGGACTACAATAAGGACTTCAGTTCACTTCCTCTGCCACCAAGTCCAATTCTCTTTCCATACGTCTTGCTGGGGGATGCAAAAATTGCAAGAAGTGAAGAAAAGGTACTTCACAGTCTCTCCTTGTCATTCAGTTATTGGACTTCTTACTTGTACATAAGTCTGATGGACGAGCGTTAATATTTCAGCCACATTGGCCAGGATACAGACTGATTGATCAGTACCTTCCAACAGAAGCATTCAAATACCAAAAGTGACCTAGCCAGAGATGTGGGAGGGATGGAAGTGGGGAGGGTGGTTCCCACACTACTCCCCTGGGGCCACTAGCTGCATGAATTTGTCACTATGGTTAACTTCTCAAAGTCCCTCTTAGCCCCTTGGAGTAAAACCAAGATATAACATCCCTCTCATCAACTCCACAGAAGAATTGTAAAGATGCAGTATTAATGAAAATGCTCTGAGCTGCAACTGGAATCCCAGACTCCCTCGCTTCCTTTCCCTATCTTATGTAGGATGCTATTTTTGTAGGAATATTCATTTCAAGCCAGGAAACAGTAGATGTTAAACACATGTTTGCTGAATAAATAAAAAAGAATTAAGAACTATTCTTAGACTCTGTGGAGGCGCTTGCATCAATTAGCCGAATGCATTTGTGGCCCCTGGAGAATGTCTACAAATGGAGACTGGAGCTTCTTGTGTGCCTCTGGCTGCGGGTTATGTGAGGAGGCCTGGATCCCTGTAGCTGATCCGTTTGGCCTCCGGAGTCCTTGCTGGCTCAGTCTTCTGTTTTGTGGTCTTATCAAAACTCAAAGTAGTCATTCTTGTCTTTCAAATAAGAGACTGTTGGACTTCCCTGGCAGTCCAGCGCTTGAGGCTGCACACTGCCACTGCCGGAGGCACAGGTTCGATCTTGGTTGGGGAACGAAGATCCCGCCTGCCATGCCACAAGGCCAATAGCTAGACAGATAAATAAATAAATCAGAGAATACTTAGTACATCTAGCTAAGCAGAAATGTATCACTTAGGAATTCCATGGAAGTCAGCCAAGGTAGGGTCTTAGCCTGTACAGCCCTGGAGAATGCATGGGGGCCCTCAGAGCTTCCCCCTCTTTTCCTCCCTGCGTCTGGCACGAGGTGGCCCAGACAGGCAGCTCTGATGCTGTGGTCTGCTGGCCAGGTGTGCTGATGGCAAGAGGACCCGTGCACTTCATCGGAAGCCCTTGACTTCAGGCACTCGGACAGTGTCTTTTGTTGGATCAGCTTTGTAGTTTCTGCGTGTGGTTTAGTATGGCCCCTGTCCATTTACTCAAGGCCACTTACCTAAGGGCACTTTAAGCTTGCAATGTAAGTTCACCTCCAATTGCTGGCAATCTGAGAGGGGTGTCGGGGGAGTCAGCCATTAGCTGGACTTGAAGTAAGGAGGAAGGAGTGGGCAAGAAAAGTCAGGAGGTGAGTATTGACCAGGGGAGGATTTAGAGTGCTGTGTGCATAAAATAGTCTTTAGGCTAAAAGGGGGCATTTACATGGTGACAGTAGAGCACTCTTTAAAGACCAGGGTGAACGTGGCCTTGGCCTCCTAGGCACAAGAATAACTAATGTCAAACTTGCATGTGTGTGCCTGTAACACAGGCTGAGGGGGTGGGGTGAAATTCCAAGTCCAATTCCAAATCCGATTCAATTCTAATCCTAGCTGGTGTATAAACCCTTACAGAATACATGGTTGGCATGTAAAGGCTGGTTTGATGAAACCATAAGGGAGTGTCTAGAGATCGTAGTACTTGTCAATGACATCAAGAACCTGTTTGTAAAAAATACTGCCCGAGGAATCCAGGAACCATGACCAAGGTAAAATGCCGAGGGAGTCAAAGAAAAGTGGGGTCAACCGGAATGACCATCGGCGTGCTTGGTTAAGCAAATGTCGTGCAGTGAACTGTGAGCCTCATGTTACTAAGTATCCTATCAGCTGATCAATGCTTGGCCCTAGGTCAGTGTTCAATACCATCTGTTGAATCAACTAATCAAAATTCAACAATTTTAAAAGATGAGATACATCCACATGGAAGAATATCCACAATATGTTTTTAAGTAAAAACAATCCCATTTATGGTTAGCGTGTACAGAGTTCATATTGTTTAGTCTCTAAGTCGTGTCCAACTCTTTTGTGACTGTAGCCCACCAGACTCCTCAGTCCATAGGATTTTCCAGGCAAGAATACTGAAGTGGGTTACCATTTCCTTCTTCAGGGGATCTTCCTGACCCAGAGATTGAACCTGCATTTCCTGCATTGCCTGCAAATTCTTTACCACTGAGCCACCAGCGAAGCCCCACAGATTTCATATATATGCATTTAAATGTATAATTTATATATGTATATATTTATAAAACTGTTATATATACATAAAACTGTTGCTGCTGCTACTGCTGCTAAGTCGCTTCAGTCATGCCTGACTCTGTGCAACCCCAGAGACGGCAGCCCACCAGGCTCCCCTGTCCCTGGGATTCTCCAGGCAAGAACACTGGAGCGGGTTGCCATTTCCTTCTCCATAAAACTGTTAGTAGTGGTTATTTCTTATGGAATACTGTTGGATCAGAGTGAGGGTGTTCACATTCTCGTTCTGGTATCCCTTTATTGCTTACATTTTCTGCAATAGTAATGTAGTACTTTAGCAGTCAGCAGAACTAAAAATATTTCCATTTTGGGAGACGAGGGAAAGGGTTGTTGCTGGATAATGTTCTACTCAGAGTCTATCAGAAATATATGTTTTATTGGCAATAATGTGGGTTGTACTTTATTTTTTATGGAAAATAAAACTTGGAAAAAAAGCCCAAGGCCAGGCCCTGTCTAGTCTGAAATTCAGGCTCTGTAGAACCAGGGCCCAGATATTTCAGAGTCCGTGACCACTGCGCACCCTGGGAAGACTGGAGGGGTTTTGTGGGCTTTAGCTCAGAGCCTACGAAGGCTCTAGGCTCACAGTCTCTTTTGAACCAGTCAAGTTCTCATCTCACGCCTGTCACCTCTCTGCGGGGGGAGCGAGTGCAGGTGTGTGACCAGGTGTTACAGGTATGACCAGACAAGCAGGAGATGTGGGTTCAAACACCCCATTCTCTTCAGGAAGAAGGCCTCCCTGCAGGCAGTGACTTCATGACAGATTTCAGGCAGTTCCAGCAAAGCCATTTTGCGATCCAGATGAGGAAGCAAGGATGTCTTGCTTCCTCATAGGAGCCCATCTCACCAAAGACTGGCAGGCAGAGCATTCTCTGGTCAAGGCAACTAAGCTATCGAGAGTGTTGGTTTTTTTGTTTTTAAGTTGCTAAGTTGCATCCGACTCTCTGCAACCCCATGGACTATAGCCCAGTAGGCTCCTCTGTCCATAGGATTTTCCAGGCAAGAGTACTTCTCCTTCTGTAATATTTTAATTTTTTTTCTCTTTCTGCCCCACTGCATTTCATTTCCTAATTTGCTCACTATATATAAATATGTCAGTTTATATATATGGTCTCCTTTCAAACTCCCACTGAGAGGCAAATTCCACTGAAGAGAAATTTCTGAAGCATTGTGCTCTTCAGGTTTTTATTGAGTCATTTTTTTTCCTCCCAGTGAGAAGTAAGGACAACTGACCTTGAAATGAATTTGCTGGATTTTAGCCGCCTGTAAAATTCAGATGGCCAAAACAATGATGTCTCGGTCATGGTAAATGAATGCTTCCTCCCATTAACCTATAACTTTTATCATTTCCTTCCTTACATTTTAGGAGCCTTTTTTTAGTTATGTTTTCATAATTTAGACATTCCATTGGTTGGAAATTCAAAGCAACTCTTAGAGGACAAGGTTGCATGTTCCAAAGAGGCAAACATTTTAATTAACCTGGCCTCTTTCGGAAACCACTGTGAGCTCTATGTTCCTTGCTGCAGCTAAATGTGACTTTAGTTGCTAATTTCTTGTAAATTCTGTTTTAGAAGAACTCAGTGCAGTTTGCATTGCAACTTCCTCTGAGGTTAACCAGACTGTCCAGGTTAAGTTATGGACTTTTTCCCTGGAAAATCTAACTCTGGGGGTTGAGAATTAACTGACCGAGTTTTGGAACCTTATGAGGAATGGCAGAAATGAAATGCTGCAGCTCTTTCCACTCCCCAGATACAAAATATATAGACAGGAGCATGTGCATGTCGAAAGGTTGATCCTCCTCGCCATTTTCTTTCCCTGCAGCATCATTTCTAGGGGTTATTCCTTTTTTAGTTCTTTTTAGATGGAAAGTTAACTTCATAGTTTAGATTCCTGTGCGTGGTCTTTTGTTGGTGGTTTGGTGTCTTGTGTATTTTTCCTTTGTCATCTGTGGTCAGTATTAACCCCAGATTTATATTTTGGACACTGGATGACTGGATGTTTCCCAAAATAAGTTGGGAAATTTCACATTGCCCATCTCAGGTTAAACTACTGAATAACAGAATGCTGGTGTCTAATAGAATACATGTGTGTTTCATTTAATTAAATGCAGTTGAGATTCAACACAGATGAATATATATTATATATGCATCTTATAGTAGATAGGTACATAGAATGATCTTACAGGGTATATGAACTTGAAAGTGCTGAGGACCCAATTGCTACGTAAAAGTATTTTTCAAGGGACTTCCCTGGTGGTCCAGTGATTAAGACTCTGATCTTCCAGTGTAGGAGGGCACAGATTCAATCCCTGGTTGGTGAATGAGATCCCACGTGAGATGGGGAAGATGAAATGAAGATGGCCATGACATGAAGTCAAGAAAGTATAAAAAGTAAAAAATTATATATATATATATTACTTTATATACACCTATCTATGTATTCTTCAAGGCTCTGAAGCAAAAGTCTTTAAGAGGTAAAAGCTGGAGCATGCAGGAGGTCAGAGTATCTGGGCAAGGGGGACTGAAAGGAAGTCAGGGATGGCCAGGGTAGCTCAGAGCCTTTGAGCCACAGGAGGAAGTCTGGGTTGTTGTTCTCTGTGTGTTAGGAAGGCCACATAAAGCTTTAAGCAGAGGAGGGACCTGGTCTGTTTTATGTTTTTATAAACTCACTCTGGGGATCTGAGTGGACAGCCAGGCAGGGAGAAGGAGGATAAAAGTGAAGAGAGAATCCAGAGAAGAGGGTGTTATAGATGTTCAAGAAGGAGGTGATGGAGGTTCAGACTGAGGCATGACAGTAGAGATGTGCAAGTGAATGGATCTGGGACAAATTTTAGAGACAGAGGCAAGTTTGGACAGCTCCTGCTTATGGAACAAAAGTGAAGGAAATCGCGGGTGAGTCCTTGGGTTTGGGAGTGAACAACTGGGCACAAGATGACAACCTCTAGGGAGACAGGACAGGCTGGGGTGGAGGAGACAGCACAAGGTCCAGAGGAAACCAGGAGCCCAGCCCTCCTGTGCGGCTGCCTTTAGCACGTTCATGAGCCCCCTTGAGCTGGCGTGAAGGACGAGACAGTGGAGAATGTGGTCTCAGCCTCTGTGTCTGCCCGTCCTTCTTCTCCCTTGCTGGTGCCTTCTCCTCTTTCTGTTGGCAAAGATTCTAAATGGCAGGGTGACCAAGGGCTTGGTGCTTATCCTCTCTTCTTTCCTATCCTCATTCACTTCCAGTCTTTGGCTGTAAATACGATCTATATGCTGATGACTCCCAAATGTAAATAGCCTCCTGGACCACTTTCTCTAACTGTAGACACATCCAACTACCTGCTCAACATCTCCGGTCAGCATCTGAGAATTAACAAACGCACACAGCGAAGTCCCCTACCTCACCCCTAAGCCCTGCTTCTCCTGCATTTTTCTTATTTCAGTAGCTGTCAGCTTCCACCTTGCCAGCGGTGCCGAATCCCAGCAATTCTCACCTCCTCTGCTCCCCTGGCTTCACCCACCATCCTCTCTTGCCTGGGTCATTGCAGTGGTCTTCCCACTGCTGCCCTTATCCTTCTTTAGCTTTCTGTCCACACAACAGCAAGACCCTGTTAGAATATAAATCTCTCCTAGCACTTCTCTGCTAAGAATCCTGCAATGGCTGCATCTCACTCAGAGTGCAAGCCAGAGCTCACGGTTCCCTCCTGGTCGCACATCATCTAGTCCTCGTTGCTCTTCTGATCTCATATCCTTTGTTTCTTCCCACCCTTGTTCCAGCCCTGTCCTTGAGTGTGCTAAGCACTCTCCCGTGAAGACCTTCTCATCTGCTGTTTTCTCTGCCTGGAATAGTCTTCTCCCAGTCATCTCCATGGCTACATCCCTACCTCCCTGGTCTTTTTCACACATCACTTTCTTAATGGGGCTTTTTATTTAAAGTGTTAACACCCACCCACCCACTCCTGGCATTCCCCACCCACTCTGCTATTCTCCGTGGCACATCTCCTCATATTTCACTTATTGACTGTGTATCTCTTCCCAAGAGGCTGTAGTCTCCACGAGGACAGGAGTTTTGCCTGTCTGTTCCCGGCTGAATCCCCAGTGCCCCGAGCCATGCCTCCCTCCTGATAGACACTTTGCCCATATTTGTGGAATGGGTGTGTTATCTCTCTCCTCTTGGGCTTCCCTGATGGCCTGTGTGCTAAACTGCTTCAGTCGTGTCCGACTGTTTGCAACCCCATGGACTGTAGCCTGCCAGGCTTCTCTGTTCATGGGATTCTCCAGGCAAGAATACTGGAGTGTATTGCCATACACACTTGGGAAGATGCCAGGGGATCTTCCCAACCCAGGGATCCAACTCACATCTCTTATGTCTCCTCCACTGGCATGCAGGTTCTCTCAGACCATAAAGAATCTGCCTGCAATGCAGGAGACCCAGGTTCAATCCCTGGGTCAGGAAGATCTCCTGGAGAAGGGAATGGCTCCCTACTCCAGTATTCTTGCCTGGAGAATCCCAGGGACGGAGGAGTCTGGCAGACTATACAATCCATGGGGTCGCAAAGAGACAGATACGACTGAGCAACTAACACTTTCTTCCCTCTTAACTACTGCTTTCTGGCATTTTATAAAGCTTTTGTCTTAATTTCTTTATTTGCTTGTCTCTGAAGCTAGTCAGACACAATTTAAAAAAAAGACACTTGACAGTCGCATGCAAATTGAGCTTCCTGTCTGTCTCCCTCACTCACAAGCTGTGGGACTCAGGACAAGTCACTGTGCCTCTCTGAGTTTTCTTTCTTCCTTTTCTTCTTTCTCTCTCTTTCTCATAAAAGAGTGGAATCTGCCCTACCTATCCCTCAGAGTGGCTGTGAAGGCTCAGGAGAGTGATGTATGAGGTGCAGTCAGGGATGGGATACAGCGTATGTATAGCTGAGTTCCTTTGCTGTCCACTTGAAACAATCACAGCATTGTTAATCAGCTATACTACAATACAAAATGCAAAGTTTAATAATAATAAAATAAAAATGTTGTCCTCTTAACAGAGAAAAAAAACAAATTCTAGTTTCACACCACTTTACCTTTAATATTTAAATTCACTCATTAAAAAAAAAAAGGAGTAAGTTGTAGTTTTCACTGCCGGAGCATCTGTCCCTGACTCAACGCTGGAAGTTTACATATGTGACTGTCTCGTTTAATTCTCACATCGAATCAGTGAGATAAGAACTCAAACAACTGACCTCATTTCACACATGAGAAAACTGAAGTGTGCTAAGAATTGAAGCGAATTACCCAAGAGCTGGTCAACAATAGAGCCAGTCTTTGAACCCGAGCATTTTTATTCCATGCCCTGTTCTACTGGCACAAAATAAACATTTTAATGACCGAATGGAGCAATTAAAAGGATTTGACCTGAGGTGAAACCTCTCTGGATGATTTGTTTTCTTTAGACTGCTAATTAATGTAGCATTTCCCTTAAGGTCCCCTCCCCGATCCTTCAATTCCTACAAAATTCCTGTCTTCCAAAAGAAAAAGGTATTGTCAGGCATTTTCTATCCTTCCCTCTCTCCCTCAAAGGAAGAAACGATACCTTTTGTCCCCGGAGATTTTTGTTGTACGGCCTAACCATGTCCAGATGGTTCCCTCAAGTTCGGATATCATACTTAGTAAAGTGTTTGTAGTTATCTACTGAAACAAATTCTGGCCTAAATTGCAAACACCCGCTTCCCAGATAACTTATTCCATGCTCTTCTGCCTTGTTTGTGTTATGGCCTTTCTGTGCTAATGAATTTGTAAATGTGGTTTAATTACTGTTTACGGGAAAAATAGCTGCACACAGATCAGTCTCAGTGGGAGCCTTAGCCAAAATGTTGAAGCAATTTGTTTCTAGTGCAAAAACAGCTAATAAATGAGACACACTTTTTAAACATTGGGAAAGGAACTCAAGTTCGGTTTTTAAGAAACAGTGCTTTTTACATCCTGGGAAATAAATCATTCTTTAAGAGAGCAGATTTTAATATCAAAGTGGCATTTTTTTCCCAAGGCCTTGCACTCAGTGATTTGCACAGAACCAAAGGGTTCTCACAGTGATTTGATTGAATGCCACACCAAAGGGCTCTTCTCTAAAGCACTCCCCAAAAGGAAAACTCAGCATTACTTGTAAATTCCATAAAATGTTTCGGAGCTCTATAAATCCATGTATTATGTATTACCTTGTGTTTCTGAATTCTTGCCTCTGGCAAATTGCCAACTTAGCAACTAAATGCAGTTTTGAAATTCTAATACAAACCAGTCTCTCCTGCTTCACTTTTTTTCTTAAGGGGGGAGAAAAAAAGATGCAAGAGGGAAGTGAAAGTTATTGAAAGGTTCAGTTTATAAATTCTGTTTGTGTTGTGCTTGGAGCTGTGGTTTACTTTTGCTCTTACGTAAAATGACATTGGTCTGATTCTCCGTAGAGTGTCACCTCTGAAAGTGAGCTCCTTCAGGCAGCTGTTGGTCATGCTGATGGGAACAGAATTGTTGTTCCACCTTCCTGGGGCACCTGCCTCAGAGACAGAGCAGGGCTGATTCTGCTCTGTGCAGAACTCAGGGAGCAAAATCAATCACCTTGGCAAGTCACAAGGATTGCTTGTCATTTCCTGAACTGTGCATATAATGAGAGAAGTTTCCCTGCCTTCAAGGAGTTTATAGTGGTGGCAACAGATAGGCACACAGGCAATTCAGTTTTTACAGATCCCAAGGGTGAGGGGAGGGGGAGTTCAGTGAAGGTGGTCAACAAGTAAAAGCCTCAGGTAAGTTCTGGGCATGCATCATACAGCATGGTAACTACAGTTAACAATTTGTTGTTGTTCAGTCACTAAGTTGTGTCCAACTCTTTGCAACCCCATGGACTGCAGCATGGCAAGCCTCCTTGTCCTTCACTATCTCCTGGAGTTAGCTCAAACTCATGTACATAGAGTCGGTGATGCCATCCAACGATATCATCTTCTGTCGTCCCCTTCTCCTCCTGCCTTCAATCTTTCCCAGCATCAGGGTCTTTTCCAATGAGTCGGTTCTTCGCATCAGGGGGCCAAAGTATTGAAGCTTCAGCTTCAGCACCAGCATCATTAACAGTACTGTATTGTATATTTGGAAGATGCTAAGAGAGTAGATCTTAAAAGTTCTCAACAGAAGAAAAATTTCTGTAACCATGTGAGGGTATGGGTGTTAACCAGATTTACTATGGTGACCATTTCCCAGTATAAACATATATCGGGTCTTATGTCATATGCCTTAAACTTATGCAATGTTCTATGTCAGTTATGTCTCAATAAAACTAGTGGAGAAGTGAAGAAAAGAGATCCCAAGACCGAGTCTTAACTACCAAATAGCTTTAGTGTCTCAAATAACGTTCTGAAAGCCAGAGCCTCATCTTTGGAGCAAAAAGACTCCTTTTCCAAGAAGATTATTCCATATTTCCATGTTGTAATTATTTATCTGAGTCATCTCTTCATTCACCTAAGTTATATATGGTGGGCCCTAGGGAGACAGAGTAACCTCAACAAGACTCCATCTCAAGGGGCTCACCCTGCACTGGGAGAGGGGCAGACATAAACAAACACCACAAAGTGAAAATCCCAAAGAAATTGGGAATCGTTATTAAAATGAGGGTTAAAATCTTTTATATATTCTGTAAGTTTCCAATACAAAAAAAATGTAAAATACAAGTGTAGAGCCCCTTTGTTAGAAGGGACTTACCTTTACTATGCTTATATCATAAGACTTTGGATATGGGAACTAAGCTCACCTCCTCCAACAAGGCCTCCCTGATAGCACGCAGATCCCCCTTTGGCTCGGGGGTCCTGTCCATGTATTTCCACGGCACCACGTCCATTCCCCTGATACCGCCTTTTGAATGTTTATTGTGTTGTCCTCTCACTGCCACCACCCCCCCTTCCAGATATAAGCAGCTGGGTGTCCCTTAAGGAGAAGGGTCGCATCTTACTTTTTGCATCCACAGTGCCAGAAACATCCCTGATGTATGGCATGTGGTTAATATTGACTGGCTCTGTGAATGGGAAGATGGTAATTACAGGGTTTTTTCTAATAAAAGTTGCCTTTATTCCCCACTTTATATTAAGTTTTAAAATAAGTAACAAAGGGTATATTTTCTTGTTTTTTGAAATACAAACATATTAAAACATATATTAATAGCATTTTAGATAAGGGTACACATGAAAAATCTAGAAGGACACACACCAAATTGCTGGCAGTGTTCAAGTGTTAAGATTTGAAATGATGCTGACTTTCCTCTGTGTATTGCTGTGTTGTTAGCTATTTTACTATGGATGTGCTATTACCGTGACAAGAAAATATGAAGTTTTTTGTATCTTAAAAAGAAAAATTTGGCCAGTTTCATAAGCCACAACCATAGGACATAACCTTATGAAACATCATCTTTACTTTATAAACACAGTGTTGGCAGTGATTTGACTTTTTCGCTTTAAATAACTGACCAAGCTTGGTAGCGTTTAATGGAATTAGATGAGTTTCTACTTCCCTTACTTATGTCTGTCTTTATAATATTCAGAAAATACCCAAGCACTTTATTTGCAAATACTCTAAAGCATGTGACATTATCTCTTTTGCTCTCTCTCTTTGTTCCTTTCCTTTAATTCCCCCTACTAATACTTGGTTTGGGTATTAGAACCCTGGTCTTTCTAAAGCCAGGCTCAACCTCTTGCAAATAGATAAGGCAGCACTAAGTAATCATTTCTGTGTGTGTGTGTCTGTGTGTGTCTTTCTTTTTCATTATAAATCTCCTGTCTTTTATTTGGCTCTATGTCAAAGAAGTATCAGTTTTCACTGATATTTCTGCTCTGCATCTTCTGCCAGCCCCTCTTTCTACATTTTGTTGGGCTGACCACAAGGTTGGAAAGCCCTAGACTGTGTTATTGAAGTCACACTTTCTTTTCTTTTTCCCAAAAGAATAATCACAGATTATAAAATGTGCCTCTGAAGAACAGGTTTAGGAAACTCTCTATATTGTATTCTTTTCTGTCTGCAGCTGAATTCTTGCTGTCAAGATGGGAAAACAGAACAGCAAGCTGCGCCCAGAGGTCATGCAAGACTTGCTGGAAAGCACGGACTTCACGGAGCACGAGATCCAGGAATGGTACAAAGGCTTCTTGAGAGACTGCCCCAGCGGACACTTGTCAATGGAGGAGTTTAAGAAAATTTACGGGAACTTTTTCCCTTACGGGGATGCTTCCAAGTTTGCAGAGCACGTCTTCCGCACCTTCGATGCCAATGGAGATGGGACGATAGACTTTAGAGAATTCATCATAGCCCTGAGCGTAACGTCAAGGGGGAAGCTGGAGCAGAAGCTGAAATGGGCCTTCAGCATGTATGACCTAGACGGAAATGGCTACATCAGCAAGGCAGAGATGCTCGAGATTGTGCAGGTACGTAGCCCCTGCCCTTTTTACAAAGG
The DNA here is from genome assembly GCF_032405125.1 of Capricornis sumatraensis. Classification (NCBI taxonomy): domain Eukaryota; kingdom Metazoa; phylum Chordata; class Mammalia; order Artiodactyla; family Bovidae; genus Capricornis; species Capricornis sumatraensis. Next base: position 81,580,935 of record NC_091079.1, read on the forward strand.
GGAGAGTGCGAGTCACAGGAAGCACTCGAAAGCCCACAGTATAGCTTAGTGGAGAGATTACAAGCTGGTGGCCTGCCTGGGCATTAATTTCAGCTAGTCAGAGTCTTTGAAAATGTGGAACCCATATATGAAACCCGGAGATTACACATAGCAATGCAGACTGGTTAGCATCTCCTGGGAACTCAGGAGCTCTGCCAACACTAGACCCACATTCTGGAATAGGTCACCAGGGGCTTTGCGGTGACTCTCCCCTACTGAGGGACACATACTCCTCAGGTGGTCGTGATCACTGGGGGCACTCCATCCACTCATTGCAATGACCTGCTTGGACCCAGAGCCTCGAGTAATGTTTATGACCAAACTCTGACCTGACTTCAAATCCTGCCTCTTTCAGTCACTATGTCTGTGACTTTAACCAAGTTAGTTCACCTAAGTAAGCCCTCAGTGTCCTTATCTGTAAAATGGAACCACAAAAGTACCCACTGCTGTGGGATTATTTTTAGATCGATTCTCCTTGTTCAGTGCTTAGCACAGGGCCAGTTATATACATATATATAACTAATTATCAGCAGCAGCATTAATTTCCAACTTTATTAGACTTTTTTTTTCTTGGTCAAAAGGCACAGTTTGGGGGATCTTAATTCCCTGACCAGGGATCAAACCCAAGCCCCTGCAGTGAAACTGCCAAGTCCTAACCTCTGGACTATCAGGGAATTCCCTAGACTCTTGAATAAAAGTAGAGATCTCTAGTCTAGTTTCTGTCTCATCAGAGATATGAACAGTGCAGAATCAAGGCCTCCATCACTTTAATGGGAAGTTCTCCATTTTATTTCCCCAAACCACTCACGCAGAGTGAATTTCCTAAAAGAACAAGAAAAGGGGCCCTAGTGTTGGCCACATTTTCCTGTGGGGTCCCAGCAAGCTTTGCAGAGGAGGAGCTGAAGGAGCCACAGGCATGGCAGCGACAGCTTCGTCAGCAGAGGGTGGGGCCCGGAGACCAAGCTCCGGAGACTGAAACACAGCGTAGGGGCGGTCAGAAGAGCCTCGGCTGCAGGAAAAACACCTACGCGGGCGAGCAGCCCGGGGAGGAGGCTGCATTTTGGCAGGTGTGTGGGACACACGAAGGAAGTATCTGGCAGGAAGTAGCAGGCACAAGAAAGTGGTCATCTGGCTTCCTGGAGGGCTCATCTCAGAGGCTTCATCCCAGGACAGGCTGGGTTCAGAGATAGAGCTGCAGCCCCCGGGAGACCTAGTGGGTGCTGGAACGGTGGCAGAGGGTGTAATACGAAGAGACAGGGGACAGAAAGAGCTCAGCTACATTACAGTAAGGAGGGGATGAGGGTGGAGGTGTGTGACACCTGCTTTTAAGGATCCATGGGAAACAGGGTTACAGGAACTGAGGACGGAGCCTGGGGGAGAGCAACAAGGCTCACCTGCTGTTGAGCCTGTGGCTGAGGCCCGGGGTCTGCTCCTGAGAGTGGGACTGAGACCCCCGGGGCAGTCAGGAAACCAGACGAGCTCTCCCAGATCCTCCAGCCCCCTCTCCTTTCTGCCTGGGCCACCAGTGGCTTTCCCTCGCCTCCAAACAGTAACTGTCTGAATAAGTTGTGTTGAATGGATACCCCAGAGACAAGAATCTTAAAACAAAGAATAAAGGATTTCTCTCTTTCCCCAAGGATAAATATATGAAAAATATAATGTCTACTATAAAAATATAGGGCTTCCCTGGTGGCTCAGACAGTAAAAATTCTGCCTGCAATGCAGGAGACCTGGGTTTGATCCCTGCCTCGGGAAGATCCCCTGGAGAAGGGAATGGCTACCCACTCCAGTATTCTTGCCTGGAGAATTCCATGCACAGAGAAGCTTGCTGGCTATATACAGTCCTTGGAGTCACAAAGAGTCGGACATGACTGAGCGACCAACACACACACTCACATAAAAATATAGGGAGTATAGAAGAAAAGAAAAGAAAAAGAAAAATTCTCCATAATCCCATTTCACCTACAAAGGGAATCATTGCTAATAATTTTCTAATATGTCTTCCTGGTTCTATTTCCATGTATTTAAAAATATCTAATTGATTTCATAATGCATGTGAAATTCTGTACCTTGCCATTTTTCACTTAACATAATTAAAACATAAGCATTTCTTATACTACTGAAACTTTCAATACAAACATTTTAAAGGCTGCATAATAGTCATACAACATAGCATAACGTACCTAATTTTCCCTTATTGGATATTTAAGTTGTATCCAGTCTTTGTTATACATAACACTATAGCTTTAAAAATGAAATAACAAATACGTGATTCTTATGCATGAAGCTTTTTCTATATTTAGGATTATTTCCTAAGAATGGATTCCCAGAAGTGCAATTACTGGGCCAAAGGGAATAAGCATTTCTTTCTAAGACTCTTGAGACAGTCTGCCAAATTGTTTTTCCAAATGTACCTCTGAAGTGAGTGAAGGGTGCCCCCTATCTTTGCACCTCTCCAATTGTTCTGAACCTTTGCTACTTAAACAAAACTTCAAATTTAAAATGTGGCTTTTAATTTTAATTTGGGCTTTCCAGGTGACTCAGTGTTAAAGAAGCCGCATGCCAGTGCAGGAGAAGCAGGTTCGATCCCTGGGTCTAGAAGATCCCCTGGTGAAGGAAATGGCTACCCACTGCAATATTCTTGCCTGGAAAATTCCATAAACAGAGGAGCCTGGTGGACTTCTGTCCATGGAGTCACAGAGTCAGACACGACTGCTTGAGCGTGCAATTTTAATTAGCCTTCTTTTGTCTCTCCTTTTTACCTGGGAGTGTGGTGCTCTGCCCTCGTTCCCTGCCTCCCTGCGGTGAATGGGATGGGTACCTTCTTTTTGGAGAGAATTGCTTCCTGATTGAGATCTAAGAAAAAAAATTTTTTTTCCCCATCAACCATCTTGTTTTCACGTGTTTAACACTTTTTCACAGTTCTCCTGGCTGCAGTGGTGTGGTGGCCAGTACTGAAGATGTAGATCCCCAGCCAGGGAGGACGGTCCCCATTACGTGGGATTATAGAAATCAAGAATTATTCACAAACTCCTTCCACACCTGTGGTAAAACACCTACTAGATAGCCAGCACCGGGGAAAAATATAAAGAGGAAAATAGACACTCCCTGTACTACTGAACCCACTCTGCAAGGGAGGCTGGAACGCAGCAGAGAAGGCGCAAAAGGTACTGGTAGACACTTGCTGAGCCCTTGCTGACCCTGTGCTCAGAAAGTGACCACAAAAATGAAGGGGCATTCCCCCTAACAAGGAACTTTCTCTACTATAAAGCAGCTCCCTCCACTCGCAGGCCCACGGTCAGTTTGCAGGTCATAATTGGAAGGACACAGATTCCTTAATAAAGCTTTCATATTCAGGGTTCTTAAGCACCCTGCAAATGGAAGTTCAAATTTCCTGAATTGTTTTCCATAGTAATGCAAACGCACCCTGATGATTAATATTCATGATCGTGGAGAGGAAACCTTGCAGCCCCGTGAGGCACCTTCCAAATTGTCAGTGAGATTAAATTAAATTTAGAACCATTTTCCTATTAAGAGCTATTTTATCCCATTCTGCTGCATTGCAAACTGATAATTCATGTATTCTATCTTATTCTTATGCTAATCCCCTGGTTTTCATTGTTTCTGGATGAATTGGAATTTGCTGTAGGATATTACTAAACTCCCCACTCTCCTTTCCTTTCTCCACCCCCTCTTCTGTGAAAGTCTACACGCAAGGCCTTGTCACCGTCCCAAGGAGCCCTGTGGGGATTCTCATTATTTGGTTCTAGCTGGTCTTCACCATTTAAGAAAATGCATGTTAGCAGACGCTACAGTTGCTTTAGGTATCCTTTCAATTCAGTCGCTCAGTCATGTTCGACTCTTTGTGACCCCATGGACTGCAGCACGCCAGGCTTCCCTGTCCATCACCAACTCCCAGAGCCTACTCAAACTCATGTCCATCACATCAGTGATGCCATCCAACCATCTCATCCTCTGTCGTCCCCTTCTCCTCCCACCTTCAGTCTTTCCCAGCATCAGGGTCTTATCTAATGAGTCAGCTCTTCACATCAGGTGGCCAAAGTATTGGAGCTTCAGCTTCAGCATCAGTCCTTCCAGTGAATATTCAGGACTGATTTCCTTTAGGATGGACTGGTTGGATCTCCTTGCAGTTCAGGGGACTCTCAAGAGTCTTTCTCCAACACCACAGTTCAAAAGCATCAATTCTTCGGCGCTCAGCTTTCTTTATAGTCCAACTCTCACATCCATACATGACTACTGGAAAAACCATAGCTTTGACTAGATGGATCTTTGTTGGTAAAGTAATGTCTCTGCTTCTTAGTATGCTGTCTAGGTTGGTCATAGCTTTTCTTCCAAGGAGCAAGCATCTTTGAATTTCATGGCTGCAATCACCATCTGCAGTGATTTTGGAGCCCCTCAAAATAAAGTCTGTCAATGTTTCCATTGTTTCCCCATCTATTTGCCGTGAAATGATGGGACCAGATGCCATGATCTTAGTTTTCATCAAGAGGCTCTTTAGTTCTTCTTTGCTTTCTGCCATAAGGATGGTGTCATCTGTGTATCTGAGGTTATTGATATTTATCCTGGCAATCTTGATTCCAGCTTGTGCTTCATCCAGCCCAGAGTTTCTCATGATGTACTCTGCTTCTGCTAAGTACTCTGCATATAAGTTAAATAAGCAAGGTGACAATATACAGCCTTGACGTACTCCTTTCCCTATTTGGAACTAGTCTGTTGTTCCATGTCCAGTTCTAACTGTTGCTTCTTGACCTGCATACAGATTCTCAGGAGGCAGGTCAGGTGGTCTGGTATTCCCATCTCTTTCAGAATTTTCCACAGTTTGTTGTGATCCACACAGTCAAAGGCTTTGACATAATCAATAAAGTAAAAGTAGATTTTTTTCTGGAACTCTTCCGCTTTTTCAATGACCCAGCAGATGGCAATTTGATCTCTGGTTCCTCTGCCTTTTCTAAATCCAGCTTGAACATCGGGAAGTTCACATTTCACATACTGTAGATATCCTTTAGGGATCTGGGAAAATATCTATTTGAAAGTGATGAGATGGAGGCAAGCTGTGGGCCAACAGAATCCTACAGAAATTAAGGTTGTATTTGTTCAAGTAAGTGAAAACTACAGCTCAGCTACAAGTATCAGCCCATAAATTCCTGGCTGAACTTTTGTCCCTCCAAGACTCAGAAATTCAAACCATTTAAGGGAAGCCCCAGTGGCTCAGTGGTAAAGAATCCACCTGTCAATGCAGGAGATGTGGGTTCCACCCCGGGGTCAGAAAGATCCCCTGGAGAAGGAAATGGCAAACTACTCCAGTATTCTTGCCTGGGAAATCCCATGGACAAAGGAACCTGGTGTGCTGCAGTCCATGGGGGCGCAAAGAGTTGGACATGACTTAGCAGCTAAACAACAGCAATGTAAAATGCAAATTCATGATGTTCGCCTTCAAATACTAATAACTGGTCAGGGTGAAGATTGGGGTCCAAACTAGTTTATAATAGACTTGTCAATGAATGAGGGTAGTTGTTTTTCAGTCACCAAGTCACGTTCAGTTCTTTGAGACCCCGTGGACTGCAGCACACCAGGCTTCCCTGTCCCTCACTATCTCCTGGAGTTTGCCCAAGTTCATGTCCATTGAATCCGTGGACATTGAAGCCATCCAACCATCTCATCCTCTGCTGCGCTCTTCTCCTTCTGCCTTCAAAATTTCCCAGGATCAGGATCTTTTCCAATGACCTTTTGTTTTGTATCCAGTATCCAAAGTATTGGAGCTTCAGCATCAGTCCTTCCAGTGATCATTCAGGGTAGATTTCCTTTAAGATTTACTGGTTTGATCTCCCTGCTATCCAAGGGAATGGGGATGGGGACCCCATAAATTTTCTAGTTTTTCTTTCCTAATGTTGTTCTCCATGGTGTAACTTTGGTATCCACTGAGTATTGTTGGTGCTAACAGACTGGAATCCCCTGGTTTCTCCTGGCATTGGTAGGAAGGATTTTGTGGTGGGCTTTGTGAGACTGAAATACACTATTAGTCTCCTCTTTTTGCTATAATGAAGGGCCATGCGTGTAGTGGCTTATAACAATACAGAGTTGTTATCTGATGGTTCTGAAGGTCAGAGATCTGAAAGCGGTTTCGCTGGGCTAAACTCAAGGTGTCGGACAACTTGCATTCTGTCTGGAGGTTTTGGGAGAAAGTCTGTTCCCTTGCCTTCTCTATTTTCTGAAACATTCCTTGACTTGTAACCCTTTATATCTATCTTCAAAGCCAGCAGCAATGGATTGAGGTCTTCTCATGTTGCCGTTCCTCTGGGTATCTCATTCTGCTTCTCCCTTCCACTCATAAAGAGCCCTGTGAGTACACTAGAACCACCCAGATAATTCAGAATAGTCCCCTCCCCCGCAGCTCAAGTTCCTTTTATTCTGGAAGGTAATGTATCTACAGGTTTCTGGGACTTGGACAGGCACATCGCGGGGGGGCTGTTACTCAGCCTACTGCGTATGTCAAAGTGCACTTATGTTCCTTTTTCCAAAAAAGTTATTTTGTGCTATATCAACATCTGGGCAAAAAAGAAAAAGCCACATACAGATTTATTTTTAGAATCTTACATAAAGATTTTCATGTCTGTGTGTTTGTTTTTTTAATTGGCAAACTTAGGAACATGATTTAGACCCAATATTTTATTATTCCATCAAAACCATCTCTCATGAGTCTTAAGCCAGATCACAGTTCTGAAGTTTCCTCCTGTGACAGCAGATCCTCTCCTCAGGGGGGCGCTGGTGTCAGCTCATCACTGCAAGAAGGAGAAGCCTTCTGGCCTCACATATTTCTCTGTCCCTGAGCTCAGCCAGAGGCAGGTCTGAACACCCACACACACCCAGTCCAACAGGCTGTGTTTGTGGAACGGGCCAGGGAGCATGTAAGTAGCATTGCCAGTTAACATGAATGTTCAGATGCTTTCTGGATCTTGGGGGTGAAGGAACTTGAACTTAGGGATTCATCGACAGGACCACAGCCCTCCCTGGGTGCAGGGGAGAATGCAGGAAGAACAGGGAGTGAAACTGACTCTCTTCTGCTCTCAGAAAGTAACTAGGACCCTTGAAGGAACAAATTCAATCCAAACAAATCCAATAACTACAGGACTGTCATTAGGTAGGAGTACACAAGCTGTATTGCTTTACTCTTTATCTGAATGAAAATCACAAGCTTAGAAAAAGATTGATCACCTGTATCCCAACTAAAGTTAAAGGAAGGGAAGAATTGGCATGTGAGAGTTGGTGTCTTGGGCAAGGTGGGTCAGTATCATCTTGCCTCTCTCTTTTTTTTTTCTGTCTCCTTTTCCTTCTTCTCCTCAGGTAAGTTATTTAACCTTTCTGTACATTGTTCTCATGATTTGTGAACTGGAACTAATCATAGCACCTGCCTCTAGAGTAATCGTAGAACAGTTATGACAAGTAGAGTACTTTTCTAGGTACAACTCAGTGCCTCTCACGGGGTTGTCGTTGCTGTTCAGTCGCTCAGTCGTGTCCAGCTCTTTGCAGCCCCATGGACTTCAGCACACCAGGCTTCCCTCTCACTATCTCCTGGAGTTTGCCTAAGTTCATGTCCATTGAATCGGAGATGCCATCCAACCATCTCATCCTCTGTTGTACCCTTCTCTTGCCCTCAATCTTTCCCAGCATAGGGTCTTTTCCAATGAGTCAGCTGTTTGCATTAGGTGACCAAAGTATTGGAGCTTCAGCTTCAGCATTAGTCCTTCCAAAGAGTATTCAGGGCTGATTTCTTTAAGGATTGACTGGTTGGATCTCCGTGCTGTCCAGGGACTCTCAGTAGTCTTCTCCAGCACCACAGTTCAAAAGCATCAATTCTTCAGTGCTCTGCTTTCTTTACTATCTAGCTGTCACATCCGTAAGTGACTGCTGGAAAAACCATAGCCTTGACCATATGGACCTTTGTCGGCAAAGTGATGTCTTTGCTTTTTAACACACTGTTTGTCATAGCTTTCCTGCAAGCAGCATTCATCTTCTGATTTCATGCAGTCACCATCCGCAGTGATTTTAGAGCCCAAGAAGAGGAGATCTGTCACTGATTCCCCCTTCTATTTGCCATGAAGTGATGGGACTGGATGCCATGATCTTCGTTTTTAATACTGAGTTTTAAGTCGAATTTTTCACTCTCCTCCTCCACTTTCCTCAAGGCTCTTTAGTTCCTCTTCTCTTTCTGCCATTAGAGTGGTATCATCCACATATCTGGATACTTCTCCCAGCAATCTTGATTCCAGCTTATAACTCATCCAACTCAGCATTTCGCAAAATGTGCTCTGCATATAACTTAAATAAACAGGGTAACCATAATAATAATATCTCTCATAGGGTATTACTCAGTAAATCCTGGCTACTGCTATTCTATAGAAGTTTGTAGAGCTGAGACAGGATGTTCCCATGCAAAATAAAGGGAGGTCATTTCCCATTCAAAGGACAAAGTTACAGAGTCTTCCATTAAGTTTTATGGTAAGTTTAAAGTGAAGTCGCTCAGTCATGTCTGACTCTTTGCGACCCCGTGAACTGAAGCCCACCAGGCTCCTCCGTCCTTGGGATTCTCCCGGCAAGAATACTGGAGTGGGTTGCCATTTCCTTCTCCAGGGGAACTTCCCGACCCAGGGACTGAACCCAGGTCTCCCACATTGCAGGCAGACGCTTTGAGCTCTGAGCCACCAGGGAAGGGACCAGATGCCATGGTAAGTTTACCTCATCATAAAATGTATGTTCACAAACCCAACATACAAGTTGGGTTTGTATGTTCACAAACAAGGGTGGAACCCGCAGAAGAGATGTGCTTGTACAGATAGCTTTAGGAGTACCTAGGCTGCTTCAGCTGTTGTCTTTCCCACCAAACATGAGCCCAGCTGGGAAGAAACCAAAACTTGTGGGCTGCTCTGATGCTTATGGGATTTAAGTAACAGAAAGAGCTACCTTTCCAGGAGACAGTGTGGTTGGCACCAGGAATTCCCCAAATCTCAGCTGTTGCCCTGAGTTCACGGGCGCACCTCATGCATTCATACTATTGGGGCACAGAGTCTGGATTCGTTCTCAAGTTCCAACTAGAGGCCTTCCCAGAGGAATATAGAGGCTAACACAATGTTACCCTTCGCAGTTCTCGAGAAACTCACTTTAATGACCAGGTTGGAATAATTTCTAGTTAGCATATTCATTCCTTGGATGGTAATGATTGCTTTACACTACTTGGTGTTCAAATGCGTGTTGTCTTAGAATCAGACTCTCCCTCCTAGTTGTGATTCAAGGTTGATTGGCTCTTTTCATGGAGGCGAGTGAGCTTCATAACACCCCAGTCTACAGCTCCACATCTTTTGAATGGATGAAAACGAAAGGAAGGAAGTGGGCTTATGCCGGCAGTCTAGGAAGAGTGCACTGCTTTGTTTATTTCTCAACATGGAGATTTTTTTCCTGATGCACTCATCAGAGTAAGTTACATGTTTCTATGCAGCAATGAGATAAAGAGGAAGGGAGATTGTGGTGTTGGTCATACAAAGGGTTGCTGTCCCTAAACACCAAACAGACTCACAAATTAATCTGACCTAGTCTCAAGAGCACCAACTGTGACCAGTTCAGGCAAACCAGATCATGCGTATTTGTGTCACAACATATCTAAATCAGGGCCAGAAAGATTCGGTTACGTTTTTTCTAGAACCACTTCCTGAGTGGTTTTTTTCTCCCAAAGATCTTTCTAAATTTGTGTCATAGACACCAAGTCATTTGTAATATGTGCCTTGAAGACCTGAAACACTGTTCTTTTCTGATTGTGAAAAAAAAAAGGAAGTAGGGGTGGTAGTGAGAGCTTCTAGTCCATCTTGACATGGCCCTTGGGGATTCAGCGCCAAACTCTGGCCTAATACTCAATTACAAGTGTGGACCACAGATGTTACACTGAATTCAACTTCAGTTTCTTTCCTGCAGAAAATTCTTTAAAGCATTTGTCCAGGCTAGTGACTTTCTCTAAGAACTAACCTTAGTGTTTGTTTATCAGTTATATTTGGCTTATCCCTTCCTCATGCAGGCATTAATCATATCATGGCAAGCCACATTATAGTTTAAGAGTTGAAGCTATACATCTGGCAAGACAAACGAATGCCTACTAACCAAAGGCCCCCTCTGGGCTATGCCGTCCAGGTCTCCTCTTCCTTCTCCTGTCCCCTAAACAAAGATATTCCCAAGCAGAGTTCCAGCCTTAGCCCTCTTTTCCTTTTTTTTTTCTTCTGGGACATCTCATCTTCTCAGTGCTTGTTATGGGCCAAGCATTGGGTTAAGTATTTTTCATGCTGTTTCCTGGGGTTACTGTAACAAATTACCATAAACTAGGCAGTTTCAAACAACAAAACATTTATTCTATCATAGTTCCAGAGGCCAGAAGTCCAACATCAAGGTGTGGGCAAGGTTGGTTCCTTCCAGAGACTCCTGGCGGGGCTGGCGGGGAATCTGCTCCATGCCTCTCTCCTAGCTTCTGGCGGTAGCTGGCGATCCTTGGTGTTTGTCTGTGTATCTGTGTATAAATTTCTTCTTCCTATAAGGATACATCATTGGATTGGGGCCCACCCGAATCCAGTAGAATCTCATTTTAACTTGATTATTTCTACAAAGACCCTACTTCCAAATAAAGTCACATTTACAGGTTTTGAGTGAACATGAATTTTTGCAGGTCTACCTGGTACCTGTGTATTATCTTATTTAATCCTCATGATAACCTTCTTAGCCCCATTTTATGGATGAAGAAACAGAGTACTTCCAGGCCTTCACCTCTACTCTGTCCAGCTGTTAATGGACATCTCTCTCCACTAAGACATTGCAGTAGTACCTCACAATCAAACATTCCAGAAACAAACTCAAGATCACCCCCCAAAATGTGAAGTCCTAAAGCATGGCAGCTCCAGAATGCCTTTTTAGGGGAGTAAATGGGATCTTTGGAAGGGGTTGTTTGAAGCAGCCTTTGCAGAGTGCTTCATATAAGACTGAAACAAATGGTAATTGCCCAGATCTAAAAATGAGGGGTACCACCATTGACTTGAAACAAGACAGTGGAGGGAGGAATGGGCAAGAATGATAAATTAAGAAAAATATTACGGAAGCAGATTTGACAGCTCTAGTTGACCACCTGCGTGTGGAGACAGATGGTAGAGAGGTATTAAAGATGCCTTTGAGTTGATTACAGAATAGTGGATGGTAGGGCTATTTACCAAGAAACAAACAAACGAGTGGTGGCAGGGGGACTGGGTAGTAATGAGTTTCAAGTATTAATGAAATCTTATGAGAAAACTAATATAAGAACGGAGCTGCTTTGCTGGAAAGAAGGGGTAGGGCCCTTATTTTCCCCTGGCCCTCCCTGTCTGTGAAAGGCAGGGAGCACTTTGGTAAACATTATGGATTTACTGACTTTCTTGTATTCTTCTAGCTCTAAACAAGTAAGTGCTGATACATAGATATTGATACCATTTTAAGAGCATTTACAAGAAAGATCCTCCTGGTCTCTTTCTACCCTCCTTTTCTGCTATGCAGTGTCCTTCTAAGGAGGGTGCTCTTCTTTACCAATAACCTAGAAACTGCCCTATGCCACTTAACTTCTTTTGCCCTTGGTGGGTTGTTGTGGGGCTTGGGTGTCCTGTTAGAAAACCCTATGTCTTCTGATGAAAAGTCAGCCTGGTTTCCTTCAGAGGGAAGAGTGAACTTTAGCTCTTGGAACTGTGCCTGCCCTCAGTTAATTCCACAACCTTTATCAGTTCAGACTTGAGGCCTTCCTTTGCAACATTCTGAGAGGTGGTTCATTCAGAGGAAAAAAAAAAAAAAATCCTAGGCCATGAGAAAGCTGGTAAGACCCCCGGCCACAGGTTGTGCTATCCTGGGTCTGCCTAGGGTCAAGCCAGAGCTGGACTCTTGGGTGTCTCATAGCTTTGTATTTACACACAGACAAGAATAGGGCTCTTCAAGTGTAATTAAAAACAGGATGTCCCTGCTGGGCCTCTCACTGACATTGCTAAAAATAAAGTAGGGAAATAGCCTGGCCTCTTCATGATTTAATCCCATTAAATTGGCGGGGTTGGGGGGATGTACAGAAACTGGAGCTAATACGACACGATTTGTTTCAAGTGCTGTCTGGGCTTTTTCTCCCCCTGCTCTGTGGAGTCCTAGATGCAATATAGTCAGTGCTGACTTACTGAGACCATGCAAGAACACTAACCCTATCCCCGCTGAGGTTTTGCAGGGATGTCACCCACTCACTCACTCTTAAGACCCCTGGGACTTGTCACCTCGTCTCTTTGCTCCCTGCCCTAGTACACCCATGTTCATAGACCTGGTATTCTGAATAACTTATTCATCCTTTTCTGTGAGTTGGTGCACATACAAAAAAAGGGGGGAAAAATCTAGTTTGAATGCAATGAAAGAGCTATTTAGAAATGTGAGCCTGTTAAAGGTGCTCTCTCTTCCTCTTCAGCCCCTCCGTACACTCAGACATTGTAATTCTTTTTTGCTTATGGGTTCTTTCTCGTACTAACCCATCCTCATTTCTTGGCCCCAGCCCTACTCCTTTAGACTGACAGCCAAAGACTAAACCATTGAAGACTTTCTGTTGGGTACAAGAACCTTTACTTCAAACACACAGTCATCTGTTGGCTTGGTCCTTCATTCACTTATTCAACCAGAGTATTAAGAGAATGATCTCTAGATTATCACATCATTGACGTCCCTTCAGGATCCCAAGAAGGAGAATTTCATGAGCCTCAAGTCTTAGAGGCTGAGAGCTCCAAGGAGTATTCCAAACCAGTGGGTTATCCTTGCTACTATGGGACCTTACTGAGGCCCAAAAAGACCAGGGGAAGGAACAGCTCAGCCCCAAAGAAGGTTGATTACACAACATCCTTAAGGCTTCTATTAATACTCACTGGAAGGACTGATGGTGAAGCTGAAGCTCCTATACTTTGGCCACCTGAAGCAAAAAGTTGACTCACTGGGAAAGACCCTGATGCTGGGAAAAATTGGGGCAGGAGGAGAAGAGGGCAACAGAGGAGGAAATGGTTGGATGGCATAATTGACTCAACGGACAGGAGTTTGAGCAAACTTTGGGAGAGAGTGAAGTATAGGGAAGCCTGGCATGCTGCAGTTCATGGGGTCGCAAAGAGCTAGACACGACTGAGCAACTGAACAACAACAGCAAATAGCTAAAACTAAACTTAATACTTAGGCCCCTCCCTCATGACCTCTGTAACTCCTGAAATGTTGTGGAGTTCTTACACCTTTACATGGGTGTACCTGGGATCTAATGAGATACCGACAAATAGATACTATTTTGTTGTTGTTGTTCTAAAAGATACCTGGGCTTATGAATTCACCGAATATTTCAGATTGCTTAAGTCTGAAATCCAGGTGAGGGGTGTGTGTGTGTGCGTGTTCATCCGTTTGTGCCACCAGTTCCTCTTTGGGTCAAGAGTTACAGAAAAGCTTCCACGTGGGAACAAAGAAAGCCGAGGAGAGGCGCTAGACCTCAGGACGTAGGTGGTATGGAGAGTCTCCTGCTATCTGCTTTTGTTACTAAATATTCATGTGGACCTGAAAGCTCAGCATCTCTGTTTTCCCATTTATTTAAAAAACAAAGTCTCACTGTAACTTCCTCCAATTTTAAAGGAAAACTGGAGAAGGAAATGGCAACCCATTCCAGTGTTCTTGCCTGGAGAATCCCAGGGACGGGGGAGCCTGGTGGGCTGCCGTCTATGGGGTCGCACAGAGTCGGACACAACTGCAGCGACTTAGCAGTAGTAGTAGTAGTATGGCCTTTTCTAATTCCCCCAAGGATGCAGGTGTCCCCACCAGCTTGGCAGGTGGCTCTATAATCCCAGCACAGATGGCAGGGTAGTCCCGGGCTGGAGGGGATAGCACAAGGGGACCAGGAGGAAGACAGAGTGAGATTTGCCTCTTGCCTGTGGAGCGCACTTCAGTGAGTGCTTCTTGGGACAGCTGTCTGTGGCCCAGCTTGCTTATGCCCAGGCAGAGCCACGACTTCCAGCTTGCCCTTTCTCCCAGAGTCACTGTGGAGGCAGCCCTTCAGTTCAGCAAGGGCTCTGGGTGGGTTCAAGTCAGACTAGGGGAGCCTGGCCTAAGGGGTCCCTGTGGGGTGGGATCAGCCCAAGAGTCAGCACACTGGCTGAGTCCATTTTTCATTCCTGTTTTAGCAACTGAGATTGTAATATTTATCTCCATTTCTCCAGACTATTTTAGGAACTTCAGGCAGGTTGATCTGAACAAGACTGTAAAGCAGCAGAGCTTAGCCTTTATCTCTTTCTACCATCCTTTTTGTTTCCACATTTCCCCTTTGGAGACTACTTTCCCTCAGCTGCCTTCCTTTTTCTCCTCCCTCTGCATCCAAAGTTCCAGAACTTTCCAGATTTCTACCCCACCCTCCACCCTCTGGGAAATTCCACTTTTTCTTAAACTCCTTCCCAGGGCCAAAGTTCCCAAAGTGAATCTGAGTAGCAAAAACCATGGTCTGGGGATAAAAACAATGACTTTACATTATTCTTCCCAAATAAAAACATCTGATAGCTGAGGTCTTCCAGGCCCTGAGCATCTGGGGTTGGGGTGTGGGGTCCACAGGTTTTAGGGGAGATAGTTTCAGTACTGCTCAAAAACCTCTTCAGTTTTTCAGGGTTTCAGTCAAAAACTCTTCTGATCATCAGATTTCAGACATACTCAGTTTATCTCAAGCAGAGATTGTACACTTGTTCAGTTGCTAAGTTGTATCTGGCTCTTCACAACCCCATGAACTGCAGCCCACCAGGCTTCCCTGTCCTTCACTATCTCCTGGAGCTTGCACAAACTCATGTCCATTCAGTTGGTGATGCCATCCAAACATCTCATCCTCTGTCATCCCTTTCTCCTCTTGCCTTCAATCTTTCCCAGCATCAGGGTCTTTTCCAGTGAGTCAGCTCTTCTTAACAGGTGGCCAAAGTATTGACTCTTCAGCTTCAGCATTAGATCATCCAGTGAATATTCAGGGTTAGTCTCCTTTAGGATTGACTGTTTTGATCTCCTTGTAGTCCAAGGAACTCTCAAGAGTCTTCTCCAGCACCACAGTTCGAAAGCATCAATTCTTCGGGGCTCAGCCTTCATTAAGATCCAGCCTTCTTTACTTTTATTGTGCAGTTATTTCATCCAGTGCTCAAGTGGCAGATGGTTCCCATCCTGGGGGATAACTGACAGTGTGCTGACAAGGGATGCAAGACGACTGCCACACACAAGTGGAGAGGGCATTGGGATGGATTGGGAATGTCTGGAGGAGGGCAGGCCCTTACAAACAGTGCTTATCATCCTCCAGGGACCCAGGGAGTAGACCCTGACCTGTCTGTCTGGCCCGAGAAATGTCATCTACAGCCTGAGAGTGGGAACCCCAAAATGAGCAACAGCATCACACAGGATCCCTGTTAGAAATATAGAATCTTATGACCCGCATTTCTCAACCCACCCTACTCAATCAGCTTCTCCTTCTCATAAGATTCCCAGGGGGTTCATATGCACAATGAGATTAGAGACATGGAGTAGGGGGTGCGTTAGTGGATCTTCTGGTCAGCTGTCGGTCCTGAAGGTCCTTACCCCTGGACATGCTCTGCTGGTCTGGCTGCTCTCACAGTCACTGCATGTCTGATTTCCACAAGCAAGAAGCAAGAACAGAACCTGCTCTCTGTGTGAAGGGAAGGCATTCCCTTCCCCCTGCCTTTGGGAGGTTTAATAATAGGGCCATTGGGTGTTTCCGTCTCCCCACCTTGTTGCTTCTTGTCCCCAGGCGATCTATAAGATGGTTTCCTCCGTAATGAAAATGCCTGAAGATGAGTCGACCCCAGAGAAGCGGACAGAAAAGATCTTCCGCCAGATGGACACCAATCGAGATGGTAGGAGGCCACGGCTACTTTGCTTGGTTTTGCTCAGAGTGGGGACTGCTGGAGGGTCTAGATCACCCAGGCATGGAAATGCCACTCGAGGACAATTTATTGGCCACAGGATCTGGCTCAGGGTCCTTGGTGAAAGTGGCTCTTGTTGCATGCTCCCTGCAATAAGAGGACAGAGGAGGACCCGAGCGGTTCGCAGTAGGCTGGATCCTGCAGGCTAGCTAATCAGAAAGTGGGGAGGGGCTTGGTATCCACTCAGACCCTAGAAGCTTCCTCCTAGCCTGCCCAGGGGGTTTCCTGCACATGCTCCAAAGCGTAGGGTTTCCCAGAACCAAGTGGGGCCCCTCAGCTTTTGAGGGGTTAGGCCAGCAGATTTCACCCCAAGAGAGCCACCCGCAATTCAAACCCAGCAAGGGGGTGGAAAGCAAACTAAAATGAAAGGAAAGATGGATTTCAGACTCGAAAACAGTGGACCTTTAGATGCTGGATTGCCAGATAGAATAAAGAGGTACACTTGAATTTGATTTTTGGATATATAACAAATGATTTTTTTAGTATAAGTATGCCCTATGCAATATTTGAAACATACTAAAAAATTATTGTTTATTGAAATTGAAGGCTAACTGGGCATCATGTATTTTATTTGCCAAATCTGGCAGCCCTGTGTGTGTGTGTATGTGTGTTAATTGCTCAGCTGTGTCCGACTGACTGCAGCCTCATGGATGGTAGCCTGCCAGCCTCCTCTGTCCATGGATTTCTCCAGGCAAGAATACTGGAGTGGGTAGCCATTCCCGTCTTCAGAGAATCTTCCCAACCCAGAGATTGAACCCAGGTCTCCTGCATTGCAGGCAGATTCTTTACCATCTGAACCACCAGGGACACCCCTCTGACAACCCTGTTGCTGCTGCTGCTAAGTTGCTTCAGTCATGTCTGATTCTGTGCGACCCCATAAACGGCAGCCCACCAGGCTCCACCATCCCTGGGATTCTTCAGGCAAGAACACTGGAGTGGGTTCCCATTTCCTTCTCCAATGCATGAAAATGAAAAGTGAAAGTGAAGTCACTCAGTCGTGTCCGACTCTTAGCGACCCCATGGACTGCAGCCTACCAGGCTCCTCCGTCCATGGGATTTTCCAGGCAAGAGTACTGGAATGGGGTGCCATTGCCTTCTCCGCTGACAACCCTAGTTAGATGTAATACCTGAGTTTAAAGTTTTGACACAGACCCTAGCCCATAAAAAGCCCTGAGTCATCTCTGGCTCCTGCTGTTATTTCCAGCTTGCCTGTTCTGCTGGGCATCCCAGCAATTCTTATCAAATATATGAGCTAAGTTACTCATATAGCCCTGATGAAGGCTTTGTGTCAGAGCAAGCCTCAATTTCTATACCTGTGCCCTCTGGGGCACCAGTGGCCTGAGAATCTGGGTTTGCAGGGTACAAGCTAATCTGTTTGCTTGTTCCTTCACAAAGGTGCCATTGCATCCTATTTCTTTGTGTGCCTTGATTCACAGCTAATAGTTTGTCTTGCAAAGACTAAACAAACAGGATTCTTTTAATAGAAGAGTAAAGGCCCTGACATTAAACTGCACATTTTCCTAATGTTCTAGGGGAGCACAGGGGGGCTTGTGTCCTGCCTGTAACCTGGCCTCCTCTTTAGAGTAGAGGTGAAGGATGGGAGAACATCCAGACATGCAGGATCAAACCCTCCCTGCCAGAAGTGAGAGCTTCTGCTAGGGGACTTGGCCACAGTGGGCTCACAGAGCCCCAACAGGGTCTGCGTTACTCAAATGCATCTTGTTGCTAAAAGCCCTGTGTTTTCCTAATGGAAAGCCTTGATTAAGAAAAAGATGGGGAGGAGAAGTTAGAGCCATACAGTGAAAGTCGCTCAGTCGTGTCCAGCTCTTTGCGACCCTATGGACTATATAGTCCATGGAATTCTCCAGGCCAGAATACTGGAGTGGGTAGCCTTTTCCTTCTCCAGGGGATCTTCCCAACCCAGGGACTGAACCCAGGTCTCCCGCACTGTGGGCAGATTCTTTACTAGCTGAGCCACAAGGGAAGCTCAAGAATACTGGAGTGGGTTGCCTATTCCTTCTCCAGCTTATCTCATCTCCTTTGTTGCAGGTGGATACTTTCCCAGCTGAGCTATGAGGGAAGCCCCAGAGCCATACAGGAAGGGGTTTAAGGGAGGGGTTTACGTCTGCAGGGGGTCAGATTCGGCCCAACCAGGAGACTTAGTGCTTCTGCCCTGGGCTTCTAGACCCAAAGGCTGGAGCCCAGAGCAGAGGCCTCATCTAGAGTCTCCGGCAGTTAGATTCCTCCTGAAGAAGTTCTTTGCATCTACCACCCAGCCTGTAACTTGAAAAGTCTGGGCCCCCAGCAAGTTAACTCTGAAGCCATTTCTGAAGCTCGCGGGTTACTGGAGGAAGCAAGACTTCTTCGCTGAATGTAGGCTTTGCTCCAACCCCACCTCCCACCCCCAGAAATGGGGGAGAAGCTTTGCCTCCCCACTGACAGTATGACTGAGGAAACTTCTGGAAGGAAACTTAATACATACTCTAGCCTAGGTAGAAAGGAAAAGGACCTGGAATAGGAGTGGAATCTCAGCCAGCCAGTCTCCCTCCCGCAGTCCCTCGGGTAAGAGGAGAGTCCAGACTGAGGAGTCCTCTCTCTGTTGTAGAATTCCCTCACCCCGGGTGGGAAGGGCAGCCCTCCTCACACCTTGTCCAAAAGAAGTGGCCCTCACCCCACGTGTCTCTTCAGACCCCTCTGCTCACAGGCCAACCTAGGTGTACCCAGATGACCCGAAGGAGCCCTGAGGGCCCAGTAGTACCCCGTGGGATGTGCAGCAGAAACTTAGCTCACTCTCTGAAAGGCGCGAGCGCCATCTCTTCCATGGACACTGAGTCCCTCCGGTGGCCTGTAGCTGGAAGGGCCACGAGGGCAGGGACCACGTGGGGGGCACCCAGCACCCACCCATCCCACCCGCTTCCAGAGCCAGGGCCGGGCACACGGTGAGCTCTCAGTAAGCCGCGTGCTGGGCTGTGCGATGCTGAACGACCCACGGCCCCCGGGGCGGGGGTGGGGTGCCTCTCAGCTCCGAAAGACAGAAGGTGGGGCTCACGGCTGGTGTGAGACCCCGGGAAAGGGTGCGCTGCTGCCGCCCCGGAGATGCATCGGGAAAACCCGGTTCATCCGGCTGCCGTCGGCCAACACTCACCGGTCCTCTTGCTTTTCAGGGAAACTCTCCCTGGAAGAGTTCATCCGAGGGGCCAAGAGCGACCCGTCCATTGTGCGCCTCCTGCAGTGTGACCCGAGCAGCGCCGGCCAGTTCTGAGCCCGGCGCCACCAACTGTAGAGCTGCCTGTGTTCCCTTTGGAGTTTTCTTTTTTTTTTTCATTTGGCCAAACAATATTGACAGTGATGCTGTTCCCCCTGTGGTCGGATGCGCCTCCTTCCGTGCCGCCTTCAGCTTCTCTGTCGTGGATGCTTCGTGGGAATGTCTAGACCCCCCGCGCTTGTGGAAGCATGGACAGCGCTGTCGTGCACAGACTTTGGTGTTTGTTGTTCTGACGATTTTTCATCATCATCATTATTATTATTTTTCCTTTGATTCGAAAGTCTGTGTTCTAATGAAGACTCGGGGAGGTGAGGGAAGGGAAAACAATCCAGTCAAGTGATTCTGTTGCAAACTTGAGGGGCCTGTTGGAAAAACAAAACTTGCCACCTGGGTCTGGAGTCATACATGCCCTAGGGGTGGTGGCACCACTTCCTGGATTCCCCAGGGACCAGGAATCCTCTGGGGCCAGACTCTTAAAGGGACCTGGGGGATCCCCCCCAGAGGCCCACCCCACCCTCTTCCCAAATAGGCTGTAGTTTCTAAGCTGTGAACATTTCAAGGTAAATTCATAGAGAAGAAGAAAAAGATGGCTCAGCTATTTCTTGCCAGGTTTACACTAGTTGAGCTGAGTTTCTTTGGAAATTAAATGCAAATAGTAACTTATATTCCAAAACCAGACCCATCTTGTTGCCTATTGTGATTAAAAAAAAAAAAAAAGATTGCTGTATATAAAATATTGGGTATTGCAGACCAAATTGTTTTGCCTTGTTTAAATGCATGTTTAGTGAGCACTAATACAATCTTATTACAGAAGACTGTTTTCCGTAGCTTATTGTAAAGTAAGCCAGCTGTAATGAATGTCTGTGTCTTGTTATAAAGTCATATCTGTCTTTGCACAAATGCACCCATCAGCAGGTATATTTTATATACTCCAGAAAAGTACAAAGTAACCAGACCAGGGCCCGAGCTTAATTTTGAGTGCTTTTCCAGTTTACTGCCAAGGGACCAGAAGTGGGGCAGGTTTGAGCAGAATGTGTCAAGAGGAGCTCCAGAAGGTTCTTATCTAGAGATGTGCATTTGCCCACCAGCCCAGCAGCTCACTGCTGTAGTACTGGATTGGAGGTGTGATGCTTTTCTGAGCAGGTGATGTTCTGTAGATTTTCCCACCCTCCCTCACCCCAAATAGCATAAATTCTGGGGGTTTCCTGATGCTTTAATCCACATGTATAGTTAGGAAGCCATAGCTGGAATGTTGACTTTTCCATGCTCCCAGTGACCCTTAAGAGAGTCAGAGGTTAGGCAGTCATCTGGTTCATCTTGAAGAAGGCATAAGCCACTGTATCTGATTTCCAAGGCCCACTATAAAGAATCCAAAAAATATTTTCCATCATTGTGTTCTCTGAAAGCAGATTTCTATTTCCAGAAGTGACGACACAAATTTGAGTGGCTGTTTGGTCTGATGACCTTTGTGTTGAAAGGTAGGAGTCCAGGGCGCTGGTCTCAGGGAAGTCACATTTTCACAAGCAGTAGGCAAGCGGAAGCCACGCACTCAAGGGTGTAGATGAAGAGATCTTGCCCCAGGAGAAGGCAGACAGGTTCCCTGGGCTGCAGCCAAGCTACATCCTACAGACCATGAACCACACAAAGATAAACTTAGAAGGGAAACGATGCTGAGCCCGTTCTACCCTCCAGATTCCCGGGTATTACTCAGTTCCATTTAAACTGATAGTAAAAATCTGCATTTGTGTTGTTGACCAAAACGAACGAACTTTGCTAGGTGACATTTTGAGACCTGGACTCACTCAGTAAAATAATCCTCTTGCTCTGAGTGTCAGCTTTTTTTTAACAGTGGATTTACACCTTGAGGCTTTCGGAGTTCCTCCGTTGGCCAAGTGGTAAAAATCTGGTTTTGAAAACTAGGGAAGTCACCTAGTGGCATGCACAGTGGCATGGGGACCCAGCACTCTACAGGTGATGCTCATGAGCTGCATCCCACTTTCTCCTGACCTTGACTGAAGACCTAGTTCCTCCTTTAGGTTCCCTTAATGGTAGAGTCGGTTAATGTCGGGGAAAGCCCATCAGGACTCCATCCTAAGTCACGGCATCTTACTGAGCCAGACTCACACTGCTCGTTAGAGCCTAGAGCTGGGGTAAAAAGCAGGGGAGCACATCTCCAGCTGTTAAAAATCAGAACAGACACAGGGCTGATCAATGCTGATATGCCCGGGACGGTCGGAAAGTAGTCCTTGTCCTGGCCTGCCGCTGACCCTGACTGTGTTTTTCTGAGGGTTGTTTTTCTCATTTTTCTCCTTCCCAGGCAGGCCTTTGTATGTCTGATCCAATGCACTGTGTGGCCAAGGGACTCAGCAGCACCCAAAGGCTGAATGCCTAAACGCTTATGTCACTCCTGAGCTGGGCTGTTCATTGTCACTGCTGTGTTGAGGGACCTCTGGAAATGGAGTCTGTTTTGTCTGAGAGCAGCTCAGCCTGTGATGTTCAAGGGACTGGAATAAAGTGGTTTACGACTTGAAGGATGATACAGACTGGTCGACTATTCATACCCTTGTTTAGGATGGGGAAGGGATGCTGAGGGTGCAGTCCCATCACACTGATACACCCCAGGGACACTTTCCACAGGGGAATTTAATAATATCTATCTATCTCTATGTCTATCGATATATTTATGAATCCTTTCCTATGGAGTGGGTCCCACATCAGTTGACTTTGGGTCTCTCTAGCTTGGCATTCGAGCATGTTGATTGTTTAATATGATTGTCTGGGACCTGAGCTTTCTGTGCCTAAACTGCTCCAGCTGAATCTGTGCCTGAGTGAGGGTCCGGATGCTGTGTTGGCCTCCTTCTGGGTACGGTTTCAGCCCTGGAAGCACAAGGAAGCAGGGTTTGTGAAAGAGGGATGAGAGGGTCTGTGGGCCTAAAGCATTGTCCAAGAGCATCCTAGGGCTACATGTGGGCGTCTTTACTTCCCTCCACTCATGGCCTTCACTCTCTTCTCACCTCTTCTTCCTCACAACTGACTGGAGCTGTAAACTCTAGTCTCAAGGTTAGGTGCAATGGAAGGAGAAACGGAGGCACCTCCCTCTTCAGGGGGAAATTAGCATCCTCCCCCCCAACCCCTGGGCCTCTCTGTCTGGAGAAGAGTTGATAGAAAAGACGGCATGATACAGAGCCCACAGCCTCAAAGCCAATTCCAATCATGGTGTCTGTTATTGCTGTCACTGGCTGTGCCTCCAGCACAGGGGTCATGAATGTAGGAAAAAGAGGCTGAAAGTCAGCTCTCGTAGGCGTCTCATCGGCCGACCAGACTTCATGCTGGAGTGAGTTGGCCTGGAGGAGAGTCCTTTTGTACCTCAGTTTCTCTTTATGGTTCCACAGTGTCCTGATGCCTATGAGGACCGCGTGAGCATGAGGAACGCCATGTCATTCATGGCAGTGATGGTGAGCAGGTGGCTGGGACCCTCCAACCTGATGAGGAGTCTTCACTCGCACACCTGTTGGAGGTTAACTGGTTAATTTCCAGCAAATGTTCAAGCCTGAAACTCCTGTCTTGAGGGTACTGTTCCAACACCCCAACCCAACCCTGGACTCCCTGTCAGTCTAGTTCAGGTGTGGGGAGGGAGCCACTGGCCAGGTAAGAAGGAGTCCGTGTGTTCTCAGTCAAGGTAAGGGGAAATCACGACTGCTTTCTTTAGGAAAAATGGAGATGCTTCAACAAGCCTCTCATCTTTGTCAGGCATATGCCTGCATCCTCCTGAAGTATTCTGGTTTTTCAGGTGGCTGAAGAAACAATGGAGAGAATATCGTATTTGCCAAGGCAGCAGAGCATCAGTCAAATCCACCTACAATAGAAAGATTACTGTAGAGTGAAAAGATGTCCACGCCTAGAGCCAATGATCTATTTCGTATCTAACCAATGATATATGCATTTCAGATTTCTCTACACTTGAATGATGACTATGTGTCCAGGACTTAGGTCCTGGGCACTTGCTGCCCTGGCTGCTAAGATGCCATTGATCCTCAGACACAGGGGTGCAGACACTTGAGTGGGCAACCTTCCCAAACTGAGGTTAGAGTTTGGTGACCTCTCATCATGTTCTGAAAGTCTAAGGGTAAGAGGGGCTTGTATGCCCTGGGACTGGGGCGACTGCCGACCCCTGCCTCTCTGAAAGTGAACCGCTGTCCTGGCACTGATGATGCCAGGCTGTCATCACTTGGCACATCACGGCCTCTGGGGATGGCCTGCATCTAACCTGCCTCTCCGTCCCCAGCACCAGGCACAGTGCCTGGCCCGTGGTAACTGAGCTGAGCTGGTATAGAGATGAAGATGAGGGCAAGAGCTAGTCCTGGACCCTGGGGCCCTGACAGTTGGTCATCTTCGCCCACCCAGAGTCCCAGTACAGGGAGGTGGGGGTCGGGGTGCCACACATGGGGAGCCGCGTTCACAGCAGGACCAGAGCTGCCATGAGTCCAGGGAGAACTGCCTCAGGAGAGGAGGCGAGGCTAGCGAATGCCGGGCAGGACCGCCTCGGGCAGGGGTGGAGGTGGGGGGAGCACATTCAGAGACCTCCTACTGATACTGGGGAACACAGATCATGGCAAAGGGGCCTGCCCATTTCTGACCCATGATCTCTCCAGAAGCCTCCTCAACAAGCACTTCTCCCAGCCTCCTCTTTAATGCCCAGTGGTCCAGGTGTGGAGGCTGCCGACAATGCCAACAGGGTTGAAGTTGGTCAGAGAAAGCTTTCCCAAGGTGGATGTTTAGCCAAGATTTGAAAGCTGTGGACATAAAAGGTGAGATGTGGAAGACACAGAAGCCGCTACTTGTTTGGAACAGAGAGGCTCTTGGGAGATCATGGAGGACAGTTGAAGGAGTGGGTGGGTGGCCACTGAGGAAATGCCGAGAAATACTGGGATTTGAGCTGGTGGATGCTAGCGAGGCGGTGGGTTCCAGGGCAAAAGACTGTTGTGATGAGCTTGGTGTTTCAGCCACATGGTTTTAGCATCTGTGAAAAGGTGGGTGAAGATGAATTAAAGGACATGAAAGGTTCTTGTGGTAATTTAAGTGGGGAGTGAGGAAGACAAGCGACGGACAGAGCCTGCTCCCTACCCCAGGAACTGAAAGGACAGCCATCCTGTGGCCTGTTGTGGTCACACTGGAGGCGTGGTGACGTCTTCAGCCTCTTCTCAACCTTGGGGTGGAGGCACAATGGGGCAACCGGAAATGCCTGCTGTGTTTGAGCCCAGAACCTTCCCAGCACACACAGAGGCTTCTTCCCAATCAGACAAAGAGCCCCAACACCCACCTCACAGAAAACACGGGACACTTGAAGTTTACTCTTACATTATGAATATTTATTTTTTTCTTCTTAAAAATGTACAAAAAATAAAATAACTGTATTTATAGTTTATAGATTCCCCCTCTCCCATTTACAAAACTATTAAGTTACATTTGCCTTTTAAAAAAAAAAAAAACATGAGCACAAATTGTCCATCTCGCAATCTCCTTTGCTTGTCTTTACGAAAGGGCTGTTCGTAGAATTTGGCACAAACCCCCTGCTTCTGTTGCATTTTCATAATTTTAAATAAGAAGGAAAATAAATGTTTGATTCAGTTCATGCTTCTTAAGTTTCTGGGTTGGGACATGCCTTAGTCTTTTAGGATCCAATTCCAAGATGACATCTGACTGCATTTTTCTGTTGGACCCAATTTCCCAGAAAGTCTAAGCATTTGGGGTAAGTATAAGAAAAACACTTGTTGCATATGTCCCTCATCTTACATGGAATTTTTAAAGCTTATTTATTTGAGTCTGATTAAGAAACCAAAAAAAAAAAGGCAAGTTTTCCCATTTCTCTGGAGTGTTTTTTTTCCCCCCTTGGACAATTTTGCTCATCAAAGCTCTGCTCACACACAGTGAAGGCCACAGCGAAGCTAAGCCACGGGCACACTGAGTGCAGAGAGGACGACATGGTGAGATGGGGACAGATTGGATGGGAGGGCACACTGTGTGCCACCCTTTGCTGGCACTGACCTCATACTTTGTTCTGGCAGTGGCCACCACAATGATTGCCCAGGGCCCTAGGACAAAGGCAAAAGTATCTTGGGTTCATCTTCTGCCTAGGGCAGGACCAGAAACATTTTGTCCACAGAGGCAGGACCAGAAACATTTTGTCCACAGAGGCTGGGGAGAGGTCAGGGAAGCCATGTCTGATTGCCCAAGATTTTCTCTCTTCCCTACTCTGGAGTCCTACGCCCTGGCCTGATAGTATTTACCACTGGGCCTGGCAATCGTGTCTGAAATCACCCCTTAGGCAAGGAGCATGGTGGCACATTGGACATCATGCATTTCCAATACTGAGTCCCATCAGTACCACATGCTGGTCCAGGATGTGACAGTCACAGAGTGGAGGACAAGGGGACAGACTGGAGCAGAGCTAAATCCGGGATGCGACCTTTGGCACCGCAGGGAGGATTAACGCGTCCAGAAGACACACAGGTGCCCCCTCACCACACCTAGAGATCTTCCTGGGCACGCACCTGCCCTCCAGCCCATTTGAATCCTCTGCAGCCTTAAGGACAGAGAGCTGGGCTGAAAGCAGCCCTTCTGTCCTACTCTGGGCCTCAGTGGGCAGGGAGGCAGGGAGCCCTTGGAGAGAAAGCCCCCAGGTAAGACATCAAAGTGCTTCACAAACAAATCTGGGCCCTTCCATAGAACCTGCCCTAGATCTGGGACCTCCTAGGGAGTGTGGCTACCAGAAACCTATGCTTCAGCTCACAAAGCTGAACCCAAACCCCTAGACCGTGTACCTGTCCCCTCAAAGAGAACTGTGGCCCGGATGGTACATGATGTTGCGACTGTTTGGGGAAGCATTTCACCTCCTCTTCATCTGCCAGGACACCCGGCAGGAGGACAAGCGTTCTCTCTCCATCTTCCAGACGCTGGTTTCAGAAGCGCCAGGGCTCCCGAGGTCTTCTCACACCCATCCAGCATCAGCAGCCCAGCCTTTACGAGCCGGCTGAGCCCCAGAACGCAGCCCAAGCCTGGCGGTCAGAGCTGAGCCATTGGCGCCACTCTCCAGACTGTAGCTGGGCCTCCAGGGAGCCACTTGAGATGAGGATGTGCTTGTAAACTGTGAGATGCTGCACAGTGGCCGGATCCTCACAAAAGCCCAGGAGTTCTGTGGCAGACCCAGTGATGGAACCCTGATGGCAAGTCCCTGTGGCCTCTCCAGAAAGTTCAGGCGGCACCAACACCAAAGCTGAAAGAGGTGGGACCTCAGACAATCCGACCTTTCCCACAGATAGCTCAGAGGGAGAGTCAGGCAAAGCTCATCGCCATGAGACAAACTCAGCGGGCCTTCGGGGTAGGTATTGCCCATAGAGAGGGAACAGGGGTGCCTCAGGTGTGCCCACAGGGGGCAACCATCTTGGCACCCACTGCCTGACACCCTCAAGGCCGTGTCTCTCACCCAGCATGTCTTCTGAACAGCATGGAGGCAGAAACCTCTTGGAGAAAGCGGGGCAGGTATGCACCTCCCCCAGGCCTGCGGCAGTAAACATGCCCACATACCACAGGTAAAATATATTACTGCGATATTATAAACACTATGTACATGATAGCCAGGCACACTTTCGGGGTTACTTACTAATTACACGGTGGCCAAATGTCTTCCTGTACACGGCCTGGTGGCTACTCGCCAGGAACCCCTGGGGGTACCCGCCAATGACCTTCCTCAGAGCAGACTGAAAGCTTCTGATCAGGAAGGGGTGTCCACCTCCCTCCCCCACCTTGGACAAAGGAAGCGGTTCGTTCTGTCCAGCCTCTCAGGAGACGTCGGGGGTGAGATGGCAGGAGGGAGCTCCCTCAGGCTCTTCAGGATCAATGGACTGAAAGGGAGAGCTCCGGCCCGTGTCAGCTGGAGCCAGCAGTGACCTGCAGAGTCCTGGTGGGCCCTAGGCCCCGGGCTCCGGAAGAAAGGTGGACAATAAATAAGGATGTGACAGGCTCAAGGCCCCATCCCGAGGGCCCTGGGTGGCCCAAACGCAGGGATCCCAGCCCGGGTCTTCGGGCCTCGCCCTGCTCCCCAGCGCAGTCGTGTAACAGCAGTCGTCGGTGGGTGAGGTGGGTCTGCGGGGCCTGGGGGCCGGGGGCCTCCGACTTCCCCGGGGAGGAAGGCCCTGAGGGCTGCAGCCCAGAGTAGGGCTCAGATTTCCATGAGTGTGATCTTGAAGCCTTCCACCATGCTCTCCATGTTGAGGATGAAGGTGTCCTCATTCGAGTAGTGCTCAATGATGTTGTCGTCCATATTCACCAGGATGCTGCGGGGGTGAGTGCAGGGAGAAACAAAGATGCCATGACCGAGGTGCTCAGTGAAGGGCAAGCTCCAGGCTGGGGTCCCCTCAGCCATTCTTTCACAAGGGAGGCCAGGGAGGTGGGTAGAGGTGGAAGGGAGAGGAGACAGGCAGGGAGAGAGGCCCTCACTGTATTTCTTTCCCAGAAATCAGTTAGAGGGAAGTAAAACCTCGATTTCTCAGAACTTCTTATGAAATGGGATGTCAGAGATCATTCAACCCAAACCTTTGGATCTCTAGACTGGTAAACTGAAGCCTAGAAAAAGTTAACAGAGCCTGAAATCACAGAGCTAACTATTGACGGAGACTGGATCTAAAGAGTTAGGTCTCCTAACTCTTTTCATTAAACCATACTGCCTCTTGAAAACACCTTTTCCTCCGCACTTACAAGAGGAAAATAAACCAGAGCTGCGGCTACCCTTCCTCGAGCATGGAGTCTGTTCCGCAAACCTGTGTTCAGTCCTCACGGCAACCAGGGAGGCAGGTGCGATCACCGCCACGTTGCAATTGAGTAGCCTGAGTTCAGCGAGGTTAGATCATGTCCTCAGGTGCACTCAGCCAGTTCAAGGCTGAGCTCGGTTTGGGTACTAGCTTTGCCTCACTGTGAAGTTCACACTCTATCACATGTGACCTAGCCCTTAGTTAACCATCTGAGCTGGGTTTCATTTTAAGAAAACCAACAACTCTCCATGAGACAAGTCCTTGAGCCAATCCCCTTCTTTGAAGTCAGACAGACCTTCGTTTGAGAAGTGACTATCATTTTACAGCTATGTGTCATCAGGCAAGTTGTTTAGCCTTTGAGAGTCTCGGTTTATTCTTCCACAAAAATAAGAATAACAACCCTGCTTTAAAGGGTTGTGGTTAGGATTAAAGTATTTAGCCCAGGGCCTGACACCGGACCCGTGGAAGTGAAATGCTACCATCGGCATGCACATCAGCACTCAGGGCTTCTGCTCAGCATGAGACCCTGAGACACCACTCAGATCTCACCATCAAAGGAATCCACTCAGCCTCTTGCACTGACTTTGGAAAGAACATGCGTTTTAGTGAGCTTTTCAACCAGGGCTCAAATGGAAAGGGTTTCCCGCTTGACTGCAAATTAACTGAGAGGCCCCATTACTTGGAAGTCCCCAGTATCCCAGATCATCAATTTCTTCTATGAAAAAGGCCCAGAGAAGACTTTAAAGATCAACTTTCTGCTTTTTGTAAGAAAATGGATCCAAAAGCTGACTCACTGGAGACCCTTTTCCAGTACTAAACCCTGTTCCACGGCCACTATGCTTATAGCTTCATTCACAGGAGGCCCCAAGAGGGCTGGAGGCAGCAGACAGCAGAATGTGCAAGCTAAATACTTGGGCTTTGGGGCCACGGAAGTTTACTTGGGTTAAATCTGCGTTTCACCTACTGAACACGAGACTTCAGGCAAAATGCTTAGTCTCCATCTGGCTCGATTTCCTCAGCAATAAATTAGGGATAAGAATCTACCTCACTGAGTGAAAAGGAATAACAGGACTTAGCAGGGGACCCAGAACCTACTGAAGACCAGATAAATGAGAGCTCTTGTTCTTAACACTGAGAACAAGCAGGTTCAGTAATCACTTCGATCATTCTGTTAATAACGACCCCAGAAGAATCCCTGATGTCCTGAATCCTTTGTATTCCTACTGTGCTGCCTCGAGACCGAGCTTAAGGGCAGCACATGATTCCCAACAAACTTGGCTCTCTGTCCAAGGGCCACTCTCCCCACTTCCAGACCCCTCTGCTCTACACTAATGCTGTCGTGGAGGGGACATCTCAGCTGATACCATGGCAACGCACTCTCACTCCTCTTTCTCCCATTAAAGATCCTGAAAATGCTCGGCGCGGGTAGGCTGCTCAGCACTCCTCCGGGAAGATGACACACAAGTTTTATAAAAGGTGAACAACAGATGGGCGCCATCTTGTTTTCATAAAGGCACTGTGTAGACATATCTGATTTAGAAGTCAATTGAAATTCGGTTTCTTTCTTACCCTTTTTTGCTTTTCTTGTAAAGCTTTGTGATCTTCTCCACGGGCAGCCCATATTTCTCAGAAATCTGCAACCAGTAACAAAAAGGCAGATGAGTGTGGAAGGGGAACCGAGCAGAAGCAAGAAAGTTCCAACATCACTGTCCTTGCAGATGTTCCTGGGTGCCAGTGGCCTTCACTCACGAGTCAAGCTTTTCAGAAAGACTCATTTGCAAGGCTCTCCCTTTGGACACACCACAAATTAACCAGCAAAAGATTCAGTCCCACGAGAATCTGATCTATGATAAAGGTGTCATTTCAGTTCAGTCAGAAAAAGATGGACTGTAGTCATGATGTTGGATTAAATAGGTAAAAAAGAAAATTAACAAGTTACGCTGGCTCCTTTCTCTACTCCTTCCATCAGAATAAATATCATCAAAGATTTACATGTGAAAGATGAAACCATGCAAGAAGAAACCATGAATCAGTTCTTTGTATGGATATTCTCTTTAGATAAGGAAGGTCTTTCCAAGCAAGTATGAAACCTAAAGAAAAAAGGCCAAAACGTTGATAAAACAGCATAATACTTAAAATACCAGTATAGCAAAAACTACCTTTTAAAAAATTGAGGACAGACAATACACTGGGAAACATTTCTGTGGGCAACAGAAATGACAGATGTGGAACTAACGTCCTTCAGTTAGAAAGAACATCTAGGAATGCAAGCAAAAGGCTAGGGCTTCCCTGGTGGCTCAGGGGTGAGAAGTCCGCTTACCAACGCAGGAGACACAGGTTTCACCTCTGATCTGGGAAGATTCCATATGCCACGGAGCAACTAAGTCTGTGAGCTACAACTGTTGAGCCTGAGCTGTAGAGTCCAGGAACCACAAGTACTGAGCTCATGAGCTGCAACTACTGAAGCTTGAGCGCCCTAGAGCTTGTGCCCCGAAACGAAGTCACTGCAGTGAGAAGCCGGCGCACTGCAGGAAGAGCAGGCTCCCCCATCACTGCACCTGGAGAAAGGCCCGTGCAGCAGGGAAGACCGAGCACAGCCTAAAACAAATGAATGGAGGACTGATGTGCTCACTTTAGGGCTTCCCAGGTGGCGCTGGTGGCAAAAAACCCGCCTGCCAATGCAGGAGACTCGGGTTCGATGCCTGGGTCGGGAAGATCCCCTGCAGGAGAGCTTGGCACCCCACTCCAGTATTCTCGTCTGGAGAATCCCATGGACAGAGGAGCCTGGCGGGCTGTAGTCCATGGGGTCTCGAAGAGTCGGACACGACTGAGCAACTGAGCATACCACACACGAGCTCACTTTGGCAGCACATACAGTAAAGCTGTGGAGAAGGAAATGGCAACCTATTCCAGTGTTCTTGCCTGGAGAATCCCATGGACAGAGGAGCCTGGCGGGCTACTATCTATGGGGTTGCAAGAGCTGGACACGACTTAGCAACGAAATCACCACCACACTAAAATTGACACAGAAAAGATGAGCACGGCCCCTGCACAAGGATGATACGCAGGCTCCTGAGTCAGTCCATATCCTTTAATACAAATGAATTCATTTGCAAGACAGAGACAGGCTCCAAGACATAGAAAACAAACTGATGGTTACCAGGGGAAGTGAGAAGGGGAGAGGGAGGGATAAATTAGGAGTCTGGGATTAACAAATATATACTATTGTATATAAAATAAAAATAGGGCAGACTGTATAGCACAGGAAACTATATTCAATACATCTTATAACAACTTATAGTGGAAAATAATCTGAAAAGATATATATCTGAACCACTTTGCTGTACACCTAAAATGTCCTAAAACGAACATAATATCGTAAATCAATCATGCTTCAATTAAAAAAAAAAAGACAGTTCAGTGAAAAAAGGAAGAAAACAACATAAGTAATTTCAGATAAATGCAATACACAAATGAAAAAATGCACCACCGCACTAACTTAAAAATGCAAATTAAAGCAACCGGAAGATTTCTTTATCAGGGCAACAAAAACTGAAAGCTTGATAATACAATGACAGCCAGAGGGTAAGGAACAGCAGCTCTCTTAGTCCGTAAACAGGAAAGCAGCAAGCTCGACCTTTCTGGAGGCAAGTTTGGCGGAAGATATTGAAGTTTCAAAGGCATATATCGCTTGACCCAAATAGTCCACATCTAGTAATCAGGTCTACAGAAATACAGTCAGATGTATGTAAGTACATACATCTTGAAAGTATCGCTGTTCATAACACAGAAAACAACCATTAAGCACACTTTGATATTTGCTCAGTTAAAAACCATGAAGTCATGAAGTGCATTCAAAGAAATGCACAATGCCTATATGAAAAAAAAAAATGTCCTTAACATATTAAGTTCAGTTCACTTCAGTTGCTCAGTCATGTCCGACTCTTTGCGACCCCATGGAAACATATTAAGTGAAAAAACACAAATAGAAAAACACTGTATATTGTGTGATCCTGCTTGTATATTTTTAAAAATATGTGTGTAAGTAAATGGGCTTCCTGGGTGGTGCTAGTGGTGAGGAACCCACCTGCCAATGCAGGAAACATAAGAGACACAGGTTTGATCCCTGGGTCAGGAAGATCCCATGGAGGAGGGCATGGCAATCCACTCCAGTATTCTTGCCTGGAGAATCTCATAGACAGAGAAACCTGGAGGGCTTACAGTCCATAGGGCTGCACAGAGTAGGACACAACTTAGCATGCATGCACACAAGTAAGTAAATAGAAAACATCTGAAAGACCCACCAATCTATTAACAGTGGCTTCCCTGGAAAAATGGACAAAAACAAGATTATTTTTCTCTTCACTTTGCATAATTCTGTCCTGTTTACTTTTACAGTGACTGTGACTTATTTTCATAAATATAAAACAGTATAACAGCAGTTTGGAGATGGCATTCCAGAGAGACTTACTCGAAATACTTTCTCTCTCCCAAATCCAATCCACCCACTTCTCAAGTCCAGTGGCTGGCGCGGTGCAAAACGGCTCACGCTGTGCACAAACGGCTAGTGCTGGTGAGGTTTGGGACTCTGACTACGCGGTGGTCTAGCAGGGCCTGGGGAAAGAGCCCAAATAGCTCCGGAGCAAAGGTGGGATAGCTTTGTCTCCTGGGAAGAGCTTATTCTCCAGAGAATCATAGATTCCCACCTGCCCATCCCTCATACATAGGAAGACCTCCCCCCGCCAACAAGCCCCAAAGGCGCAGAACAGCTGGGCTGAGGGCTGAGACAGCAAAGGGGGACTGGGAACCGAACAGCCCGCCTGTGGCCCCCACCGCGCCGTCACTGATGGGACTGCCGCATGGCCGCACTGGAGCCCACATGAGCCCAGCACAGAAAAGAACCTGGCCTGTGGGGTGGCAGAGAACATGTACAGAACTTGTGTGTAAGGTATCCATGTGAACAGAACATAAAAGAGCACTTAGGAAGACTGCTGTATAGCACACACACGTGCAAAATCCTAAAATATGACTGAACTAAAAGATCTGCAGGTTCAGTAAATGAGTTGAAGGCTAGGTGGTTGATCCAGCAAACCAATCGAGTTAGGAAAGGTCAATTAGGAAAACCATTTCAAGTGCAAAGCAAAGACACACAGCACAGACAGAAATCAGGAAGGGAATAAAAGGAGAGCGGGAAGGAGGGAGATCTGAAGAATAGAGGCAACCATATCAGATGTCAGGGATGTGGCTCAGACGGTAAAGAGTCCGCCTGCAACATTGGAAACCCAGGCTCGATCCCTGGAGAATTCCATGAACAGAGGAGTGTGGCAAGCTACACTCCATAGGGTTGCAAAGAGTCAGACACGACTGAAAAATTAACACTTTCAAACTTTCAAAGTCCCAGGCAGAGAAAAAGGAGCAAATGGAGATGAGAAAACAATTAAATAATAGAAGACCACATTTTTAGACAGGAGAGCTATCCTGAATCCTAGAAGGGATCAGTGAGAAAAGAGCCATGCGTCTGGCCATTCTGAAAAGTGCCAGATCTCCAAAGGTACGAATAAAAATAAAACATCCTGGACCCTCCCAGACAGAAAGTACAAGTTATTAACATTAATACTAATACTAAAAAAAGAAAAGAAAAAGAATGGACCTGGCTTCAGTCTTCTCATCTGCAAAACTGGAAGCCAAAGTGGAATAACCACTACAGCCTACTGAAAAAAGGGATGTCACCCCACGAGTTCTGTACACGGACAAGCTCTCCCTCAACACTCAGGTTAAAGAACGGCATTTAACAAACGCATTTCATTCAAAAAATCCCATTTGAAGAAAATACTCATAAAAGATCTCTAGCTGAACAGAACACACAAAAGAACGAAGACTTCAGCAAAGCAAAGGGGGAAGAAACAAGTAACCAGTGTTATACCATTAAAAATATATATATATTTATATATATATACACACATACACACATTGAGAGAGACATACTCTATATACCTATATACATTATATATGGCTAGATAACTATAGTTCTCTATACAGAACTCTATATACATATATATAGTTCATATATAGATTTATAGATATGTATATAATATATTCTGGAGACGGAAATGGCAACCCACCCCAGTATTCTTGCCTGGAGAATTCTACAGACAGAGGAGCCTGGTGGGCTGTGGTCCATGGGGTCGCAAAGAGTCTGACATGACTGAGCAACTAACACACACACATACGAGCGACTCTTTGTGACCCCATGGACTGTAGCCCACCAGGCTCCTCCATCCGTGGGATTCTCTGGGCAAGAGTACTGGATTGGGTTGCCATTTCCTTCTCCAGGAGATCTTCCCCACCCAGGGATCGAACTCTGGTCTCCCACGTTGCAGGCAGATGCTTTACCATCTGAGCCACCAGGGAAGCTCATATATGTATAGATAGATATATCTATATACACACATAGGTAAATGGACTGGGGAAGTGAAATAAGTGTCAAATAAGGGTTCTTGAAGTGAAAAGAACACAATGGGAGGGAAAATCGAATCATGTCCTAGCGAGAAAGCAATAAACTACTTTAGGAACCTCCAGAAGCCTGGCACGTGTGGGGGTAGTGCGCGGTAAACATTTCAGGGCTCTAGAAGACTCCTCTCACCCAGTGGCTCGGGGAGCTAGAGAGCAGGGGTTCAGAAGACAGTTGAAAATTTATTTTCAAATCGCAGCACAATAAGGAGAAGAGATGGAAACAATTTAGGAAAAGTGTGGACCACAATAAACTGTGGAAAATTCTGCGAGAGATGGAAATACCAGACCACCTGACCTGCCTCTTGAGAAATCTGTAGGCAGGTCAGGAAGCAACAGTGAGAACTGGACATGGAACAACAGACTGGTTCCAAATAGGAAAAGGAGTACGTCAGGGCTGTATATTGTCACCCTGCTTATTTAACTTATATGCAGAGTACATCATGAGAAACGCTGGACTGGAAGAAACACAAGCTGGAATCAAGATTGCCGGGAGAAATATCAATAACACCAGATATGGAGATGACACCACCCTTATGGCAGAAAGTGAAGAGGAGAGTGAAAAAGTTGGCTTAAAGCTCAACGTTCAGAAAATGAAGATCATGGCATCTGGTCCCATCACTTCATGGGAAATAGATGGGGAAACAGTGGAAACAGTGTCAGACTTTATTTTTGGGGCTCCAAAATCACTGCAGATGGTGATTGCAGCCATGAAATTAAAAGACACTTACTCCTTGGAAGAAAAGTTATGACCAACCTAGATAGCATATTCAAAAGCAGAGGCATTACTTTGCCGACTAAGGTCCATCTATTCACGGCTATGGTTTTTCCAGTAGTCATATATGGATGTGAGAGTTGGACTGTGAAGAAGGCTGAGCGCTGAAGAATTGATGCTTTTGAACTATGGTGTTGGAGAAGACTCTTGAGAGTCCCTTGGACTGCAAGGAGATCCAACCAGTCCCTTCTAAAGGAGATCAGCCCTGGGTGTTCTTTGGAAGGAATGATGCTCAAGCTGAAACTCCAGTACTTTGGCCACCTCATGTGAAGAGTTGACTCATTGGAAAAGACTATGATGCTGGGAGGAATTGGGGGCAGGAGGAGAAGGGGACGACAGAGGATGAGATGGCTGGATGGCATCAAGGACTCGATGGACGTGAATCTGAGTGAACTCCGGGAGTTGGTGCTGGACAGGGAGGCCTGGCGTGCTGCAATTCACGGGGCCGCAATGAGTCAGACATGACTGAGCAACTGAACTGAACTAAAGAATAATTTCCAAGAAAAGGTGGAAAACATTGATTTAATCCAGCTGCAAAACTAAACAGAAAGAGGAAGCCACAAAGTGAAATAAATAAATAAAAAGTTTTTCGTTATGAGTTGCTTGACCTGCTAGCGTTGGGTTTTGACTTTTGGTTGGCGTCATTTGGAACTTGTTTTTAAAATGAAATGGATAAATAAAGGAAAAGGTGTTCTATTTTCTCCTCAACATCAGCAAGTTCACATCTTTTCTGGAAGAGAAGTGAATCTGATTCT
Organism: Capricornis sumatraensis; assembly: GCF_032405125.1. Lineage (NCBI taxonomy): Eukaryota > Metazoa > Chordata > Mammalia > Artiodactyla > Bovidae > Capricornis > Capricornis sumatraensis. The sequence goes on from NC_091079.1 coordinate 81,617,108, forward strand.
TGGATTTTCCCTTTTCAGGAGTTTGACTCCCAGTTTCCAAAGCATGAATGCATATACTCAGCTCACAAATCAGTTGATAACAGTGAGGAAATTTGCATAAATCTGCATTACTCCAGTTTCGATTTGGGTCTGCCTGGAGCAGCAGCAGCAGCCTGCATTTTCCGAGTGCTTACTAAGTGCTTAGCATATGGGCATGGGGAGCTCAGTATCTATTAACTCGCTCAGTCCTTGAATCACTGAAACAGAACAGGTGCTTTTATGAGACCTGTTTCTCAGGCAAGGAAACTCAAGCTTACAGTCATTAAGTAACTTGCCCAGGGTGCCTCAGCTAAGAAGTGACAGAGACAAGATTTAAAAGGGTAACAGTCTGGCAGTCTGGTTTTGGATTCTAAACTTACAGAGAAAAGAGGCATATGTTGGGACTGTTTGGAGCAGGGCTCCAAGAAGAGACTGGCAAAGTGGGCTCGGGCATCAGGGTGCCAAGGGCAATAGTCTCCAGGAGGGCAAAGCCCTGGCCTCTATGCAAGCATCAAAGGCAAAGGCAACTGGATAAAATGCCACCTTCACACCGCATCCTCTGCCTCCACGCCAGGCAAGGAAGTGTGCTTTGCCAAACCCAGAAGCCTGGAAAGAAGCGAGACCACGCCGGATAGCATGTGGAGGAAGCTGGCCATCTGTCGGGAGGTTACAGAAAGGAATCGTTCTGCCCAGGAGCTGGGTGATCTCACCGCAGCATCCCCCTTCCGTGTGTGTGGAAAGCGTGTGCTTTGCAGCAGTTCTCAGAGCAAGGCATTAAGAGTGCTTAGTTTTTTCTCTGTTTTTCAAGTCGTCTGAACTGCCCAAACACATCCATCATTTTTAAAAGCCCGTGATGAATATTTTTAAGGATCCCTAAGACTTCCTTGGAGAAGGAAATGGCAACCCACTCCAGTACTCTTGCCTGGAGAATCCCATGGACAGAGAAGCCTGGTAGGCTACAGTCCACGGGGTCGCAGAGTCGGACACGACTGAGAGACTTCACTTAAGACTTCCTTGGCAGGCTTCCCAGGTGGCGCTAGTGGTAAAGAAACCGCCTGCCAGTGCAGGAGATGCAGGTTCCTGACAGATGCAGGAGACACAATCCTTGGGTTGGGAAGACCCCCTGGAGGAGGGCATGGCGACCCACTCCAGTATTCTTGCCTAGAGAACGCCATGGACAGAGGAACCTGGCAGACTACAGTCCCTGGGGTCACAAAGAGTCAGACACGACTGAGCACGCGCACACACACACACACACACACACACACAAGATTTCCTTGGCGCCCAGGAGGCTCCCAGGTCCTGGACATATCTCATCAACATGTTACTGGCTACCTGATGGTCTGGAACATTTAGACTTTCACTCAGTGCTGAGTTCTGTTTTCCCAGAAACCTCTGACCTGTGACAGGTGGAACAAATTCCCCACTGGTTTTCACCAATGCAGGACTCCGTCTGCCTGGTCTAGAGGCGTCTAACACAGCTGCCAGTTCTGGAAGCCGGTGACTTTTCTGTGGGGTTATAAAGTGCTGAGTGTGGGCTCTAGGATGCACTTTTTAAAACCCGGTGACTCTTGCTTGCAGATACGTCCTAGGTGACTGCATTTGATCTGTCAATAGAATCAGGGGGGACAGGCTTGTATCTCCGTGCATGAATGAGTCAGCAGCATAGAAGTGGGTGCTCCCAGGTTCATGAACCCTCCTTTCCTTGTGCACCCTAGCCAGCTTCACCATGGAAGAACACCCTTATTTTTAGCCCCTTTGGTTAGAGGGACGCTGTCTGCCTCCCCACCCCACAGCACATACATAAATACTCACCTACCGAGCACTCTACGTGCTGCTTTAAACACGGCTATGAACTCACTTAATCCTCGCAACAGCTCTACTTCTCGTTTTATCATTATCTTCATAATAATAGGCCATATTATCATTACCCTGGTTTCAGAAGTGGTAAACCTGGGCTGTGGAGAGAGGCTGAGAAATTTGCCCACTACCCTGAAGTGTCAGAGCCAGGACTTGAACCCTGACTGTGTGGTTCAAAGCAGTACACACACACTTCTTGCCTGATGGCTCACTATTGCCCAAGCTTCTTTCCTTTAGTTGATGTGAGCTGTGGCTTGGAATGTCTGTTCTTCTTGTAATAACTTTTCATGTGTGGACGTCTCCCTAAGTGGACTTAAGTTGCTCAAGGGCTTAAGTGGGCTCTGCCACTCTGTAGAGCTATCAGACCTCTCAGGACACCCACACCTGTAAAGGATGGCGATGACATCTGACCTCCCAAGTTTACAGGGATATTCTGAGGATCAAATGAGAACAGTGCACGTGGAATATGCGCCACCCATAGTACTCGGCATGGGGGCATGCTTGATTCAGTCAATCAAGCATAATACTTATGCTTAAAGACCTGGGGACACACAGAAGACAGCAAGAGCAAAGTCCCTGTTCTCAAGAACTTCACATTCCACTGGGGAAGAGAGAAACAAATAAACAGGGTTAGTCACAGTGCGGGTGGAAGTGAAGGTGATATCGAGCCCCACTGTGATCCAGCGAGACCACAGCTACCAATCACTTGCAGCACTGAACAGATGTCACAGACAGGAAAGGAAGACACCAAGGAAAAAGGTGTGATCAATCAGTTTAGAATTGGTCTAGATCAGTGGTTCTCACAATTGGTTGATCTAAGAATTCCCTGAAGAACTGTTAAAAATATAGTTTCTTGCAGCTCCATCCGCATCCTACCTCCAATTCAGCAGAACTGGAATCTGGGTTGAGGTCTAGGTTTGTGCACTTGAAACAGCTAAGTCAGTTTCAGTAATATGATCTTCAAGGACAGGTTAAGGGTATGATTGGAGGAGGCAATGGCACCCCACTCCAGTACTCTTGCCTGGAAAATCCCATGGACGGAGGAGCCTGGTAGGCTGCAGTCCATGGGGTCGCTGAGGGTCGGACACGACTGAGTGACTTCACTTTCACTTTTCACTTTCATGCATTGAAGAAGGAAATGGCAACCCACTCCACTGTTCTTGCCTGGAGAATCCCAGGGACGGGGGAGCCTGAATGGCTGCCATCTATGGGGTCGCACAAGGTCAGACACGACTGAAGCGACTTAGCAGTAGCAGCAGCAGTAAGGGTATGAAGGGCTTCCCAGGTGGCGCTAGTGGTAAAGAATGCCCCTGCCGATGCAGGAGACATAAAAGACTCAGGTTTGATCTCAGGGTGGGGAAGATTCCCTGGAGGAGGACCTGGCAACCCACTATTCTTGCCTGAAGGATCCCATGGACAGAGGAGCCCAACAGGCTATAGTCCATGGGGTTGCAGAGTCGGACACGACTGAAGCAACTTAGCATGCAGGCACACAGGGTATGAAGGGTATGAACTCTATCCAAAGGGTCCCTCTAGCTCATAAATCAATCTTCCAGTGATTTTAGGGTCATTTAAAAAATCTTGGTTCTTTTGAAGAGGTAAAGCTCACAATTTTCGTTGTGTTCATTTCTGGTTGTGTTTTCCTTTTACAGGAGCAGATTCAGCAACGACAAACTCCATTCCAATGGCAAATCCTGAGAACAGAAGAGACTACCAAGCCGGGCATTCACGTGTTTTCCTAGAGGGAGGTCTTCCATGCCCTGCTCTGCATTGCCGAACAATGCCAACCACAGGGGGCCAGTGTGCATCGGTAACATTCTTATGCTTTTTTAAAAAAATTTCAGGTGAACAAATAATTCTTTTTACATGTCATACAATTCCCCACTTAAATCATTTCAAGTGTGCAATTCAGTAGTATTTAGGGCATTCACGATGTTCTGCAAACATCAGGACTATGTAGTTTCAGAACAATTCATCAACCCAGATCGAACTCCTGGCAACAACGAATCTGCTTTCTGTCTCTATGGATTTGTTTATTCTTGATATTTCCTAAAAATTGAATCATACGACGTGATCTTTTGTGTCTGGCTAGCAATTCCATTCCTCATATATATCCCAAAAAATTGAAAAAAACAAGTATTAAAAAAAAAAAACTTGTACCGGATGCTTATAGCAGCACTATTCACAATAGCTAAAATGTGGAGGTGAAAACCCAAATGTCCATCAACTGGTGAATGGGAAAATGAAATGGGTATATTCATACAATGGAATATTACTCAGCCATTAAAAAGAATGAAGTACTGGTTTATAGTACAACATTCAGTTCAGATCAGTCACTCAGTCGTGTCCGACTCTGCGACCCCATGAATCACAGCACGCCAGGCCTCCCTGTCCATCACCATCTCCCCGAGTTCACTCAGACTCACGTCCATCAAGTCGGTGATGCCATCCAGCCATCTCATCCTCTGTCGTCCCCTTCTCCTCCTGCCCGCAATCCCTCCCAGCATCAGAGTCTTTTCCAGTGAGTTAACTCCTCACATGAGGTGGCCAAAGTACTGGAGTTTCAGCTTGAGCATCATTCCTTCCAAAAAACACCCAGGACTGATCTCCTTTAGAATGGACTGGTTGGATCTCCTTGTAATCCAAGGGACTCTCAAGAGTCTTCTCCAACACCACAGTCCAAAAGCATCAATTCTTCGGCACTCAGGTTTCTTCACAGTCCAATTCTCACATCCATACATGACTACTGGAAAAACCATAGCCTTGACTAGACGGACCTTTGTTGGCAAAGTAATGTCTCTGCTTTTGAATATGCTATCTAGGTTGGGCGTAAGTAACTTTCCTTCCAAGGAGTAAGCGTCTTTTAATTTCATGGCTCAATCACCATCTGCAGTGATTTTGGAGCCCCCCAAAATAAAGTCTGACACTGCTTCCACTGTTTCCCCATCTATTTCCCATGAAGTGATGGGACCAGATGTCATGATCTTCGTTTTCTGAATGTTGAGCTTTAAGCCAACTTTTTCACTCTCCTCTTTCACTTTCATCAAGAGGCTTTTTAGTTCCTCTTCCCTTTCTGCCATAAGGGTGGTGTCATCTGCATATCTGAGGTTATTGATATTTCTCCCAGCAATCTTGATTCCAGCTTGTGTTTCTTCCAGCCCAGTGTTTCTCCCAGCCCAGTGTTTCTTCTAGCCCAGCGTTTCTCATGATGTACTCTGCATATAAGTTAAATAAGTAGGGTGACAATATACAGCCTTGACATACTCCTTTTCCTATTTGGAACCAGTCTGTTTTTCCATGTCCAGTTCTAGCTGTTGCTTCCTGACCTGCATATAGGTTTCTCAAGAGGCAGGTCAGGTGGTCTGGTATTCTCATCTCTTTCAGAATTTTCCACAGTTTATTATGATCCACACAGTCAAAGGCTTTGGCATAGTCAATAAAGCAGAAATAGATGTTTTTCTGGAACTCTCTTGCTTTTTCCACGATCCAGTGGATGTTGGCAATTTGATCTCTGGTTCCTCTGCCTTTTCTAAAACCAGCTTGAACATCAGGGAGTTCACGGTTCACGTATTGCTGAAGCCTGGCTTGGAGAATTTTGAGCATTACTTTACTAGCGTGTGAGATGAGTGCAATTGTGCGGTAGTTTGAGCATTCTTTGCATTACCTTTCTTTGGGAATGGGATGAAAACTGACCTTGATGAACCTCAAAAACATGCTAAGTGAAATAAGCCATCCACAAAAGACAACACACTGCATGATTCTACTCACAGGCACTGTTTTATATATACATTTTGACATATTACTCCATAGCCCAAAATGCTGTTTCAATGTAGCAGTTTTCCAGACTAAATTTCTGGACTGGCCCTTAGCAATCCTATTGTCTCCATCACTGTGCTATGCTGTGCTTAGTCACTCAGTTGTGTCCGACTCTTGTGACCCCATAGACTGTAGCCTGCCAGGCTCCTCTGTCCATGGGCTTCCGTAGGCAAGAATACTCGAGTGGGTTACCATTTCCTCCTCCACTCCATCACTATAAAAAAATCTATATCTTCTACAACATAAATGTACAGGGGAGTCAGAAATCATACTCAAGGTAGAGTCACATTCACATAGATAATACATAAATAAAATATAAAATATCTTCATTTAAATTGGGGATGAGGAGGGAGGGAAGAACTTCAGAATCTTACTTAAATTATTATAACTATGCAATATATATTGTTTCCTTAACCAAAAGAAGTCATAATTTATTTTGGATTACACTATCACAGCTGGTGAGACACTTCCTAGTTAGTTTTGTTCCATACGTATTTGGAAGTTGCACGCTAAGTCGCTTCAGTTGTGTCCGAGTCTTTGAGATCCTGTGGACTGTAGCCCACCAGGCTCCTCTGTCCATGGGATTCTCCAGGCACGAATACTGGAGTGGGTTGCCATGCCCTCCTCCAGGGGATTGTCCTGACCTAGGATTGAACCCTCATCTTTTACGTCTCCTGCATTGGCAGGTAGGTTCTTTATCACTGGTGCCACCTGGGAAGCCCATATTTGGAAATTAAGCACATCTAATTTGGTTTCTTGCAAAGAGACTGATAGAAACCCACAATTTAACCTTCCTCTATGGCATCTTTACTCTGATTAGCCTTAAACTGACAGGGAATTGGCCATTTTTCAATTTCCTTCTCCTTAAGGATAGAAATCAGTGTCTCCATAAATCTCCACTTTTCATTTTTCTTGTATAAAGCTCATTCCAGAGCCAACCTCGAAGGCTGCCTTTTAATAAATGGATTCCAGCCCATAGGAGACTGCATGCTGGTTTCTTGGGGGCTGAAGGGGGCTCACGCTTACCGCTTCCATCAGGCCTTTCACGGTGGGGGATTTCAACATCAAGGCATCAAACACGTCGTCCGTCTCCTTCCTCACGTACAGAAGCACTGCAAGAGAAGGGCGGGAAGCCATGACCGTGGAGCCCACGCGGCTACCCTGGAGACCGCTCCCCTCATACAGGGGTCAGAGGCTGCCATCATGCGACCCCTGTCCCACACGACAGCCCACCCGGGTGACGAGGCACCTGCAGCTAGGGACTGTTACTGAGGATTCCATGAAAGAAGCCGACAGTAGGGTGTAAGACGTCATCACATCACACCCATCACATTTGAATTCCTTTAAGGTGGGCACACGATCTCTTTATGGCCCATCTTTCTGTGACCTCTATCTTCTATTTATTTGATCATTCAACAAATGTTACTGGATATCCACCTGGGCCCAAGGCCCCAGGCGGTGTGACAGGAGCTGGGTTGCAGTAATGAGTTAAGACGTAGCCTGCCCTTCAGAAGTCCGTAGTCCACTTAGAGAGGCGGGCATTCCTCAAATGAGCAGACAGGTGTCAGAGTTATGAAGGAAAAAACCACAAGCAGGGGCTTGTAAGGCCTGCGCTTTTTCAAGGGGGTGGGGAGGGAGGGCTCCCAGAAGGCTACTCTGAAGGAGCGATCTGAGTTGTGGAGGGTGTAGACGCATCCGTGCAGGCCATGGGGGAGGAGAGTGGGAGAGAGGACAGGGAGGCGACCCCCAGGTGGACAGACCAACAGGCCCGCAGGGAGACAGGGCAAGTCAGAGGCAAGCTGAGGGAAGAGCCGAGAACCTGATCTGCCTTTGAGCCCGGTTCAGCCTGCTGGGGGGCCCTGGTCGCCCAACCCCTCCAAGCTGAGGACGATACCTCCCTCGTGGGGCTGCTGAGACGGCTGAATGAAACAGCAGCCGTGGGCACCAGGCACACAGGCGGCACCCCCAATTCCTCCATCTCTGGGGTCATTATGAAGCAACTGTAGTGATGGTGCTGGTTCCCTCGGCGAAGGCACATGCAGTTTTCTGCTCATTTCTCTATTACCTAACATACTGAATCCAGCAATGCACAGAATACAAGAGATGGCAGGGACCCCAGGGGTCCTCAGGGAGGCAAAGACACAGTTACTGCAGACCTACCCTTACAGCAACTGCACCAGGCTTAGCTCCGGGGAAGAACTGGGGAGCGCTCTTCAGATGCGACTCTCCAGGCCCCGTGAACTGCCTGCCCTTTCGTTCCCTCCTCCTGGTGATGACCTGGCTCCTGCTTCTACCTTCAGAGGGAAGGAAGGGGCCGAGGCTGAAGCCCCATGCACCTGGCCGCGACAGGAAGAATGTACAGGTCAGAAGCCCCGTTGAGCCCGGATCCTGACCGCCGTCAGATACCCACGGAGCCGCGGTCACCACCAGCCTGAAAGAATGAAGCTGGAGCTGGGAAATGAAATCAGCTCTAACCCAAACTCCCACCCCTTCTTCTCCTCCTGCCCAGTGCCCAGGGACATCATTAAAGTTGCTGCTTTGTAACAGCAGCGTCTATGGGCACACACAGGCTCTGCCCGCATTTTCCTTCTGCAGCCAGAGGTTCAGTTTCTGTATGACACCCCAGAAAGAAAAAAAACAAAACCTTAAGCACTGCAGTTTCTTCTCTTCATCAAGTATAAAAATAAAATACCAAGGAAATAGATTGGGGAATAGTATCTCCAATATTGGATAGCCCCCATTTCAGCTACAATGATCTAGTGACCTAATGGTACCGTGTGAGGACTCAATGTTAGCAGCATAGCGAGAAATAAGTAGACCACAGGGCCTCAATTACTACTAGATGGGGGAAATTAAAGTAAAAAAGAACAAAACAGAACAATGCAAAAATCCCCACCAGTGCCTCTTACAGACGAACGTTCTGTAACTTCTTCCCATGGACCCTCAACAGAAAAACGCAATCTCCAGGACCCTAAGGAAACCCCAAACCATGTTCTATTAAAGTGAGTGCCACTTCCACCGGATCTGAGATAGTACAGCTGCCGCTCCTGCTGCAGGAGTCCCTGGAAAGGGTTAAAGGGGGCGTGGCGGCAGGTTGACGGGCTGCAAACTGTGCCACCGTCTCCTGCTGGGCTTGTTGACAGCCACACTGGCAGTGCTGGGCTTACAGCTCACCCCCACGGCTTGCCCAGAGAGACAGCTCTCATTAACTGTGTGTCTGCAGATAATAATCACTCCGCTAATGATAGCAATAACCATTACCGCACATCCAAGACCTCCTACAGACAAAGGCAGCCAGCCAGGGGGGGCCAGCCCCTGGTGACTCCAAGGGAGCCACCCTGAGAAGTGGCTACAAAGACAAAGCAGCAAACAGCGGCATTGGTGATAATTACGCTCACTCCCTCTCCCGGAGAACTTCTAACAAACAAACAGTGGGCACCATCACTGATCCTGGCTCCTTGTGCTCATCAAAGCCCAGCTCAGAGTAGGAGTCCTGGCGGAGGGGCTCAGGAACTCCACAGTCCTTTTCCAAAGACAAGCCACTCCTGGGAGTTCTCTATTGCTGGAAGATTGCAGCGCCCTCATGTGTCCCTACGATTGAGATGTTTCAAAGGCCGTAACCGTGTCTCGTCACAGCCCAATATAAATTCTGGTGGCAATTTTTGTGCTGACTTCACCACCTCAAAATAATTTGAAAAACACAAACTTTAAACCAGTCACACTCACTAACTATGGATCTAAGCTGCAATCACTTTGGCCTGTGTGATTCGTGATTTCCATACAACACTGCCCTCTTTTTAAAGGATGAGATATAAAAGGTATGCAGGAACAGAGCTCAAAATGGACTCAAATATTTGATGGTGAGCCTGGGAAATCTGAAAACCCTTTAAAGGTTTAAGTATTACTATTGCAATCAACACTACTCAGTTATTTATGCTCTTTGAATTCTGAAATGCTCATTACTCAATCATAATTATGATGATACGCCTTAACTAGATCCAGGCCTAAAAACGAAGCTAATAATAGTGAAGATGGAGTGCTTGCTATGCACTGGGCACTTGAGTTTAGTGCTTTACGTACATTGGCTCATCAATCCTCACTCTGTGATGTAGGTACCCTTGTGGTCCCCATTTTACAAGTGAGGACTGCAACGCGCAGAGGACCTTCCCAAGGTCATTCGATGTGACAAGGCTGAGGGAGGCTGCAGAGGGGATGCTCTTACCACTGTACAAACCCATTTTAACAAATAGGGGGAAAAATTCTCAATAACAAAAGCCTCAAGCCTGTGCAGATGGTGGGCATACAGCAACCTGCCTCATTAACAGTCCAGTGCTGCATAAGCCAGAAGTCCTGGAAGCTCATGGTGTTGGCTACAGCAGAGTGTGCAGGGTACGCCCCCTTCACCTCTTCCTCTTACTCCCAGGAAGGACAGTGGGCCAGCAAAGCACTGAGATACTGAACAAGACACTAACATGCCCATGCTTCCTTTCTTACCCTCTTGGTGAAGAGGAATAATATCCCTGACCAAGAGAAAATGAGTTAAGTTGTGATGTCACAGAAAACAGGTTCATTTACTTCTACCATGATCGATCATTGACGTCTATTAGACAAGTCTCAGCTCTTGGTGCTCATGAGAGGCTACTGTCAAACACAGCGCGGTTTCTTTTTAACTTTCCATCTCACTGTTGGATGAATCAGTATATTCATTACATTGCCCTCAAGGTAAAGGAAAGAACCAGCTCCCAGGAAGAATAAATGTTTGCTTAGGGCATTTAAAGAGGTGAAGTTGAAAGCAAAGGAGGGTACTGTGGACTTCCTGTGTCAATAAGAGCACCTCCAGGCCAGCATGGAACCGCAGGGCCCAGACAGAATGTGAGCTCTCTGGGTGAATCGTCCCCTACTCTTCCTCATGACAGTGAGGCCAAGGAGGGCAGGGCCCCAGGGCGAGCGGTACCTCGCTTCATCCCTTCTTCTTTCATCTGCTTAGAGGGTGCTGGACCAAACTCCTCTTCCATGGGCCTGAACATCCGTTTCACAAGGACACTGCTGCTAGAAAAGATGAGAAAGTGTTCATTCATTAAAGTATGCGGGATGCAAACAAAAATCTTTTCCCGTTGTGTATACCATCCCTCGTCACAACTGGATCCATGCACCAACTTCCCGCCTTCGGGTCGCAGGTCCTGAGTGGGCGTGAGGGACAGAACACACACCCCAGTGTCTCTACCACGTGGCCCCGAGACATTCTCCTTGTCCTACATATGGATCCGCCAGGGGAGACCCCTGGGTTCCACCCACTCTGTCCTGCACATCACCCCCTTCCTGTTCAAATGTCTAGGGCTAGGGAGGCGATGTGAGCCCTGTGTCTGTATGGCCTCCAAGTTACCCAGCCCCTCCCATCCAGCTAGCGTCTGGGTGTCTTGCACCCTCTCACCAGCCCCGAGGGCACGGCATGACCTCTATCTGGAAAGGGCACAGGCTTTCCTTGTGCGTGCGTGCTAAGTCACTTCAGTCGTGTCTGACTCTTTGTGACCCCGCCAGGCTCCCCGTCCGTGGGATTCTCCAGGCAAGAATAGTGGAGCGTGTTGCCATGTCCTCCTCCAGCGGATCTTCTCAACCCAGGGATCGAACCCACGTCTCTGATGTCTCCTGCATTGGCAGGCAGGCTCTTTACCTCTGGCACCCCCTGGGAAGGCCCCAGGCCTGCTCAGTGGGTCTCAGTTATGAGGTCACCCTCAGACCCTGCTATTCCACGGCTCCATCAGCTTGCGACAGAGGAGACTGCAGTGGTGGAGGGTTCCTAGATCCAGCCCTCCCTTCTTCCAGGAGAGGGTTTCAGCCCCCCTTCCTGAGGGTCCTCAGTCAGCAAGTTCTGGTAGCTCCACATTTCCTCCCAAAGCCCTTGTCCACTGTGGGCCTTCTAAGGAAGGGAGAGCTGTTCAGGAGAAAGGAACCCGGAAGAACAGTAGTCATCGCTGCTGAGAGTCGCAGCCGGCACGTGTGTCCTCTCAGACTCAGAGGCTGAAACCCGAGCCCCCAGGAGAAGGGCATTCAGAGGCAATTAGACCCTGCGGGCAGAGCCCCGCATGATGGGAGCATCTTTTAAGGAGCGGATGCCCTCTCTCTGCCATGTGAGGACACAGCAAGAGGATGGTGGTCTGCAGGCCAGAAGAGGGTCCTCACCAGACGGCAGCCACACTGGCATTCTGATCTCTTCCAGTCTCTCCTTCTAGAGACTTCCAGCCTCTCAAACTGTGAGACACACGCTCTGCTATCTGAGCTACCTAGTTTACGGTGTTTTGTTACAGCAACCCAAAGTGACCAAAACGCCGAGCCAATGGTCCTGCGTGGCGTCTTACTGTCCTTTAAGCCCTCAAGAGAGCGGGTGCATGTTTTCAGAAAACTTTCATCTCTGGGGATTCCTGGACCCAGGCACATGAAGCAATGATAGATGGGCAGCTCAGCGGTATTGTCAAGACATGAACCCTGGGTATAAACCACCATGGTTTAAACCCCTGCTTTGCAGACTCACAGACATAGAAAACAAGCTTATGGCCACCAAAGGGGTAAGGGGGGGGGCAATAAATTGGGAGTTTGGGTTAAAATCTGAAATAGATAACCAACAGGGACCTACTACAGAGCACAGGGAACTCTACTCAATATCTTGTAATAACCTACAATGGAAAAGATTCTGAAAAATTATATATGTAACTGAATCATTTTGCTGGACACTTGAAACTAACACAACACAATAAATCAACCATATTTCAATAAAAATTAAGAAAAATAATAACCCCGTGCTTTGCAATCTACTAGCTTTGGAAGCATGGACAAGTCCTTCAGCTGCCCTGAGACTCAGCCTACTTGTCTTTAAAAGGAGGCTGTTGAGAGAAGTAAATGAATTCAACATATGTGAAGCACTCACAGAGTTGCCTGACACATTGTAAGAACTGAAGTGTTATTAGACATGCGTCATGATGATCATGAAAATGAACAAGGCAGAGATCTGAGGAAGAGAGATACGGGGAAAGAGTACAGAAGGCAGACAATTTAAAAAGCTCAAAGTTCCCATTTACCATCATATAGCAAATAGTCCAAACTACCTCTCTGGTCCAAATTAAGGGCTAAAGTTGGAAAAACTTCTTGCATTGGCAATTGACATTGTATCAATCCCAAGCTTCCAAGATATTAATAATATAAAACTCTGTTCCAAAACCAAACCTCTACTGGCATCACTGTCATTCAGTTCAGTTCAGTTCAGTTCAGTCGCTCAGTCGTGACCGACTCTTTGAGACCTCATGAATCGCAGCACGCCAGGCCTCCCTGTCCATCACCAACTCCCGGAGTTCACTCAGACTCACGTCCATCGAGTCAGTGATGCCATCCAGCCATCTCATCCTCTGTTGTCCCCTTCTCCTCCTGCCCCCAATCCCTCCCAGCATCAGAGTCTTTTCCAATGAGTCAACTCTTCACATGAGGTGGCCAAAGTACTGGAGTTTCAGCTTTAGCATCATTCCTTCCAAAGAAATCATTAAGCTTTTATTTTATCAATTCTCAAGTCGAGTTAATGGTGGGATCCAGTGCTAGAAAGAGCACATGGGATAAAACTATCCAAACAGCATTTATATTAATTCTAATGGTTTAAATTATTAAACCAACAAGGCTTTAATTGACCATCTCACACTCTAGATCTGTAACTGTGAAAGTCGTCCAGTCGTGTCTGACTCGTTGCAATCCCATGTAGCCCGCCAGGCTCCTCTGTCCATGGAATTCTCCAGGCAAGAATACTGGAGTGGGTAGCCTATACCTTCTTCAGGGGATCTTCCCAGTCCAGGGATCAAACTGGGTTCTCCTGCATTGCAGGCAGATTCTTTACCAACTGAGCTACCAGGGAAGCCAACTAGATCACACTCTAGAGCAGGGGTCCCCAGACTCCGGAATCTAATGCCTGATGATCTGATGTGGAGCCGATATAATAGAAACGAAGTACACAATAGGTATAATGTGCTTGAACCATCCTGAAACCAATGCCCCCTCCTCCAAGATGCATAGAAAATCATCTTCCATAAAACCAGTCCCTGGGGCCAAAAAGGTTGGAGATTGCTGCTCTAGATGGTCTAAAATTATGTTCACCAGCCCTTAAGAAGACCACGTTTTATAAAGCACTTTTCATCTCCTTAATAAATTAAGTCTCTTGAACACTCTGTGAGCCAGCAGGGCGAGAACTAATCTTATCCCTACTCAGTGATGACCAAACTAAGGCACAGCTGCCGTGTCTTATGCTGGGCAATGCAGCTAAACAGTGAGTCAGGCTGTTAAGAGAACCCAGCTCTGAGGGACAACCTCATGATAAAGCATCCAATAAAACTGAGATGACGCTGAGTGAGAGTATGGGAAATGATATGAAGAGTCAGCATTCTGTTTTATCCCATGGTAATCAAACCATGGAAAGAGCTAGAGGAAAAACTCAAGGTCAAGTCCCAGTTGAGGGTGGTAATAGGTTTAGAGAGCCCTGTTCCCTCGATCTTCCCCTCACTTTTCTTTAAAATCATAAAAGTGGGTCATATTATTCTGTCATGTCTTGAATCTGGCCTGACCATGACCTTGGGAGCAGAAGATTAAAAATTCATTCACTTGGCAGTCAGTGACCAGGAGGTTAATAATGGGTAAACAGCCTGAAATATCACCAGACACTCACGCGGTGTCAGGGTTCCTTAACTAGCGATTTTCTTTTTCTCACCAAGGAAGATTTATTTATATTTTTCCAGTTCTGTTGACTTTTGACAGCACCTCACTCTGAGCCATGACAAACTTTGTCATTAAAATAACATCTTGGATAAACCACATTTCTCTTAGTAGTTCAGAAATGCTTTTTCACACTTCCAAATCTATAAACCCAGTGGGAGTCAATAGCTTGTGTGGTCTGAATTCAGTGGTTTCATTTCTTTTCAAGGCAAGGTGAGAAAAGAAGGGCAGAAATGACTGCCCAGTTGATAGATGGAAAGAGCACAGATTTCAGGTCTCCTGATGTCCTGTTCAATTACAGCAGATTGCACCGCAAAAGGATGAGAACAAGGAGAAGGTGCTTTCTCTGACACCAATCTTCTTCCTTCAACCCACACCTTTTGGGCACAGTGTGTTAGGTTAACGTGTGGAGAGACTCCAGACCCAGCAACGTATGAAGCCATTGTTTTGTGGGGTCAATTTCAGGGACAGCCAGTCCCTGAGGTATAAACAAAGGATAGCTGTCTCATCAGAAAAAAACTGGTAAGGTGCCTGGGTCTGAAGCCTGCGTCTCTGGACAGACTTGGCAATGTTGAGCCCTACCTGTCAGGCTGAGTCACACCAGACATCAGTACCTAGTGAGGAGGTGTCAGAATAAAACCCAGAAAGGAGCTGCTGGCACCATGGAGGCAGTTTGTCTAGTTCACAGCTCTGCTTATGGCCCATGTAGGCTGGTGACCACATCCGCCCTAAAGAAATGAATGTCCCTACCCTTTGTTGGTTTCCCTGGTGGCTCAGATGGTAAAGAATCT
Source organism: Capricornis sumatraensis (assembly GCF_032405125.1). Classification (NCBI taxonomy): domain Eukaryota; kingdom Metazoa; phylum Chordata; class Mammalia; order Artiodactyla; family Bovidae; genus Capricornis; species Capricornis sumatraensis. Next base: position 81,632,335 of record NC_091079.1, read on the forward strand.
GCCTGCAATGTGGGAGATCCAGGTTCACTCCCTGGGTCGGGAAGATCCCCAGGAGAAGGGACTGGCAACCCACCCCAGAATTCTTGTCTGGAGAAACCCATGGACAGAGGAGCCTGGTGGGTTACAGTCCCTGGGATCACAAAGAGTCAGACACAACTGAGAGACCAACACCACCAGAACCCTTTATTGGCCTCAGAAAAATGGAGGTCCTCTTATGTTCAAGTCCTCACAAAGGCTCTCAAATAATGGTGTAGAATCTCAACTTGTTTGCAACAATAAATCACTCTTTGGGGAAGAATCTATCATCTCCAAATGACTTTAATCAATGCTAGTTCAGGGTCTTGGTAGAATTCATCTGACACAGTCAGTAAAAACAAACCAAAGTCAAAAAGCAAACAAACCCCACATATATTTAGTAACAATTACGGTATATCAGTTCAGTTCAGTTCAGTTCATTTCAGTCGCTCAGTCGTGTCCGACTCTTTGCGACCCCATGAATTGCAGCACGCCAGGCCTCCCTGTCCATCACCAACTCCTGGAGTTCACTCAGACTCGCGTTCATTGAGTCAGTGATGCCATCCAGCCATCTCGTCCTCGGTCGTCCCCTTCTTCTCCTGCCCCCAATCCCTCCCAGCATCGAAGTCTTTTTCAATTACGGTAGTTAAGAGCTTACAATTGAAAGCAGGAAATAATTAGGTCAGTAGGCCAGAGAAGGATCATTTTAAGAGGAAATACAGATATTTCTGTTTGTGGCTAAGATGCTGCAGTTGTGGCAAACCAAGCAATGTTCCAGCCAAGAACAAGTAACTGTGTGTATGTGTGTGTATGTGTGTATATATATATGTTAATATTTAATCTTATTGAAGGTATTGGGGACTGCTGTTGAGTCAGCCAGAATGAGAGCTAAGATCCTAGAGGAGAAAAGTGCAGAGAGGTGGGCTGATAGTCAGTGAGCCGCTTTCCCCTGAAGCATTTGCCATTTCTCAACTGGGAGCAGAGGATGGTGATCCCAGCAGAGGCACACACTTAAGGGCAAAGAAGCCTGCACAGCTTTGGGCAATCTCATGTTGTTAGAGAAACAGAAGTTGGTGCTTGGGAGTGCAAAGGTATTCAGGACTAATGGGAAAACTTCCAGAGAAGAGAAGCAAGAGAAGTGAGCCAGACACTGCAGTATCCCTTCCTAGGTCTTTGCCAGATTCTTAAGCTGCACAAGACAAAGACAATAAAACAAAAATACGCTAGAAAAACGACGACCAAATAAAAATGCTTAGAACGAATAAACAAATATGAAAGGATTCTTTGCCAAAAGTTCCACAGTGAAAGAGCAATTAAACAGAATTCTTCTGGCAACAGAAAAAGGAGCCCACGTATAACTGAATCACTTTGCCAAATACTTAGAAACTAACTCAACATTGTAAGCCAACTCTATTTCAGTTTTTGAAAAATGGTGGGGCAGAGTTCCACGTGCTATACAGCAGGTATTGTTGATCATCCATTTTAATATAGCAGCGTGTACAATATTATGTGGCAGCTTGAATGGGAGGGAAGGTTTGGGGAGAGTGAATATACAGATATGTTCGGCTGAATCCATTTGCTGTTCACCTGAAACTATTACAGCTTTGTTAATCTGCTATATCCCAATATAAAATAAAGTTTAAAAGTAAATAAAATTAAAAATGTTTTAAATGGTGAGGGAATTCCCTGGTGGTCCAGTTGGTTAAGAAACTGCACTTCTAATTCAGGGTGCCCCAGTTGGATTGCTGGTGAGCTCTCCCAGGCCATGTAGCCAAATGAATAAATAATGGAAAAGCTCTTTTGTATTCTTAGATAGGTTTATTCTTAAGTATTTTATTCTTTTTGTTGCTATGGTAAATGGGATTGATTCCTTAATTTCTCTTTCTGATTTTTCATTGTTAGTGTGTAGGAATGCAAGTGACTTTTGTGTATTAATTTTGTATTCTGTGACTTAAATTCACTGATTTAGCTCTGGTAGTTCTCTGATAGTATCTTTAGGGTTTTCTACATATTCATGTCATCTGTAAACAGTGAGAGTTTTACTTCTTCTTTTCCAATCCAGATTCTTTATTTCTTTTTCTGCTTTAACTGCAGTGGCTAGGGCTTCCAAAACTATATTGAATAACAGTGGCGAGAGTGAGCAACCTTATCTTGTTCCTGAACTTAGAGGAAATGCTTTCAGCTTTTCACCATTGAGAATAATGTTTGCTAAGGGTGTATCAAATATGGCCTTTATTATGTTGAAGTAGGTTCTTTCTATGCCCATTTTTTAAAGAGTTTTTATCATAAATGTGTGCTGAATTTTGTCAAAAGCTTTTTCCGCATCTACTGAGATTATCAAATGATTTTATCTTTTACTTTGTTAATATGGTGTATCACATTGATTGATTTCCATCAACAGATGAATTGATAAAGAAGTTGAGGTACATGTATACAATGGAATATTATTCAGCCGTGAAAAGGAATGCATTTGAGTCAGTTCTAATTGAAGTGAATGAACCTAGAGCCTATTATACAGAGTAAAGTAAGTCAGAAAAACCAATGTCATATATATATGGAATCTAGAAAGATGGTACTGATCAACCTATCTGCAGGGCTGCAGTGGAGTCACAAACATAGGGAACAGACTTGCAGACACAGTGAGGGGAAGGAGGGTGGGCCAAATTGAGAGAGGAGCATGGAAACATATACATTATCACACATAAAATAGACAGTCAGTGGGAATTTGCTGTATAAATCAGGGAGCTCAAACCAGTACTTTGTGACAACCTAGAGGGGTGGATGGGGTAGGAGATGGGAAGGAGGTTCAAGAGGGAGGGGACATATGTATACCTATGGCTGACTCATGTTGCTATATGGCAGAAACCAACACAATATTGGAAAGCAATTACTCTCCAATTAAAAATAAATAAAGAAAAAAGAAATCAAACACAATAAAAAATAATGGAAAAGGATATCAGAGAAAAACAGAAATAAAGGAATGAAGAGCAACAGAAAGGGTAAATGTAGGTTAAATTTATAAAAGGAGGTAAAGCACAGTTTATGAGTATTTAGTTCAAATCTTCCAATTTGCAAAATGTCTAACAGGTATATAAGAATAAGTGGAACTAATATAAGAAACTGATAAAAATCTGCTACTCTAATGGATGGTAAAGATGATTTTCATTTTCTTAAATATTTTCTAAAAATCTCCCTTGTGAATCTGATGCAGATTTGAATATTACTGGGTGGATTTTTTTTTTTCACTGCAACACCTATCAGTAAAAATAAAAATATATCCGTTGAAAAGGAGATGGTCCTGGGAATTCTCTGGTGGTTCAGTTGTTCAGACTTGGCGCTTTCACTGCTATGGGCTTGAGTTCAATCCCTATTGGAGAGACTAAGATCCTGCAGGCTGTGCAATGTGGCAAAAAAAAAAAAAGGAAAAGAAAAGGGGGTGGGTTTCTTACAGCTGCATGTGAATCAACGATTATCTTGAAATAAAAGGGTTTAATTAAAAACAAAATTTAAAAATAAGAGGCAACATGGCAGCAGTCACTTATATAACTAATATTACATGAATCAATATTTGTGGCTTAAGACAGAATTTCTCAGAGAAGGCAATGGCAACCCATTCCAGTACTCTTGCCTGGAAAATCCCATGGATGGAGGAGCCTGGTAGGCTGCAGTCCATGGGGTCGCTAAGTGTCAGATAGGACTGAGCGACTTCACTTTCAATTTTCACTTTCATGCACTGGAGAAGGAAATGGCAACCCACTCCAGTGTTCTTGCCTGGAGAATCCCAGGGACGGGGCAGCCTGGTGGGCTGCCGTCTCTGGGGTCGCACAGAGTCGGACATGACTGAAGTGACTTACGAGCAGTAGCAGGACAGAATTTCTAAGTTCTGTATCTCAACTTCGAAGGTAGCAAAGAATTGCTTTGACAAATAGTATGAGATGACATAAAAAGTAACTTGAAGGATGAGAAAGATACTGATGTCATGAATTGTGAAGAATTCGAATAAAAGTTTCACAAAATGTGAGATATGTCTAAATTATGTTGTTTTTTAAATGCATGTTAAACAAAGTAAATTAACAACAACAAAAAAAGTATCAACAGACCGTTGATTCTTTTGGCTATCTTCAAAAAAGTTTACTTATTCAAGGTGGCCCCAAAGCTTATGTTTTCATATTCTCCTGGGGAAATTGTCCTGTATTTGTGATCACCTGTGTATATGTGGTTAAGACATAACCCACCATGTCCTATAGCTCATGGTTTGCTTAGCATCCCTGAGGACCTTATCCAAAAAAAGTGCTTGGTCCTCCAGGAAACTGCTCCTTTAAGAGAAATAGGGCAGAATTTTAGAAGAACTTTATTTTGTGCTGATGAACACCGTGTGATGAATACTTAGGTTTAATATTATGTTGATTAAATGTACTCACTGGTGATTGGTCAACAATCTCTAACATCTCCAAAGTGCATTGAATTTTGGCCAAAGTGTCCTGGGTGGAAGATAACCACCCAGAACTGCCTCTTGCTCAGCAACACTGTAACCAAGCTCAGGGTTTGGTCTGGCAGCATCTATGAGAGGAAAGGCATGGCCCTCTGCTCTAGTCATTCAGAGGCTGAGTGAAGTCACTTTGGAGGGCTGACTCTCTGAGCTGCGATGGAACCAAATTCAGACTCGCTGTGCTCTACATTTGCCTTCTTCTGGCTTTCATTTTCCTAAAGACTCAGTCTTTAAGGCTTCCCTGGTGGCTCATCAGTAAAGAGTCTGCTTGCAATACAGGAGACATGGATTCGATCCCTGGTTGGGGAAGGTCCACTGGAGAAGAAAATGGCAACCCACTCTAGTATTCTTGCCGGGAGAAGCTCATGGACACAGGAGCCTAGTGGGCTACATTCTATAGTGTTGCAAGAGTCGGGTGTGACTTAGGGACTAAACCTACCTACCAGCCTTTGAGGAGATTATACAAGATGGGTCCAATGGAGATAGTGGCATGCCTTTGAGAAGAAGCAAAAATAAGAGATATTCTTAGAGAGGATTGCAGTCTGAGTGCCCCATGTGGCATCAGGTGATGGCAAGTTCTTGCAGGGAAATCACTGTTTTTCCAGACTTAAGGATGCCCAAATTCACCAAGAAACCCTGTATCCCGAATGCAGTGTGTGAGCCACAGAAATGCAAGACTTGAGGGGACCTCACGGAAGGCTGGAAGGTGGGTATCCCAGTGGGGATGAGTGTGCACAAAGGATCAAGGCAAGAAGAGTCTTCCAGGAACTAGGGGTCAGATGGAGATGGAGACTAGACCCCCCAGTCCTCAGTCTCCTCATGAGAGGTCTCACAGATCCTCTTCTACAAAATCCTCCTTTTACAACGGAGAACACCAACATCCAGAGGTCAGGGACCCAGCCCCAGGCTTCCCACCGGGGAGCAGCAGCCCAGGAGGAGAACGTGGGCTTCCTGGCTCACGGTCATTGTTCCTTCCATGACGCCACCCTGTCCTTTGTGAACCAAGTGAACAGCAAGAGTAAAACTGATTGGTGCTAATTGTTTCTGTTCATTCCTGCTGCTGGAACATACAACCTCTGTACCAAGATGAAAAGAACAATCAAACTAGGTATTTAGAAAATTTGGAACTCAGAATTTGGAGGTCAGATCCTGGACGAGGCTCTGTTCCTGACCAACTGGAAATTATTAGGCTCTTTTGAGATTCTCTATCCTTTAGGACAGAGGGTGGCACACTTCTGCTGGGAAGTAAACAGTTAGGCTTTCCAGGCTAGACAGTCTCTGTTGCAACAGCATCTCTCCACTGAGCTCTGCTGAAGCTCTGCTATCGAAGCACCAAGGCAGCCAGAGACAAGACTTGGAGGTGTTCATGTGGCTGCATGCCGATTAAATGTGACTGTGTGCACTTGGATCTCATAATTTTCCAATGTTATGCAATATTATTCTTCTTTTGGACTTTTCCAACCATTTCAAAATATGCAGACAGTGCAAAAAGAAGTGGTGCGCTGTGGGGGGCGGCAGGGGGTGCTCAATTTGGGCCTTAGGCTACAGTTTGCCATGCTCCGCTTTAGAAAAGCACCCAGGACTATCTTGCTCCACTTGACTTCATTTTGAAATGTTGCACAAGGAAATACTGCCTAAGAATAGGGAAGCCCTGGTTTGACCATAGTTTGAAAAAAGTGATCTAGAGAGTTTAGTTATACACATGTAATTAGTGCAAACCAAGATTTTAGTTGTAAGTGGTGTAACGTGATGAAAAATGAATGTAGTTCTAGATTGCTTTAAAGAGACAAACAGCATCCAGGTGGCAAGAAGAAATGATCTCAATATAATCTCCAACTCATGTGGCTCAGAACACATGTACTTCTGAGAGCCAATTTGAAGGAGACCAGTAACAAATCTGGTGGTACCCCCTGGCGGGAGAATCAAGATGTTAAGAGGTAACATGACATGTGAATGAGGAGGAAAGGTTGAGACTTATCCAGAAAGAACTACAGCCCATGCATATCAGTCAAAAGAAGGCAACATTGGTTCAACAAAATAACTTTTTGGAGCTGGAATTGTCCAATAGTGTCATGAGCTACCTCCTAAAATGAGAATATTCAGAATATTCCCATCACTGGGAACATTCAAGTAGAAGTTAGCTGACCCCCTATCAGGGATGTGGTATATTGTGCTGTATCGCCTGGGAATAGGATCAGCTAAACGACCTTGAAGGTCTCTTTTTGGCTCCAAAATTCTAGGAGTCTACACAATGAGTTAATGAGCAGAAAAGCAGTATGCAGCGACTTGATACCCAAGACCCTGGGAGCCTTCAGTGCCCCTGTGTAAACCCTCTCTTCCCTACAGTCCTGAAGACAGTGACAAGGTTCTCAGTCTTCCTAGCCCCCATCTAAAGCAGCCTCGCCACGAGCCCAGGCAGCTCACTCCCCAGTGTGAGGGATGTGCGGGGTGGGGAGGGGGGTCCAGGTAGCACTGAAAGGACAGGCTGTCTCCTTGGCTCCTGCCTTGAGCTCGACTTGATCTTGTGTTGGGGCCAAAGATTTCAGTAACTGGACTAGCAGTGAAAGGGTGGAATCAAAGAGATGCACCACTTCAAAGGCAGATCACAGGAAGGAGATAGGGGTAAAGAGAAACCTGGGGACTTCTCTGGCAGTCCAGTGGTTACAACTCCGTGCCTCCAATGCAAGGGCCACAGGTTCGATCCCTGGTCGGGGAAGATCCCACATGCTGTGAGGTGCGGCCAAAAATAAAAATAAAAAAGGGAGAAACTTGGAAGGAGAATGGTACTCCCCAGGCTTCTCCCAGACAATCCTTGGAGTCAAGGATTTTCTAGCTCTGAGTCTGGGGGCTGAAAGGACGTGCCCACTCCCTGTCCCATTACCCTGTGCTTGGAAACCCATCTCTACTGACAGGAACTGACTTGGGGTGTTGAAGTGAAAAGCCTGAGTGTCTTACCCTTCTCGTTCATCATCCGTGTTGTAATACACCTGTGGAACAAAACAGCAGATTTACTGTAGGTCAGGCACAAGAAATGGAAATATATTACGTGATGCACAGACTTTCCTAAGACGTTACACTCTCTCTTAAAAAAGACAAATCTGTTTAATCATTTGTATGTGTCTAACACAAATTTAACCTCTTCAACAATTAACCCTCTCCTAGGGTTAATTCTTAGACGTTAATGAACTAAAATTAGAAATCTGACTATTTCTAGCTCAAATCAGTCTGATCAGATTACCTATAGCTCAAAGCCAAACCTTGCTTTAGACATTAAGGAACTATTTTAGCAAGATCTAAAAATCATTGCTTAGAAAGGTCTTGGCACAGGGCCTGTAAGTAACCAATCCCATCCAGTCCGCAGGTGAGCTGATTCCAGACTGTTATACTTTGGTAAAGGGAGGGAAGCAAGTTCCAGGCAGTAAGCCCAGGCCTTTGTTTATTTCCCAAAGGGACTTGGGCTACCCTGGTCCCATGACCACAAAAATCTAGGAGTCGACTATCTTCAGGCCAGGAAATGTCACCTAGCCCTAGGAGGTGTTTCTGGCTATAAGAGGTGTTCTGGCCAGAAGGGAAAGAGACTTCTTTAGGCAGTCAGCATGGCAACAGGCCAACTCGGATTTAAAGACATTATGAAGCATCCTTATTGTTTTATGCATCTCTGGAAATCCAGAGGGGGAGCTGCCGTGTATGTCAAGTTCTCTTCACCCAGTTATTTATGGCCATTAATTGTGGGCCTTTCAAGAGCTTTAACTATGTGCTTCAGGATCATTTTCATTTGGGTGAAGAATGACACTAGTTAGTATCCAACATTCACACATTAAACTTCAAAAATCACCTCTGGGTTCCAGTCCATTTCATCAATGTCCCTGCCACAGCCATGACACCCTCCGTATAAACTTTCTCAAAGGTTCGTGCCAGTTTCCAGGATGCCGCCAAGCCCAGACTTAGTTATACAACAGAGTTCGTTACCTGGAACTCTTCAGGAATGAGTCACATTAGCCATTAGCTGAGATTTCCATGGGGAGCTTTTTCCTCTGAAACTTTTTAATGTCTGTGGCTGTACTGTATCTTTTCTTCTTAAACACAAGGCAATGAAGGGAAGACGTTTCCTCCCCACGCCCCAAGCTTCCGTGTGGCATCGGAGCACTGGGTTATGCTCGTAATGTACTGTTTATTTAGATGTATAAGAGGGACCCACATAAGCCAGGGAGCCTGGGCCACAGCACTGGACCCAAGACTAGATTTGGGGGAAAGTGCCTGCTGTTGACTTGGTTTTTTGCTGCTTTCTTTAAATGTGGCATAACACGCCTGCCCTGCTTCACTGCCCAGGTAGGGTTAACGGCCAGCTCTCTGCGAAGGTGCCTGGTGATCCAGAACCAGAAACAGCCTTCTCTTAAGTGTCCCCCTGGCTCCCTGCACAGCCTCTACTGCGCTGCCCGCGGCGCCTCCCCGCACTGCCGCTTCTCCTCCTCCTCACAGGATGACCCACCATTTCTTCCTAGTCGGCCCTCGTGCTTATTGCACAAATTTAATTTTCAGATAGTGTTCTCAAACTTCAGAATACATAAAAACGATCTGGAGAACTTCTCATAAACACACATTTCCAGGCTCCCCTTTGGAGATTTTAATTTGAAAGATCTGGAATGAACCTTGGGAACCGGAATTCTTATCAAGAACGCCTGTGATTTGGGTGGAGGTGGTTTACAAGCCACAAGTCAGGGAGATGGTTCTCGAGGGTGTGAGGGAGAAGGGATGTCCTCCCTGGGTTCAGGTGCCTTGAGGAAGGCTGGTACCTGCCAAGTACACATGATTCAGAAGAATGATGCCTGTGCATCCCACAATTTCTCCCAAGCTTCTCTATCACTTCTTTTCAAGGGTTCTTGACAAAAGTCACCATGCATCATCAGTTCAGTTCAGTCACTCAGTCGTGTCCGACTCTGCGACCCCATGAATCGCAGCACGCCAGGCCTCCCTGTCCATCACCAACTCCCGGAGTTCACTCAAACTCATGTCCATCGAGTCGGTGATGCCATCCAGCCATCTCATCCTCTGTTGTTCCCTTCTCCTCCTGCCCCCAATCCCTCCCAGCATCAGAGTCTTTTCCAATGAGTCAACTCTTCGCATGAGGTGGCCAAAGTACTGGAGCTTCAGCTTCAGCATCAGTCCTTCCAAAGAAATCCCAGGACTGATCTCCATTAGAATGGACTGGTTGGATCTTCTGGGCTTTAATGCGAGGAGAGGGAAACCAAAGACTTCCACAGTGCCTGCACGCTGGGTTCATGCTGTTTCAGGGGACAACAAAATCGGCCTCCATAGTGGATCTGTTTCTTTAACTTTTGCTTCCCCCTCATTGCTTTTGTTTACTAAAAGGCCTGCCTGGGGAACCCTGCCCCTCTGCCTGAATTTTACAAAAAAAGAAGATATTAACACAACCTGTCCCCATCCCACCTACCCCCTCAGGCTGGCCATTCCAGGAGATACTGGCAAGACTTATGACCTTTTTATTTTACTTCCTCACCTCCTCCCCATCTCTGTCCTATAACAGAAACTGGCATCCAGGCCCAGAGAAGATGGTCATTTGGAGATACTAGTCTGCCACCTTCTTGGTGTGCTCGCTTTCTGAACGATGTCGTATCCTTGCCTCCACATTCCTCGTCTCTGATTTACTGGCCTGTCGTGCGGGGCGTGGAGTGAGCACGGACTCGGTAACAGTGCCCTCCTGTGAGTTTTTGATAACCATCCGGTGACTATTTCAACCCACGAGTGAATCAAGGAGACAGTGAGGGAGAAGGGAACACGTGGGCTGGCAGTGAAAGCTAGCCGGCGCCTTGCTCTGCAGCTGCAGGGCTGCCACGCGGGTGACTTTGCCAGGTCCACGGCAGCAGCGGTCACTGAGCATCACACCATCACCTGCCTTCCTCCCTTCCATCTCTGCTCCCTTATGGGAGAACTGGGCCAGCTCATGACCTGCCACAGCTGGCTGTTGTTTGGCCTGTCGAAGCTCGCCAAGCCCTGTCCCTTGCCCACTTCCAACATCACAGCACTGCCCTCTTCCCTCCTGCCTCCGGACTCATCCCCTAAAACTCCTAACTCTTCTAAGGAAAGGCAGCCTTTCTAGTCCTGACCAGCTACCGCAGGTGCTCTTTTCCTTCAGCCAAGCAGGTTGATCAAATACGGGATGTTCGCACACTGTCCCAGCGCACAGAAGAGTGCGTTCCTTTGTCACCCGGGGCTCAGGCAGGCTCCCTCACTGACTTCCTACATTCTGACTCCAAAGCCACAGGGAAAGCCTGAGGCTCTTCAAGGACAGCAGGACTTAACTTTGCCGATGCCTCAGGGGATACTGATTGGGCTGCTTTCCAAACTGCTGAAACCAACAAATGGGAAAGACTACACTTTTCTTCTGCTCAGCCACAGGCTAGGAGTCCCGCTCAGGACACAGAGGGGGCACGTGAGGCCAGAGACAGTCATGAGCCGCCCCTTTGGTCAGTTTTCCTCTTAAGATTCATTTACAGCTTTGCGTATTTCAGAGAAATCTTGCCAAAGAACAGGTCAGGCTGTCAGCTTTGACACAGGGCTGAAGCCAGAATCCCAGCAGTAAACAATGAGAGCAATTTAACTCAACCATCCCCTCTTTCCTAAAAGTGTGACTACCTAGCTTCAAAATATACCATGTATTTACGAAGGCTGTAAATACACAAATCACCATGTTCTTGGGAATTAAAAAATAAAATTAGGGGCTGGCACTCATGTCTTAACAAATCATAACGTTCTTCCTTTTATCTTTCTGTCTTTTTCCTATCAGACAAGTAAGACGAGACGAGAATGCTAAATTTTAATGTGATGCACTCTAAGAAAAAGAGCTAGGGGGTATTCTGCTACCCCCTGGCGTCAAAAACACCAACTAAAAAGTTCTGGTTGTATAACTGTTTTGTCTCATACACAAAATGAAATGGCCCAGGGACAAAATATTCTCAAGAAAAAGAAAGTTAAGCCAATAATGATTTCTGCTCCTAGACTAAGGTCAATTCCAGTGAGTACCTGAACACTAGAAGGGAAGAAAACCTTGAATGTGTCAGTATGCACCTATTTCTCAACAGAAAGACAATTCTGGCTAAAGCTAGGGAAGTAATTTTTTTTTGCACAATTTTAATTTATCACATAAAATAGACAATATTAAGACATTACAAAAAGAAAAAAAAATTATCCATCTCTTAAGCTTACGCATCAAGTATTACAATTTTTCTTGTAACATCTTGCAAAAAACCCAAATGAACTTTTAGGCCAACCCAGTATTTGGAATCACAGTATAGACACAAATGAATACTCTACCTTTTCCCCACTGAATGTTATCATAACTAGTTTCTATGTGCTACATAGTTTTCCTAATTATAATTTTAGTGGCTGCATAACATATCATTAATGTGAGCTACCATAAGGAGCTAATTATTGGATGTTTATGTATTATAATATTATCTCTATAATTTCACTTGTAACTAGAACTAGAAGATAGGAATTATCTTTTAAAAGGCTTGTCTACCATCTCATTTTTCTTTTGGTTTAAAATAATTTACCTATTCAACAGTAACTGTCAATTTACTAAGAAAAAGTTTTTAACAGAGTTTATTTAATCAAAGAATTTTCCTCTTAAGCAACTTTCCAAAGGGTGCAGTTCAATTTCCCACCATTAGATGGAGCCCTATCGCACCATGCGGATCCCACAGAACAAAACTCACAAAACTTGCCTTACAGGTTATCAGCCTTCTTACTTTCTTCCTCTTTCACTGCTTTGTCAACACTTCACTATTATCAGCTCACTCTCACCCCTTAGTAAGTTGGTTTCCTCTCCTGAGACATTCCTTTCTATAAAATTACATTTTCTGTAGGAAATGACTGGCTTTTGGTCGAACGCATGGGTTTTATTTTTCAGGTCAATAGCTCCTGAAGTGACGGTCTCTTAAGGCTCTACCTGGCGAGTGGATGGATGGCAGGTGGATGTGAGCGGGTCGGCCATACCTGTCCTGTTCTCTGCAGGTTCGCGAAGTGAACGTCAGGTATGAAGAGGACGGGCTGGGAGTGCAGATCAGGCATTGTCTTGAAGTAGGTGATGTCACTCTTCTTCTGCAATGGTATCGCTGCCAACTTCCCATCAGAGGCTGGACACGATCACAAAACCCATAAGTGCAAGGGTCATGGATGACTTAAGATCTCTCACTTGTAAGCTCTTGTCTTGGCTAAAGTTTGCAATGGTCTCCTAAGAAGCTTCCCAAATGCCATATATGTGAACACACTTTAAAAGCCTCCCCTCTCCCATCACCAGACCAGCAGAAAGAGTGCGGACTTGGAGTGAACACTCCTGAAGGGGTGCTCTCTTGTCGCTCTCTGCACCCTAGATTTCTTGTCTGGAGAAGGAGGATGTTGGTCTCTGGAGTATTAGAACCTCCCTCCTAGCTCTAATGTAATCACATGATTCCATTTGCGTTTCACAGGGATGGTTCACCCCATCGCCATGCCTAGCCATAACTTGTGCTGTGCTTATTCGCTCAGTTGTATTTGACTCTTCGCAACTACATGGACTGAAGCCCGCCAGGCTCCTCTGTCCATGGGGATTCTCCAGGCAAGAATACTGGAGTGGGTTGCTATGCCCTCTTCCAGGAGAACTTCCCAACCCAGAGGTTGAACCCAGGTCTCCGTCATTGCAGGCGGATTCATTACTGTCTGAGCCACTGGGGAAGCCCAGCCATAACTTGGATGTGCATATTCTACCTGCAACCCACTTCTTTCCACCCATTCCTTGGTGGCCCTGGCCCGGCTGAAGCCCACCCGGCTTCTCAGCCACACTCACAGTTGTTGCACTGGGTCTGGGAGGCCTGGCCTTTCCCCTTCTTCCTGTTCTGCTTCCTCTCTTCATCTCGGATTTTTCTTTCTGCTCCCTGACAGGGAAAAACAAATACACACAATGCCAGGCATGTTACCAGAGCGTGCAAAACAACTGCGCGCACACAAGTCACAGGGATAAGAAATTAAACGTGGGCAGGGGAGGCCGGCAGCCGCGGCTCCATCCTCCAGCGAGGTCGACCGCCCCTCAGTCTACCCGACGTTGCTGACCTCCTGGGGGAGGGAGGGACCCCACTCCTCCCAAAGTCTCCCCTTTTTTGGTATCTTGCCTATTCAAACAACTCCAATTTTGAATTGCTACAGAAAGGCCAGACTCAGTTCCCTATCCCAGTGAAGCCGGTTAAGTAATTTTAGTGATATTTATTTAAAATAAAATGTCGTAGGATGAAGCCTTGGCCTGTTGGGCATGAAAGTTGAGTGTGAATTTCCTATAGAACTTTTCCTTTGCTCCTTGCTATGGAACTTTAAAAAATTATTACAGAAGGGGAAACGAGGTAGGGCTGAAGCAAACTACACAGGGTGTGAGATTTTGTATATACAAGTACAATCTGGGGTTTTGTCTGAATATGTTCATATGCTCTTGGAAATGGCATTCAATTTGACTTTTTGCTCCTCTGTTCCTTGTAATTTGACTTTTTCGTTGGCATCTCTTGCCAACTCCATCCAAATTAACCGGCTGACCATCACCCACGTCTCTTGGTCTTCCATGATTCTTTGATCACCCTCTTCTCTTTTTGGTCACCCTTCGATGTCAGCTTTGCTGACTCATTTTCCTCTTCTCACGCCCCAAATACAGACATTTCAACTTAGTTCCCTTTTCCTCTCCCTCTCTCCATTCTTGTGGCAGAGAAGTCCATCTATACCCATATTTCCAAGGTGCTCTAGACAGGTGACACCCAGATAGACTCTCCCAGCCTAAACTCCTCCCCTACATTTCAAATCCACATTGACTATTTCTGCCCTTTGTGGCAGCACATTTAAAAAATAGCTAAGTATGGACTGGTCAGAAACCTCTACCCCTAGAAAATCCCCAAGTTATCACACACAAGAGATAGATCTGAGAACATACAATTTAATCCTTCTGTAAAACGCACACAGATCAATTAAAAAGGAAGGGACAAGTTGGGGGAAATACTTGCAATATAAATCTCATGTGCTGTGCCGGGCTGGGCTTCGTCACTCAGTCGTGTCTGACCTTTTGTGATCCCATGAACTGTAGCCCGCCAGGTGCTTCTGTCCCTGGGGATTCTCCAGGTCAGAATACTGGAGTGGGCTGCCCTGCCCTTCTCCAGGGGATCTTCCCAACCCAGGGATCGAACCCAGGTCTCCCACATTGCAGGCGGATTCTTTACTGCCTGAGCAACCAGGGAAGCCCATAAAATCTCATATAAAGTGTTAAATCAATAACATATAAATAATGATTCAAATTTAAAAAGAAAACAGCAACTAACATACCAGTTAAAAAATGGACAAGAGTCACGAAGGCAATTCACAGAAAGGGACACGCTAATGGTTTAGAAGTAAAACATTAAAATATAGATTTTGCTTATCAAACTGGCTTTAAAAAAAAAAAAACAACAACATATTCCCAATTCTGGCCAAAGTAAGGCCATGACACAATGGAGACATGTGGCCAATGGAGGCATGCAGCGTAAAGGACGAGGCTTTAGAGCTAATTTTGATGAACAAGTGACGACAGCTAATCAGATGTGGCACTTCCTTTGTGCCAGGAGAGTTCTAAGAACTTTATGTTGGTAAGATTTGGATGCTTATAATAGTTTAAACAGATATTATAAATAAGCATTTTTATGTCAAAAAGCTTCTTACTCCAAAAAGAGACTAATCATTTATAGTGCTCTATTTTTAAGTTTTAAATTGTCACTGATGTTTATAACCCATAGAAATTCATAGAAAGAAGGAAATAAAATATAAAAATATTTCCTTGGAAAGTGTCCTCAAGAGATACTAAAAGTTTTATAGAGATTTTTGTCTAGATAAGGTATAATACTTTCAGGAAAAAAAATAAAGTGCTAAATGCACAAACATGACTTTGTTCAAATGGGTGTGAAATATAAGCAAAAGGCCCTTATTATTCATTTGTGCTTGTGTCCATGTAAGACTTTTTTCCTGTATCTGAAGTTCTGTACAATATAGTATTGCATGTAAGTCAAAATATAGAAATTTACCTACATAAATTATAACTCACTGAAGACGCATTCCAAAGTTTGTCAAGCAATTTTATTTTAAAATTAGTCTTTTGTCTAATACAATTTATGTGAAGAAAAGTTCTGAAATTACCGTTCCAAGATTTATATATGTTCAATGTCAATTTTTAAGAAATAAAGTCTCCTGCTTATTATTTTACAGGTATTCTTTGATATGCCAAACCTGAAGGATTAACATAAAAAACAGAGTCGTTTTCCACAGAGCCTAATCGGGGTACCACATCTATGTAAGAAACTTCTTGCCCAGAAGGCCCAGATATCAGCACTCCAAAACAGTTCTGACAGCATCCAAACTTAGGAGGGCCACCATCCTCATTTAAAATAACACTTTGATTCACAGTGACCCAGGGCAGCTTTGATACATTCAATTATGATGAAGAATGCATCCTTGAATATGACCTTCCAAGAATTCCTTTCCTTTTTTTGATTATTTGTGACCCAAAGCTTCTGGAAAATATTTTCATTCTCATTAAAATGTTAAAAAGTCTGCTTCTTCCAGAAGGGTATAATTTGCTACAAATACCAAATCTATCGTTTGAAAATAATTTCCCCCACTTAGATGTTCATTATGAAGTGTTAAATTTGGAGAAAAGAAAAAAAGATGCCAGAGGATTTCCTGATTATACTGTGATCACCTTTGCTGCCTCTTGAGAGGTGATGGCTATCTTTACATTTGTATTTGCTACTTAAATTGTTTCACTTAAATTTGTCTCAATAATGTGGCCTTAACCTATTTAAAGTTGGCCAAGATACCAAGAAGGTATTTTGGAAGAATATCTTTAGTTTTTTATAATCTCCAAGGTAATTCTAAGCAAGAATTAATAAAGCGGGGGGGAATTCTTACAAGACGGTGGCTTTATTTTCAAGTTTTGAACAATATATAGTTGCTCTTTGCAGTAATATGATTCTTATTTTTCATGAAAGATAACTGAATGAAATACAGGTATAAAGATATCTGCTCCCCAGGTGGCGTAGTAGTAAAGAATCCATCTGCCAACATAGGAGACACAAGAGACGCAGGTTCAAACCCTGGGTTGGGAAGATCCCCTGGAGTAGGAAATGGCAAGTCACTCTAGTATTCTTGCCTGGAAAATTCCATTGACAGAGAAGCCTGTCTGGCTACAGTTCATGGGATCACAAAGAGCTGGACATGATTGAGTGACTGTGCCCATAAAAATACAGACAAAAGTATTGATAAAGATATAGCCATATAGCAGATCCTGAATTTTTAATTCATAAATATATGTATTTCAATAAAAGAAATTTTAATATCAAAAAAAGGGAGAGAAGTCCTTTATTTTCATCTACAATCTTACAGGTGCATTAATTAGAAATCAACCTGGGGAACTATAAATAGTACAAAATTCCATCTGTTTAAAACTCTAAACTGTGGGAAATTTACAGTTTTAAAATGGAGTAGCTCTTAATTCTTTTGCTTTAGAGGATGATTCAAATTAATCTCTGCATTTACACACCCATTTGAAAGTGCAAGAATTAAAATGTCCCAGGAGTGAGTTTTGCCTGTATTTTGAAATCGTGGCTACAAATATAATGACAAATCAGAGCAAAAGATTTTGCATCTAGCTTATCGGAATAATTAAGAGCAGTTAAGATTAATATACTCTGCTTATCTCATGAGATTCCTTCCCTAAGAGTTTCCTGACCCTCATCATCATGTTAACTAAAAAAACGACCCTCTAGAGACTCTTTACATCACTAGTTCCTTGGAGTTCCCCTCATTCTAGGGCATAGTGAACAGCAATATGGCACATTCTGTTTATTCTGCATTTTATGCTTTATTTTGATTTTTAGTATTTATTATGTCAACACTTGAAACAAATAATCATACGAGCATCCCTTAAGCCTTCTTTTTCATACTTTCAATTCCAGCTGTGACATAAAGGTAAACAGATGGCCCAGGGCCTCCGTTCCACCCTTCCTTCCTTTTCTCCTTACTCCTAATCCTCCTCCTTCCTTCCAAGAAGGAGATTCAGGGAGGGGGATTCTACTATTCCCCTTGAAACTTCTGGAATAAAAGAAGGGGATTCAAATCATTTAATTGTTCACCCATGCGTACTTTAAAAATTCCACCTTGTACCTCATTTGAAAATGCTTTCTTAACGTTTAATATGCTGAATTAAAGATATAAGGAATATGAGTTTGGAATCAGACACGGATTTACATGCAGCTACTCCGCTTTTTTACCACACGACTCTGGCGAGTTACCTGCGCTCACTGGCAATTTTCTCATCTACATAACAGCTGTGCCTACCGACCTAACTGTGCCGCCTCTATCTCATGGAAGCTGCCTAACTGGGCCTGAGAGGGCTGTGCTGCTCTGACGAGTAGCACTGATTGAAATCATTGCAACTTGAAACGCTATCGAGATTTTAGAGACATTTTCCATTATCCCACATGTCCCTAAACTCAGTGTAGTTCGAGTTAATTTGCTTCCTTCTCTCATCTCATGACCATCTCTGCCTTCTGTTCACAGATGCCCACTTCTTCCTCCTCTCCAACTCTGCTAAACGACAACTCAGACATTTTAATGGCCCTGTAGCTCTTTGATCTCCATCTGACTGCAGCACCGTTAAGAGCGCTGGCAGTTCTGAATCAGCCACTAACCTCTTTTTCCCCTTTCTCTCTTCTCCCCAGGATCTAACTGAAATCCTACTCTTTCACATCCAGCCAACTCCCTGGCGGCTCAGTAGTAAAGAGTCTGCCTGCAATGCAGGAGACTCGGGTTCAGTCCCTGGGTTGGGAAGATCCCCTAGAGAAGGAAATGACAGCTCACCCTAGTATTCCACAGAGGAGCCTGGCAGGCTACAGTCCACGGGGTCACAAAAGAATTGGACATGACTTAGAAACTAAAATAACAGCAACAGCAGTTGCCAGCTTATTCTATTTTTCATATTCTCTCCGCACCCTACCCAATTGCTAAATAATTATGTCTTGATTATTGTCAGAACATATCATATTGCCATTCCTGTCTCTCCCATCATTTTAGCATTAGATCCAAGATAAAACCACACGGAATGCTCACCGTCAGTCTTTTATCAATGTCTTTACAGTCATATTGGTGTCTAAACAGAGTTTTTTTTACTAGATTCCTCGAGCAGAAATATTCCCTGGGTTTTTGCCCTTGTGGTTGTTTGTTCACTGGTGGATTTGTTTCCTTGCTTTATTTTGTTTCCCATTTGCCCGTTTTCTTTATACTTGAAAATCAGCTTGGCTGGATGTGAAATCCTTGGCTCACATTTTCTTTACTTGGTTACTGTAAACATCATTGTCTTCTGACAAGGTGCTGCTGTTGAAAAGCTTGATAATAAGGGTTTCCTTATAAAGGATTCCCATTGTCTACCATATATAAAGTAGATGGCTAATAGGGACCTACTCCGTAACACAGGGAACTCCGCTCAGCCCTCTGCGGTGGCCTATATGGGAGGAAAGTCTGGGAGAGAGTAGATATATGCGTGTGTGTGGCTGACTCACTTTGCTGTGCACCTGGAACCAGGACAACACTATAAACCAACTATACTCCAGTAAAAATTAATGAAAAAAATTAATGGCCCATTGTCTATTTTATTTTTCTTCGATGCCCAAAGAATATGTTTAAAGTCCAGTGGCTTTTGATATTGGCTATCCTCAACCAACGTTCCCAAGTGCCTGGTAGTTCATTTAAAAATGTGTTCTTTTTAAGTTTTCCTGATTTATCCTTTGTCAGCTTTTCTTCTGTTCCATTGTTTATGTTTTCTCCCACAAAGATACATATTATATGTCTTTGTATCTTCTTTCCCTCTCTTCTGTATCTATTATTTTCTCTTAATTGTTTCCTCATTTCAAGTCTTTAAAATTTTGCCATTTTATACTTGTATCTTAAGGAATTATCTTTTACATTTATTTACTCCCGTGTTACTTGTAGTAGTCTTTACTTCTGAAACATTTTAATCTTCCATTTCTAAATTCCTTCCTGAATTCTACTATATCTCTTTTCAAGTCATTCTGTTCTCCAAACATCTCATGTCTGAGTTTTTCAAATTGTGGTTTATGTTGTTCGTCATAAGTTTCATGATTTTGTTAATTTTATATTTTAAAATTTTGTTAATTCTAAGCCCATCTGGAACAGTAGGCTATAGATATAAGGACATATAATATGTATCACCTGTTTGGGGGGCATGTCTTTCTGGCATGCATCCATGGTCCACAAGAAGTTAGTCTAACATTAGTTACATTTTTCATGCGACACTGTAGGGGATTCAGCACTTTTCTGTCGGTCATTTCTAAGCGAAATGAGTAAGCTAGGATAATTCTTCTAGCTTGATGGTCCTCATGCTCCTACTTTAGTTGTGTTCACAAAGTGATAACAGAAAATCGTCCTGGATTTCCCGAGATCTGACTACTCTGTTTTCTTTCCCCTCTTCCTTTTTAATTGGAACTTCTCATTCCTTTGAACCTTTGTTTTGTTTTTGTCTAACTCAACTTGGATTCTACTCCCAGCAGCCTTTTCTTGGAGCAGGATTTTTATCCTAGAAGGGAACTTCAATTTATAATTTTCCCAAGTTAATAGAGCCCCAAACACTCCAATGTTTTGTTCCCTTGCACCCACCCACCAGTAAACTCAAGTCTGCACAACCTATCCCCTTTTACCCCAGTCTTACCAGATGTCCTCCGACGGCCCACTTCACTCTCTGCTATTTGGACCACTTGGTGGTGTCCTGTTCTTTGGTCATGAAGTGGGTCCATTATTTTCCTTCATGATGCTGACATCATACAGGTTCTGAAACTGTGGATGCTTGGTCCCATTCACATCTGGGATTTGTAAGGGTCTCTCATCACATAATCATGGGATTTTAATCTTTGCTATTCTAATTGACCTATCTCATACAGGGGAATTCAAGAAGACTCAAAAACTACATGTCCTCCTGAAGCATGTTTGCTAATGAACATACTTAAAAGGTGCTGTGTCCATTCCAAAAGGTTCTAGATGAGACCCCATTTAACCCATAAAATAGGTTATATTAGTATGTTCTGGGACAGGATCTACCTACCCACTAAAAACTATCCATCTATTAGATCAGCTATATCTATGTGAATCAGACTCTTAGCACAGGACAATGTCAGTCATTAAATTAGTGGTAGAATGATTGGCTGAAAAAAAACAGTTGATGGCTCCCTAGATAGCTCATAAGAACTGAAAATAAAAGATTACCACTCCCACAGTGATTGGAAAGTGATTATTTGGACACCACTAGACAATAAAATGTGACAAGGGGGAAATGTCCTCAAAAGTAATATCTAATAACAAGAACACCTTTATGACAAACTGTCATCTTTACTCACTTTGTCGCAGAAGACCTTGATCTGGCAATAAGCTCTATGAATGGGTTTATTGCTACGATTATTGTAACTGTATGTATCAATCTGAATCATCAGAGGAAGTCCTTTCACTCCTTTCTGGGAGGAGAAATCTGTACTCAGGCAGTTCACGGTGATGAAAATCTGAGGGAAGAAGGAAGAAAGGAAAAAGGTCACAAGTCACCATAAAAAAGATCTATTAAAAAAATGCACAAGCCTTAGACTTAAAATTAGAATATTAAACAAACCTAAAAGGACAACTAAAGAATATGTGGATATTCTCACATAAAACTTATTGAAGACATGAAACTGATTTATTATAATTTCTAGTTATAAATTTATAAAAGTTTTGCCTTTATATTTCAACTTGAAACAGACAATTTAAATTTATCTTTATATCAGCAATGCCTTATTTTTTCAAACATGCATAAGTTAGTTGGGTGAAACACTATCTCCTCTCAACATATTAAAACTGTAACTTATAGTAATTACATCGATTTCTATAATCTCTGACCTGTGGGGTTAAAAAAAAAAGCTACACAATATCTTCCTTTGCATCTTATTGCATCAAAACATAGTTATTTGTTTACACATCTATCTTTCTTATTTTCATGAGAGTATGAGATTTGAGACAATTTTTTATTATTTTTGTATTACTGGTACTTAATCTAGTGCCTAGCAAAGAATAAGCATTCAATAAATCTCTGATGAATGAGGTCAATGAATTTATCTAGAAAGCCCACTAGACTGAGAGTCAAAAGCCCCAGGTTTTAGTCCCAGCTCTAACATTAACCAGATCTCAATCAAGCCATTTCTAGTCTTTGGTTTTCAATTTTCCCATTAAATCATTCTTAAACCCTCCCCAAAGAATAGACTGTAAATGCTAAGATGCTTTCAGCTTAGTGAAAAAGTAAAAGAGCTGGCAAAGTAAGACATGGAACAGGAGGAGGGACGGGTAGTAAAGACATCAGCATTCTCACCTTACAACATGAGGTGTCGAGACAAGCAAAACGGTATGAATCTGAAAAAATGGAACTGCCCAGGAGAACTAAAAATAATAATCTCATTATAAAATACTGAGAGGAATAGGAGGAATGCAAATGACCAAATTGATCCTCCTTTTCTATAGTATACAGATGTCAATATATACCACTTTATTTATCAAGGACTAGGGATATAAGGGGGCTTTCCAGGTGGTGTGCTAGTGGTAAAGAACTCGCCTGCCAAAGCAGGAGACGTAAGAGACTCCGGTTTGACTCCTGGGTCAGAAAGATCCCCTGGAGGAGGGCAGAGCAACCCACTCCAGTACTCTTGCCTAGAGAATCCCATGGACGGGGGAGCCAGGTGGCTACAGTCCATCAGGTCACAAAGAGTCAGTCACGACTGAGCGACAGCACACACGCAGGGATATAAGGACAGTACCTCAGTTTATCTGGTGACTACATGAATAGAAGAGGCAGTCTCTGGGGAAAAACAGGCACAAGAGATTACATCCTTGATACTATTTTCAGTTAATACTACGTATTATTTGTATTCAACAGAAAACTTTAAACTCACTGTTTTAAAATTGTACAGTTATGTATTCTGAAAACCATTTCATCAGATGTATTATCTGACTCTTGTTTTATTTGGTCCCTTTGAAATCTTTATTCGCCTTCAAACCCTTGTCCTAAAGCCTTTCATATCACAGCAACACCCCCAGAAAACACCCTGCAAAAAGCAAAGAGCCACTTCCAAGAGCTGCATTTTAAAAGTCATTCAAATTTTTGATCTAATTCATTTCAGGCCATATCCCTGGTTGGCCTTTTGTAATTCATACAACCGAATCTCTCATTTTTAGTACTATATCTATATAAAGATCAGAGTCTTCCCTGGTGGCTCAGATGGTAAAGAGTCAGCCTGCAATGTGGGAGACCCGGGTTCGATCCCTGGGTTGGGAAGATCTCCTGGAGAAGGAAACGGCAACCCACTCTAGTACTCTTGTCTGGAGAATCCCACGGACAGAGGAGCCTGGTAGGGGGTCGCAGAGTCGGACACGACTGAGCGACTTTGCTTTATATAAAGATCGCCTTTTTCTGAGCCCCTTGCTTGGCAATAGAGACACATTAGCAAGGCAGCACACCACATCAACAGCAGCCAAGCCCAGATGACACATCTTAGTGACATGGTAATCACAACTGTGGACACCATGACACAGGATCTCACTTCTCTAGCTACATCCGGAAACAAGTGCCTAAAGAAGATCTAGCCATAAATATGGGCATTCCATTCATTCATGCCTTTTTCATTCATTCATTCTACAAAGATCAACACAAGTTCACAGTAGTTCAAACACAACGTTAGACACTGAGGATACAGAAGAAAGCAGATCCCAGTCTCATGGAGCTAACAGTCCAAGGGGAAGACAGATGAGCAATCCAGCAACGATCAGTACAGAGTGGCCAGGGCTCCCCAGAGGGAGATGTGTACAGAGGCCATAAGAACACAGAATACTGAAGTTGAAAGACACAAGTGAAATACACAACCCACAGAGATACTGGGCTAAGATCAGGGATTCCATAAATACTTGTTTATTATTTAGGAAGATAAAGACAAAGAGTAACTAGAGATGCAAAAGTTCAGTGATTTAGGCGAGCTAAGTGATGAAGACCACTCAGAAGGAAGATTCCATGCTGGTTTTTCCTACTGAATTTTCAGGGTAAAAGGAGACAGAAGATGTCCTGACTGCAGAGAACATTCACTCACGCCACAGATATTTTTAGGTATCTACCATGACTGCAAGGAGATCCAACCAGTCTATTCTGAAGGAGATCAGCCCTGGGATTTCTTTGGAAGGAACGATGCTAAAGCTGAAATTCCAGTCCTTTGGCCACCTCATGCGAAGAGTTGACGCATTGGAAAAGACTCTGATGCTGGGAGGGATTGGGGGCAGGAGGAGAAGGGGACAACAGAGGATGAGATGGCTGGATGGCATCACTGACTCGATGGACGTGAATCTGAGTAAACTCCGGGAGCTGGTGATGGACAGGGAGGCCTGGCGTGCTGCGATTCATGGGGTCGCAAAGAGTCGGACACGACTGAGCGACTGAACTGAACTGAACGGAACCATGTCTCTGAGGCTGTGCTGGGTACCAGCATAGGTACAACAACAAGAGTCCCTGCAATCACAGAAGTTTGAGGCTAGCTTCCTCAGTGGCTCAGGGGTAAAGAATCTGCCTGCAATGCAGGAGATGCAGGTTCGATCCCTGGGTTGGGAAGATCCCCTGGAGGAGGAAATGGCAACCCACTCCAGTATTCTTACCTGGAGAATCCCCTGGACAGAGGAGCCTGGAGGGCTAAAGTCCATATGGTTACAAAGAGTCAGACACGACTGAGTGACTGAGCAAATACACGCACGAAAGATTACAATAACTTCACTGAAACCAATCTTTAGGTCAGAAAATGAAAGCATACTTTTCTAGGAACACTTGACTTCTTAAATTGGGATTATCATTATTGGCGATGGGGTTTTTCTTGGCCAGAATGGATAACTAAACACAGCTTTATGTCAGCAAATCAATGCTCACTCTGGTGAGCTATGCAGTTGCTCCAATTTGGGGCTGTGTATTTCATGTAGAAATCTTCCTGTTGGTGGCTATAATTGACAGAGTCCTCAACCAGACTGGTTTTTTTCCCCTTTCCCTCATAAAGCCTCCCGAGTCCTGCAGAAGCCAGAAGAGAAAACTATTCTGTATTTCCCAAGCTAATAGGATTCATGGTTGGCTCAGTGATTGATCCATATGCTTACTCGCCATGGACATATACCCAGACAGGCAGGAAGCAGTATTAATTGTGGCCTTGTCAGCCCAAGGTCTTGGCTAAGAAAGCTTAGCTGATGAAATATGTATATTTATACGGGCCACTTGAGTAGGACAGATCTATGGAAATAATAGATGCTTACTGGCAATATTCTGCAATACATGCACTAACTCGTCCTTGGAGGAGCTGTAACAACGAGCCACCCAGTAGAGAAGGTCTTAATGGTGAAATGAGCTATAGCACACTGGACCCTACCAGGAGACAGTTAGACTTAGGTCCTCTTCAAGGAGATAGGTCCTTAGTAGAAGATCCAGTGGGCCCTCTTTGATTCATGGCAGCCTGGTTCTACAAAAAGTAAACAACACAAGACTCTACCTTCTTTTTCTGCTGTGTTATGTTACCAGAATTATCCTAACAAGTAGGGATTTTATAATAGGGTTGGCACTGCTTTCTTCTTGCCTGGCTGTCTGACCCACTAGCAAAGCACGCTCTGTGTGCTTGATGGTATCAATTGAGGTCTCGCTGTGCTGCACTTAAAGCCCGAATGGTTGAACTTTAACTGCGATGGGTGGTAGCATGTGGGAGGGGGGCATGGAAGGACATTAACGAAAACCTAGCATTCACTTGTTTCATCTTGCAAACCCAACCATGTCCCAGCTCTAGACACAGCAGGCAAATGTGACAATGAATTTCTTGGAAGTTTATCTACAAAGCACTGTTTGTAAACGTGTATTACAGAAACTTGGAGAAAAGGTACACTTTCCCTCACTAAATGTTAATCCAAATGTTAAGCACAGAAAGTTCTTTTTAACTTTAGCAGAGGCCCTAATTATGTAAAGAAATGTTGTGAACAATTAGTCTGTCAACCAAGAGCTGTAAATGTTGTTTTCCTATAATTCTTACAGCACGTAATTTATTTTTTAGAAAAATGTTAACTGAATCAACTGTATCCAGGCGGATAATAGATGCAATTTTAATTTTGTCATTGGTTCAAAGATTGATTCCAACAGAGAGATCGTTTGGAAAGGTACCAAGACCTTTTCAGAAATGGAAGCAGTCTCATGACAATTGACAATTTTTAATAAAAGTCACTTTTTGACACATGAATTACAACTCCCATTTTGTAGTTCCTACACAAGAAAAGTGACTTTATCTGGGTTATAATACCTCTCTGTTGTGTATTATGGGTATAGTAAGATTTACTAAAATAAATAAATTAGTGTGCTGTAGAAGTGCTACATTAACTTGATTATTAACTTCCAAGATTTTTCCAAGAGCTTGCCATTAAAATAAATAGGCCAATCTTGATCTACAAAGCAATTTGGGACTTAAAAAATCATAAGGTCTATGGTTTGATGGAAAGTGTTTATTTTCCTCTTTAAATAATTGTATTTTGTGTTTTCTAGATCTCCTGATTAGAGACTAAGAAAGCTACTTATTTCCTAAGGTTGAGACTCTAAGAGCTCTTTTACAAGAAATTGCACACATTAGCCTCCAAATTACAGGGACACGACATACACCAAGAAATCCATATTTTCACCGTAAAACACAAAGAATATATAAACGCGTTAAATGTACTCTTGCCAGTTTCTCTACTCTTTTCTTCTTGGTTCTTAGAATTATTAACGACCTTATAGAAGGTTTTCTTACGTCTTAGCATTTTTTTCCCATTTATATGATTGCATCTGGTGCAAGTGCAATGCCAAGCTGAGACACAAAGATAAACTAAAAGCAAATAATATTAACATGTGAAATCTCAGTCTTAGGCAATTATTTGTTTCCTCTATGCATTCATTCATCAAATATTTACTGAATATCTCTTCTCTGTGTCTGCCATTATGCTACGAGGTGGAACATAAGAATGCTGAGACAGACTCCCTGCTCTCAGAGAGCTTGCAATTTTGTTGAGAATCTACGAAACTCCTAGATTTCCTGATGCCTCCATTTATATAACACCTTTAGGAAATGATTACAACCTGAATAAGTATTTCTTTATTTTCTCCTACAGATACCGTGAGTAGGCACAGATACATTTTTGGTTTACTCACATATTCTACCACATCTTCCATATTCCTTTAGTACTCAATATTCTCCATTTCCAGAATATACCAGGCTTGTTTCCAGTTGCCAGACTTTGCTATGGGCAGTGCCCTCTACCCCCAAAGCTGACCCCAAAGATGATCACACTGCCTGTCCTTCTTCTCATTCAGATTTCAGTCCAATGTCAACTTTTCAGAAATTGCCGCCCTGACCATCTGGAGTTGTCTTCCTTCTCCTTCTCCCACAACGAGCAGATCACCTTAGGATGCTGCTCTTTCTTGGTTTCTTCACAGTACTGAACTTTATCTGGATTTATCTTGTCTTTTATCTGTTTAGTACTTAATTATCTGTCTGCCCCATGCAGCTCTGAGCCCATAAGAGGAGGGGCCTTGTCTGCCTCAAGCTCCTTCTGTTCCCAACGCCAGGCTCATGGAAGATACTCAACAAATATTTGTCTAACAAATTAAGAGAAAATTACTTTTCTAAATACACAGTTCCTCCTTTATCCGTGTTCTTGCTTTCATAAGCAAAATGTTCTAAGAGCCAAGAATGCTCTGAGTAGCTGAAGTTGTCAAGATAAAATGCAGCAGAGTTGGTTGCTCTGACCAGATTTAGCCTCAAAAAAAATGTTATCTAGCTGTGTATCAACAAACCCAAATCAAGCCCCAACTATATAGTCAAGTATGAATGTATCTATGTACATATCATGTATGTCCATGTATATAAGCTAATGAAGATGATACACATGGATGTAAAAGGAGAACCAGAAATCTAAGGTAGGGCATTGCCCTTGAGGAAAAGGGCAGCTACAACATTCTCATTGTGATGGGGTGTATAAAAATAGGAACTGGGGTGAATATCTCAGGGTATACATACTATGAGAACCTGAAAAAAAAGGAGACAGCTCAAGCAGGGAGGATTTCCTATAGGAGTGCTGAGCTAGAAGGAAGAGAAACGGAGGAGAAGATCGTGCATGCTGTTCTCAAAAGAGGAAAGAGGCCAGGCTAATGGGAGAGGGGGTAGTGCTGAGGAGGTTCAGGAGCCTGAGAAAAGGCAGTTGCGGAGGGGAGACACCAGCCAAGATGTTTGTATCCTTGTGATCGAGTCACGGACACTTGATGAAGTCAAGTGTGTATCACTGAGGCCAAGGGCAGATAGACCTGTGGCCACAGTATCCAACATTCAAGTTACCGAGAGGACAGAGTGAAGGCTGAGAAAAGACCAGGAGGATCAGAAATCGAGGGTCTGCACCCCTTCTAGAGGCCAGACCTCTGCAGGGAAGGACAGGAAGCTAGGTTGCTGGGGTGAGGGAGCCAGGATGTGAAGATGGGGAAGGAGCACCTAGCTGGGGAGTCTGGCAGAAGCAGGACAGGCAGGCGCATGCGCAGCGGGGCCATGCGGAGGTGTTCTCCCAGGATGGACGGGTGGTCACACAGCAGAGAGGAGGGACAGAAGGCTGCAAGGCTGTGGAAGGAGGCCCTGTGGAAGCTGAGAGTCCTGGAAACAGGGATTAAATGGGATCAGCTCACAGGTGACGTTCTGTTGAGAAGAAGGAGCTTTCTATGACGCTGGAGGGCAAAATGAGAGGAAATCACAGCAAGAAAGAAAAAAAAAAATGTACAAGAGGCTCAAAATTATGTCCCTGGTACAAATGCTGACTCTGTGGCCTTGGACTAACTATTGAACCTTTCTGGGCCTCATTGGCCTCTTCTTTTAAATAAGTATAACAACCTCTAGCTTGATACAGTGATACTTCAAGATCACGTTTTTAAAAATGTATTGTTTTTCGAATTAATTTTTATGCACGTATAGCTGCTTTGCAAGGTTGTGCTAGTTTCTGCTGTACATGATCTCAGTCAGATATGGAGACTGAGGTCTCCGTTTTCAACTATAAGATGCCATGAAAATCGTCGGCAACTTCCTATGACCACCACAGTCTCCATCTCCTCAGATTCCTGGTCACCCTGCCAGTCCTACTCGGAGACTCCAAGCTCCTCCTCGCCCCCACAGCACAGTCCACAGAGTACTGCCCCACACGTACACCCTCTGCAACTGCGGTCCCCAGTTCAAGCCCTCCTTTCGACCAGACCACTCCAAGAGCTCCCTGTCCAGACTCTCTCCAGGCATTTGATTCCAAATGGTTCCAGAGTGGTTATATTCACATTAACTTGAACAGAGAGATATTTTATGAAGGTGAATTGATCTGGAAAGCACAAACTCTATCTCTGTGTGACCCTTTCAGAGTGGTGGAGTCTCAGGCTTCGCTGGGGAGAGAGCGAAGGTGTACCCTCCGGAGCAGAACCCTCGTGGCTCTGCAGACAGCCAGTCTCAGCCACTCGGCTCTGTCACCTGAACAGGTCTTGTGAAGCAGCACCTCAGGACAAGGAAGAATCTGGATATTGTGTAACAACGGGCGGGGCTGTTTCATAAATAATGAGCTCTCAGTGGGAGGAAGAAGCAAAACAGACTGAAAGAGCCACTCACTCAGATTTCTGGTTATCAGTTATGACTTTAAGCCTCTTCTATTCGCATTTAACACTGAAAACTTGTTTTGAGTTTGTCATAGCTGAATTTAGCACAAAATTCAAAACGGTAAAACGTGGAAACCACACCCCCTCCCCTATCAGCATTGCTCCCCAACCAACAGTTTCTTGGGTATCGGTCACAGTTTCTAGTGTATCCTTCTAGAAACCTGCTATGCAAATTCATATCCTTTTCTTTCCAACACAAATGGTAACATGGTCAACACAGTTCTGCAGCCTGCTTGTTTTTTTTCACTTGACAGGACATTCTGAAGAGAGTCCTTTCTTTCGCTTTAAAAAAAAAAAAAATCCATGAATATGGAGTAACAATTTCTTTAACACGAGGCTGTTTTTAGCCTCTTCATCATGTAAACCATGCTGCAATGCAAGCTTTCAACATGAGCACGTATAAATTAGGGACCGTACGTAAAGGCCCTGTCCCCCACAGTTTTAACCTGACCTCGGTCTTCACTGAGATTGCTTCCCTCCAGGTAGCATCCTTACAAGCAGGGGTATGCTGTTCAAACCTGTCATGACTCTGCCCTCTGGGTCCCAGGTGGGAGGGCTGCATTTGTAACCATTTCCCAACCTGTTGCTGCTTTCACAGGTTCCGGCTGTGAGAAACCACCGCCTGCGTCACCCACTTCGCCGGTCACTGCCTCCTTCTGTCCTGCTCTCCCGTACCCTTCTGTCCTCTCCTTACTGACCACTCCGTCCCTCTCTGCTTCCTCCTCCTCCACGTCCCCTAATGGGTGGGTCTAAAGTTCCCACCTTGAGCCTCTTTCACCCACCCTCCTAGCCTCCCCGCGGCATTTCGCCCGTCTTGCAACGTCTCTCGCGCCCCTCCACAGCCACTCTGCCTTCGCGCGGAGCTCCGCCGCCCAGGGTTCTGCTGCGCTGCCCAGTCTCTGCGGCATTTCGCCCCTCTTGCAACGTCTCTCGCGCCCCTCCACAGCCACTTCGCGCGGAGCTCCGCCGCTCCAGGGTTCTGCTGGGCTGCCTAGTCTCTGCGCCTGCGAGTGCCCTGTCCTGCTACCTGGAGCCCCTTCCCGGCCCCCTCTCAGATGCAGCTCACGCACCACGCCCTCCCCTGGGTCTTCCCTGATCCCACACCGCTAGTATCCTCTCTACCTGCTGAAGAGTTAGGGTATGTGGTCATAACTGTATTAATATCTTTCAACTTTTCATTTGCAAGCTTTTAAAATAAGACATTGGGGGAACTTTTAAATTAAAAATGTAATAGAAATGCTTTTATAAAAATAAAACGAATTAGAAGATAAAACTGTTTACAAAGCAGAAATAGACTCATGGACATAGAAAACAATCTTCTGGTTACCAAAGGGGAAGGAGGAAGGTGTAAATTAGGAGTTTGGGGTTAACATATACACACCACCAAATATAAAACAAATAATCAACAGGGACCTATTGTATAATACAGGGAATTATATACACTATTTTCTAATAATCTATAATGGTTATTAGAAAGAATTAGAAAAGAATCTGAAAAGAATCACAACATATACAACTGTATCACTTTGCTATACACCTGAAATTAACACAACATTGTAAATCAACTATACTTCAGTTTCAAAAAAATGGCTTAAAACATTAAGTTACCAAAAAGTTCCTGGCTACTAACCATAAACAAAGACAAAAAGACAAGCCTCAGAATGGGAGAGAATACTTGCGAACAGGGCTACTAATCAAGTAGGTGGATACTTATTTGTGCTCAAGAAAAATTTTTAATTTTGTGATTAAAAAAAAAACAAAACAAAACCCAGAGCTACCATCCTGTCCAGAACTCTCCTCACCCTTTAATTCTGTTTTTACTAGAGGCTTTGTCACTTTCTTCCTTATTTGACAGTTATGTACAGAGGTGTGTGAGTCCTCAGCCCAGCCAGGATGGCCTCTGAGAGCTGCAGACACCCTGCTTGGCTTTTTGCCTGTAAATCCCCACTGCCGGGCCTAGCACGTGATGCACAGCAAGCAGGCTGCTTCGAGGGGATGCCAGCCCCTTCACCAGAGACAAGGTTGAAGACACTATGACCACCTCCTCCCAAGACAAAAAGGCAGTATGGAAAGAACACGTGCTTCAGACAGACATTCCCAGGGTGGGAGTCTCCGCTCTACTGTGCATTCACCGTGTAAGCTCTGTGGACTTCAATCTCTTCATTGTTTAAATGAAAAATAATAGCCACTTAAAATATGAATATTGCATAAGGCATATAAACAACTGGCAGACTGCCTGGTATATACCAATAAGTAAGCACTGAATAAATATTAACCATGGTGCACACACACACACACACACACACACACATATCAGTCTATGAAATCTGTCTGCAGTCTCACTCTCCACTTGCACACAACAGTTCATGCATGTGAGTTACGAGCCCTCAGCAGAATTCAGGCCAAAAACCATGGATACTCCACATTCTAACAAAAGATCAAGCTGTTGATAGCTCTGGTGAGATGCCTTCCAAAGATTATTCCTTCCAAATGTGACTTAACTCCAGCTTTATAGCTTTTTCTGCCATCCATTACCTTATAAAACTGGAACAAAGGTATGGCTTTGTTGAAGTTCAATAACAAAGACTCCAGCAAATGTTTACCTTTCCCTTTTAAAGCTGCCTTCATCCACACCACGCCCCAGCAAACACATAAAAATGCCATTTGCCCTGCTTTGCAGTGTGTATCTCAGCCCCTCAAGACTCCTCCCAGGAGCCTCTCAATACTTTGTTTACTTTGGAGACCAAGGAAGATGCCTTATAATATTTCTCTTCTTCCATAGGATGACCTGTTGAAACCTGGGCTCTACTTAGGCAAAACATTAGGACATAAGGGACTTCCCAGGTGGCGCCGGTGGTAAAGAACCCACCTGCCAATGTGGAAGACACAAGAGACATGGTTTCAGTCCCTGGGTTGGGAAAATGCCCTGGAGGAGGATCCCCTGGAGGAGGAAATGGCAACTCACGTCTAGGATTCCTGCTTGGAGAGTTCCATGAACAGAGGAGCCTGGCAGGTTAGTCCATGGCAGGTCAAAAAGAATCAGACTCAATTGAGCACACATGCACACACATTAAGATCCAACTTTTTCTGAATTAGTAATATCCATCAACTCAATTTCATCCTGGACTGTCTGATACGCAGAAAGAGGACTCCCTGGACTGCTGACAGGAGGTCGGGGTCAGGGAAGCAAACTAGATCATGAACCCATGGACACTCAGGAGTGTGATTTCCTTTGACCAGTTCTTTGGGTTCCCTTTTAATCCCCCAAATCAGTATTTACACATCTCCCCTTCTCCCTGGTGTCCAGCACTGGAGTTTGGTAGGAAGGGAACACAGTTCATTCAGAAGCATCCCCTTGGAAGACATGATTCATCAAGACTATCGAAACTGTAACTTTCCAAAGCACTTTGCTTGACACACAGTGGAGCCCCATAAAAACTGATTAAATGTTTAGACAAAAAACAAGTGTTGAGAGAAAGAGAAAAGGAAGAAGGATGAGATAAATTGGGGACAGTTTTAATAGCTCTGCCATGATTTGGTGCTAAAAGTCTCTCAATAACCTTACTTTCAACAAAGACTGAATAATTTGCAGGGTTCAAGAAGGTTAGAAAACCTGCATTTCCTCCAGTTCACTGCCTTTTCATAGGCTGTGACCACAGCACTGGCACCGGCACCATCCTGTCTCTGATGCTACCAACACTGAGACCTGAGGATCTCACCTGAGGGGCTGGTTTCCTTCCCATCAGGAGTAGATGGAGTAGAGCCATGCTTGGCTAGCGGACCACTGGCTGTACCTGGAAAAGACAGCACTGGAAAGAGAAAGGGCTGACCCGCCCAGGAAGAAAAGGAAGAAACCTGGATCTCACGTGACAAAAGCAAGTCACCCAATACGAGAGCTTTATTTATGTCTCACAATATGAAGCAGCTCATGACACGGACCACATCCAATGTTCTTATGTCCAGTAAAGGAATGCTCAAAATTCTCCAAGCCAGGCTTCAGCAATACGTGAACCGTGAACTTCCAGATGGTCAAGCTGGTTTTAGAAAAGGCAGAGGAACCAGAGATCAAATTGCCATCTGCTGGATCATGGAAAAAGCAAGAGAGTTCCAGAAAAACATCTATTTCTGCTTTATTGACTATGCCAAAGCCTTTGACTGTGTGGATCACAATAAACTGTGGAAAATTCTGAAAGAGATGGGAATACCAGACCACCTGACCTGCCTCTTGAGAAACCTATATGCAGGTCAGGAAGCAACAGCTAGAACTGGACATGGAACAACAGACTGGTTCCAAATAGGAAAAGGAGTGTGTCAAGGCTGTATATTGTCACCCTGCTTATTTAACTTATATGCAGAGTACATCATGAGAAACGCTGGGCTGGATGAAGCACAGTTGGAATCAAGATTTCCAAGAGAAATATCAATAACCTCAGATATGCAGATGACACCACCTTTATGACAGAAAGTGAAGAAGAACTAAAGAGTCTCTTGATGAAAATGAAAGAGGAGAGTGGAAAAGTTGGCTTAAAGCTCAACATTCAGAAAACTAAGATCATGGCAACTGGTCCCATCACTTCATGGCAAATAGATGGGGAAACAGTGGAAACAGTGGCTGACTTTATTTTGGGGGGGGGCTCAAAAATCACTGCAGATGGTGATTACAGCCATGAAATTAAAAGATGCTTACTCCTTGGAAGGAAAGTTATGACCAACCTAGATAGCATATTAAAAAGTAGAGACATTACTTTGTCAACAAAGGTCCGTCTAGTCAAGGCTATGGTTTTTCCAGCAGTCATGTATGGATGTGAGAGTTGGACTGTGAAGAAAGCTGAGCACCAAAGAATTGATGCTTTTGAACTGTGATGTTGGAGAAGACTCTTGAGAGACCCTTGGACTGCAAGGAGATCCAACCAGTCCATCCTGGGGGAGAGTAGTCCTGGGTGTTCATTGGAAGGACTGATATTGAAGCTGAAACTCCAATACTTTGGCCAACTGATGCGAAGAGCTGACTCATTTGAAAAGACCCTGATGCTGGGAAAGACTGAAGGCGGGAGAAGGGGACGACAGAGGATGAGATGGTTGAATGGTATCACCGACCCAATGGACATGAGCTTGAGTAAACTCCAGGAGTTGGTGATGGACAGGGAGGCCTGGCATGGTGCAGTTCATAGGGTCGCAAAGAGTCAGACACAACTGAGTGACTGAACTGAACTGAACTGATTCCAGTGAAAAGACCAAAATAGAAACCTGTTCCTCCGAGCACTAAGCAGCATCTTAACATTCAGGTAATTCTCTGTGGTCACATGAGAGAGGCCTTTGTAGCGCATCGAGACTGGTTTCATCTTGAAATCACTGTGAACTGAGAAAAGGGCTGTGGACAAAACTAAGGGTCCTGGTTTCAAGAATCTCCTTAGAAATTAGGGAGAAAGGGGAGCCTGTAATTAGGGTTTGTGAGCTCCTGCTCTGGGATAATGTCATCACCGGTGTTCGGTGCCAGGAATCAGAGCTTACCGCTCTTTAATAATTCAATAGGGGCTTGCCTGGGAATTTCTCATCTTGGGAATTAGTGAGCAACACATCTACTTTGTAGGTACTGGATTGGCTGTGGGGAGAAAGAAACATTGAAATGACCTTGTAAGTGGGAGTCACGTGAAGAAACTTAGCCCTGTAGTCCTCCACTAGAATCATAAGGATGGAACTTTAATACTTTGTCAGCCCTGTGCGGTTCCCCTTCCTGTCATTTTCCAGCCGAGAAGCTAAAGCTAAGAAGGGGGAAGACACAAAACCGGCTATTCCTATGCCCGGAGATCTGGCGACCTGAGCCCCATTTCAGGGTTTTATCTTCTTTATTATCCTGTGCC
The DNA here is from genome assembly GCF_032405125.1 of Capricornis sumatraensis. Classification (NCBI taxonomy): domain Eukaryota; kingdom Metazoa; phylum Chordata; class Mammalia; order Artiodactyla; family Bovidae; genus Capricornis; species Capricornis sumatraensis. Next base: position 81,667,547 of record NC_091079.1, read on the forward strand.
CCACCCCATCAATTTCCAAACTGTGACTGCAAGGATGCTCAGAACTCACCTACCTGGATGCCACCTCGGTCATTCCCAGGGACCCTGGGACACCCGTTCACATTACAAGAGCTTCTGCTGCTGCTAAGTCGCTTCAGTCGTGTCCGACTCTGTGCGACCCCATAGACGGCAGCCCACCAGGCTCCTCTGTCCCTGGGATTCTCCAGGCAAGAATCCTGGAGTGGGTTGTCATTTCCTTCTCCAACAAGAGCTTCTAGACAGTGGGAAACGGCTCTGGCCAGCAGGAGTCATTGTGCAGAGACACTGTAGTGTAACCAGCAGAACCGGTTCTGGGAGGAAAAACTCGGCAGGAATTCTGCCAGAACCACATTGCCCTTGAGACTGGCAACGAACAGCGTTAACACCTTCCCTGGCCAAATTTTCCCCTGTAATTAAATTAAACTAACTGATTACAGTTTCACGTTCTCACTTTACTTCTGTTCCCACTAAAGGAGAGGTAAGAACAGAATGTGGGTCAGCAACAAAAGACGATAGTGTTCTGGAAAAAATCCATAAATTTTGTCATCAGGTCTTAATGATGTGTACGTGGGGAGACTACCAAATATCAGACTGTTTTATTCTGTTCTTTTAGTAAATGCACCAAAACCAAAAGTGAAAGTGAAAGCCGCTCAGTCGTGTCTGACTCTTTTGTGAACTCGTGGACTGTGGTCCACCAGACTCCTCTGTTCATGGGTTTCTCCCAGCAAGAATTCTGGAGTGGGTAGCCATTCCCTTCTCCAGGGGTCTGCTTGACCCAGGGACTGAACCTCGGTCTCTAGCATTGCAGGCAGATTCTTAACTATCTGAACCACCAGGGAAGCCAAATGTCCAAATAAAAGCTATCTTGGGAAGACACATATTTTTCTCAAATGATGCTTACATGTCTCAAAGAACATTCGTAACGTTTCTTCAGATATAGTGTACTTCAAAGCTGGTCTTGTGCAAATATATATATATTTGTATGTATGTATGTTTATATTTGTATATGTATATGTCAATTTATATATGTATATATATTTATACGTATGTATGTACATTTGTGTATATATATATTATATATACATGTATATATATGTGTATTTATATATGTGTATGTATATGTGTTTGTATATATATGTATTTGTATATGTAAACTTATATAGACATATATAAATTTAATAAATTATATATATATAATTTTTACCCTTGAAATGATATTATTCAAATTGTTGGTAGATATTTACATTTGGACCCAAGTGATTCTGACTTTTTTTTTAATACGTTCAAAGATCAAGATTTACTACCCCTGTGTGTGTTCCAAAGGACGGCACTGCAGCTCTCTGTACAGGCACCAACTCAGCCTCTGTGCGACCTGCTGCCAGAGGAGCCGGCGGAGGGTGATGGCGTTGCTGACTGCCCCGTTCCTGCCTGTGCTAACCTCCCTGTGTCACTGCTTCCCCTAACCCTGAAAGCCAATAAAGAGGTAAAGTGCATATCCGGTTGCTTGAGCGGGTGTGACTCAGGCGTGGAAACTCAAATGCTCATGAGGACCAGGCAAGGGAAGTTCCAGGAGGGAGAAAGGCAGAGAAAGCATTCAAGAGAACAGTTGGTGCCTCACAAGAGCCACTCACAGCCTTGCAAACACTTGCGCTAATGTTGCCAGAGTCCAAAAGAATCTGGAAACTTGGATTTAAAAAACAAAAATCTGACTATTAAATGCGGGCAAAATATTTTAAAATTTGGAATAAAAGTACTTAAAGTGCATGAAACCCACATACATTTATGTTCTGTGGACCATATGAAGGTGGTGGGTCACAAATTTGTGTCCTCTGGCCACACCAAAACCAAAGCAGCAGGTGACATTGAATGGGGCACCGATCCCGAAGCCTCCAGTGGATTTCTGTGTGGCTGTTACCAACAGGAACTCGTAGGCCAAGGCAACTGCTTCTGAGAAGTCCACAAAATGAATTATAAACAATTCCACCATGAGAGGGACACCTTTCATGCCTTGCTTTGTTGTTGTTTCATCGCTAAGTCATGTCCAACTCTTTTGGGACCCCATGGACTGAAGCCTGGCAGGCTCCTCTGTCCATGGGATTTCCCAGGCTAGAATACTGGAGTGGGTTGCCGTTTCCTTCTCCAGGGGATCTTCCAAATGAGGGATCAAACCCACATCTCCTGCCTCTCCTGTATTGGCAGGTGGATTCTTTACCACTGAGCCAGCTGGGAAGCCCTTTATGTGCCTTGCTTTATTGAAAACTTTTTCCCAATTGTGTAATTGTGGGGTTATTTTTGCAGCCTGCTTATTATAAAATCAGTTATATTTAAAGAAAAACCTTATGTCCTGCAGCCTGAAAAAAGAAATCTTCTCAGCCTACCTAATGAAATGAATTTAACTTTTATGGTTTTTCTTTAAAAGTTCTCCCACTAGTTCAGCAAAATCCTTTGGAACTATTTCTATTACTTATCCAGACTGTACACGATTACAACTACCAAATAATAGCTACTAAAAATATGTATTAAAGAAACAAGTTATGCTACAACAAGCAAGTACTGCCATTTGTCAAAGCATAGGTGAGCGTAAATGTGTCAGCACACATACAAACACACATATTTAAACAAGACAAGTGAGCCCTGCCTATGGGGAATGAAAGAAGAGTCAGCTACACCAAATTAATTATCTCATTGGTTGACCAGAGAGCCACCATCATTTAAGATGTCCCTTCCGGTTTCGACATTTTCTTTAAAAGGTTCTATTGACTGGTGACAGTTAATACATGCACATTCTAGCAACTTATTATCAGATTCCATGAAAAGGAAAATGAGGGGTGCAGTTTCAGCTGGCTTTACCTTGACAAGGTATTCCAAAGGTGGGATCCCATTGTCTTCACAGTGGATGGCTGTTCTTGGACCTGCCTCTCACTCCTCACACACTGCTGTCCCCCACCTCCCTCGGAGGCTGAGTTTCCACACATCAAACCCCCCAAGCACATGCTTGGTACAGCAGAGACGATCGGAAAAGTTGTTTTGTTTTTGCTTTGTGTGAGGGAACTGAAGCCCAGAGGGGTCAGACGCCTTGCCAAGGATTCCAACTCCAGGCCCTGACACCACTGCACAGGCTGCCTCTCCCTTACCCAGCCCAGTAATCTAGCCTTTGGGAGAAGTGAAGGACCACGAGGAGGAGGCCCTGGGCTCGGGTGAGGAACTCGAGGCGCAAGCAGAGGAAAGCCTTGAGGAAAAGCTCTTCCTGCCCTGCTGTGAGGTCCCTGAGTTCCCAGTGCATCGCAAGGCCTCCCTCCTTCCCTCGGACGCACCGAGCCCCCGGAACGTTCCCTCGGCCGCTCTGGAGCTCTGTTTCTGCTTGCCCATTTAGGTCACCTTTCTTGGGCCTAACGCCAGTTTCATTTACTTTGTTTTATACCTGAGTGAAATGAGACACTGAGCAATTCATCTTCATCTCTAAATCATGCCCACGAACTCCCATCCAGTTTCCTTTCTCACCCGGCCTTCCCCTGCTCGCAGACAATGAAGCATTGAAAGCGGTTGTTTACGTTGACCTTTTCATTAATTCGAAGACAAAGTCTTCTAACGCCTGCCTAGATGGTAAGTAACCGAAGCAGAAAACAGCTTAGGGTTCATCTGAAACTTTCCCTTTGGTGCAAAATGAAGCTTGAGAATCAGAAGGTACAGAACCCAGGATGAAGTGCGGGCCCAGCCACAAAGCTCAGTTTCCATACACTCAGAGACTCGTGGCTGGAAAGCAAGTCTGAGTATCCGCAATTCTTGCATTTTTTTACCCAAATCCATGCAATGGTGGATGTCTATCCTCCAGAGATTTTTACCTTTGCCCTTCTTAACTGTGCTGGCACCAGAGAGAAATAAGAAAAGCCTAAGGTCAACAGGAAAGAAATGGCTCAGGGTCACAGTGATGGCTTTTTCTCAGGGAGTGAAGTTCAGAGACCTGAAGCCCTGCTTCCTCCCTTGACCAGGTGAAGCCTGGAAGGGGCAGCAGTCAGGGTGGGGTCGTCCAGCTGCTTACCTGTGCAGACAGAGCTCTGAACGCCATCCTGCCTCCGAAGAAAGAGGCAGTTGCAGAGGTGTTTGGGGAAACTTCGGTACAGGGAGAAAAGATTTTTAAGCCCGGTCCTGTCAGCCCCAAGTGATAAAATGGAGCTTGGGGGCCTGGAGGAATTGGGAGGGACAAGGAGCCTGGCCCTTTCAGGGGGAGGCCCCAGAGAAACAGGTACACCCCTTTGCCTGTCAAAAGGTGATTGATTTAGCTTCTCGGTAACTGAATGTGTGTGACTTCTAGAGAAATCCAATAGGTTCATTTCCCGTTTTTCTGGCTCAAGTTAACAGATCTTTCTCTACTCACAGAGGCTTTTGTCAAAGAATCCGCTGCAGAGAAAGGCTGTGATACTTAAAAGGTATGACCAATGAGTCAATGCTACTTTCTCACTCACTTTTGCTTCTTCATTCACATCCCAGGTGAAGGAAACAGCATTATAGGCAATCTCTTCGATGTTGCCAATCGTATTAAAGCTCTCCTTGTAATCAGCTGTGACATGAAAAAAAAAAAAAATTAAGAGTCAGTGTTACTGGTGACATGTATTGAAGCATCATTTTCCAATGGGGAAATTGCAACTTTGTCTATTCGGCTGACTGTTGCCATGGCAACAATTAAGGATTTGCGTTTATGGATAATCTTTTACTACTATTTACTCTATAAGAATGTGAGCCCATTCCTGTATTAAAACAGTAAATCTGGGAGAAGCAGTGTTCCTAAATGATTTGTTCATTAGTTTCATTTTTCATTCGGTTTATAAACTTCTTCCCCGAGTCCCTTGTCACGTACCCACTCCTTCTCCTACTCTCTTTTCTGCCACTTAATTTTGCCAGCAATGCCAGACTATTTTATAGGGACCGTTTTGTAGGACAGAATAATCTATCAGCCAGGCAGTGTCTTCAGAGCTTCAGTAAAAAAATCCAGGAGAGTGCAGAAAAATTTATATTTTTTTACTTCTTTTTGGATTTAGGTACAGAGAATTGAGTGAATCTGATTCAGTTCATTACCATCCACCTGTCAACTTAAGGCCCTCTCATTTATTTATGTAATATTTATTTATTCCTTTTTATCTCCTCTGTCCCCCTGCCCCCACAATAGCTATTGACATGTTTGCTCTATATGCTTATGAAATAAATTGGGTCGATCTGTCTGTGTACATAGCTTTCATTTTCACAAACTGTGCCATGCTATGACCAGGGTTGCCAGATTTAGCAAATATTTGGACCATACTCTAAAAAAGTATTTGTTGTTTGTCCGAAATTCAAACTTAACTCTCAATTTTATCTGGCAACCCTCACTATGGGCCTTTTCCGATGTAACCACTTTACTGGTTGCATGCCTCATCCTGGCTGTGGCTGCACAGAATTCCGTGGTGACCGTCAACCACATTTACTTATCCCCTCTCCCCAGAGATGAGCCTTCAGTAGTTTCCAGCTCTCCGGGACCGCAGACAACACTGTGATAAAAATCCTTGGTCTTCTGTCTGCACTGTCACTGCCTTAGTTGGTCTTCAGGGGTAGACATGATATTCTTACTCTTAATCCCCACTACCACTTCCTGAGGCTTCAGCTTGTGCTCACCATCTGGATTTTCCCTCTACTCTTGGCCTCCTTGGATATGACAGCCTTCCTTCACTCCATCTCTTGTGTACGAAATAAACACCGACCACGTCTTGCTTGGCTGGCATCATGGTAAGGCCCATCTGCTTTCCTTTGAGATCTGTTTCATTCACAGCTTGATCACCTAATCACGTATGTTCTTTTAATCTAAATTTCTATAATTATTTTCTAAAATGAAAATTCTAATTACATGCTTTTAATAATTTTTTAAGGCTAAAACATACAGCGTGACCTACACTATCCTTCACAATCAGGCCCTGCACACTTCTCTCTGCTTATACTCTGGCCCCACAGTGGGGGTCAGAGCAAGGCACAATGCTGACCGTATTGGAGTCTTTTTTGTTTATAAAATCTTTGCGAATGTTTTTCTAAGTTAGGAGTGAGTTGTGATGACTGACTTTCAGGGTGTATAAAGCATTCTTTGTCTACAATATCTGACATGTTTCTAGTCAAACGGTCATTTCCTCACCTGTGTCCTAAGTGGCTCTGCGACTCCAGGGTTGGTGGTTTCTTGAGGTTTCAGCAAGTTCTCTACGTGAATGCTGCAAATTTTTGAAGTCTGCTTTCCTAAAATTCATATATCTGATCGTTTAAGCCATTTTCTCCTCATTTATCACAAAATCTAAATTCATGTGATCACTTGCCAAAATTTTACTTACTTTTTCTTATTCATACAACAGACTTTGTGTGAATTAGACTGAGAGAAGTAGGACTCCTATTTTTCTATCCATGCTGCTGCTGCTGCTAAGTCGCTTCAGTCGTGTCCGACTCTGTGCGACCCCATAGACGGCAGCCCACCAGGCTCCCCCCCGTCCCTGGGATTCTCCAGGCAAGAACACTGGAGTGGGTTGCCATTTCCTTCTCCAATGCATGAAAGTGAAAAGTGAAAGTAAAGTTGCTCAGTTGTGTCTGACTATTCGTAACCCCATGGACTGCAGCCTACCAGGCTCCTCCATCCGTGGGAGTTTCCAGGCAAGAGTACTGGAGTGGGGTGCCACTGCCTTCTCCGAATAAAATAAAGCCCATAATACTAATGAGCTCAAAATAATCCATAATATAACAAAGTCAGTTTGATTTTGTGTTTAAAAGAAAAAAAAAATTCTTATTATTACTGGGACCTGGATTGATGGTTAACTGCAGGAAAACCTACCTCGATGTGCTCTCAGAATGGCCTTGGATGCATTTCCTATAAAGGGTAATGCTGGTCTAGACTCTGACCAGAATTCTAGTTCCCTTCTTTCTCACCAAATTTCTCCTTTGGGGGCCAATTCAGTGGGTACAAAGTGGTATCTCAAAGACATTACAATTGCATTTCTTCCATCACCTATGAGTTCAAGCATCTCTTCACATCCAGGATAGCCAAGCAGGTATCTCCTTACATAAACTGACTATTCATGCCCTTTGTCCGTAATTTTATTCATTTCTCTGGGGAAACTTTAAGGCAAGACTATGGATCTTCACATTTTAAATAAAGCACACACGTTTTAACATAGACGCTTGTGTGATCACCATAGGAAAGTCACAGACCATGAACAAATAAGAAAAATATTGAAAAGCAGGCATAATTTTCTCACCCACTACAAACACATCTGTGTAGCCTTCGTTTTTCCTACCTCAGTCTCTGTCTCCCTTTCTCCAAAATATGTAAATATTTAATACAATATTGTAACAATTATTTTTTAATTTGCTACTTTCCCCCTGTAATACATCTTCAGCATCTTCCCATGTCACTAAATAAAATTGCGGAAAATAGTCTTAATGGCTAAGTACTATTATATTGGATTAAGATAAAATGCTATAAACTTTATTTGCTCTTATTGATCTTGTAAATGATGTCTAATACTTTGCTACCATAAACAGCACTTCATCTAATTATCTTCATGGCAAAATAGCCATATATACTTCACTTTTTCATTAATATATACTCTCAGAAGTGAAATTAATAGGTCAAAGGCAAAATATTTTCGAGGCTCATAATTCATTTGGCAAATTGCTTCTGGAAAGGTTAAAACAGTTTATATTCACAATAACTGTATGACTTCCTGTTTCCTCAAACTGTCTCTTTCCAAGTTGGTATGCAAAGCAGGTTACATTATTTTATTTGCAGTTCCTTGATTGTTAAAGAATAGAACAGTCTTCCATTTGGCTTCTGGTTCTTTGTGTTTCTTTATATTCTTTCTCTTTGTTTTTAAAATTTACTCATTTATTGCAACAGTTTATTATTCTGTCTTTTGCTCATTTTTCTCTAAGGAAATTCAAATTTTCTTGATTTAAAGTACATATTTAAAGTTAAAGAGATAAAACAGAAAGCAAAGGAAAACCATTTTATATCCTAAAATTTTCAAGTCTTTATGACTATATTTCAGATAATTTTAAACACAAACCTGTGTTTTCAGCAGGCCAATTTCTTAAATTTTGAAATGAGAAAAGATCACTGAACTTAAACAAATAGAGCTCCCTGATTCTTCATGCTATCTATTTTTAAAAATAGTCTTACAATTTTGTTTTGAAGTTTTAATAAGCCTTTTAAAAATCATCATCAATCATAAATTTAAAAAACAAATACCATATCTAGCAATAAAGAGAAATAAATAAAAGTGGTTTGGTCAAGCACTTATTCTAGATCTTACAAGTTTTTATTTTTTCATACCTTCTCTACCTGAAAAATTTCTCCCCTAAAAAAATGTTAGCTTAGAAAAGTAAAGAATTTTAAAAACAAATGCGATACAAATACAAATAAAATGCATTCTAGGTCCCCTAGTTTTGCCCAGGGAATCTGCCAGTTTCTCTCCATCATGTTCTCTTGTAAGGCCTGTCCAACTCTTCTGCAACCCCATGGCCCACCAGGCTCCTCTGTCCAGGGGCAGAATACTGGGTTGCCATTTCCTTCTCCAGGGAACCTTCCCAACCCAGGGATCAAACCTGAGTCTCCTGCATTGCAGGTGAACTCTTTACCACTGAGCTGCCTGGGAATCCAATTTCCCTTACTCAGTCCACAAATACATTGAATAAATATTTGCTCTGTGTTCCCTATATACCAGGCAGCATCCTTACACTTGAGATCAGCAGAGAAGATGAGGTCCCTGATCTCGTGGTGCTTACAGTTCAGAAGGAGACAGAATATAATTAAGTAGATTAATAAATAAATGAACAACACCATTATATTTAATATGCTTCAAAGAAAAGGGGGTGGCCTTCCCTGGTGGCTCAGCTGGTAAAGATTCCATCTGCAATGTGGGAGACCTGGGTTTTATCTCTGGATTGGGGAGATCCCCTGGAGAAGGGAATGGCTACCCATTCCAGTATTCTGAACTGGAGAATCCTATGGACTACAGTCCATGGGGTCGCAAAGAGTTGGACATGACTGTGCGACTTTCACTTTCACTTTATGCCAAAAACAAGACTGGCAAGGCTACTTTTTACTAGGTTGTTAAATTATTTACTCATTTCCTTCATACCACACATCAATATTTTGTTTATTTATCACTATCATTTCTCATTAGCTACACATGTGCATGAAGGCAAGGAACTTGTCATTAATACTGCTGCCTTCTCCGTGTTTGACATTATTCAGATAAGATTCATTCCATAAATTGTTTGAGTAAAAAATGAATAATGGTTCCATGAATAGTCTAACAAAAAACAAAACTAAGACACCAGCATCACACACTCCCGTTGGACCTTATGCAAGAAAGACCTGTTCTTCTTGACTCCCTTTGTTGGGTCTCTAAGCCATTCACCTATAGATGGCAAAACAGCCCTGCTATCACATGGTGACAGTCAAAGTTTTCGACATGACTTATACACACTGATACTGCTTTGTCCACATGCATGTCAGTCCAATAAACAGAACGCTAATACATATGTCTCCTGTTTCTGAAAACTGTCTTAATGTCCTCTGATGAGTATTGCTGGCTTAAGGGTTCATGATCCTTGGTGTAGGAATAAAACCTCAGCAACCTGTTGTTAGAGGGGCTTCCCAGGTGGCTCAGTGGTAAAGAATCCACCTGCCAACGCAGGAGACGCAGGTTCAATCCCCGGGTCAGGAAGATCCCCTGGAGAAGGAAATGGCAACCCATTCCAGTATTCTTGCCTGGAGAATCCCATGGGCAGAGCAGCCTGGCGGGCTACAGTCCATGAGGTCACAAAGAGTCAGACACGACTTAGCGACTAAACAGCAACAAACCTATTGTTACTCTTCCTGAATCTATTTCCTCAAGAAAGTTTCCCTAACCTAAGGTTTATAAATGTTGGTAGCTGCAAAAAAAGGGAGTGTCATGAGCTGGTGTCATGAGTTTATATTCCTAGAGCTGCTATAACAAATAACACAGACTTGGAAGTTTAAAACCACAGAAACTATTCTCTCATGGTTCTGGGGCCAGACGTTCCAAGTGAAGGTGTTGGCAGGGTTGGTACCTTCTGAAGGTTCCTAGCTCTCCTGGCTTCTGGTGGTTGCTGGCAATGCTTGGCGTCCCTGGACTTGCAGACCCAGCAGTCTAGCCTGCCTCTGTCTGTGTGTGGCGTTCTCTTCCGTGTTTCTGTGTCTCTTCCCCCTTTTTATTCTCTTCTAAGGATTTGTCATTGGATTTAAGGCCCACCATAATCCAGGATGATCTCATCTAGAGATACTTAACTTACTATTCCTGCAAAGACCTTTTCCCCCAACAAGGTCATATTTACAGGATCTAGTACTTAGGATATGAACATATAATTTTTGAGAGAGTTATCATCAACCCCTGTATCTGCGATTCCCTCCTATGATTGGAAGTCCTATGATTTGAATGCATGGCTTGTTCTTGTATGAGAGCCACTGTAGCTAAAAAGTCATAACACTTTCTTTTAAAGCATTTCATGCTGAACATATAGGCATGTCTCAGAGATTTTGTGGGGTTTGGCTCCAGAGAGCCTCAATATAGCAAATATTGAAATAAAGGGAATCATGCCAATATTTTGGTTTCCTAGTGTATATAAAAATTACATTTACTCTGTAGTCTATTAAGTACACAATAGCATTATGTCTAAAAAACTGTACCTTAATTCAGGTACAGTTAATACATACAGTTAATACAGTTAATTACATACCTTAATTCAAAAAACTTTATTGCTAAAAATGCTAACCATCATCTGGCCCTTTGGTGAGTCATAATTTTTTTTTAAAATCTTTTTGCAGGTGGAGTGTCTTGCTTGGAGTTGATGGCTGCTGACTGATTAGAGTGGTGGTTGCTGAAGGGTGGGGTGGTTGTGGCAATTTCTTAAAATGAGACAATTCCTTAAAATGAGCCGAACTGATTGACTCTATTTTTCAAGAATGATTTCTCTGTAGCACACAATGCTGTGCTGCAGAGCACAATACTCTTGTGCCATTTTACCCACAATAGCATTTCTTCCGGGACTGGAGTCAATCCTCTCAAACCCTCCTGCTGCTTTATCAACTGAGTTTTTATGATCGCCTAAATCTTTGTTATCATTTCAGCAGTCTTCACAACATTGTAACCAGGAGCAGATTCTATCTCAAGAAACCACACACTTTGCTCATCCATAAGAAGCAACTACACATTCATGAGAGTTTCATCATGAGATTGCAGCAAGTCAGCCACATCTCCAGGCTCCACTTCTATTCTCTTGCAATTTTCACCACATCTGCAGTTACTTCTTCCACTGAATCTTGAAGCCCTCAAAGTATCCCATGAAGACTGGAATCAGCATCTTCCCAACTCGTGTTAATGTTGATATTTTGACCTCTTTCCACGAACCACATTCTTAAAGCCATCTAGAATGGTGAATCCTTTCCAGAAGGTCATCAGTCTTGTCCAGATTCATCAAAGGAATCACTATCTATGGCAGCCATTGTCTTAAAAATGTATTTATTAAATAATAAGATTGGAAAGTTGAAACTACTCTTTGATCCATGGACTACAGAATGGATGTTGTGTTAGTAGGCACGAAAATAACAATAATCTTGTGGTATCTCTCAGTCCTTGCTCTCAGGTGACCTGATGCATCGTCAATGGACAGTAATAATATTTTGAAAGGAGTCTTTTTTTCTGAACAGCAGGTTCCAACAGTGGGCTTAAAATATTCAATAAACCATGTCATAAACACCTGTGCTGTCATCCAGCCTTCGTTGTTGCATTTATAGCTATGCAGGTCCTAGATGGCATTTTCTTTTGATCTACATTGATAACTGGGGGCTTCCCTAATAGCTCAATTGGTAAAGAATCCACCTGCAATGCAGGAGACCCTGGTTCAATTCCTGGGTCAGGAAGATCTGCTGGAGAAGGGATAGGCTACCCACTCCAGTATTCTTAGGCTTCCCTTGTGGCTCAGCTGGTAAAGAATCCGCCTGCAATGCGGGAGACCTGGGTTTGATCCCTGGGTTGGGAAGATACCCTAGACAAGGGAAAGGCTACCTGCTCCAGTATTCTGGCCTGGAGAATTCCATGGACCGTAAAGTCCATGGGGTCGCAAAGAGTCGGACACGACTGAGCCACTTTCACTTCGTGTAGCCACCTTCATGAATTATCTTAGTTAGATCTTCTGGGCAACTTGCTGCAGCTTCTACATCAGCACTGGCTGCTTCACCTCGCAATTTTATAAGTTAATGAGATGACATCTTTTCTTAAACCTCATACACTGACTTCTGCTAGCTTCAAACTGTGATTCCCTAGCTTTCTCACCTCTCTCAGCTGTCACAGAATGGAAGAGAGTCAAGGCTTTGCTCTGACTGGGTTTTGGCTTACAGAAATGTCGTGGCTGTTTTGATTTTCTACCCAGAGTGGTAAAACTTTCTCCATGTCAGCAATAGGCTGTTTTGTTTTCTTATCATTTGTGTGCCCACTGGATTAGCACTTTTAATTTCCGCCAAGAACTTTTCCTTTGTGTTCACAGCCTGGCTAACTGCTTGGGGCAAGAGACCTAGCTTCTGGCCTCTCCTGGCTTTTGACATGCTTTCCTCACTAAGCTTAATGATTTCTAGTGAGAGACATAATTCTCTTGGTAAATGTCACACTGCACTTGAAAATGTGTGGGTTATTTTCAAATCTCTTTGATAATTTGTTTCTAGCATAATTATCTTTTGATAATTCTAACACAGTGATGGAGAAGGCAATGGCACCCCACTCCAGTACTCTTGCCTGGAAAATCCTATGGATGGAAGAGCCTGGTGGGCTGCAGTCCATGGGGTCGCTAAGAGTCGGACACGACTAAGCGACTTCACTTTCACTTTTCACTTTCATGCGTTGGAGAAGGAAGTGGCAGCCCACTCCAGTGTTCTTGCCTGGAGAATCCCAGGGATGGGGGAGCCTGGTGGGCTGCCGTCTATGGGGTCGCAGTCGGACACGACTGAAGCGACTTAGCAGCAGCAGCAGCAGCAACACAGTGATAAGAGAACAGACTCTATGCTTTCAATATCTTTAAACCATGAAATTTTTGCACTCTGTTTTATGTCCCTGGATATGTTCTCGTGTCTCCTGGTTTATAGTCTATGAGAACTTGGATAGATGTATGTCTTATTGTTGTGTGAAAATTGTGTAAGTCTTAACTATGTTGACTTGGTTCGTGGTGCTTTTCAGGTCTACTATATCCTTCTACTTTTCTATATATTCATTCTATTAATTTTTGAGAGTTTGATATTGAAACTCCAACTAAAATTTTAATTTACTACTTAAAAATAATTGTAATATATAGTGGGACTATATGTAATTTTGTTCTGTATTTTCTGTAAATGTATTATCATACCTTCAGAATTTAAAAAATAAAAAAAAGAATTTTGAAAAAAGAAAAAGAAAGTGAGAGAGGTAAGGTTTGTCCTTTCACTTGAACACTTAGAGACCATTGTTGGGGGTATTAACTGGCCTAATTTCAATATTTTGTCTCCAGGCACAGGTGGGCCTGAAGAGAGGGAGAGATGGGGGGATGGCTTGTTGGTAGAGAAATCATAACACATCCATCTATCAGTTAAGCTTGCCATCGTATATGGATGTGGTTTGTGATGTCCCAAAACAATCGCAATAGCAACGTCAAAGCTCACTGATCACAGACCACCATATCAAATACAACAATAATGAAGAAGTCTGAAATATGGAGAAAATTACCAAGATGTGGCACAGGCAGATGCTGTTGGGAAAATGGTGCCAACAGACTTGTTCCCTGCAGGGCTGCCACAAACATCCAATTTTTAAAAAAGCTTTATCTGTAAAGCACCGTAAACTGAAGCCCAGTAAAACACTGTATTACATTCTGAACGGACTTTCTTTCCTAAAAAAGATGATGAGGCAACACACAAGCTACTTGTACACTAGTTTGTAAATATCTATAGAATATAAACATCTACTTGATGAGCATGGAGATATAAATAGAAATATGGCTTAGATGTTTCCCAAAACTGGCATGATGGAACAAAATTACAAGCGGCTAAAACAGGTTTCTAAAAAAAAAAAAAAAAAAGTATGTCAAATACATCTGAGTTAAGAAGGTACTTCTTATTAATCTTAGTGATTTACACGCAAAAGGATAACCCTAAAGTACACAACCAGCTCAAAGCATCAAAAAGAACAAAACCATGGAAAGAAGAAATGAGAATCTAATGAATTAAGGGTGACGTTGATCTCATGTTAATGTCATGTCTGGTGATAGAGTCAAACTTTCCAGGGTCTGTTCTCAGGTTGGGTGTGTCCTTGAAATGTCAAAGTGAAGCGTATGGGAACGCACAGCCATGAAGATTCTCTAGGGCCTGTTAGGATAGCCTCCAAAGACGCAGACTGATAGTTTCTGGATTCTCATGGTTTATAGCCTTGTGCGGATGTTCTGTTATAGTGACTCTCGAGTGCTGGGGTGCATCAGAATCACCATGAGAACTTTGGTAAAATGGAGATGACTGAGCCACCTCCCAGAGATTTTCATTCAATAGGTCTGGGATGTGGCAAAGAAGCTGCCTTTTTAATGAGGTCCCAGGCAGGGCTGATGCTGCTGGTCTGGAGACCAGACTGGGTAGCACGGATCTACGGCAAATTGAAATGACTGAATCCTTTTTGTGCATTCAATTTATTTCACATATAGACTTAGAAAGCACTCCATCTACAGTGATGTCCCACATTATTATCCATGATGTCCATGAGACAGACAGTCTTCATCCTCAAGTCTCCCCTCTTAGGTAGATGCCAACACCACATACATACAAGAGGGCCAGGCAGCTACCTACATGGTAAGACCCGGGGCTCACCTGCTCCAAGACCTCTACTGGCCTGGAATCCCATCCTAGGACTCTCTTTGGGAACAAACACTGTCATCTCCTGACATGAAAATACAAGTGCTCTTGGGACACGAATACCTGCCGTAAAGTGAGCTCTTACCAAATGCCAAACCTTCTCCTGACACAAAGTGAAGTCGCTCAGTCGTGTCCGACTCTTTGCGACCCCGTGGACTATAGCCCACCAGGCTCCTCCGTCCATGGGATTCTCCAGGCAAGAATACTGGAGTGGGTTGCCATTTCCTTCTTCAGGGGATCTTCCTGACCCAGGGATCAAACCCAGGTCTCCTGCATGGCAGGCAGACGCTTTAACCTCTGAGCCACCAGGGAAGCATCCTCACCACGGCTCCAGGAGATAGGTATCAGCATTCTCTTCTAAAGAGAAGTTAAGCTGCTTGTGCAAAGCAACATGGCTGGTATCAGAACAACCTGTGATTTGAATCTAGGTCTGTTTAATGCCAAAAGCCATAGTTTTAACCACTACCTATATTTATCTTGTAAGTTTATCTTGCAGATTAAACAAGAAATGGCCACCAGCCACTAACATCTTACAGAGAAAAATCATAGCATAGCCTATGTGGAAACTAGCTGGTAGAGAAGTGCTGGAGGACAGAAGTTTGAGGAGGAGAGTCTGGACATTTTTGGACCATTGCAAATGCCTGGGCAAACCAGGACAAAGTCAGGGATGTTGCAGTGAAGAGGAAGCAAAGAACACATCTCCATACCCTGCAGACCCTGGGAGGATGGAAAGAAAGCTCACAAATTAGCCCTCTAAGAAAGCCATGGATGTGTATGCACGTAGTTGTTCAGTCGTGTCCGACTCTGTGACTGCAAGGACTGTAGCCCGCCAGGCTCCTCTGTCCACAGGGATTCTCCAGGCAAGAATACTGGAGTGGGTTGCCATGCCCTCCTCCAGGGGATCTTCCCAACCCAGGGGTTGAACCCAGGTCTCCCCCATTGCAGGTGGATTCTTCACCATCTGAGCCACCGGGGGGAGATGACAAACTTCACAGTGTTATCAGCAAAAGACTGCTAGACAAGAATGGATATGCAATAGTTTCCATATGTTTTTGGCGAGTTATATTCTGTGCTGATATTATAGGTATCCACTCTATTTTAATTGCTATGGAAAGCAGACCAGTGAATTCCTTTGTTATACCCTTCTTATTTTTTTGCATATAAATATTGGTCTGTTAAAAGGCCTTTATTTTTTCATTTTAAAAAACATTTGTTTATTCATTTATTTATTCATTTGACTGCTCTGGGTCTTCAGTCATAGCAGCAGGATCCTTTAGCTGTGGCATGCAAACTCACATTTGTGGAATGTGGGCTCTAGTTCCCTGAACAGGGATCGAACGTGGGCCCCCTGCTTTGGGAGCAAGGAGTCTTAACCACTGGACCACCAGGGAAGTCCCAAAAGGTCTTTAAATTCAGACTTTTGTTGTTTTCTTCAAACTGATTGTATGTGTAAGTGTGACTCTGGAATGCTGTCAAAGGAACTAGTCATTCCTTTACCTTAATTAAGTTCATGTGCTTGGTAAATTATAACTACTCCTTATTATTTTTGTATGTATTGTTGGAGATTAAAAGAAGTGGTATAATTAATGCAAAAATTGCTTCTCTTTTGAAAGGTGTGGATTCTGCCTGGACTGGTATAATAATGAAGCCAGAAGGCTGAAAATGACTCAAGGCACACTAGTACCAACTCAGTGTGCAATACATCACAGCCCAAGAAGATGCTTCTTGTGAAAAGCCAAGAAGAACCTGTGGTAGTTTATGCATCTTATGCATTTGGGGTCAGGATGCTACAAGGAGTCCATTGATACGGTGGTGCTCAAAGCACAGAGAGAAAAAACACTGGCAGGGGAGATACCTAGACCTGAATTAAATTTATCCTCCTCTCACCAAAGCCTGAGACCACCAGTGAATTACTGCACTTGTATTTCCTCAGCCATTAAAGAGAGATAATGTCTAAGAGAACAGACCTCACTGGTCCTGTAGTCAGTGACAGAAACAACGCTGGTTCCTACTTTCCCCCATCCCTTCTGTCCTCAAACATCTGTGTCCCTCTATCTGCAATGACAAATGGGATCAGTTCAAATTTCGGAAACAGTCGAGGGTCATCCTAAGAGTATTCGCTCTGACTTGAAATACGAAAAATAAATAAACCCTAGTTGAAGTAGGTTCTGAATTTTTTTTTTTTCTGTTTTCAAAACTAAAGAATCAGCTTCTTAAAATCTGAATGACTCACAAGAACTCTGAGTTCATGATTTCCTTTATATATTTTTACCAAGTTGGAGGTGACCTGGGTTTCCTTAAGGGTGTTGACACTTGAGCTGATTTTTAGAGGCACTAAATGTATTTCCACCACTGGGTCCTGAGCAAACAGTTAGGAACAGCCACCAGTTTTTGAGAGCTGAGTGTGTGCTAAATACACATACTTCATGAACACAACCTCAGATAATTCTGATTAGTAGCTTTTTAAAATTATTCCTACTTGGTATAATGGGCAAATGCATCAAGTACCTCCCCTTCCTGGCAGTCCCTTAGTTCTGAAAGGGACAAGGTGGGATTGAAACCTAAGAAGTTCTGTAATATATAACCTTTACAATGAGCACCTTTCCATATATAATCCAGAACAAAAGGGGCTGACGTTATAAAAATAAAATTTGTGACTCACAGAATTGTGACTGGTGTAGAGTGACTCTTTGGCACTATTAAAGCTGGAGTTACTAATATTGTTATGATGTTTACCCTTCATATATCATTTAAGATGAACTCTTTCTTGGAGTTTTCCCATTAGGAGAAGCCTAATATTTTATTTGTTTGACTCACCCTTCTATTTCTAGAGAAAGAATTATACAGGCCTGTGAGATAGCTTTCAATTGCCCTTAACATAAACTTAGAATAAGAAAAGCATTTACACTGCAACCCGTTACTGCATTCCAGATATGCTAATATTGAGCTGGCAAAAAAGTTCGTTCAGGTTTACATCATCCAGAAGAACCTGAACGAACTTCTTGGCCACCCCAATGATACGGAAAACCCCGAATGAACTTTTTGGCCAACCCAATATTTTTATTCTGTTTGATTTCATTGCTTAAGAATGCTGGTCCTGAAGATCTAAAGCTGTTTCTCCAGAGAAGACATACAGATGGCCAACAGACACAGGAAAAGATGCTCAGTATCACTAATTATTCAAGAAATGCAAATCAAAACTACAAGGAGGTATCACACCAGTCAGAATGGCCATCATTAAAAAGTCTACAAATAACAAATACTGGAGAGGGTGTGGTGAAAAGGGACATATGATCCACCAATCTCACTTCTGGGCGTGTATCCAGGCAAAACTATAATTCAAACAGATACATACACCCCTATGTTCAGTGTAGCTCTATTTACAACAGCCAGAACATGCAAACCACCTATATATCCATCAGTGGATGAACGGGTAAAGAAAATGTGATGTTTATACATACAATGGAATATTACTCAGTCATAAAAAAGAATGAAATAATGCCATTTACAGTTACATGTATGGACCTAGGGATGATCATACTAACCAAGGCAAGTCACAAAGAGAAAGACAAATACTATGTGATATCACTTATATATATCTGAAATAAGATACAAATGAACTTATCTGCCAAACAAAAATGGACTCACAGGTATAGAGAACAAACTTATGATTCCCAAGGTGGAGGGGGTTGGGGAAGCGAAGGGCTGGGAGTTTGGGATTAGCAGATGCAAACTAGTGTATACAACACAGATAAACAACAAGGTCCTACTGTATAGCACAGGGAACCATATTCAATATCCTGGGTAGCCAATCCCTCCTCCAGGGAATCTTCCCGACCCAGGGATCAAACCTAGGTCTCCTGCATTGTAGGCAGATTCTTTACCATCTGAGCCACCAGGGAAGCCTAGCAAACCATAATGGGAAAACAGGGAAAAAGAATGCTGGTCCTGACCCATAAACTTGACTTCAGATTGAAAGTAGGTCATATTCTGTTTGTAGGCACACATACACATATGTCCTAGAGAAGGGAATGACAACCCACTCCAGTATTCTTGCCTGAGAAATCCCATGTAGAGGAGCCTGGCAGGTTACAGTCCAGGGGTTTACAAAGAGTAGGACACAATTGAGTAATACTTTCACTTTTATGTGTATATACACACATGCCCATACACATATACAACATGACTTCTAGCTCTGAATTTAAATCAACTGGGATGGGCTTAAAATTAAACTCTTCTCAGCAGTCTGTTACTCAGTGAGATTTAAATTCAATCTACCTATTATGTCTTTTTAAACTATGTGTCTTTTAAATTTGTGAAAACACAAAAGTGCCTAATACATCCTGACAGTTCACTAAATGAATGAAGACAGGAGTAGTGCTTTGGTATATAATTTATTTGTGTACTGTGGGAACTATTCATGTTTTATTTCAATTTTCCATTCTTTATTTCATTACTTAATACGCTAACACTCTTAGAAGAAGGCAGAGGACAAGATGTTATAGACATCTAGGATTAGAAGTTACTGCCCAGAGTGGCTATTCAGCCAAAATCATGTCAGACCTACACACCAGGCTCCCTTCCTCTAGGACAAGTCCCCAAGCTTTCCCCACGTCAGTTGACATTTCCGGAAAGTATGACACTTTCCTAGTTAAACCAAGTCTAATTTATGAAAGACAATGGAACTCTTTCTCAAACGATGGTACTTTATTATTAGCAACAGTCTTTGGGATTGCTTTTCTGTCCTAAGACGTTCCAGTCTCTCTCAAAGTCTCATTCTAGTATCTAGTAGCCCTCAATGTCAGAACTGATTTTCCAGCACCTATAACTACCCTTTTGAGTTGAATAGATTCAAAAAAAGGAAATGACTTTTTGGTAACTGGGGGTGCAGGACACAGACACACTGCAAGAATTGTCAGTCTTCACGTGGATTACTCTTTGATCAACCAGAAATTACAAACCCAATTCTTTCAGTAGCTCAAGATCCATTAAAAGCAACCTCTACTTTCAACCTTCCCATTAGCCCTTGGCTGCCCAGTCACTCACCAAACTGGTCTACAGATAAAGGAAGGTAAGTTTGTTATGTGGACGATGGGGGTGGGGGGTGTTTGTTATATGAGGGATTTTTGCATTAACTGCAATTAGGGCAACGGCACCCCACTCTAGTACTCTTGCCTGGAAAATCCCATGGATGGAGGAGCCTGGTGGGCTGCAGTCCATGGGGTTGCAGAGAGTTGGACACAACTAAGCGACTTCTTTCACTTTTCACTTTCATGCATTGGAGAAGGAAATGGCAACCCACTCCAGTGTTCTTGCCTGGAGGATCCCAGGGATGGCGGAGCCTGGTGGGCTGCCATCTCTGGAGTCGCACAGGGTTGGACACGACTGAAGCGACTTAGCAGTAGCAGCAGCTATTAGAATTACTCACGTTGCTATTCGTGTTTACTTATTTTTCAACAATTATTAGAGGATTTACATATTATTTCAAAATGGAAATTCCAATTCTCTTACATATATTTCTTCAAGAAGATAAATGTGTCCTTCAAAGGAGGGACGCAGTTCCTGCTGTTACCATTCTCCTTGGAGATGCTGAATCACAGCATCTGAGGACTGCAGGTGTGCACTCAGAGGAAATCAACAGCCACCTTAGAAAAGAAAGCTGGCTCCTTGATCTGTGAAATGGAGATAACACAGTGCTGGCCTCACAGCATAAAAAACTTTCTGTTTTTTCTGTTGTACAGAAAAAACTTTCTCTTGGCAAGTTTTAGATTTTGTAAACTGGGAAGAAAAACTTTACATTTGCCTAATTCCACACTTGTGGGTACTGCAAAGACAAGGAAGACATGTATTTGTTCCTGCTGAAAGGCAGGGTGAGAGAGGTTTCCAGTCCCTGCTGGAGCGCGGCTGAAAAGACCAGCTCTGTAGTTCTGTTCAGTAATTAGATGAGTCTCGTGACACTATCAGACTGTCTTGCCAGGATTTCTTTTTTTGTAACTCTTAAGTCAACCAAGTAACACTAAAAAATGTGAGACTATTAGGCCGAGGTTTCACTAAATGCATCTTTAAAGAAAGAAAATAATTAGGCCCCAAGCAAAAAACATGAAATCAGGGACTTCCCTGGTGGTCCAGCGGTTAAGAATCTGCCTTCCCAGGCAGGGGACATGGGTTTGATCCCTGGTTGGGGAACTAAGATCTCACATTCCAGGAGACAATTAAGCGTACAGGTTGCAACTTGAGAAGTCTGCATGCTGCAACGAAGATCCTGGGTGCTGCAACTAAGACCCGACGGGGCCAAATAAATAAATATTTTTTAAAGACATAAAATCAAATAGAGAGCACAGATTACATGTTTGAGATGACGTCATGGTCAAATATAGCTAAAGATACAGGAAAGGTCCGACCAAGTAGGAGGAAGCAATGTGGCATCCAGTAAATGTGAAAAAGAAAATGGTGGAAGACAGGAAATTAGAGTATTTACAGTATTAAATATGATAGGTCTGTTGAGTGGTTTTAGCTCTGTGCGTGTGTGTGTTCATTTTGAAAGTTCATCGTGTAAACCACGATCTCGTTATGAGAAAGTTTCAGCCTTTCACTGAAACAGGTTCTCAGAGCATCCATTCAATAGATGCCCTTCAAGCACCCATTCCTACTTTAACCTTCTCCGTAACATTCCTTCTGGTTAACCACTCAGGGTTTTAAAATTGCCAGCAGTGGGCAAGTACTTCTCCAGAAAAGGTTTCTTAAACAATAATGCCTATAACCAGGCAAACACACTTCCCAGGAGCAGTGAAAAAAAAAAAAAATTAACCCAAATTAAAGACCAGATTAATTATAATTTTTAATTTCCAAATTTTTTCTTGGTAAAGTTTGCTTTAAAACAAATTTCTGCTTGTTTCAGGGAAATAACAATAATTTCCAGTTAAGTTTAAAAGGAGAAATTTATTAATGAAGCCCCCAAGTTAAAAAGGAGAAGTTCCCCCTTGGTTTATTAATGTCAGTATTATATTTCTATGTTAGCAATTAAGTCTTGGAGTTAACCATGGTTCATGAAAAAGTCTATAGAATAATGCAACAATTTTTAAAATATAAGAAATCAAAGTACCAAATGCACATTTAGCTGGGATCCAAAAAATACGACCAATACTGATTCTTTCATCACAGAAGAGGACAGAGCCCAACCCCACCCTGACTTCCCTGTTAACAAGGCACATATTCCCTTACCATGCTGTTACTTACATACACAGAACAATACACGGAAGTTTGTTCATCAACTAGTCAGCATTAGTTGAGCATTTTTCTGTGCCAGGCACTGTACCAGGTGCTGCTCATATAAAAGTTACAGAAAAAAATTTTCTCTCCCCTCGAGAAGCTTGGCATTTAGTGGAATGGACAGAATGTAAACTGATCAACCAAGTGAAACCCAGCAATGTTACAGTCTAAGTACAAACTAAAATCTGTGGAGGAAGCAGCCGATGTCTGAAAGATTAGGAAGATCTCACCCAAGTGGGTTGTGGAGCAAGGTCTTAGGAGTGAGATGACTGCCAGGTAAAGGAGGGAGGAAGGGCCATTCTAGGCAAGGAGAGCCCTAGAGGAGAAATGAAGGGGAGGCTGGAAGTAACCTAGGGGTGAAACAGACCTATAGATGTGGCATTAAGAAATTTGAATATTAAGAAAGATACACACACCCCAAAGTTCATTGCAGCGCTATTTACAATAGCCAGGGCATGGATGCAACTTAAATGTCCATCAATGGAGGGGTGGATAAAGGTGTGGCATATATATATACACACATACATGTGTATACACACACACACACACACACACACAATGGAATATTACTCAGCCATTAAAAGGGATGAAATTGTGCCATTTGCAGAGGTATGGATGGACTTAGAGACTGTCACAGAGTGAAGTCAGAAAGAGAAAAATAAATATATAACATATTTTGGGCTTCCTCTTGGCTCATCTGGTAAAGAATCTGCCTGCAATGTGGGAAACCTGGGTTCAAACTCTGGGTTGGGAAGATCCCCTGGAGGAGGGAAAGGCTACCCACTCCAGTATTCTGGCCTGGAGAATTCCAAAAAGTGTATAGTCCACGGGGTCGCAAAGAGCTGGACACGACTGAGCAACTTTCACTTTCATACGTGGAACCTAGAAAAATGGTACAGAGGACCTTATTTGCAAGGCAGGACTAGAGCTGCAGACGTAGAGAGCAAGCATAAGGGTGCAAGGATGGAAGAGAGGCAATGGGGTGGAGCGACGGGGACTGACTCACACACTACGCGTTCAACATGGATGACTGACGAGCATGCCCAGCACAGAGAGCTCTACTCCGTGCTCTCTGCCCCCAAATGTGAAGGAAATCCAAAAAAGAGGGAGATATGTATACATACAGCCGATTCATTTCGTGGTGCGGCAGAAACTAACACAGTATTGTAAAGCAACAATACTCCAGTTTTTTAAAAAAGAAATCTTAATAAAAGGCAGATAATGCTGGATTCAGACATGAGTAAGATGCAAGGTTTGGAAGTGACGCCTCTTTTAAGAAACATGGATTGTAAGGAAAGACGAAGACCCAGCAAGAGTTTGGAAGGAAATCTGCCTGGATGTGTGGACAGTTGGTGAACTCTGGCCCTGTCTCGGGGGAAGGCTGAGGGAACTCTCCATCACCCTAGGCACACACGCCAAGGAGGAAATGATTCTCCCCAGAGGTGCTGTCCCCAAAAGAATCAGCTCCTAACACATACGGAGACACGCATGCAATAAAGGAAAACTCACAGTGGTTCAGTTTTTATGGAAAATGAGTATGTTCTGCCTGAACTAAGATTAAAGTTTAAAGAATATTTGCAGTGTATCATCTTTTAAATACAGAGCATTAACAGCCTACCATTTTTATCACGGCCATGTTTTCTAACCAAAGTTGCTGATGAAAACAGTTGTCCAGTAGCTGTCTACAGCGCTTCTCTGTAAATCAGAGGGTGCCTCGCACTGCCTGTGACTGTAGCAACAACCAGAGCTGATGATCAAACAACAGGCGGAGCAGAGCCGGGGCCACACCCCCACCCCTCCTCCCTGCCCCCACCCGTGCAGGAAGCAGGGGTCAAGGCTGCTCCAGTATCTCAGCTCTGATTCACTCACTGCCCTGACTCTCACCAACCAGCCCTGGGTTGGGTTATTATTTATTTATTTTTTAAGTTGAGGGCTCTCAAGGGGTTTGGTTTGGTTTTGAATCAAATTTACTTTTCATATCTATTCAGAAGTGTGGAAAGAGTCTAGGAAATATCAAAAATTAAAATTCCATTTCCTTGAGTTATTTTTAAAGGAGGGAAGTCCCACACTTTCCCAACTGCTGGGAGAGGGCAGGTTTGTTCAGTGCTGGGGGAGGAGAGCTCACCACAGAACAAAACTCAGTGGCAGAGTGGGCAACCCTGGGGAAGAGAGAGGCAAGCTACAGGGCACCCAGCGGTGATCTGGGGTTCCCCCAGCCTTCCCCCCAAGGGAAGGGGCCAGGACGAGGTCAGAGTTCACCAAATGACCACACATCCAGGCCCTGGTCCTGGCAGATTTCCTTCTTTTCCTTCCATCCATGTTTCTTGAAAGAGGAGTCACTTCCTACCCCACATCTTACTCATGCCTGAATCGAGGCCCATTTGGGCCACAGATCCATGCTGACTACTTGGCTACCTGACCTCTTGAAAACCAGCAGATGCCTCTCCCAGCCCACCAATCTCTACACCAGCTCCCCCCCCACAAACTTTTCTGCACAGCTTTGAGTAGCCCAAGCCAGCATTTGACTATAAAAACTGCAAGAAAGCACACTTGTAAGGCACATCCAAAGCCAGGCTCCTCTAGAAAGCTCAAAGGAAAAACTAAAGGTGTCACTTCATTTTATTCGCAATTCCTGTTTGAAAGTGGAGTACGATTCCACACAGAAGAGAGCTCCCAGCCCTGGACAGATGAGCCAAGCTGAGTAAGTCACAGTGGTCAACAAAATTCTGTATTTGAGAATCTCCCAAAAGGCTTCTCTTTGACCCTCAAAGAAAACTATCAAGACCTAAACTTGAAAAACTGTTTTGATTTCATCAGAACTTAAGGATTCATGAAAAATTCATCTTAATATAAAATTGCTATCAACAGCACAATTTTAAAATAAAGACACACATTTGTATTAGGGCACAGATGAAAATCCTATAATCACACGCTAATAACCAAAGAGACTATAACTGCCTGTCAATTACCATGGAAAACAATGGGATTAATATCAACAATTTAATACATACTAATACAGGGAAAGATTACGTTCTGGGAAGCAAAATCAAAGACAGATTGAATAAAGAGCAAATGGTTGGTTTCACAATTAACAGCAAGATGATGTCAATACCGATTACATTAGATGTGACTATCAAGTAATTTTGCTCATTCGGATGTGCTTGGGGAATTAGTCTCATTACATCACCATCCATCCCACCCTTTCGGAAAATGCAAAAACTGTGATGCTCATTATTTTGAAAAAGCTGCACTGTAAAGCAAGCAAGTAATTCTTAATTCTGTTCAGTAGAGAGAAGCTATATTTGAATGAGTCTCAATGTATCTGCTGTAGCTTCTGATTTTTCATTCTATAAATCAATGTTAGTTGTTGAATGTCTTATAATTTTCCTTCCTTGCTTGAAAGGAAACAGAAAAACATTCCTTCCCAAGAAAGTGGTTCTGTAATTATTCATGCTTTGAGTAGACTTGCTACGCATTCTGGTTCATTTTGTGATTGGTAGTCCTTTTCAAATATTTTTTAAATGGCTTGCGGCCGCTGCTGCTGCTAAGTCGTTACATGGGGCAAAACTGGATCTCTCCACTGTGCAAATGAGTCCCCGGGGAACTCCCAGCCTGTTTAATGTGTAGACAGTGCCTAAAAGTCATTGTGCCTCTGGCTGGACTCAGCATCAGTCAGCCCCCACTGCCCTGGCACCTGGGGCACCATGCTTGCTGCTAATCCCAATCCCTACCTCGCTGGCAAAGCTGCACTTTCTTTCTGTGATCTTTTTCTTCTCCTTTATCCCTACAGCCAGTCAGTTCTGAAAGTCTACCAGTTATAGAATTCATCTCTCATTCCTGAGTTAATTCTGCATCTCTCCTTTACAGCTTACTCCTCCAGGTCTCTCCCCAGCTATAACCAGTCTCTCCCTCACTTCATCCCACCTGGACCCTGGCCCAGAACCACCTCTCTGAAAGACAGATACCACTGTCCTGCTGAAAATCCTCAGCGTCTGAGCAGTCTCCCAAATCAAACCCTGCAACTCAATAAAAGAGAAATGTCGCCTCATCACAGAATTCCATTTGCCTGTATTTCTGCCCAGTCTCCCCCTTGTCAGAGTTCTGGGAGGACCGATGGGCGAATGGAACACTCCCCTGGATGAGTGACATCTTTTATAGGCCCTCACTTATATATTCCTGCATCTCTGAAGCCCACTCTGTTCAACAAAAGAAAAACATGGATTAATGAAAAACAAACTATGCATGTTACACCTCAATATAAAAAAAGTATAAGTACACACATTTTGAAAATCTCCCCAACAAAACTGCAAAGCAAGGTTCTGTGAAGCCAAGCTAGTGCCAAAGTGGCAGAAGATGAGAAACTCTGAGCTCAGATCCCCTCAGTATCTGGTGTGGTGACGCTCCTCTGCAGAGACCCACCCAACGGTCTGAGAGCATTTCCCCAGCATTGCACCTGCAGCTCTGAGGTGACCACCAGGAAACGTGTGGTCAGAATCAACAGCCCTCTCATACCAGGAACTTTCTGGGCTTTGGATCCCAAAACACCCTGCTGGGCTCATTCAGCCTCCATGGGAGACCCAGAGCTGCAATCTGTACCTCATTGAAACAGCTTTACATGGGTCTCCTCTTACAGCTTGAGACCTGCAAATCCCATCTATACTTCCTACCCCTGTCACGCTAAGAAAGTGTTAGCCACTCAGTCATGTCCGACTCAGTGACCCCATGACTGCAGCCCACCAGGCTCCTCTGTCCATAGGATTCTCCAGCCAAGAATACTGGAGTGGGTAACCATTCCCTTCTCCAGGGGATCTTCCCAACCTAGGCATCGAACCCAGGTCTCCTGCATTGCAGGCAGATTCTTCACTGAGCCACCAGGTTACTCTAAAATTCCCCTTAAAAATCAAGCCTCTCCACAACTCCCACAGCCTTCCAGCTCCTTTTCTCAGCCCAGTTTATTCCCAGTTTACTTGTCTCCCCACTCACTGTGTAAGTTGAATCAATGATACTCCCACCAGCATGCACGAGAGTTTCCACCCCTCCCATTTTTGCCAGCAGTTTTATCAGATTTTATAAAATCGCATGCCAATCTCAGTTTTACTGTCTTGATTCCTATACCTCTGCATGGGCAGTTTCCTTGGCTCGTAGCACCCTCCCCCACCTTTTTGACCTCACATGTTCTGGTTATCTTTTCAGAGGGGACTTAGAAACTACAGCAAATATTTCTCCCATCTGCCTCTCACCACGTGATAACATCAGCCAGTCATCTTCTTGCTTCTAGTCTGGAGCAGCTTGAAGATGGGGCTCTGCCTTATTTATTTATCTCTGAATCACCAGTTCCTAACAAAGGGTCGGTTGCTGAGTGAATGTGGAATTACTCTGTCTTTCTGCAAGCTGGTGGTAACTAAGATGGGATCAACACTGACTCCATGTCCTTTGAGAAAGGGGCTTTCACACTCAGAGATGAGCAAAGGACAGAATACCATCAAAGTGGTGATTCCATACAGTAGGTACAATCTGTGCAGGAACTCTTGGGGCTGCAGAATGTGAACATATTGATGACCTAGACTAACTGTTGTTATCTGATGAGCTCACAAGAAAGAACTTGTGTAACTTGGAGAACTCTACTTATGTGCTTTGCAGAGCAGCAGAGTGCACTTGGGCTGGGGCTTGTTTGTTTTACTTATATCCACCAAGAGCTAGTTGCTAATGTTTCCTTCCCCACCAGCATAGTTTATGGCCTCATGTACAAGAACCACACATCTGAACTGGCTTTTAGGAATGTCAGAACTAGCAGCAGCCGAGTCCTGCTACCCAGAGTGCAAAGCGTTCTCAGCATCTGGAAAGGAAGGCGCAGAGGGGAGAGGCAGGACCTCAACGCTAGGTCAATTCATGACAGCTTGCAGTTACTCTGCATGTGATTAGGGGGTGGCGGGGGGCCCAGAACTATCTAGAGGTCAAGATACAAAGATGAGAGACAGTGGAGTGAAGACACACAATAATTAAAAAACAAGGCGTGCACAGTCCAGCAAGCCTGAATTTCCATCTTCACCACTTACCAGGGGTTTGATTCTGGGTAAAATTCTTCACACCTCACCCTCTCAGCTTTTCAGCAATAAAATAAGTTGTTTTCAGGACGAAGGACAAAATGCTTATGTCTGATGTATAGAAAGAACCTGGTACACAAAAGGCAACCGACACATGGGAGCTGTTACTAAGACACAGTTCGCGCCTTTGAAAGCCAGCTTCCTATCACTGCAGTAAGAGTGTCATCCTTAAGTGTGGTCATTCAGTCATTCATACATCCATTCATTCCTTCAGGAAATATATGCCAAGTGCTCACGGTGACTCAGGCTCTGTGAGAGACATTGGGCCTGGAGTAGAAAAGAAAACAGACAAGTGTCTGCTCTTCTGGGGCTTAGTGTAGCATGAGGGGGGACACAAGAAGAAGCAGAAACACGTATTCATAAAATGTTTGGTGGCGACAGGGCTCTGCAGTGGAGTAGAGTTAAGGGAGCTTGAGAGTGACGAGGGCATGATGTTTGGGTGAGACGAGAGGGAAGGTCTCTCTGATGTGGTGACGACAAGCAAAGGCCTCCAAGAAGTGAGGGAACAAGTCAGGCAACATGTGAGTGTCTGCCCAGGGAGGGATGTGACTGGTGTGAGGCAGGAAGGGCCTCACCAGGAACTCTGCTCAGCACTCAGGAAGCTGGCAGCTGAGGTGCCCCCTGCTCTGAGGAGCAGCTCTGTCCCCTGGCCCTCCACTTTCCATGGATGGTCTTTCCACAGATGGGGACTCCAACAGGGACACTGAGGGTCCTCTCCCATCAGGCAGCCGGCATACACGGGTTACTCAGAGGAGCAGGAGTACGTGGGCGATGAGGCGGGGCCACAAAGAACAACCGACAGTCTAGTCCAGAGGAGACGATTTATGTAGGGAAAGATGGAGCATGTTCTCCAGGCACGATTATACCAGGGCCCAGAGGTGACAGGATGGCCCTCGAGCATGAATGCTGAGCTCCCTGGAGAAGGAAATGCAAGCCACTCCAGTATGCTTGCCTGGGAAAGCCCATGGACAGAGGAGCCTGGTGGGCTACAGTCCATGGCGTCGCGAGAGCTGATTGAGCACGCGATTTCTGAGGGGATGTTGAAGAAGGAGACACAGAGAGCTGAGAGCTCCACTGGGTGCTGCTTGGAAGGGAAGCAGGGAGACTGAGGGAGGGAGGGAGGGAGGGAGGGAGGGAGAGAGGGCTGGCCTGGTACCCCTGGAAAGAAGGTGAAAGGACCTGTGCATCCAAAAGCAGAGTGGTATTGCACAGAATTTGAGGAGTGGAGGCTCCCCAAAGCCCACCCACAGACCCCAAAGACCCAGGTTACGAACGCCTGTTTTAGCGAAAAAGGGCCTCATCTCAGTCTCTAATGCCAACTTCAAAGTCACTACCTACAGGCTTTAGTTGGACTTGCTGACCACATTGGCTGGGAGAGGCTTGGGGAACTCCAACTTGGGAGACCCAGCTTTAATCTCCAGTTCATAAAGGTAAAGAAAAATAACACATTAAACACTTCTGGATTTTTCCTTTTCTCTTGCAGGCCAGCCACTAGAAGGTTCTCCACCCAAATTGACAAAGGCATAGCATAAACGCACTCTTGGGCCTCCTTCCCCCTCAGCAGGCATTGGTAACCCCCTGGCTGAGCCCAGGTGCAGCCTCACAGACGTTCTCAACACAGCCCTGCAGAGTTACCCCCAGGGAGGGCTCACAGCACACGGATGGAGTCGCCACAGCAACCTCACCCCCCACTCTTTCTATTGGAAATGGTGTCAACCGCCCACTGACAGAGGAACAAGTTGCTTGACTTTTCAAAAATCTGGTACAAGAATGAATTAGAGGAATTTCTTCCATCTTTCCTCATCCTGTCAGGTTGAGGTGAGGGGTAGAGACTATGGTCAGAAAATTGATTTTTCATTTGAACCTAAGAGGCTGATTCAATGCCTTAATCTCAGAGTCAGCAAATAGCCCAGGTGGCCATGAAGCTACTGAGTCAAAGTCACAAATCTCAATGATAAATAAATGTGTATGTGTTTGTGTGCACACACACATGTGCAAAGGGTTACATGAGGGAGACAAAGCAGCCAGGAGGTGATAAAGAAGAGAGATAAGATCTGAAATCCTATGAGACCTGAGAGATCATTCTGGGCTAAGAAAAGTAAACCCTGCAACAACATCAAAGTTGAACCCACAGGTATGCCAGTAAAACGTGTTTATTATTTGCCTTATTTGGACCTAGGCCACATTTCTACTTAATTGCTCCTTTCTTGGGCAATAATTATAAGGCTAACTTTTCAAATAAAATAAAATTGTTCCTCTGCTCTGGGCAGACTGCCTCCAAAGCAGGTTACAGCAAGTATTCCCAAACCCTTCTTCCTAGTTGGTCGATCTTGGGGCTTCAGGGTGTGACCTGGGTGAGGAAGATTGCTTTTATTCCAGTGCTTGCACTAATTCTTGCACTAATTATGGGAGGAAAGGAAAGGTGGGTCAGTAAGCCTTGGTTTCCTTGTTTATTAAATAAATTCGTTTGACTAGTTGAAAGGAGACGTGTGTGAGTGTATCTGTGGTAGAGATAAGGAGTGGTGTAGCCATTTTGCAAGAAAAACCAGCAAATTAGTTTCCATATCTTCTACAGCGAGTCTCCAACCCTACCTTAGTTCCTCTACTATTGGTCAAAGGGTCCCAGCAAGCGTGAGCCAAAAGGTTTGAAAAAGTCCTCTGTTACAATGTGAAAGAAATCAAAGTAAACATCCTTCTAGTGGTTCATTATCAACTCTGGTGTCCAACACAGCAGAAACCTTCCTCACTGGACTTGGCCTGTCCTCACTGGGACTGTGCCTTGAGGTCTGGGAAACGTGAAAATAAAGCCTATAAATGAGAAATAGTTTCTTATGGAAGCAGGATGTAGATGAACTGTTAAAATTATTTATAAACACATATAATTACTGTGGTCTTAAGTTATTTCTAGACACTTTAAGACCAATCCCTGACACCCCTTGCTTTGATCTGTGTCTAGAGGTTGATTCCTGCAAAGTGCATGTGCCAGGGAGGTATGCCCTCCTTTTCAGGCTAATGGGGTCAATGGAAAGCGCTAGAGGAGGCTGGGGGGCAGGGCGTGCCATCTCCCCCTGCTCTACACTGAGGGGTGTTTCCGGCAGATTCTCTGCGGTTCTCGCTATTCTAAGATACCTGCTCCCTCTGGGGTCCGTGTTCTCACTACTTTAAGACAGCTGCCCCCTCCGCGGTCCCAGCTGTGGCTCCGGCTGATCCTGTCCCTGCCTGGGGGCTCTCACAACTCCCACCCCTTCTCCTTTGCTCCTTCGGCCCTCCAGCAACTAGCAGCAAGTTCTTGCTGTGGCTCCTCTCTCAAGGCCTCATGGGGCCTTCCACCCTCCCAATCTTGGCAATGAATGCTCTCCATGGAACCACTTGGTATGGGCTCTGTTCTCTTGACTGGACTCTTGAGTCCCACCCAGGGGGCTCCAAATCTCTAAAGAACAAGCATGATGTTTAGGAATACACAGACTCCAGGACATGCACTGGGCAGGTCATTCCTTCTCTACCGCCAAGAACGCTCTCTCGAACTCTGTGTTAGTCCGATCATCTAGCACTCTTTGCACTAGATGTGTGTTTGGATGGACGGAACACAAGATGGAAAATTAGAGAACTAGAAAGCTCTATCTAGTCCCGTGACCATTACGAGTACCTTAGAACCAAATGAGCCCAGGTTACCTGTGTTACAGGAAGGAATAAGAGTTCCTCTGGCCCACCTGCCAGTTATTAGGCTCAAACACAAGACGGCATGGAAATATGCTTCAGAAACTGGCATGGCCATGGTAAATCTAAATTTATTATTATATGAGACACACTTGACTTCTATGGGACAAAAAGTGTTTTGCTCTCAGCTTAGCCCGATCTTGACTTCTCAGCCTTATTTGTACTAAATGTACTGAAATATTGGAAAGGTGCACAAACTAGTGCCAGGCACATCACAGGAGTGATGTAGGTCTCAGCTGTGATTTCTGGGCTCTTCTTTGCATCAAGGCAACATGGAGGTTTGTTTACCAAAGACCATGCAAGAAGGTCAAGGTCAAGGTCAACTTACCAATGTCGAGGACCCTCTGCTTTGCAGTGTGCTGCCGAGAGTGCCAGTACTTCCAGTATTTCAGCTGCTCATCCCGGTTTTTGTCTTCACTGAAGACCACCATCACCACGCTCTGTAGGGCAGGGAGAACCACACAGCTTACTTTCCATTCAGCCCCTCCTGCTCCACAGTGTCCAGTTCTGGGAATCCTACCAGAGGTGTGTTGCCTTAATTTCTATAAATTTGCTTTTCTTGCTTTAGATAAGCTCAGTTGTAGGGTTTATTTTGTTTCAAAATAGGCCTATTTTTAGAAAATAAATGGAAAATGAAAACAGCACAGAATAAAAAAGAATGCTACCTTATCTTTGCCATGACTAACACAATTGGATTAACCAATTTATCAGCAAATGTATTATTTTGTGAGGTGAGTGGGAATACCGAAAAACATTTTTTTCTTTCATTGAATACAAGGCCATTTTTGAAATGTCATATCCTTAAACACAGAATTTGGTGCTTTTGTAAAAGAGCAAATATGTGTTTCTGGCCTAATTAAGTGCCTCTGACTGGATCGGTGATGGTACTGAGAGAAATTCTAAAAGATGAGCTCACACTGATGAACAATGATATAAAATAAAGATACATCACGGACCAAAAGATACAAAGTCAACCATATGATTTCCTTAAATATGTGGATATACTTTTAAATGAGCCCATGAAACTAATTATATCTGTAGAAATAAGAATCCCAAATGACTTCCACTTCTAAGTTACAAATTCATTTACGAGATGGAGAAGGTACCCAAAATCACCAAACAAACAAACCAAAAAACAACAACAACAACAACAACAACAACCAACTTACAACCCTTTAATTACAGCATGAGGAATACTGTTTCCAGGAATATACTCCCCATCTCATTCCATATCCAAAATACCTCATAGACATTTTTCTGCTATTTCAAGAGAATAGTTCATCGACTCTCATTCCTTAATGCCCTGTCCCCTGTAGCATTTGACACATATCTACCTAATTACTTACTCAGTCCACGGCAGAGGCTTATGTTAATAAGGGCGGGGATATCCTATAATTCACTGTGTCCCTAGCACCCAACAAAAAAGAGATACCAAGTGCTGATAGTAGCCGTAGTGTCAAGTCAAGATCTGGCTTATTCCCAGTGGTATGTAAACATTTGTCGCACAAAAAAAGCAGAGGTTTGTTAGAAAAGCTGGTTTAGAAACAATGCATCCATATTATTCGAACCCACAAGCAGCATGACTCACAAAGGCGTGCAGGAGAGCTGACGAGAAAGGGACCCATCGGCTGTGCTGGTGGAACCCGGGCTCGGCCTCCCTCCATCCTTCCCCCTTCCCCTTCCTCAGGTCTTTCTATTTCTCTGTAAACATTCACTGCACAGCCTCCTGCTGTTTATTTCTGTCTGTCCCAAAATAAAAATAACGTTTCGGGTGACTTTTTTCTAGACAATGACTAAATTAGCATAAGCAATGGCCTATTCTTGGTATGGAAATGTATTTTTTCAGTGATAAAGAAAAAGGCAGTTTGAAACTGCTATTACCAAGGCTACAGGCTCTGACTTGGGATGTAGCCCTGTTTGCAGAAATCAGTGCTCAGAGATTCTAAGTGCATCCCTTGTTCCTCCAGGCGGCTTGCTCTCCCAGAGTGAGGAGTAAGAGGAGTAAGAAAGACCCACTCGGAGAAGGGCCATCCTGCTCTCCAAGGCTGTTAGATTGAAGACCTTAAGAGAAGGTAGGCTCTTTGTTTTAGGCAAAATAGAACAAAAGGAGATAAAATAAACTACATTGTTTTCATGATTTCAGTGAAAGAAAATTCTTGGAAAAGTCGCTGTACTCCAAGCTGCTGCCATGGCCTTAGATTACTGACATCATCTTTTCAGGGTGATGATAATGGTGTTATTACCCAAGTATATATGAGTTATACACTACCTTGTAATTGGCAAGATTTTTTTGAAAAAGAAGAGGTATCCAGTGTCTTCTCACCAGGCATTCATATATGATGGCATAGGGCACACTAGGGTCAATTTCCAGAGGTGGAGCCTATGCCTTTCAGGCCTCCATGCTACTCAGTACTGTACACTTGGGTGTTAAGAGAGTAGGTTAGAAGTCTGATTGTTTGGGATAGAACCTGGCTCCCTCACATTTGAGCTGTGTGACCTTGGCCAGTTGCTGACTTCTGAAAGGCCAAGTTTCCTCATCTGGAACATTATAGAAGTAATGCCTATGGCATAGGGTTGTTGCTAGTTTCAGAGAGTTACTTGATGTACAGTGTTCAACGTACACACACAATAAATACTAGCTGTTCTATTGTGGCTCTGGTTGTTGGGACAATGGGGATAAGGACGGCATCCCTCCACCGCAGACTTGACGACAGGCTTGGGACATACTAAGCCCCCTGGAGGCACACAGCACACTGGGCACCTTTGCACCTGCCCCGGAGTGCAGCCTCAGGTAGGACATTAGTCCCAGAGCCTCCCTCCCCATCCTTCCCTTCACTCTCAACCGCCCTGTCTCCTGAAGCTCCAATCTGGAACCGGGACAGTCTTGAAGGGAGGAAGGCCTATTGGACAAAGGAGGAGCAGTTCTTCCTTGCCTTTCTCAGGGAAACAATGTCATAAAACCTGGCTGATTCAAGAGCATGCCACTGTAATGATTTTACCTAAAGCTAGTAACAGGCAAGTCAACCAGCAGGTGCCCAGATATGCTTTTCTCTGCGACCCCATGTTTTACCCTTTGCATGGGAATTTGAGATGGGGTGAACTGGGCCCAGAAGAGCACAGCATTCCTTTCTCAGTGTACTAAAGAAGCAGCTTAGGAGGAGGCAGTTATGATAAAATAAGGAGGCACGTACACAGCAGCATAAATCATTTTACAACAGGGCAGGAAAGTCCTTCAACCTCTTTTCAGAGCTCTTGTGTATATAATTTTCCTTTTCAGTAGAGAAGCATTCCCGCCCTTCTTGGCAAGGTTAAGAATGCCAGAAGCTGGCGGACTTCCAAGACAGTTTCATTTCCCACAAACAGAACTAACCCTCATGGATGTGAAAATTCTTTCAAGTCACTCCAGATAGGGATCATATCATGCCCACTCCTTGACTTTTCATACTGTTCATGGGGTTCTCAAGGCAAGAATACTGAAGTGGTTTGCCATTCCGTTCTCCAGTGGAGCATGTTTTGTCGGAACTCTCCACCATGACCCATGTTGGGTGGCCCTACATGGCATGGCTCATAGTTTCACTGACTTACACCAGGCTGTGGTCCATGTGATCAGTTTGATTAGTTTTCTGTGATTCTGGTTTTCATTCTGTCTGCCCTCTGAGGGATAAGGATAAGAGGCTTATGGAAGCTTCCTAATGGGAGAGAATGACTGTGGGGAAAACTGGGTCTTGTTGTGATGGGCGGGGCCATGCTCAGTAAATCTTTAATCCAATTTTCTGTTGATGGGCGGGGCTGTGTTCCCTCCCTTTTGTTTGACCTGAGACCAAACTATGGTGGACCTGATAAAAGTGAAAGAGAATGAAAAAGTTGGCTTAAAACTCAACATTCAGAAAACTAAGATCATGGCATCCAGTCCCATCACTTCATGACAAATGGATGGGGAAACAATGGAAACAGTGACAGACTTTATTTGAGGGGCTCCAAAAATCACTGCAGATGGTGACTGTAGCCATGAAATTAAAAGATGCTTGCTCCTTGGAAGAAAAGCCATGACCAACCTAGATAGCATATTAAAAAGCAGAGACATTACTTTGCCAACAAAGGTCCATCTAGTCAAAGCTACGGTTTTTCCAGTAGTCATGTATGGATGTGAGAGTTGGACTATAAAGAAAGCTGAGCTCCAAAGAATTGATGCTTTTGAACAGTGGTGTTGGAGAAGACTCTTTGAGAGTCCCTTAGACTGTAAGGAGACCCAACCAATCAATTCTAAAGGAAATCAGTCCTGAATATTCATTGCAAAGACTGATGCTGAAGCTGAAACTCCAATACTTTGGCCACCTGATGAGAAGAACTGACTCATTTGAAAAGACCCTGATGCTGGGAAAGATTGAAGGCAGGAGGAGAAGGGGACAACGGAGGATGAGATGGTTGGATGGCATCACCGACTCGATGGACATGAGTTTGAGTAAGCTCCAGGAGAGGCCTGGAGTGCTGCAGTCCATGGGGTTGCAAAGAGTCGGACACAACTGAGCGACTGAACTGGACCCCTTGACTCGTTAGTAAGCACTGGGCTGCAGGAGGCGTTTAAGCAGGGCTGCAAAGGGGCCTAGGGACACATATGAATTGCACCCTCTTTTACAGAAGAAAGCCCAGCTCTTTCCCACCCACAGATATGCTTACTGAAAAATGAACATCATTTGATTGAAAACAATAATGATAGTAACTAGATACCACGTGGGCAATGAATGAAGCTGAGAAAATTCCTTGGATACAGTCAGAAAGCATGTTCCTACCATGTCTGTTCCCTGGGGTTTATTGGTTACTGATTAAAATGATAAACTGCAAGCCAATAAGTTCTTGTGCCCCAATTCTGACATCTGTTCTAGAATTATTTACTTTGGAATTTTTTTCCATGCCCTTCCACAAGGCTGGTAACTAACAATGCTTTCATCTGATCCCTCCATGCTTTATTTGAGAAATGAGGCTCCTACCCTGACTTTGCTGATGGGGTGTCGGAAGCACTTGTTGTCCCCCGTCTCACTGAGCGTGATGGCGTAGAACTGTCCCTTGTTGAGGTAGGTCATCGGGCCCTCCCCTTGCTTCTGACGGAGAGATTTGGTGGCTTCCAGGGTGTACTGAAACGTGCCACTGTGAACAGAAAGCAAATAGTGGTCAGATTCACTCAGACATTTCTGCCTTTAAGATCAATTTCACATCGATAACATTTTGTATGAACATTAACCAACGTTTACTCCATTTCACAGACAAAACACAGCATACGGCAAAAGAGATGAGACCATACCAAAGGTCACTGCTAGTACAGGGCACATAACATTTCTATTAGCAGCCCATAAACCAGATGGTTAAGAAGGGAGAAAGTCCATGGCATGCCCATCCCACTGAGGCAGGCAGGGCCAGGGGAGCCTCTGTTAGGTTTTAGCTGGCACTTTGCAATGCCTGAACTTAGACAGGACTTGCTTCTTTCATGCTAGCAATAAGCCATAGGTGTGAGCACATTTGTTCAATCGATCCATATACTTAACCTTCTTTTGTCTAACTGAGGTGTTGCACATAACTACATCCCACTTTAAAATATCTCAGAATATAAAAATCTAGAACTCAACACATTACTGAAACCTCTAGGGAATCTAGTTTCATAATAGGGATTATTTTTTGATTTGGGGGTCTTGTTTTCTAAGCCTGCAGAAGAACTCATGACAGGGTTACTGCTCTAAAGCAGGAGGTTGCAAACAATGGTCCCTGGGCTAGAGCCAGTTGGCTGGCTGTTTTTGTAAATAAAGTTTTACTGGCCCACAGCTACCCTCATCTGTTTTTATCTCCTCATGGCCGCTTTTGCACTGCCATAGCCCGGCTGAGTAGTTGCGACAAAGACTGTGTAATTCTCTAAAACTAAAATACTTAATATCTAGCCTATTACAGAAAAAAAGTTTGCAGATCCATGCTCTTAATAATTTCCCTAATATTTGACAAATATAATTTAACTTTAAAATGAAAACACTGATTTTCCCAACTTTGAAAAACATAGCCATTGTTTAAAATGAGCAACAAATGTGAACCACCATCTTTTTTATTTAAGATGCTCATTCAGAATATTTATTTCTGCCACCCTGCAGGATGGCAGAGATGATGATCCAATTGCAAATGCTTTGTCTGTTTTCTGGATCATCAGAAACTCTTCACTGTGTCTATTTTTTTAGCCCTTTAAATTTCACAGTCTGTGAAAGACTAGGTACAAAAAGATTCAAAGTTTGCTTCCTAAAATGATCTACCTATAAGATTATGGGGGACTCTTGCTTTCTATGTTGAATATTTCTGTAATGTTTCATATCTTTTAGCTTATATAATGAAAAATAAATCTGAAGGACAAAATAATATTTCTCTTATTTGATAAAAAAAAATCTTAGGTTAAAGCTGATAAACAAGGTGAATTCCAGAATATGCATCTTAGAATAAGGTGGGAAATAAATCATTCAAGATAGAATCTATTCCACTGTCATTTTGCCTGGAAAAAGCAATTTCGAGATAACCACTGAATCAGAAAATCTGAGACCTAGACAGGATATTAGGAATCCCTGCTTGAAAAACATGAAGGAAGCTGTGAACTTTCTCCCCAGATAAAAGCACATATGAACACAAATGATTCACGTCCCCCAGGCTGATCCGCAGCACAAGATAAGAACCACCTTCTTCATTTCACAGCTGAGAAGAGGCTGAGAAACTCACTCACTCTAGGGGACAATGACAGCAGCAGAAAGCGAAAACAGGGCAGGAAAATGGTAGGTCAGTGCTCTTTTTAATGGCCCAATAGCTGGTTGCATGGTTATCTGGACGGATAGCATGTAAATTACCCATGCCTTTCCATATTTTAGAAGTTGATTCGAAACTTTCTTCTCTGCCTTTTCCCTACCCTTCGCCGCCACCACTGCACAGCCAATTTCTGTCTGGAACAATCTGGAGAGGATGACTGGGGAGGCTGAGGTTGGAACAAGACCCTGAAGGAGCAGAAAGACTTTAAGAGAAAACAGACAGAAGAAAAGAGGGTCATACATATAAAAGTAAAGGGTCAAGAAACACAGTGGGAGAGGAGGTTTACAAGGCATGGAGGGCTCTAACCCCCTTCATCAGGAATTTGTGTTTTATTCTATCTGAAATGGTGACATCGCTGGTAAGATTTGCAAATGGGAGAGATTCATTCATTTACGCCCTTCTCTCCCGTCTTCAGGCACCTCTGGAGTGTGTGGCTAGGAGGATGGCTACATCATTACGCATAACAAGAAACAAAAGCGGGACTTCCTGGTGGTCCAGTGGTTAAGAATCTGCCGGCCAGTGCAGAAGACATGGGCTCTATCCCTGGTCCAGGAAGATCCCACAAGCCATAGGGCAAGGAAGCCTGTGCCCTGCAACTCCTGAAGCCCATGCACCTACAGCCTGTGTTCCACAACAGGAGAAGCCACCACAATGAGAAGTCCGTACACGGCAGCTAGAGAGTAGGCCCTGCTAGCCAAAACTAGGGAAAGACTGTACCCAGCAATGAAGAGCCAGCGCAGCCAAAAAACAGAATTAACTGATTAATTTTTAAAAAGAGGGAACACAAGTGGAAGGACAGATGTGAAAGAAGTCAAAAAGGAAGGGGAAAAGGGGAGAAAAAAAGAGAGTTCCATTATGTACATGTTGTGTTGGAGGCCCAAGGGTCTGATGCTCAGAGGAACACCTAAGAAGGGATATCTAGCCAACTAAAGGACAAAGAAAAGAGTATGGGCCTCAGAAAACTGATCAAGATTGGAAATAATAATTTAGAAGTCATTGTGCAGAGAAGAGGATTTTATTTTAAAGGTGCAGAAGTATAACTTGAAGAAACATTTAAACAGTTATTGGTGCATCAGTGTCTAGGGGCATCTCCTGGAAACCTACCTTGATGTCTGATCGTACATGTACTCCTCAGCCCCAACCGAAGCACTCCGAAATTTCTGCAAAATATAAAAAGTCATCAAAATTAAAACCAATAGATGAGTCATTATGCTCCCCGCCCCACACCAAAGTGGCAAAGGTATCCAAACTGTCTTATCCTTGTTTTAGAAAGGAAAATTACATATTTTTTTGGTATTGTGTTTTCAACGACAGTGAAAATAGTTACCATTTGTGTACAGAACTGGCATAGTACCTGCACATTGACAATTATATTCAACATAAAATGTATTTGTACTTTTCTTCACATAGTGCTCCTAAGGTGCTTTCAGGTACTGGAAACTGTTTCCTCAAACGTTTAAACATCTCTTCTATTTTCTTATCTCCAGCACTATTCCAAAAGTCACGAATTCTGAGTTAATGGAACACTGAATACAGGGAGGCCACGCAGCATATCATAAGCCTTATTGAGAGTGTTAGGAGCATAGTTTCGGGAGCAAGACTGTCTAGAGTCAGGTTCTAGTTCTTTTACCTGCTGCCCGTGTAGACTGGGGCAAGTGCCATATTTTCTTCAGCTGGAAAATGCATAGCTGTAGTGATGAGAATTAACTGCATTATTAGCGGTGAACTAGTAAGAACAGTTCCTGGAATGTGGCGAGCTCTATCTACCTGCATTAAATTCTGTACTGTAGTGACCACTTGACCATATCCGGTGCCCTTCTCTAAGATCTTCATTATCGCAACATTGTTAAGAGTGAGTCTGCAGAGGAAACTCGAAGTCATAATATTACACATGAGGAGGTTTGGGTTCACAGACATCAGTTGTTGTATATTTAGTGCAAGTTGGATGCATTTTACTACATTTTAGAACCTTTTCAAGCAGATGCACAAAAGCGCTAACTCTTGATCCTAAAGTGAATATAACAGAACTTTGAATAAAAAGTACTTGGTGGATCACATACATTTGGACCTTCCACTGTGGCCTTTTTTCTAGTCTCTCTAAGAAACAACCTTCTTGCTTCTCATTTCTCTGTCATAAATGTTCATTCTTTGACAAGTAATTCAAAGATTTCCTTCTCAGGAAAGGGTTTGGTGGTGTTGTTCAGTTGCTAAGTTGTGTCCAACACTTCGCGACCCCACGCCAGGCTTCTCTATTCTTCACTATCCCCGGGAGTTTGCTCCAACTCATGTCCATTGAGTCAGTGATGCCATCCATGCATCTCATCCTCTGTCATCCCCAAGAAAGGGTTAGCCCCAGCTATTTTCCAGCCACCATCTCTAACCAGTATCTCTAGGATGGTGGTTTATTTTCCAACCACCATCTCTAGAACGCAGTGGACCCTTACATCACAGTTTATATGTACATCAGATATAGCTATATATTTCCATGTCTTTAATCAGTCACCAATTTTTAGGTCTTATTGATGTATTCATTCATCCACTCTTTCAGTAAATATTTACTTTGTATCAGATACCGTGCTAGGTGCTATGGATACCACGGTGGAAAAGAAAAGATGCAGGCCCTGTTCTCATGAAGCTTCTGGTCTAGTAGATAGAAAATATTAGCCAAATAATCATTCATTTAAAAATTTATAAACCATGTGCAAACACTCTGAGGAACAGCGACAGAGTTCTAGGACAGTACATCACAACTGAGAAAGTAGAAATCAGCCCCATGACAACCAGCCTAGATGGTTCTAACAGGATGTACTGTTTCCAGTGGCACAACAGAGAAGACCAACAGAAGATAAGCAATGCTCCCAACAGAAGCCCAGAAGACAGCAGCACAGCTACACAAGTGAGCAACGCTCCCTCCTCCTGTGGGACTGATGCTTTCCTAGCAAAGATATCCTCAGCCTCGCTTTGTTCATTACCTCTTCTGAACAATGACAACGGAGACACCCAGTTTCTAGACCGCCCCCAACATCTCGATATACACAATCCAGAACTGGTTGTCACTTCCATGATCCCTTCTTAGATTCATCCAGCACAAGCCCAAACACTATCAAGAGCTCCTCCTAACTCTCTCTTATGAGCTGTCTCTAAGGCTCCCCTGCAGAAACAGACTAAATAAATGCAACTGTGACTACAAATATGTTCGTGGTAGTCTTTGGCTGGTGGACTTAGATTCAAAGAAAACTGATTTTACTAGAACTTGAAAGGAGAGGACAAGGAGGTCTTCCCTAAGAAAGTCACACAGGAGGAAGGGTGTGGAAGGTAGTAAAGAATATTCTAGAAATAACACTGTTCAACAGAACTTTATGCAAAGATGGAAATGTTTTATATCTTCACTGTCTAATACAGTAGCCACTAGCCACATGTGTCTACTGAGCACTTAGAATGGAGATAACTGAGGAATTAAATTTTAAATTTTATCCAATTTTAATAGCTGCACGTGGCTAGTGACTACAGTACCTACTGCACAGCACAGATCTGAACCATGGAGCAGCATTCACAGGGGTCTTGAGGCAGGAGAAGCATATTAGGCTCACAGAACTGAATGAAGCTCAGAGCAGAGGGCACCAGGGGAAAAGATGGGCAAGGTGGAGGCGGGAAAGGCAGAGGAGAAACAGAACGTGCAAGGCCCTGAAACCCAGTTACAGATTTAGATCTTGATCCTAGAAACAATGGGATTTCAATAAGAGGGTGTCATGATCAGATTATAATTTTGAAAAGACCATTCCAGGTACAGTGTACAAAAGGGGACTGTTTTACAGACCAGAGATAATGATAGCTTGAGTCAGTAAGGTGGAAGCAGAATGGAGACAAAGGAAGGATTTCAGAGAGGTGTAAGAAAGTGAAGTCGGAGACTTTTCCTGGTGGGTCAGTGGCTAAGCCTATGTGCTCCCAATGCAGGGGGTGTGAGTTCAATCCCTGGTCAGGGAAGTAGATCCCACATGCTGCAACTAAGAGTTCAGATGCCACACCTGGAAGATCCTGCTAGATGCAACTAAAGAGGGCCCAAGTTCAACTAACACCTGGCCCAGCCAAATAAGTGTATTAAAATATTTTTTTAAAAAAAGAGAGAAGTTGATAGAACTGATAATGACTTAGACCAGGATGATAAGAGAGCAAGTATGCAGAAAAAAAAATCCTAGTTTTTTCAAAAACCAGAAAGATGGTGGTGTCACTCCACTAGGGTGGAAAATAATTTGTAAACCAGGTTTTGTATAGGTGGAAAGTCAAACAAGGGGCTTCCCTGGTGGCTC
Source organism: Capricornis sumatraensis (assembly GCF_032405125.1). Classification (NCBI taxonomy): domain Eukaryota; kingdom Metazoa; phylum Chordata; class Mammalia; order Artiodactyla; family Bovidae; genus Capricornis; species Capricornis sumatraensis. The sequence goes on from NC_091079.1 coordinate 81,710,737, forward strand.
AGATGGTAAAGAATCTGCTTGCAATGTGGGAAACCTGGGTTCGATCCCTAGGCTGGGAAGATCCCCTGGAAAGGAAATGGCTACCCACTCCAGTATTCTGGTCCAGAGAATTCCATGGACAGAGGAGCCTGGTAGGCTATAGTCCATAGAGTCACAAAGAGTTGGACACGACTGAGCAGCTTTCACTTTTACTTTTCAAAGTCAAACAGGCAGTTGGGCACAAAGGTATAGGGTGCAGAGATAACTGGACTAGAGAAAAAAGTGTGCAAAGTATTCAGGGCATAGATGGTAACTGAGCTATGGGCATAAAGCCAAAAACTTCTTCAAGAGGCAAGTAAAGTATCAAAGTATCAAATGGTGCTGCCAAGTAACAGCTTTAACAGAAAGGGGATTTCCAGATCCATTCTATGCAAGAGTTGGATAGAGGGCTCCTACAATGGCAGCCCACTCCAGCACTCTTGCCAGGAAAATCCCATGGACGGAGGAGCCTGGTAGGCTGCAGTCCGTGGGGTCGCTAAGAGTCGGACAAGACTTAGCGACTTCACTTTCACTTTTCACTTTCATGCATTGGAGAAGGAAATGGCAACCCACTCCAGTGTTCTTGCCTGGAGAATCCCAGGGACGGGGGAGCCTGGTGGGCTGCCGTCTATGGGGTCGCACAGAGTCGGACACGACTGAAGCGACTTAGCAGCAGCAGCAGCAGCAGCAAGGGCCAGAATAATGGGACATCCAATTCTCATCAACTTTGACTACAAACACAGAAAACTAAGGGCTTCCCAGGGGGCACTAGTAGTAAGCAACCCGCCTGCTGATGCAGGAGATGTAAGAGACACGGGTTCAAGCCCTGGGCTGGGAAGATCCCCAGAGCGGGGCATGGCCACCAGTTCCAGTATTCTTGCCCATGGACAGAGGAGCCAGGCGGGTTACAGTCCATAGAGTTGCAAAAAGTCGGACACAACTGAAGCCACTCAGCACAGCACAGCACATACAGAGAAACCTAAATCTTCCCAAAGTATAAAACTTGTATTCTAAGGATTTTCCAAAATTTTTCTTGGTTCAAGAACAAAATAATAAATGATAGAAGTTTTAGTGGTGCTACATGCACTATTTCGAGTATTTGAAATAAAAAATAATAAAATTGGTTGCACTAATCAAAAGCAAAGCCATGATCCATTTTAGTAACTGAATCAACATTTTGAAGGTTTTATTCTTCAGTTAGGGGAGGAAATGAACTACCATTTAAAAATCACATCAGACAGTGTTTAGATCCAGGGTAACTTTCTGTATCAGTCTACAGATGAATAGGACATCAATGGACATAACCATCATAAGTCTGTTGGGTATGACAAATAATAATTCTTTGATTTCATTACAGGATTCTCTGCAAACTACATTAATTTGACAATTAACTTACCAAGGGCTAAGTAATGAAATACAAGGTAGAGATATCTCATCTTCCCTGTAAATACTGGGTGGGCCAAAAAGTTCATTAGGTTTTTCCATAAGACATTATATTTATATACATGTATATAATATAATCGGAGAAGGCAATGGCACCCCACTCCAGTATTCTTGCCTGGAAAATCCCATGGACGGAGGAGCCTGGTGGGCTACAGTCCATGGGGTCGCTAAGAGTCGGACTCGACTGAGCGACTTCACTTTCACTTTTCACTTGCATGCATTGGAGAAGGAAATGGCAACCCACTCCAGTGTTCTTGCCTGGAGAATCCCAGGGATGAGGGAGCCTGGTGGGCTGCCATTCACGGGGTCACACAGAGTCGGACAGGACTGAAGTGACTTAGCAGCAGCAGCAGCAGCAGCATATAATATAATTCTGGAGTGGGTTGCCATTTCCTTCTCCAGGGGATCTTCCCAACCCAGGGATTGAACCCAGGTCTCCCACATCGTAGGCAGACACTTTACCATCTGAGCCACCAGGGAAGTTATATAATATAATATATATTGTATTTCCATATTTATAAATGTCCAGATATTATGGGGAAATCTGAACATATATTATATATTATATCAATTATTATATACATTGATATAATGATAAATTATTATTATATATTACATGAAATATTTAATATATTATAAAAATATATGTTCATACTTTATATTTTCAGATATTATGGAAAAACTTGAATAAACTTTTTGGCTAACCCAATGGTTCTCACTCCTGAGCAAATTGGAGGACTAAATGGGAAATCGACTTCTCAGCCCTCTTGCAGTTAGTTGAGACCATGCGACTAGTTCTAGTCAGTTAAATGCGAACATGGGGAACAGTACCACTTTCATATCAAAGTGTTTACAAGTCAGTGTGCCATCTCCATGGTCTCTCTTCCCCAGCTAGGGTGACCCTGAAGTCACATACAGAGATGGTAACATCACACGATGGAGAGAACCTGGATTCCTGATCAGAAGATGGGTCTATAGACTGGTATCAAGATTATTAGCAAGAAATAAACTTTCACTGTCTCATATCACTGAGATCTGGAGTTTCTTCATTCCTACAGCTAGTTAGACTTCTGTTAACTGACTTACACAAAATTGTAGAATAGAATAAGCAAATTCATTCTTCCTCTTTGATTTTTATAAGGACAATACACATGACTTTTCTATAAAAACTCTTTCTTCCCTCTCTCAAGTTTTACAGGTGTCCTAGAAACCTGCTGGGGCTTCCCTTGTGGCTCAGCTGGGAATCTGAGAATTCCTTGCAATGAGGGAATTGCAGCGAATTCTGCCTGCAATGAGAATCTGCCTGCAATGCGGGAGACCTGAGTTCGATCTCTGGGTTGGGAAGATCCCCTGGAGAAGGGAAAGCCTACTGACTCCAGTATTCTGGCCTGGAGAATTCCATGGACTGTATAGTCGTCCATGGGGTTGCAATGAGTCAGACACGACTAAGAGACTTTCACTTTCGCTTTAGAAACCCGATGGGTGTCAATACTACCCTGATTTGTATTTATCAACTCGACTGTTTGCTTGTTAGCTGTGTGGCAGTTGGCACATTCATAAGCTCTCTGACTACAAACAGGATATAGAATAAAATATAAATCAAATTAGCTAAATAAATTCATTAAAAACTTTTTAATGCTACTGGCTTGAATTGAACGAAATTGCTCCCTTCCTTGGTATCAGTACACACACACACACACACACACTCACACACATACACATACATATACAGAGAGAAGAAGTCATCTGTAATAGCAAATGAAACTTGCTAATTCAACAAGTAGTAGGGATTTTAATAGTTTGCCTAAAGGAAGTACTAGGTTTTAGACAAGTTTTCCTTAGTGAAATTTACTTAGTGAAATCACTCTGAAATCACCTAATCTTATAACTTGTTAACAATGCCATGGCTGAAGATCACCATAGATCATTTCAACTAATTTACATCACATTGAAATACCTTATGCAACGTAAACACTGATTTCCAAGACTAGGAGAGCACCTAAACTAAATTCAATGGAAATAATTTTCACATTTAGTTTCTGGTAAGTTGCTTTCTCCTTCACTTCAAAATAAAACCCCGAATACAATAGCTTCCTTTCATAAGCCTCTTTATCTACAACACAAGCACAACTGATAACACATCCCCCAAATAGGGTGACAGTTCCGTTGACATTGGACCACATCCATGGACTCTTCTGTGACTAATGGAATATTTCTGCACTGTGTGAGAAAAGCATTAGTAGCAACCCTTTAGTGAAAAAGTATGCACCTCACATTCCTTTGTGGAGTGATTTGCTTTTCCCTACAGAAGCACCCCTGACTGCTCAAGGGCAAATCAAATATTCAACAATACCAAAACCCTACAAGATCCCTTGCTCAGTTTGAAAAAAAAAGAAAAGAAGAAGGGGGACTTCCTCGGTAGCCCAGTGGTTAAGAACTCACCTGCCAATGCAGGGCACACAGGTCAGTCCCTGGTCTGGGAAGATGCCACAACCCTTGGAGCAGCTAAACCCATGCACCACAACTGCCAAGCCTGCTGAAGCTGCTGCAGCCTGCGCGCCTAGAGCCCGTGTTCCGCAACAAGAGAGGATACTGCAGGGGGAAGCCCACGCACCGCAGCTAGGAAGTGGCCCCCGCTCGCGCCAGAACCACAGGAAAAGAAGGAGAGGGGAGCGGGGAGAGGAAGCATGTGGATGATTTTCAGCCACACAGGAAGCAAAGAAGCAAACCTGAAGATAACATTGTCACTACAAGGACACTGAATGCTTGATGTAAAACTACCAGAACCCCAAAAATATGGAACCCTGATGAGCACAGCGAATCTATCCCGTCTCGCTCTGCTCTTTCCCCAAGTTCATAGAAAGCAGCAGGCATTCAGGAATGACGAGCCAGGGAAGGAAGGGCTGCTAGCGTGACTTGTCTACTGTGAGCCCCTACCAACGCTGAAGAGAGCTGGCCCCTTTTGTCCCTCTCATTGTCATATGAAAGATGAGAAACAGCTAACGACATGGATAAAGAACACTCAGATTAAAAAACGAACGCATCTGGGTAAGGCACTATGTTCAGCAACAGAACTCCTGGGAACCAGAAGGCCCCACGCTGTCTCTGAGTATAGAGGTAAGGGTCAAGGCCATTGGCCCTGGAGACCAACAGCCTGTGGCAAGTCCCATCTCTGCCACTTACTGTGGCATGTTCACAGCTGCCCTTATGCATCACATTTGGAAAATAGAGATGACAATAATAGTACCACCACATGGAGTTTTGGGAGGATTACATGAGTCCATATTACATAGAATGATGCCCAGCACAGAGTAAGTGCTCATCAAATGCTTATTATTTTAAGATATTATTATTTAAGGTTACCATTTCAGCCTCACGTGGCTGAAGTTTGTCCTATTGGCAACTAAATGGGCAGCAGGCTGCAAGTATTTGGTATGCTGCCATCACACTCCTCTTTAAGAAAGAAAGAAACCACAAGTTTTCTCCTGCTGTTGTCTTTAATCGGCCAAGGTGGACTGCAAAATGAGATGTCAGTGACCAGTGACTCAAATGCAGAGTCACTGCTCCGAAATGTGGAAGAAGCTGACACAAACTAAAAAAAGAAAAAGAGCATGACATACGCCAAGTCAAAAACTGGAGTGGTGACTCACAATTGTATTAGCAATTGATGTTCTACAAAGATCTCAAGGCAATTAAATGAAGAGAATACTGCCTTTTTAACAAGTGGTTCTGGAACACTGGATGTCAACATAAAAAAAAATGGGACAACACTTCTCTAGTATCCAATATGAAAATTATCTCAGAGTGGATCATAAACCTACACTCAACAGGTAAAAACTATTAAATGTTTAGGAAAAGAAAAAACAGAAAATATTTGTGACATTAAGCTAGGCCAAGATTTCTTAAAACAATATATCAAAAGCATAAACTCTAAGAGAAAAATATTGATCAACTGGACTTTATCAAGATTAAATATTGTTGCTGTTTGAATAGTTAAATAAAGTAGCCATCAAGTTGCAAAACATAACTGATCAAGGGTTACACAATTTAAGAAACTCTTACAACTTAATAAAAGAAAGACCAACAGCCCAATCTAAAAACTGGGCCAATTATTTGAAACAGACATTTCACAAAAGGAGTTATAGGAGTGGTCAAATAAACACACAGAATAATATTCAACATCACTAGACATCAGAGAAATGCAGGTTTAAACCATAATGAGACAACATCACATATATTTAGCTATACTAAAGTAAAGCTAAAAAGATTGGTGGTATCAAGCTTGGGCAAGGATGTGGAAGAGGGGAATCCTCATGCAATGCTGGTGAGAATGAAAATATTACAGTTACCTTGAAACTCTGCACAACAGTGTTTCACTTACATTTACCACATGACCCATATAAAGCTACATATACCTTCACCAGATGACCCACCGAGTCCAGCCACTGTTATGTACCCAAGAGAGATGAACACATACGTCCACATTAAAACCTGAATGTGCACAGCAGCATTATTTATAATAGTTAAAAACTAGAAGCAACAAATATCCACCAACTGGTGAATAAACTGTGATATATGCTTACCATGGGATGCTACTCAGCAATTTAAGAAACAAATTATTAATATAACCAATAACATAGATGAAAATCAAAAATATTACACTAAATGAAAGAAGACAACATACAAGATTCCATACTCCATCATTCCATTTATATGAAATTCTAGATAAAGCAAAACTGTAGTGACTGAAGGCAGGTGAGTGTTTGCCATGAGCAAGGGGGGAGGGGAGGGCTCCAAGTTCAGACTTTTAGGAAGAGGAAGCTGTCTGTTGATTCTGATGTTGGTTATACAATTGGATACAATTAACAAAATTTTCTAACTGTGCCCTTCAAACCTGTGAATTTAAAACAAACAAGCAACCAAAGATCAACTGCTTCTGCAAATTCTTTGGGCCCATGAGAAGAATACATAGAATCTATCTGCAAGGTGCAAAGTACACATACATATACACACTTTGTTACTGATAATACCAATTCTTCCTTGAGTTTTCATCAGACAAGGTCTCTAAAGAGTTATATTGTTTTAATCTATAAACAATAAACGCTGGAGCGGGTGTGGAGAAAATGGAACCCTCTTTCACTGTTGGTGGGAATATCAATTGATAAACTACTATGGAGAAGCATATGGAGATTCCTTAAAAAACTAGGAATAAAACTAGTTTTATAAAAATAAAACCACAAGACCCAACAATCCCACTACTGGGCATATACACTGAGAAAACCATAATTGAGAAAGACACATGTGCCCCAGTGCTCATTGCAGCACTATTTACAATAGCTAAGGCATGGAAGCCGCCTGCGGATGGCCATCAACAGATGAACGGATAGAGAGGCTGTGCTACATACGCACAATGGAATATTACACGGCCATAAAAAGAACACATTTGAGTCAGTTCTAATGTGGTAGATAAACCTAGAGCCTATTATACAGAGTGAAGTAAGTCAGAAAGAGAAAAAAAGTATTGTATATTAACACATATATATGGAATCTAGAAAGATGGTACTGATAAACCTATTTGCAGGGCAGGAATGGAGATGCAGACATAGAGACCAGACTTGTGGACACAGTGGGGGAAGGAGAGGGTGGGGCGAATGGAGAGTATCATGAAAACATATACACTGCTGCTGCTGCTGCTGCTGCTGCTGCTGCTGCTGCTGCTGCTGCTGCTGCTGCTGCTGCTGCTGCTGCTGCTGCTGCTGCTGCTGCTGCTGCTGCTGCTGCTGCTGCTGCTATGTCGCTTCCGTCGTGTCCGACTCTGTGCGACCCCATAGACGGCAGCCCACCAGGCTCCCCCGTCCCTGGGATTCTCTAGGCAAGAACACTGGAGTGGGTTGCCATTTCCCTCTCCAATGCATGAAAGTGAAAAGTGAAAGTGAAGTCGCACAGTCGTTTCTGACTCTTGGCGACCCCACGGACTGCAGCCCATCAGGCTCCTCCGTCCATGGGACTTTCCAGGCAAGAGTACTGGAGTGGGGTGCCATTGCCTTCTCCGACATATACACTACCATATGCAAAATAACCAATGGGAATCTGCTGTATGACTCAGGGAGCTCAAACCTGGTGCTCTGTGATGGCCTCGTGGGGTGGGAATGAGGTTCAAGAGGGAAGGGATGTATGTATCCCTATGGCAGATTCATGCCGCTGTATGGCAGGAACCAACACAATATCGTAAAGCAATTATCCTTCAATAAAAAATAAATAAGTTTTTAAAGAAGAGTTGCTTTGTTTTTAAAAAATGATGAGCAGGCAACACCTTTGGCTGCCATTTGGAAGGTTACAAACTAGAAGTCAAGGTGAAAACTTTAAAAAGTAGGAAACTTCCACACAAACAGCTCTGTTCTTCACAAATATGTGATTTTAAAACTAAAGCCAATAGAGGAATGTGTCATCTCAGAGTCAGGAAAATGGGAATATTCCTCCACACAACCAATGTTTTAATAAAATCTGTTTATAAAGAAAGAAGCAAACATGTTTAAAAAAAAAAAAACATGAACTCACAGTTGAATCCACTCATCCCACATAAAAAGCAAATAAAGGGCTTCTCTGGGGGGCTCAGTGGTAAAGAATCCACCTGCCAATGCTGGAGACAGGAGTTCTATCCCCGGTCCAGGAAGATCCCACGTGCCGTGGAACAGCTAAGCCCGGGGGCCACACGTATCGAGCCTGTGCTATAGAGCCCATTCGTTGCAACTACTGAAGCCTGGGTCCCCTAAAGCCCGTGCTCTTCAACAAGAGAGCCCACCGCAATGAGAAGCCGATGCACCGCAACTAGAGAGAGCCAGCATGCAGCAATGAAGATCCCGTGCAGCCAAAAAGAAATAAATACTTTCTTTTTTTTTTTTAAAGCAAACAGAGGAAAAAAGATAGGTGTGGTTTCTGGTGTCGGTTCGGGCTCCTGAAGTAAGAGCCAGGGACTCACCTCTGCGTTCCCGTCTTTGAAGCTCTCGCTGTAAGTGCTGTCCGGGGTGCTCCGCTGGTCGTCCTTGAGGTAGGTGCTATGGCCGGCCATGGACGGCACGCCATACTGAGTCTGTTCAAAGATAACCACGCGTTGCTCCTCCCCTTCTCCCCGGGGATAGTGCACAGGTGGGGTCATGAAAACCGGGGTGAAATCTTCAGCCTTCACCACTGTGATTCCTGACACGGGGATGATGGCTGGGCTCTCGGGGACGTTCGTGCTGTACTGCTCCCGCTTGGAATTCTCCAGGTGGTCTTGATTCAGGCAAAGGTTCACTGGAACAGTCTTCAGGACCTGAACTCGGTTTTCTCCTCCGCTCAAATTACTCTGGGCTTCACTTGTGCCAAGACAGTTTCTGTGTATTGAAACCCGCCCCCCAGCAACAGGATAGAATTAGAAAAATCATCATTTCACAACTCCTAATAACTGATGCAAGCAAGAATCAGTGGATGCTAATGCATTGGGGGGGGGGGGGGGGCGGGGAAATGATGGTGAACTTTACAATGGAATGAAGTGGATCTTTCCATCACTAGAAGTAGGACAAGCACCTCCATGTGCCTCCTGGTAACATGCGATCAGCCCCACCTAGAAAATGCTCAACAAAAAACAAATGCTGACTCTAAATCAAACCAAGCTTTATATCTAACTTCCAGTTCTTAGGCTATATGGGAGCTGGAAGAATAATTTAAACAACACTGAAAAGAAACAATCACACAAACCAGAATATCACACATCTTACTGACCTGGTTTCCTCAATAAGTCAGAGGCATGAAAAAAGAAAGGTGGGAGACTTGTTCTAGGTTAAGAGATTTAAAAGGCATGACAACCAAATAGGACAAGCAGATCTTGTTTGGATCCCAATCTAAAAAGCCAAAGAGGTATTTGTGAGACAATGGGATTTTTGAGACAATCAAATATGAACTGAAAGTTAGCTGATGTTAAAGAAGTGTTGTTCATTCACTTAGATATGATAATGATTTTGAGATTATGTAATAAAAAGTACTTGTTTATTTAGAGATCCATATCAAATGGATATGGACCTCTAAATATGTCATGTCACAGGTGAAATGACATAAAGTAAGCCAGGAACTTATTTTAAATACTATTGCAATAAAAAAATTTTTTTAAAGAAATAAAAAAAGGGAAAGAAAGAAATGGTGAAGAATAAATAGGTGTAAGGGAAAGTTATCAAGTACTGAATCTGGAGGATGGAATGGGTCTTTGGGGGTTCATTATATCACCGTTTTTTTAATGAATATGTTTAAAAGTTTTCAAAAGAAAAAAATTTAAATAGCCCTTTTTAAAAACACAGGGATTTGGTAGAAACCAATACAATACTGGTTTTGTGGTCTTGGTAAATACTGGTAAAGCAATTATCTTTCAATTAAAAATAATTTTTTAAAAATTCACAGTAATTTTAAAAATAGGGGCGGAACAATAGGTTGAAGGAGAAGATTGGGAAGAATGGTTTTCACTGTTCTGCAGGCTAAACCCTTTGCAGATAAAAATAAGATTATGAGAACTTGTCATTAAAATATTTTCACTAAATTGAAAAAAAGCATGAGCTCATTGATATCCTTAGCATTGAATTACTATCAGGACTTAAGGAAGTGGTGTAACTGGGCTTATGTAAGACAAGAGCTCTCAGATCTCACACCTTCTGACTGGTACAAGGAGAAAAAAAGGATTTAGAAAATTAATTCTTACCAGGATAGGATGAACTATTTGCATCTATACTGCAGGATTTTGAGTGAGAGCAGAAGCAAAGAGGAAATTCTTACTAAATGAGCACTGTTGACAGCAAAATGATTTTACTAACAAAGTCCTAGTAGTCAGTAAGGTTTGAGGCCATCCCTTACTTATTTATAGATTATCCTGAATGACAGAAAGAAAATGCATGTTTTGTATGCAGCCCTGTCCCTGGTGTCTGCTTTTTTTAAGCCAGCAGGGGCTTTCTCGGGTTTATAGGCATTTTTCATCAGGAGAAATATTTGAACAAAATTGGTTCTTCTAAGAATTGAGCTCTCTGGCTCCTCTCTGTAAAGGAAGTCAACTGGCCTCTGAACTTGCCTAACTCTCAAACAGGGCTTGGTATTTTTAGCTTTGATTTTTCAGATAAAACTTCAAAGGGAAGCTTGGGGAGAAAATGGCTCCTCATGAGCAAAACCAACAGAAAAATACCTGAACCTCTCTGAGTCAGTCACAGACCTAAAGAAACCACTCTAGAAAGGAATCCTTTAAAGAATAAAATCACGAGTCTATAAACATTCTGGCTTTCAGTAATAACCTGCTTTCGTGGCCAAATCAATACAATGAATCTGTGTCTAAGGCACAGTGAAAATTAGATATTACGTTTAATCTGAATCCAGTGAGTGGATGATGCCAAAACCCAGACCACCCATTTATATCAGTATTTCCTAAACCTTGTTGCTTAGAACATCACATGGCTTGTTAATACATGTTCCTCAAGAAAGGAGTCCATGATAAAAATCAATATTTTTTTTTTTAAAAGCTATTGCCACAACAAGAAGACCACCCTGGTGGGTCACAGCCATGAACACAGTAAAGGCCCCCAGGGGTTCCTCCAAATGTTTAAGTGGAACCCAGAATCTCTCAAACTCGTTTTACGCAGTACCCTTTGGATAATATCCTGCAAGTTGAGTGTAGAAGGGCTGGTCTATGTTCAGTAGCTACCAAAGCAATTATCTACTTTTTTCACACTTCTGGGCTTTGCACAAGCATGGTCTTACTGACTTGGCCAAAATATTCTAAATTAATCAACTCCTCTACTGTCAGAGTCCATTTCAGTCCCAATTTCTTAAGTCTGTATTTCATGTAAAACACTTGGATTCTAAACAAGAAACACAAGTCAAAATATTTTGGGCATTCTTATAAATAAATAAGCAAGTGAATAGAGTCATGCCAATATAGCTGAATCTTCTTTACCACGAGACAAGGAAATAATAGATTCAGCCCTGTCCTATAATGTGTAACAGTGCCTCTACAGAGAGCACTGACTTTAAAAGCTGATGCCAGAGAACTTTGAAAGTCATCCCCAAAAATGGGTGATCTGAACAAAGTTAAGAGCAACTGTAAGATACTGACTCACTTGCAATAGAATTTAAAATTGGACCAAACATTATAACATGAGGCAAAAATGCAATGCTAAGAATGGTGCTTGAAAATATACTCTTAAAAAAAAAAAAAAAAACTGGACTCATGTCCTTGAGATTACTTTTCAAAGTGGTGACTTCTGTATACAAACATTTGTAATGATATTATGCCAGCCCACGGCACCTTAATTCATGAGTACACTGCAGACCAAATGATATCCTTCCAAATTACATTTAACCAGAAGTCTACAAAGTCATAATTAGTCTATACAAGGTAATTTGTCTATACCTCACTGCCAGCTTTTTTAAGGCACTCTGTATATATCATAAAAACGGCATTTAAAGTACAATGGGCAGCTGTCGGTCTTTAGGGTTGCTCTAAAAGATACTTTACCAAAACATGGCCTCTTGTATCTATTATGATACATACAGAGCACACATTTTAAATTTATTTCTCTCCCCATCTCCACCTCCTGCATGCGCCCGTAAGCTTTCTGTGATTACCGGTGTAGGATTTAAACTTCTTTAACTTATTCAATACTGACTGGATGGAGGAAAAGTTATTAGACCTAAAGAGTATCAGCCTCTTACTCCCTGTCATCACTGCTACTAACTAGTGCCCGGGTCCCCAAAGCAGCATAAAGTTCCAGAAGATCCCCTTGGAACAGCAAATCCTATGCAGACAGCCTTCACCTTCTGCTGGGGGTATGCCCTGGAGTTGACACACAGCACAATACCACTGGCTGGCGGCGTGGTCTCCACTGCTAGTCACATGACAAGATCACAGGGTCACAAGCAGTTCCTATCAAGGGCAGAAGAGATTCTGACATCTGTTTTAGTAGGAGACTTCATTTCTCTTGGCTTTATGTTGCCAAGTAGAAAACCCTTCAACAGAAGCACTGTGGCTTCTCCATTCCTCTGCAGGGGAAGAGATATATTTGATTGGTTGTGTTTGGGAGCTACTTTGGGAAAAGTAGCTGAGCAAGGTGGTTCAGACCTTTATGGGTCCTCCTTTATGTCTGGATCATCTTGGCCAAAGAAAGGGGACAGACACTCCAGTCACCTTGGCCAGGCCATGCGTCCCTTCAGGGCGGCCTGAAGTCCTGCCTGGGACTGGATGATAGGTCATATCTAAGTCAGTACTGATAACATTACAAATTGCCCGTTCAAAATAACATTCTCTAATTAGCTTCATCAGAAATAAAATTGATTTCTTTTTCCTTTGTAATTTCAATCTGTGTCTTGTTTTTCAACTGGTTCTTAATTCAGGATTGAAGGGAAAGAGTGTTACCTATGGTCTCCTAACATCTTTCCTGCCCCTGACAGTGCCCTCTGCCACCCATGGCTCCCTACCAGCTCCTCCCTGGACTGAGATGAGCCTGGCCTCCTTCCTCTTCCCCTTACCAAAGGTCATCTTCAAATGTCTCACTCCCTCAAGAGCCTCATCACGGTTACACAGCCACTGAATTAACAGAAAAGTTCACACTAGCAGTGGGCTATCTTGCCAGTATATCACCTCTGTCTCTTCAGATTTGCAGCCTCCTTGGAAGACACTAATGAACCTTTGCAAATTGCAAAACCAAAAACTACAATTTGCTCTCCCAACTGAGAAATCCAGTTTTGGTCCAGGCTCCAAAAGACAGGGAGCAGACATTAAGCTTCTTAACTCTCATATCCTCTCAAGAACAAAAGTTACAGTTTAATACTATTGTCAAAAACATAAAAAAGGAGTTATCTGGAGAGTCAGGCATATTCCTGTATATATTATCATACCTCTTATCCTGGTCTTCTTGGCTGTCGCTTGCTTTGCTTACAGACAGTAGCCTCTTGTCTCGAGGAACCTGAAATCATGATCAACCATCAGTCAGACTTACATAGATACAACTGTGACCTTGTGCAGAGAGCTTGACACCAGCATAAGCAAAGAAAATGAAACGGAACATTCTCTGGAGAAAGATGGCAAATTTGCAATGGCCAGGAGATGGTTAAAGGTGGGAAGCCTGAGTAGCAATGACAGTGGACCAGACACAAAACGGTGATGACTGATGCAAGGTCACAGCGTTCCTGATTGTGCTGTGCTCTGCGGACACAGGCAGTTATCGCTGGACCTGAGCACCTCTTGAGTCCTCCCCTCCTTGGTTGGGCGCAGATGAGGGGAAAGGGTATCTGTACTCTGGAGCAGACAGAAAGCATCTTGGAGCTACAAGTATCCCATTAAGGAATAGGACTGACCCTCCATTGTGATGAGGGACTCTATGCTGACATGTAGAGGGGCAAACTGGGGAGTGGGCTGCACCGTTCAGTGATGAGGCAACATCTAATACCTGGGCCACCTTTATCCACCCTCCCTACATAGCTCACGGCTTGCCTTCCACCCTTCTTCTTCTAATGCACTTTTATTATGGACTTCACAACTACAGTGCCAATGCATTACCTGAAAGATTATTGAAAAAGCGTTACTTGAGAGAAGGGACACCCTGACCAGCTGTGTTTCTGAGCGTCATCTAATCACCTGACGGCACTATGGATTGCTTTTCTGTCTCTACCACAGTTCTCAAATACATGAAGAGTGGGTTTAGATTTGTTTGGCTGGTTGGATGCTTTTGATTTTTTTGTTTATCAATTTTGTTTTTTCCCTAAATCTCCAGATCTTCCTTCTAGCCACACACCTTTGCACTGAAAATGCACTCTGCACTATTTTGACATAAAAGAGTGTTTATGAGAAGTCTCTCTTTTCTGGACTCCTCTTGCAGTCCTCATGGATGGTTTCCACTCACCCAAATGTGTCTGCAAGCCCAGCCAGCTGGACGAAAGAGGTGACACAGCTGAGTGACTAAGAGTCCAGACCTCGACCTGATCGTTTGGGTTCAAATCTCAGCTCAACCACAAACTAACTCTGCCTCAGTTTCCTCAGCTGTAAAAAAGGAATAGTGGTAGTTCTATACCTTACAGGGTGTTCAGTAAAATTAGAAGAGTTAATTTTTTAAAGGCACTTAGCATGGAAATTTATAAGCATTTGCTAAATAAAAACAAAGTAAATCAATTTTAAGTCCTTCATGCACTTATCAATGTTGAGGGTCTACAGAGTAGCAGCATTACTACATGCTAAACAAGAAACGAAATGAGTAAAACAAAACCATCATCTACTGAAGGTGACAGATAATCACAACATTTTAATACCAAGCAAACCCATGGTCACAGCAGCATAATTCACAACAGCCAAAAGGTGTAAATGACTCAAATGTCCATCTACAGATGAATGAATGAATAAACAAAATGTGTTATATACATATATATATATACACACACACACAATGGAATATTATTCAGTCTTAAAGATGACATTCTGATACATGCTATAATACGACTGAGTCTTAAAGACATCCCACTGAATCCCATGTGACTCGGATCCATCCGCTTCCCCGTGGAGGCCTGCCTCCTGGCTCGGCCCCCCACCTCTTTTGCCTGGGTTACTGTGTCAGCTAACTGGTCTCTCCTCTCCTTCACTTAGTCCCTGCAAATCCATCTGGCTCCATTAAGAAGAACCAGAGTGATCTTTCAGTCGGACCCCACCGTGCCTTCAGATTTTCTCCCTCCCATCTGGGCCACCCTGAACCATGTTAACTTTTGGCTTCCCAAAGACTGTCCTTCTTAGAGAAACTGAGACCTCTGAACTCAGGCCCCTTCCTCGAGTCTAGACTCACCACCGTACGTCCCTACCTGAATATCCTACAAGCACTTCAGACTCAACATACAATTATCCTTTCCCCCAAAGCGCTTCTTCTGTACTCCGCCTTGGTTAATCTGAGCATCAGCTGAGCTACTGTGATCCTAGTTAAAGAGTTCTCTCATCAAATCTTTCTCTCTCTCTCTCTCACACACACACACACAGAGAATCAGTTGCCAACTTTTATCCAAACAAATACTCAGTGATCTCCTGAACATACTGCTTTGTTTCCGTGTTCCGTGACTGACTAAGTAGAGTGGCTGATTTAGGAAGAAGCTCACAAATGCTGATCCAGGGAACAGCTACCATTAGGTCTTACTTTAGGGCTTCATTCTTTTTTATCTGGACAATCGCAACAACCTGTTCACTGGATTCTCTGCTCATAATCCATCTCCCTGTGGCTGCTGTTGCTATAACATGTGTAAATCATGTCTCCAATCTACCAGGCCAATGTTCAAAAATCCTTCAGTAATAGAGAAAATGATGTCAAAGAATATAATAGAAAAATTACAGGAAATTTCATTTTCTTTAAGCTTCTATCCATTTTCTACACTGTATATAAACTGAAAACAAAAGGCTTTATTTTTAAATTAAAAATAAAGACTTCTTTCAAAAATTTCTAAAGCTTATGAATATTTATTAAATCATTTATTCACTCATTCATCTAGCAAAAACAACAAGGCCATGTACCTAGCCCTGCACTCCCTCTTGGGGGAATAAAGCCCAGCGTACCAGCCTGGTCACTTCCAGAAGGAGTCGCTGCCTTCCTAACCAACCTTGACTGCCCTCCCCCTCACTCACCTCAACAGTTCAGCAAGGCTGATTCCTTGGATTTCACTGAATGCATCCTGGAGTCTGACCTCCCGTTTTCTCATCTCCTGTTTGCTTTGCCTAAAATGCTCCCTCTCCATATGCCTACCTGAAAAACTCTCCTCTGCTTCCCCGTAGAATAGGCACTGCTTCCCACCTCTTATGTCTCCTGCATTGGCAGGTGGGTTCTTTACAGCTAGCACCACCAGTTTCAGTCCATGGGGTCGCAAGGAGTCGGACATGACTGAGCGACTGAGCACAGCTCTGGAAAACCTGAGCTCTCTGGAAGGCTGGCACACCCTCCTCACTGCACCCGGAGCACATCACCTTCATAGTATTTACTGCCACGCACTGTGGTTATAGGTTTACGGGACTGTTACAGAGGTCCTGGACTGTGACCTCACCAAGGTCTTACATTGGGTCCCATCTGCCTTTGGATATTCAACCCACCCCCCTAATATCTATCACCATTGCTGGAAGGTCGTGGTGAATTAGCACTTGTTGGATGGATGGATGAATAAATGGATGACCAATGGTTAGACAAACAAACATCTTGGTGTCCAACAGCACCAGGTCAACAGAATAGAGGGGAACCAACTGGCCGGGGAAGAACATTTTCACCAGAGCTAGAATCAGATGATTACGAATCAACAGCTTCTTCAGGGGAAAAGTAAAGTAAGCCAGAGTAAATCAAACCACATAAAAATAACAAATGAAATCTGTCATATTTTTCTGTCATGCCTGAAATTAATCAAAAGGTCACAACTGACTTCAGAGCTGTTGTTGGTGAGTAGCTTAAACCCAATAGAGAACGAGGCTAGTATCTGAGTCTTTAAATTACGACAAAGTCTAGCATTTTGGTTATTTTTATAATAGATTTCATCTAAGCTTCAAATGCATATTTTAAAGTTTTGAGCCTATTTTCAAATGGATTCCATTAAAGCATTTTTTAAACAGGGTAGAGTGTTATGGACCGAACTGTATGCCTCCAATGTTTGTATGTTAAAACCCTAGTCTCCAATGTGGTTAAGATTAATGGGGCTTCCCAGGTGGTGCTAGTGATAAAGAATCCACCTGCCAATGCATGAGACACAAGAGATGTGGGTTTGATCCCTGTGTCAGGAAGATCCCCTGGGGTAGGAAATGACAAACCACTCCAGTATTCTTGCCTGGGAAATCCCATGGACAGAGAAGCCTGGGGGGCTACAGTCCATGGGGCTACTTAGTTGGACACAACTGAGAGACTGAGCACCTAAGGGTAAATGACTTCCTAAAGCTGTGGCCCTAATCCGACAGGACTAATGCCCTTCTAGGAAGAGGAAGAGATGCCAGGAGCGTGTGTGCACAGAGGAAATGCTACATGAGGCCACAGCAAGAAGGGAGCCATCTGCAAGATGGGAAGGAAGCGAGGCCTCTCTAGAAAAAAACACTGTCAGCACCTTGGTCTTGGACTTTAGTCTCCAGAACTGTAAGAAAATAAATCTCTGTTGTTTAAGGCCCCCAGTTTGTGATATTCTGTCTCAGCAGCGCAAGAAGACTAACTGAGACAGCCTAATGACATAGATATTGTGCATGTACAGGATTGCCCTGGGACCTTTGCAAATTCCATTTAGTTGCCTGAGCTGAAAACAAAAGACCTGATTGGATTCACTCCAGTGATCCTATGGGGACAGTTTTAAAATACAGGTGGAAAGACTTTGTAGTGAAAAAAGTGTTACACCAAGGTACACTTGTGCAGTTTCCAAGGACAGGGACCACCATTTCTTTTGAATGCCTGCTGCATGTCACACACATTCCTCTCTCTACTGTCCACAGAGGTGATGTACTCCAACCTCAGCAGTGAGGGGAAAATGGTATGTTTTACAAAAAGGATCGATTTTTATTTCCAAAGAGGTATAAAAAGTCTACAGAATTTAAATGATACTGCAGTAGCAATTGCTACAGTAATCTGACTTCCCCAAGTTTATATTCAAAAAAATAGAATCTATAATTTTTTTTTCCCTTAACACTTTACTACAGAAAGAAAGTCCATTCTCAAAGTAGATTTAACTTTGTTATAACTTTACTACCAGCATATACAAACTGTAAACAAGAGAGGGCTGACTGAGGCCTGAAAATGATCATTTGCACAGAGTTTTTAGAAACAAGGCTAATTCTTTAATGTTTAAAGTTTCAAGCAAAAATATAGTGAAACTTGTGGGAAATAAATGAGCTATGTAACTCTGCTAGTCCACACAGTCTTAGAAAACATTTTATTGGAATATTTTATATTCTAAATTAATAAATTAATCTAGGAAAATATAAATTCAACAGTAGGAGTTTAGACTTGTTTATAGATTGAGGGTTCTTTTTGAGGGGGGTGGGAGCAAGTAGTGATGACTATTTACTTATTTATTTGAGGTCTGGTTGATGTAGAATGTTATATAAGTTTCAGGTGTACAACACAGTAATTTCCAGTTTCTAAAGATCATACTACATTTAGTTATTATAAAATACTGGTGCTATTCCCCGTGTTATACGATTTATCTTTGTAGCTTATTTATTTTATACATTGTAGTTTGTAACTTTTAATCCCCACCCCAACTTTGCCCCTCCTCTCTTCCATCTCCCCACTGGTAACTATCAATTTGTTCTCTATATCTAAGTATGTTTCTTTTTCGTTATATTCACTGGTGTACTTTTATCTTTTAGATTTCACATATAAGTGACATTATATAGCATTTGTCTTTCTCTGATATTTCACTAAGCATAATATCCTCTAAGTCCATCCATGTTGTTACAAATGGCAAATTTTCATTTTTTATGACTGATTAGTATTCCACTGTGTGTGTGCACACACACATACACACCACATCTTTACCCATCCATTGATGGACACTTAGGTTGCTTCTATATCTTAGCAATTGTCAGTAATGTTGCTATGAACAGTGAGGTATACATATCTGTGAATTAGTGTTTGGGGTTTTTTCTAATATATATCTGAGAGTGCAATTGCGGGGTCATATGGTAGTTCTATTTTTAGTTTTTTGAGAAATCTCCATTTTCCAGTTGTTGAACCAATTTACATTCCCACCAACAGCGTAGGAGGGTTCCATTTTCTCCATATCCTCAAACTGAGTTTTATGTTAACTCCCTACTCTGTATCTTTAGCAGAATTTCAACTTTCCTTTTAATATTAATAATGTGCAAAAGGAGAGGTAATCTAGGTACCATATTTACCAACACTTTATCCTTTGAGTCTATGGGAAATTAAATTCTTTCCCAAATTACTAATGAGTTGTGTTTCAAGGTATATTTCTCTTTTTCATTAATATGAAAGAAACTTCATCTAATAAAGATATCTGAAATTATGTCCATTTCACAGTAATGGAATAAAATCAGTTTTTAAACAATAGAACAATATGTTTCTTCAAAATTATCTTAATATATTTCTTCCTAGTCTTATAAAACTAACATATCTGCTTAATAAAGTTATAAAGGCTACCAAAAAGCTTTAATGACCCAAGTGATTAAATCATAGTCACTTTAATGATGTTACCAGATTTTAATGTGTCAAGCTTAACTATTTTTTATAATAGATAAAAATTGCTTTGCAATTTCTTTCTAGGGATGAGGTCATTTCCAAACATTAAGTATTAACACAAAAGTCTAATAAATTGAAACCCTCAAGAAATAGCCTAGAACAGGAAACAGTCTAACATGATAAGTTCTGTACCATCCTCAATACTTTCTGAAAAGGTTCACCCCAAAACGTTTAGAAATCATCCTTGTGTTTTTCAAATTAGCTTCTCAGTCAAAAAGCATTTAAATATATAAAACAGTCACAAACAAAAGAAGAAAAGAAAGCCTGCCAAGAAAGCGTCTTTGGTTTTCAGGCTCAGTTGTTTTCAGGTGCTTCCTTTCAGTGTAGGAAACTGCCCTGCTTGCATGAAATGGAGATTAGCCCCTACATCCTTTCATGTGGACCCCAGTTCCCAAAGTGAAAGCCCCTTTTTGCCAGGTCAGGAGTCATGTTGGGAATTGTACACCTTCACAAGAGAGCTGTGAAATCTGCCAATTCCAGCTCTCTTAGTAAGGGGGAGAAGTCAACCTAGACTGCAAGGGTGCAAGTGGAATGCCTTTCCTTTATTTCTCCAGCACTTTCTAACCATAAAAGATGCATTTATTTGAGTCAATAATATCCTCATTTAAAATAGCCTGGATGGGCCAACCTATCTCTATTAAAACACTACCTTTAATACAGGACTCATACCTCCTATCGGGTTGGCCAAAATGTTTGTTTGTAACACCTTACGGTAAAACTCGAACCAACTTTTTGGCCAGCCCAATATCTCATCTTTGATAAGCACAACTCAGAACTTCCCTGGTGTCTCAGATGGTAAGGAATCTGCCTGCAGTGTAGGAGACCCACCCGGGTTTGATCCCTGGGTCGGGAAGATTCCCTGGAGAAGGGAGCAGCAACCCACTCTAGTATTCTTGCCTGGAAAATTCCATGGATAGTGGAGCCTGGCAGTACAGTCCATAAGGTTGCATAGAGTCGGACACAGCTGAGAGGCTAACAAGCACAACTTGGCTTGACTTTATTTTCTCTCCCCACCGAGGGAGCCCTCCTTAGTGTTTTAATAGAGAAAATTAGAGGAAGCTGGAAAAGGAATGAGTAACTTTAGAGAACGTTGGTCAAAGAGTAGGCTTGGGGGTGGTCGGTCAGTGCCAGGGTTGGTACTGGTGTTGGTGTTGGTGGGAGATCTTTCTTCTAAGTCACTTCAGTCACGTCTGACTCTGTGCGACCCCATAGACGGCAGCCCACTAGGCTCCTCTGTCCCTGGGATTCTCCAGGCAAGAATACTGGAGTGGGTTGCCATTTCCTTCTCCAATGCGTGAAAGTGAAAAGTGAAAGTGAAGTTGCTCAGTCGTGCCCAACTCTTAGAGACCCCATGGACTGCAGCCTACCAGGCTCCTCTGTCCATGGGATTTTCCAGGCAAGAGGACTGCAGTGGGGTGCCATTGATGCTTGGAAAGCATGAAAACTCTGGTTTACGAGAGACACAGGAGGCAGCACAACTTGCAATGCTGGAGCCTGCTGGAAGGAAACAGGAACTGGGATGCAGGAAGGGAGCAGGAAACCGAGACTGACTCAACTAAAAGAAAAATTCCTCCTGTATGATTTTCTCCTGATGGAGGGAGAGGGCAAGAGGAGGATTTAGTTCTTATTCGAAAGAGTGGCGCCCAACCAGCAAAATAAACACAGCCATTTTCACCTTTGTGCCAATCCCAGCATAAGCCCAGGTGTTTACAATCAAATCAGGCAATAAATATCCTCAATCAGTAAATACTTGTTGACTTTTTACATTTCAGTGGTTCTAAGGAAGTAGGTCATACCAGATATAGTCCTTTATAGTAGAGACAGACCAATGTTTGTCGTTCGATTTCCTGAAATACTCCTGTTTTGAAGGTACCTATGACAAGTATTTTTGTAATGCAAGTGAATTACATTCATTTTGTTTTAAGGGCTTTTCAAAATAAATACTGAGTGCCCGGTGAAACAAAGGGAGACAGATTTTGGAATTGCTGCAAAAGTCTACCATAAAAGCATTCATTGGTATATTTCTTACAAAAGTGAAAAATCTAGAAATCCTGATGTTTCTTATAAAATGGAATATCTAAAAGCAAACTAGGGAGTTCCCTGGCACTCCAGCGGTTAGGACTTGGGACTTGTACTGCTGCTTTCACTGATGGGACTGGGTTCAGTCCCTGGTCAGGGAATTAAGATCCTGCACATCACAGGGTTCAGCCAAAAAAGAAATAAATAAAAACATAAATGTTCTCATTATTTATTTATTTCATTTTATTAATTTATTTATTTTTGGCTGCACCATGCATCATGAGGGATCTTAGTTCCTCAACCAGGGATGGAACCCACGCCCCCTGCAATGGAAGCACAGAGTCTTAACCACTGATTGCCAGGGAAGTCCCACATTACTTAATTTAAAAATACTAATAAAATAAAATAAATAAAACCAGCTTCAATGCCCCAACAGCAATGACTAAATTACGGTACAGACACACAATGTAATATTCTTTGTTCACCAAAAGTCATTAAGTAAAAATGGCAGCAAAGTACTGCAATATGACATGAAGCAGGAATTAAATGTGAAAGTGAAAGTCGCTCAGTTGTGTCCGACTCTTTGCAACCCACGGACTTCTGCAAGCCAGAATACTGGAGTGGGTAGCCTTTCCCTTCTCCAGGGGATCTTCCCAGCCCAGGGATTGAACCCGTGTCTCCTGCATTGCAGGCGTTTTCTTTACCAGTTGAGCCACAAGGGCAGCCCAAGAACACTGGAGTGGGTAGCCTATCCCTTCTCCAGTGGATCTTCCCCACCCAGGAATCAAACACAGGTCTCTGGCCTTGCAGGCATTAAATGTAGATACTATGTATGCTTGTAAACAGAGGGCACGGAGTCAGTATCCGAAAAGGAAAACTCCTCTGAGCAGGGCTGAAGTTGGGCTTCATAGACCGGAAAGCAGGGAAGCAATGAGACAAGGAAGAGGCTGAGTTCCACGGTGAGTGTGGAGATACCCTTGGTTCTCTGGCCTGGGACGAAGTTTGTCCTCTCTGCCCACAGAGAGGGGCGGTCCTAGGGGCCGAGGGCGGAGGGAGGCGGGGCTCCACGGTCTACCTTGTAGTAGTCGTACAGCAGCCCAAGCGCGGCCGCGCTGTCCTCGTCTCCGTTGATGCTCATCATTGCCTTGGTGGCCGCCGTCAGGGGGTTCTCCAAATACGACTTCCAGGCTTCATCCTCGCTGGTGTAGGCTCTTCGGGTATTAAATGGAGGCTCACTGGGCATGGGCACTAAGGCCACCAGTCGTTTATTACTGCGAAAGCAAGAGAAATGCGAGATTCCTGATCAGAGAAGTGTTCTTTTTTCTCACTAAACATACACGTGGAATACAAATGCGCACGTTATTTGGTTCACTTGTGCTTCCCCAGAATGGAAGAGAAGGAAGACTGAGACCAAAGTGATGGCCACATCACATTGATAAAGCCACTGATTTATTTCTTTACTGTCCAGGAGAGGTAATAATGGCCTTTAAAAGGTAGTGTAGAAGTAGTGTAAGTTGACTCCTTTCACACTCGGCTTTTCATAACCAATCAGTTCAGGAGCCAACTCATTTTACTTGATTATCCTTCATTCATATATATTAGAATGAAACCCTGGGAGGGAACACGTTTCATTTAATTCTGTAAGTTCTAGTGCATAAATATGTGCAACACATTAAAAGTAATCGGCATGTCAATGGCGGTTAAAAAACAATTTCATCTAGTGTAATTCACACTATATCTGCTAGCAAATTGGTCTATAGACCAATCCAAGTCCTTTAATTTAAAAGGCAATAGAAGCTACAGAAACAAGGCACAAGACGTCCTGCAGATATGATGCATCATATGGGTGGCAAGCAACAGGAAAGAGATGAACTCTGTACATGAGTCCTGTGTTCCATGGGATCCTACCATATTTAAAGGACATCGAAGCTACAGATCCTAAAAGATCATCACGGAGAGTAAGGAGGGTACCTGGAGAATCTTCAGCAGACAAGAGGGGTTAGAGTTGTTTGTCAGTCCTAACCAAGCCACTCAGGTAAAGCAGCAAATGACCATCAAAGCAATTTTTTAAGGAGGATTCAATACTAACTCAAGTACCTGGTGGCTCAGATGGTAAAAAATCCGCCTGCAATGCAGGTGACTCACCCGGGTTTGATCCCTAGGTCGAGAAGATCCCCTGAAGAAGGGAATGGCTGCCCACTCCAGTATTCTTGCCTGGATAATTCCATGGATAGAGGAACCTGGTGGGCTATAGTCCACGGGGTCGAAAAGAGTTGGACACGACTGAATGACTTTCACTTTCACCCTTAAACCACCACAGTCCTCAGCAGCACACGCCAGCCTTGTTCATTGAAATGAAATCAGAAAGTAATAATGAGACGTTGTATTTCAGTAACACCTGGGTCTACTCAGGGTAACGTGACACAGACAAGTGGCAAGACTGCGAAGGCAGCATGTATGCCGATCAGTGGAAATGCATCCAGCAAGAGCCTTCCGACAGTCATTCAGTAAAGACAAACCTTTCTGCTGATATTCCTGCAGGGCCCTCTAACGGTAGATGGTCTTCCAGCTCACTTTGTGGTGGAAGATTGGTGTGAACTCACAACAAAGGCTGTGTTGAGGATGCTTTGTGTGGAGGCATGGTGTCATGCATCGATGGAGGGTCAGAAAATAACACTGACATTGGTGACATATATTGGGGGGAGGGGGGCGGGAAATCCACATTGAGCAGAGTGGAATTTTAGATGGTCTCCAAATTTTAGATGGTTTGAACTCTTTGTGCCAGTGGCTTGGTGGGACTGATTGGGAGGAAAGAGAAAATAATGACCCAACTGTACATGAACTGAATTAAAAGGGTAAAAACCAAGTTTCTGGAAGTAAACGGGAAAACCCTGGTGGAAGGCCTTTCTACCCGATCGGCTGTGCGGTGATGTGGAGCAGCACAGGCTCTGGAAGTGAGTCTGTTCACTGTTTACTGAGGAGGAATGCTGCCTGAGGTTCGGTTTCTTCATGCCTTACATAAAGTCAGCGCTATTTTTAGTTTCTTAAGGAACCTCCAGACTGTTCTTTCCTTAGTGAAGTGAGTGAAAGTCACTCAGTTGTGTCCAACTGTTTGTGACCCCCTGGACTGTATAATCCATGGAATTCTCCAGACCAGAATACTGGAGTGGGTAGCCTATCCCTTCTCCAGGGGATTTTCCCAACCCAGGAATCGGACCAGGATCTCCTGCATGGCTGGTGGATTCTTTTACCAACTGAGCTCTGAGGGAAACCCTTCTTCCTTAGTGGCTGCACCAATTTACATTCTCCGCAAGGGTGTAGGTGGCTTCCCTTCTCTCTCCACACCCTCTCCAAAATCTATTGCTTCTGGATTTTTTGATGACAGCCGTCTGACTGACGTGAATGAATAACCAACAAGAACCAACTGTTTAGCACAGGGAACTCTGCTTAATATCATGGAACAACCTAACTGGGGAAAGAATTTGAGAAAAGGATACATGTATCTGTATAAGTGAATCACTCTGTGGTCCGACTGACACTAACACAACATTGTTAATCAACTCTACTCCAATATAAAACAGAAAGTTAAAACACCAAGCACAGCAATGCCTACCCTACTAACCTCACAGTATGACTGTGAGAACTCAATAAGATAATGGATAAAACAACTGTAAACTGAACAACAAGTTATTACTCTCACGGCACAGTTCTATATTCCTATAAAGTTTGAGGGCATAGCAACTTTTGGTTATAACGTAGAAGTGCTCAAGGTAATCATTAATTAAGGGAGTCTGAAGTTGTTTACTTAGCTATTTTCCATAAGAACCCAACAGACACCAAATATCATGCTCTATGGGGAGGGTGTGATGCAAAGGACATGGGCACTGCCCTGCAGCCCACGTAGCCTCCAGGAAGGGAAAGCAAGCACCAGTGTTACACGAGTGATGAGCGTGAGAAATGAACAGGGTCACGAGTGAGGGTTTATGACAGAGGGGACTAACCTAGCCAGAGGACCCAGGAGGAAGCAAAGCTTCCACAAAGACCTGAAGGAAAGGCAGGAGAGTGCTGGTCAGGGGTGAAATGGGCAGATGTGAGAAAAAAAAAATTTAAGTGAAGAGTGTATCGGTAATGCAAAATAATGGGATTATCCGACAAAAGGAGCACATTTGTATTCATTTTGGAGAGTCCAGGAAATTTACATTTTTTATATACAGTGGCGTATTAGTCATAAAAAAGAAGGAAATAGTGCCATTTGCAGCAACATGGATGGACCTAGAGATGATCATACTAAGTGAGAAAGTCAGAGAAAGACAGATACCATACGATACCCCTTATGTGTGGAGTCTAAAATATGACACAAATGAAGTTATCTACAAAAGCAGAAACAGACTCACAGACTCAGAGAACAGACTTGCGATTGCTAGTGGCAGGCGAGGTGGGGGAGGGACGGGGTGGGAGTTTGGGGTTAGCAATGCAAACTAGTACATAGAGAACGGCTAAACACCAAAGCCCTACTGGGACAGCACAGGGACCTATATTCAATATCTTGTGATAAACCATAATGGGAAAGGATATATAAAAAGAATGTATACGTATATGTATAATTGAATCTCTTCACTGTGCAGTAGAAATTAATACAACATCATAAATCAACTACTCCTCAATGTAAAAAAAAAAAAGAAATTTACACATTTTGATTTAATAATAAAACAGCATTTCCATGTTGTGGACATTACTAATCACAGAGGATAGAGTTGGATTTAGAGACAGAATTTTGGCGAAGGAAGGCAGTGCTGGCGGGCCATGGGGCAGTGCCATTACCACCCCCCCTCCCCCCCAGTCGCTTAGAAGAAGCCACTCTGCAGCCTTCAGTTAGAGGGCAAAACAGAGAAATCTGAATCCTATTTGCTGCCCAGGAGTGCCCACACATCATGTATACTTCCTAAAACCACCCAGCAGGAAGGAAGAGCTTTATGTTACTTGTAGTGACCTCACCACTAAAAAAGATGGAGATTTGACTCTCTCTCCTTACTTAAGAAAAGCTGGGAGGCGGGGTGGGGGTGGGGTGGGGGTGGAGTGTTAATTACAACACTGGCTAATTTTCAAAATTTAGCAGGAAGCCCCAGGGTGAAGGATAAGAGCCAACTCTTGATTTACACTAAGTAGCGTCCTCATTCACTGGAGAGATTTTGTTCCTTGAGTCTTCCTTCTTCTCCATCCTGCTGAGTCTCCTGGACTGCTGATTTCATATGTTCCCAGCACAAACGTTCACTCATAAATCTAGATTTATCAGCTTTTCTATGAAGATCTGCTTGATGAATCTTTACATGATCAATAGAAAAAAATATTCTGGGATAGTACAACCTTGCTAGCTGTTTCTGTTTACATTTTTTGATGGCTAAAGGAGTTTTATGCTCTTCCCTTTAACTGTATAATGACTTTGGTTTTTTTTCCCTTAGATTATAATCTCTCCAGTACAGAGCACTGTTGAATAAAGCTTGGTTTAATAAAAACAGAACAATCTCTCTGGTACACTGAGCAAAAATGTAGACCTGTAAAGAAAGGAAAGTTTTCACAGAACAGTTTTTACCAAAGTTTGCAACACTTTCTGAAGGTGAGTTTCATCATTGCTTTTTTGGAATAGAAGTTCTAATCATGCACCGGTCAGCTTTTTAAATATCCTTTCAGTAGCTTTAGGTGTGCAATTTTCTGAGTTGCTTTGAACACAGACTACATCAACTATAAACCTGATCCCTGTTCTTCCTTGGAGGAAAGTTTACATTAGCACCTGAGTATTCCCAGCAAGGCTAAAGGCCTTGTTAGATCATAGATTTTTGTTGTTGTTGTTGTCATTCATTTGTTTCTTTAATCCACTACTTCATTTTGTTGATGCTGGGAGAAAAACTAACAGATGAGTGAGTCATCAGCTGAAGTAGTGAAAGAGGTGGAGCATTCATGAGACTGAGATCATAACCAACAGGTCAAGAAAAACTCCAGATCACTCCACCACAACCTACCATGCCCTGGGGCATTAGGAAGAGTCTAACAGAGGGAATGCTTTGCTGGGGAGAAGCATACAGAACTTAACACATAATGCCTTCACCTCCTAAAAATATGTGCAGTAATAATCAACAAATTCAGACATAAATTCATTTCACTTGGGAGCACAAAAAACCAGGACAGTGAAGTTTTCACGTCAAATTATCAGTTTCAATTCATTTCTTACCATTCTTTAAAAAAAACAATTCCTAGAAAAGCTTTAGTCTTTCTTTGTGGGGAGGGTTGTTTGGGAGCTTTTTGCCTTAATCTATGAGGAGAATGGTTAAACTTCAGTTTTCATCTCAGCTCTGTCAATTTGTGAATTTGGACGAGGTACTTTACTTCTTCAAGCTTCTGTTTCTTCCTCTGTATCATATCAGACTTAACAGTGTTGTTCTAAAGGTAAACTCAGATATTCACATACAATGAGCCTGGTACATTACAGATCTTCAATAAATAATAGTTAGAAGTATTCTCTTTAGAACGGATTCTATTAATGACCTCCACTCAAAATCCAATAGACGGCTCTCTGTTCTTAATCTCCTTGGATTTTCTTGGCCATTTCTCACTTCTGTAAAATCTTGCCTGGCCTGGCTTCTAAGATACTGTACCAAGGCAGTTCTCCTCTGCTGCCAAACATTCTTTTCCAATTGCTACTCTGAGGGCATGAGAAGTCGCTTCAGTCATGTCTGACTCTTTGCAACCCTATGGACTGTAGCCCACCAGGCTCCTCTGTCCATGGGATTCTCCAGGCAGGTATACTGGAGTGGGCTGCGGTTCTTGCTGTGGCAAGCGGTTCTTTACCACGAGCGCCACCTGCAAAGCCTACAGTCTGCTCTCCTCTTCCTGTTCCCTAACTCTCATCATTCTTGGGCCCTTGGTTCTTTTCTCTCCCTTGTTGATCCACACGGCTTTCATTCATCCTCCACTTTCATGTCTAACAGACATGTATCACCTAAGAGCCGGTTCTGCCTTCTCTCTTAGATGCCTGTTGTCAACTTAAACTCAGTCCAGAACTAAGGTAACCATCATTTCTCAGCTGAGCACAACTCATCATCACCTGTCCCTAGTTATCCAGAGCCAAATCTTATGTACTGGTTTAAAATATAGATTCTGTGGGAGGGGACAACTGAGATGTACTCTCAAATGAAACAGAATAATAATATCCACTCTCTAGGATTTTCTCAGAATTAAAATTGACAGTATAAAAGTATCATGTGTGTTAGCTATTATACTTTCTATGGAGTCAGTCACCATATCCATGATCACAGTTTTAGTCTTATCTCTTCATGCCTCCAAGTGGTCTCGTTATCCTTCAGCTTTCCCCCTGTTCAATCTCTACTGAAGCCCTATGGAATCACCTTCATAGTTAATTACTTTTAAGAGTGTTCTATGTTTCTTCACCACCTGTAATATCGAGTCCAAAACCCTCCATCTGATACTTAGGATTCTCCATTATCAGGCCCCTACCTACCTCTCAAAATTTATTCCTACTTGGTTAGCATAAGGAGTTGAACCATTTAGCTGAAATTCCGCAAAGAAGCCCCATTTCTGTATCCATGCTTTTGCTCAGACTGTTCCCCTGCCTGAAATTGCCTTCCTGCTTCTCTCCATCTAAACTCTACTCTTAGCAAAGTCCAGCTCCAACATCCCATCTTGCAGAAAATACTCCCTGATTGTTCCTATTTGAGTTTTTAAGGGTTTTCCTGTACTAAAGACTCCTACAGTATGTATACTATTTACTGTATGTGCTGTGTGATGCTAAATCTCTCAGTCGTGTCCAACCCTTTGTGACCCCATGGACTGTAACCCACCAGGCTCCTCTGTCCATGGGGATTCTCTAGGCAAGAATACTGGAGTGGGTAGCCATGCCCTCCTCCAGGGATCTTCCCAACCCAGAGATCAAACCCAGGTCCCACACTGCAGGCAGATTCTTTACCATCTGAACCACCAGGGAAGCTCAAGAATACTGGAGTGGGTAGCCTATCCCTTCTCCAGGGGATTTTCCTGACCCAGGAATCGAACCGGGATCTCCTGCATTGGCTGGCAGATTCTTTACCAGCTGAGCTACCAGGGAAGCCCATTTACTACATATTCTACCATTTAATTTTTACTGTGCAAAGAATACCAGTTATGGAGAGAACACTGTTATTCAGCTGTTAGAGCCACCAACTACTCCAAGAAAGTAGCATTTGTTAATCAAAAAGCCAGGAGTTCCCGTACATAGTCCAGTCTATCCTACACCACGTCCCCGACCTGCCTTGGATTCCCAACCTGCCCGACTTCACTCAAAGATCTGCGAATCCCTCTTCTCCAACTTTGCACTGGCTTTCTTCTGAAAGCACTAGTCCCCACTCTATCACACATACACACACACACACACACACACCCCTCCCTGAGTCAAGGAGAACACCTAGACACCTGGACTGGCCCTAGGCACTTATCTCTTAAAAGGCAGCTAATGTAGAGTCATCCATGAACCTTTATTTTCTTCCATCCACTTCATTTAAAAATCCTATAGATATTACCTTCAAAATATACCTAGACTGTGACCGCTTCTCACCATCCCACTGCAAGTATGCTGCTGCAAGCCGCCATCATCTTCTAGGTGGATTACCACAATCGTCTCTGAGGTCGGCAACCTCCACTATGGGCTCCCAACAGTCCTTGCCTCCTAGAACTCACAGCCTTGTGGAGTGCCCATCCACGCTGTATCAGACTTTGATATGATCAATAGCAGATGGCAAGAGTGACAGTATGGCACTCCTAGGATTAGATAATGAAAGTCTTCCATTTTAGTAAGTCTCTCTCTTTCTCTCTCTTCCTCCTTGCTTATTCTGGGGAAACCAAACTGCCGTATTATGGTGAGGAACTGAAGCCTTGACTAACAATTAATGAGAAACTGAAGACCACCACCAACCCGTGAGGGAGCTTAGAACACCCTGCAGTCAAAGTCAAGTGCAAAATCAGTTATAGCCCCAGATGACAGCCTGAGTGCAGCCTTACGGAGACCCTGAGCCACAACCATCTCCAGCTAAGCTCCTCTTAGACTGCTGACCATCAGAAACTGTAAGATAATGTTAGCTGCTAAGTTTTTAGATACTATGTTACCCAGCAACAGAGAGCTAATACTGTTTCTGAATAAACCTCCCGGCTTTCACCATTGCCCCCTCCCCCCCAGTCTATTCTCAACAAAGCAGCATCTAGAGAAATCCCATTAAGACATAAATCAGATCAGGCTACTCCCATCCTCAGTCCTATATTATCCCCATTTTCCTCAGAGGTCAAGGTCCTTCCCGCGGCCTTCCAGGTCCTACAGAACCTCTCCTCCGTTACTTCCCCCAGCTTCCCTCCTGGTGCTCTCTTCCCTTGTCATCCTCCGCCCTCATTCTGATCCTCTTCCTGGGTCTCCATGTCTCTACCTTCGGATCTTGGCGCCAGCTGTTTTTTCATCTTTCTGGAACGCTCTTTCCCCCAATATCCCCTTATAACTCTCTCGGTGCCTCTAAACTTCTGCCCAGATCTCACCACAGTGAGACTTAATCCTGGCTACCTTTATTAATGCAGTGACCTGCCTCCACCCACCCTCGTTGTTGTTCAATCACTAAGTCACGTCCAACTCTGTGACCCCAAAGACTGCAGCACCTCAGCCTTCCCTGTCCTTCACCATCTCCTGGAGTTTGCTCAAATTCATGTCCACTGAGTCGTGATACCACCTACCCTAAAAATCTCAATTCCTCCAAACTTTACATCTCCCTTATACAGCTTCTATTCTTTTTTAAAAAGTATTTATCTATTTGACTGTGCTGGGTCTTAGTTGCAGCATGCGGGATCCCCAGGGGTGGCATGTGGGATTTAGCTCCCCAACCAAGAATCAAACCATCACCCCCTTTCCAGCACTGGGAGCACAGAGTCTGAGCCACTGGACTACCAGGGAAATCCTTTCTCCTTTCTTCCCTGGTAGTCACCATCTGCTCATACAATGTCGCCTACTTACTATGTTCTGTGTTCAGGGTCTATCTACCCCCATGAGAAAGGAAGCTCCATGGGATGGAGATTCTTTTTTTTTTTTTTTTCCTTGTGGATGTATCACAAGCATTGAACGATGCCTGACACTCAATTAAATTTGTTGAATGAGTGAATAAAAGTTCAGCTGAAGAATTGAAGTGTAAGTTGGAGTTTAAAGTACTAGGGAGATCACAACATTGTAAATCAACTATACCCCAATAAAAATTAATTTTTTTAAGGTTAAAAAGTAAAGAGTCAAGTACTATGAAGGGAGCTATTTTTTCCATTTTGATAAAATCAGTTTATAGTATATTTGTAAATTGGTTGTGAACTGTAAAGGGCTACACAAATGCAAGATGCCTTAATTGTAAGAAGCAGAATTGTAAAATTAATTTAACAAGTATTGATCCTAAAGTGTCCTTCTCTCAACTCTTAATTTTCACCTTCACATTAAACAAAATGAGGATTCATTCTTCTGTTCTCCTGCAATAAGAGTTGTGAGTGCATGCTAAGTCGCTTCAGTTGTGTGCAACTCTTTGCAATGCTATGGACTGAAGCTTACCAGGCTCCTCTGTCCAGGGGATTCTCCAGGCAAGAACAGAGAGGGCTGTCGTGCCGTCCTCCAGGGGATCTTCCCAACCCAGGGATTGAACCCGCATGTCTTAGGTCTCCTGCATTGGCAGACAGGTTCTTTACCACTAGTGCCACCTGGGAAGCCCCAAAATATGAGCTACACACTAGGAAATCAAGCAGACTTATTTGGAGACCAGAGGGAAAACTAGAGGACTGAGCTCTACCCAGCAAAGGTCTGTGATTGCATGACCCCTCCTCCCACCTGTTGTCTATCATTCCCAACACTAACTTGCTGCTGCTGCTAAATCGCTTCAGTCGTGTCCGACTCTGTGCGACCCCATAGACGGCAGCCCACCAGGCTCCCCCGTCCCTGGGATCCTCCAGGCAAGAACACTGGAGTGGGTTGCCATTTCCTTCTCCAGTGCATGAAAGTGAAAAGTGAAAGTGAAGTAGCTCAGTTGTGTCCGACTCCTAGCGACCCCATGGATTGCAGCCCACCAGGCTCCTCTGTCCATGGGATTTTCCAGGCAAGAGTACTGGAGTGGGGTGCCATTGCCTTTTCCAAGTTGGAGACAAAAGAATTTTTTCACCTCTCTTTAAGAAGTGAGGTTTTGGGACTTCCCAGTTGGTCCAGTGATTAAGACTCCGTTCCCACTGTGTGTGTTGGGGCGGGGGCGGGGGTGCGGAGGGCAGACAGGCTCCATCCCTGGGAAGATCCTGCATGTCTTGCAACACAGCCAAAAGGAAGAAAAAGTGAAGTTTTACCTAGAGATTATCCTATTAAGTGGAGTAAGTCAGATAGACAAAGACAAATACCATATGATGTCACTTACATATGGAATCTAAAAAAATGACACAATGAACTTACTTACAAAACAGAAATAAACTCGCATACATAGAAAACAAACTTATGGTAACCAGAAGAGAAACGTGGAGAAGAGGAATAAATTAGAAGTATGGAATTAAAAGATACACACTACTATATATATAAAATAGATAAACAAACCTACTGCATGGCACAGTAATAACCTATAACAAAAAAGAATCTGAAAAAGAATATATATATGTGTGCGTATATATTATGGAGAAGGCAACGGCACTCCATTCCAGTACTCTTGCCTGGAAAATCCCATGGATGGAGGAGCCTGGTAGGCCGCAGTCCATGGGGTCTCGAAGTCGGACACGAATGAGCGACTTCACTTTCACTTTTCACTTTCATGCACTGGAGAAGGAAATGGCAACCCACTCCAGTGTTCTTGCTTGGAGAATCCCAGGGACGGGGGAGCCTGGTGGGCTGCCATCTATGGGGTCGCACACAGTCAGACACGACTGAAGCGACTTAGCAGCAGCAGCAGCAGCATATATATTATACACACAAACACACACATATATATAACTGAAACACTTTGCTTTGAAATAGTGTAAATCAACCATACTTCAATTAAAAAAAGAAGTGATGTTTTAAAATGATTCTCAGGATTTCACGCTATGTTCTCTGTCTCAATATCCCCCTCCTTCTCTCTGACTATCTGTCTGTCTGTCTGTCTCTATCACACACATACAACCTTTATCTTGAGATTATATGAATTCTATTTTCTAAATAGAATGCCTCTTCTTATACTGAGTCTTCAGCACTTCGAATTTAATCTTCATCCACTTTAATTTCTTGTAGCTGATTTAACATAACTGCTTATTCACATATAATCAATCACTTTAGCTTCTCAGCCAAAAAGACAAAAAAAAAAAAAAAAAAAGACTATATTCAGATCTTAAACTTAAGGGCAAGATTTAAGAACTGACAATCACTCTTTCTTTGGAAATCCTGGCATCTTCTCCAGTAACAGAATATGAGTTTCAAATGGAAACTAATGAACCAACCATCCTGACCAGGGGTAATGTCACAATTTAAATGCCAATGATGTTAGTCATTTCACTAGTAGCTACTTTCAATAAATCCCTCCTTTTGGTGCTTGCTAGAGGCAAATCACAAGAGATAACAGATACTTTCCATGTTGGAACAAGGGTTGAAATTGATTAGGAAGTTTCTACACTGAGCATTTGTCCTTAATGACTCTAACTTTTTGCCCTTGACCAAATCCATATATAAGTCAAAGGAAATCAAATGAATCCAAAAGTCCGGGGTGACATCGATAGTCTTATGTTGAAGATGGTTTATATTGGACAAAGAGAATTTTGATTAATTCAGTGAAAATATTATAATGTTCTCATATAAAATGCATATAAACCGTATAAAATGCACAGTTCTTAAAAATAAGTGGATTTTAAAACAAAGCTTGTTTATTAAAATTAAGATAGTTCCACTTAAAATGTATTAGCTGCAGAATACACCGATGCGTTGACTGAAGGTCTCTCTCGCCCAGGGCCTAGGTTTGCTAGCGCCCATGGGCTACGGTCCGTGGGGTCACAGAGACTCAGACCCGACTGAGCAGTGGAGTATACACACACACACACACACACACACGCATCCTTCGTCCACCTACTAATTAATCAAGGACTCAGAGGATTAGCGATGTAATTAAGAAGCATCATTAAGCAGTAGAAACAAACAGGAGGAAAAAGATACCAAAATGGAAAGCGAAAGAAAGAGGACAGAAAATAATTTTTTAAATGGAGAGAATTTGTAGAGTTTACAATCTATGAAATAATTAAAAGTGGTTAAAATTGTGTGTATGTAAGTCAAAATCCAAAATATTAACAGGGATTATGGGTGAATTTTTCTTTTTCACTTTTCAAATAGTCTTTAATAAGTCACACATACTTACAATTCACTCCAGTGTTCTTGCCTGGAGAATCCCAGGGACGGGGGAGCCTGCCCGTCTATGGGGTCACACAGAGTCGGACACGACTGACGTGACTTAGCAGCAGCAGCAGCACACACACTTATTGAGCCCCTACAATATGCCAGATAGTGCTCTAAGCCTCTGACATGGGTTAATACGTTTATTCTTTCCTGGAGCCATAAAGTCGGACAAGGTAACCAAGCCCTTTACACAGACAGGGACGTTGAACAAAGTGCTAAGTTACATGCCTACGGTCACGTAGCAGTCAGCTTAGACCAGGATGGCATCCCAGAACCTGAGCTCTTAAGCATTCTTCTTCCTTGTTTTCAATTCTTGACTACACTCTACTTTCACAATCCAAAGAGTTACTTGAAAAGAAGGAACTAGAAAACTGACCAGATACAAGAGACCCATGTGACAGGGGATTTTCTTACATGGAAGTAAATGAAACAATATCGAAATCCACAGTTCTAAAAATATTGCACAAAGTGGAAGTCTATACGCTCCTTGAAGACAGAGGTTATGTGTTTTAATTATCTGTAGAGTTCCAAGGTGCTGAAACTTTCTGTGGGATGCATATTAGGCAGGTAACACAAATAAACTGCATATGGATAGGGGAAAAACTACTACACCTTATCCATCTTTAGTTTGACACAGTTAGAGGCCATCTGTTTTTAAATATCCTGTAGAAAATGTTAAGTAATTGACATAATAAAAACATACATTAAATTAATTAGGAAATATTAGAAACATTATATTTCAATAGTGACCAAAATTCAATTTTTAAACAAACAAAAAAAATCATCTTAAAGCCAAATCAGTTTCAGAAATTAAAAAGAGAATCAGTTCTTTAGAGAAACTTGTCATGCTCAAATCTCCAGCAGGAAAAAAAAAAAAAAGAAAGAGCCTCTTAAAAGGCTGCAGGACAGATTTCTCTCTCATGACCATTTCATGTGTTTACTTTTCCTTCAAAGGTTTCCCTGAACTGAGACACGTAATAATGTGTAGTCAATGTGAAAACAGAAATTTTGTGCAATTTTAGAAGACAGAAAGCAGAAGACTGGAATAGAGGAGAAACCAAAGTCGAGAGCGCTGCACCCCCACTTACTGCATAAGTGAGAACTGGTTTTCCCACTGAGCCTGGAAAACTCTAACTCAGAGTCTTCAGCATCTATAACCAAGCCAGTCATACCAACTAGCTACATGTTCACTTCTTGAATACAGAAAGGATCAGTCTTTGGAAGGGTCCTAGAACCAGAGAGAAAAACAGCTTGGGAAAATGCCTAGAGTAATTTCAAACTACCAAATGAAACAAAGGGGGTTGTGGGAGGAGCACAGAGGGAAATTCAGCTTTAAAACAGCAAGAAACCCTCCACTGAGTCCTACCTTCAATTTGCCCCCCTGCACTTCACCTGTACCTATGCAAAGGAAACCTCCAGATACCCTCTGCACCCTTGAGCACTCCTTACATTTAAGAGAACAGTCCACCCTAGGAATGAGCCCACCTGCCAAGTTTTGATGCAGTGTCCAAGTATCTACAATTATCTGAAAAGGCTTTGAAGATACATCTTTCTTTTCCAACTATCAGTGTGAAGCAGGATTTTCTTCACATATACTTGAACCAAAATAACATTTTGCAACACGCTGAATGAAGCAGATATGAGAATCTAGCTGTCATCTATGAAACCAGACATTAAAGAGAATTGCAAAAATATAAATCAATACCACTCTTCTAAGGGGCTTCCCTGGTGGCTCAGATGGTAAAGAATCTGCCTGCAATGAAGGAAACCTGGGTTTGACCCCTGGATTGGGAAGACCCCCTGGAGGAGGGCATGGCAACCCTGGAGAGTCCCATGGACAGAGCAACTGAGCACAACACAGCACTTCTCACTAACTTCCTCGTTTTGGAAATTTTAATTAGTTTTCATTTTTTAAATGTTATGTTAATATGCAGTGGGTTTATAATCATTATTTTAATTGAATAACAAAATGTATTTTACATTTCTCATCTCTAATTTCTAGATTGGTAAATTGTAATATATATATATATATGGTGGCACTAGTGGTAAAGAAACTGCCTGCCAATACAGGAGACATAATGAGATGGCAGGTTCAATCCCTGGGTTGGGAAGATCCCCTGGAGGAGGGTATGCCAACCCACTCCAGTATTTCTGCCTGGAGAATCTCATGGACAGAGGAGCCCAGCAGACTACAGTCTATATAAAACTCACACAAACACATGTTTTAGGGACTTCAACAATTTAAGAGCGTAAAGGGATTCTGAGAACAAACAGTTTGAAGATCACTCTACTAGAAAATCACTAGAGAAAAATAATGGAAAAAAAGAAATATTGATCAATGAGACAGAAGTAAGCAAAAATAAAAATGACAAAATAACCTGTGAAAAATAAGACCTTATAATTTCAGCACTGCAATAAGTGAAAATGAGTTAACTCTACTTTTAAGAGGTTTTTTTCAAGCTGAATTTTAAAAAGACAGGAGTATTCTTTTTAAGCACCCATCATACATAAGACAATTGATCCTGTATCAAGCCATTAAGCAAGACCACCCATTTCAAAGAATTCTTATGAAACAGACTAAATGCTCTGACCACATTATAATTAAATTGTAAGCCAATAACAAAAAGATGAACATTAAACACTGCATGTTTAGAAATTATAAGATACTCTTCCAGATACAGATCAAAAAAAAAATTCAAGGAAAAATTTCAAATTAAAACTTAATAAAAAATACATCATACATGCTGTGCTACGCGATGTGCTTTTAGTCGCTCAGTCGTGTCCAACTCTTTGCAACTGCGTGGACTGTAGCCCGCCAGGCTCCTCTGTCCACGAGGATTCTCCAGGCAAGAATACCAGAGAGGTTTGCCACACCCTCCTTTGGGGGATCTTTCCAATCCAGGAATTGAACTGGAGTCTCCTGCATTGCAGGCAGATTCTGTACCAGCTGAGCTACCAGGGAAGCCCGAATTCTTGCCAACTTAATCCCATGGTGGAGTCTTTAGCTTGGAGAGCCCAGACTAACACAGGTCTAATTTAGACAGAGATGGGGCTGCATAAGAGTGGATTATAGGGGAAGTGACACTTAAACTGAGACTTGAAGGAGGAGGAATTAGTCAGGTGGAAAAGAAATGGAGAGGCGAAGCAGCGAATAACATGAGCAGCCAGTGCAAGGCCCCTGAGGCAGTGTGCAGCTTTGTCCAACAGAGGAACTAAATGAGGGTCAGTGTAGCTGGACCATAATGTTTTAAGAAGGAAGATAGCAGTGTCTGATAAAACTTAAGAGATAGGCAGAGGCCAGATTATGCAAAGATTTGTAATTCACTTTAAGGATTTTAAGTTTTATTCTAATGCATTGGAAAGGCAGGCAAGATCCTTAGCAACAGACCAACTTCGTTAAATGTGTGTTTTTAAAAAGGGCACTGTGGCTGCAGTGGATGGATTTGTGTGGCGGGGGGGCGGGGGGGGGTGAATACTAGGAGATTAGGAAACAGGCTTAAAAAAATCATTTTCATAGTGTTTCCCTTGAGAGTACATAGCCCATTTCTTTATCTGAAGGCATTCAATATTCTATGCCTTACACTTTATTCAGCTACAAGTTTTAACTTCTACTATCTTTATGCAAGTGGCTATTATGTCTTACTCAATTTGTAATTACACATAGCATGTGAGTTAGTCTATTTTTTCCAATATTAGCAGAAATATTCATTGATAAAAACATTAGACTCCAACTTCAGTAGATAAGGAAATAAATCTCCAGTATATAAGGAAATAAATCAGATAGCCACAAAGGTTACACAATGAAGTAATGGAAAAGCCCATACAGAATCCACACTAAATGTAATGATTGAATAAGAAGTTCCTTCTGCAAAACAAAACAGGGCATATGAATGGGCTCTGCTCTATAATAAACTTGACCTAAAACAAAAGTGCTGGAAATAACCAAAACCAGTTAAGCTTTAGTTTGCCTTATTGGAATTCAGATGGGCTTCTGAGAACTCTATCAGGAAAATAACAGTCGGTTACATACTTGTTTTTCCTCTTCTAGACAATAATCAAAAGCACTCAAAGTTATTCCTTTGGCCTTAGATCGGTGCTTGAAGTTAAAAATTAATCTTAAACTTGTACCTGCTATGTGAGTGTATATGAATGTAAGAATGTATATATACATAAATCTTTACATATACATCCTTAGGGCTGGGATGGTAGAATGTGTGAGGTGGGTGACAGGGAGTAGGAGTGGAGAGAAGAGACAAGAAATGGAAAGAGGAAGGTACCCAAACACGCTGTGCATAATATGATCACACTCGTGCATTTATATAAATTATGAATTTACATAATTTATATATGTTGTGTGTGTGTGCAAAATTAGGTACATGTAAAGAAATTTTACAGGAAGAAGGAAGGACAAATAGGAGACAGGGATGATGGGAGGGAAGAAGGAAAGAAGGGAATCGAAAGAATTTCTCTTCCAATAAACGATACTGGAGTAAGTAGTTGAGGTGTTGGGTTTCATTTGTGCGCTTACTTATTTAAATAAGATTCTTACCTGAAACTATTACAAGAAATCCCAAGCAACTCTTTACTTATGTTTAATATTCAACCACATATACAAATACAGCTTGAATAACGGTTTAGGAAAACCCTTTGAGAAAAATCAGTACCTCCCCCATCAGACTTCAGGAGAAACGGCAAGAACTTGGGATCTTTGTAGTCTGGGAGAAAAGACAGGAGACACAAAATGATCTCAACCATGTAGAGGCAGCTGTCATTGGCTACGAGTGCATCATTCTGTACTGAAGGGACATTAATAGAAGGGTAATGTGTTGTCTTGGTGACTAGCAAGGAGGCACTGGCAGAAACATCCTAAAGAGGACCAGGAGCCTGCAGAAGGGTTCTCGTGACCAAACAGAGGAGGAAAGACAGAACCAAGTGAAGAGGAGATGCTGTGAGGGCATCACTTATAAAGCCGTACTTTTAGTTGTATAATAGGAAAAGTCACATGTAAGTATGCTGCTGCTACTGCTGCTAAGTTGCTTCAGTTGTGTCCGACTCTGTGCGACCCCATAGACGGCAGCCCATGAGGCTCCCCCATCCCTGGGATTCTCCAGGCAAGAACACTGGAGTGGGTTGCCATTTCCTTCTCCAATGCATGAAAGTGAAAAGTGAAAGTGAAGTCGCTCAGTCGTGTCCGACTCTTAGCGACCCCATGGACTGCGGCCCACCAGGCTCCTCCGTCCATGGGATTTTCCAGGCAAGAGTACTGGAGTGGGGTGCCATTGCCTTCTCCGACATGTAAGTATAATAAGTAATAATTAGGAGGAGGGCAATATGGAATGTGGGTGTCCCCACAATAGCATAAGATGTGCAGGACAGTTCAGAGCAGGCCATGCAGTAATCTGAACACAGCCCATCACAAGGGATGAGCCTGTGTCATAAGTAAAGAAGACTATCTTGAGCCTGAAAGGTCTAGAACATTTAGGATCCTATAGCACGTCGACTTGCCTGCTGACCGTGTGATAGGGTCATAGATATTAAGGAACCCAAGTTGTTGCCTTGCCTCTTCTAACTGGTTTCACCACATGAAAACATGCAGCTCTATTTCCCAACCTCAGCCACACCAAGCGGACACTAACCGAACTTGTGCTTAAACCTGTTAGAGAGGTGGGATTGCAAGAGGCAGAAAAATTTCCAGGAATCAGTCATTTAAGTGCAATGCTTTGAAGCTTGTATCAGACTGCTGCAAATGTTCTTGGAACTCTGAAGAAGAAACAAGTATCGGTGTTGTACTTTTTCTATTATTTGACTTTCTTTGACCTTTGTCTGCTTTGTCTCTGAGGAAAGTGAGCATTTTTAAAAATTACAGACTCCCCAACAAATGTTAGAATATTGCCCAATAAAAGTGTCCTGCAGAGCCCAATCTGACACAGTGAGCAGCCTGATTTCTTTGGCAGAGAAAGCCACTGAGTGACAGCATAACCCGTGGTCTCGGTGGTCTCTGAGACTCGGTGGGGTTATAGGAGCAGCTGTCTGGACACTCCCCACCATCTTTATCTTGACTGCTCTGGTCCAGCCAGAGAGGGGAGGGTGAGTGGAAGAAGGAGCTGGCACTAAATATCCCCAGCAGTGAAGAAAAATAGAACAGATGATAGATACAAAATGATAGGTAAACACGGTAAGACCCTTTAGAGGAGGGGAAACTGAGGAAGGGGCAGGCAGAAGCTTGTCAAAAGCTCCAGATGAACTTTCCAGTGTGAACGACAACTTTCCAACACTCTCAGGCACTCTTTTCTTTCAACCCTAGTGATTGATGGGAGTGAGAAAGGAAAGGAGAGACGTGATCAACCAAGGCGACTGTCTCCAGCAGAAGTGGAAGCCCCACGACCCTAAGGTCAGGTAGGGGACAGACTTAAAACCCAAAGGCAGGAAAGAGAATGCCCTCCTTCAGACGGGGCGTGAACTCGATACAGGACATTTAACCAAGTCACTCAGAGGCTACACAAGGCCAGCTGAGCCTTCCCATGCTGCCCCATCTTCAAATGCCCAGGCTCCAAGCCAACCTTGAAAGGGCAAGCAAACACGACTCAGATGGCAGAAAGACGGTAAAGAAATCATTCGCTTTGACTGCAGCATAACAAAAGGAGGTTTGACAAGAACACATCAAGCACGAACAAGTCAAAAAGAAATGGCATAGCAATAGGGCAAAAATACTACCGGAAATCAGATGAATAATTAAAGAACATAGCACACATAAGAAAATTAAATTAACCAAAATTAATTAACTATAGTTGATTGAATTAACCCTCTCAAATCCCAGAATTTGCTTTATACTATAAAACATAAAAACATGAATTCAAGAAAACAAAAAGTGCAAAGTTGACGGCACAACAGAATTAGGTAAAAAAGGAAAACTGCAGAGCTAAGAAAAGAAAGACCGAAACAACAGCATGCCAGAACTGAAAACAGAATTACCGACAAAGGAAAGGCTGGAGATAATCCCAGTGATCGCAGAAGAGAAAGAGAGAAATTACAAGCATTAGACAATAGATAATCAGGGACAAAGAGGAACAAATATGGAGATAAATGTTGCTGAAGTAGAACACCAAACAAAAAAAAAGACAAAGGCTACTCACAGTTACAGTACACAGACACTTCTGGTTACTGTGGCAGGCTGAACATCTTTGCTGAAACCCCATTAAAGTGATGGCTATTAATACAAAAACCTGTAATCACGTTCAAAAATCCAGATGTATATCAGAATTATCTTGAAATTTTTTGAAAAATACAAATGCCCAGGTATTTGCTTTTTTCTCCAAAGCTCCAGATATGTTTCTAATGAGCAGCCATGTTTAAAAACAACTGGACTATCTGATGATCTTTTACTTATTATCTAGCTTATTTCACTTTTTCCATTTCATATTCAGTGCTCCCATTTCATTTAGTTTGTGCTTCCCAATTTCTCCATCTCTTCTTTTTTTCTGATGTTCTTTCTCAAGCCTTTATTAGGCATAGGAGAAGAGCTTTTCTATACATAAATATAAATAGTATGTATATGTTTTAGAAAGCTTATGAATTTTTCCCTAACTAAAAAACTTACAACATTCTAATTCTCTTTGTTAAATGCTACTTGTAAATGCTTGACTAAAATGCTAGATTTCTAATTTTAAAAATATATATATGCAACAAGCAACAAAAGTTTACTGTATAGCACAGGGAATTATAGTCAATATCTTATAATAACCTATAAGGAAAATAATCTCAAAAATAATGCATATATACAACTGAATCACCTTGCTGTGCATCTGAAACATAAGTCAACTACATAAAATATATACATATTAAAAACTAAAAAAAAAAAAAGAAAAAAAAGATGGTTAAACACAGGGAGCTCAGCCCAGCGTTCTCTGACAACCTAGAGGGGTGGAATGGGGGAGAGGGTGGGAGGGGGGGGTTCAAGATGGAGAGGATATATGTATACTTACAGCTGATTCACACTGTTGTACAGCAGAAACCAACATAACATTGTAAAGCAATTATCCTCCAATTAATAATAAATTTTTAGAAAATGAAAAAAAAAAAGAAGACAGCTAAAGAGGCCAAAGGATTTGGGAGAGGGCCTGACTTGGCCTTTGGGCCTCTACTGCCTGCAGGGTCAATCAGCCCCTCGACCTGAATCGGGACTGAAATGAGAGAAGGGCAGTTTCCTTTTTCTCTTTTCTCCCTTTTATCCCATGCTTCAGAGACACAAGAA
Source organism: Capricornis sumatraensis (assembly GCF_032405125.1). Lineage (NCBI taxonomy): Eukaryota > Metazoa > Chordata > Mammalia > Artiodactyla > Bovidae > Capricornis > Capricornis sumatraensis. The sequence continues at coordinate 81,754,160 of NC_091079.1, forward strand.
TTAATAACCTTTTTTTTTTTTTTTTTTTGGTTAGCAAAAGAAAAAGATCTTTATCTTCATGTTGGGAAGTCAATATCTAAGGTCTTAAATGGGCAAATGGAGAAATGACAGTATTTAGCATTGAGACGTATGGGAATAAGTACAAAAGAGAGGAGCATAGCCGCCTCTGAGACCAGAGGAGATGGAAACCAGGGAGCGGAGCAGGGCTCGGGAAACCACTATTTTTCATAAGTCTTTTTTGTATTAAATAATTTTCAACTAAATACATTTTAAACTAAACTAAATACATCTTAAACTAAATACATTTCTTTGCTAAAAATACAAAATAAATGTTAAAATATTGATACTATTGGGTCCTATGAAATATATCCAAGTCCAGATGCAGCCAATGATAGCCAGCTTTACCCACTAAACCACCAAGCTTCTGGCAAGAGAAAGTAGGTGAGGAATCTCTTGAGAAGGAGGTCAGGCAAGAAAGCATGATGACTAAATTCAGATGGTGACGTCTGACCACAGGGGTTCCAATCCCAGCTCTGCACCTGTCAGCTCTAGGACGCCTGTTGTTGTTCACTCAGTCGGGTCTGGCTCTTTATGACCCCATGGACTGCCGCACGCCAGGCTTCCCTGTCCTTCACCATCTCCCAGAGCTTGCTCAAACTCATGTCCATTGAGTCAGTGATGCCATCCAACCATCTCGTCCTCTGTCGTCCCCTTCTCCTCCTGCCTTCAATCTTTCCCAGGATCAGGGTCTTTTCTAATGAGTCGGCTCTCTGCATCAGGTTGCCAAAGTATTGGAGCTTCAGCTTCAGCATCAGTCCTTCCAATGAATATTCAGGACTGATTTCCTTTAGGATGGACTGGTTGGACCTCCTCACAGTCCAAGGAACTCTCAAGAGTCTTCTCCAACAACACAGTTCAAAAGCATCAATTCTTCGGGGCTTAGCTTTCTTTATAGTCCAACTCTCACATCCATACATGACTACTGGAAAAACCATAGCTTTGACTGGGCAAACCTTTGTTGGCAAAGGTTTTTTTTTTTACTGCTTTTTAATATGCTATTTAGGTTGGTCATAACTTTTCTTCCAAGGAGCAACATAATAACCACAGATAAAAAGGAAATCTGAAACTGACGATTTCCTGGAAAATATAAATGCTCAAACTTGCCTGGAGTATAAAGAATAAAGAGACAAAGGAAGCATAGAAGAAACTGAAAGGTTAGTCAAGGACCTTCACCGAGCCCAGGCAACCTTCAAGGAATAGATCATTCCACCATTGTTTGAATTACTGCAGAGCATAATATGACATGGAAAGTTTCGCAACTCATTTTAATCAGCTAGCATAACATGGATATCAAAATACAACACAGATAGCAAGCATCCATGTACATACACCCGCACACAAATAGCAATAATGATGACAGCTAACATTTATTGGGTGTTTTCTGTGTACACAGACTGTTCTATACAAGTTATCTACCTCACCCCAATACTAGGAAATAAGATCTCTTACCATTATCTCTGTTTTATAGAGGGAAACTAAGGGCACAGAGGGATTAAGTAACTTACCCAAGGTCATGTCACCAGTAAGCAGGTGGGACTGGGATGAATACAGATATAAAATTCCTCAAAATAATACTGATGAACTGAATCTATTGATATGTTTTTACATCATGACCACATAAGGCTTATCCCAGGAATACAAGACTGCTCTGAAAAAAATTAGGAAATTTATTTATGAATATCATTACATCAAGAGAATAAAAAATCCAATATGAAAATCATTCTTGATAGCCAAGAAACCTACAATACCATTGCTTTTAAAAGTGAGACATTAATACCACTTCCTTCACGGAAGGTCCTCTGCCATCCTACTTGCTAACATTTACGTGACATCCTGAGCTATATAATAAAAGAGAACAATCTAATAAATCTAAATACTAGAAAGGAGAAAAAATAATCATTATTTGTAGACAATCTAATTACTGGACAATTTGAGATTCAATAAAAGAGAAAGAGGGGAAGGGGAGATGAATGGCTAGATAGATATTAGAACAGAGGAGTTCAGCTGGGTGGTCAGATAGAAGATCATATAAACCCAAAAGCTTTTCAAAGACCAGATCATATTTAATGCTGAAATCCTAAGGACATTAGACAAGAAGGTCTACTCTCGCACCTGATAGTATTAACTAACATTTTTCAATAGTGATAGGTTGATACACTTAGAGATGAGAATGAAATAAAAGTATAAAAACTGGAAGAGATGAATAAAAAGCGTTTGCACACAACATGGCAGCATGGCTGATCCCCAAGAGAGTCAACTGAACAGCTATAACCTCTAAAAGAGAAATGAAGTAAGGTGGCTGGATACAAAATAATATTTTAAAATCAATACCTTTTTTACTCAAAAAGAATTAGCTAAAACATATTTTTTAAAAAATATCCCACTTAAAACAGTACCAAAAAGATAACATATTTTTGAGTAAACAAACTTTTTTAATAAACTTAACAATAAAAGTACATGATCTATATGAAGAAAATGTTTTAACGATATTGAGGAACATCAAAGATTTAAATAATAGAGCAAAACACACCCTGTTCTTAAATAGGAAGATACAAGAGTAACATATCAACTCTATACCAAAGTTACTCATAAAATTTAATGTATTCCCTCTCTTCTTCCCCACCCTCAAATCAGGATTTCTTAAGAACTACGGAAGCTGATTCGAAAATGTATACTTTAAAAAAAGGAAAAATAACCAGTAATAGTCTTAAAAAAAGAGTAATGAGATGGCATAGCACTTTCAGAGATGAAAACATTTTATAAAGATAAATAAATAAGTTAGGTAGATAGCTGCTTTTGAAACGTAAATAGGTAGATCAATGTAACGTAATGAAGAGTTAGGAAATAGTCCCAAATATACACAGATATTTAATATATGATATGGGTTGGATTTCAAATAAATGCAAGAAATATTATAGTAGGAACAGTATTATTCAATAAACACTGTGGACAAAATAGGGGAACCATCTAAAAAAATAATTAAGGAGCCTACCTCATTTCTTCATCAAATAAATTCCAAATGGATCAAAGTTTTCCATGGTAATGTGAACTCTTAAGTCATAGAAAGATAGAATACAATTTGAGAGAAGTTAATATTGGGGTCTGGAGAAGGGGCTTCCCTAGTACCTCAGACAGTAAAGCATCTGCCTGCAACGCAGGAGACTCAGGTTTGATCCATGGGTTGGGAAGATTCCCTGGAGGAGGAAATGGCAACCCACTCCAGTATTCTTGCCTGGAGAATTCCATGGACAGAGGAGCCTGGCAGGCTACAGTCCATGGAGTCACAAAGAGTCAGACACAACTAAGCAGCTAACACACAATATTGGGGTATAGGTTGTTTGTAACTTTAGAACAGAGAATGCCTTCCTAAGTAAGACAGAAAACCTAGAAGCCATTTAAGAAAACAGATGAATTTAGCTACCTAAATTTTTAAAACGTCTACAGAGCAAAAATACAACATAGTCAAATGTCAACAAACTGGTAGACAACAGGCTAATTAATCTCTCAGTACAACCACATCTCTTAAAAAGCATCAAGGAAAGACCAAGAACACATGATCTAGCAACTCCACTGCTGAGTAACTGAAAGAATAGAAATCAGGATCCTAAAAGGATATCTGCACTCCCATGTCCACTGCAGCACTATTTACAATAGCCAGGATATGGAAACAGTCCCAGTGTCCACCGACAGATGAATAGTTAACGTGGTATACACATAATGTGGAATATTATTCAGCCTTTAAAAAGGAAATCCTGCCAATTTCAATAATGTGGCTGAATCTGGAGGACATTATGTTAAGTGAAAAAAGCCAGATGCAGAAGGACAAATACCACAGGACTCCACTTCTATGAGGTATTTGAAGTAGTCAAACTGATTCACACAGGAGAGCATACAATAGTAGTTGCCAGCAACTGCAGAGAGAGTGAAATGAGTTGTTATACAGTGGGTTTAAACTCTCAGTTATGGTAGATGAATAAGTTCTGGAGACCTGCTGTACAACAGAGTGTCTGCAGTTAATATAGTGTTGCACATTTCAAAATTTGCTAAGAAGGTAAATCTCATGCTAAGTGTTCTTAACACACACATACACACAAACACACACACACGGGGATACCGGGAAACTCTGGGAGGTGCTGAACATGTCTATTACCTTGACTGTGATGATAGAATCACAGGTGTTTGCATAAGTACAAACTCTCCGCACACATTAAATATATGTAATTCTTTGTGTGTTAATTATATACCTCAATAAAACTTCTCTTTAAAAAGGCCAACAATGGAGACTTCTCAGGTAGCTCAGTGGCAAAGAATCCACCTGCCAATGCAGGAGACATGGGTTCGATCCTTGGTCTGGTAGGATCATACATGCTGTGGAGCAACTAAGTTCCTGCACCACAACTATTAAGCCTGTGCTCTAGAGCCCGGGAGCCACAGCTACCACGTGCCGCAACCACTGAAGCTTGCACTTCCTAGACCCCGTACTCTGCAACAAGAGAAGCCACCACAGTGAGAAACCCACAGGCAACTAGAGTAGCCACGACCCACCGCAACTACAGAAAAACCCATGCAGCAACAAAGACCTATCGCAGCGAAAAACGAGTAGAAATTTTCATAAATAAATTAAAAGGCCAACAACAAAACAGAGAAATAGACAAAGAACATTCACAGTCCACACTGTGGAAAAATACAAGCAGCTTTTAAATATGTGGAAAGAATTCTAGAAATGTAAATTATGTGAATAATTTTTCATGTAGGCAAAAACTTGGTAGACTGATAAAATCATTGACGGAGGGTTGGCAGAAATAAGCATATGCTAACATTATTGATTGGAGTATAAATAAAAGTCGCATTTTTGGAGAACAATCTAAGATTTCAATATGCAAAATCTTTGCCCCAGAAGTTCCACTTCTATAAAGATATCCTTTAGTCACTGTATTTATACTGTGGAATACTGTGTAACCAAAAAGATGATTTGGTATTACCTGCAGAGAACAATCAAAATCATAAAACAAGATATGTAAAATAATCTGTGAAATTTTTTAAATTCTCAACTACATACACATTCATATGGGATATAATACCTAGAAACACACCTAGAAGGCTATCCAGTAAACTGTCAAAGTTCTGCTGAAAATAAGGAAGACAAAGAATTATAAAAGAGGTGTTTATTCTTTTTCTCCATAAATTTACAGCTACTATTTAATAAAATTTTCTTAATATTTGTGACTTTCAATCTAGAAATTTCCACTTGTAGAAACTTGTTCTAGAAAATGATCTAAAACCTTGAAAGGTTTTAAGTCTGAAGATTTTTAAGAAAGTATGATTTGGGGACTTCCCTGGTGGTCCAGTGGTTAAGACGCCACGCTGCCAATACAGGGGGCGTGGGTTTGATCCCTGGCTGGGGAACAAAGATCCCACATGCTGCTCAGCCAAAAGATTAAAAAATTCTTTTAAGTATGATTTTATAATAGTGAAAACTATGGCAACCAACTACATGAAACCTAAATGGAAGTCAATGATAGTAAATCCATAGCACACCATGCTCTGCAGCTATTCAATTATTTAGAAAAACATCATAAAATCATGGCCAAATGTTTATATTATAAAATTTGTTTGGGAAAAAGAGAAAAATATGCAATATGACCAATTACTTAAAAGTTTCCCTTCATTGGCATTGTACTTTTTAGGTTTCATGAGGAAAGACTATTATTTACACCTTGCAAATTCTGGAATTCCTAATCAAACTATCCTTAAATTTACAGCTTCAAGAACATTTGAGAAAATGGGAGAAGGTGTAACATGTATCACATGAAATTTTAGATAAGCCAAGAATTTATTTAAAATAATGAGTACAAACTTCTACTGGAATTAGATACTTTTTTTCCTTTTAATCAGTAGTCAAACTAATTAAGTTGAATTTTCTTCTTCACGCCCTCTCTGTTAGATCTATAGAGAGAAAAAAAAAAAAACTATATATCTAAAAGGTTAACCGTAAGAGGAAGGCTGAAGAAAACAGCCTGGATAATTCACAGACCAGATAATGAGTTCCCGATTAATGCAGCTGGCTCTAATGTCACCAACATTTTAAAAACAAATTTCTCATTGTCCTAGATGTTTTAATTTTATATCTCAGTTTAGAAAAGTATCAAATTACTTTTCATAAATTGCCAGATTCCACAGATGTTCCCTTTTAATGCTACAAGCAATATATATATGTATGAGAAGGAATATAAACAGATGTTTGAACCGATAGCTCTAGAAAAGTTTTTAATACAAAGTTTAATTACAGAGTGCTGAAGATTTATCTTTGAAAAGTAATGCCACTTTAAATAGTCCTACTATTCAGATAAATGACCGGTGTTTCTTAACCACTAATAATAGACCAAAAAAGGAGTGGGGGTGGTGGGGGGAGAGAGGAAATGGATGCAAGCCTAACCAAACCTGGGAAATGAAAAACACTGGCAGATTTTTTCAAATCAACATAAAGCAGAAAATTTGAAGGCTCACAGGATTTTGTTTTATTTTGGACCTGCCTGCCTCTATTTCTCCCACAACTAATTACCTCAGAAATGAAAGATAGATGTGCAGTTTCTAAAGTAAATTGTGTTTCACCTAATTATATTGTTTAAGGTTCTCAAACCTTAAACTCGTAGTCTGTCTGATCTTTGTGCTCTCTGTGCCTGGCATGGTGCCCGGCCGGCTCTGTACCAGGCCTAAAGGCACTCAGTAAAGCAGTGGAACAGATTTGTGTGGTGACCACTCATTTGCTGTTTGGACATATTCATCCTGAGTTTAGTCATCACCAGGCAGCTTGGACATACCGGCCCTGAGTTTTACATTGAATGGAATCCAGATTAACTTAACCAGTTCCCTGTCGAACATTTGAATTTTTCATGTCAGTATTTGGATGAGCAAGTTCCATGAACTTGTGGCCTTTGATTAGGGAGCTTGAGTGAAGGCCTGAGTCACTGCTCTCACTGGCAAAGGATGGAAGCTGTGAACGAAGGACAGTTCTCAGAACCAATGACTTGCACCCACAGAAGAGACCATGGCTGGGCCTCTTGTTGATAAACTCTTTTTACTAACACTGAACTCTAGAAACCTCAAGAAGAGCTTTTAAGATATCAAAATACTATATAAATATATAAAATATATATTATGTCCTCCTGAAATAGAAAATACAATTTAAGTAAATGGGAAGTAAATTCAGAACAAGTTACCATTTCACCTATCAAACTGGCAAAAACTAAAAAGAAGAACATAAACACACTCCAAATAGATAACCAAAAAGGACCTAGTGTATAGCACAGGGAACTACAGTCAATATTTGGTAACAACCTCTACAGAAAAAGAGTCTTAAAAAAAAAGTATATATATATAACTGAATCATTTTGCTGTACACTTGAAACTAATACAACACTGCAAATCAACTATACTTCAATTTAAAAAATAAAGAGGATGCTATGAATTGCTGGGGGAGGTGAAATCCTCCTTCAAATACATTGTTTGTGGGAGTGTTAATGAAGAGAGGATTTTTGGGTGGAAATTTGGAAATACGAACCAGATAATTTTAAAAAGAGGATGCCTTTTGATTAGGGATGTCTATTCATTGGAATTTATTACAAAGACACAACTAAGAAGAATGTTAAGATTTAGCTATGCCATCCAAATATTGACTTTAATAGTTAAAAACATGAAAAATTTAAATATTCAACAAGGAACTCGTTAAATCAATCTGGACATTTCCATTCAATGTAAAATTCAGAGCCATTAAAAATATTTACCACCATGAAAAGCTCTTTGTGATCAATATTAACTTAAAAATTAAGTTGCTAAACAGTATATAAATAAATTACTCTCATTTCTGTATACACAATATGCACAGGCACAGAAAAAAGTGAAAATATAGATATCAAATTGTTAGCAATGTTACTATTAACATCTTTGAGTGGTAGTTTGGAGAGTAGTTGCATTCTCTAATGTTTTTGAAAATTAAGTATGAATTAATCATCTTTAAAGGGTCTTTTAAAGAACCTTAAAAATAAGGCTAAAATAAAAGAAAAAAATTTAATGAGCTAAATCCATAAAGGTTGATCTCAAACTTTCTACATTTGAAAGCAGTGAAAGCACACTCACACATAAGAATAATATATTTGAAAAAACAAGAATAATATATTTGAAAAAATTTAAAGCTTCGAACATTTTTTAAATCATGAAATTAAGTGGTAACCAAAAATTTGAGAAAATTATAAGCAGAATTTTGATGAAAGAGTTAATCATTTTAGGTGTGTAAAAGTGGCTCAGTGATAAGGAATCCGCCTGGCAATGCAACAATCAAGGGTTCGATCACTGGGTGGGGAAGATCTCCTGGAGAAGGAAATGGCAACCCACTCCAGTTTTCTTGCCTGGACAATCCATGGACAGAGGAGCCTGATGGGCTACAGTCCATCCCTGGGTGGACACGACTTAGTGACTAAACAACAACAAAAAAGCTCTCACAAATCAGTCATAAAAATATCAGCATCCCAATTTTTTTAAAAAAGTGAAAATTAAGAACAGACCACTTCTAACACATATGGTGCATTTGTACAGATGTGGGAAGGCACCCTTTTCCCTGGGCACCAGCCAAGGGGAAGCATAGCTGACTCTCAGCCCCAGGGTCCCCTCAACCAGGACGCAGCAAAACACCCATATGTAGTAAGTAGCCAAGGCAAGAGCAGGAACTTTGGTAAAAGAAGAAATTTAAATGATCAACAAACATCTGAGAAAACATTTAACCTCATTAATTATCAGACTGCAATCTAAAACAAAACTGTACCTTTTCTTTGCTTTTCAAGTTGACCAAAAAAAATTATAATTATCATATACTGGTGACAAGATGTGAGAAAGACACACTGAAACACTGTTGGTAGAAAACATAAATGTTTACAACCTATCTACTAGTCATTTTCAAAGTATGAATAAGAACCTAAAAATCTGTATCTTTTGTTCTTGTACTTTCAGAAGACTATTCTAAAGTAATAACCAGAGATACAAAGATTTATGTACAATCATGATTTATAATAATGAAAAAGCAAAACAACCTAAATATAAAAAAAGATGATACATTTCATCTTTAAATGATATATAGAAGAATACTTCAGAGACTAATAAAACACCAATAATATAGCATTAAGTAGAAAATGCAGAACAGCATGAATGATATAAAAATGGGAGATTATAATTTGTATACTTTTATAATCATATTCATGTTAGATACTGCATGAAAATATATGACATGTTGCTGTTATTTAGTCACTAAGTCATGTCTGACTCTTGCAACCCCATGGACTGTAGCCCTCCATGCTTCTCTGACCATGGGATTTCCCAGGCAAGAATACTGGAGTGGGTTGCCATTTCCTTCTCCAAGGGATCTTCCCAATCCAAGAATGGAACCCACAACTCTTCAACTGCAGACGCTCTACCACAGAGCCACTAGGGAAGCCCATATGAAGTGTCAGGGCCCAGGAATTATGAGTGGCTTCTCTTCTCTATACCTTTCTCTAGTTTTCAGTTTTTTTACTTGTGAACTTATATTATCTTCATAATCATAAAAAAAAGCTCAAGATATGATGCTTTACAAAGAAAACACACTACAAATACAAAACTGTACCATAAAATAGTTGCAGCAAAAGTCAGCCTGCACCATAGTGTTGATAGCAGTGAGGTAGGCCATTCAGAAATGCTTCAAAACAGTGATTTATAAAATAATCCATCAAATACTAAGTACAATAAAAAAAAAAGTCTGAGAATCATAAAAACATTATAATGTCTTCCATATTCCAGGAATATCTGGCACAAAAATAGCAAAATCTGGTTAGTCCTGAAAGCTTAGCATAGCACTTCAATTCGGTTCACCTGGCTAACCATGGGTTATGCTGCAAGAGGAAAACTCCCAATTTGCAATTAAATGTGTCCTGGGTATTGACCACACAGGCATTTTATTGTTTAAGAAGGACCAGCCAAAAAATAGCATGTGTGTGTAGGTCATTTAAATGAGGAAAAGAGAAGAGAAACAGCTACAACCACTGGTCAATTCAACTTCAGAATACTAGAAATGATAAATGAACTGTGTCCCAAGATTTGTGGGCAAGCTCAACAAGCAAATTTGTGGTTTTGTGTGGCTGAATACAAACCACACCTTTTACGATGTTTACTGAAAACTGCAGATAAACACAGGATAAAAAAGTAGCCTTTCCTTATCTCCTTCTCACAAGACCTACAAAGATGTCCACCTTTAGACTTCCCATGTCCACAGATAATGATTTTTGAAAATGTAAGGTACAGTATTTAAGACCTGATGAATTTCTGCAATATGAGAAGAAAAGTATGGGCAAGGGGAAGCCAGGCTGGGGTGGGAGAGAAAGGAATAACTGCATACTCCACTGTGGAATCCACAACCAAGAAGTATGTATCTTTAGAGTTCCTGTGTCATAAACGGTGTTGATTCCCACAAGCTAACGATGCTTAGGTTTTGTTCACGAAGGCAAAGTTTCTTAACATTTTTTTTAAACCTCGCCCTCTCCAACCCCCTCACCCCCCCACCCTCCCCCACCCCGCTTTTTTCCTGACGTATTTTTGGCAACTTGAGTGATTCTGTCAGGCCACCTTCTCCCTCAAGTTCACCTCGTGTACTTTTTGTTCCCTGCTGTGGATGCTCCTTGGACATGTTAAGTAAATAACTTCACATTTGCGACAAAACCACCCTGAAAGACGCCTGCAGGAAATCCAGTGATGCAATCTCTCCACAGCTTAACTAACAGACTCCAGCTCGCGTCTGGCATGATCTATGAACCAGCTTGTAGAAGCAGGTAGATGAGTCACAGGCTCGGCCCTCCAGGGAAAAAGCAAGTCTATGTTATGGAAAAAATAAGTTGCTGTTAAAAAAAAAATTAATGAAAACTCAACCGTGCCTACATCTACCTTTTGTTTTCAAAGGAAGTCATATTCTGGGTTCTCTTTATTCCTGCAAAAGATTACATACACCCGGACCCACCACCGAGTCGCTCCCAAGAACACGCACTCAGTGAGGTCTGAGAAGGCCTGGAAGGCAGCCCCGCCCACAGAGAATTTCCTCTAAGGGAAACTGCGCAGGCGCGCAGGCAGCCTACTGAGTAGATGGAAACGTTTCTCTTCTGCTTAGTCACCCTCGACCCCCCCAGCTCCAAGTTACACAGAGGTTGGAAACTCCCACACCTATTTGTGCTGTTTTGAAAAACAGTTGGACTTGATAATTGGGCCAACCCAAAGAGACAGGGTTGTTGAGACCAACCCAAAAATGTCCAGGTGAGTGAGGCATAGTGCAAGACACACGTGGCGTACCAGCCGTGATGAGTAGAGCGGCGTGCTTGGATAGGAGGGAGGGAGCGGATGAATTCTACCTGGAACAGCTAAGCAAGCTGACTCTCCCCTTTTATTTAGGGTATGTGTGTGCTATTTTTACACGTCTGTATGGCCAAATGACTATTCTTTAGAAAGAACCTTTAAACGGTTCTCTTTAATTACAAAAACAGTACAAGCTCACTTTTGCAAACCAGAAAAATACAGAGAAGTACAAATAAGACACGGAAGTGTCTGTAATTTCTCCATGCAGAGAGCAAACCACTGTTAACCTATTGTGGTTTTATTACTATAGTTTTTTGTTTTCCATCCCTGTAAACATTCTAACGTAATACACCATGACATTTTTTTCCCTGTTATTAAATATTTTTCCATAACATGATTTATAATGCTTAACATGTCCAAGCAGAGTTCTCCATCATCTCACTGAACAGTGATCTACCAGAGGATTTAAACCAATCCTCTGTAGCTGGACACTTGGAGCTTTCCTGATTTTTCAGGAAAATATTTCTTTTTAAATATTTCTACAATTAATATCCTTGATTACATCTTTAAAATAAAGCCCTAAAACCGGAGTTCAGATGTCAAAAGATAGCCCCATTTCAACCACTTTAACCAAACTGTCTCACAAAGTTTGTAATAATTTATAATCCTCCTAGAAATGTATTTTACTCAAACCCAATTTTGTTAATCTTGGCCCATTTGACAGGGAAACCTCGAGCTTCCCTGTTTTATCATCTGTATTTCTTGGATTATTAATAAGCTAAATATTATTTCATTTGCTTATTAACTGCTTGTAGCTTTTGTGAACTGTCTACTTATGGTTATGGACCATATTTCCATTGCGACATGTGTTCGTTTGAAAAATGTTTTCAAAACTATGTATAAGATAGACATAGTTTTAAAACTAGCCACCAAGATGCCAAAACAGCTAAAAACCGTGGTCTTCACAAGAAGCATAAATGTATTCACAGGGCCTTATAACCTATCAGAAGTCCTCCACCCTGAGAATCTTCCAGGGGCTATAGTCCATTTTGTCTTGGTACCAATACTGGCTTCAGAGACAATGAACTTCAGAGACTTTTATAATACAATAGGATACCAGAAAAGGAGATTTTATTCCTGACCTAAATGAATAGTCATTTGTGTGCCCTGGAGTGAAATAATATATTGTCTTATAATCGAGGAGAAACTGCAGGTGCTATTCTTGTCCTTATATTATTTAATACCTTTTCTGAACTCTTATCAAACCACTGGTTTGGCAATCTGGTTGACAATGGGTTTCCCTGAATTATGTCTTATTAAGAGGAGGAGGAATCAGGAAGTGGGGGCGGGGGGGGGGGGGAGAGGGGGGAGGAGGGGTGAGGGAGGAGGAGGATGGGGAGGAGAGGAAAGGGCAGGAAGAGCAAAGAGGAGAACCCTTTGTCCTTTTTGCTGCTGTTTGCAATTTACTAAATTTTATTCAGTGTCCTGTGCATTCCAACATTACCTCTCACTCCACGAGCCTGCGCAGAATACACCACTTCCTGGGCGCTCTCTGGCAAGAGAGTTCTCCGAGAAACTACCAGCGCTTTTTATCTGATTTTCTTGTACCTGCCCATTGAGGCTGTTCAGGGGTCCACTTGGTAAACCACTGATCTCACAGCCTAGCTGCCCTTCTGAATTCCGCGTGGCTCTCTGAATTTCTCCTGCCTGCCAGAAGTCTGTCATTTTAAACCACCTTTTATTTTGCTAAAATAAAATGATTGAGTGGGGGAGGGCATGGGAACAGAAGCAGGTCCCACTGTGCTGGGTCCTCTCCTATCTTGTTAACATCATCTTTCTGTGAGCTGCCAGCAGGCCAGACCCCTCTGGAAGGGAAAAAATGAAACCCGCAGAATGTTGGAGTAAGTGATTATCCTCAGAGATCATTTAGTTCAACTTCATTTTACAGGTGAAAAATAATGAAAGAAGAACCCTCTGATCTTATGTTAATTATCTTACTGGCAATACAGGAAAGAGGCTAAAGCTACCTTTGTTCCTTGCTTCTTTGAAAAGTTAGATCCAAGAAGTACAGAAAGCAGTTATTTTCTGAGGCTCACTGAACTGAGAACCAAAACCAGTGATTTGGGGTGAGTGTGGGAAGGAAAGTGTTCTAACAGAAATGCTGTCGAAATCTTAACTAGGTATTTCATACAGTCATGTTCATATTTTAAGAAGCAAATAGGCGACGCCTCCCCTGTTCTCAATCTCCCTACCCATAAAAAGCAGTGTATTTTTTTAATTTATCAAAACCTCAGATTTTCAATTCATACAACACTGGTATGCAACACTCAAGAAAGAATTAAGGCTCTTTTATCTTCAAACCAAACTTTTAGCTCCAAATCCTACACTTGGGTACTCATAGACCTGGATGGTTCATCCTATAAGGTCTGGAAGTTTCACCTGTAAGATCTGGAAGGTTCATCCTAGACCTCAGATTCAAGGCATCAAGTAAGAATCACTTGCCCAGGAAGACAAACAGCACTTGGTCATCTTCTAGACCCCAGCTCTGCAGGCTGAGCCAGGCAACTCTCATCAACTGAGAAAAGCCTGCAGCTCAGTAGCGGCTAAAGCACGGTTTCCTTCTGCTCCTTTTTTCTTCCTCTCTTTTCTCCATTCTTCTCCCCTTCACTTCAACCTTTCCCCCTTTTCTAAAATCTCGATCTAAACTCAGGAGTCTTAAAAAAAGAGACTCTGGGGAAGGAGGGTTGTTATACATATACATTCAGCACTGGGAAGAAAGGCAGGCATCAAAATAAAAAGAAGCAACAGGCGAATCTTGCTTTCCTTTTCTGCTCTGGAGGGTGTCTGCATTCACACTTGTAAAGGAAGCATTTCCTTGGGAGTGAATGTGAAGTCAGATCACTTTAAAAGTGCACCCCACAAAGTTCACTGCCCTGTTCATTACAAAGTAAAATAAAGCCTCTTCATCGCCACAGGCAGCGATGGCTTTCTGCTGAATGCCCATTTCAAATACATGGTCAATCTCCATAACCCCAACAGATTGTCAAAATGTACATCAAAATCCGCTGAAATGCACCAGCTTTTTTAGTGCCTTCCATAGCACTCAAAAAATGTTTGTTTGGTGGGTATTTTAAGTAATAAATCAAAATATGCTTTTAAAAATAATATTACTTTAATCCTGTTACTCCCCAGAATACATCAAGCTAAAACACTTAATTCTTTTCCCAATATAAATGGGGGTGGGATGTGGGGGTAAATCCCCAAGGTGGTAGTTTCTGTTTCTATCCAACCTGCCCCTTTATAGTCCAGTCCTTTTTACCATAGACCATTAAAAGACATGGCACAAAATGTAATTTTCTGGTGATGGATGGATATAGGATGGATGGATGGACAGATAAATAAATAAAATGGAACTAAGGACTACTTTAGTGGATGGAAATACACAGGGCACATGGAGGGTAGAATGAATCTGAATCTTAGAGGCCTAAATTTGAAGACTTGTGAAGCTGTCTGAGGGACTCCTAGGTATATGTTGTTGTTACTAAGCAACCCACTCATCCTCGTGGCCCGAAGCAGAAATTCCTATTCAGCCTGTTGCTGCTCGCTAAGGAATTTTTCCTGGACACGTTTGCCAAACCAATCACTACCCCGTTTCAGCTTAGACCTAATGTTTTTATAATTGAGCAGGAATCCTTGAATACCTTTTGAAAAGGAAGAGTGTACACACCCCAAAGTGAATGGCATGGATCATGAGTGAGGACTCTAGGGCAAGGCTTGCCTTAAACTAAGAAGAAGTTAAAAGTAAACATTTCCCAAGGTTAAACTCAGTTGACTTGAACTAGATAGGGTGGCATCATCTACAGCCATCATCTTAACTCTTGGCTCAGGTAACAAGGATGGTCTGCTGATGCTTACAAGGCTAAAAGAACACAGCAAAGTTCACTGACTAAAGGAACGTTTAAAATCAGATTCATATTTATCTCTCTGCACAGAAGACATGCATGTGTCAATTCCTATCAAAAAAAAAAAAAATCAGGAAAGTGGCATCAGGAGACAGACCAAGAAGGGAGCGAAGGAGGGAAAAATGGGGAAAAAATATTGTGTCAGATTCAGGATGAAATAAGAGGGAAAATACTATTTAACCAAATTGTTTATTTTTTAACCTGAAATGTATGCCTAGTTGTATCAAAGTCACAGAGAGGAACCAAAGCATTTGTTTGAGTTACCTAGGACTTCTTCACAACTAGTTTTAATAACCTAACATCAAAATAATAATCTTGTTTAAAGTATCTGTAGATTTTACACAAATACTTCGTGGGGTTCTTTGACCGTGTTTGTGCATAAATGTTTCTATGTATGTTTGACTTACTTGGCTATATGTTTAAATTCTCTTTTTGATTTTGCAGAATATAGTACCAATTGCTAGATACAGCTCTTCAGCACTGCTCTAGCACTGACTTTTAATCCTCCTTTAAATCAGATGGCACTGGGTACATTTGAGTGACCTAGTCTCTGCAGTCAGTTTAAAATAGGATCTAATTACAGATCAACAGAGGGCCTAGTGCCATCTTATCAAGGTGATACTTAAAGCTACCAGCTTAAAGCAGCCTACTTAAATACTTAAAGCAGCCCTAGAAATGAAACTGCAGCCACCATCCCATTAAATATTTCACCAAGGACCAACATCAGATCATACAGATCAGAACTTGTTATCTTTGACTTTGTGCTATAAAACAGAACCTAATTTTAATGAAATAACTATGCCCAGAAAAATGAACACCAATTTTATGCTGTAATGTGAAATTATGGAAGGATGAGGTTGGCCTTCTAACTCCAACTCAGCTCCCTAGTGAGTGGGAGCCAGCCTAAAATCTGAGCTTGACCTTTCAGCTCTGGGCCTGGCAGAAGACCCCGTGGGGTGACATCACTCCAAATCAGGTGTTTAGCAGATCTGGAAATGGATGACCTGTCAAAAGGGTCCCATTCTTCCAGAAGGGACAGCTCAGCAAAACAATGAAAGTGAATGACATTGAGAGAAGGCCTAAGAACTCTTAATGAAGAACTCTTAGAAAAGAGAAAGAAAGAGAAGTCACTCAGTCATGTCTAACTCTGCGACCCCATGGACTGTAGCCTACACAGGCTCCTCCATCCATGGGATTTTCCAGGCAAGAATACTGGAGTGGGTTGCCATTTCCTTCTCCAAAAAACTCTTAAACCCAAGTTAAAATGTTAGAAGCTAATCATTTAGAAGCAGTAATACTGAAGGTAAAACAAAGCCGACAGACTTCATTTCACATAAATGAATATACACCTGAAAAGTTGCTTATGAATCGAATTTATTAAAGTATTCACTTAAAGCATTGGTTTGTTAAATAATCCAGTGTAGATGCCCTGGCCCCTCTCCCCACAGCTCTGGGGTGGGGCACATGGAATGTAGTTTCACCAAGTGCCTCAGGTGATATTTTTGTGATCAGATGAGTTTGCAGTGATTTAAAGAATTCCTACGGACATTCCTATTATTAAGCACATACATGATTATCTTCAACCTTTTTTCCCCAATCAATCTAGACTTTTGTATTATTGTCTAGCAGTTTCTTATTTTTCAGGTAGGTTAATTTTGCCTGTATATTGGTTTATTTCACCGAAGATGCAAAACTAAGGAAAGCACACTGTTTGCAGTGTCTCACTTCAGAACACAGTGGACCAGTCTGTTTTCTGACAGATACAGGTTTGCAGAAATTGAATGAGGGCAAGAGAAAGGGCAAGCCTTATTTCGATGGAGGTTAATTTAGGGTTCGGACTCCTCTATAGTACAGATGGTAAAAAATCTGCCTGCAATGCAGGAGACCAGGGTTCAGTCCCTGGCTCAGGAAGATTCCCCGGAGAAGGAAATGGCAATCCACTCCAGTACTCTTGCCTGGAGAATCCCACAGACAGAGGACCCTGGCGGGCTACAGTCCAGAGGGTCACGAAGAGTTGGACACAAATAAATGACTAACACACATACACAGTTTAGGGTTGAGATAGCCAGGACGGGTGGTAGCTTAAAATAAGAGGTTTAGACAGGAATGTCAGAGCAATACTATGCAGGACCCTCTCCTTCAGTTCTAATTCCCTGGGGTCATCCAGAACGTATACATTTTTTTCATCCCTAAATTAAGACATGTGCAAGACTTAATCCATTGCAGGGAATGGACTCTAGCCATTAAACTAGTGATATCTGAGGAAAGAAACAAGACTTGACACTGTTGGCTAATTCTTTATTTACTACCCTCTTGACTGCCACGACCATTTATAAGTATAGAGTTGTCTGGTTTTGAGTGTACAAGTGTCTGGACTATTAAGTAGGGAGTTGATTATGTCAGTTTACTTAATGGGACCGCTGTCTGTCTACATCTCTGACTCACCCACACTGGGCTCCTTTCTGATCCTAGAATATGCTAAGCACTCTCCTGCCTCAGGGCCTTTGCACTTGCTCTCCCATCTGCCTGTAACACTCTTATCCCAAGTATCTTCGGTGCTTGAGCCCTCACTTCAGCTATCTGCCCAAAAGTCATCTCATCAGAAAGGCCATCCCTGACCACCTTATATAACATAATTCCCATTATTTGCAATCCCTTTAGCCTGCTTTGCTTTCCTTTGTAGCGTTTATCATCGTCTAACTTGTTATATATTTACTTCTTTATAGATTTCCTCTGTTTCCTGGCACTACAATGGTAGCACCATGATGGCAAGGAGTTTGTTCTATTTGCTAATGAATCTCAATGCCAGGATCAATGGATTGTTCAGTATATAGTGGCACTCAAGATATATTTGTTGAATAAATGAATGGGTATTTATAGTGCTTTGAGGAAGATATGGTTAACTTGGTGTTTGTGATCTTAAAAGATATTTTAGGGAATTCCCTCTCAATCCAGTGGTTAGGACTCTGCATTGTCACTGCCCTTGCCCAGGTTCTATCCCTAGTCAGGGAACTAAGATCCTGCAAGCCCTGTGGCATGGTCAAAAAAAAAGTATATAGCCAAATAGGAACATATACATTTATAAAACCAAAGAGTCAGTCAGTCAGTTCAGTCGCTCAGTCATGTCCGACTCTTTGCAACCCCATGAATCGCAGAACGCCATGCCTCCCTGTCCATCACCAACTCCCGGAGTTCACTCAGACTCACGTCCATCGAGTCGGTGATGCCATCCAGCCATCTCATTCTCTGTCATCCCCTTCTCCTGCCCCCAATCCCTCCCAGCATCAGAGTCTTTTCCAATGAGACAACTCTTCGCATGAGGTGGCCAAAGTACTGGAGTTTCAGCTTGAGCATCATTCCTTCCAAAGAACACCCAGGACTGATCCCCTTTAGGATGGACTGGTTGGATCTCCTTGCAGTCCAAGGGACTCTCAAGAGTCTTCTCCAACACCACAGTTCAAAAGCATCAATTCTTCAGCGCTCAGCTTTCTTCACAGTCCAACTCTCACATCCACACATGACTACTGGAAAAACCATAGCCTTGACTTGACGGACTTTTGTTGGCAAAGTAATGTCTCTGCTTTTGAATATGCTATCTAGGTAGAAAGATTAATTAAAATGTTTCACTCCATTAATTGAAAGATTACCCACCCACATAAGGCATCTATAAATTTGTTTATTTTTCTTTCTAGAATTATGGCTGGACTCCCTAGATAAAATGCACCGAAAGACTAAAGGTAATTGCCCTAAAGCTAAAGTGGGGTGGGTAGAGAGAAGGGGGACTTTTATAAGTCTCATCTTCTGCTGGATTGTGAAAGTCCCTTGAGGACATAACCCACATTATGCATCTTTTTATTCTCCTATATACTTATCTGAATGTGTTGCAAATAGTAAGTAATCAGAAAACACATAGAGGTAATGAAAAACACCTGTGAGTTTCAAATCATATATATTCTGAATATTTTGGCAGTAATGTAAAAGTTTCTAAATCCATCACTCTGCTGCTAGAACATACATGCTTGTTGACAAAGACCATAAATCTTCATAAAATGTTCGAAAGGGGGAGTAGAAAAATTTTAAATATGTACAAAGACAAACTGTCCTAAAAATACTTTGTTTTAAATAGCGATAGCATCAACATTGCAGAACATAAAAAGTAGATCGTTTGCATCTGAAAAGTTCACAGCTATAAAAAAGATGATGCTACTTCAGTCCAGACTTGCTGACTGGAATTATCTTCCTGTGCTATCCAAAAGCTTACCTACACTTTGATGGGTTTATAGAAAAAAAAAAAATCCTGTGTGTATTCTTTCAGGTTAGTTCCAGAAAATACAGACGGGCCTCCTACACAGATTTACCGTGAAGCTGATCAAGTTCAAGCTTCAGGATCCCCGTTTGTTCTGGCAGGAACCTCCAGAAAACAGGCTAATGTGTGTGGGGTTTTTTTTTTCTTTTGAGACCTCACCCCTACTCCACCTAACACACACAACTGCATAAGCTTCAAGCTCATAAAAACCTAGACCCATCCTGACAGCCCTCCATTAGAATATTAACATTAAGAAAACTAGGCTAGAATCTGCAAAAACGATCCAAAGATCATTTTTTAATGTCAAGCATTTCTCCATAGTCCCAGCAAAGAGAGGCGAATGGGGTTCAACAGTCTCTTTGGGGTACTGTTAGTATTTCTTTTCCCTGGAAACAAAATGAAGTCTTGGAAAACATGACTAGATAAAAGTTACTTTCATTAAATGTAAGTATATATAACCCTAGATAGTTTTTTCCATAGAAATTTGGTAATGTATCACAGCGATAGACTAGATTGCTAGTGTTCTGAACTTATTATATCTTTAAATTTATTTTTAATTGACATATAATTCAGTCGATATGGTATTAGTTTCAAGCACACAACACAGTGATTTGATGTCTACAGACTGCACACTCAGTGGCTAAGTTGTATCTTTGCCACTCCATGGACTAGCCCATCAGGCTCCTCTGTCCATAGAATTTTACAGGCAAGAAAATTGGAGCGGGTTGCCATTTCCTCCTTCAGAAGATCTTCCCTACCTAGGGATTGAACCCATGTCTCCTGAGTCTCCTGCATTGGCACCCGGACCCTTTACCACTGAGCCACCTGGGAAGCCTGTGGACTAATACGTTACAAAATTATCCGCACAATAAATGTAGTTCCTGTCCGTCACCAAAGTTAACACAACATTATTGACTATATTAGAACTTATCTTCAACACTAAATAAATTATCTTTATTGGTGCTAAGTACAACCGGTTAAAATATAAGCCCATCTGATTTCACCCTAAATTCCTTTGAGTCCCGTTGTATCACAAAACAAAGGGGTGCGACCAACTTTATATGATTTAATTAAGGAATTACAGTAAGTCTTATCCAATATTCACTAGATTTGCGACCATTTTTGACGAGAAGATGAAAACAAACAAACAAACAAACAAAAAACCCTGCTGCCATCTCGGCTTTTGGTTACTGAAGTTTTCAAACTCGGAGTAGTGAGTTCTTAAAGGTTAGAGAGAATTTAGGGGGAGGAAACGAGGATACACTCAATCACTACCCCGGTCCTACCCTTCTCCCGCCCTCTTCTCGTCGTTTGCAACTAGGTCCAACCCTCCGGTGTATATAGTCGCAGCAGCTAATTTTTCACTAATGAGTAAAGTGGTACTAACACCTAGTTTTTTTGTTTTTTTTTTAAATATGCTAGCCTGTGATGTTAACTACGCCTACCCTACCCGGGGTTAACTTTGGGGACGGTCCCCTCCATCCCTCGATAGGTCCGCGGGGCATTCGCGCTCCCCAGTCAAGGTCCCTCAATCCGAGAAGGTCCAGGGCCACCCGGCCAGGAGAAGCGCCCTGAGGAAGGTCTCCTTGAGGTGGCCACACCGCCGAGATAAAGCGACCGGGCAAGGCGGGAAGGTGGCCCCTACGCACTCCAATAGGACGCAGCCCGTTCCCAGCCGGGCACGCGCCCGACAGGAGGGGGAAGGGAGTGTCGCCACCGAATCCCAGGAAAGGCCGCGGGACCCACCTCCGGCTCCCCCTCGCTCCCGCCCTCGGCCCCACCTCCCCCAGCCTGCACAAAGCCGGCCCGGAGGCGGGGGCCAGGCCTGCTGGGAGGCCGCCCGGACGAGACTGGACCAGGGCCCGGCGCCCCGCGGCTCCGGCCGCCGTGCCCCGGCGCGTCTCCAGTTCCAGTCCCGGACGGGGCGGACGCTCCCCCCAGCTGGCCTTAGGAGGCGCGGGAAGCCGGGCCCCCCGCCTTTTCAGGCGACAGTCCCCCGGCGAGGCCAGGCGCACTCGCGCCGTCCCGCTAGCCACGCCCGAGGTGGCGGCCTCCAGCGCGCGGCGCCCCGGCCGTCGGGGCGGCGGAGGCCTGCCGGGCGTGGAGGTGACTCCCTAAGTCGCACGCGCCCCTTCGCGCCCAGCCGTGGCACAAACTCTGGCCTCAAGTCGATCCCCCTCATTTCCGAAAGGCCCCCGTCCTCCCGCACCTGCGTAAGGTGGCCAAACAATGCGGGGGCGGGCAGGAGGGGCGGGGAGGCCCGGGCGCGGGGGTGGGTTCGGCGCCCGTGGCCCCGAGACCGCGGCCGGCCGGCGTCTGGCCTCCCGTCGGGGGCGCACACACGCACACCGTCCGGCCCGGTGCGGGAAGATGGCCGTTTCTGCTTTCAGGATAAAGGCTCTTTGTTGCGCTCACACAAAAGCCGCCAAGACCCGCTTTTCCAGCAGGCCCTTTGGGCAAATCGAAGGAACGCAGCTGAATTTTCCAAATGGCCCTGGGAGCCCGAAGCGGTGGGAGCAACTAAAAGAGAAGGGGAATAAGAGGCCTCCCGCCCCCTTCTACCGAAACCTCTGCCAATATCCAAGGATTCGTCCTGGGAGACCGGGGCTGAGATCATTCGTAAAGGGAGGAAGGAAAGAGGAAAACCTACTTTTACTATCAAGGCCCAAAGGGGATATTAAACATTCACATTCTTGCAGGGTTTCTCCCCTTAACCAGGGTAGAAACATAATCTGGAAAAGTCTGGATACACCAAAAAGAAAAAGAAAGAAAAAAAAAATACCAACAATAGCAACTTAAAAAAAAAAAAAATAACAAACCAGTTGCCATCAGCCCAAAGTGGTAGTAGCAGCAGCCGGCGCGTGTGATCCACTTACTTGTCCGACTCTTGTGACATGTTTGATCCAATGAACTCGCTCCCCTTTTCCTGGAGCCTCAGCCTCTGGTGAAACTGGACTTTCAAGTCTGTGCAGGTGAAGGTGTGTGAGAGCGCCCGAGATGGCAGAACAAGAGCTACAGGTAATTCTGCTTTTCCGTCCCCCTCACCACTCTCGCTCGCTCGCCCGCTCGCGCCCTCACCTAGCCGGAAAGGTGGGATAAGGGGGGGGCCCCCTCACATGGGGCCCGAGCTCGGAGGCGGCCGGGCGGCGCGGAGTCCCTCCCGAATGGTGGCAATGGGCAGCCACAGAGCAGAAAGTGGCGGACTTGGGCGGCCACAGGTAACTTTCTCGCAAGGAGCTGAATTCTTTCACTAAAGGGTACGAGCCCGAGGGACGAGCTGCGCGGTGATTGGCTGCGGGGCTCCCTCAGGTGAGCTGCCATTGGCAGAGGCGCGCTCAGGTAAGGCCCTTCTCCAAGTGCAGGTAACTCACTCCGAAGTTTACCTGAGTGGAGCGGCGGCACGCTTGCAGCCCAGCGGCGGGCCGTGGGAGCTGAGGGTCGGTGCTTGGAGCAGACTTCGTGCTGTTTCCCTTCTTCCCGGAGGCCGGCCTAGGGTGAGGGGTTGGGGGACCTTGAAGGAGAGAAGTTAACCAGGAAAAAAATACAACCCAACACCTGCAACCACTAGGGATTGTGGGTCGAACGGAAGGACTAAGGAGAGCTGAACTCGGGTGTCCCAAGCCAACCGGAATCAAATGCGCAGCACAACCACGAGGCTTTTAATACCCACATTAAGAGGACAGTGTTGGACAGTGTCGGAAAAGTACGGGACTGAAGTTTACGTTGTGCTCCGAGGGGTCGAAAAGCGCAAAGATCGCCAAGTCTGTTACGTAATTGCATTTTTAACATTCTTATCCACAACAAACAACATGTCATGTCCCAATGTGTAAAAGATACGGTAGACGGCTAGACTTATAAATAGATAAGCAGACACGACTTAGCGACCGAACAGCAGCAACAGCATCCTTTCTTGACCTCGGCGGGTAGGGAGTGGCTGGTTTTGACGGGATGAAGAAATTTGGTTGAACAGTCAAATGGCTCAAGCGCAACTCTTCCATCTCAATTCTGCAGCCCAGGATTGCAGAGCTGCAAACCACTGAATCCCTTCCATAAACCTGTTGTCATTTGACGTTTCCAGGCAGGCATCAACATTTACATTGTAATTCAATAGAGGCAGCAACTACAAAGGTGCTTTATCCTTCCAGCTTAATATGGTTGCTACGGAAACAATTCAGGATGAAACTGACTTTTTGCAGTTTTGTTGCCCCTGGTTGAGAGCAGCGAATTTGCAAACCTGTAATTTATAACCAATTCTTCCAATGAGTACTTGTGTAAATTCTGACAGTAATGTAGCCCATGCATATTAATTGTAGAAATAAAGAGGGCATGGAAATTTTATCATAATTTATTTCGAGTTATTACTATGTTGGCAGAGATGAAACAACTTCCATTTTAATCTGTATGGATTATATATTTCCTACATATGATATTATGAGGCAAGGTTTGGCTGCTCCATGTTTCATTCTCAACAAATGAATTTCAGGATTTTTTTCTTTTTAAATACAGTATAAGTATGCACACTATCTTTTTTAAGATAATACAATACTTTAAGGTAATGCAATACCTACTTTCATGTACCTTCTTAACCTCCTGTCTAGAGGCTACCAAATTCCACTTTTAGCTGTCTATTCTGTCATTACCTTCCTATTTCTAGTAATTTACACAGCTATCCCTTGATTTATCAATTTTGATAACAGGTGCTTTGACCACCTGTTGCCTTAGATAAGGACTTAGCTCTTTCAAACCCTGTCCAGTTTCATCTTCCACCATTTTCCAATGTATCTCTTTCACAGCTTAGGCACAGCAAGTAGTCAGTGATTGTGCAAATACTAGTCACAACAGAACCAGCTACTGTACTATGCTTGTTTTCTTATTTTTAAAACAAGCTTTTATCTATTTACTTAGTTTGTGATGTTTCCAGTCTGATATTTTTTTTTCTACAACATGTCTATCAAATGACTGTCACATTTATTTTTCAGATGATCAATCAATCCTACCCCCAACACCCTCAAACATCCTTCCGAAAGTCCACTGCCCTTTTGTTCCAATGGGGATGAGTCCCTCTCTGGACCTGCTACTCAGTTGTCATCTTGGGACAATCCGTCATCTCCAGAGTAAGAGCCGCATTTCTCTGTCATGTTAAAAGTTCATCTTTCCTTAGGAAGATTCCCCAAATATCAGGAATGAGATGTCTTTTCTTGTGGGCTCTTCAGCATCTCAAGAGAAATATCTGCCATCCCTTGACTGAGGGTACGTTCACCTGGCTGCTGGTATTCTCAGAACAGGTCAGAAGAGATCCAGAGCAGTCACTGCTCAGTATGCAGCTTCTTTCTTTCCTGTAGGTGTTTCACTCCTGCCCTTCTTTCTGCCGGATGCACAAGCCTCTCTCCTGTATTTCCCACCGTCACTGTAATCACCTGGCTGCAAGAAGTGGGACAGGGGACCTGAGGCTCTAACAAGCCCAAATATCCACACTCGCTCACTCAGCCTCTCGCCTCCCTCTCACTTCTGGGATCCTGCGCCCTCTCCTCAGCATCTTTCTCATGATTTCTGGCATCTCCAAGACCCGGCCCAATCCGGTGTTTTATAGAAGAATCTCTTGGGCTGTTTCTATACTGACCTCTTGGATGTCATTAGAGTAGCTTCTGATGTTCTGTTAACCCAATTTCCACTCTTGCGTTCATCCCCATCTTCCAGAATTGTGTTGAGATAGATCTTTTGCAGATGACTCCACCTCCATCCTCTTTGTCCCTGTGAATTTATCCTCTTACTTTCCTTTACTGTCCTTTTCAGGAGACAATGAACATAAACAAGTATGGGTCCATCTGCCATCTTTAATCTGAAGCCATTTCCGAAACCATCCATGTCAAAAAAACTTTTACCAAACTGTCCCAAATTTGTTTGTGCAAACAAAGCTAGAATTTATGAGCCAACCTTGCCTTTTCTTGATCAGTGGTGCCCAAGATTCCTTTCTTTCTCACCAATATCTAACAACTCAGCCTTGACTGCATTGCTTAGTATGCCCTGTTTGACTACCTACTGCTATATTGTGTGGTTAGATTCATGAAGGAGAAGGTCCTCGTGAACAATTTAAAATCATCAACCATGAAGTTAACTCTATTACCCAATTGAAGGTTTTTTTTTTAATTTTTATTTCTTTTTAAACTTTTTATTTTGTATTAACATTGGGGTACTAACAATGTTGTGATAGTTTCAGGTGAACAGTGGAGGGACTCAGCCATATGTATACTATTTATTTATTTACTTATTTTTGACTGTGCTGGGCCTTCATTGCTGCACGGGATTTTTCTAGTTGCAGGGGTTGGGCTGGGGGCTGTCTACTCTTTGCTGCGGTGCTTGGGCTTCTCGCTGCGGTGGCTTCTCTTGTGGAAGAACACAGGCTCTAGGGCACACGGGCTTCAGTAATTCCCGTGTGTGGGCTCAGTAGCTGTGGTTCCTGGGCTCTGGAGTACAGGCTCAAGTTGTGGTGCTCCGGCTTAGTTGCTTCAAAGTGTGTGGAATCTTCCAAGACCAGGGATCAAACCCATGTCTCCTGCATTGGCAGGCAGATTCTTCACAGTGAGCCACCAAGGTAGCCTCAGGTTACCCAATTGTTTTGATTCTGTTGGCAAAATAGTTCTAAGTGACTCTGAAACCTTGCCACACCCAACATGAGAATGTACTTCTCTCTCTTTCTCAAACATCTTTCTCCATAAACTCTTAAGTGCAGCAGTCATTCCCAATGTGTGGTCCCTGAATGGACCATCAACATCAGATTACCTGGGAGCTTGTGAAAAATGCAAATTCACCGACTCACCCCAGGCCTCAAGAAACTCATGGAGGTGGACAGCAGTCTGTGTGTCTAGCAAGTCCTCCAGGTGATTCTGATGCAGGTTAGAGTTTGAAACACATCAGTACCAAATGCTGACGGGAGGAAGTAGCACCTCAGTAGCCATTGAAAGCCATCATTGTAAATTATGCTGAATTTGGAGTTTTCCAGCAACGTGTAGCAACCATGGGGTAGGCAGTCGATTTTACCTGTCTGGATTATTTTATTCCTAATCTAGTGACTGTTTATATAATGGTTGACTATTATTCTCAATTGGAGCAGTTAGTGCATTTTTTAAAAACAGCCTGTGATCTGCTACATTATTTGTCATACCTTTAGGAATTTCAGCACAGGTTAGTGTTTGATGTCATTTTATGTGGCAGCAACAAAGTAAATTCTCATGTAAAAAGCTAGCGATAAGAAAAAGCTAGTGTTTTTAAACTATTTCATTTATGAGATTAAAGTTTTAGTTATATTTCTAGGGGAGAAAAACTTCTATTATCATTTTAATGTTTACTTCTGTTATCATTTTAATGGTGATTTTTAGCATCTATTATAATGGCCAATGCCATTTTCCTAAATTAAAACTTTAGTATTTGCTACCAAATTGTTACTTTATTATGTCTTTTTTTCCCCTCAGTTGTTTTGACTCCGCAAAAATCAGTAGATGCTACCCCATAGCCAACTCATCCCCATAGTGCCCTGAGTGAAGACAAGTCAGTTTAGATATATGATGTATTAAAACCCACTACCTAAGGCTCCAGGGAGTGAGAAGAACAGCCATCAGATGTTAAATCTCTTATAATGAGATGTGAGGAGAAGAATGTTGCTTCTGTGGCATATGGGCAGAAATACCAAGTTTGTTTTTAAATCGTATGTATATACATATATAATTTATATTAATATATGTATTATATTTATCTATTTGGCTGCATCAGGTCTTAGTTGCAGCACATGGACTTAGTTGCCCCGCAGTATGTAGGATCTTAGTTCCCAGACCAGGGATTGAACCTGTGTCCCCTGCATGAAAGATGGTTTTTAATCACTGGGCCACCAGAGTTAGTGAAAGTGAAAGTTAAGTCGCTCAGTCGAGCCCGACTCTTTGCAACCCCGTGGACTGTAGCCCACCAGGCTTCTCCGTCCATGGGATTCTCCAGGCAAGAATACTGGAGTGGGTTGCTATTTCCTTCTCCAACAAGTTCCTAGAAATACCAGGTTTCTAGGAACCATCAATTGAATCTGCTTTGCTGCTTTTCACCCACTGAATGTCATATACAGAGCCACTAAAGCACATTGAATCTACTGTGGTAGATGACTGGTGTATCTCCTAGGATGCTTCACACTATAAAAATACTGTTTTTTTGTTTGGCTTTTATCCCCAAGAAGTAACCTTGTAAAGAATGAAATGCAACTGGGTGTCTGAATTTGAAATCAACATAGACATATATAACTTAACCAACTAAGCTTTAAATGGCACTTTTCTTACTGTTTGGGGCCACTTCTATTTTTCATAGTTGTATGGATATGTATATTTGCATTGACACTGCTTCCATGAAGACTCTGAAACTAGCAGTGTGGACTTCAGCTAGTAGCCTGAAGTAGCACATCTCCTTCAGGGAAGTGAAGGTTTCTGTTTCTTGGGCTGGTCATTGGTAACTCTTCAACAGAAAGGTGGTCCTGTTAAAACATACTGTATTGAATACATATCTTTATCTCTACTTCTTCCTGAAGTCCCATTGATGGGAGAATAAGAGAGGAGATGAGATGGTTCAAGATAACAAAATTTGGAAGGTGGAAAAAAAGTGGAAAGTGACTAAAGGAGTAGACACTGACTTAGCTGAACTGAGAAAGATGAACCAGAGCATCTGTAGACAGGATCAAGCCTGTTTAGGCTATAGAACCTCAGAAAGACATAGAAAATCAAGTTTCTAATTGTCATTGAAGGTGGGAGCAAGTGGAAGGACTGAAACCAGAGGAATAGATTAACATTTTTAATTCAAAGCTGTTAGACCCTCTAGGTCCCCTTGCCCCCCCCACCCCACCCCTGGTATAATCAAGCTTCTATCTGTATTAATTTGCCTGCCATTCAATTACTAAGTTATGTCAAACTCTTTGTGACCCCATGGACTATAGTATGCCAGGCTCCTCTGTCCTTCACCATCTCCCAGAGTTTGCTCAAACTCATGTCCATTGAATCGGTGATACCATCCAACCAGCTCGTCCTCTGTCATCACCCCCATCATCCTCCTGCCTTCAGTCTTTCCCAGCATCAGGGTCTTTCCCAGTGAGTGAGCCCTTTGCATCAGGTGGCCACAGTTTTGGAGCTTCAACTTCAGCATCAGTCCTTCCAGTGAATATTCAGTGTAGATTTCTTTGAGGATTGATTGGTTTGATCTTGCAGTTCAAGGGACTCTCAAGAGTCTTTTCCAGCACCATAATTTGAAAGCATCAATTTTTTGGCACTCAGCCTTCTTTACAGTCCAACTCTTACATCTGTACATGACTACTAGAAAAACCATAGCTTTGACTATACGGACCTTTGTTGGCAAAGCTAGGGCTACCATAAAAAATACCACACATCATGTGGATTAAACAAGAGAAATGTATTTTCTCATGGTTCTGGAGGCTACAAGACCAAGGTTAAGGTTTCAGCAGGGTTGGCTTCATTCTGAAGCCTCTCTGCTTGACGTACAGGTGGCCGTCACTGGCTCTGTCCTCACAGAGCCTGTTCACTGTGAATATGCACGTGTCCTAATCTTCTCTTCTTATAAGGACACTGGTGATGTTGAATTAGGGCCCACCCATATGACCCCATTTTACCTTAATTGCCTTTTTAGAAGCCCTGTCTCCAAATACAGTCACATTCGGAGGTAAGGCCATACCTCGGAGCTATTGGAGGTTTAGTTCCAGAGCACCTCAATAAAGTGAATATTGCAATAATGCAAGTCACAGGAATTCTTTGGTTTCCCAGTACATACAAAAGCTCCATTTACACTATATTGTAATCTATTAATTGTGCAATGGCGTTATGTCTAAGAAAACAATGTGCATACTTTTAAGTAAAAAATACTTCATTGAAGTCATCCCCTGCTCAACAGCATAGGACTAAAGAATGGGTTGTCTTTTCTTTTCTTTTGTTTTTTTTTTCTTCCAACATATCTATCCTTTTCCCAGATCAAGACATACTCCAGAAAAAATAGTTTAGTTTTTATGTTGAAATAAGACGTTTTTGTACCTTTTATTTTCATGTGCTGCTGCTACTGCTGCTAAGTCGCTTCAGTCGTGTCCAGCTCTGTGTGACCCCAATAGATGGCAGCCCACCAGGCTCCCCCGTCCCTGGGATTCTCCAGGCAAGAACACTGGAGTGGGTTGCCATTTCCTTCTCCAATGCATGAAAGTGAAAAGTGAAAGTGAAGTCACTCAGTCATGTCTGACTCTTCAAGAGCCCATGGACTGCAACCTGTCAGGCTCCTCCATCCATGGGATTTTCCAGGCAAGAGTACTGGAGTGGGCTGCCATCGTCTTCTCCATTTATTTTCATGTAGAATACCACAATTTATTGCTTAAAAAAAATACTTTATTGTTAAAATGCTAGCCATCATCTAAGCCTTCATTAAGTAATCTTTTTGTTGGTGGGGAGTCTTGCCTAGGTATTGATGGCTGCTGACTAATCAGAGTGGTGGTTGCTGAAGGTTTGGGTGGCTGCAGTGACTTAAAATAAGACAACAGTAAAGTTTGCTACATCAGTTGACTCTTCCTTTCACAAAGAAATTGCTTGGTAGCATGCAGTACTGTTTAATAGCAAGAACTTCCTTTAAAACTAGAGTCAATCCTCTCAAGTCCTGCTATTGCTTTACCAGCTAAGTTTTTGTCATATTTTAAACCCTTGTCATTTCAACAGTCTTCATAGCATCTTCACCAGGGGTAGATTCCATCTCAAGAAATCACTTTCTTTGCTCAACCATAAGAAGCAACTCGGCATTCATGAAAGTTTTGTCATGAGACTGCAGCAACTCAGTCACATCTTCAGGTTCTACTTCTGTTTCTGATTCTCTTGCTATTTCTAGCACATCTGCAGTTATTTCCTTCACAGAAATCTTTTTTTTTAATTTGTTTTTGATCAGAGTAATTGCTTTACAATGTTGTGTTGGTTTCTGCCATATAACAACATGAATCAGCTATAAGTATACATATATCCCCTCCCTCTTGAACCTCCCTCCCACCCATCCCCATCCCACCGCTCTAAGTTGTCACAGAGCACCAGACTGAGCTCCCTGTGTTTTATAGCAGTTTCCCAATAGCTATCTGTTTTACATGTGGTAATGCATATGTTTCAATGCTATTGTCTCAATTCTTCCCACCCTCTCCTTCCCCCACTGTGTACACAGGTCTGTTCTCTATGTCTGCATCTCCATTACTGCCCTCCAAATAGGTTCATCAGTACTTTTTCTAGATTCCATACATATGCATTAATATGTGATATTTGTTTTCCTGACTTCACTCTATAACAGGCTCTAGGTTCATCCATCTCAATTCAACTGGCTGAAATGTATTCCTTTTTATGGCTGAGTAATATTGTATTGTATATATGTACCACAATTGCTTTATCTATTCATCTGTCAATGAACATCTAAGTTACTTCCCTGTACTGGCCATGCTGCAATGAATGTTGGGGTACATGTGTGTTTTTGAATAATGGTTTTTCTCAGGAGCCTGATAGGGTACAGTCACAAAGAGTCGGACATGACTGAGCTACTTCAGGGTATATGCTCAGTAGTCGGAGTGTTGGGTCATATGGTAGTTTTATTCCTGTTTTTTTAAGGATTCTCCATACTATTCTTCATAATGACTACATCAATTTACATTCCCACCAACAGGGTAAGAGGGTTCCATTTTCTCCACATCCTCTCCAGCATTTATTGTTTGTAAATTTTTTGATGATGGCCATTCTGACCATGTGAGGTGATATTTCATTGTAGTTTTGACTTGGATTTCTCTAACAATAAGCGATGTTGAGCATCTGTATGTCTTCTTCAGAGAAATGTCTGTTTAGGTCTTCTGCCCATTTTTTTGATTGGAGACTGTTTGTTTTTCTGATATTGAGCTGCATGAGCCATTTGTATATTTTGGAGATTAATCCTTTGTCAATTGCTTCATTTGCAATTATTTTCTTCCATTCTGAGGGTTGTCTTTTCATTTTGTTTATATTTGCTTTCATTTTCCTTTGGTGTGCAGAAGCTTTTAAGTTTAATTAAGTCCCATTTGTTGAGTTTTGTTTTTATTTCCATTACTCTAGGAGGTGGGTCAAAGAAGATCTTGCTGTGATTTATGTCAAAGAGCCTTCTCTGAAATCTTGAATGCCTCAAAGTCATTCATGAGGGTTGGAACCAACCTTTACCCAACTCCTGTTTCTGTTTTTTGGTTTTTTTAATTAATTAATTTTGTTTTTTGACTGCGCTGTGTCTCTGTTGCTGCTCATAGGCTTCTGTCCAGTTGTTGTGGGCAAGGCATACTCTTCCCTGTGGTGTGCAGGCTTCTCACGGTGGCTTCTCTTATTGCAGAGCACAGCCTCTAGGTGTGTGGGCTTCCGTAGTCATGGCACACAGGGTTAGTTGCTCCACAGCATGTGGGATCTCCCCTCACCAGGGATCAAACCCATGTCTGTCCCTTGCATTGGCAGGCAGATTCTTAACCACTGGGTCATCAGAGAAGTCCTTCCTAACTCCTGTTAATGTTGATATTTTGACCTTTTTTCCATGAGTCACCTCATCTTAATGTTCTTAATGACTGTTTTTAATGGCATCCAGAATGACGAATCCTCTCCTGAAGGTTTTTCATTTACTTTGTCCAGATTCATGAGAAGAATTATTGTCTACGGCAGCTTTAGTCTTACGGTGTATTTCTTAATTAGTAAGACTTGAAGGTTGAAATGACTCCTTGATCCATGGGCTGCAAAATGGATATCGTCTTAGGAAGCATGAAATGTTCATCTCTTTGTATGCCTCCATCAGAGCTCTTAGGTAACCAGGTGCATTTTCAGTGAGCATCAGTATTTTGAAATTAATCTCTTTTTTTCTGAGCAGTAGGTCTCAACAGTGGCTTGCTGCTGCTGCTGCTGCTGCTGCTGCTGCTAAGTCGCTTCAGTCATGTCTGACTCTGTGCAACCCCATAGACAGCAGCCCACCAGGCTCTCCCGTCCATGGGATTTTCCAGGCAAGAGTACTGGAGAGGGTTGCCATTGCCTTCTCTGCAACAGTGTCTTAGAACATTCAATTAGCCATGTTGTAAACACATATGCAATCATACAAGCTCTTTGTTCCTTGAGCACAAAGTAGATTTAGGATAGTTCTTAAGGGCCTAAGGATTTTCAGAGTGGTTGATGAGCATTGACTTCAACATCAAGTCACCAGCTGTATAAACCTCTTTTATGAGAGTTTGCCTGTCCTTTGAAGCTTTGAAGCCAGTTGTTGACTTCTCTCTAGCTGTGAAAGTTCTAGATGGCATCTTCTTCGAATATAAGGCTTTTTCATCCACACCGAAAGTTTGATGTTTAATGTAGCCATCTTTGTTAATTATCTTAGCTAGATCTTCTGTATAGCTTGCTGCAGCTTCTACATCAGCACTTGTTGCTTCATCTTGCACGTTTATGTAACAGAGACAGCTTCTTTCCTTAAAGCTCATGAACCAGCTCTGCTAGCTTCAAACTTTTCTTCTACAGCTTCCCCACCTCCATCAGCCTTCACAGAATTGAAGAGAATTAGAGCACTTTCACTTTTCCCTTTCATGCATTGGAGAAGGAAATGGCAACCCACTCCAGTATTCTTGCTTGGAGAATCCCAGGGACGGTGGAGCCTGGTGGGCTGCCATCTATGGGGTCGCACAGAATTGGACACGACTGAAGCGACTTAGCAGCAGCAGCAGCAGCAGCAGCAGAGCCTTGCTCTGGATGAGGCTTTTGTTTAAGACAATGTGGTGGTTGGTTTGATCTATCTAGACCACTAAAACTTGCTTCATATCAGCAATAAGTTTTTCACTTTCTTATCATTTCTGTGTTCACTGGAGTAGCACTTTTAATTTCCTTCAGGAGCTCTTTTTCTTTTTTTTGCATTTACAGCTTAGCTAATTATTTGGCACAAGAGGCCTAGCTTTTGGCTTGACTCAGCTTTCTATATGCCTTTCTCACTGAACTTAATAATTTTCAGGTTTAATTTAAAATGAGACACATGTGATTTATCCTTTCATTTGGACACTTAGAGGCCACTGTAGGGTTATTAAGTGGCCTGATAACAATATTGTTAGGTCTCAGGGAATAGGGGGGCCTGAGAGAGATGGGGGAATGGCCCATCAATGGAGACATTAGAACACACACACATTTATCAATTAAGTTGGCCATCTTATATGGGCACAGTTCATGGTGCCACCATAACAATTACAATAGTAGCATTGAAGATCAGTTTTTGGGCTTCCCTGGCGATTCAGTGGTAAAGAATCCACTTGCCAATGCAAGAAGCATGGATTCAATCCTGGTCTGGGAAGATCCCACGTGTCACGGAGCAATCAAGCCCAAGCACCCAACGATTGAACCTGCTCCAGAGCCTGGGAACCGCAGCTACTGAGCCCATGCCACAGCTACGGAAGCCCATGTGCCTGGAGCCCGTGCTCTGCAGTAAGAGAAGCCACCACTGTGAGAAGCCCATGCACTGTGAGGAAGAGTAGCCCTGGCTCACTGCAACCAGACAAAAGCCCACGCAGCACCGAAGACCCAGCACAGCCAAATAGATAAATACATAAAAGTTTTAAAACAGCACATCACGCATCACTGTAGCAAATATAATAATAATTGAAAAGTTTGAAATATTGCAAAAATCGTGAAAATGTGACACGGAGACACAAAGTGGTCAAATGCCATTGGAAAAATGGTGCCAACAGACTTGCCTGATGCAGGGTTGCCACAAGCCTTCTGTTTGTTTAAAAAAAAAAATGCACACAAAGCCCAATAAAGTGAAGTGCAATAAAATGGAGTATGCCACTGCCAAGGGTTAGGACCTCAACCTATGAATTTAGGTGGGGGGCACAATTCAGCCCGTAACACCATCCCTGCTCATTCTGGCAGGAGACAGGAGTATATTCTAGATGAAGTGAACCAGGAAGACTGCAGACTTGGGTGTATCGAGGGAATCATCAGGAGTGAGGCACTGGACCTATAACAAGGAGAGTTTGTGAAGGCCATATGCTAATCAGTGAGATACCATCTCCTGGTTTCCTCCACCCAGCCCAGTGAGCCAGGAACCAAGCTTATCCCACCAGCAGCCACGCCTCTTCTCAAAGCAGGAGATCAGAAGATCTTTCTTTGAATTAATTGTAAGGTCTTAGAGAAAAGATCTGCAGATACTGATGTGCGTGTTTCCCAATCAGGAGGAAAGAGAGAGTGGGGGAAAAAAGAAGAAAGAGAAGAAAGAAAAGAGAGGGGAAAAGGAAGGAAGGAAGAAATGAAAGAAAGCAAAGAAGAAAGAAAGGAAAAAGAGGGCCATTCTCTAATACATCTGCTTTCAACAAAGTCCATCAGTCAACAAGTCCTACCTTCATACAGAGAGTTTCTAAGGAGCTCTTTCTGCTACACTCTTAAATATAGATAAGAGGTTAGAGGTCAGACATTTGAGAAAAGCCTCCAAAATGAAGACTTGACCAAAATGTAACTAAAAGAGTGATTTTAAGAAAAACAGACGGTACAAAGATGGAATAAAGATTGTATAATTAAAATATGAGAAAACATTGCATCCAAGAAATCAGAACAGCGTACTACTTATTTTTTTTAATTTTTTTACAGAATGCTTCATGAATTTGCTCGTCATCCTTGCACACCTGCCATGCTCATCTTCTCTATATTGTTCCAACTTTAGCATATGTGCTGCTGCAGTGAGCAGCATGCTATTTAAAACCATGAAACAACCATCAGGGAGTCAAAAAGGGCTCATAGACATTAAAATATCAGTATGAAAGCCTAAAAAGAGCCTAAAAAGAAAGCCTAAAAAGAGCCTTCCATGGTATATTTGAAGATAGAATCTAGGAAATCTCCCATAAAGTAGGAAAAAAAGACAAAATAGAGAGTAAAAGAGAAAAAAAATTAACAATTGCAAGGTCAGACAGGTAGATCTAATGCATGACTAAGGTATTTCAGAAAAAGAGAATGGAAAAACGTTGGGAAGAAAATTATCAGAGAAAAGACAAAATATCATTTTTAAAGAGCTTAAGTATTTTAAGTCTTCTAATTGGTATGACCCACACAGTGGTCAGCACAGTGGGTTCTAAATGATGTAGATTGAAGCAATTATCATAAAATGTCTGGGCTGATCTTTCTAGCCCAGAGAAATGAAATGAAAATAAAATGAAGCAAACAAAGAGGAAACTGCTCAGGCACAAAGGATCAACAATAAGAAAAAAAAAAGAAAGAAAGGGGAAGAAATGGAAGTCCCTGGTGGTCTAGTGGTTAGGATTTCGAGCTTTCACAGCCTGCAGTGGCCCTAGTCGGTGAACTAGATCCCACAAGCTGTGGGGCATGGCCAAAAAAAAAGAAGAATCAGAATATATTAGCTCATTCAACAACACTGCCAGCTTCAAGATATTCAGGCATTTGAGTTCAGTCGCTCAGTTGTGTCCGACTCTTTGCAACCCCATGAATCGCAGCATGCCACGCCTCCCTGTCCATCACCAACTCCCAGAGTTCACTCAGACTCACATCCATCGAGTCAGTGATGCCATTCAGCCATCTCATCCTCTGTCATCCCCTTCTCCTCCTGCCCCCCCTTCTCCTCTTGCCCCCAATCCCTCCCAGCATCAGAGTCTTTTCCAATGAGTCAACTCTTCACAAGAGGTGACCAAAGTACTGGAGTTTCAGCTTTAGCATCATTCCTTCCAAAGAAATCCCAGGGCTGATCTCCTTCAGAATGGACGGGTTGGATCTCCTTGCAGTCCAAGGGACTCTCAAGAGTCTTCTCCAACACCACAGTTCAAAAGCATTCATTCTTCAGTGCTCAGCTGTCTTCACAGTCCAACTCTCACATCCACACGTGACCACAGGAAAAACCATAGCCTTGACTAGACGGACCTTAGTCGGCAAAGTAATGTCTCTGCTTTTGAATATGCTATCTAGGTTGGTCATAACTTTTCTTCCAAGGAGTAAGCGTCTTTTAATTTCATGGCTGCAGTCACCATCTGCAGTGACTTTAGAGCCCCCAAAAGTAAAGTCTGACACTGTTTCCACTGTTTCCCCATCTATTTCCCATGAAGTGATGAGACCAGATGCCATGATCTTCGTTTTCTGAATGTTGAGCTTTAAGCCAACTCTCTCACTCTCCTCTTTCACTTTCATCAAGAGGCTTTTGAGTTCCTCTTCACTTTCTGCCATAAAGGTGGTGTCATCTGCATATCTGAGGTTATTGATATTGTTCCCAGCAATCTTGATTCCAGCTTGTGCTTCTTCCAGTCCAGCGTTTCTCATGATGTACTCTGCATAGAAGTTAAATAAACAGGGTGACAATATACAACCTTGATATACTCCTTTTCCTATTTGAAACCAGTCTGTTGTTCCATGTCCAGTTCTAACTGTTACTTCCTGACCTGCATATAGGTTTCTCAAGAGACAGGTCAGGTGGTCTGGTATTCCCATCTCTTGAAGAATTTTCCACAGTTTATTGTGATCCACACAGTCAAAGGCTTTGGTATAGTCAATAAAGCAGAAATAGATGTTTTTCTGGAACTCTCTTGCTTTTTCCATGATCCAGAGGATGTTGGCAATTTGATCTCTGGTTCCTCTGCCTTTTCTAAAACCAGCTTGAACATCTGGAAGTTCATGGTTCATGTATTGCTGAAGCCTGACTTGAAGAATTTTGAATATTACTTTACTAGCATGTGAGATGAGTGCAATTGTGCTGTAGTTTGAGCATTCTTTGGCATTGCCTTTCTTTGGGATTGGAATGAAAACTGACCTTTTCCAGTCCTGTGGCTACTGCTGAGTTTTCCAAATTTGCTAGCATATTGAGTGTAGCACTTTCACAGCATCATCGTTCAGGATTTGAAACAGCTCAACTGGAATTCCATCACCTCCACTAGCTTTGTTCGTAGTGATGCTTTCTAAGGCCCACTTGACTTCACATTCCAGGATACCTGGCTCTAGGTGAGTGATCACACCATCGTGATTATCTTGGTCTTGAAGATCTTTTTTGTACAGTTCTTCTGTGTATTCTTGCCACCTCTTCTTAATGTCTTCTGCTTCTGTTAGGTCCATACCATTTCTGTCCTTTATCGAGCCCATCTTTGCATGCAATGTTCCCTTGGTATCTCTAATTTTCTTGAAGAGATCTCTAGTCTTTCCCATTCTGTTGTTTTCCTCTATTTCTTTGCATTGATCGCTAAGGAAGGCTTTCTTATCTCTTTTGCTATTCTTTGGAACTCTGCATTCAGATGCTCATATCTTTCCTTTTCTCCTTTGCTTTTCACTTCTTTTCTTTCACAGCTATTTGTAAGGCCTCCCCAGACAGCCATTTTACTTTTTTGCATTTCTTTTCCATGGGGATGGTCTTGATCCCTGTCTCCTGTACAATGTCAAGAACCTCAGTCCATAGTTCATCAGGCACTCTATCAGATCTAGTCCCTTAAATCTATTTCTCACTTCCACTGTATAATCAAGATATTAGTGGGGACAAAAACCTTTAAATGCTGAATTATATACCTAGACAAGTTATCAGTGAAGTATGAAAGTAGAATAAAATTCAATTCCAGAAGCTCAAGTTCTAAAACCTTGCATCCTTTCTCAAAAAATACTAGACAATGTACTCTATTAAGACATGGAAAAACAGAAAGAACCAAGAAAAAGATAGTCTTAAGATTCAGGAAAGAGAGGAGGCAACAGAGGAGAAAGTTAGAGGGATGGCAGAAAATGATAATGGCTTAGCAGGCTTAGAGAGCAACTAAATTATCTCATCGAACAGAGGTCTTGGGGTGGGGAAGGGCTGAACCCAACAATTAAGTTTAACATTATGGAAAATTATATTGAGATGCTCTTTGAGGGTATGAAAAATATTAGGAATAGGTACAGAGAAAACTAAATATTTAACATTCAGTAACTCTGGGGGGAAAATTATACAAGACTGAAAATATTATCAAATTAATCTTACTACATACTTGGTTCAACAGTGAATAATATTCATATGATCTTCATAATAGAATTTCTGAATGATAATTTACTAAAACTGGTGATAAACTGGGAAGATGAAAGGAGGAAGATACTGGTATTGGGTGGGTGACGACGATGCAGGAGATTGTGAGAGTTAAATTATCATCTGCGTTCACACGTACTTTGTCACTCAGTCGTGTCTGACTCACTGCGATCCCATGGACTGCAGCCCACGAGGCCCCACTGTCTGTGGGATTTTCCAGGCAAGAGTACTGGATTATGCTGCCATGCCCTCCTCCAGGGGATCTTCCCAACCCAAGGACTGAACCCCCTTCTCTTACATCTTGTGCATTGACAGGCGGGTTCTTTACCACTAGTGTCACCTGGGAAGCTCAAAATAGTCATCTTCTATAACAGAAAGTTAATACCTATTGCCCAAAATTCATAAATCAGAAACTAGCAACTAAACATCAATTAGAAATGCTTTTGGCTGCTAGTAATATCAAGGCTGATTAACAGTAGTTTAGAAAGATGGGATTTAGTTTTTCTCATTTGGAAAAAAAAAAAAAGGCTCTGAAAGTTAGCATTGGTCCCAACACTCAGTTGTGGTATCTCTGAGAGTCTCTTGGCCTTTTTCATGTGGACACAAGACGACCCCATCAACATTAGCCGTTACTTCTATGCTTAAGACAGTAAGGAGGAGGAGAGGGTGGTGCTTACCTCAACTAAGTCATTTATGAAGAAAGAAATGCCAGCACTGACACAAGAAGCCTCCTATATGCCTCGATCTCATTGGCCAGACCTGGGTCACAGAACTGTGTTCTGGGTTGGCCAGTCAGCATACTACTTAGAAATATAGAAGTGAATGCCAGAATTTGAAAAAGAAAGCTTAAATGATAAAAAAACAGTTGCCCCTGAGGAGTGGGATTAGAAAGTGGGGAGGAGTGAGGCATGGATTGATTTTTTTTATGATATT
This sequence comes from Capricornis sumatraensis, assembly GCF_032405125.1. Taxonomy (NCBI): domain Eukaryota; kingdom Metazoa; phylum Chordata; class Mammalia; order Artiodactyla; family Bovidae; genus Capricornis; species Capricornis sumatraensis. The sequence continues at coordinate 81,793,829 of NC_091079.1, forward strand.
AACCTGTATCATTTTCAATATTATTTAGTTCAGTTCAGTTCAGTTCAGTCGCTCAGTCGTGTCCGACTCTTTGCAACCCCATGAATCGCAGCACACCAGGCCTCCCTGTCCATCACCAACTCTCAGAGTTCACTCAGACCCATCGAGTCGGTGATGCCATCCAGCCATCTCATCCTCTGTCCTCCCCTTCTCCTCCTGCCCCCAATCCCTCCCAGCATCAGAGTCTTTTCCAGTGAGTCAACTCTCTGCATGAGGTGGCCAGATTCCTGGAGTTTCAGCTTTAGCATCATTCCTTCCAAAGAAATCCCAGGGCTGATCTCCTTCAGAATGGACTGGTTGGATCTCCTTGCAGTCCAAGGGACTCTCAAGAGTCTTCTCCAACACCACAGTTCAAAAGCATCAACTGAAGGTAACTATTTGACTTTTAAAACTACATATAGTTTATATGCATTATAGTTTACATCCACAAATATACAACTTGGATCAAATAAAATTAAATTAAAAAATAAAAGTACAATTGCAAATATATCATGTTCCCTCTTTCCCAGGGTCTTTGCATTTGCTGTCCTGTATCCCTAAACCTCCTGGTCTCTTTAATCCCTCATCCAACTAGCTCCTAACCTTCCTTCAGATCGTGCTCTATCATTTCATCCCCAGAGAAGCATCATCTACTCTCCCAGATCATGTAGAGGTATATTGGGAAGATATATTTCTCCATGATTTATTAATCCAGGAGATTAATAATTAAAAATGTTCCTCTTTTTGAAAACACTTGTCACAGTTGTGATTTCATATTTACTTGCACAGTGTCTGATCGCTGGCCATCGCCTTCCACTAGACTCTGAGCTTCAGGAGGGCGGAGATGATATCTGTTACTGGCTCTTCATTGTCTCCCCAGCACTTAATACCATTGCTGGCATTTGGTCAGCAGTTTCATAACTCAGAGTTCTGAGTCAGTGTCTTGGCACTCATCTGCCTCTCACAGTAGAAACTTTCATGTTCTTACACAACCAAGTTTAAAAGCAGGAAGAAGGAAGATAGAGCATGTACTTTAGGGATGAAAATCTTTCCCAGAAGCCCCCATCAGACTTCACCTTGTATCTCACTGGCCAGAACTGGGTCACATGGTCCATACAAATCAGGAGCTGGATCCATCTTTCATGAGATCAAGAAATCTTCACTCAATATTGGAATAGATCTGGGTTATCTTAACAAGAAAGTAGTGGGAGACTGCCACTGAGTTAAAAATAAGTGGTAATAGAGATAACAAAGAATTGATAGCTTCATAATACAGATGATAATTTTGACCTTCATTTCAGATAATGTAAGTAACAGATCTGGGATTCAAATCTTTATCTGCTTTATTCTAAAGTCTGTATCATGATACCTCCTAGCTTTAAATGTAAAGTTCTTTCTGATTCAAGATGTGGTAGATTTAGTCAGGAATGGCTTCATAGAAGAAACATTTCTTGGGCATGGTCTTGAAAGAAATAACACAAATTGAGTTGATGGAGTGAATGAGAGGGAAGTTATTAGTTATATTAAAACCACTCTCTTGGACTTGCTTGGAGGCCCAGTGGTTAAGAATCCACCTTACAAAAAAAAAAAAAGAATCCACCTTACAATGCAAGGGACATGGGTTTGATCCCTCATCAGGGAACTAATATCCCATACGCCACAGGGCAACTAAGTCAGAGGTCCCCGACTACTGAACCCATGCAACAATGAAAACCTAGTGCAGCCAAAAAAAAAAAACCCCACAAAAAACACCCTTTTCATTTTTATTCTTATATTAAACTGCTTTTCATATATCCCATTGATCATCAGAGCATCGCTCTCTATCTTGGGAATTATTATTGCTTTGATGGTCTAAATGAACTATAAATAAACTGAGACAAGAAGACGTTTACCTGGGGGAAAATGTCACAGTGAGAACCCAGAGACCATGGCTGGGCTACAGGAGGACAGAATGTTCTGAGATTTTTAATGAGGCATGCTCGTTGTTGATGCCTCAAAATACTCTTAAAAATGTCTCAACCTGGAAAACATATTCAAATAACCTAATATCATGGAACTGCTGGTTTCCTGCTTGATAACCTTCAGCAGTTCCTCAGTGCACACAGGGGGCAACCTCATCTAGGAATTAAGATGTTTCCCAGTCTAACTCCAGTTGCTCCAATTCATCCCAACTGGTCTTCTGCACTCAGAGACCTGAGTTGGAAATGGCCGGATGTGGAGTGTGCAGGGCGACGTGTAGGAGGGAGCTGTCTTCGTCCAAGGCTTGTGACCATCCCCTCACCATAACCACAAGTGTAAGCAGAGCCATAAAGCATGCATGAAACTGGAAGATGGATCCAAAAACACCAGAGAGGATATCTGGAAGGACCTTAAAGCTTAAGTGAGTGAGTTAAAGTGTCAGTGACTCAGTTGTGTCTGACTCTTTGTAATTAGGTTGATTGTAGCCCACCAGGCTCCTCTGTCCATGGAATTCTCCAGGCAAGAATACTGGAGTGGGTAGCCATTCCCTTCTCCAGGGGATCCTTCTGACCTAGGATTTGCCAGAAAGACAGCCCTATAGTGTTGCCCAATTTAGAACTGTACATGGGTCAAACATGGGTCTACCCCATTACAGGCAGTTTCTTTACCATCTGAGCCACCAGGGAAGCCTTAGGAGATCTCAAAACTGGTACATGATCTAGGACATCAAGCCAAGAGATATGAGTGAGTGGATGCCAGTTGGGAGCACTGAGATTTGGACAGCAAAATCTCTAGGGCAGTCGTCTATGGGATCAGACGACTTTCGCTGCTGGGGACAGTTTGCTTTTATTACCCTGCTCTTGGTACAGCCCCTTCCCTCCCCTGCATCACATGTTGTCAGCTCTTCCAGGGGGGTCTGGCCAAAAGCCCTGACCTTTTCCAAGGTACTCTGGAGATAGCAGACAGTCCTCTATGGCACATGCTGGTCCATGTACTTCCCAGTATACTATGTTCTGGAGACAACCAGAGCATAGAACACTTTTAACTGCACTTTTTCCATCTCTTGTTGCAGAACTTAAGAGCAGAAATATGCACGAGGAGAGGAGAAGGAAGAGACTAAATCTAAGTGGTCCAGCCTAGTGAGAAGGGCCTCATCATGGGCTTGGGCATTGGCATGCAGAAGCCAAATGAGGAGGCCATGACTGGTCTCGAAGTAGCAGTTTTCCAGATTGGAAAACAGAAGATTTGCCAGAAAGACAGCCCTATAGTGTTGCCCAATTTAGATGTACTCCCTGATTCTCAGGGCTAGTTTCTTGAAAATCTCTGAGTGGCCTGTACATAGCTCCTTCTGGTTCCTGCGGGATTTTAGTTATTAGAGATGCCCTAGGGCCTTGCTCAGTAAAGCATAGCCACAGATCAGCAATATTGGAATAGGCTGGAAGCTGGTTAGAAATATAGAACCTCAAGCCTCCTAAATTAGACCTATATTTTAATAGGATTTATATGCTCATTAAAGGTTTAAGAAGCAGTTTTCTAGAGTTTGGCGATAGTCATGAAAGGAAGCCGCATCTCCTGGAGGTTCAGAGCAAAGAAGGACAATGGATGACTGTAGGTGAATTTAACCAGTGGGTCAGTTGTGCTGTTGTAGCAGAAATTCTTCAGAACTCACTTGGGATTGTCAATGGATGAAACTAACGTGATGAACCGGTACTGGGAAAGTTTACAATGAGCTATCATGTTGGTCATTCCCTAAAGCCACTGAACGATCTTAGCATCATTAAAAGCAAAACAACCAGATACTACAGGCTTTCTGAGGTATTCCATGAAAAAGCCTGTGGCATCACCTATTGCCTGAAAAACTGAAGCAACCTAATCAAGCCTCTGGAAACAAGGAAGAGAGGGAAGCAAGCTGAATGACTCCAAAGGAGCCACACCGACACAATAGAATGTTGGGAAGGATGTGGTAATCAGACTTAGTTACTGCAACAAGTCAACGGCTTGTGGGGTGGGGAGAAATCTACATTAAAATGGGTATAAAAGACAAACCACTAAACGTAATTGGTGGACCTGGTTTGGATCTTGATTTAGACAAGAAACATGTTCAAGAAATGTATACGGTGATACGGAGATGCACATTGACATCAGGGGCTTGGGCATTGGATGCAGAAGCATATGAAGGAGGCCATGATTGGTCTCTTAAGTAGTAGTTTTCCAGACAGGAAGACAGAAGATTTACCAGAAAGACAGCCTCATAGTATTGCCCAATTTAGATGTCTGAAATGTCTGAAGCTGGCTTGAAAGGAAAGAATTCAACAGAAGGGAGAAAGAGAGTAGATAAAGTAAATGTGGCAATTTTTTTCATAATTACTGAATTTGGGTGAATGGGTCTATGAGGATTCATTGTATTGGTCTCTCTACTTACTGTGTGAGTTTAATTTTTTTGTACCCCAAAAAATGTTTTTGAAAGCAACAATATCCAGAGCTCAGTGTCCACATTCATTTGACCGTGATACTACAGGGAAGGGAATGGACAGATGGAAGTAAGTATGGAAGGCTTCAGACAAGGCTTTCAAGAACCTGAATGTGGAACCAGCTGGCTTCTCCATCCTCCACTGGCCCCTGCCTGGGTGGGAGAGAGCGTGGGAAGTGTGTGTGTGTGTGTGTGTGTGTGTGTGTGTGTGTGTGTGTGTGTGTGTGAACTGAGGGAGGCACTCAGTTTTAAAATATGACATTTAAGCAAAATGATATGATTCTTCCCTGGGAGCTGGTGAGGACCAAGCTGAAGGTGAAGTTCCCAAGGACCAAGTTTGGAGTAGGGAAGTTCTTTCCCTAAATACCAGGTGATGCCCAAACCAAAAAAGCAAAAGGAGCAGAAACTCTATAAGAAACTAGGTGCCCCAAAGCCATGTAGGTCCCCAGAAACAAAAGAGTCTCAGGAATTATCAGGGACCGTTTTATGATGAGGCTTTGGATTGAGAGATAGAGAGAATCAGCAGCTAAGACTTGGAGGTAACAGAGCCAGCCCACCGAGAATCTCTTAGAACTTGTTCTCAAACCTGGATGTCCATAGAATCTCCATAAGAGGCTGTCACGAATGCACATTTCCTGACCCGACCTCTAACTGAATGACTTAGAATGCCCAGGGGTGAGGCTCAGGAATCTGTATTTGAAACACGCCCTTCCGTATGCCCAGGGTTTTTTTTTTTTTTGTTTTTTTTTGTTTGTTTGTTTGTTTTTACAACAGGCAAGCAGTGGTACCAAGACCACAGGCCTGAGGAACTATCAGGTTGCCTTTAGGGATCTGCCACTTCATTGGGCCAGCTGCTGCTTGGCTGCTGTATGGCTCTTCCCAGCTCTAATGGCCAAGAGCAAAAAGCCATCAATTTACCAAAAAGACTTCAGCTTACTCAGGCTTACCTCCTAAGACTTCCTTTCATTGACTATGTGCCCCAGGCAAAGTGCGCTGCACATTGTATCTTAAATACTCATTGCATTTTCCAGCTGGTGTTTAAAGCAATTTAATAACTTAAGACAGCTGTAGGAATGAAGAGAGAAGAAAGGTGACCACTCTTTATCTTAAGGATTTTATAGAAATAGAGTTCTTTGGCTTCTACCAGAATCATAAATCGTCCAGAAGGAGGGACCCACAGAAATTATCCTGGAATCCCAGATTTAATCTTGCATTTCTCATTCTATCTCTGGCTGCCGCATACTTTCTGTAGCACTGGTGGCTTGAAGTCAGAACTGCCTGTGATTTTGTGACATGTAAGGCATTCAGTCCAGTTCAGTGGCTCAGTCATGTCTGACTCTTGGAGACCCCATGGGCTGCAACAGACCAGGCTTCCCTGTCCGTCACCAACTTCCAGAGCTCACTCAAACTCATGTCCATCAAGTCAGTGATGCCATCCAACCATCTCATCCTCTGTCATCCCCTTCTCCTCCTGCCTTCAATCTTTCTCAGCATCAGGGTCTTTTCAAATGAGTCAGTTCTTCGCATCAGATGGCCAAAGTTTTGGAGTTTCAGCTTTAGCATCAGTCCTTCCAATGAATATTCAAGACTGATTTCCTTTAGGATGGACTGGTTGGATCTCCTTGCAGTTCAAGCGTCTCTCAGGAGTCTTCTCCAACACCACAATTCAAAAGCATCAGTTCTTCGAGGCTCAGCTTTCTTCATGGTCCAACTCTCACATCCATACATGACTAATGAAAAATCCATAGCTTTGACTATATGGACCTTTGTTGGCAAAGTAATGTCTCTGCTTCTTAATATGCTATTTAGTTTGTCTTAACTTTTCTTCCAAGGAGCAAATGTCTTTTAATTTCATGGCTGCAGTCACTATCTGCAGTGATTTTGGTGTCCAAAAAAATAAAGTCTGTCACTGTTTCCATTGTTACCCCATCTATTTGCCATGAACTGATAGGACCAGATGATGTGATCTTAGTTTTTTGAAAGTAGAATTTTAAGCCAGCTTTTTCATTCTCCTCTTTCACTTTCATCAAGAGGCTCTTTAGTTTCTCTTCACTTTCTGCCTTAAGGGTGGTGTCATCTGCATATCTGGGATTATTGATATTTCTCCCAACAATCTTGATTTCAGCTTGTGCTTCATCCAGCCTGGGATTTCACATGATGTACTCTGCATACAAGTTAAATAAGCAGGATGACAGTATACAGCCTTGACATACTCTTTTTCCTGTTTGGAACCAGTCTGTTGTTCCATGTCCAGTTCTAACTATTACTTCTTTACCTGCATACAGATTTCTCAGGAGGAAAGTAAGGTGGTCTGGTATTTTATACTCCAAAAATCTTGAAGAATTTTCCACAGTTTGTTGTGATCCATGGAGTCAAAGGCTTCAGCGTAGTCAATGAAGCAGAAGTGTAAGGCATTAGTCATTAAGTATTGCCAACATCTGCTGGATCATGGAAAAAGCAAGAAAGTTCCAGAAAAACATCTATTTCTGCTTTATTGACTATACCAAAGCCTTTGACTGTGTGGATCACAATAAACTGTGGAAAATTCTTCAAGAGATGGGAATACCAGACCACCTGACCTGTCTCTTGAGAACCCTATATACAGGTCAGGAAGCAACAGTTAGAACTGGACATGGAACAACAGACTGGTTCCAAATAGGAAAAGGAGTACGTCAAGGCTGTATATTGTCACCCTGCTTATTTAGCTTCTATGCAGAGTACATCATGAGAAACGCTGGACTGGAAGAAGCACAAGCTGGAATCAAGATTGCTGGGAACAATATCAATAACCTCAGATATGCAGAGGACACCACCCTTATGGCAGAAAGTGAAGAGTAACTAAAGAGCCTCTTGATGAAAGTGAAAGAGGAGAGTGAGAGAGTTGGCTTAAAGCTCAACATTCAGAAAATGAAGATCATGGCATCTGGTCTCATCACTCCATGGGAAATAGATGGAGAAACAGTGGAAACAATGTCAGACTTTATTTTTGGGGGCTCCAAAATCAATGCAGATAGTGACTGCAGCCATGAAATTAAAAGACTCTTACTCCTTGGAAGAAAAGTTATGACCAACCTAGATAGCATATTCAAAAGCAGAGACATTACTTTGCCGACTAAGGTCCATCTAGTCAAGGCTATGGTTTTTCCAGTGGTCATGTATGGATGTGAGAGTTGGACTGTGAAGAAAGCTGAACACCAAAGAATTGATGCTTTTGAACTGTGGTGTTGGAGAAGACTCTTGAGAGTCCCTTGGACTGCAAGGAGATCCAACCAGTCTATTCTGAAGGAGATCAGCCCTGGGATTTCTTTGGAAGGAATGATGCTAAAGCTGAAACTCCAGGAATCTGGCCACCTCATGCGAAGAGCTGACTCATTGGAAAAGACTCTGATGCTGGGAGGGATTGAGGGCAGGAGGAGAAGGGGAGGACAGAGGGTGAGATGGCTGGATGGCATCACGGACTCGATGGACATGAGTCTGAGTGAACTCCAGGAGTTGGTGTGGACAGGGAGGCCTGGCGTGCTGCGATTCATGGGGTCACAAAGAGTCAGACACGACTGAGCGACTGAACTGAACTGAACTGAAACCTCTGCTTTACAAGTGCCTTTATCATTTCAAGAACTCATAATAAAGTGAAAATTTTAGGAGCTCTGCTTGTATTTTTGAATATGTAAACATTTTTGTAAATGGAATAATGATATATTTGTTATCTATTGCTGTGTAACAGGGTCTCCCCAGTGGCTCAGTGGTTAAGAATCTGCCTGCAATGAAGGAGTTACAGGAGACGCAGGTTCGATCCTTGGGTAGGGAAGATCCCCTGGAGGAGGGCATGGCAACCCACTCCAGTATTCTTGCCAGGACAATTCTATGGACAGAGGAACCTGGGAGAGGGCTACAGTCCATGGGAGTCACAAAGAGTCGGACATGACTGAAGCGACTTAGCACGCATGCACGCTGTGGGACAATCTACCCCAAAATTTAGCGACTTGAAACAACAAAAAATTATTGTCTCACTTGGTTTTGAGAGTCAGGAATGTGGCAGCAGCTCTGCTGGGTGGTTCTGGCTGTGGTCTCTTATGAGGCTGTGGTCAAGCCGTCAGCCAGGTCCGCAGTACCTGAAGGCCAGAGGATCTCTTCCCGAGTTCACTCACACACTTGTTTCATGGACTGTTGGACGAAGGGCTCAATTACTTGCCATGTGAATCTCTCCACAAGGTTGTGTGAGTATCCTTCAGAAATGACTGCTGGCTTCCCCAAAAACAAGTGAGAAAGAGAAAGAGAGGGAGATCTTGGTATCTTTTATAACTTAATTTTGAAGGTGACATTCCATCTTTTCTGCTGTATGTTATGAGTCACACAAACCAATCTTGGTGCAATGTGGGAGGGAACTACGCTAGGGTGTAAATATCAGGAGGCAAGAGCTTTGGGGGCCATCTTGGAGACTGCCTACCGCATATGGGTGGGTTTTAAAGCTTACAAAAAATTATTTTAAAAAAACTTGAAAAATGAATAGACTCACACATCTTCCTTTATGACAAAGTTATATACAGTGTAGTGGGAACAGGACAGTCTTTTTAGTAAGGGACTTTAGGCCAATAGGATGTCCAGATGAAGGAGGAAGGGACGTGGACAGGAAAGGAAGCAAAGAAGGACTTGACCCCTACCTCACACACAGGAAGTTAATTCCAAGTGGATTATAGTTTTAAATATTAAATGTAAAACAATAAACCTTCCAGAAGCAGATAACAGAAAAATATCGGCATGACCTTGGAGTGTGTGTGTTAGTTATTCAGTTGTGTCTGACTCTTCACGACCCCATGGACTGTAGCCCAGCAGGTTCCTCTGTCCACAGAATTCTCCAGGCAAAAATACCGGAGTGGGTTGCCATGTGGTTTTCCAGGGCATCTTCCTGACCCAGGAATGGAACCTGCCTCTCCAGCACTGCAGGCGGATGGATAATTTACCATCTGAGACCCAGGGAAGCCTGACCTTGGAGCAGGCCACACACACACACACACAAAAAAAAAAAAAAAAAAAAGAGGGAGAGAGAAAGAACGAAAGAATACAGACTTCTACAAATCCATAAGAAAAGATAATGCAATTGGATGTGACCCAATAAACTTGGATAAGCAATTTTTCAAAAGTGGATATCCGAATAATCACTTAACAGAAATGTACTCAAAAACATATTTTTAATACAATTTATTAAAACAAAAGTCTTATTAAAATAGTATACCTGTGTGAAAACACTGTGTAACGTGTAAGTGTGTATTATGTGTACACATCCTCTCAGAAAGGCCACTCAGTTTTAGAGGAGAGCACAACATGTTCTACATGTTTCTCATAAAAAGTAGTTTTCAGGCTTTCCCTGGCAGTCCAGTGGTTAAGAGTCCGTGCCGCCAATGCTGGGGGTGTGGGTTCCATCCCTGGTTTGGGAACTAAGATCCCACGTGCCACAGAGAGTGGACAAAAGATTAAAAAAAAAAAAGTAGTAGTCTTCATTTGGGGCTCTTTAATGATTATATTTTCTCCACAGCAAATGAAATGCTGTTCTGTTTTTTCCGGCTGCTATATTTCATCCCAGATATTCTGCCTTTCTGGTTAGTTACTGCTGTCCTCGGTCCAGCTGTTTAGCCATGTCCCACAGTGACTAAAATTTACCAAGTACTCACCAATCTCCAGAACCTGAAACTGCAGCTGAACTGCTCTGGTTTTCAATGGAAGCAGTGAGAATGGCCAGGTTGGAAGGAAAGAAAAATTAAGGGAAAGAAAGCCTGCAAGTGGACATGGTCAGCTTGGAATCTCCGAGAAAGTCCTGGGGAGTCGCCTGCAGCCTTGGCTGCCCCAGGCTAAAAGCAAACTAGGTGTTTAGCCAGGATCATCCCACCATCCCCACCTGCTCTGTCCCCTGTTCCAAGCGTCTCAGCCCTTACAAAGGAAGACAGCCTGTTCCTAAGAGGGGCCCAGTCTTCCCCAAACAGATCTCATAACACAGGTAGTCGGCTATGTCCAACCACCTTAGAAGCTCCCTGTGGCTTCTGATAATAAACTGGCAGCCCTGATGGGATTATGAAGGATTCTGCCAAAAAAATGTATTTTGTGGATATGCTCAGTGATTCTTTTTAAAATTGAGGTAGTATTTTATTTTTTAGTGAAATTTAATGTAAAAATATGATTTCAGCTTCATTTTGGAAATCAGATTACCTGGCAGCCCTGGGCCCATGTGCATTAATGGCCTTAAGCAAAGATCGTTGCCTCCTGTTTACTCATGTTCTGCATCTCTACAATCCTCGGGCTGCGTGTCAGCTGCCATTTCTAATCATTCTTCCACTATTTTTCTAATATTGTTTTGCTCCTATGCCTTTATCGTAAGTTGGGGAAAATTTTAGACTGAGAAGACCACCAATTTTCGAAAAGTATTGAGTCTATTTCTCTATGGAAATAAAAAATATTGTCTATTATGTAAAGAAAGAGTGGGACTTCCCTGGCTGTGCAATGTTTAAAGCTCCATGCTTCCAATTCAGGGGGCACTGGTTCAATCCCAGGTTGGGGAACTAAGATCCCACAGCAATAATAATAATAATAATAATAATAATAATAATGACTATATCTGTGAGAGAGTTTCCCTGGAAGCTCAGCTGGTAAAGAATCCTCCTGCAAAGCAGGATACCCCAGTTTGATTCCTGGGTCTGGAAGATCCCCTGGAAAAGGGATGGCTTACCCACTCCATTATTCTTGGGCTTTCCTGGTGGCTCAGCTGGTAAAGAATCCGCCTGCAATGCGGGAGACCTGGGTTCGATCCCTAGGTTGCGAAGATCCCCTAGAGAAGGGAAAGGCTTCCCACTCCAGTATTCTGGCCTGGAGAATTCTGTATAGTCTATGAGGTTGCACAGAGTTGGACACAAATGAGCGACTTTCATGTCTGTATAGTCTATGAGGTTGCACAGAGTTGGACACAAATGAGCGACTTTCATGTCTGTGAGAACAAAGAGATGATTGCCAGAGAGAAGAGGTGTGGGGAGGTGTGGGAGGAGAAGAATTAGGTGAGAAAGATTAGGGCATGCAAACCCCCAGATGCAAAATAAATTAGCCATGGGTATGAAATGTACACTGTGGATTATATAGTCCATAATTATATGCTATCTTTGAATGATGACAGGTGACAACTAGACTTATCATGGTCATCATTTTGAAAAGTATAGACAAATTCAATCACTGTCTTGTGCCAGAAACTAAAGGTCAATTATACTTCAACAAACTCATAGAAAAAGATCAGATTTGAAGTTACCAGATGTGGGGTTGGAGGAGAGGGAGCTGATGAAGGCTATCCAAAGGTACACATTTCTAGTTACAGGATAAATAAGCACTAGGGGTATAATGTACATGACAAATGCAATTAACACTGAGGCATGCATGCTGCATGCGTGCATGATAAGTCGCTTCAGTCGTGTCTGACTCTGCAACCCTATGGACTGCAGCCCGCCAGGCTCCTCTTCCACGGGATTTTCCAGACAGGGACACTGGAGTGGGTTTCCATGCCCTCCTCTAACACTGCGATATATTACATATAAAAATAATTGAGAGTAAATCTTGAGTTCTCATCCCAGGAATATTTTTCTATTTCTTTAATGTTGTATCTATATGAGATGATGGACGTTCACTAAACTTACTGTGATAATCATTTCATGAGGTATATAAATCAAATCATTATGCTGTACACCTTAAACTTAGTGTTATATGACAATTACATCTCAATAAAACTGGAAGAAGAAAAAGAATGACACTATCTGAAAAACAAATTAATAATTGTCATAAAAAACATAATAAGAACTAAGATAAATGAGATGATAAAGAATGATAATGCTATCAAACTGAAAAAAGAAGAACATGTCAAAGAGTTTGTTTTCACAAGTGAATAAAGTTGCTGCAAAATGCTATTATGAATTTTATGTCAGGACTTTTAAATCTTTTACAGATGATGGTTTTATAAAAGCATCTCTTGAACATAGCAAACTATATCTTCCCTTACTAGCAGCTGGGAAACAGTGAAACTCAGCATGTATACGATAGCACTGGGAAAATCGGAGGAACCGTTTTTGAGGTCTCCAAAGAGGTCCCCATTAAATTACACTGCTTTTTTTCACCTAGGTTCTAAACGAGATGAGACACAAAATAAAGGTTAAAGGTGGAGGCCGAATGTCATCCCTCCTATGAGAGAGGTACACACAAGGTTGTGACTTAGTGGAAGAATGAAATTGAGCCTGCAACCTGAATTGAGTTCTGGTCCCCACCTGGTCCCAGGCCTGCAAAATGCCCTATGGAAGAGCAAAGAAAGCCAATTCTGCCCACAGTACTGTTCAAGGGGATGAAAGACATCGAGAAGCTGAAATAACATGTTTAGTTAATCTCCCCACATTTTCAAATCAGGTAAGTCACTCTAAAATCACTAAAGGTGTGTCCTAGGGACAAGAGCACAGGTCTAAGCAATGCCTCTCAATTAGCTCTACCATGATGTTAGTGAGATCTTAGATGGGAGCCTAGAATTCTTAGACATGGAAACGGAGGGGTCTTTGGTTTTGGTTTGTTGTTGTTTTCCTTTGGCCTCATAACATGGCATGCAGGATCAGAGTTCCTCAACCAGGGATGGAACCCTGGTCACCTGCATTGGAAGCACAGAGTCTTAACCACTGGACCACTAGGGGAGTCCCAGACATGGCGACTCTGACAGGAAAAGACTTTGTCCAGTGATAAGTCTACACCAGTAAAACTCTTTAAGTGTGACCTCTGATGGTGCTCGTGTGAGGGACAGGACCATGTCAGGCTTGCTTCATATCTTCCTCTATGATGGTAACATGTTTTCCATTCATGGAACAGGCTGATGGAAGCTGCTGAACCACAGTATGGTGTGTCTACCAAAGTGTCATGTGCTAATATTAGAATATCTAATTCTGTGAGTCTCTTGGGAGTGCTGCTGCTGCTAAGTCGCTTCAGTCGTGTCTGACTCTGTGTGACCCCATAGACGGCAACCCACCAGGCTCCCATCCCTGGGATTCTCCAGGCAAGAGTACTGGAGTGGGTTGCCATTGCCTTCTCCATATCTAATTCTGTGAGTCTCTTGGGAATAGTTATCCTAAATATAAAAATAGGCACCTATATTTGTATATAGTTGTTTCCTGTTATGAAATAGAATTCAACTAATCTCCTTGAGAAGATTCAATGGAGATACAGACTCTTGAGAAACCTGTATGCAGGTCAGCAAGCAACAGTTAGAACTGGACATGGAACAACAGACTGGTTCCAAATAGGAAAAGGAGTACGTCAAGGCTGTATATTGTCACCCTGCTTATTTAACTTATATGCAGAGTACATCATGAGAAACGCTGAGCTGGATGAAGCATAAGCTGAAATGAAGATTGCCGGGAGAGATATCAATAACCTCAGATATGCAGATGACACCACCCTTATGGCAGAAAGTGAAGAACTAAAGAGCCTCTTGATGAAAGTGAAAGATGAGAATGAAAAAACTGGTTTAAAACTCAACATTCAGAAAACTAAGATCATGGCATCCAGTCCCATCACTTCATGGCAAATAGATGGGGAAACAGTGGAAACAGTGACAGACTTTATTTTGGGGGGGCTCCAAAATCACTGCAGATAGTGACTGCAGCCATGAAATTAAAAGACACTTGCTCCTTGGAAGGAGAGTTATGGCCAACCTAGACAGCATATTAAGAAACAGAGACCTTACTTTACCAACAAATGTCTATCTAGTCAAAGCTATGGTTTTTCCAGTAGTCATGTATTGATGTGAAAGTTGGACTACAAAGAAAGCTGAGAGCCAAAGAATTGATGCTTTTGAACTTTGGTGTTGGAGAAGACTCGTGAGAGTCCCTTGGACTGCAAGGAGATCCAACCAGTCCATCCTACAGGAAATCAGTCCTGAATATTCATTGGAAGGACTGATGCTGAAGCTGAAACTCCAATACTTTGGTCGTCTGATGCAAAGAACTGACTCATTAGAAAAGACCTTGATGCTGGGAAAAATTGAAGGTGGGAGGAGAAGGGGATGACAGAGGATGAGATTGTTGGAGGGCATCACCGACTCAATGGACGTGAGTTTGGGTAAAATCTGGTAGTTGGTGATGGACAGGGAGGCCTGACGTGCTACTGCCCATGGGGTTGCAGAGAGTTGGACATGACTGAGCAACTGAACTGAACTGAACAGCCTTGAGACAAGCATCTTGGTGCGTAAGGAATGGTGAACGATGTGGTTCTAAAGGAAGAGGAATGAAGTCCCTCCTTTCTTCAGGGGCCTTGGAACCTCTCCTTACTCCTTGAGAAGGTCATTCTGTAAGTTGGGTTTCCACAGCACGTGAAATTTATGCTTGTATTGGTTGGATTCTGAGTTGCAAGCACAGAAACCCACCTGAGCTGGTTATACACATAGGAATACATTATTAGGACCCAAGGCTCTCACAGAATCCCAAGACAGGCACGCAGCTGGGTACCAAAAGAAAGCTGTGGCCAGCAGCTGGGTGGGTGGCTGCCTCTCTGGTTTCTCTCTGGCAGTCCCTTCATTCTTCCTTAACAGACTACATGGTTTGGCTACTTGACCCCTGGTGGGCAGAAGGCAGCTTCCCACCCCACTCAAGTGTTCATGGTTGAGCACCTGGAGGAAACCGACTCTTTCCACCTTTCTCTCTGTCTTTCTCCCTTCCTCTCTCCAGCCCTGCCCTCCCCTCTGGCCCCATCCCCATTCTGAGTGCCTAGGAGAAAAATATGATTGGCCTAGATTAGATCAGCCTTGACCCTGTGGAACAATCAGTTGTTTGCTGGTGGGCAGGGGCATGCAGGACAAACAGCCATAGTCCCTATCCAACCCCTCACCACCAACCACCACCCCGCCGACGTGGAAGGACTTGGCTCATAATCCAACAGGTGTTCACGAGATGTGGTGTGATATATTGGGGTGATTTTCCTCCTGGCTAAGTGTAAACACATACATGTCATAGCCCTGAAACAAAGTATTGAATTTTATTCCCTTTTTTATTTTGTATACTAACTCAACGGCCTAGATATTAGTGGAAGAAATATATGTGGCAAACTGAATATACGTGTGTTGCATGGTCGGCGCTGAAAATGCAGACCCAAGCTGTGCTTCCAGGGCAGAACACACACATGTGTTTGCATACATACAGACACACACACACTACTATGAGTTATGTCCGTCAGGAGTCTTCGCTTACAGCCAGAAGTACTTAGCTCTGGCTACTCTAACACAAACACATCTCAGTGGAACCTACGGGTAGCTGACAGAATCAAAGAGAAATCTAAATCTCCAGGCTCAGGAGGGACAGGAGCTGGGGCTGCTCTCGGGTTCGCAGTCAGCAGCAATGAGGGGATGGTCTCCCTCGGATGCTGTCCCACCAGTTTCTGCCCTTAGCTCAAAATTCAGATCCCAGGAGAAGGCCTCTCACTGGCCTCACTCTGGTCAAATGGCCCCCTGCCTCCCACCCCCACACCTTGATGGATTGTCCCACCAAAGGTGGGATGAGGATGGGGTCTCCACAGCAATGCTGGGATGAGTCCAGACAGGCAAGGACAACAGAGCCCAATGCGAGAGCCCTCTGGACTGTCAGGGCAGTGATGCCGGTGGTGAGGTGGATGGTAAATGAGGTGGCCTCTGCCTGGGCCATTCATCTTGCCCAAAAGTTTATGGGAAGCTCCCTACGCAGGCACCCGGGACAGACAGAGGCCTCTCCAGCCATGGGACCGAGCTGGGACTCCATCCAGGAGTGCTTCCTGCTCCCCGACCTTCCTAAATAGGGCATCTAGATGGGAAACTTAACCAACACAGTTTTGGCTGAATCTGACTGATGCCTAAATATCCTGGGGCACATTCCAAATCACGGAAGCCAGAAGGAAAAGCAAGATCCTTTCCTTGGGGCAGCAGGGGAAACTTGAGCTGGTGCTTAGTTAACGCTATAGCCAATTTATCCCATGAGTCACTGACCTGAGGACCCAGACGGAGGAGAGCCTCACAGTGTACGGAACTCACAGGTCTCCTTGAGAGTCTCCAGTCCTTTAGCTCTGGAGATTTCCAGCCCAGTGGTCCTGTCTCAAAGTGAGAGAACACAAGGTCAGTCACACAGTGTTCATTTCCGGATCCTCATTTAGTGGATGGAAGCAGCCAGCCTGTGATGAGCCATGTGGCTGCGTCCACCCCTTGTGCCCACCCTGCCCAGCATGGTCCTAGAAGGTGAGACGCACACCTAGGACAGCGCCACTCAGGGCAGACCCTTGCAAGGCCTCCTGAGGGCAGAACCCTTTTATTTAAAAAATCTTGTCTTATGGCATCTTTCCGAAGCCTTCAATCTAGTTTGCATAGAAACAACTCTCTTAAAAAAAGAAAAGAAACAACTCTCTGTTTTCTCACTCAGATTTCCTTAATTTATGTGGTGTTCAAGTAAATCACTTCCATTATAAGGGTCATAAGCAGTACGGTGACAAACACTGCTCACCCTAGTGCACGCGTGCCACTCAGCTGAGGGGGCCCAAGTCTTCTGGAAAGGAACCCCCAGCAGTGGTGGCTTCCTGCCTATTACGCAGAAATATGGACAAAGGTTGATTCCAATTGGTAGGTTTGGGGGTAAATATTTTTTTAGGTTCTATTTTATAGTTTCCAGCATTTACAAGGGCTTATATTACTTTTCTTTTTTTTTTTTCCAGCTTCGCCATGTACCTTGCAGATCTTAGTTCTCCAACCAGGGACTGAACCTGGACCCCAGCAATGTAAACAACAGATCCTAGCCACTGGACCACTAGGGAATTCCTTATATTACTTTTTATAATTAAGGTGGAAATTATGTTTTAAAGGTTTATTTGCATGCTATTTACCCTCTGTATATTTTTGGTATTTATTACTAATGTACTGGAGAGAATATTCAAGGATTTTATTAATAAAAGAGGTTTAGAAAAGGGGAAAAGTTTATTTTCTTATAATGGCTGATAGAAGAGAGGTTTTGTAGATTTTTGGAGTACCTTTATGGGTCTACCATGCATTATACAAGCTTCTATAAACAAAGAGAAACAGAATTAACCATTATGAAAGTAAAAGTGAAAGTCACTCAGTCGTGTCCAACTCTTTGCAACACCATGGACTGTATAGTCCAGGAATTCTCCAGGCCAAAATACTGGAGTGGGTAGCCTTTCCCTCCCGCAGGGGATCTTCCCAACCCAGGGATCGAACCCAGGTCTCCTGCACTGCAGGCAGATTCTTTACCAGCCAAGCCACAAGAGAAGCCCATTAACCATTATAAAACCCCCCATAAGTGGGCCGACTAACATAAGATTTTTTTTAAGTTACCTTATGTAGCACTATATTTTTTCTAATTTCCTATTTGTACTACAAAAGTAATGAGATTCATTTCAATAGTCTGTTGAGAGAAAGAAATACAATAATCACTCATAATCTAACCACTTAACTGTTGGCATTTTTGTCTCAAGTTATTTTCTGTCCTAGATCTTCAAACCATTTCATAAGTTTTGCTCTGCTTTAGCCTCAAAACAGAGTTCAGGAGTTCGCTGGTGGCCTAGTGGTTAGGATTCCAGGCTTTCATTGCCTTGGCCTGGGTTTAGTGCCTGGTTGGGGAATTGAGATTCTGTGACATGGCCACACAAAAAATAGAATTATGCCTTTTGGAATTCCCTGCTGGTGCAGTGGTTAGGATTCTTCACTTACACTGCCAAGGGAATGGGTTCAAGCCCTGGTTGGGGAACTAATATCCCACAAGCCATGCAGTACAGGCAAAAATAAATAAACCAAAGAGAAAAACAAACAACACCCCTGCCCCCCACCCAACACACACACACCAAACCAAAACAGAGTTCGGAACAGGCTAGGGAGATGTTCTTGTTTCCATAATCCAGGCCTGGAGCCCACATCTGACTGCTTGGCTGGCAGCTTCTCCAGACACAAGTTGACTTTGTCACATGAGGGACACCTGTACATTGGCAACAATTAGCATAGTTCACACAGGTAAGTCACCTTACTAACTGAACTCCTTTAAGTGGATCAGTAAGGGCCACAAAGAAAGACTAAGGTCACTTATTTAGGTGATTTTGTTTCTTTGTGTTTTTTGTTTGTATTCTTGTGTGTTTTTAAGTCCTTAATATTCGTTTTATCTCATCTTTCAGAAATTTTATACTGATTACTTTAAGTTCTTATATCAGAGTTTGATATGAGCATGTGAAATATTTAATCTACCACTTGGGATTCTGTTTTCAATGACCTGGATACTCATTTGGCTAAAATTAAAATGAGTTTGTGTTGATTTCATTTAGCATGAATTTTTTGTTTAGCTTTTATGAAAATACACAGCAATTGGAAATAGACTGAACAGTTTACCTGCACCCCTATCTTTTTAATTGTAAAACCTCTGGAATTTTTGTTGTTGTTGTTCTATAACATTTTTGTGAAACTATTATCATATCACAGGACAATTCTGGCACTTTTGTGTGTTTCAGTCCAGAGAAACTAAGGGTAGAATCCAAACAAAACCTTGTTTACTCTTTCCACACTTCAGGAACCAGAGTTAATTCAGGGCAAAGAAGCCTAGGGGGAAAGAGAAAAGAGAGGGAAATAAAAAAAAAGGGCTGTTCATTGTACACAACTGAAATTAGTGCAGATTTTATTTATACTGGATAAAATTACTCATTCAGTCGTGTTCAACTCTTGGTGACCCCATGGACTGTAGCCCACCAGGCTCCTCTGTCCATGGAGTTCTCCAGGCAAGAACACTGGAGTGGGTTGCCATTCTCTTTTCCAGGGGCTTTTCCCAACCCAGGGATCGTAGCCAGATCCCCCACATTGCAGGCAGACTCTTTACCGACTGAGTGACCAGGGAAGCCATTTATACTGGAAATCATCATCGTAATCAACAAGAGTAAGGCATCGATAGCGGTAAGTGATTGTCCTCGAGTGAAAGTGGAGTGAAAGTCGCTCAGTCGTATCCGACTCTTTGCAACCCCACAGACTGTACAGTCCATGGCATTCTCCAGGCTGGAATACTGGAGTGGGTAGCCTATTCCTTCTCCAGGGGATCTTCCCGACCCAGGAATCGAACCGGTGCCTCCTGCATTACAGGCGGATTCTTTACCGACTGAGCTGAGAGCCCCTAGTAATGAGATGAGATAGTCAAATGGTTGTTCAGAGGCATTCAGATATTAATGGGGTCGAATTCCTTGAGCCACCCAATTTTTGCAAAGTAATGACTTTGGGCAGAGTACACTTTTTCTGGGTGTCCCCCTTGATGGTGGTGCTTTGCCTGAGTTCCAGCTGGGAGTATCTTCTTGCTTGAATTGACTTCAGGAAAGGAGAGAGCCCGGCAGCATGCCCCTGCCCGGCGGTGGGAGGGGAGACAGAAAGGCTGGTGGCCACCATCAGTCTTTTCGGGGCAGCCTCCTCGCCAGCCTCCTCTGCTGTCTCGCGTGCGCTTGTTTCCAGCCATTGACTCCCGGTGAGGGGCACTGCTGCTGGGCGCTGGTTTTCTACCTCAGTGAGCATGCCACAGTCTGTTTTAATGCTTTGCTTTTAGAACGGGGTTTAACAAGGTAAGGAATGGAATTGCCTTCCTGGGAAGTCAAGGGAAACAAGCCCACTCGAGCCTCCACTGGGAGGTGGCTGCTCCTGCGGTAACCCAGGCAGGCTGCCTCTCTTCTGGGCTCTGTTGGATCACATGCAACTGCTTTTGAACCACTTTTTGTTCTAAAAATGTCCACTGTATGTGATTCAATGGAATAGTTGACCTCTGTGGAGCACAATGGGATGAATTAGGACACAGGAGCAGGGAACTGACATTTACTGAAGACACATATGTGCTGGGCGTGCTGACCACCCAACCCCGACCCCGCATACCTCACATTACTGCCAGAATACAAGTCCCATTCTTCACTTAGTGTATCACTGTTCCAGCACAGTATGTGGCTTCATTTGTTTGTTTAGTTGCAAGCCGTGTCCAACTCTTCTGTGACCCCATGGACGGACTGTAGTCTGCCAGACTCCTCTGTCCAGGGTATTTTCCAGGCAAGAATACTAGAGTGGGTTGCCATTTCCTTCTCCAGGGGCTCTTCCCCACCCAGGGATCAAACCCAAGTCTCCTGCATTGCAGGCAGATTCTTTACTGCTGAGCCAGCAGGGAAGCCCTATACATGGCTTCATAGATATTGGCTAAACAGGGAGATAAGAATCACAAGAGTGAAATACACTGGGATGCTAATAACACCTTGCAGAGTGCATGTGAATACCCTCTCATATAGTGTACAAAATACATACATATATTTATATATTCAACAAAGTGCCTGGCGTATGGTAGCAGCTCAGTAAACATTAGGATGAAGAGACTGAGATTGAGAGAGGCGAACTAATGTGCCCAAAGACAAAGAGCTCATAAGCAGTGGAGGCAAACTCAAGCATATTTAGTTAGATTCAAAGCCCACATGATTTTCACTGTGCCTCATACTGTTGTATTTTACATAAGCTCCAATTGCGGTAGCCCCGTCTGCTCTGCTTCCTCCAGCCCTCCAGTCTCCACCCTCAATTCTTACTCCTGTTACCAGTGAGATCTCTGGAGATAGAAAAAAAAGGGCAAAACCAAGAGGGCTTGCCTCCGCTGACCCCTGCTTAGCTTCCCTGAGAGCCTGCTGATCGCTGAGACCTGCCTGGGCCTGACGCAATTGTGCCATCCCGCTCTGCCTCCAATTTCTAGGGGGAATAGTTACAATAATAAAGAGAAGAAGGAGGAAAGAAGTGAGAATGAGGAGAAATATTGCAGAGGCACCTTTTATGTGCCAGTCACTTCTCTAAGCTCTTTGCGTTATTTCACATACTGCTCACAAAAATGGGTGATTATCTGGTGGTTCAGACAGTTCAGAATCCACCTGCAATTCAGGAGACCTAAGTTCGATCCCTGGTTTGGGAAGATCCCCTGGAGAAGGGAATGCCTACCCTCTCCAGGATTCTTGGGGTTTCCCTGGTGGCTCAGACTGTAAAGAGAGACCCAGGTTTGATCCCTGGTTTGGGAAGATCCCTTGGAGATGGGCATGGCAACTCACTCCAGTATTCTTGCCTGGAAAATTGTCAGAGGAGTCTGGCGGGCTACAGTCCATGGGGTCGCAAAGAGCTGGACACGACTGAGTGATTAACGCACACATACCCTCATTTTACACCCTGAAATCACTCACACAAAGCCCCCCAGGGCATTTTACTTTAGCTCTCTCTTATCCCAGAGCCCAGGCTTTTAACCTGTTTGTACTAAGATGGAAAAGAAATATCATCCTAACATCAAGGAGCATAAGAATAGTTAGAAAAATGCAAGATGAAAATATCAGAAGGGAGTCTATTGTTGATTCTTTGGGTCATAAAACGTCACAAGAAATTGTTCAGAAATTCCCACACTCTTAGCAATGTACTTGGGGGAGTCAGAGGCACCTGCCCTGTCTTCAGGAATAAGAAGAGTGTGGGGGAAGATGCTGTTGGTAAAACCATCCTTCAGAACTAGAGGTAGATTTAGAGAAAGATAATGATGGGCCAAGAGAAAGTGGCAGGAGGAAGGCTGCCTAGCATTGAGAACAGGAGTGAGGATCCTGGAGCCTGGGATACTTAGGCTTGAAACCCGGCTCCACTGCGGCTTTACTGTATGACCTTAGAAAAGCTACCTCCCCTCTTTGAGCTTTAGTTTCGGATAAGTATAATAGGCAACAAATAAAACTGACTCATTGGGTAGTTACAGGATTTAAAATGAGGGTTTTTGTGAGGGATTTGGCTTACATTAAGCACTTAATAAATATTGATTCTCCTCCTTCTTCCTGGGGATTAAAGGAAGCAAATTCACTCTGCTTAAATGCATGCAAAAGGTTTCAGACTGCTTTGTAACAATAAGGATTTTTGTTGGTGAATATGCAAACCAAAAATAAAGACAAGTTAAGAAAGCTTGGTCAGTGGCATCCCTATCTCTCTTAAGATCAGCCTTATCTCCAGGGCTTTCCATCTTAGGAAAAAGGCAGAGGCTCCTGTTTGAGACGCTCTGTCTCTAGTGGAGGTGAATCCCCTCCTTCTGACTGCAGCCCATACTGGGCACCCAAGGAGTTTGGCCTGAACAAGCTCCTTCTAGGGGCTCCCTTTGTCATTAGCACAGAAGCCAAAACTTAAAAGGAAGGAGGAAGGTTGGGGAGTGGGGAATGGCAGGATTATAGCTTGGTCTTCCAGCATGCTGTGAAATGTGCAAAAAAAGAGGGCAGTTCTTAAAAATTCACCCTGATTTCAGAATCCAGAAGCATTCTCTTCAAGAATCCAAGCAAGATCGATAACTCAGCGACCAAACTGCTGTTCGGTCGCTAAGTCATGTCTGACTCTGTGACCCCATGGACTGCAGCATACCAGGCTCCCCTGTCCCTCACTATCTCCCGGAGTTTGCTCAAATTCATGTCTGTTGTTGGTGATGCTATCTAACCATCTCATCCTCTGCTGCCCCTCTTCTCCTTTTTCCCAGCATCAGGGTCTTTCCTAGGTTGGCTCTTCACATCAGGTGGCCAAAACTGTAGAGCTTCAGCTTCAGCATCAATCCTTCCAATGAATATTCAGGGTTGATTTCCTTTAGGATAGACTGGTTTGATCTCCTTGCTGTCCAAGGAACTCTAAAGAATCTTCTCCAACAACACGGTTCAAAAGCATCAATTGTTCAATGCTCAGCCTTCTTTTACTGTGGTCATTTTATTAATACCCTCTCTCATCTGCTACTGCTAAGTCACTTCAGTTGTGTCTGACTCTGTGCAACCCCATAGATGGCAGCCCACCAGGCTCCCCCGTCCCTGGGATTCTCCAGGCAAGAACACTGGAGTGGGTTGCCATTTCCTTCTCCAATGCATGAAAGTGAAAAGTGAAAGGGAAGTCGCTCAGTCGACTCTTCGCGACCCAGTGGACTGCAGCCCACCAGGCTCCTCCACCCATGGGATTTTCCAGGCAAGAGTACTGGAGTGGAGTGCCATTGCCTTCTCCGACGCTCTCTCATCAATACAAGCTAATTACAGTTACAGCTCACTACGGTATTTACGGTCTTGGCACACGCTTTGCTTTTATTTACCAGTTTAGGAAATAATTTCGGCTACATTTTCCAATTGCAATTTTTCTTTGGACCCTGATGCTTTAGTCACTGCTCATCAAAGAGCTTTCATTACTTCACATCTTCTGGCTGTTCCTATCTTAGAAAACAGCATTGGATTCCGGCACTCTTCCTTGAGTCCTCATTGGTGCTAACGCAGTGCCTCTCTCTGCTGTAAGGTGCTACAGGGGCTGGGGGAGCCCTGCACCTCCCCGTGGTTCATGGCCTGCTTTCCTTCCTTTCCCTCTGTATCCCCCAAGGCAAACATCTCAAATGCACCATTTAACCCCACCCCACCCCCCTCTTTCCTTCACCTCTGTTTGATCTCAGGCTTTAAAACAAAAATCGAGTCATTCAAATTGACTTATTCAAACTAACAAAATGCGGTTTTACACAACTCGCACCACAAAACACTATTTGTTTTCAGTCGCTAAATTGTGTGTGACTCTGCGACCCCACGGACTGCAGCAAGCCAGTCCTTCAGCATCTCCCAGAGTTTGCTCAGACTCACATCCATTGAGTTGGTATAGAGATGGGCAGAATAGAAAGAAGTAAAGTAATTCAAATGGATGTTGGTTTATTTAGTGCAGGAGGACTGACAGGTGGGGGGTGGGAGTGGGGGTGGTTGAGGGGGCAGGTTTCGGCTTTGGCATTCTGTCGCCTCCCACTTCACTCCACAGGACTTGCTCCTGGACCTTAGGACTTGCTCTCTGGGCAGGCGAGATGATTATTTCTGTGGGAAGACAATCTGCCATTTATTTGATCCACACTTTACTTTTTTCTTTCCCCATCCTCCTCTTTTTTTTTTTTTAAATAACTAAATATCTTTAGATTTTAGCCTGATTTTAGCTTGAGGCTAGAGAGTTGGTCTGGGACCCTCAGGCGTTTGCATGCCAAGGGAGGGAAAGCCAAGGGTGGCCTGTGCGTGGATACCTATCAGACATAAAGGCATCAGATGATGCTTTTCTGGATTAGACAAATACATGCCAACCTACTTCAAAAAGCTTGTGTTTTCTCCAGCACACTCATCTCCTTAAACTTAACACCAGGCTTATGGAATATTGGGAATTTCATAGCATGTGCTGGGCTGTGCTTAGTCGCTCAGTCATGTCCGACTCTTTGCAACCCCAGGGTCTGTAGTCCCCCAGCCTCTCCTGTCCATGGGGGTTCTCCAGGCAAGAATACTGAAGTGGGTTGCCATGCCCTCCTCCAGGGGATCTTCCCAACCCAGGGATTGGACCCAGGTCTCCCACATTGGAGTATTCTTTACCATCTGAGTCCCCGGGGAAGCCCATTTCATAGCATAGTTCCATGCTATAAAGTGATTCACTTTTTATTTGTTTATTTTTGGGTATGCTTGGTCTTCGTTGCTGCACACAGGCTTTCTCTAGTTGTGCTGCGCAGGCTTCTCATTGCAATGGCCCCTCTTGTTGCAGAGCATTGGCTCTAGGCATGCAGGCTTCCGTAGTTTTGATGCATAAGCTTAGTTCCCTCCACAGCATGTGGGATCTTCCCGGACAAGGGATTGAACCTGTGTCCTCTGCATTGACAAGTAGATTCTTAACCACTGGACCACCAAGAAATTCCTGAAAGTGATTTTTGACTCACAGAAAGAACTCAGAAAGGAACTGTCTTTGCCTTCCTAAGATGCCCAGACTATTGTAGGAAGGACTCCCTATGGAATGAAAAGCAATTCCACCATCACCAAGAGCACATCAAATGTTGACTAAATAAATGATTTTCTTCTTTTACTATGCACAGGGTTCACCTGGGGTAATTATAGAAATACACAATTGTCCAAACTCTGCCCCAGGTGTTCTGATTCAAGGGGCCCAAGCTTAAGTATGTGTAGAAAGTGTTTCAGGTGATTCTAATCCGTGGGCAGGTCTAGACTTCTTGGGCAGGCTCTATGTTTTCCCAAGAAGATCCAGAATTAGTTTAGAAGAATCTAAAAAATAGATCTGTTGTTTAGTGGTCTCCACTGAAACCAGAACTATGTGATTGTGCTTTAACTAAATAATTCTTTTACCATTAATACTGTGTGAAACTCTGGACCTCAGTCTCCACTGTATGGAAGAGGCTTAGATTATGTATTTTCAAAGATCTCTCCCAGTTTTGATTTTCTAGCATATTATGACCCTGAATTTGTTTATCACTCAAATTCCTGAAGAGGATTACAGCTGGAGGAATTATGTAGGAATTTGAAAAAGGCTGAATAAGTAGATAAATAATAAATAACAGCACTTTGTAGATCCAAATCTTAAAGCTGACTCCCTGAAGGGGCTGGATAAGAATACAGACTTAATGGAGCTCAGTCTCTTGTGACCTTGGGCAGATTACCTAACTGCCTTGATTTTCTTACCTGTAAAATGGAGTCAGTAATAGTACCAGCATCACAACATTTTTGAGATTAAATGAGTTAATCCATGTGAAGTGCTTTGAATACTGCTTGGCTACAAGTACTCAATAAATATTACCTGTTATTATTGTGATTGCAAGGTTCCCTCCTTTTTACTTCAGTTCATTTAACTACAACCAAAAATACCTCTCTACCTTCAGGTCCTACTATCCCATTAGCTGAATGAAATTTATATCGAGGGGAAGAGCAAGCTCAACTGGTGTAGTGAAGGCAAGTCTGTTGCTGGAATCCTGTGAGAAAATCTTAAGGACGGCAAAATCTAGATGTGTGAGTTGTCATGCCCCCATGTGGGACTGCCATAAACTGCTTGCTCAAGAAAGAGAACAATGTGGACTTCCCTGGTGGTCCAGTGGCTAAGACGCCGAGTTCTGAATGCAGGGGACCCAGGTTCATCCCCATTCAGGGAACTAGATCCCACATGCTGCAATGAAAGATCCCACATGCTCTAGTGAAGATCAAAGATTCTGCCTTCTGCAACCAAGACCTGGTGCAACCAAATAAATAAATATTAAAAAAAAGAAAAGAAAACAAGAGTGTTATCCTAAGGTTTTAATTGTGTTCTTAGACTCATCCTTCCCTGAAAGAATCAAGCATTCTCTCTAAAATCACCTAGAACAGGATCACCTCAGGTTCTGCCACACACTCGGTGCTTCTACGATGCTACAAGAGACACAGGGCATGGTCTAGGGAATCCTGATTCCAAGACCCACCATGTTTTCTAATGCAGTGTATGCCCTGGCTCTTCCACCTCCCATCTGACTTCCTATCCAGGATTATAATTCTGAAAGGGTCATCATGACCATTTATAGAAGCAAGATTTCACCCCTCTCCTGCCACATCTATTACAGATGTGGATTGTTCTTCTGAAACCAGAGAAAACAAGTCTAACGCTTGGAGGAATCCCTACTTCAAGTGAGTCAAAATAAGACCCTTTTTGATTCATGCAGGAAGACAAAGTAGGAGGCAATGATTGACTCACTCAAGGGTTTCTTATTTTAAGACATAGTACAGTTCTCTTCTTTGGCTTTCCTATTGTCTTTCAGATATAGGTTGGTATGCGAGCATTCATTTGGCAAGCATCAGAAGCCCCAGGTTGGGTCAGCCTATTTGGTTTCTAATCTTGCCTCTGCCTTGTCCTTACTGCCCAGGCTTAAAGCCTTGACCTCTTTGGCTGTTTTATAGGATGGGTGGTCTGAGGGCTCTCTCCTCAGTGAAGTCTGTTTAGACATGACTTTTGGTCAATCTACTAAACATTTGTCTGTTTCTTAAAGTTAATTATTTTTTAATTTACGCTTTTGGCTGCACTGGATCTTTGTTGCTGCTCGCAGGCTTTCTCTAGTTGCAGCAAGCTTCCTCTAGTTGCAACAAGCTTCCTCTAGTTGCAACAAGCTTTCTCTAGTTGTGGTGTGAGGGCTTCTCATTGCAGTGGCTTCTCATTGCCCAGCCCAGACGCTTTAGTAGTTGTGACACACGAGCTTAATTTCCCCGAGACAGGTGGGATCTTCCCAGACCAGGGATCGAACCTGTGTCCCCTGCATTGGCAGGCAGATTCTTAACCACTGGACCACCAGGGAAGTCCAGTATTTGTCTATTTTTGTTGGTCTTTCGGTACCAGCTTTTGCTTTCATTGATTTTTCTCTATGCTCTTTCTTGTCTCTATTTCATTGAATTTTGACTCTAGTCTTTATTATTTCCTTCCTTCTGCTTGCTTAGGCTTGTTCTTCTTGTTCCGGTGTCTTATTATGGAAGTTCAGGTTACTGACTTGAGATCTTTCTCCTTTCTTAATATAAGCATTCATCACTCTACATCACCCTTTAAGGAGGGCTTTAACAGAATTCTGTACATTTCAATACATTGTGTGTTCATTTGCATCCATCCCAAAGGATTTTCTGGTTTCTTTTGATTTCTCCTTTGACCCATTGGTTATTTAGGAGTATTCTGTTTAATTTCCACATAATTCTGAGTTTCCCCAATTTTTTCCCTGCTGGTGATTTCTAATATCATTTCACTGTAGTCAGAGGCCATACTTTGTATGATTTCTCTCTTTTTAAGTGTATTGAGGTTTGTATAGTTTGTTTTGTGACTGCCATAACAAAATAGCATAGACTGGGTAGCTTAAAACAAAATGAATTTATTTTCTTAGTTCTGGATGCTGGGAAATCTATGATCAAGGTGTTAGTTAGCCTGCTTAGTTCCTGATGAGAACTGTCTTCCTGGCTTGTAGATGGCCACCTTCCTCACACAGTAGAGAGAGAGAGAGAGCACCAGCTCGCAGGCATTTCTTTTTATTTTACTTCTAATTTTATTGAGGTATAATTGACAAACAGCACTATATAACTTTAAGGTGCATAGTATAATGATTTGAATTACATACATCATGAAATGACGACCATTGTATGTTTAGTGAACATCCATCATCTCATATAGACACAAAACTAAAAAAATAGAAAAACATTTTCTTACGGCGAGAACTCTTAAGATTTACTCTTAACAACTCTTATCGATAACATACAGCAGTATTAATTATATTTATCATGTACATTATATCCCTACTGCTACTGCTAAGTCACTTCAGTTGTGTCCGACTCTGTGACCCCATAGACGAGAGCCCACCAGGCTCCCCTGTCCCTGGGATTCTCCAGGCAAAAACACTGGAGTGGGTTGCCATTTCCTTTTCCAATGTATGAAAGTGAAAAGTGAAAGTGAAGTCACTCAGTCGTGTCCGACCCTTAGCGACCCCACGGACTGCAGCCCACCAGGCTCCTCCGTCCATGGGATTTTCCAGGCAAGAGTACTGGAGTGGGGTGCCATTGCCTTCTCCGACATTATATCCCTAGTACTTATTTATCTTATAACTGAAAGTTTCTACCTCTTGACCACTTTCATCCAATTTCCCCTCCCATCATGCCTTGCCTCTCAAAACCGCAAATCTGATCTCTTTTTCTATGAGTTTATTTTTTTGTTGTTTTTGAAGCATAACATTATGTTAGTTCCTGGCACAGGACATAGTGATTCGATACTTCTGTACATTTCAAAAGGATCATGTAATAAGTCTAGTTACAATCTGTCACCATACAAAGATATTACATTGTTACTGACTACATACCCGACACTGTACATATCATTCCCATGACTCATTTATTTTGCAACTGGAAATTTTTACCTCTTAATCTCACTCACTCATCTGTGTTTTTTTTTTTTCTCTTTCTACCTTCCTCTCCTCTGGCAACCAGCTGTTTTTTCTCGGTATCTATAACTGTTTCTGTTTGATTATGTTTGTCCATTTGTTTTGCTTTGTTAGATTCTACATATAAGTGAAATCATACAATATTTGTCTAAATTATTTCACTTAACATAATACCCTCTAGGTCCATCCGTGTTGTTCCAAGATTTCATTATTTTTTAATGGCTGAGTAATACTCTATTGTGGGCTTCCCTGGTGGCTCAGATGGTAAAGAATCTGCCTGCAACTCAGGGGACCTGGATTCGATCCCTGGGTTGGGAAGATCCCCTGGAGAAGGGCATGGCAAACCACTGCAGTATTCTGGCCTGGAGAATCCCCATGGACAGGAGAGCCTGGCAGGCTACAGTCCCTGGGGTCACAAAGAATCAGACATGACTGAGCGATGTAACGCCACGTCTCCTTAGGTTACTCTCCTATCTTGGCTGCTGTAAATAATGCTGCAGTGAACACAGGGCTCCTCACATCTTTTTAAATTTGTGTTTTCATTTTCTTTGGATGGAGCTGCTGGATCATGCAGCTGTTCTATTTTAATTTTTTGAGGAGTCTTCAAACTGTTTTCCATAGTGACTGCACCAATTTATATTCCCACCAACAGTGCACGAGAGTTCCCTTTTCTCCACATTCTCACTGACTTGTTACTTGTTGTCTTTTGGGTCCTAGCCATTATGACAGGAGTGGGGTGATACCTCACTGTGGTTTTGATTTGTGTTTCCCTGATGATTAATGATACTGAGCATCTTTTCATGGGCCTGTTGGGAAAAATGTCCAACAAAGTGGGTATAGAGGGAATATACTACAACACGGTAAAGGCCAAATATGACAAGCCCATGGCCAGCATTATACTCAACAGTGAAAAGCTGAAAGCGCTTTTTCTAAGATCAGGAAGAAGACAGGATGTACTGTCACCACTGTTATTTAACATAGTATTGGAAGTCCTAGCCGCTTCTAATACTATCAATGAGAGAAAAAAATAAAAAGAATCCAAATTGGAAAAGAAGTGAAACTGCTCACCGTTTACAGATGACATGATACTATGCACTGCTGCTAAATCACTTCAGTTGTGTCCGACTCTGTGCGACCCCATAGACGGCAGCCCACCAGGCTCCCCCGTCCCTGGGACTCTCCAGTCAAGAACACTGGAGTGGGTTGCCATTTCCTTCTCCAATGCATGAAAGTGAAAATTGAAAGGGAAGTCACTTAGTCCTGTCCGACTCTTAGCGACCCCATGGACTGCAACCTACCAGGCTCCTCCATCCATGGGATTTTCCAGGCAAGAGTACTGGAGTGGGGTGCCATTGCCTTCTCCAGTACTATGCACAGAAAACCCTAAAGACACCACAAAAAAATAAATAAATACTAGAATTCATCAACGAATTCAATAAACTTGCAGGACACAAAATTAATATACAGACACCTGTTGCACTTCCATACACTAACAGCAAACTAACTGTCAGAAAGAGAAATTAAGAATACAGTGCCACTTACAATCACATCAAAAAGAACAGAATAGCTAGGAATATATCTAAGTAAGCAGGTTAAAGACCTGTATGTTGATGAAAGAAGACAACACAGTTGGAAAGACATACCATATTCATGCATTGGAAGAATTAATATCTTTAAAATGATCATACTACCCAAGGCAATCTACAGATTCAATGCAATCAAAAATATCGATGCCATTTTTCATAGAACTAGAAGAAATAATTCTAAATTTGTATGAAACCATGAAAGACAAGAGCCACAGCAATCCTGAGAAAGAACAAAGCTGGAGGTATCATGCTTCCTGTTTACAAACTGTATTACAAAGCTACCGTAATCAAAACAGTATGGTATTGACACAAAAATATGCTCATAGATCAATGGAACTGAATAGAGAACCCAGAAATGAACCCACACTTATATAAGCAAATTATCTGTGACATAGGAAGCAAAACTATACAATGGAGAAAAGATAGCCTCTTTAATAAATGGTGCTGGGAAAAGTGGACATTAGCATGTACGTGATTCAAATTGAGTTAATCTCTCACAACATATACGGCAACAAATTCAAAATGGATTAAAGACTTAAGTATAAGACCTCAAACCATAAAGCTTCTAAAAAAATATAGGCAATATGCTCTTTGACATTGGTATTTCCTCTTATAAACATACAAATCCTATCAGATCAGGGCCCCACCTATGACCTCATTCAACCTTAATTACTTCCTGACTCCAAAATAGGCCTACCTTGGGGGGTTAGACATTTAAGATATGAATTTGGGGTTGGGCATAATTCAGTCCATAGCAGTGACCTAGCATACGGTTTATCCTGGAGAATGTTCCATGTGTGCTTGGAACACTTGTTGAGTAGAGTGCTCTCTAGGTGTCTGTCAGGTCTCGTCGGTGTATCGTGTTGTTAAGGTCTTCTCCCTCCTTGTGATCTCCATGGGACATGGAATCCTTAAGTCAGCTCTGAAGAATACTTCAGCTGTGTGAAGCCGGCAGCAGTTCAACATCTAAAGGACCGTTTATATCTGTGTAATCACAGCATCACTGTAAAGCAGATAGCCAGTGACATTAGTAAAATATTTTTTATAAATGGACAAGTGGAGGCCTGGAGTGATTAACTGATAGACCCAGGATCACAGTGAGTGAATAGCTGAGCACAGACAATGTCAAGCCTTTTGGCTGCTCCTACTGTTACTTTTCCATCAGACTAAATTGCATTCCTTATGAACCAGTTATAAGGTAGCAGATGTGCTTACTGTGTGTGTGTGTGTGTGTGTGTGCATGCGTGTGTGTGAGTACATGTGCAACAGAGAGAGACAAAGTACACGAAGCAGCCTTAAACTTCTGTTTATCCTAGAGCCACAGTCGAGTTTAATCATTCTTGGAATTCTTGTACAGGAACAGAGTGTAGTATGCACTCATTATTTACACAACATTCTCCTCTCCCTCTTGCCCGAGGGAGAAAGGGGCTTTCTCTGGAGCCCGTAGAGACCCTCCCCCAACCCCTTATCTTTTCCAGCTGAAAGCCCGCACATGTCTGCTGCCTTCTTGGACTATGCTATGGACGTGACCTGGGTGTCAGACTGACCATCAATAAGGTAGATAAGCTGCACACAGCTTCTCTATTCTGTGCTTCCTGCCTTCGCTCGTTCTCACCTGGCTGTCGACATAGTAGGCACTCAATCAATATTTATTGATTTGGTTTGCAGTGAGGCGGGGCTGAGTTGTACCCTGGTTAATGAACTAGCAATTCAGAGGAGGAGCTGACAGAGATCCCGGGAGACTCCTGAAGAAAGAGTGGTCGATGAAGACCTCGAGGAACTGAGAAGCAGCAGGGGGTCCAGCATGAGTGGGATGCCTGGACTCCCATCCTGCCGCTGAGTTTCACCGCGTCTCAGGGAGCTGCCACCTCCGTCTCCTTGACTGTTATTATATGTGGGTGCTTCATCAAACGGGCTCCACGGTTTATTTTAGCCTCAACATCTTTCTCATTCTGTGCAATGCTTTATTCCTTTGTTCACTTACTTTCATGCTCTGACCCAACAATACTTGCATAGCACCTATTTACAAATATTTATAAATATAATATTTATAAGGCACTTAGGTGGTGAGCACCAAGTAGACCTGGGCTGAGAGATGAGGAGGGAGATGCAGAAATAAACAGTGAATCACCGCAGCCTTTGAACCCACTTTGATGAGTGGAGGAAGAGGACGGAAGATCGACATCCACATGGAAAACAAATACTGGGCAAGATGAGGTTGATGGCTCTCGAGGTAAGTCCCAAGCACAGTCCCAGCTAGATGGTGCACTCCTCAGGAGCCTGGGAAACCGAGCCTATGCCAAGGGAAAGCTGGGAGATAGAGCATGGTTCTTGAACGGGTAAGAGGGCTCAGTGGGATTCTCTTGAGCATTGACTGCTGTTTGAGGAGAGCATGGAGCCCATCTCACCTGCCCGCTGGAGACAGGAAGAGTGGATGCATCCTGTGTCTAGGTATCTTGGGTTGAGTGGAGAACCCACATGGAGGTGTTTCAGCTATTGGCCCTGTTCATCAAATAGGCCAGCAGCAGTCTCTGAGACCGGCTGCCCCACGGGGGCCCGTGGTCCTCCACAGCCCTGGCATGGTGTCAGTGCAGCCTGACCTGCAGCTGAGCACACGGCTTCTCTACAGCTCAGCTCAGTTCCATGCCTGGTGATCATAGAGCCCACAGGCCAAACAGCTCATGCAAATGTCCAACAGAGCTTGTAAACAAAACCAAAACTGTAAAAGGAAATGAAAGAAATACTGAGTCATGTGGTCTCCCGTGCAGCCTGAAGAACCTCGCGGCCGTGGGTGACAGTGGGCCATGCAGCGCCCACTCCTGGGCTCTGAATGCCAGGAGTGCAGCGTACATTCACCTCAGTGCTCTTTGCATCAGACCAGAGAGCGGAAAGTTTCCCCTCGATCTGTGCAAGCAGCCCCAAAGAGAGGCAACTAGGGTGTGAGTGAAATCCTACAATGTCAGTGAAAATGACAACATGGATCCCACTTATACGAGGTACCTAGAGTAGTGAAATTCACAGAGTCAGAAAGTGCACAGGTAAATGCCAGAAGTGGGGTGTGTGGGAGATAGAGGGAAAATGGGGAGTCTGTGTTTAATGGGGCCATAGTTTCAGTTTAAGAAAGTGAAAAATTCAGGAGATGGATGACAGTGAGAGCTTCCCAACAATGGGAATGTACTTAGTGCCTCTGAACTATACAGTTAAATATGGTTAAAATAGTATGTTTTATATTATATGACTTTTACTGCAATAAAAAGAATTTTAAAAAAGAAAATGACAACAGCACCACTAAGCGTATTGCTTGCTGTGTGCCAGGCAGTGTATTAAGCACTTAATGTACTATCTTACTTTGTTCTCAATCCTATGAGGTAGGGCTGTTGTCCTTGTTTTTAGTGATGGGAAGAGTGAGACCTGGAGAATTTAAGCAAACAGCACAATAATTAAAATCCAGACAGAGTAAAACTCCTAAAGACACCTTCCTAACTATTACTCCGTATTGCGCTTCTCATGACTCTGTTTTACCACACGTAAAAAATTAAGTCATGGAACACACACGTTGGAACATCTTTCCCTTCCTATGGCTTGAGTTTTGTTCTGAGTTTTGGGTGTTTCTGAAACATTTCTGTTGAATGTGTTTTTTTTTTTTTTTAAATATTGTAAGCCTCTGCAAATCCTTGATGGAAGCAGGCACACCATAAAGCACAATTAAATAAAAAGGCGGCAGAACACACACAGCGATCATGGGAATGGCTCCGATCTCCGTCTGGCGTGGGGGCTGTGGGCGTTGTCTTTGTGGCTGGCAGACAGAAGGTTGTCTGAACTTGGTTATGAGAACCAGCAGAGAGAGCTTGAGGAGGAAGATAAACATACAACAACTGTTCAAAGCTTCAGGTGTTATGATTGCTAATTGGGAAAGACTCTACGTGATACCTGCTGGTGTGTAGGAATTTCACTCCCAGGGATAAGTGGCTCAGGGAACTCTGGGACTCTGCTGCTTCAGATTTTCCTGTAACGAGAATTCATGACAATTGTAGTGTGCTTGCTCATCGGGACCGGGCGTGCTTCAGAGTTGTAACTCAGGGCAGCTAAAGCTGCTTTATCTCTAAACATCTTCAGGTGGACTCTTCATACAAGCAACCTCTCTCTCTCACTCTTTCTCTCTCTCTCACACACACAGTCTCAGACATTCGCACACAACCTACATTCTCACGTGTCCCCAGACACATACACCCTTAAACACGTTCTGGCTGATGACACGCTTGCTTCCTATGTGCAAAAACACACACCAGCTCACGTAACACTCACACATCCACACATTCACATGCACTCATACTTTCCCTCTCTCTCTCTCTCACGCACACACACTCAGTCTCTCACCTGCACAAAATGCTTCTGGCAGAGCACCTGCAGCTGTACTAACCTGCCCGCCTTTGTTCCAGGCCTGGCCCGGCAGCATTTTCCCAGGCCCAGGCTTCCTTTAGCTGCTGCCTCCCGGTTTCCCTCTGAGCCTGATCACTGGGCCCTGACTCAACGCCTGTGTGTACGTGGGCCTAGGGGCTGCTCACCGAAGACGGGTTGAGATGAAGGGCGGGAGCCTGGGGCTGGCCCCTCCCAGCCGCGTCCCCCTCCCCCGACATTGTGGCCCCCTTCTGGTTTCGTCCTGTTGTGCAGAAGTGCGCTGCGGTGGGCCAGGCTCTGGGAAAGGCCAGGCTCTGGGAAACGCCCGGCCTGGGTCCAGCCGGGTGAGCCACTCTATTGCAGGTGCGTGTCAGGAGTCCCAGCGGCGTCCCAGCCCCTGCTGGATGTGAACATGCTGTCCCGACAGCGTTGTTACCAGTTGTAAGGTGCCTCTCCTACTGACTCCTCATTCCTACTGGCAACTTTTACTTCCAAGTGAGTCAGCTTTGTGTCCTTATTGCTCCAAAATTTTTTTTAAAAACAAAAGAGGTGCCAAGATACTACGCAGATTACCCTCGCAAGAAAGCACCTTTATGCTGCTTCTAATGCCTGAGGAGAAAATGCTTTTCAAACCTTTGTTTTTATGTGTAAGAAATTCAAGAGTGAGTGGACGTAGTGAATGACAGTGTAGGCTACCAGTGTTCTCAGAGGTTGTTGCCACAAACAGCCGTTCTGAAGACCCTGAAACAATGCCCCCTCTCCCCCAGTTCTGCTGACTTCTTCCTGGAGCTATTTAATGGTGCCAGATAAGTGCTAACTTTGATATGAAAAACTTGAAATGCCAGAGTTCCTCAGGAGAGGAAAACAGCAGAGAGAGGAAAACTGTGGATACTGAATGTAGAGTATCTCTTTTCACAATTGTGCTGTGTGTGATCCCTTTAAATATCTTCCCAGAAATATCATTTCTTCAGCACCTACTATGTCCCGGGTATTACATATTTAGTATCTAACATGCTTCATCTTTCTTCTCCCTTCTAGCAGTTGTAGAGGTGTCATTCACGTTATAATCTATTTAATGTTTATCCCCAGGAGGCGAAGGGCCGCGTCTGCGCTGTTTGCCCTTGTATCACCATATCTTGCATTATGTCTGGCTCATGATTAAATACTCACTGAATAAATGAATGAATGAGGTACGGTCCTTGCAGCAAAGCAGCAAATGAGGCACTATTATCTCATTTTACAGATAAGGAACTGGATGCTTAGAAAACTGAAATGGGGACTTCCCTGGTGGTACAATGAATAGAAATCTGCTTGCCAATGCAGGGGACACAGGTTCGATCCCTGGTCCAGGAAGATCCCACATCCTTGCAGCAACTAGAGCCTGTGTGCCCCAGCTACTGAGCCTGCGCTCAGCAACAAGAGAAGCTGTGGCAATGAGAAGCCCGAGCATGGCAACGAGGAGTAGCCTCAGCTTACTGCAACTAGGGAAAGCCTCAGTGCAGCAGTGAAGACCCAGCGCGACCAACAATAAATACACAATTTGTTTAAAAAGAAAACTGAAATGCTTTCCAAGGAGATACTCCTCTGTGATGCTGGGAACCAAATCCAAATCCATTGATTCCAAACACATTTGCTCTCATGGCTATGAAAGCGACTATTAAGACTATCCAATGGAGTGCCTCCCCTATGTTGTCTCGTGTGGGTTGTACAGACCGGAGGGTTCTTGCTGAGTGAACGTTGGGCTGAGTTTTGCTCCTTCAGCTGGTCCCTAGGCTCCCTAGTAGGTAGTTTCTTTTCCTTTTAGCTTCTTACTCATTTACGTTGTCCTGTCTTACTCTTCCTTGCCTTGTCCCATCAGTCCTTTCCTTTTTGCTCTGAGCGAAGGGCCCACTTCAAGACAACTCCATCTAGTCTTCCTGGGTCCTTCTGCATTCTAGTTCCTTCCTCTGCTCCAGGAGCCTCAGCTGAGAAGCAGCCAAGGATGAACACCACCAGGGCTGTTTCACATCATTCATAGTCACTCTGTGAATGTGAATTCAGGGGTGCTAGGTGTTCTCATCCAACTTGGACTCAGTCTGAATCTGCCTCTAGTGACCACTCCCACCAGAAACCCCTTGTGCCCCCGATTCCTCCCTCAGCCCATCTCCTTCGCATCCTCTCCTGCCTGAACTGTGGTGATCCAGGGCTCTCATTTCACCCTCAGGAGTCTCCCTGGGCACTCAGCCACTGCCTGGTGGTTTGACCTCATCTTTATCCAGAGCCTCTTGATGTTAGTGGGCAGGAGACTGGGCTGAGGGAGCCTGGTGATGACCCAGACTCCTGATTCTGCTCGGGGGAGGCGCTGCATTCTGATGACTTAGTGCAGGCCGTCGCCCGGGTCTCACACCACAGGATGGGGCACTGTGTCATAGGCTGATATCCCCCAATACTGAGCCCTTCCAAGCTCCAGACTGGAACGGCCAACTGCCCACCATGGAAGCGGCTTCTGTTCCTTTGACTACAGCCGTCACCAGGCATGCTGCCCAGAACTCCCTTCGGGGAAGGCCTTTCTGCTTCAGTGGCGGGGAATTCTATCTGCCTCCAACTCTCGGCTGTCAGCCCCTTCCAGGATGGCCTCAGCTGGAGAGAACCTCCTTGTCCAAGTTCATGTGGCTTCTTGAGGCGGCCTGCGTCCAATCACTGATCAGAGCAGGAATATAAAGGCTCAGCCTTCTGGCCCTATTTGGAAGAGCTTTGAAAGGCCATCCACATTCTGGGACTCCCAGAGGGGTGAGCTGATGTGCCCTTTATCTCTTGCTGCATCATAAACCACTGCAGAATGGAATATGGCTTCAAACAATGACATTCACTTTGCTGATGCATCTGGGCCAGGTTCCAGGTAGGAGAGTGGACAAAGAGGTCGTTCGTCTCTGCTCCACTCGGTGTCTGCTGGTCTGACTTGGAGTTGGGCCTGGACACAATGCAAAGTTCACTGCCTCACGCACGTGTCTGGCGTGTGGACCGTGCACACTCACACTGCTGGGGGCCGGAACCCCTGGCTTCCTGGGCATCTCGTTCTCTGTATGACTTCTCCACGTGCCCTCTCCGGCACAAAGGCACCAGGAGAGCCAGGCTTCTTACTTGGTGACTCGGGGCTCCCAAAGTACATACCCCAAGAGAAGAAGCCAGGAAGAAGCCATATTGCCTTTTGTGACCTAGCCTCCAAAACCATGTAGCAGCACTCTGATTGAGCAGTTACAGGAGTCCACCC
The DNA here is from genome assembly GCF_032405125.1 of Capricornis sumatraensis. NCBI lineage: Eukaryota > Metazoa > Chordata > Mammalia > Artiodactyla > Bovidae > Capricornis > Capricornis sumatraensis. The sequence continues at coordinate 81,832,271 of NC_091079.1, forward strand.
ACGTTCAAGAGTGTGGAGTGTGCACCTCTCCACGGAGGAGCATCAGCATTACACTGTAAGAAGAACACGTAGACTGGGGTGCAAGTCGGTGCAGCCAGCTTGGGAGAGTATAACCTGCCACAGCCACAGGCATGTCCATAGGTGGGCCCTGCATCTCCATCTTTCCCTCTGCCTGTTGCTGTCTTCTTCCCCTCCCGTCTGTGACGTAGCCATCAAAAGCACACCTGCAAAACTGTCCTGCTCACTAAACTGTGTCTCAGAGCCTGCTTCCCAGGAACTCGACCTGTAAGACTAGCCCCCCAAAGCCAGCATGTTCAAGGCAGAGTTGTCATCTTCCTGAGCCCTCTGCTTCATGCCTGACCTCAGTGGATGGCACCTCCACGCCCTCAGGCACTCTCCACATTCTGTCTCTCCCGAACATCCTTCAGACATGTCTGTTCATCTTTCATACATGTCCCTCCTTCCCCAGGCCACCCTCAACCAGCTGCCCCCATCAGCACGGAATCCTATGACCAGTCCTCCATACTCTCTGCAGCCTCAACTCCACTTGTTGCCAGCATTCTCATGTTTGATGAGCTCCTTCGCCATTGCCATATCGTAAAGCTAGACTTCTTAAGCTCACCTGCAGCAGCCTTTGCAACTAGACTTTGCTTTGAAGTCCACATTTTTTTCTTTCTTTTTTAAAAGCAATTTTTATTAATTTATTGGCTGTGTTGGGTCTTCATGGCCAAGTGGGTTTTCTGTAGTTTCAGGGAGCGGAGGCTGCTCTCTGCTTCTGGTACATGGGCTTCTTGTTGCCGTGGCTTCTCTGGTTGTGGAGCCTGGGCTCTAGGACGCAAGTTCAAAATCTGTGGTTACAGGGGCTTTAGCTGTTCCGCAGCATATGGGAATCTTCCTGGACCAGGGATTGAACCCGTGTCTCCTGCATTGGCAGGCAGATTCTGAGCCACCAGGGAAGTCCTGGAGTCCGGATTTCTTAACCCTGCCCATCACACCCCTTCTGAGTTTCTTTCAGCTCTGTTATGAGCACAGTAAAATTTCTCTGCCCTTTCTGGGATGTTCTTTCTGGGTGGGCAGCACCCTCCTTCTACTACACCTCCAGACCTCCCTACATTCTTGTTCTTGGGTTTGGGCTCACGTTTCATTTCTTCTAGCAAGTCCTGCCTGACCCCTGGACTGAGTGAGGGGCCCTGACCTGAGCTCCTGAAATGCCCCTCCCACCCTAGCACAGTCACACCTCATGGAAACCTTGCATGTGACCACCTTCCCTGAAGTACAGATGTTCCACCGGTCTGTGACCACATCAGCTTGTCACCAGCATAGCCAAGACACAGCCCAGCACACGGGGTGGGACTGGAACAGCCTGCTGTGTACACAGAACAGGTCGTGCACTGGTCAGCTCCAAGGGGCTCCATCTGCATAAGATACACTGTGGACACAGGTCTAGTGGCTAGGATTCAGAACTTCCACTGCCACAGCCAGGGTCCAAATCCCGGTCAGGAAAGGTATGACTTTGGGGGAGCTTCCCTGGCGGCTCAGATGGTAAAGAATCTGCCTGCAATGAAGGAGACATGGGTTGGATCCCTGGGCACGGCAACCCACTCCAGTACTCTTGCCTGAAGAATCCCCATGGACAGAGGAGACTGGCTATAGTCCATGGAGTTGCAAAGAGTCAGACATGACTGAGCAACTAAGTACAGAATTATGCAGTGCCCACCAAAACATACATGTGGCTCAGCTGAAAGCTTTAACTGTATGATCCAGCGAGTAGATATATTATACTATCTTTGGTCCTCTCTGCTAATCAGTGAATTTATATTTGGCAAAAGGAAAATAATCTGATTTTGTGGTTTTTTTTTTTTTCAAATGCCAAAGAATGCAATATTTGCAACTAGAATGAAACATGCAAAAACCTAATGTAACAGTTCTCAATCCTGGATGTCCAGTAAAATCACCTGAGGAGTTCTGGAAAAATACTGATGCCTGGGCCTCACCAGATTTCTTAAAAAGAATCTCTGGGTTGAGTTCCAGCAGTGGGATGTTTTTACTTTGCCCCAGCTGTTTTTCAGGTGCAGCCAAGGTTGAGAGTATCTGGCCTAAGGAGCATCCAAGCACATCCAAGGAGCTTAAGAAACCCACCTGGCAATCATTAACCTCACTCTTTAAACACCTCGTTCAGGAGCCATGGGGCTAAGCAACTATGATGAAAACCTTGTTGGGCTGAATGTCTGTCTTTGCTAGTTTCTGGACCTCAGAGGCAGAGTTGAGTTTGTCAGATCCATAAGTCCAAACACATTGCCTTCATTAGCCCAGGCAAGGCCCTCTTGTCTAAGCATCTCTTCACTGCCACAGCTGCTGCTGCTGCTGCTAAGTCCCTTCAGTTGTGTCTGACTCTGCGAGACCCCATAGACGGCAGACCACCAAGCTCCTCTGTCCACGGGATTCTCCAGGCAAGGATACTGGAATGGGTCCCCCACTACAGACAACCATCCTAATACATTGGATATACATACAATATTTGCTTGTGTTTATGTACATTTTTGTAAAAATGTGTTTCACTGGTTTTAACACCTGTACTTTTGTTTTATGTAAATGTATTGTGCTCTTGACTCATTCTGACTGTTAATTTTTTCACTCCATCCATGTTGCTTTGGATCTTCTCTGTAGCTCAGACGGTAAAGAATCTGCCTGCAATGCAGGAGACCTGGGTTTGATCCCTGGGTCGGGAAGATCTTCTGGAGAACGGAATGGCGATCCACTCCAGTATTCTTGCCTGGAGAATCCCACCGACAGAGGAGGAGCCTGGCGGGCCATAGTCCACGAGGTCTCAAAGAGTCAGACACAACTGAGCAACTAACAGTACCACTGCTACCATATTGCTCTGGGTACATCCTGTCTGGTGTTCCTAACTCCTGCAGAGGCTGCCAGTCCATGCTTCCACCACATTTTTCCATCCACCCCCAGTGATATTCACCCACGTTGCTCCCAGCTCCCCAGGACCCCCACACTGCAGGATCCATCCTTGTGAATGTCTCCTTGCATGTCCTGTGTGAGAACTTATCTGAGATAAGCATCCCCTCTGATCTATTAGCTGTATCCTTCAGGTCTCATTGTCTGACTCTTTGTGACCCCATGGACTGAAGCCCGAGAGGCTCCTCTGTCCATGAGATTTACGAGGCAAGAATACTGGAGTTGGTTGCCATTTCCTTCTCCAGGGAAACTTCCTGACCCAGAGATGGAACCCACATCTTCAGCTTGGCAGACAGATTATCACTGAATCACCAGGGAAGCCCCTTATGTCTCATTGCTCATGTGTTTTTACATGATGGATACTTTCACACCAATACACAAAAAAGAAAAATCCAAGTGATTCGTAATACATTGACTTTAATAATGTTGCCCAAGTCGTATGTGTAAGTGGCTATAAGTGAACAATCTAATATACCCTTAATGCCTCTGAGAGAGTTAGGAATCTTGGGATCTCAGTGTCATTTAATCCCTATACTATATCAGGTTGAGTTGTTGTTGTTGTTGTTTTTTCCTTTGCCATTACATGAGGCTTACAGGATCTTAGTTCCTTGGTGAGGGATTGAACCTGGGCCCTCAGCAGTGAATGGGTGAATCCTAACCACCAGACTGCCAGGGAACTCCTTATCAGGTTAAATTTTAACAGGTGAAGTGGTCTCCAGCAGGGACCATTAGATCACCCTGAGTGAAACCTCAGTGAATACATAAGTCTTGGTTTGTTCCAAAATGCCTTTGGGTAAGACTTTCAATTCTGTCGATCTTAGCCGAACCTCTTATGAGTTCAAACGGAGCAAACACTAAATCTGGTTCAAGAAACCAGGCTGTCTGCGTTAAGCCTAACCTCTGTTGACAAAACCACGCAGAATCAGATGTCCTGGTTTGGTAAAGAAAGAAATTTTGCTGAAACTCTGCTTTTTATAATCAGCATTGTAAGCTGAATGGAATGTTTAGAGAAAACTTCAATATTTGATTGGCAAATATCCTGAGTGGTAGCAGATCACAGAAAATCCTTTGTACAGTAGCTATGTTGTGTGATGCACTGATATCCATGAGATTTCCAAGCTAAATTTCGTGTTTTAAAGCAGTTGTTACTTTAGCGGAAGTCTTGAGGTTAAACCTAACACTTGCAAGAGTTCTCCTGCTTGACCAGAAGCCTCCTTATTTACTGAGCATTTGCTGTCCAGCTAGTAGAGAGCAGTGCTCCATATTGCAGGCTCCTTACTAGTTCTGTCACTTCGGGCAGGGTGGTTATCCTGTCTGTGCTTCTATTTCCTCATCTGAAAAACTGGGACGGTGTTTGAACCTGCCTTTGGTGGCTGTGTGAGAATTAAGTGGGATGACACCCCTCAAGTACTTTGCATATTGGAAGTCCTACAATGTAATAAGCCCTGGAGATCCTCAGCAAGTGTGCTCGTGATGGTTTACTTGGACATCCTGGTCAGAACTGGGATACGTCCAGTCCAAGTAGCATCTTGAGATTCTCTTACTTTATGGAACCTGTCTGGCTAGTTCCAAGGCCCATGCTCTTCTGCTGACTCTGCATCCCCAGGCAACCCAGCTTCCCCAGACTTCCTTCACTTTCCCATTGCTTTAATTTGTCTTTCTTCTGTCCATTCTGAAGGAGATCAGCCCTGGGATTTCTTTGGAAGGAACGATGCTCAAGCTGAAGCTCCAGTACTTTGGCCACCTCATGCGAAGAGTTGACTCATTGGAAAAGACTCTGATGCTGGGAGGGATTGAGGGCAGGAGGAGAAGGGGATGACAGAGGATGAGATGGCTGGATGGCATCACGGACTCGATGGACGTGAGTCTGAGTGAACTCCGGGAGATGGTGATGGACAGGGAGGCCTGGTGTGCTGCAGTTCATGGGGTCGCAAGGAGTTGGACACGACTGAGCGACTGAACTGAACTGAACTGAACCCAATTAGATTAAAAATTGGAGGGAACTGATGGTCCCTTCTATTTCCTTTATCTCAGAAAGTCCTTGGCAAGTTCAAGGATACACAACAGACTGGTAGGAGTGTTTTTTTCTGCTTGAAATCGTAAAGTCTCTTTGAAATTTTGCTAACCTAAGAATTGTACTTTCTTAGTATGTTCTATAAATGTATTAATGAAAACCCGGGCAGGGTAACATTTCCTTCCCCCGAGAAGTTAGACTAGTGTTTCTCTATAACTGGCTTTAGCCAATTAACTCCATGATATGGTTCATTTCTCTCCAAAGGTCCCAATGAGGTCACCATTGATTTGCCTTGGACACAGATGGGTCTTTAGTCCTATTACTTTTTCCATGGAGGGACTTCCTGTTAAAGTAATTGAAGTGCACAAACCCTTATGGGTGTGTGAGAGAGTACGTGTGGCTATATGTGTTTATTAAAAAAACAAAACAAAACAAAAACACAAAGCACTTCTCTTTGACACTGGCCAGTATATTCACATACCATCACAGGTTATTAACATTCATTATTATGAAACATTATTGCCTTTTCCAAGTAGGAAGTTGGATGCATTTCAATTGCTTCATTCACCTAGTTTGTTGACATTCAAGTTTGGACATATAGCTTCCATAAACAGGAGCAATACCTTCCACTTGGGGATGTGGCCCTCACGTTCCGGTATGATGCTCGTCTTAAAGCACGAACTGATTTTTGCAGCTCCTCATCGTTTTTCCAGTAAAGAATGTTTCCTCTTTCATTGATAACTAATGAGCAGCCACTGTACAGCACAGGGAACTCTATTCAGTGCTCTGTGGTGACCTAAATTGGAAGGAAATCCAAAAAAGAGGGGTTCCATGTATAGATATAGCTGGTTCACTTCACTGTACATTAGAAACTAACACAGCATTGTAAAGCAAATATACTCCCAATAGAAAGAGACTGTTTCCCCTTCTGACATGATTTTTTTTTTTTTTTGGCTGTGCTAGGTCTTAGCTGTAGCCTGCAGGATCTTTAGTTGCAGCGTGTGCAATCTAGTTCCCTGACCAAGGATGAAACCCTGCCCTGGGAGCTGGGAGTCTCAGTTATTGAACTACCAGAGAAGTCCCATGATTTTTTTCTTTAGCTAGCCAGTGGGTGCTACTGATGACTTGGTGGATTCTAGTTCTATATTCGTATACTCAAGGAATTTTTATAAACACCATCACCACCCTCCTTTTTTACTTTCAATATTAAGTTTTATTTTATTTCACTGTTTTGTACCTTAGCTTGTCCTGGAAAGGACTTAGGATGGCTGGTTGAAGAAAAATGTCCTTTTCTCTCACATCTGACTGCATTCTGTAAGTTTCTAATTTATAATCTTATCCATGGCTCAGGGTCTTGGATGCTCCCCTCCCTTGAGCAGAACCAGAGGTCAGGCAGGCGATGGCCGATGGCCGTGGGACAAAGAGGCAGGAGGGAAGGAGCTGGAGCAACTGGGTGTGGTGCCCTTTGCGCTCAGAAGCTCATCTGCTTCTGTTCATACTTACTTTTAACCAAACGTGTGCTCAGCCGCTTCAGTCGTGTCCGACCCTTTATGGACTGTAACCTGCCAAGCTCCTCTGATCATGGGATTTTCCTGGCAAGAATACTGGAGTAGGTTGCCATGCCCTGATCTTCCTGACCCAGGGATCAAACCCACATCTCCTACACTGCAGGCAGATTCTTTTCTGACTGAGCCACTGTGGAAGCCCCTTCTAACAAAAGTCCTTGGCCAAATACTGTTGACTGTCCTTCTCTTCAAGGGTAGGAGGTCACAGCAGTTGATGGCCTCCTGTCCTTCATGACTTTTAACTCAGATATTCAATCCTGATACCCTCTCAGGAGTCCCTGGGTGAGACCTAGGGAGCCTTCGCTTCATATTCCTTTGGTGTCCTTTCCAAACTGGTTAAAACTCCCCCGTCCCAGCTCCCTCTGCTATCTCTCTAACCATCACCTGTCTGGGGCTGTGTTGTTTTCTTTGCACGAAGTTTAGTGTCTCTCCTCCGAGGCCGGGAGCTCTGGGGGTTTCTGGAGGCTGTTTGCATTCCTGCATCCTCTCTGTACCGCCAGCCCAGGGCTCTTCCGCTGTCACTGTCCCTAGGGCTGTCTCTTCCCTGAGGCCACTCCAGGCCACCCCCAACATTTCTGCATTTGGAGACCTCCCCTTCAGACCTCACTCTTGCATAAAACTTGCTTACTGCTCAGGGTCTAAGTGGAAAGCAAAATGTGTATCTGCATTCAAACTTCTTTTTCAACCATCATAGAAACATTTTTCAGAATATGGCCCTAAAGGAGTCTTTTAAACACATCTGAGGGTAAAAATGGTTCCATCTCAAACAGCAGCTGCTCCCAGGGGGCTGCACACCTGCCTCTGAGAGGTCACAGGTTTGCTTGAATTTGAATTTGAGGGGAGCTGGCACCTTTTGATTCCCTTCATTACTGACTCAGAACCTCATTAACTAAACTATTTGACCCCTGATTTGTTTAATTATGGAGTGAACAGAGTATTCCTGGGGCAGCTTCTTGTAGAAGCTAAACTCGTAGGCCTGGATTAAAACATAGATTCTGCCTCTCTCCTAGCTGGGTGACCACAGGTGAGTTATTTCACGTCTTGAAACCTCGGTTTCTTCATCTGTTGAATAGGCATGGTCCTAGGTGTGTTCTAGGGCATTCGTGCAAATTAAATGAGAACACACACACACACACTGAACAGCGTGTTGAACAGGCTGCCGTGGGGACCAGTAAGGAAGGCGTGCCTGTCATCGCGATGTTTAGGGCCTGGGAGGGGGCTACAGACAGGCTGTGGTAGTGTAGTCATCGCTGTAGAAATGGCTGTTTAAGCAGGTCCCTGAAGGCTGAGGAGGGCTGGGCAGGGAGCGTGTTCCAGGCAGAGGGAAGAGCAGGTGTGCAGTGTGCCCTGGAGCACCGAGGGGGCGAGGCCAGGAGTGGGGCTGGAGAGAGAAATCAAAGGCCTCTGTGAACCATTCTTGGCAGACCAGTTAGGAGGCTGCTTCATTAATTCAAATGCAAAGCCCGAGTGCTCTAAAGGGGAGACAAAGCAATGAGGATGTGAAGGAGTCAATGGATTTAAGCGAGATTTAGGAGGTAGAGTTGACAGGATTTGGTGACTCATTGGACATCCTGGGTTTAGTCAGAAAGGATTCAATCACTGTTGAGGACACCATCTGTTCCCTGCAGAAGCTTGACTGATATAGTTTCTTATCAACCTCTAGGCCAAATGTCCAGCAAGCCTCTCTTGATGGGTCCATCCTCATCCGTCCCCAGGGCCCAGGTTGCTTTTGCTGGGGGCGGGCCGTGGGGAGTGTGTCTGGGGTGGCCCTGGGCTATTCCTGTTTTAGAAAAGCCAGGACTTTGAAGAGAGCTGTCAACACTTGAGGATTTGGGAGTTAATTAGCTGATGAGTAGATTCTCTCTGTCTTCAGACTCTTCTTTCTTTGAAAGCCTGCGTTGTAATCAGTGACCTAAGGAAATGGTTGGAGAGAGATAGTTACCAACAGCATAACTACTGCCATGCAGTCATTTGAATGAGCTGAGCCAGTGGAGGGGCATTGTGGTGGAAAAGACTCCTGAGCAATAATCCAAAAGTACCCTCTCCTTCACAGTGCCTGTTCTAATCTCCCCCCCACCCCCCTGCCTTGAGCTTCTTCGGTGTGCAGATTTTTATCACATCTGGTAAGTTTCAGCTATTTTTTACCTCGAATATTTTTCTCTGGTACTTTCTTCTCATAACCACATTGTGTCTGTTGATGTTCTCTTTAACATATTTATTAGGGTGCATTGGGTCTTAGCTGCAGCACGCAGGAGCTTCGTTGCATCATGCGAGAGATCTCTCACCGTGGCACATGGACTCTCTAGTTGTGGCGTGGGGCCTCAATAGTTGCGGCATATGGACCTGGTTGCTCTGGACATGTGAAATCTTCCCAAACAAGGGATCGAACCAGGTTACCTGCCCTGCAAGGTGGATTCTTAGACACTGGACCACCTGAGAAGCCCCCTACCTGTTCTAATCTTGCTGTGGATTCTTTGATGCTAAAATCTGTTTTAAACCCCTGAATCTTTACCAACAAATGGCAAATGGAGGCAGTTAGAAGTATGAGGAATGGCAAAGGAAGGAACCTAGAATTTAAGGTAGTACTTGAACAGAGAGGGCCTCCCCGGTGGCTCAGTGGTAAAAAATCTGCCTGCAGTGGAGACACAGGGTCGATCCCTGGGTTGGGAAAATCCCCTGGAGAAGGAAATGGGAACCCGCTCCAGTATTCTTGCCTGGCAAATCCCATGGACCGAGGAACTTGGGAGGCTACAGTCCACAGGGTCGCAGAGTCAGACACGACTTAGTGACTAAACAACAGCAAAACAAAGAATAGGCAACAGCTATGCTGTGTGAAGAACCAGAACCATTTTCCCCACAATGTTGGAGAAAATGAATAAAGAACCCTGAGTTATTCTGAAGTTACTTTTAATCATCAGAATACCATTCTAAAACTGGGTCATGTGAGTCACTATTTTAATAAGCTTTTTTAAAAATCCACAATAGCAACCAAAATAGTTGATGTTAAATGTATGTTATGTGTGAGGCCCCACAGCAGGCCAGGAACTTTATTTCACTTATTCTACAAATGGTGCCTCGAGAAAAATAGGACAAGTGTTCCTATTTTGCAGATAAGAAAGTTGAGGTTCGGAAAGCCAATGTAACTTACTCCACAGCCAATGCATGGTGGAGTGAACCAAGGGAAGAGCATGAAAATTAGGATGTTTGCGTTGAATAGATGCTGATAGCTATAAACAATTTATTGTTTGTCAAATATTTGGTGTTTGATAATGAGAAAATAATGCTAATCAGGTATGTTGTGTAAATACCATTTGATATCTGTTTTAAAGTAATCATACTGTGATCTCCATGTTCCCAGAGGGCTTCATGAGAGGAAGCGCCTGTTTATCCAGTTTGCCCTCTGAAGGCCTCTCCAGGATGTCCAGCCCCTCAGTGGGGGGAGGGGGGGGGTCATGGCCCCCCACGGCATAGGCCAGCCCTTGTGAGTTAATGGCATGCCAGAGAACAAGCCAGGCAGGCTTCTGGTTGAGCTTCTTCTCCGTGAGCCCAGGCGCTCTACACCTTGCTCTCCCTAGATTGAATAGCCCATGAGAAGGATGCTCAGCAGGCCTGCAGACTGCCTGACTCCACCGTCCCACAGCCCCGAGGAAGTTTCTCTCCTGGAGCCTTGCCCCAACGGTTTGGCTCCGGTGGACAAGTCTGAGCTGGATGAACGAGCAGGAAGTGCCGGTTCCTGCCCTCCACGCGATGATCCTGAGCTTTCTGTAGAATAACCTGTCCAGCCCAGGAGGAGAAACCCCTCCCCCAGCAAACTGGCCTGACAGCACCGCCCATCTCAGAAACCTGCTCCAGAGCTCGGGTTCTCGGCCTGGAGTTTTGAGATTCCCTCACTGGAGCGGCCTTTGGGAGCATCTTCTGATGTCACTGCTCTGGCAACGATTTAGGGAGCCCACAGTGTTCCCCAACTCCCATGGTTGCTTAAGCAAGAAGCCTGACTCCTTGCAGGATGTATATATGGCAGCTCACACCCGTTCCCTGGGGGCTCTTGGTCTGTAAAATGCAGTGGTTGGATTCAGTGAGCCTGTAGTTTGGATTCTGTATTCCTCATCAGTAGAATAAACAAGGATAGTCTATGCTACCCAGACACAGAAAATAACCACATTTCCCAATAAAAATGATTGAACTCACTGGATGAGATACAGAAGGGGACCTGAGCTTAAGATGGATTCTCTGTATTCTATCCAGATGTCTCCAGAGGAGGAGCCCAGGGTTTTTCCACACTTGAGGGAAACCTTTAGACCTGGGCAGCTAATCAAAAGGGGCCCTCAGCTCAACCAGGGTCCCTCCAGCAGTGCTTAAGCACCCTACCCAGCCCTAGATATCAAGGGTGAAGAAACATCAGCATTCCTCTTACATGATCCCCCTACTTTGAGTGGCAGCAATGAAAGGAAAGAAAATAGAAATGGTGCTGGAATAGGCCTTACAGTCTGCGTAGTTCCCCTTGCTTCTCTTTGCTGGGTGGTGGGAAAAGGGGGGGGGGCGATGCTGAGGCCCACACAGGTCACGTGACTTGCTCATGGTCTTACCTGTAAGCAGGTTTGAGGCTGAGCCCACTGGCCCCGGTCAGTGCCAGAGAGGAGAGTAAGGGGATCTGCCAACTGTGAGTCACCTCTGATTCTATCCACTCAAGGGAACTCTCCATTCAGTCAGGGTGGACAGCTTGCAATTTCCATGAGTGATTTAGGACTTGTGGATTTCATTTCGGAAGCCCTAGCTACCCTGACCTTATGCCTTTCGGGGTCATCTTGAGTGACCCCAGTGTGCTAGTCTAGAAACCCCAAACTGTGTGTGATCGGTTTTACTATCCACAGTGAGGGAGAAAAAAATAACTTGTGTGCCCGTTAAAAAGTCATCACTCGCATTGACATCAGCCCCGGTTGAAATCATCAGGGGAACTTGGGAACGACGGAAAGGTCAAAGGTTGGCAGGGTTAGGGTTTCGTGGGAACATGCGCATGTTTGGACCAGACCCAAGTGCCTGGTTGACCTGTTTGACAGGTAACAATTAGAGAGTAGGAGCTTGCCTGGCTGGAATGTGGCTGCAGAGGCCGGTCGGAGGATCTGGTTTACCTGCTCAGCAGGTGGGGCCCGCTGAGTCCGACAGGCATGTGCACGCACAGCATTCCAACGGATCGCTTTTCTTTTAAAGACGCAGCGATGACTGCAGGGCACAAAAGGGTTGGGTTGAGCCCTGGCTGGAAGCCGTTAGCTATTTGCAAGGTAAAGAAGCAAAATAAATAGTTCCCTCTAGACAGCTCAAGGAAGAAACTGCAAAGGCATTCAGAACTTCTTTTTTTTAATGTCTAAAGCGAATATGTGCTTCTTGTCTCCAGACTTGAGAAACCCCAGACTGGTACAAAACACCAAAGATAATAGAATGAAGAGTCACGCCCCCTGTCCCGACCTTTTCTTTTGAAAGAGATCATAATATTATTGGGAGCAAAAGATGGGCTCCAAGAAGGGTGGTGTCTGGCTTAAGGCAGTCTAGAAATGTTTGCTGGTTTTCTTTGTACAGCTGCGGAAGACATTCAGGAGCGCAAAGTTCCGGGTTTTTTTTTTTTTTCCCTCCATGAATTGTACACAGTATGTATATTTTTTGAAAGTTAAAATCTTCAATACATATAATTAAAGAAGGTAATCTGGTGTTTAAAATAATAGGAGATTAGAATAATATCATATACATAATATACAGTATAATGGAGCATCTACCTGGGCACAAACCCACATACATAAAGTGACTTCTTTTTGACTTGGGATTTGAGATAGGTCACTTCAACTTCCTGTATCATATTCATCATTGATGAGAAGGGAGGAAACCAAGTCCAGGGAGATTGGGACCTGAAAATTGTGATGCTATAGGGACTGAAATGACTTAGCAGCAGCAGCAGGGAGCATTGCTCAAACAAACTCAAAACTCTTTGAAAATTTCCAGTTTTAAAACATTTACCAAGTTAGTTTTTTTTGTTGTTGTTGTTCTGTTTTTGCTGTGCCATATGGTTTGAGGAATCTTAGTTCCCCAACTAGGGATCAAACCTAGGCCTCCAGCAGTGGAAGTGTGGAGTTCTAATCACTGGACTGCCAGGGAATCCCAAGGGTTTTTGTTTTGTTTCAGACGGCAAAGAATCTGCCTGCAATCCAGGAGACCTGGGTTGGGAAGATCCTCTGGAGAAGGGAATAACAACCCACTATTCTTGCCTGGAGAATTCCATGGACAGAGGAGACTGGTGGGTTACAGTCTATGGGGTCACAAAGAGTCAGACACAACTGAGTGACTAACATTTTCTGAGCAACTAACACTTTCACACTTTTGTTTTGCTTTGCTTTTACCGAGTTAGTTTTCTAAAAAATAAAATCTCTTTCTCCTCTGCACTCTTCAGTGCAGAAATTATTCGAGTCCCTCCAAATGAAAGATAGGTGTCTCCCACTGCTCTCTGTGCCCTCAGCGCCCTGACATCCCGAGGCAGAGCCCAGGATACCATCACCGCGGCCCCAGGAGTGTGGTGAGAGAGGCAGGCAAGACCTGGGCAGCCGGTGATTACCCTGCAAGCACCTAGCCAGTTCAAAGAGTTAGTTATAGGGAAGCTGGAGATCTTAAAATTCAATTGCCAGGAACAAACAAGCAAACAAAAGCTTAGGTGTCCCATTGTTGACTCTTGGTGGTGGTAAGACAGCCGCTAATATGGCAATTTAACTCTCTGGGTATTTATGTAAATGTGAAGGTTATTGTGTACAGATCTTTTATCAGAATTAATCAAAGGTAAGTTATAATAATAATGAAAAGTCACAACAACAACAACTTACAGTTACTGAGCTCTTGCTATATGCTCTGTGCTGTACTCGACTGGCTGCATTTTCTTGTTTCATCTCCGCAACCATCCTGAGACAGCAAGTGTCATGCTCTCCTTTTTACAGTCCAGGAGATGAAGTCACAGAGAGGTTCCAGAACTTGCCTCGGGCCGTGCTAGGATCTGAACCCAGGTACTTCACTCATTCATTCCTAGTTCTGAACTCCCACTCCGAGACAGGCACAGCGCCGGGGTTCACTAGACCAAGAGGAACTCTTAGGGTTGGTCCTTCATGGACAAATTGGACTAAACAGAATCTGATTACAGACGGTCCCTGACTTATGATGGCTCAGTGTTTGATTTTTTTACTTTATGATGGTGCAAAAGCAATACTTACTCAGTAGAAACCACACTTTAAATTTTGAATTTTGATCTTTCCTTGGGCTTGTGGTGTGTGCTGTGGTCCTCCCTGGTGAGGTCAGGCAGTGACCTTGAAACTTGGTTCCAGGTCAGCCAGGTGATCCATGAGGATCAACAGCCGATATGCTGACAACCATCTTGTCCCCAGACAATCGTTGTTTCTCATTTTTAGCACAATATTAAGTGAATTATATAAGATATTCAATAGTTTATTATGAAATAGACTTTATGTTAGATGGTTTTGCTCAACTGTAGACTCGTGTAAGTGTTCTGAGCACATTTTAAGGGAGGTGAGAAGAAGCTGTGATGTCCCTTAGGTTAGTGTGTTAAATACATTTTCGACCTATGTGATTTTCAACTTACAATGGATTTATTGGGATATAACCCATCATAAGTCAAGGAAGATCTGATTGTTTCTGACTCCAATACCAGTTCTTTTAACTATCAGACAGCCTCTTGGTGGTGCACATATTTTGAAGTCTGTCATTGTCTCTGATGCCACTGAGTACCATGCCAGAGACCATGACCTTCACCTCTGCCTTGCCCCAGCCAGGCTGAGACACTCTCAGTAGAAGAGTTTTGGTGCTGCAAAGGACGATGGCCATATACTTATGTATATTCCAGGCCTGCATTGTCTCATTTGCCTAATTAACATGGGAGAAGCAAATTCAAGTTCAAAAGCCCTGTGAGCAGAGCTTACCCTGGGTGTAAGAAGCCACTCTGATTACTAAGTATCTTATCAATAACAAATATTTGTGTGTTGGTTTTCACCCCTTGATAACTGCACTGATCTTCACAGATTCAGACATAATGACTGCTTCCTTCAGATCCTGGGGAAAAAAAGCAAAACTAGCTTGCACTTTACCTACTCGAAGGGAAGTCCCTCAAAGCGGTCTCCTTCCCCTGCAGCACTAGCTTACCTGCAAGGTCATTCTTATTTCCCAAATGATAATACTTCCTTCTGACGCCGTGTACAAATCCCGAACTCTGTGCTCTTCACCCAGGCCACTCCTCGTGTGCCTTTGAGCAAACTCTAAAGGACAAATACGCCTTCTCTGGCAATGACCCACCTTCAGTGGCCGTGGAAAGACTGAATGGCTGCTTACTTGGGGTAGAGTAATAATAGTGCCACATGGCAATGGTGATAACTGTACTGAGGGCCTACTATGGGCCAGAAACCATGCCACACGTTCTACATGTGTTCTCTCCTCTAATAATTACAGTGGCCGTGTGTGTGTGTATGTGTGTGTGTGTGTGTGTGTGTGTGTGTGTGCGCGCGCAGTTGCTTTAGTCATGTCTGACTCTTTGTGACCCCATGGACCGTGGCCTACCAGGTTCCTCTGTTCATGGGATTCACGGGATTTTCCCAGGCCATTTACTGGTAAGTACATTTTATGATTACAGGTAACAATGAAGAAGCCTGTTCACAAAGCATCAATGAAGCTGAAAAATGGCAATGCTAAGGTGCAGAACTAGACCCATCAGGCGCTAGAGCCTGACTCAGGCAGGAGGTGGAAGCAAATTTCCACTTAGTCTTTAAGGTTTTCTGATTCCAAGATGCTCTCTATGCTACCCTGCTTTCAACAAAGCATATCAGGAATGTCACCTTGGGCTCCTCTGATCACTGTGCTTTACGTTGGAAAAGAAACAATCTGAAGCAGGTTTTAAAAAGAAAAACCAGAGGACTTCCCTGGTGGTCCAGTGGCTAAGATTCTGGGTTCCTGTTGCAGAGGGCCTGGGTTTGATCCCTGATGAGGGAACTAGATCCCACATGCTACAACTAAGACCCGGCACGACCAAATAAATATGTATAAATTTAAAAAAAAAAGAACAAGCAGGGTGGAAAAGACACTCAAGGCATGTCATGTGAAGAAAAGTTTAAGGAACCAGAAACACTTATAGCCAGGAGTGAATAGAACTAGGGACTGGGGAGGGAGAGTATGCTAATTGCTTTCAAATAATTGGAGGGCTGTCAAAACATGCTAGTGCTGTGTAGCCCCAAGCTGGAAAAGCAGGACCAATAAGAAGAATTTGGAAAGAAACAGATTTTGATCCATATAAAGATGAATTTGTTATCCGTTTAACTGGAAAGCAGTGGAAGAACAGTTGAAATGCGAGTCCCATCACTGTGGTAAGCATTTGCTGTTTTTGCTTTCCAGGGTTCTTTCCTCTTTATTCAGAAAGCAATGGCCTGATTGTCTTTAGGGAAATAACATTTCCCCATTGCAAACTGTCTTGGTGGGATAATCCTTCAGGTTGTTCTATTCACTCCTCTCCCAGGATTTGAATGTGTGACCCAAGTTGGCCCAGTCAGGTTCTTTTTCCCAGGATGCTCTATTTTGAATAGAGTCACATGAGGGTGGTAAGATGACTGGAGGGGACTCTTCCCTGAATAGTGCCCTGACCAATGAAGATACCAAATCCAAGATGCATTCTTATACATTAAACATCCCCTACAAGCTCAATTTCCACACCATCTTCATCCAGTCTTTAAAGAGAATCTCCAAGGATTATACTTCCAATCTAAATTCCTTACAATGTGGTTTGCCCTTGAAGAATAATTATCCTCCCTGGTCCTAATCTTCAACATCCTCTCAATTTCTTGAGCTTCTTCTGTCTCCCCAGTAAATTCTATTTTTAAGTTAATAGAAACATTTTCCTGTTGTGAACAAGATATCCTAACCGATACACCCATAATCTAGATCCGTGGCTATGGTGTGGGAAACAATTTGACCCCTCTGAGCCCCAGTTCCTTCATTTGAAAATAATCCCAGGAGGTTTTAGTGTATAACATGAGAGAGCATTTGTGAAGAGAAATACACATAGTAGGTGTGCAATCAATGGAAGCTATGGAAATGATTTGATTATAACTTCCTGTCTCAGGAAGTATTCAAGTATGGACTCGAAAGTCACAGTCCAGGGATTTATAGGGATGATTCAACTATGGAGAGAGTGGTTGGATATGATGCCCTCATTTCTTTCCCACGGTGAGAGTTTATGATTCTATAGGAGAGAGATTTAAGGATGTGCAGATCCTTCAGCTGAGCACCAAAGAACTGATGCTTTTGAACTGTGGTGTTCGAGAAGACTCTTGAGAGTCCCTTGGACTGCAAGGAGATCCAACCAGTCCATCCATCCTAAAGGAAATCAGTCCTGAATATTCATTGGAAGGACTGATGCTGAAGCCGAAACTCCAGTATATTAGACACCTGATGTGAAGAACCAACTCATCAGAAAAGACCCTGATGCTGGGAAAGACTGAGAGCAGGAGAAGAAGGGGATGGACAACAGAGAATGAGATGGTCGGTGGCATTACCGATGTGATGGACATGAGTTTGAGTAGGATCTGGGAGTTGGTGATGGACAGGGAAGCCTGGCATGCTGCAGTCCATGGGGTCACAAGGAGTCGGACACAGCTGAGTGGCTGAACTGAACTGAGATCCTTTAAACCAAAATGGCAGAGGCAAGAGTCTTGGTGTGAGGGCTCAACATGGATGGGTTCCATTCCCTGGGCTGGTGTCCAAGTCAACACTAACCTAGAGTCGCTAACCAACCTGCCCTTGAAAAGAGCTCTGGCGGTCACCCAGGTTAGTGTCCATCAAGGCTAATTCACTCAGTGCTTCCACCATGGTTTTGTCATTATCAGAAAAAGAGACTCGTTCAAGTTGTTCCAGAAATAATGGGATTTATTGAAAGGTCATGTTTGCATGGGAGTCTTGGAAGAACCAAAAAAACAAGCCGCAGGAAAGGCAGGTATCAAGGCAGCTCTGTGATATGCTTTTTTTTACATTTTTAACTCTTGTTCTCACAGCAAAGTCTTGCTCTATATATCACCTCCTTTATCTTCTTCCTTGTTACCTGGCTATTTCTGGTTATTTTTCTACACATGGCCCCAGATGGCCATTGCAGTCTCCAGATATGCATGACCTTCCAGGTTCACCAACCATAACTAAACTTCCTTCTCGACATTTTTACCTAAATCCTCAGAGAAGAATTCGACTGACTTAGCCATTGAGCCAGGCTATGTCACTTGCTACCATTGGCCCATCCCTGAGATCTGGGTCCTAACCAGGTATAAAAAGCTAGCTGAGTCTGGGGACAGGCTTACCTGGTTTATTGCCCACTCAGCAGGCGATGGAGACTGCTCAGGAAACTAGCAAAATTTGGTAGGAGACATTTTACCTGTGATGATACAAAAATATAAGATATATCCTTATAGATTAAACATCTCCTTCAAAGTATGTTTTCTCACCATTTTCTTCCAGTCCTTTAAAGAGAATATCCAAGGGTTGTACATCAGGCTTCCCTGGTTGCTTAGACGGTAAAGAATCTGCCTGCAATGCAGGAGATCCAGGTTCAATCCCTGGATCTGGAAGATCCCCTGGGGAAGGAAATGGCAACCCATTCCTGCCTGTGAAATCCCATGGACCAAGGAGCATGGTGGGCCACAGTCCGTGGGGTCACAAAGAGTCAGACATGACTGGACGACTAACACTCACACAAACAAGGGTTGTATTTCCAACCCAAATACTTTAGGTTGTGGATTTCCCTTGAAGATCTCCTATGAGATGATGGAAATTTCCCTTCTGAATGTTGACTTGAAGCAACTGGGTCTTCCGATGTGTTGTATGAAATTCCTGAAAGCATAAAGCATTAGTCACTTCAGTCGTGTCTGACTCCTTGTGACCCCATGGACTGTAGCCTGCCAGGCTCCTCTGTCCATGGAATTCTCCAGGCAAGAATACTGGAGTGGGTAGCCATTCCCTTTTCCAAGGGATCTTCCTGACCCAAGGAACAAACTCAGGTCTCCTGTATTGCAGGCAGACTCTTTACCATCTGAACCACCAGGAAAGCCCTTGTATTCAGTTTGAAAACTTATAAATTCTTAACCACTATATTCTCATGACCTCTGGCTAAAGGGAGGTTCAGGAGAAAGAAAGAGAATGTGTTTCAAAGACCAGGAAAATGT
The DNA here is from genome assembly GCF_032405125.1 of Capricornis sumatraensis. Classification (NCBI taxonomy): domain Eukaryota; kingdom Metazoa; phylum Chordata; class Mammalia; order Artiodactyla; family Bovidae; genus Capricornis; species Capricornis sumatraensis. The sequence goes on from NC_091079.1 coordinate 81,851,053, forward strand.
CTTAAGCCATACTTAACACATGGGAGGGTGGAATATTCTAGAAAGGTCTTGGAAATAATGTTTCTGGGAAGTTTTGAAAGCCAACCTGGGGATTTCCCCATGATTTGTTGTAATCTTGCATCCATTCACATGCCAGTGAGACCCAACCCCAGGACTGGACTAGAATCTTCCTAGTTTGAGTAGTGTCTCCAAGAAAACATTAGCACAAATCTCTCTTCCGGAGGAGGAGGTTTAATGGCTTACCCAAGAGCCTCCAGGGACTGCATTATGAAGAAGATTCTGGGCCCAGATTTTCAGGCCCACACACTTCACATCTGAGAATTAATGACTGATCCTTCTCTGAAGGAGGGTTAAGCCTCTGCTGGTTGATTACAAATGTTCCAGATACAGATCCCTGAGGTGAGAACTTTGTGAATAACAGAAACAACCACAGAAAAACTCCGCAGAAAGCCTTACCTTAGTTCATTACTCAGCTTTGTGAATTTTGAGGATTTAATTAGGCATTTTAAATAAAGAAAGGAATTACTTCAAGGTTAAGGAGATCTGGGGGCCAGCTTAAATTGAGCGATGAGAAACCTAAGTTGCTCTTTCAGGATATTATTCACCCTATAAAAACAAAATGTATTTGTTCATAGTAAACATGTCAGAGCAGCAACTATACAGGACAAGTGTAGACTGGTTGCTGTCCAATCTGCCAATTTGCAGATGAAAGATGGGGATCTGATAAGTGACAGCTTACCATGAGAACATTTGCACCAAGATCTTTTCTGGTTCATTATTCCATCCCCAACCATATGAGTGTATTAATACAAGTTCAAGACAACTGCTGTTCTCACAGTGTATTTGTATTTATCTAAAGCAGGGGAGCTCTGTTTGATGGCAGTTGTCATGACCCATCAAACATAAATGAGCCGTCCTAGTACTTGCTTGTGGACTTCCTTCCTTGCATTGGCTTAGATGGTAAAGAATTTGCCTGCAGTGCAGGAGACAGAGGTTTAATCCCTGGGTTGAGAAGATCCTCTTGAGAAGGAAATGGCTAGCCACTCCAGTGTTCTTGCCTAGAGAATCCCATGGACAGGGGAGTCTGGTGGGCTATAGTCCATGGGGTCGCAAAGAGTCAGACATGACTGAGCAACTAACACTTCACTTCAGGACTTGCTTGTAAGGATAGGGATCTTTCAGTTCGGTTGCTCGGTTGTGTCTGACTCTTTTCGACCCCATGGACTGCAGCAGGCCAGGCCTCTCTGTCCATCACCAGCTCCCAGAGTTTACTCAAACTCATGTCCATTGAGTCAGTGATGTCATCCAACCATCTCATCCTCTGTCATCCCCTTCTCCTCCCACCTTCAATCTTTCCCAGCATCAGGGTCTTTTCAAATGAGTCAGTTCTTCACATCAGATGGCCTAAGTTTTGGAGTTTCAGCTTCAGCATCAGTCCTTCCAATGAACATTCAGGACTGATTTCCTGTAGGATGGATTGGTTGGATCTCCTTGCAGTCCAAGGGACTCTCAAGAGTCTTCTCCAACACCACAGTTCAAAAGCATCAATTCTTTGGTGCTAAGCTTTCTTTATAGTTCAACTCTCACATCCACACATGACTACTGGAAAAACCACAGCCTTGACTAGACAGACCTTTGTTGGCAAAGTAATGTCTCTGCTTTTTAATATGCTGTCTAGGTTGGTCATAACTTTCCTTCCAAGGAGCAAGAGTCTTTTAATTTCATGGCTACAGTCACCATCTGAAGTGATTTTGGAGCCCAAAAAAGAAAGTCTGCCACTGTTTTCACTATTTCCCCATCTATTTGCCATGAAGTGATGGGACCAGATGCCATGATCTTAGTTTTCTGAATGTTGAGCATTAAGCCAACTTTTTCACTCTCCACTTTTACTTTCATCAAGAGGTTCTTTCGTTCTTCTTCACTTTCTGCCACACTTTATTCTGTGTGGTGTCATCTGCATATCTGAGGTTGTTGATATTTCTTTTGGCAATCTTGATTCCAGCTTGTGCTTCATCCAGCCCAGTGTTTCTCATGATGTACTCTGCATATAAGTTAAATAAGCAGGGTGACAATATACAGCCTTGACACACTCCTTTTCCTATTTGGAACCAGTTTGTTGTTCTGTGTCCAATTTTAATTGTTGCTTCCTGATCTGCATATAGGTTTCTCAAGAGGCAGGTCAGGTGGTCTGGTATTCCCATCTCTTGAATTTTCCGCAGTTTATTGTGATTCACACAGTCAAAGGCTTTGGCATAGTCAATAAAGCAGAAATAGATGTTTTTCTGGAATGCTCTTGCTTTTTCGATGATCCAGAGGATGTTGGCAATTTGATCTCTGGTTCCTCTGCCTTTTCTAAAACCAGCTTGAACATCTGGAAGTTCACAGTTCACGTACTGTTGAAGCCTGGTTTGGAGAATTTTGAGCATTACTTTACTAGCGTGTGAGATGAGTGCAATTGTGTGGTAGTTTGAACATTCTTTGGGATTGCCTTTCTTTTAAGGATCTCTCAACTGTAAGTAAAAGTATTTTTGTCCTATTCATGAGCAGATCCTCTCTCCTCTCCACGTATTAGTTAATACATTGACAAAAAGAGAATTATCTTAGTTCAGTGTGTCCCATGACTTGCACACTGCCTCACAATTTTTGCTATATCATCATTCCAGCTGTAGTATCCTTTACTGATTTATTTTCTTTGTCAACTCACTTTTTTAAAAATCTAAATAGAATATTTTTTAGTAACATTGTCAATATCTTCAAAATCTGTATGTGAATTTTTAGCTTTTATGGGCTATTTTTTTCTGATATCAGTTGAAACAATACATAGCTAATATAAACAGAAAACAATGTTGGCCCATTAAAAAAAAAAAACTAAAGACTTCTTGTGTAACCAGGATTGGCATGTAGACTGCATTTTGGGAAATCCTACTCAGTGATAAGGAAGAGGTTAGATGTGAGTGCAGCTTTATGCCCAGTTCATTCCTGGAAGAGGCCGATTGGTTCCAACACTCTCCTTAATTGGCTGATCCATTTTGGGTTAATCACTCACCTCCTACAACTTCATTTCCTCATCAGAAGAAGCTGGACTCAACAGGCTCTGAGTTCCTCCCTAATGATCTGTAAGTTTTTTAAGATTCTATTGCCAGGCTCACACGCAGTGTGGCCTTGAGCTCCAGGTGGTTCTCTAGCACCAGTTGATACACGTGCCTAATCTGGGAGCTTTGCAGGCCTTTGCTGCTCCTTTCATGAGCAATGCTTAGGGAATATGCCTCCCAGCCAGTATCTGAATGCAAAAACCTCCTTTCTCTAGTTTGGATGAACTGCGGTGGAAAAAAAAGCTACTGGACAAAGGAATTTGGAAGGTGGCTTTGAAATATTGCTGATTTCACTCTTATTTTGCTTCCTCCCAGGTCTGACACCCCAACTACTCTGGAGAGATCCTGAGAAAAGGAAAACCTGATCTGATTCCCCCACACCTTAGAGGGCAGTGATGATAAATAACGGCAATGGTGCATAATTGATCACGTGCATGCATGCATGCTGTCTCTCAGTAGTATCTGACTCTTGAGTCAGACACGACTGAGCAACGTTATAACAGTAACAGACTTTAACGCTAGCACACTTTGGCTGTGCTGGGTCTTTGTTGCTGTGCGGACTTTTCTCAAGTTGTGGCTAGTGGGGGCTACTCTTTAGCTGTGGTGCACGGGCTTCTTATTGCAGCGGCTTCTCCTAGGTGGCACAGCGGTAAAGAATTCACCTGCAATGCAAGAGACACGGCAGATTCTCTACCGCTAATAACATGCTGTCAGTCTAATAAAATTATGGCAACTCAGCTAATCTCGGGGCTTCCCAGCTGGCACTAGTGGTAAAGAACCTGCCTGCCAGTGCAGGAGACAGGGACATGGGACACCAGTTCGACCCCTGGGTCAGGAAGATCCCCGTGGAGTAGGAAATGGCACTCCACTTCAGTTTTGGAAAATCCCATGGACCGAGGAGCTGGTGGGCTGCAGTCCATGGGGTAGCGAAAGAGTCAGACACGACTGAGTGACTTAACACAGGATCAGGTCAGCTAATCTCATTGAGCCTTTACTTTCTCATTTGGAAAAGACAGAGTTTGAACTGGATATTTTGTGAAAATTCTGCCACCTCTGAAGTTCTTTGACTGTATGACTTCAGTTTTTATCTTTTTAAACAAAAAAAGTGCTAATTTAAATTGGATTGAATCCCTTTAAAAATCTGGCATTAGAAGACAAGAATAAAGTTACCTTTGGGATAATCATCTATGTGCAATTTCTGTAAATTTTCTGGAAACTACGATATGGTCTATGGTACAACTGAATTGAAATGTCACTTGCCCATATGAATCAATTTAAAATTATTTATTTATTTATTTAGTGGCTTAGGTGGTAAAAAGAAAAAAAAAAATCTGCCTGCAGTGCAGGAGACCTGGGTTCAATCCCTGGGTTGGGAAGATACCCTGGAGAAGGAAATGGCAACCCACTCTGGTATTCTTACATGGAAAATCTCAGCGACAGAGGAGCCTGGTGGGCTACAGTACATGGGGTCACAAAGAGTCAGACACGACTGTGCGACTGAGCGCGCAAGCTTCCCTTGTTGCAGAGCAGAGGCTCTAGGCCTCTGGGCTTTAGCAGCTGCGGCTCCCAGGCTCCGGAGCACAGGCTCAATAGTTGTGGCGCATGGGTTCAGCTACTCCACAGCATGTGGAATCTTTCTGGGCCAGAGTTTGAACCCACGTCTCCTGCATTGGCAGGTGGATTCTTTACCACCGATCCCCTGGGGAAATCCCATATTATGCATTTTTTCATTCATTTACCTGGCCATTTTTTTCTTCAGAAATGCACTGTACACCTATTATGTACCAGGTAGTAGAACTATTGCATGTAATTCTGGAGGCAAAATAATTTGGGGTTGAATCCTGTTTTCACTGCACATTAGCTCTATGACCCTGGCTAAGTGACTTCATCTCTGTAAGCTTTGGCTCCTTTATCTATAAACCAGGAATGACAGTATATCATAATTATAGGGCTATTGACAACTGAAAGAGATAACAGGTGGAAGGTCAATAACAGAATACATTAAGCATCCAATAAATTATAGCTGTTATCATCCTCTTTGTAACCACTGTTACAGACTGAATTGTGTCCCCCGCCAAATTTGTATGTTGAGTTGCAACCCTCAGTGGGTCAGAATATGGCTGTATTTGGAACTAGTCCCTTCAAACATGTGATTAAGGTAAAGTGAAGCCATACGGGCTGGTGCTGATCCAATATGACCAGTATCCTTAGAGGAAGAGGTCATGAGGACACGAAAATACACGGGGGAAGATGTGTGAAGGTACAGGGAGAAGACAGCCAACTACAAGCCAAGGAGACAAGCCCCTGAATGAAATTAACCCTGCCGGCATCTTCATCGTGGATTTCTAGCCTCTGAATTGCAGGGGAATACATTCCTGTTTTTTAAGCCACCCAGTCTGTGGTGTTTGTTACCGCAGCCCTAACAGGCTAATACAATCGTCTTCAACATCATCAGTATCATCATTACCATCTCCACGTGCTGGGATTCAAAAATGATTATGCTGTTAATTCCTTTTCAGTGAATTCACAATCTGAGGGAGACAAGCTTATAGACAAATATATTTTGTAATACAGTCGTGTCTGACTCTTTGCAACCCCATGGGCTGTAGCCCACCAGGCTTCTCTGTCCATGGGGTTTTTCCAGGCAAGAATATTGGAATCGGTTGCCATGCCCTTCTCCAGGGGATCTTCCCAATGCAGGGATCAAACCTAGGTCTCCCGCATTGCAGGAGGATTCTCTACTATCTGAGCCACCAGGGAAGCCCCACTTTATAATCCAAGCTAAGGACAAAAATAAAGGTCTGCACCAGACCCATAAAAGCACAAGAGAAGGAATGCTTTACCATATGGGAGAGACGTAAAGGAGAAAATGGGGAGGGGCTATAAAGTATACTAGTCCTGAAAAGACCAAGGAAGATCAATTACTTCGTAAGTAAGGAGGGACAGGGCTTCTTAGGCAAGGGGATGGCACTCACGGTGGAATTTGTGGGTGGCAAGGACATTCTTCAGGGTTTGTTTTCTAGGAGCCATTTGTTCTGCGACACAGGACCTGACCTGGGTCGTGATGGAGAGAAAGTAAGTTCCTAACCAAACAAAGCGAGATGCCATTAATCAGCTCGATAAGCTAGTGCCTGGACATGCATTCCTACTGTCTGGAGAACGGAAGGATAAAACACAAAAAGAGAAATTCCCATTTTGGCCCACCAGAAGCATTTAGCAGGCCCAGTGTTTTGTGTTTGGGAGCTAAGGTAACATGACTCCTCAGCCTAAGCTCCGAACGGATAAGAGCACAAAGAGAGTGGGGGAGACATAACCTAGTTCCAAAGTGGTGGTTAAAATGTAATCCGTTCTTTCTGGTGCGTACATCTGCGGGGATTTATAACATGTAAAAATATGATTATAGCTTGCCTCACATAAAGCCCTCATTATAAATTCAAAACAATTATACCTTTAAATGAACCAGAATAAGCAAGGTGGGGGAGGTAATATTATTCCCTGGCTACCTGGTGGATTGTTGAGGATTAATGAGCTAATGTCTGTAAAGCTCTCTAGCAAAGCAGAAGTAAAGAAGTGGAAAGCTAGCAGGTGTTAGAATCTCCCCCACTCCCCCCTGCCACCACATGCAAAGCTAAAAGGCCAAACACAGAACAGTCTGTCTTAGGTGTTTATCTGTTTTACTATAACAACAACAACAACAAGATTAAAGAACATTTTGTTAAAAAGACAAAAAAGAAAATTCTCCATTTTGCTAATATGGCACCTTAAGTGCTCCACAGTTTCTTCATCTTTATTCTCATCCATCCATGCTTATGATCATTTACCTACTTTGTATTTTAAATAGTGATACTTCTGTATTTTGCATTAGCTTGTTTGTGTTTCCTTCAGATATCTATCATATAGTGTGTTCATGCTGGTACACAATCTTCATAACTGTTTTTAAAGTATTGTTGTTGTTTCGTCTCTAAGTCGGGTCTGACTCTTTGTGACCCCGTGTACTGCAGCATGCCAGGCTTCCCTGTCCTTCACCATCTCCCAGAGTTTGCTCAAACTCATGTTTAAAGTATTATATTCATGTAAATTTGTATGGCATAAAATTAACCCATTTTAGTGTTAATTTAGTGACCCAAAGACTTTTAGTAAATTTATAGAATTGTTGGAAAGCCAGTTTTAGAATATTTCCATCACCTCTCCGCCACATTTTCTTGTGCCTATTTGCAGTTTGTGGGTTTTCATCCCCCATCCTAGGAAACTGCTTTCTGCCATAGCTTTGTATTTCCTAGAAATTTTATGTAAATTTGTGTATGGTCTGGCTTACTGCACTTAGCAAAGTGTTTTTGAGGATCATCCCTGTTTTAGTATGTGTCAATCGTTTGCTCCTTTTTGTTGCTGAATAATATCCTATTGAATGGTTATACCTCACACGACTCACCAAGTGATCGACACTTCGATTGTTTCCAATTTGGGGCTGTTATGAATACTGCAGCTATGAATGGCATGTCTGTGGGAACATATGTTTTCATCTTTTTTGACCAGATGACTGGGAGTGGAATCCTTGAGTCATATGGTAACTCTACGTTTTTCTTTCTAAAGAAACAATTAAACTGTTCCAAAGAGGCTGCACTACTTTACATTCCTGCCAGTAATGTGTAAATTTCCAATTTCTCCACATCCTTGCCAATACTTGTTATTGTCTCTCGTTTTGATTATTGCCTTCAAGTGGGTGGGAAGTGGTATTTCATTGACTTCAACTTGTATTTTCCTAATTAATGTAGAACATCTTTTCATGTGGCAATGGCACCCTACTCCAGTACTCTTGCCTGGAAAATCCCATGGATGGAGGAGCCTGGTGGGCTGCAGTCCACGGGGTCGCAGAGTCGGACATGACTGAGTGACTTCACTTTCACTTTTCACTTTCCTGCATTGGAGAAGGAAATGGCAACCCACTCCAGTGTTCTTGTCTGGAGAATCCCAGGGACAGGGGAGCCTGGTGGGCTGCCATCTACGGGGTCGCACAGAGTTGGACACGGCTGAAGCGACTTAGCAGCAGCAGCAGCCTTTTTTATATCTTCTTTGCTGAAAAGTGAAGTCGCTCAGTCGTATCCAACTCTACGGCCCCATGGACTGTAGCCCACCAGGCTCCTCCATTCATGGGATTTTCCAGGCAAGAGTACTAGAGTGGGTTGCCATTTCCTTCTCCAGGGGATCTTCCCAACCCAGGGATCGAACCCAGGTCTCCCGCATTGAAGGCAGACTCTTTACCATCTGAGTCACCAGGGAAGCCTTTGCTGAAATAATTATTCAAATCTTTTGCTCATTTTAAAATTAGGTTGTTTGTCTTGTTAGTGAGTTGTAAGAGTTTTTGATATAGCCTGAACTTATGTTCTTTGTTAGAGATAATTTGCAAGTACTTTCTCCCAACCTGTGACTTTTATTTTCATTGTTGTTGTTTAGTCACTCCGTCGTGTCCGACTCTTTGCAACTCCATGGACTGCAGCACGCCAGGCTTCCCTATCCTTCACCATCTCCCAGAGCTTGCTCAAACTCATGTCCATTGAGTCAGTGATGCCATCCAACCATCTCATCCTCTGTCATCCCCTTCTCCTCCTGCCTTCAATCTTTTCCAGCATCAGGGTCTTTTCTAATGAGCTGGCTCTTTGCATCAGGTGGTCAAAGTATTGGAGCTTTAGTTTCAGCACGGGTCCTTCCAATGAATATTCAAGGTCGATATCTTTTAGGATTGACTGGTGTGATCTCCTTGCAGTCCAAGGGACTCTCAAGAGTCTTCTTCAGCACCGAAGTTCAAAAGCATCAGTACTTCGATGCTCAGCCTTCTTTATGCTCCAACTCTCACATTTTTTTTTGAAGAGGAAAAGTTTTTCATTTTGATGAAGTCAAATTTATCAAAATTTTTCTTTTATAGATCATGCTTTTAGCATCATACTTAAGAAATCTTTGCCTAACTCAAAGTCACAAAGATTTTTCTCCTCTGTGATATCCTACAGTTTTGTTCTAATTTTGAGGCCTGTGGTCCATTTTAAGTTAATTTTTGTGTCTAGTATACTATGAGGTCTATGCTCTTGTTCTGTTCTTTTATTTTTTTGCATGTGGATAGCCAATGTCTCACCACCATTTGTTGAAAAGACTTTTCCCTCATTGAATTGCCTTCACACTTTCATAAGCCGAAAGAGAAAAACAAATACCATATATTAATGCATACATGTGGAATCTAGAAAAAAATGGTACGGATGGTACCTATTTGCAGGACAAGAGCAGAGACTCAGATGAAGAGAGTGGATGTGTGGACTAGTCGGGGAGAGGGTAGAATGAAACGAAGACTGGAGATTAGGAGCGAGGTGTGTGTAAAATAGCCAGTGGGAACCTGCTGTCTAACACAGGGAGCTTAGTTCAGTGCTCTGTGATGACCTAGAGGGGTGGGATGGGTGGTTCAGGGGAAGGCCCAAAAGGAAAGCAGATATATATACACACACATATGGCTGATTCATTTTGTTGTACAACACCATAAGGCAGTTATACCCCAATTAAAAAAAAATCAACTGATAAATATAACTGTTTACTTTTGGACTCCCAGTTTTGATTCATTCACACCTGTCCTTATGCCAATACCATACTGTCTTAATTTCTGTAGCCTTAAAGTAAGTCTTAAAATCAGGCTGTGCAAATCCTCCAACGTTTTTCTTTTTAAACATTATTTTGGCTATTCTTTGTTATATATATATATATATGGGCCTTGCCTCATGGCTTGTAGGATTTTAGTTCCCCAACCAGGGATTTAAACGCCCATGGCTGGGCAGTGAAAGTGTCAAGTCCTAACCACTGGACCACAAGAGAATTCCCTCTTTATGACAATTTTTAACGGTTGCAGGATAGCTCATAAAATGGATGTTTTACAATAAATGCACTTCATCACTTAACTGTTCCGGTCTATTTTGTGTTGTTATTAAGTCTGTAAAGAATAAAATTATGTCTGTATCTCATTTCCTCTTGGGCATAGAGTTACTTAAGGTGAATTCCTGAGAGAGGAATTGCCGGATCGAGGTCTGTGAATGCATGTTCCCATCTGTTTTGTGTAAAGAGACAGCCCTGATGTGGAGGGGAGGGACTGTCACACTGAGTGACTAGTAGCTCTCAAGCACTTCTCAGATGCTAGGCTTCATACCCTTTATTTCACTGACTCTTCACAACTACTCTTAAAGTAGATGTGATTATGTCCATTTAAATAAAGAAGATATGGAGTTAAGTACTGATGCTTTGACCTAGCTTGACCCGCAGGTAGATGGCAGGCCAAGGCTGCAGCCCAGAGAGTCTCCCTGATTTCCTGCTGAAGTAACCTGCTGCTTATCTCTAGCAAGCAGTTGCGATTCACTCCCTGGGAGGATCAAGTAGGATGGAGGAATTAGCTCATCTGTTTCATTCTTCACCAGACATCGTCACCCTCTCAGTGTCTTTATCAACACTTTCATTATTTGTCACAATAGCTGCATGAGGACTTGTGGGCCGAGGTGACCCATTTTATAGGCAGGAAAAACTGTTAGGAGCTTAATAGAACTACCAAGAGGTTAAAGGTCAGCCACCAGAGGAAGCTGGAAAATGATTCTGACACTTTAAGGCCTCCAATGGCACCTGAAAATCCCATGGATGGAGGAGCCTGGTGGGCTGCAGTCCCTGGGGTCGCTAAGAGTCGGACACGACTGAGCGACTTCACTTTCACTTTTCACTTTCTTGCATTGGAGAAGGAAATGGCAACCCACTCCAGTGTTCTTGCCTGGAGAATCCCAGGGTCGGGGGAGCCTGGTGGGCTGCCGTCTCTGGGGTCGCACAGAGTCGGACACGACTGACGCGACTTAGCAGCAGCAGTAGCTGCCTTCTTCAGTCTCTCATAAAGCGACTGTTGAACTTTCCATTTTTTGTTGTTGTTTTCTGTTTGTTTTTCTTTTGTGTTATGAATGTGAGGCTTCAGTGGAAGTCTTTCCAGAAGGCTCGGGGCTGGGCTTTTGCCCAGTATATCGATGTTCTCACTCTGTATTTTTTCTGCAGTCTCTTCCCACCCAGGAGCTCACAAGCCCTTTAAACTGAGGACACAGCGCCTCCTGCTCCCTTGGCCTGGAGCGTGGACCAGGAGGGAGGCTTGAGAACGTGACAGAGCGCACAGTGGCGGGGCTGTCCGGCTGAACAGAGCGAGAGTCTGGGAGGAGATAGAGCATCGCCGTCGCCGACCTCACTCAGAGGAGCAGCGTGAACAAAGCGGCTGGGACCCTGCCTGGGAGCCTGCAACGTGGAGTAATGGGGACTCTGAGCTCGACTGAGCATGCCCCACGCAGGTGGCAGGCCAGGAGAGTCCGGGTGCCCGCTTTGTCCAGGCGGGAATTTGGGCTGCCTGGCCCAGGTCTCGGCCGCTCTCAGTCAAAAGCCAGCATTGATGAGGGAGCTGGGTCTGGTTTCATTCCAGAGCTTGTGCCCTGAAACAGCATGAGGCTGAAAGTAGCTCTCCCTTCCCTGGGGAGCTGCTGAGACTGTGCAGAGCTAACGCTTTACCCCTTCTCCCCCTTTCCAACCACGTGGAGCAGAGCTAACCTCAGATCAGGCTGTTGATTGTTCAGGTATTGTCTTCTGCCCAGAGTGACTTTCCCACCTCTGTAGCTGCCATTCTTCCAAGTGCAGCTGAAATCCGCCTTACATTATTGGTTCTGCAGGAACGCATTCTGCTTGCTCGGCGCCCCTTCCAATCTGGGGGTTGTCCTGGGGTCCCTGGTATGAATCATCTCTCTTTCCCCAGGGCTTGCTCAGCACTCTATTGCTGGTAGTTGGTTTTTTTTTTTTTTTTTTTTTGGCCATGTGGCATGTGGGATCTTAGTTCTCTGACCAGGGATTGAACTCACACTTCCTTGCAGTGGGAGCGCACAGCCTGAAACACTGGACCACCAGAGACGTCTCGATCACTCTTATAGTTTCTACCCGGCAGGGCTGTCTTGCTGCCCCACTGGCCGACCCCCAGCTCTGGAGCTTCTTCCCTCTCTCTTGATTCTGAGCTTCTCCCTCCTAGTCTCTGGCTCAGCAAGCTCATTCTCACCTCCTGGTTCTTAATATTTAACCAAGATTTTGTTGTTATTTTTCTCATCATCTCCCTATAACAAGGGAGGCCAGTCTTGGCATTGACTTTGGGAAACATTGCTCTATTTGTTAACACCAGCCTGGAGGACTGGCTCAGATTCTGATTGCTCCCTTGACTCATAGTTTGATTTTTGACCTTGTTATCCCAGGACAGACCCAAGCTATGCCTATCCAGGCATAAATCCTCTACAGCAAGAGCTGTCTTATACATATATTGGTGGTAAGTGGCTTTTGCTATAGATGAAATTACTTTATAGCAAAGGAGGTTTAGTTGTGATGGTGGAGCGAGCTGGGTGCTGAGAATAGATTCCTCTGATATTCTGGAAAATGGCCCTTTTGCAGAGAGGATTGAGAGTGAGAATTAGGGTTCAGTTCTGTGGGTCCCCTATAATTCTAGAGACTTGTCAAGAGAGGACCACACAGGCTTTTGACCTCCTTGCATCTCTCAAGTGCTGACCATGTTTTCCTTCGGAAGCTCTCCCCTGCCTCAGTTCTCTTCCTAATTTTGCATTTCTGCTCAGTCTCCCTTGCTGGGGCCTCTTTTTTTCCCACTTCTTAACTGTGAATGTTCCCTAGAGCCCCCTTTTCTTCTCTCCACTGACCCACTCTGATCTCAATCGATCCATCATGTCAGTTGATCTTCCACATGTTTGTTGAGGATTCTCAAATGCACCTCCAGCTTAGCTGTCTTCTGGAGCCACAGACCTGTGGATGATCAGCTGTGTCCTGTCCCTCCTCTCCTTTTCCCCTTGGGACACAAACAGGCCCAAACCGTCTACTCCTCAATCCTTAGAGATGGGCTGTAGGAGCTGAGGATGGAATGATGCATTGGCTCACGCATCTGCTCGTCCATTCCCCAAACACCATGCTCCTGCTGGGTGCCGAGCACTGGGTTAGGCACCAGGAAACCAAAGAGGAGTAACACACGGTGCCCGCTATCAACAGCCCAGATCTGCCCAGCATACAGAAAGAGAACAAATCCACAATGTGGTAGACACAGTACTCGGCATATATAAACAAAGTGGAATGGGCAGCAGAGGTGGGAATGACTAATTCTGCCGGTGGAAGATGTCAAGGGCAGGGCTCCTGGAGGTCTCTTTTATGCACGTGAGCATTCAAGCACTTAGAGACAAGTGTGCTAGTTGCTCAGTTGTGTCCGACTCTTTGGGACCCCGTGGACTGTAGCCCACCAGGCTCCTCTCTCCATGGGATTCTCCAGGCAAGAATACTGGAGTGAGCAGCTATTCCCTCCTCCAGGGGATCTTCCTGACCCAGGCATCGAACCCAGGTCTCCTGCATTGCAGGCAGATTCTTTACCATCTGAGCCGCCAGGGAAGCCCCCACTTATAGACAGGTGCTTAGTAAATATTTAGCACCTGTGATGGGATGGGAAGCAATAGCTGGTGCTGGAATGTCCCTGGGGGTCCAGTGGCTAAGACACTAAGCTCCCATTGCAATGGGTCTGGCTTCTATCCCTGGACAGGGAATTGGTTCCCATATGCCACAACTAATGATCCTATATTCTGCAACAAGGATCAAAGATCTGCATGCCACAGCTGAGACCCATCACAGGCAAATAAACACATATTTTTTAAAATAGCCAGTGCAAAGAACAGTGGAGCAGGAAGAATGGAGGTCAACACTAATGCTGTGGAGCAACCGTCCTGACCCTGAAATCCATTCATTCTCTTTTCACATGACAGAAAAGTGGACCACCTCCTCTCTCTTTAAAGTCCCTGTAACCATTTACCTTGCTATCAAACAAAATTCTTACCTAATATGGAAAAGAATCTTTGAGGTCAACTAGTTTGTATAGAGCAGAACTCTTCCCTGATGGCTTAGACGGTATGGTAAAGAATCTGCCTGCAATGCAGGACACCTGGGTTCCATCCCTGGGTAGGCGAGATCACTAAGAAGGAAATGGCTACCCACTCCAGTATTCTTGCCTGGAGAATTCCATGGACAAAGGAGCCTGGTGGGCTACAGTGCTTGGGGTTGCAAAGAGTCGGACACGACAGCAACTATATCTTATGCCTCCTGGTAAACCTAAAGTTGGAGTTGAGGCTGGGCCCCTCCATCAGCCTTCCTACCCTGTAGGAAGTGCCCCTGATGCACTTCGGCTGACCCCTAAGACTCCAAGCTGCAAACCACCATGTTCCCTCTCTTTTTTTCTTTTATGGTTGAGGAAATAAAAACCCTGAGAAATCCAGTAATTTGCCCAAGGTCACACAACTAGATTGTGCTAAAGCCGAAACTAGATTAACATGTTAGTACTCTGCCCACTGATTTGCTTTAGTTTTTTTTTTTTTTTTCCTTTAAAACTCTGACTTGGGGAGCTTGGAAGAGATAAAGCAAAAATGTTAATGAAAAATGGAAGGGTAGACTCTGAAACATAGGAAGCAAAAAGAGGGGGAAAATGGAGGAGTAAGAAAGAGAAAGGAGAAAAGCGTGGGTCTGAGTGTTGAGACTGTTTCTCTAATTGGCTTTGTCCCCTTTTACTTGGGGAGGCTGAGAAATCTTGATCCCCTAATACTGCCTTGTCACTGCTGTGGTAGATTTTCTTTCCTAGTGTAAAAACGTTACAGTAATCAATCAATCAGCCTGCAGCTTCCACAGATCACACGTGTGCTCAGCGCTGTATAAAATGCTATGTAGATATGAAGGAATGGCAGAGATGGCCCTGCCCAGGATAGACTGCTCTGCGGAGTTTTGCCTAAGTTCAATGTCCCCTTAACTTTCCCTTAACTTCACACATTCACAGAAAGCCGGCTCCTTACAGAAATGCTGCATCAAGGGATTTCCCTGGTGGTCTAATGGTTGAGAATCTGCCTTCCAATGCAGGAAACTCTGGTTCGATTCCTGGTCGGGGAACTAAGAGCCCACACATGGCAGGGCAACTAAGCCTGCATGCTGCAACTACTGGAGCTTGTGTTCTGCAACAAGAGAAACTCGAGCACCACAGCTAGAGAAGCCTGTGCGCTGTAACAAAGACACAGAGCAGCCAAAAGAAAATTAAAAACAATATATATATGTATTCAAATAAATAAATGTTTAGTCAACATGGTTGTGCATGCTGGGCCCCGTTGATTGGACCAGAGATGTCCATTTGATATACATAGAACCAATCAGAGCCCCTTCACAGTGAATGTGGGGGTTGCTCACTCAGTCAGTCAGTTGTGTCCCACTCTGAGACCCCATGAACTGCAGCACGCCAGGCTTCCCTGTCCTTCACCATCTCTCAGAGCTTGCTCGAACTCCAGTCTATTGAGTTGGTGATGCCAGTGTGGAGGTAAGGAGAAGTAAAAGAGAGAGAGAGAGAACAAAGAAGGAAGAAGAGGAGGGAAAGAAGAGAAGGGGGAAATGAAGAAAGGTAGGAGACAAGAAGCAGCAAGAGAGACGGCCAGGGGACTTCCCTGGTGGTCCAGCAGCTAAGACTCCATGCTCCCAGGGCAGGGAGGTCGGGTTCAATCCTTGGTCAGGGAGCTAGATCCTGTATGCCTTAAGACCCAGTGTAGCCAAATAAATAATTTTAAAAGAAAGAGAGATGCCCAGATAAAGAGACATGCAGCACAAGCCAGAGGAAACAAATACACTGGATGAGAAGAAGGTAATGGACACTTACAGAGAACCAGAGAAACAGATCATCCGCGATGTTCCAGACAGCAGGTTCCAAATCTTGCTCCGGGACAGGACGAGAGAGTTGGCAGCTAGCAGCACTCGGCCAGGAGGTGACCGCTCCTTTGGACTTCAGGGACTGCAGGTGAGACCTGGATGGATCTGACCTGCCTTGGCTTATCCCCCGCAGGGATTCAAACACGTCACATCACAGTGGGAATGACAGCTTCTGCTTTTAATCTGAAAGTCAGAGCCACCATGAGGCCGAGGACTGGCATGAAGAAGAGTCAGCGGTGCCCCTGGAGATAGTCCTGCCCAAGCAGCAGTGCCCACTTTCAAAGGCAGAGGCTGTGGTCAAGACTGGCCGCTCCAGAATTCCCATGGGAGCTGGAATACGGTAGGAAGGCCATCACTAAGGGACTTTTTTAATGCTGCATTTGCAGGGTACACTCGTTGTTTTCGCTTAGATTGCTTGTTTTGGGGTGACTTGGGCAAGAGGGGACTGATTCTTCCAACCACCCCTTGGCACTGTAACTGGTTATATCACTGGGCTATTGCCACATAACGTTGTGTAACAAACCACTGCAAACCTCAGGGCTTCCCGGGCCAGCACTTGTTCTCATGCTTGCCAGGCTGCGGGGCTCCTGTGAGTCACATGACTGCACTACCTCCGGCTAGGGTGGGCTGGGCTCCTTGGCGAGGGTTGGATTTTGGTCTGTGTGTTCACCCTGCGGCCCAGGCTGAAGGGAAGCTGCTATCCAGGGAAAGCTCTGTTCATGGCTACGACAGAGGAGCAGGAGGCCAGTCTCACTGTCTGAGTCTGCATGACATCTGTTCACAACCCACTGACCACAGCGTCTCACAGCTGAGCCCAAAGTCAAGGGACTGGGAAATGGGTGCTTAGCACGGAGATGGAAGGAGTGAATAGTCTCGAACAACCAGCCATCTCAGTTCAGTTACTCAGTCATGTGACTTTTTGCAACCCCATGGACTGCAGCACACCAGGCCTCCCTGTCTATCACCAGCTCCCAGAGTTTACTCAAAATCGTGTCCATTGAGTCAGTGATGCCATCCAACCATCCCATCTTCTGTTGTCCCGTTCCCCTCTTGCCTTCAATCTTTCCCAGCATCAGGGGCTTTTCCAATGAGTTAGTTCTTCTCATCAGGTGGCCAAAGTATTGGAGTTTCAGCTTCAGTATCAATCCTTCCAATGAATATTTAGGACTTATTTCCTTTAGGATGGACAGGTTGGATCTCCTTGCAGTCCAAGGGACCCTCAAGAGCCTTCTCCAGCACCCCAGTTCAAAAGCATCAGTTCTTCCCTCACCACCCCTCACCACCAGTCATCTAATCTACTGCCGAAAGTTCATGAACATTGTCCTTCCCTGATACCTGCCTAAGAACAGCCTGGGGACTCCAGCTCCATCTATCCTACCTACACTCCCCCAGACCCCAGGGTCCAAACAGTGTCTTCTCAGGCCACCTTCTGTTTCCTCCAAGGCAATCTCTTTTAGCACAAACTGTCACCTACATATGATTGCTCAGGCAGCTGAGCTGGTTCTGACAAAACTGTCTTTTCAAGCAAGCCTTGCAGGGTACCTCACACCCCTCACTACAGGGCCTCCCAGGGATCGTGACCGGCATGGATGACTCCTGACCTCTGGTGCCATTGTCTCTCCAGAGCGATGATTATAATTCACAGTTTTATAATTTGGATTTGTTTATTATCTAGGTCTTCTTTTCCAGACCATAACTTTTTTTTAAAGACTTTTTATTGGTTGGTTTTGTTGTTGTTGTTGCATTTTGTGTTAGCTGTGGCACTTGGGATCTTTGATCTTTGTCGCAACATGTGGAATCTTTAGTTGCAGCATGCTTAGAGTCTTAGTCACAGGACTACCAGGGAAGACCCTAGACTATAGTTTAAAAAAATTTTTTTTCCTAGAATTTAGTTGATTTGCAATCTTATGTCAAGTGGCAGGTGTATAGCAAAGTGAATCGGTTATACATAGACATACGTCCACTCTTTTTTTAGATTCTTTTCCCATAGAAGCCATTAGAGAGTACTGAGTAGCATTCCCTCTTCTAACAGTAGGTTCTTATTAGTTACCTATTTTATGTAGACATGTTTGCTCAGTCGTGGCTGACTCTTCTCGAGTGCATGGACTGTAGCCCTTCAGGCTCCCCTGACCATGGGATTCTCCAGGCAAGAATACTGGCTTGGGTTGCCATTTCCTCCTCCAGGGGATCTTCCTGACCCAGGGATCGGACCCACATCCCTCATGTCTCCTGTCATTCCTCATTCATCTATTTCTTTCCACTAATATTTTCAGTAAAGCTAGGTTAGAGTAAGTTTCACACCAGCCTAGAAGAAGAAACTGGGCTACCTTGCAAGTCTGGATTCTTCCACCATCGGTGCCACACTAGTGTGTACGTGTCAATCCCAATCTTTCAAGTATTCCTCCCCCACTGATCCCCTGGGAGCCGTACGTGTGTTTTCTAACCTGTGACTTCTCTTCTGTTTGGTAAATAAGTGCGTTTGTACCCTTTCTTAAGATTCCATCAATACGTGATATCATATATGCTAATATTTGTCTTTCTGTGTCTAACCGACCTCACCAAGGATGATAATCTCTAGGTCCATGTATGTTGTTGAAATGGCATTATTCTTTCTTTCGTGACTGCGTAATATTCCATTGCACTTATGTACCGATCTTCTATATCCATTCCCAGATTATAAGCTTGGCCAAGGCAGAAGCCCATGTCTGTTTTACTCACCACGAGTGGTCTCACTGCCAGGCGTAAATAGACACGCAAAAAATGTTTGTTAAAGAAAAGGGTGATGGGATTAACAGATAGATACTCTATATAAAACAGATAAAAAACAAGGTCCTATTGTATAGCACAGGGAATAATGTTCAATAGCTTGCACTAACCTATAATGGAAAAGAATTTGAAAAAGAATATATATGAATACATTGCTGCACACCAGAAACGAACACAACATTGCAAATCTGCTATCCTTCAATAAATAGACAATAGAAAAAGGAATGAAAGGAAAGAAAAGAAATGAGTAAATCGTGACCGCTTCTATTGTCCTTAGAGTCCAGGTTTTCAACATTTCTGCAAATGCTGGCCGCATGCCTCATTGTAGTTCCTTTGAAAGCCCCTTCTTCCCCTACTACTTCATCCAGTGAAGGCAGCTGGGTCTGGATGGTGGTTGCAGAGCCTCCCCAACTGCTCCCTGGGGCCCCGCCCACCTGCCTGGACAGGTCACCTTTGCTCCAGTCTTTGCCCTCTGTAGGGCTCCTGGCCTGGCGACAATCAGTGTCCTGCTAGGCTGGGCACTTAACATGTCAGCTTTCACAGACTTTCTCTCTTTCCCTCTCCTCCTCTTTTTGGAGTTCAGTAAAATAAGCTGATGATGGAGGGGTTGGGAAGAAGATTCCCTTCAGGTGACCTCTCAAATCAAGACCTTGTAAGCCCAGAGCAGAGTTCTCTTTGGATCTGGGACTTACCTATGGGACCTGAGGCCAATGGCAGAGGGGAAATCAGAATGTATGGTGGCCCTTCCCAAGGGCTTTACAACTGGACAGACGTGAGTTCAAATCTCATTTCTACTACTTTCCTGACCACAAGGCTGAGGTCAAGCTGCTCTGCTCCTTGGTCCTTGTTTTGTAAGGCTTAATGTCGCCTCCCAGCAGGGCACTTGTGAAAACTAATGAAAGAGTCTCTTGCAAGTGCCCAGCACAGTGCCTGCCAACCATCAAGCACTTGAAGAAGGCATCTTTCCTCATCCCTGCCATTAGTCACTCATCTGTTTCTTTCTGCTAACATTTTCAATAAAACCAGGTTAGAGTCAATTTCACACAAGCCTAGCCGAAGAAACTGGGGTTAACATGCAAGGTCTGGGTTTGGGAGGAAAGAATAACCTCAACTTTTTATTTCCCAACCTTATTAGACTATGTGTCTGATGAAGCCTATGAAGTATAGATTTAATTATTTAAAATATCTTCTCATCTTTTGTAAAGTTTCCATGAAAATTTAATATTTGAATTTCATAAAAAGCAAAATTAGGGGACACTGACGCTTGTTGCAGGGTGTTGAGTGATGTCAAGGATGCACTGATAGAGATGATCCTAGGGAATGGAGGCAGGGATAGCAGGCACATCTCAAAGTCCCCATATATCAGCAGTGACAGCCACCAGGGTGCACTTCAAAACTGAGTATGACGGGTATTTCTATACGGATGTGTTCCGGAAGACTCAGTCAGCTGGCAGAGTTAGAGTTATGTCAGAAAGCTCTTTCAACATCCCATAATAGCACTCCCTTTCTCTCCCCCTCCAGATGGCTACACCCTCCGGGCGTCAGGGACTGGTCTCCGGTTCAAGTCCAGCCTGGATCTCTCTCCAGAAACTCAAGCCTGTGATGGGCCACCAGCTGTGCTGGAGACCAGAGTTCAATCCCTGGGTGGGGAAGATTCCCCTGAAGAAGAGAATGATTACTCACTTCAATATTCTTGCTTGGAGAATTCCGTGGACAGAGGAGCCTGGTGGGAGTCCATGGGGTGGCAAAGAGTCATACACGCTTACCTGCCCAGATGTACCTTAAGCCCCTAACACCCAACACCTTGAAAGCAGTTGTCATCACCCCAGTCTTGCCTTCCTCCCCAGTTTCCTCCATTTCAGTCTTGGGCATCACCATCCACCCAGCCATACAAGCAGGAATACAGCTGGCCCCTCCGTCTCTCACTTCCATGTTTAATCAGTCCATTCATTCATCCACAAGCTGCACTGGTCACCAGCTGCACTAGGCACCTGGATTCCAGAGGTCAATACAACAAGCTCTTCAGCTTCTGGAGCCTTACCACCCACGTGTGTCTTTCTTTTACCCTCTGCACCCTGCCCTTCCTGTCATGCCCTGGCTCAGCCTCTGCCACACGTTGGCTGCAGCTCCAGGCTCCTCATCTCCCAGCCACCGCCCCATCCTCCTGACGTCACCCTCATACCCCAACCAGTTTTCACTCCAAAATGCACATCTGTGTCTGTCCCTGGCTAAAGGCCTTTCCATTTCCCTCTACCCAGGACTCCACAGGGCGACTTAAAAGAAATAAATTAAACTGATGAAATGAAATGAAACAAAATATACGTTAAACAGAATAATATTGGAGCTGCCAACTTTCTCTTTTGCCAAATAAGTCATTCGAAAGCAGTAATCATTTAATGATCACTAGCTTTTCATGAAAGAAAGGTCATTGTAACCAAAGAGTTAAAAAAAAAAAGAAGAGGAAGAAGACTATATTTTAGGGGGATTGAGAAGTCCTAAAGGAAACAGATGTCCGTGTTCTTCTCATTTCAGTAGGACCTGTGAAAACTCCAGTCATGGCAGACTGGGAACCGTGGGCCTGTGGATGGACCTGACCTTCCGGCCCTGACCTCTTCTACAGACCACTCCTCCCACCTCCCACCCAGCCCACCTGGAACCAGGGGCTCTTACACTTCTCCTGCAGACCTGCTCTCCCTGCCTTATTCTCTCTCTTCCATTTTGCCTGGAATGCCCACGCTACTTTACTCTACTGGGCAGCTCTCACTTGTCCCCAAGGTCCAGCCTAGGCATGATCTCACCCAGGAAATGCTGGGCTGTGAAACCTTCCTGCCCTGTGCCCCAGCCCCCACTTCCACAAAGGCTCTAGGTTCCATGCGTGCATGCATGCTAAGTTGCTTCAGTCGTGTCCAACTCTCTGCGACCCCATTGACTGTAGCCCGCCAGGCTCCTCTGTCCATGGGATTCTCTAGGCAAGAATGCTGGAGTGTGTTGCCATGCCCATCTCCAGGGGATCTTCCCAACCCAAGGACTGAACCTGGGTCTCTTATGTCTCCTCCCCGGAAAATCTCTTTTTAGCTCTTACTGTATTGCACTGGCCCAACGTCCTAAATTTATAGCCCAAATTACCTCCCCTCATCCCCAGGGTAGTAGTGTCTGCAAAGTCACCCCAGTCAACTTCAGAAGTACTTGAGCCTCAGCAGCTGAGTCCACTCTCCCAGGTCTCCTGACTCTGGATCCTTACCACAGCCTCCTTGTCTATTTTAGACTCACAAGTTCAACTCCTGGCCCAGCGTTTCTGAGCCTATCTGGGAGCTGCCGGTCCCACACTCGGCCGGCATGCAGCCTCCCTGCTGCCTGTGGGGTCCTCAGAGCAGCTCTTCTCTCTCCTTCCCAAAAGGAACAGCAGAATTCCAGACTTTTAGTGAAGGTTTCAGGAAGAGAAGGACTAGCCTGCAGTCAAGCATCATATGAGCTTCCCTTGTGATTCAAATGGTATAGAATCTGCCTGCGAGGCAGGAGACCTGGGTTGAGCCCCTGGGTTGGAAAGATCCCCTGGAAGGGTATGGCTCCCACTCCAGTATTCTTGCCTGGAGAATCCCATGGACAGAGGAGCCTGGTGGGCTACAGTTCATGGGGTCCCAAAGAGTCAGACACAGCTGAGGGACTAACACTTTGATGCTTTCACTTTGAAGCATCATGTAGGCAGCCACTTAAAAGTATGTATGAAATAGCAGTGTTCCATAATTCTACCAACTATTCCTTGGCTTCAGAGACGGGGCTTATTTTACCCTGAGGCATATCAGTATTTGCATATATTCTTTTCATCCACCAGGCATCGCCCCCCTCCTCCACATTCCCATCCTGTCCCTGTGTTTGAGTCTGGGTTACCTCCCCTCACTAAGACCTGGGTTTGTCTTTGGATATCCAAGCCTCACGAATGAATAAAAGAGTGCTGCCTCCACAGATCCACCTGCCTTGGCAGCGCACATGAGCAGCAGGTGCTCTGAAACCAGCTTCCTGCATCCTCAGGCAGGGGCGAGCGCCTTGTGCAGCCAGACTCTGTGAATGGAGTGGGGGTGGTCCAGAAAGCAAGTGATTTTTTTTTTTTCTTAGCAATTTGTCAACACAACTTCTCTGCTAAACAGGAGCTTCTGGGGACAGGGACTTATTTATCTTTATCTCTTCAAGATGAAACATTCAGTAAATGTTTGCTGAACAAATTAAAGAGCTCATGAGTGGAACTAGCTGAGCTTAACAAATAGTGAGCGTGCAAGAAATATTTGTTAAAGAATTGAGTGAATCAATGGCTTGGTGAATACATTCTAAATTGCTGTAGCCTTGGGCTTCCTAGGAGGCTCCCTGGCATAGAATCCAACTGCCAAAGCAGAGAACACAGGTTCCATCCTTGGGTTGGGAAGACCCCCCCGGAGTAGGAAATGGCAACCCACTGCAGTATTCTTGCCTGGGAAATCCCATGGAAAGAGGAGCCTGGCGAGCAACAGTCCATGGAGTTCCCAGAGTCAGACACATCTGAGCATGTAGGCTTACTCCACTTCCTTCTTAGCTGATTCATCTTTCTGTTTCTGACTCAGGCAGTTCCCCTGACCCCAACGTTCAGCTTGGCTTGACCTTGGGCTGCATACAGTCTAGTGGTTAAGGATTCAGCCGCTGCAATCAGGTAGATGAAGGTTTAAAAATCTGTCAGTTAGGAATTCTGCATGACCTTAGGCAGGGCACACAGTTTAAATCTGAGTTTCCTCCTTTTAACATTCAGAATGATAACAGTACTGACTCAGAAGGTTTGAGGAAGGATCAATGGGGATAATCCATCTACAGAGCTTAGCATAACACCTTAATGCCTAGCACAGAGCAAGCACTCAATAAATGTGGGAGTTGGTTGCTATTAATCATTGCCATCATCTCCTCCTTTTCATTATCATCTATCTAGGAGTCTGGGCTCATTGAGAAGGCTCTAAGCCCCCTTCCTAGGACAAAGGTTCAACCTCTCTGCAGATTACAATTACCCTTTGCCAGGTACAGCGGCAAGATAGAGATGCTCTGATTACTCTAAGTGGGTGGTCTTTAAGCCTGGTTTGGAGAGTGGGTGGTTTGTTATAACAACCTAATCCATTTTTTCTCTTTTAACAAAACTTTCCAAGAAATGCCAATGCATGATGGTATCAAAGAAAAGTGTTTATGAATGCATCTTCTAGAGTCATTCTCCTCAGTGAAATTCTGACTCTTTCAGTTACTAGCAAGTGAGACTGTGCAAATTATCTGACTAAGCTTCAATTTTTTGCATCTTCAAAATGGACATAATAATGATATACATATGACAAAATAGTTGCATGAGCTAATGAATATAACAGAGGTACCTACTGTGTACTCAGAGGTTGCTGCTGCTGCTGAGTCGCTTCAGTCGTGTCCGACTCTGTGCTACCGCATAGACGGCAGCCCACCAGGCTCCCCCATCCCTGGGATTCTCCAGGCAAGAACACTGGAGTGGATTGCCATTTCCTTCTCCAATGCATGAAAGTGAAAGTGAAGTCGCTCAGTCGTGTCCGACCCTTTGCGACCCCATGGACTGCAGCCTACCAGGCTCCCCCACCCATGGGATTTTCCAGGCAAGAATACTGGAGTGGGGTACCATTGCCTTCTCCGAAGTTAGCAGTTATTATATGAGGGTCTGATGGTAGAAGAAAGGATAAATCAACTTTCAACCATGGTTCAGGCATCTCCCCTGGAACCGTGATTCAAAACTCCAGACCTGACTAGTTACACTGTTCTGATTGTATATCTGTCTAGACTGGTGCCACCCTGCCCAGGAACATTCCAGAGTGCCTCAACACGTCCTTTTCCCTTGACTTTATAAGCTGTATTTATAGATAGGAAGGGAATCTCAGTTATGCAGGCCCTGCCTGTGTCGTGGTCAGTTTAACTGGACTCACTCTGAGAAGGATGTATCTGCCTTTTATTAGTTGATCAAAAACAGAAACGATCATGTGGTCCAGGATGGACCCCGAGCCCTTTTCAAGGTCAGTAATTACATGTTCTGAATCAGTTTGAAATTGAACTGCTTTGATCTAAAAAATATTGTAGTTTCTTTGTGTCATTTTTGCAGACATATTTTTTCCCAGTTATATAAAGACCACAGATGAATCACATGTCATTCCTATATCCAAAAGGAACTAGATTATGGAGTGAGAGATATGTGAAATCAAAACAGCAATTATAAACACCACACCAGGATTCTCTCCAGGACAAAGAGAAGATAATTTTCAAAATCAGGGATAATAAATAGATATAAGCACTATTTCTTAGACTTTCAGTCCAAATAGTCAAAGTGGTAAGATACAACTCTAATTGAATCAATGGATCCTTGATTAGCTGAGATTCTTTGGGAATGGCATGTTTTGGTTAGTTGGATTTTCTCCACCTTGTAAGGAGTTTTTCTAGAACATAGTTATATCCTTCTCTTCCTCCTTTATTCCTTTCTCCCTCCTATTTTTTCTCTTTCTTTTCTTAAAAATGAATAGAATTTAATCTTTCATATATTCTGGACAATCATTCTAAACACGAAATTTCACTGTTCAGTCTTGAAATAAGGAAATTGGCTTGATTAATTCTCTGGAAAAATTGAACAGCAAAGAAGACCATGGTTATTTGACAAATCCCTAGTCTTTCTCTGTGACATAGTCTTCATTTATTTTCTTTATGACCTATAATAATATCTGAAAATAAACAAGTCACTTTTATGTGTTTCCTATCAGCCTGGCCCTCTCAAATGTAATCGCCATGGGCATGGATCCCTTCTAGTTCTTAACAGAACCTTCAGCATCTAGAGGTGCCTGCTACAGGACAGCCACTTTGTAAATGTTTGTTCAAATAATGAATATCTCAGTTTCTTATTCTTCACCTATCACCAAATACTGAAGTCTAAACATTTCCTGGTTCAATGATGCCTGGCCAAAATGCCATCACAAGAAGTCTTTGTTTTTTACCACATAATATTCCAGAAAACTGTATCATAAAGTTGATGGATACAAATCTTTTCTGAGAAGGAAGGTAACCTTTTGAGGTAAAGGGATTCAATTGGAGAATATCTTAAAAGAACTCATACGCAGACCCAAAATGATAGTTAAAGGACCAAAAGTTCTCTAAACCATCATCAACACTAAAAGGAGCTGCAACATTAAAATGAGCTGCTGGATCACTGGCCTTTATCTGTGCTGCTGAGCCGCCTGCAGGTTCAGCCATGGTATGTCAGGGACTTCTTTGAAGAGCAGGAGGAGAGTCCCAAGAATGGGCCCCCAGTTCCTCAATGATCCCTCCCCCTTCAACCCTCTGGTTTCACTTAAAGACTCCTGAAATTAAGGAAGGCTTGAAAACCAGAGTTTTGGCTCTAGATTACCCCCACACCTCACTATACTCCACAGTGCCCCAACTCAGTTCTTTCATTTTAATTTTTTGGCTGTGCGATGTGGTTTGTGGGATCCTAGTTTCCTGATCAGGGCTTGAACCCAGGCCCCAGCAGTGAGAGCACTGAATCCTAAGCACTGGATCACTGGGGAATTCCCTCCCAATTATTAATAGTTTCTGTTCCCTCAGCCATTCAAAAGTATTTCCGGAGTACCTCCAGTCCCTGCGTCTGGAAATGCACCAGCAAATCAAAAAGACAAAGCTTTTGACTTCACTGAGCTAGCCTTCCACTGGGTGAGACTGCCAAAATGAAACCATTAAATACGTGAGCCAGAGAGTAAGTGGAAAGCAAACCAGAAAGCTGGGTAAGGGTTGGCAGGGGGTGACGAGGGAAGACTTTCCTGATACGGCAGCCTTATCAGTAGAGGCAGGAAGGAGGTGAGGATGGAGCTGATCAGTTTCTGAGGGAAGCGTGTCCTACCGTGAGGGCAGAGCAAGAGCAAAGGTTTTGAGGCAGAAGGGTGTTGATGCCTTTGAGAAGCAGGAAAGAGGCTGGTGAGGCCCTGGGAGCATTTGTAGCAAGGGAGTGCTGCTCATGGGTAGCCAAGGACCCCACTGAGTGCTGTTCTGAGACTAGGTCGCTGAAGGGCACGCGTGGAAGCCAGGAGACCCATTAGGAGCCTTCTGCAAAACTCTCAGTGAGGGATGATGGTGGCTTGGATGAGGTGCAGTGATACAGGGATGGAGAGAAGTGGTCACTTTGAAGCTAGAACAAAAACACTTTGCTGATGGATTGAAAGTGGGATGTGAGAGGAGAGGAATCATCACGAACACCTCAAGGTTTTAGCCTGAGCAACTGGAAGGGTGAATTGCCATTTTATGAGATGCTCAGCTTTTGTATAGAACACTCTTGAAGAAATGTCCTGGTGTCTTCTTAGAGGATTCTAGTCCAGTGTTGAGGAGAGGGTCAGCTGGCCCCTGGTGTAATCACAGCAGGTCTTAGGGGCAGGAGGTAATAGACATATCAGGTAGTGAAATAGGAGAGCCTACTTTGCAAGTAACCTTCCTGAGAGGATTCTCCCTGCAGAAAAGTGGAGGAGGCCAGCTGTGCCTCAGTGAACCCCACCTTCTCAGCCCATGGAAACACGGTGGCTAAAACCTAGGACTCTCTGTGCGTGTTTGTCGCTCAGTCTTGTCCGACTCTTTTCAATCTTATGGACTGTAGCCCGCCAGGCTCCTCTGTCCATGGGATTCTCCAGACAAGAATACTGGAGTGGGTTGTCATGCCCTCCTCCAGGGAATGTTCCTGACCAGGGATCGAACCAGCATCTCTTATGTCTCCTGCATTGGCAGATGGGTTCTTTACAACTAGGGCCACCAGGGAAACCCAGGACATCCCTCTAGGAAGTTCAAATAATGGCTGCAGATTACGGGGAGTTCCAGGGACCTTACTAGTCATGAAAGAACCCTTCGCTTGTTTCCTACACTGAGGCTGCTGAGAGAGCTCTGTGGAGGAGATCCTGTTCTAGGCACTGGTTCCAATGACCACCTGAAGCCTTTGTCCCTGATGAATGAGGGTGGATCACAGGGGACTGAGAGGACTCGGATAGACAGGCCCTATTGACCGACATTTAAACCAGGCTAATGGCTTTCTTGGTCCCTGATCTTAGCCTTCTGGATCTTATCACTCTTCGGTTGAAAAGGTCAGGAATGGTTAATCCAAAGAAAAGTCCATACAGAAAGATGACTTCTCCTTAAAGCTCAGAGCAGAGCTGGCCTGAGCAATGCACCACCACCTTGGAGATGGAGAGTAACGGCAGCCCCAGAAGCATCCACTCTGCTAGCCTCATGAGGACTTCTGGGAGGAGAAAGAATACGGAAATATGATGACGCAAAGTCAGGCCAAGACCGCAAAGGTGCTGGAGCCTTGAAACTCTTCACTTCTCAACTCATAAGTTTCATCCTGGTTGCTTGGGCTTAAGAAGGTCGTTGACTGGGCCCGTCTTGTGCTCAGAGACAGAACAGAGCGGAGCCTCAAAGCGCGGCAACTGGCAGGGTGATCTGAGAAGCAGGATCCAATCTCAATCAGATGTGCATCCGTTACCCCCCAGAACCCCTCGTGTCCACCGAGGGCCGGGCCTTTGCTGTTTCACAGAGTCTCATACAGAATCGTCATGGCAACCTTTGCAGGATACCTATCAGTGTTCTCATTTGATAGGCAGAGAAACCAAGACTCAGAAAGATGAAGGAACAGTGTGGGATGTGGACCCCAAAGCTCTTATGCTTCTGCCTCCACTGCATTCCCTCCTGGGAAGGAAGGTATGCGGACGGAGAGGAGCAGGAATTCTAAGAGGTCTTTCCTACCCAAGCCAAAAATAAATGCAGCCTTTATTTGTCACCCCAAAACATCACCACGAATGCCCTCCATTGAAATGCATTATAAGCCCGTCACACTCCGTGACGCGCCTGGCTCTGTTTGCCTCTCCATCGTGTCCCCAACCAGCTGTGCACGTATTATTAGTTTTCCTTCTAGCACCACTTGCCACAGTCTGGATGGCTTGGCAGCTTCTGGTCTTGTCAATATCTTCATGCACAACTGCTCTGAGCAGGCCTGCCTTTCCTAAGAGTTCCTGAGAACTTTGAGGGGTTCAAAGGCCTTCTGTCTGACTTCAGTGGTCAGAGCTATACTCTGAATGACTGGCATCATCAAATACCCAGTTTCAGCATACAGAGGTTCTTCTCAATTGCTTGCTAATCAAATTGGGCTGACATATTAAACTGTGTTCTATTTAAGCTTTTGATTTGAGATTTACAAAAAAGTTGCAGAGCCAGGGCAGGGAGCTCCCCTGTCCTCTCCTAATACTAAAGTCTTACATAACCAGAGTTCAGGTGCCAAAACTAAGAGGTCAGCATTGGTTGTAGAGGTGCTTTTAATATATGAGCACTGTGTTAGGTAATGAATATTTTCTGGTTTTCTAGATGATCTCATTTGTATGTAGTAGTCTGGATTATGTACAACAACCAGCTCTGTGGCTTGACCCAGTGTGTATGTGCTGAGTTGTGTCTGACTCTCTGCGACCCCATGGACTGTAGCCCACAAGCCTCCTCTCTGTCCATTGGATTTCCCAGGCAAGAATACTGGAGTGGGTTGCCATGTCCTTCTCCAGAGGATCTTCCTGACCCAGGATCGAACCGGCGTCTCCTGTGCCTTCTGCACTGGTGGGCGGATTCTTTACCACTGCACCTAGGAATTCAATTGCCTCTCGGTTCCTCACCTTGTGAAACTCTTGTGAAAAAGTGTTCAGTCCCCTTTTGCTCTGCTGGGAAGTTTACAGCTGTTGCAAACCCAAACTTTTGGTCATTTTCTTTGTTATTTTAGAACTGAATTAAGAGAAATAATAAAATATACATACAACAAAATAGCACCTAAGTACCTAATTCCACCTCACTGGTTTGCTCTGACTTGCTTCTTAGCTAACCAATTATGAGAGAACAGATAATGCTGCATTTATTTTATCTAACCCAGTGGATAAAATCCATCCTGTAATCTCTCTCTTCCGTAGATTTCAGAAAAGTTGTATACAGTTACTGGGTAGTGTGGTTATTTCTAAGGAAAACTGTTAGAGTGGGATGATTTTCTTATCAGTTTACCAAAGCACCTGTAACAACCAGACAATACAAACAAACAAAAAAAGCTAAAGAGAGAATAGAAGGAGCGAAAGAGAGAGAGAAAGGGGTATTTTGAAATTGCTGTGGCAGAAATCAGGAAGGAGCTTCTAATAAGCCAGGTGTCAGAATGAGGTGAGGAAAACCGGAAGACTCTATTGTCCTAGGTCAGGTCCCGTGGATGCGAATTCCAAGGTATAGATTTGGGAGATCTCAGGAACAGCACCTTGAAGGGAGGAAATGAGGGAAGCAGGATTGGGCAGAGGGAGAAATTCTAATGTGATGTGACAGCAGAAGCCTCCGCCTGTCCAGGCCAACTGGGAGTCCTTCAGCGTTGTCTCACATTGGTGCTTTGTATCCTCACATCAACCAGTCCTTGGCTATGGGCTATCCCTGGTAAGGACAAAGCAAGTCTGCCCTTCTGAGGACAATTCCAAGATGGACCAACATGCCTGACAACTAGGGGAAGCAGTTCCTTAGTTCTGCTAGGGAATCTGGGTAGCATGGCTGAGTATCAATTATAGATGGTATCCTCAAGGATGGATGCTGAAGCTGAAGCTCCAACACTTTGGCCACCCGATGCAAAGAGCTGACTCATTGGAAAAGACCCTGATGCTGGGAAAGATTGAGGGCAGGAGAAGAGGGGACGACAGAGGAGGAGATGGTTGGATGACACCATAGACTCAATGGACATGAGTTTGAGCAAACTCAGGGAGGTGTGAAGGGCAGGGAAGCCTGGCGTGCTGCAGTCCATGGGGTTGCAAAGAGTCAGATACGACTGAGCAACTGAACTGATCCGAAGACCTGTTCCGCCAGTTTTCCGGAGTATAGAGTGCCTCATTCCTGATGGTGAACTCCCTTAAGGGGCTAGTGAAGATCGGCAGCTGCAGCAGCACTTGCTCTAACCCTCGGAGAGGAAGATGGCAAGTGCCCATGCCAAGTGCCCGTCTGTGGTTGACTGGAGACAGGGTAGAGACTATTCGCTTGAGAATCTTATCAGTCAACAGAAACAGAGCGATTGGGTGCTAAATGGAGATTATCAGTCAACAGAAGCAGAGCGATTGGGTGTTAAACGGAGAAAGACATGGGGTCAGGGGAGGTTTTTTATTTGCTTTAAATTGAAAGAGACCTGAACATGTTTGCTGACAAACAAAAGGGTATGAATGATGGGAGAAATTGAGACCCAGAAGAGAAAGAGATTAGTTGCAGGAGTCCTGTCCTTGAGCAGGTGAGAAGGAGTGGGAGGCAGGGCACAGTTAGAAGGGGTAGCCTTCGATCGGGGCAAGGGTATATCATGTGTAACAGTGACAGAGTGGGTTTCCAGTGGGTACTAGGCGACCCTACCTCCCTGACTGTGTTTGACAGAAGAGAGGAGAGCTAGACCAAGCCTAAATAGGGCCTTCAGATTCCCTCTGTGTGGAATTTAGAATGGGGATTAAGAGACAGAGTTTCTTGAAAGGTGATTTGAACCCAGGAGCTCAGGAATAGCCATGTTTCATCTATCATGTGTTCATGGAAGTGGAGAGAGCGTTGAACTGGGTGTTTGTGGAGATAGAAATGAGATAGGTTACAAATCCAGAATCTGAGAGAGAGTCTCATGTACCATATGGAGCACCGCCTGACTGATATACAATTAGCCTCAGTCCAGATATCCCCGATGGCCTCCTTCACTTAAGCCAGCCTTCAGCAGAGAGAGTTACTTTGCCATGTGACATGAGCTGTTTCCTAGGACTGTACCATGGATACTGTATAAAAACGTGGCTTCCAGTGCCATTCCACCAGTGGAAAAACTGGATGCTAGAAAATCTAAAGCTGTAAGGGACAGTTAGGATAAATATGAGCTAGTCTTTCAATACATAGTATCTAGCCAATCAAAGGCATTGTTATGAAGACTGGATAGAAACAAAAAGCAAAACAGGACACTGACTTTAACATACATTATTAAAGCATTGTAAAAAAGTGCATTTGCAAAAGATGAAGGAAAATACATCAAAATGGCAACAGGAGTAAAATGTCAAGTTAACAAGATCATGTGTGTTTTCCCTTAATTTTTTCTATTTTATTGTGAAAATGTGGCTATATTATACATATGATTTTAAACAATTCTCCTTAAGCTCTAGGCTGAGCAGTTTCTTGGAGCTCTTCGAGTCATCACAGATCATATACCTTAAAGGAAGGAAAGAGTCAACCTGAGGATTAATTGGAAAGTGGCTGTTGGCATCAAGGCGACACCCACCTGCCAGCTGGGGCCATGAATGACAGTGCCTGCATCACGCCCAAGAAAAGAACTAGGTGACCACTTGAACAGGGTCGGATCTGGCAGCCTGCTACCACTGCAGAAATAACACCATGAAACAGCTTCAAAACAGACAGTGAGGCTAGGCCGTGTCCTCCCAGTGATGGCAAATGGCCAGCTGCCCAGCACTGCCCTCCCTTAGCCCCTCCATGGTAGGGCCCTGAAGCTCTCGCCCTTCCTCAGCAGCTCTTCTCCTAAAAGCTCCAAGACGTTTATTAGGAGCCACGCTGAGCACTGACCCTGAACTTCAACTCTGCTAAGTGTCTGCAAAGTGTCTTAATGAGGATTCCATTCCGGGGCTGGTTGGCTCTTCTTGTAGCCAAGGTGCAATGGTTGCCAAGCAGTTGCTCAGATGCCCCCTGGGAGGAGGCCTGCAATCTGAACTTTGTGTTCCTGGGCTCTGAACGCTTCTTAGTTCACCAGGCCCCACTGATGCTTCAGGTGAGCGAAGACAGAGGAATAAGTAGTGAAAGGAGATGAGAACTGGGGAGCCAAGTTCTACCCCAGAGAGCAGTCACGCTTCTGAGCCTCCTATTGTTGCAAATCCTTGAAGCCATGCCTATTCCTCCCGCTTAATCTTCCAGCTGTGCAAACAGAGGCCAGGAAGTCTAGGGGCTGCTGAAGCAAGTGTGACAGAGGCCAGGAAGGAAGGACTGCTACGGATTTCAGTTCATCAAAGTAATGAGACACCCAACCCAGAGGCTGAAATGTAAATTAGCAATTGGCCTTGTGTTGGCAGATAGTAAAAAAAAAAAAAAAAAAAAACCCTGATGCTGGGAAAGATTGAGGGCAGGAGAAGAAGGGGATGACAGAGGATGAGATGGTTGGATGGCATCACCAGCTCAATGGACATGAGTTTGAGCAAGCTCTGGGAGATGGTGAAGGACAGGGAGGCCTGGCGTGCTGCAGTCCATGGGGTCACAAAGAGTCGGACACGGCTGAGTGACTGAACAACTATAACAACACGATGATTACAGAAGGTAGAAGTCAGCTAGCGCTAGTTGTCCCCAGAGGGCGAAGGGATGTGAGAATAAGGTGAGAGGAGACCTCCAACCACAGAGGGGTGGAGCTAGTTACTAAAGAAATGGAAATTCTTTACTTTATATGAAATATTAATATTCAGTGAATGGTTACTATGGGCAAGCCCTGTGCTAGGTGGTGAGCAAAGCTGAAGCAATTGGATGGTCCACGTGTCAGACACCCACTATCAGGGACCTTGGGATGGTCCCAGGGGAAGGCTTGGATTAGTCCGAGTGGTTCCCTGGCAAGAAGACCAGGTACAGCAAAGGGCCGGGGCATCACACCCACTCCTGGGTAGATGGCAGAGAAGCCAAGCAAGTTAGCTGGGCTTTAGGTCTCTGCTTGGACACGACTGCCTCCCAGCAGCCACCTCTGACTACCCTATTATATCCTGAGACTGTAACTGTAGCACTTATGAGTGAGATTGTGAGCTTGATGGTCTATTTCCATGAAAACAGGCAGGGGGTGTCTCTTGATGATCACCACTGTGCCCTCAGCCTGGCATGAGTAGCTCCTTACAAAGATTTAGTGAGCAAATATCCTTCACAGCGCTCACCACCCAGTAAGACTGTGGATACTTAGGTAATTATTTCTCGACTACCCTGTTCATTGCCGCATCTCAAGTTGCAGGCACACAGAGACCTTTATCTTGTCTCCACCAGCTCTGGCATGGTGCCTGCACATGGCCGCACCCAATACTGGTGGCAGAAATAAGTTAATTAATTAACAAACGTGTATAAAAGATCTAGAGATAGGTAGGGAAAGGGGGATAAAACTGAGAGGTCAGGAATCAAACATGCCCAAGAATGGACCAGGTGAGCAGAAAATGAGAATGTCTAGGACTTCTACCTGAGTGGACGTGGGATGCCCAAATCCACCTTCCAGGTGATGACTGTGTGTTGTGTGTGGTTAAGGAAACAGAAGGAGATGATAAACCAAGGTCAAGGTTTCTTTACCCGCAGAGGAAAAGCCAAGCCACTCACTTCCTCCTCTGCAAAGTAAAAAACCCAGCTCCTTTTCTTTTGTGAGATGGAGACTTGAACTCCTGAAAGCTCCAGGGAGAGGAAGAAATGGTTTGGCACCTGCGAGAGCAGGTTCACACATGCGGGGACCCCCGAGTGCTGGCTGGAAGCGTCCGTGTATCTGGCTGACTAGGATCGAGGTCAGCTTTGAGTCTAGTAGGTAGAGACTCGAGCTTGCATCACTGGCGCTGCCGCTGCCAGAGGCAGTTCCGTTTCTTTCCAGGCAAGCGTGCAAACAGGCGCAGGGAAGAGTTCGGGAAGGTGGAGGAGCCAGCTGTCAGCAGCAGGGTGACGAGGGGAACAGTGAGCCATCCAGAAAGGTCCTCGCGGTCTCTCTCCCCCGTCTCTTTGCTGTAGTGTCTCTCCCTGGACCACTTGCCAGAGTTGGCTGCCAAGGCAGGGACTCTCCTGCAAATTGAGAAACTGCAGAAATAGTGTGAAGATTCAGGAAGCATAAACCGAGTTCCAGATGGGAATCCTGGAACAGTCTTTTCTTTCTGGGCCACCTTCTTCTCTTTCTACTATCTTTCTAAAACTCGTCATCATGGTCTACTTTAAATGAAATTCCTTCTTATCCTGGCTGGACACCAAAACGGGAAGGAGAAGCACAGATTTTTTTTTTTTTTTTCACTGTTGAAGGGATTAATGTCTCTGTCTTCCTCTTTTTTTTAATTTTAAATTTATGTATTTCTTTAATTGAAGGATACTTGTTTTACAGAACTGTGTTGTTTTCTGCCAAACATCAACATGAATCAGCCAGAGGTTTACACATGTCCCCTCCCTCTTGAACTCCCCCCCCCACCTCCCTACCCATCCCACCCCTCTAGGTTGTTACAGAGCCCCAGTTTGAGTTCCCTGAGTCATACAGCAAATTCCCATGGGCTATCTATTTTACGGATGGTAATGGAAGCACTGAATTTTTAAAGCAGTTGCCCAGTCCCCATCTGAACACACACACACACACACACACCCTTCTAAAACCCTAAACCCATTGTTAGCAGATAAACAGGGAAAGGAAAGGACAGGGGTTTCGATAACCTATCTTTTTTTTTTTTAAACAATTTTATTCATTTATTGGTCTTCAGTGTGGCTTGAGAGCCCCTCTAGTTGTGGCATGTGGGCTTGGTTGCCCAGTGGCAAGTGGGATCTTAGTTCCCTGACCAGGGCTCAAACCCATGTCCCCCGCATTGAAAGGCAGATTCTTTACCACTGGACCAGCGGGGAATTCCCTCTTTATTGCCTGGTCAATCCATTTGGATGAAGACTGTTAAATTTTGAAATAGGGCTTCATATTTTAAGCTGACTGCTCTGTGATTGAATCAATCTTGCTTCAGAATCAGGCTCTTGTCACAAATACTCTGTAGGACTTCTTGGAAGATGGAAGAGGCATACTCTGTACACAGCTCATCTAGGGGCAGCTTTTAACCTATCTGTGCTAATTTTACCTGTCTTTTAGGAGACGTACCGATTTTTTTCCTTTTGTGCACTTGTATATACGTGAGATTATTCTTCTATTTAGTACTTCCATCCAATTCATCCAAGAAAATTTTCTAGGTACATTGACTTTACTTTTTTTTTTTTTATTCAAGTGTCACAAATTGAGAGTATCTGTAAATTGCTCTGAGTCAATTTAAGCCATTGTCTAAATTGACCTTAATCATAACAACCACAAAAAAGCAAACTCTTTAGTGTTTTATAGATGCAAGTAGTTTATATGTTCATTCAAATAATGTGTTCACAGTCACGTTTTTATTTAAATGTTGGGGTATAAAATTTCCAGGCAAGAGCAAGGAGTGTTCCCCAAACTTGTAACTCTTTGAAATTATCTCATTCTGGGTCTTCCCTGGTGGTCCAGTGACTAAGACTACATGATCCCAACACAGGGGGCTAGGGTTTGATCACCGGTCTGGGAACAAGATCCCATATGCCACAACTAAAGATTCTGAGTGCCACAACAAAGATCTGGTGCAGCCAAATATAATTTTTTTTTCCCCCATTGGTGGACTTAAAATAAATAAATAAATAAATGAAATGATCTCATTCTGCCAATAAATGGAACCCAGTATCTGTTTCCATCCTGGGGGGCAGTGCACAGGGATGGCAGTGACCCAGACTGTGAGCCAAGAGACTCACACTGTGGTCCTGAGCTGTGTGAACAGGGGTCAGTCACGTTGTCTTTCTGGGCCACTCTTTCCTTCTGTGGTACCCAGGGCATTTGGATTTGATAGCTTCTAAGCCCTCCCCATGGTGATTGCAGCCAAGAAATTAAAAGACGCTTACTCCTTGGAAGAAAAGTTATGAGCAACCTAGATAGCATATTCAAAAGCAGAGACATTACTTTGCCAACTAAGGTCCGTCTAGTCAAGGCTATGGTTTTTCCAGTAGTCATGTATGGATGTGAGAGTTGGACTGTGAAGAAGGCTGAGCACCGAAGAATTGATGCCTTTGAACTGTGGTGTTGGAGAAGACTCTTGAGAGTCCCTTGGACTGCAAGGAGATCCAACCAATCCATTCTGAAGGAGATCAGCCCTGGGATTCCTTTGGAAGGAATGATGCTAAAGCTGAAACTCCAGTACTTTGGCCACCTCATGCGAAGAGTTGACTCATTGGAAAAGACTCTGATGCTGGGAGGGATTGGGGGCAGGAGGAGAAGGGGACAACAGAGGATGAGATGGCTGGATGGCATCACTGACTCGATGGACGAGTGAGTCTGAGTGAACTCTGGGAGTTGGTGATGGACAGGGAGGCCTGGCGTGCTGCGATTCATGGGGTCGCAAAGAGTCAGACACGACTGAGCGACTGAACTGAACTGAACTGAACTGAAGCCCTCCCTCTTTGAGTCTGGGTAGGCTCCAGGAATTGGTGATGGACAGGGAGGCCTGGCGTCCTGCAGTTCACGGGGTCACAAAGATTCAGACATGACTGAGTGACTGTACTGAGCTGAACTGAAGCCCTCCCCCCACCCACCAATTCTGAAATATTATAGTGCTAAGATTAAGGAAGAAACAGAATCATCTAGTCTGAAGACAAACTTGGCCCACTGCTTGATTTTATACATCTCACAGCTAGAAATGGCTTCTACATTTTACCTGGTTGGCAAAAGAGGATCTCATAAAAGGTGAAATTATATGCAATTCTAATCTCAGT
The DNA here is from genome assembly GCF_032405125.1 of Capricornis sumatraensis. Lineage (NCBI taxonomy): Eukaryota > Metazoa > Chordata > Mammalia > Artiodactyla > Bovidae > Capricornis > Capricornis sumatraensis. Next base: position 81,888,282 of record NC_091079.1, read on the forward strand.
GACACACATAAAGTTTTATTGTCACACTGCCACACTCACTTGTTCCTGTATTGTCTCTGGCTGCTTTCCTACTACAATGGTGGACTTGACCAGTTGCTATAGAGACCTCAACTGTGAATATTCATTGAAAGGAATGATGCTAAAGCTGAAGCTCCAATACTTTGGCCCCCTGATGCGAAGAGTTGACTTATTGGAAAAGACCCTGATGATGAAAAAGACTAAAGGCAGGAAGAGAAGGGGACGACAGAGGATGAGATGGTTGGATGGCATCACCAACTCAATGGACATGAGTTTGAGCACACTCTGGGAGATGGTGACGGTCAGGGAAGCCTGGCACGCTGCAGTTCATGGGGTTGCAAAGAGTTAGACATGACTGAGCGACTGAAAAACAGCAACAGAGACCTCATGGCCCACAAGCCAAAAATACTATTTGGCCCTTTGCATGAAAAGGTTTCTGGCCCTGACCTAGTCCAACTCCTTAACAGACGAGAAAATGAAAGCTTAGCCAAGTCCTGGTTCAAAAAGGAAAAACATTGTTATAGAAAGAAAGTAAATAGCCATTTGGAAGCATCCAAAGGGACAAAAACAATGAAAAATGAACAAAAGATTAAGGATGAAAAAGGAATTTCTTCCTCAAATGGCAGAGGATAATGTATTATACGAAAGACAAGGACAAAGAAATTGTGACACCCTTGGGGTACACTGCCTTCATTTGTATGGCAAAATTGCTATTTTCTTAATCTGGAATCAAATTATGAGGGCTTGATGAGGATTGGGGAGGTAGGCAGAGAACACCAGAAAAGACTTCAGATTCTTCATGCTGATAAGACTCCAGGAAACTCACATTCAAACATGCTGCAGGAAATGGAGGCGGACATTAGAAACGCTTTAGTGGCCTTTTCAAGAGTAGGAGGTCTGGGAGGGGTAAGGCAATGCTGTGACTGGGGAAAGGGAACCTGGGAGAGATGGGAACTTTCAGACAAATGGAGGCCAGGTGTCAGAAAATCCCAAAGCCTTTTAGAACAGTCTTGACTTAGAATAGCCAGCATCCGGATTTCCCTGGTGGTCCGGTGGTTAAGAATCTGTCTTCCAGTGCAGGGGACATGGGTCTGATCGCCAGTCAGGGAATTGACTACATGCACAAATATGAGAATTGGACCGTAAAGAAGGTTGAGCACCCAAGACTTGATGCTTTTGAATTGTGGTGAATACCCCTGATTATTCATGGGAAGGGTTGATGCTGAAGCTGAAGCTCTAATGATATAGCCACCTAATGCAAAGAGCTGCCTCACTGGAAAAGAATCTTTCCCTTATGTTGGGAAAGACTGAGGGCAGGAGGAGAAGGGGTGACAGAGGATGAGCTGGTTGGAGGGCATCACCAACTCAACGGACATGAGTCTGAGCAAACTTTGGGAGACAGGGAAGGACAAGGAAGCCTGGCATGCTATAGTCCATGGGGTCGCAAAGAGTTGGACACGACTGAGCAACTGAAAAGCAACAACAGGGAGCTGAGACCCCAAGTGCTGTGGGAAAGCTAAGCCAACTTCTGCATCTAAGCCCGGCCACAGTCAAAAATCAAAAAAAAAATAACTAGCATTGTTCTGAGAACTTGGCCCTTACTAGTGACAGGTTCACATCCTGACAGGGTAGTAAATAGGAGCAAGGTATGCAGCTGGCCACAGAGTGATTTCAGGAAGGTTTACACAAAGTTTCATGGGGGCAGGAGTGGGAGGGTGTCAAGCTCATTATCCTTTAATTCACACAGGGCTGTCACTTGGGGAGTTCCTGGGGATGGGCAGAAAGTACTTCAAGCCCAAGAGAGGAGAAACTGCAAGATCCGTACTACTAGAGATCAACAGGTGCCGAGCATCACTCATGTGGGAAAGGCTCTAGGCAGCTAACACGTAAAACTGAACTGGCCAAACAGATAGAATTTACCCTGGAAATTCCACTTATTGGCAACACAATGTGTGTTCCACTGGGTCCGTGAGTCAGGGCACATTCTACATGTGACTCAGTGTCACGGTGTGAGCCTGGGAGTCAGGCTGCCCCGGGGTTGCATCCAAAATCTACTATTTGAATTTCCCAGGCAAGTTACTGAACTTCTCAAGTCTCACTGCTTTCTTCTGTAATAATAACAATAATTTTCAAAATAATGACAAATATAGTACAGCTATGGGTTGCTGTGGACATTTAATAGTTTGGGGAGCCTTGCTGACAGGCCTATAGGATCTTAATTCCTGAACCAGGGATCCACCTTATGGCCCCCTACACTGGAAGAGCAGAGTCTAGACCACTAGACCACCAGGAAAGTCCCTAATATGAGCATTTAGAACCAGAGATCACATTGCCAACATTCCCTGGTTCATAGAGAAAGCAAGAGAATTCCAGAAAAACATCTACGTCTGTTTCACTGACTGCACTAAAGCCTTTGTGTGGATCAGAATAAACTGGAAAATTCTTAAAGAGATGGGAATACCAGATCACCTTACCTGTCTCCTGAGAAACCAGTATGCAGGTCAAGAAGCAACAGCTAGAACCAGACATGGAACAACTGACTGGTTCAAAATTGGGAAAGGAGTACAATAAGGCTGTATATTGTCACCCTGCTTATTTAACTTATATACAGAGTACATCATGTGAAACGCCAGGCTGGATGAAGCACAAGCTGGAATCAAGATTGCCAAAAGAAATATCAACAACCTCAGATACACAGATGATACCATTCTAATGGCAGAAGGAGAAGAGGAAGTAAAAATCTCCTTGATGAGGGTCAAAGAGAAGATTGAAAAATCTGGCTTAAAACTCAACATTCAAAAAACTCAGATCATGGCATCCAGTCCCATCACATCAAGGCAAACAGAAGGGGGAAAAGTGGAAGCAGTGACAGATTTAATTTTCTTGGGCTCCAAAATCACTGTGGATGGTGACTGCCGCCATGAAATTAGAAGGCTCTTGCTCCTTGGAAGGAAAGTTATGACCAGCTTAGAGAGTGTATTAAAAATCAGAGACATCAGCAGATGAATGGATAAGAAAGCTGTGGTACATATACACAATGGAGTATTACTCAACCATTGAAAAGAATACATTTGAATCAGTTCTAATGAGGTGGATGAAACTGGAGCCTATTATACAGAGTGAAGTAAACCAGAAAGAAAAACACCAATACAGTATACTAAGGCATATATATGGAATTTAGAAGGATGGTAACGATAACCCTGCATGCGAGACAGCAAAAGAGACACAGACGTATAGAACAGTACTTTGGACTCTGTGGGAGAGGGAGAGGGAGAGGGTGGCATTGGGAGAATGGCATTGAAACATGTATAATATCATATAAGAAACAAATCACCAGTCTAGGTTCTATGCAGGATACAGGATGCTTGGGGCTGGTGCCCTGGGATGACCCAGAGGGATGGTATGGGGAGGGAGGTGGGAGGGGGTTCAGGATTGGGAACACGTGTATACCCGTGGTGGATTCATGTTGATGTATGGCAAAACCAATACAGTATTGTAAAGTAAAATAAAGTTAAAAAAAAAAAAAGCAGAGACATCACTTTACTGACAAAAGTTCGTCTAGTCAACGCTATGATTTCTCCAATAGTCATGTACAGATGTGAGAATTAGACCACAAAGAAGGTTGCATGCCAATGAACTGATGTTTTTGAATTGTGATACTGGAGAAGACTCTTGAGAGTCCCTTGGACTGCAAGGAGATCAAACCAGTCAGTCCTAAAGGAAATCAACCTTGAATATTCATTGGAAGGACTGATGCTGAAGCTGAAGCTACAATACTTTGGCCACCCAATGCGAAGAGCTGCCTCACTGGAAAGCAACTGTGATGCTGGGTAAGATTGAAGTCAAAAGGAGAAGGGGACAACGGAGGGTGAGATGGTTGGATGGCATCACTGCCTCAACGGACATGAGTTTGGGCAACCTCTGGGGGATAGTGAAGGACAGGGAAACCTGGTGTGTTACAGTTCATGGAGTTACAAAGAGTCAGACATGACTGTGCGACTAAACAGCAACACCAAATTGAGACACAGTGCTGGAGAGAGCTGAGCATTCATGGTGGTGTTGGTGTTGTTCAGTGGCTAAGTTGTGTCTAACTCTGCAACACCATGGCCTGCAACACCAGCGGCTAAGTCGCTTCAGTCGTGTCTGACTCTGTGCGACCCCGTAGATGGCAGCCCATCAGGCTCCCCCGTCCCTGGGATCCTCCAGGCAAGAACACTGGAGTGGGTTGCCAGTACTGCACACCAGTGTTTATTAAATGCTCCTGCCGGCCATTGGCTACATCGTCAAGCATATTAACTGAGAGTGTGGATTTGAGTGCAAGCAGTTCTAGATTTGACTTCTAGCTTCGCCACTAAGTAGCCTTGAAACCTTGAGCAAATTTCCTTCAACTCTAAGCTTCTGTTTTCTTACTTGTAAAACAGTGAGAACAATACCTCTTATACTAAGGGGGCAGTTGTGAGGATTTGGTGAGGAAATGTATTTAAAGTGCTTGGGAGAGTTTTCAGTATTCAGCTGTTATCATCATCATGTTGGAAGGACTGATGCTGAAGCTGAAACTCCAATACTTTGGCCACCTGATGCGAAGAGCTGACTCATTGGATAAGACCCTGATGCTGGGAAAGATTGAAGGGGGAGGAGAAGGGGATGACAGAGGACGAGATGGTTGGATGGCATCACCGACTCAATGGACATCAGTTTGAGTAAACTCCGGGAGTTGGTGTGAACAGGGAGGCCTGGCTTGCTGCAGTCCATGGGGGCGCAAAGAGTCAGCCACAACTGAGTAACTGAACTAAACTGATCATCATCTTCTTCATTATTATTATTCATTGGTTCCCTAATATCCAAAAATATTCTGAAGACAGGCCTGAAACAGTAAGCCTGATAACATGCATACTTGGCATGCTGCTATTGCTAAGTCGCTTCAGTCGTGTCCGACTCTGCGCGACCCCAGAGATGGCAGCCCACCAGGCTCCCCCGTCCCTGGGATTCTCTAGGCAAGAACACTGGAGTAGGTTGCCATTTCCTTCTCCAATGCGTGAAAGTGAAAAGTGAAAGTGAAGTCGCTCAGTCGTGTCCGACTCTTAGCGACCCCATGGACTGCAGCCCACCAGGCTCCTCCGTCCATGGGATTTTCCAGGCAAGAGTACTGGAGTAGGGTGCCATTGCCTTCTCCAATACTTGGCATAGACATATATAAAGAATTCTCACATAAGCAATTTGATCAAATGATGGTGAAATGGGCTTGGATTGTCATGAAATTCCTCCACTGAGGAGAGACCAGGTGCAGGCTGGAGGGAGACTGTGGAGATGCTCCCCATGGGCCCTTCCCACCAGCTGGGACCCTGTGCTGCCCCAAAGCCCACCACGCTAAGCCCAGAGGCATCGTATGTTTGGCTGCTTTGATTCTCTCCCTGAATCCCTGGGATTCTTGCTTCTTGTCTTCCCACCTCCTTTCTGCCAAATTCCGTGATTCTGGTTTCCTGTCAGGCTTCTCCACATTTGAAACATGGTTGAAATACCGCGTCCTCTTCCAGGTAGAATTAAATGCCTGATTCTTCCTCTTTATCAGCAAGAAGATAGAAACGATGGCCTCTGGAGAGGAAAGGGCTCTTTAATAGCTGCCCATTCTCCCTTCTTGGTTTCTGAGCCCAGACTTTGTTTCCTCCCATTAAGAGATTTGTTTGCTTATCTGATATTCTGAAGATTAAATTACCAGGCGTCCACGGTGATGGTGCTTGACAAACCTGCTTTTCCGAAGGCTGGCTACCCACACCCTTTCACGCCTGCTAACACCTTCACAGTAAGCAGAAGGTGTCCTATCCACTGAGGTCAGGAATTACGAGCACATGTGTTGTAGAGATCAGCGAGGTACTGGTTAGCATCAGGTGTGATAAGGCATCAAGTATGATAAGTGTTGCTTCCAGTTGAGTTCTTAGGAACTGAGGGTCTCTTCTCCATATAAGCCAGATTGGAAGCCTTATCTTTCCTGTGCCCATACGGGGGCTGCTGGGGAGTAAGTAACACATGTGACTCAAGCTCTTGTACACATATGTTCTTTCCTATGAACATATGGGATCTTTTTATCAAAGGTGTTCTTTTTGCTGATGAGGAAACCATGAAGTATGGTGACAACTGAATTCCACCCACGCTGAGATCAGAGCCCGGGTCTCTTGTTTCTCAGGCCACTACCCCTCTCCTCTTACAGCTCTTGTTGCTCTTCCTGATGGTGGCTGTAGTGGATTCTCCGCAGTGCCGTTTCTGATTGTCCTGGGCAGCCAGGACTCATCTGGGGAGCCCGACCTGTCTGCTCACCCTTGTGTCCTGGCCATTGTTTGGCCTTCTGCATGCTTGCCATCCTCCGCAGACCTAAAGACAGCCCACAGTGGCCTGTGGTCAGGACAGGAGCTTCCTTGGCTGAAGAACTGGGCTGCCCAAGTCTGACTGGCAAAAGGCTTTATGGTACAGCGTGAGGAGTCACTGCAGGCTCTTTCAGCTTGAGTCGGGCCCAGAACCCAAGTCCCAGGAGAAAGGGTGACTCTGAGCCAGATCAGAAGCCAAGCAGGCCTTAGGGCCTCGAGCCTACCTGCCATTACACCCCCGTCCCCCCACTACCCCCAGCAGCCAGAGTCCTGATAGGCCAGTCTGAGGAGTGACATGATATCTTGGACCCATGGTTGTATAGGCTGAGTCAAGGGGTGACTATCAGCATTGGGTCCCAGGAAACACTGACACTGGGGCTCAATGTGTATCCCAAGTCGGTTACCAAAGTTGGAGGCCTGGGGGCAATGCTGGGAATCAAAGCACAAAGGGCCATCAGAAAACCAGATAAGAGCTCCTGAAGAAGGTTTGTGTGAGCAGGACTGCCCTTTCTAGGCCAAGACAACCCAGCTGGTCCTTCCTTTTCCATACAGTTCTTTGGGGGGTGGGGGGGTGGGGTGGGGATTCTTATTCTCCCCATGGTAAGGACCAGAAAACTGAAACTTGGAGCCGCAGAAGTCACAAAGCTAGTAAGTCAAGACTAGAACCCGGGTCTTCTGACTCCAAAGCTCTTGCTCTGTGCAGGTCACCTTGTTGAGGAGTCTGTCTGCCATCACCAGAGAATTCTGACTGCCATGTGCGGTGTGGTATTCATAATCACACAGTCAAACATGTAGTCCTGGAGGGGTGTCCCTGATCACCCAGCCCAGCTCAAAATACACTGATTTCCTTCGTCGCAGTGGCACCAAACCAGATGTCTGGTGCCTGGAGAAGGTCCACTCACAGGGACTTCAGTGAGGACAGAAAAGGAGGATGGGCACAGGCCACCTGCTGTCTGCACTCAGCCCCCATTCCTCTCCCCACCATCACTTCAATCAGAGCTGCTCCCTTTCCACAGGTTAGAACCCCTTGCTCGAAAAAGGCTGCAACAACTTCGGTTCTGCTAGATGGTCCAGCCTCTTGTTTAACATCTTGCGTGAGAGGAAACTCACAAACAGGGTGGCCTTCAGGGTCCTCTGCTGCTGTTGCTAAGTCACTTCAGTCGTGTCCAACTCTGTGCAACCCCATGGACTGCAGCCTACCAGTCTCCTCCGTCCATGGGATTTTCCAGGCAAGAGTTCTGGAGTGGGTTGCCATTGCTCTAGAGCTGAGCAAATGAAGATGCCTGGGAGGTGCCCATGACATTTGTCTTTTGGATTGAAGAGTCTGTTCCGCTAACAGAACTGTGATGCTCCATGGAATTCTGATCAGGGTTATATGGCAGCCCGGATGGGAGGGGAGTTTGGGGGAGAATGGATACATGTATTTGTATGGCTGAGTCCCTTTGCTGCCCACCTGAAACTATCACAGCATTGTTAGTTGGCTATACCCCAATACAAAATAAAAAGCTTAAGAAAAAAAAAAAAAGAAGTGCTCTGAAGGGAGCACAACCACAGGAGTAAAGAGCTGCCTTAGAATTCCCTCACAGTCATTCATTCACTTGAAAATATTGAAGTCAGAACCATCATACGTCTGATCCAGCAATCTGGCTTTTGCAGAGGCCTCTGTTTGAGAGACAAACAGGACAATCTGTTCAATGTCACCCTCAAAGGATCAGAGAATGGCACCCTCAACTCCCAGCTAGTGATCTGTCAGGCATGAACTTAGCTAAACTTTTTAATAGAGATGCTATTCGTGTTTTTGTTGTCAAGCGGTTGTCATCACCGCTTGACAGAACAAGTTCAGTAAGTCACTCCCACTTCCTTTCTCTGTCCTGTATTTACATCTCGCACTTTCCGGGGTCACCTAGATGTTGCCAGCTGGCGGACAAGCTCAACCTGATGTGCCTGAAGCACCAGTTGAACAAATAATTCTTGAACTGACGGTCCCTGACTTGTGATGTCACCCCAGATGCACACTGGTTCAGGTTTTCAGTCCCTTAAAGCCCTTCCTCTCACCACTGTTCTGAAATCTCTGGCATGCGAGTAGTTTTTCCAATTCCTTTGATGGCCAAGCAGCTGGAGTAGGGGGTCTTGGCTGTGCCCGCTCTGTTACTTGGGTTCCTTCACATAGTCTCTCCTTTATCATTCTAGTTAACTCCATACCCATTTAAAGAAATGCAAACAATCTGTTATCTTTTCATATTCTGAGGCTAAAAAAAAAAAGTCTCATTTTGACCAGCGTTGCATAGGTTGTTGACAACTCCAGGACCTCTATAGGACCTTTTCTATAGTGCCCTCTATTATAGAGGCGCCTCAGTTTTGGATAAAGGAGCCCAGAAAACTAAGTATAACTCTTGAACCCCCAGAAGAGTTTTGCAATTTGTAACCATTGCAACCCAAATTTCTCCATGTAGATAAATCAGCCTGGGGTTAAAATGTGGGGTTGAGATTATGATCTCACAGACTGTAACAAATGATATTTCTCTATGCTGGCCTCATCAGCTGGTATAGAGCCGTGGTAACCATGAAGATGAACTGCTTAGACCTCTCTCCATGGAAGGATGATTGTCTGAAGACTCCAGCGTTGTCCCTGTGTGTCTACTGTCACGCATGTATCCTGGCTGTGTTTCCCATGGGTACTCCCAGCCAGGGAATGGACATGGCGGGGTTCTTAGCAGGGCTTGACATGAGACTCCCCAACCAGCAGATGTTGGCCCCAGGACTCCCCATCAGCCTGGCTGAAGCCACCTGAGACCTGGCCTGAAGTCTGAGACTTTTCTTACTTCACAGGGGTCAGACATGTCCATGTGAAGGCTTTCCCCATCTTCCCTGACTCTCTCTTTTTTCCCTTCATTGGAGGGCATTGCCCTCAATCAATTCCTTGCAGGTTTAACTTTGACAGGATGTCTGCTTATTGAAGGGACTCCCCAGGTGGCGCTAGTGGTAAAGAACCTGCCTGCTGATGCAGGAGATTTAAGAGATGTGGGTTTAATCCCTGGGTCAGGAAGATTCTCCTGGGGGAGGGCATGGCAACCCACTCTAGTATTCTTGCTTGGCGAATCCCCTGGAACAAGAAGCTGGGCAGGCTATGGTCCATAGAGCCTCAAAGAGTCCAGAGACACAACTGAAGCGACTTAGCACGCACACACTGCTTCTGGAATACCTGATCTAACACAGGAACCCACTCTCACATGTTTCCAGGAGCTATCTCACAGGTAGGGTTGCATACAGCACCACCGTGAGAGCCTTGTGGAGCAAAAGGAACAAATATTGGAGTCTAAGAATAATTGAGAAGGAAAGCCTCTAGTTACATGCTAATATTGGGTTGGCCAAAAAGTCCATTCTGCTTTTCCACAATATGGCTCTAGTAGCACTTAGCTGTCTTTAACTTCAAAACATTTTTTTTTAGATTGTACTCTGACAGCTGTCATATCAGCATGCACTTTTAAAAACTTATCAAAATTGGTGAATTTTTGTGTAGCTATTTTAATATTAAAGGTGGAAGAAAAAAAAGCAACATTTTCAGCATATGATGCCTTGTTATTTCAAGAAAGGTAGAAAAGCAATCAAAGTGCAAAGAAAGATTTGTGAAGTGAATACATAAGGTGCTGTGACTGATCAAATGTGTAAAAAGTGGTTTGCAAAGTTTCATCCTGGAGATTTATCATTGGGTAGTGCTACATGGTTGGGTAGACCTGTTGAAATTTATAGAGTTCAAACGGAAACATTAGCTGAGAACAATCAACATTATGCCACATGGGAGAGAGCCAATACACTCAAAATACCTAAATCAAGTGTTGAAAGTCATCTGCACCAGCTTGGTTATTTTCATCACTTTGATGTTTGGGTTCCTTAAAAGTTAAGCAAAAAAATCTTCTTGACTATATTTCTGAAGGTGCTTCTCTACTTAGACATAATGAAAACATTCCATTTTAAAAGCAAATTGTGATGGGCGATGAAAAGTGAGTACTGTATGATAATGTGGAATGGAAGAGATCGTGGGCAAGAGAAATGAACCACCTCCAACTGCACCAAAGGCCTGTCTCCATCCAAATAAGGTGATGTTGAGTGTCCGGTGGGATTAGAAGGGAGTCCTCTATTATGAGTTCCTTCTGGAAAACCAAACAATTCCAACAAAAATTGCTCCTAATTAGACCACTGAAAGCAGGATTTGACAAAAAGTGTCAGGGATTAGTCAACAGAAAACACATAATATTCCATCAAGATAATGCAAGACCATGTATTTCTTTGATGACCAGGCAAAAACTGTTACAGCTTGGCTGGGAAGTTCTGATTCATCCACTCTATTCACCAGACATTGCACTTTCCATTTATTTTAATCTTTACAAAATTCTCTTAATGGAGAAAAAAAAACCCAAAAAACCAGTTTCCTGGAAGACTGTAAAAGGCACCTGGAAAAGTTCTTTGCTCAAAAAGATAAAAAGTTTGGGAAAGGTGGAACTATGAAGTTGCCTGAAAAATGGCAGAAGGTAGTGGAACAAAGGAAATGGCAAACCCCTCCGGTATTCTTGCCTGGGAATCCCGTGGACAGAGGCGCCTCATGGGCTGCAGTCCCTGCAGTCATAAAGAGCTGGGCGTTACTGAACAACTAATTCAACTCAGTGGAACAAAACAGTGAATACACTATTCAGCAAAGTTCTTGATGAAAAAGAAAAATGTGTCTTTTATTTTTACTTTTAAATGGAAGGAACTTTTTGGCCAACCCAATACATTAGTTTCAGATCCTAAAGGGCTGAACTTGCACAGTAAGTGTGGAGATGGAGGAGTCCTCACACAGAGCACAGCTTCCAATCATCTCCAACCCTAAAACCAGATTAGGTTATCCTTGATTGGTACAACTTCAAACTCGCTCTGAGAAACAAATATAAATTCTCTCTGAGAAAAGATGGCCTCCTTATAGTCCTTAAATTATCCTTCATCAGACACATAGTCTAATAAGGTTGGGAAATAAAAAGTTGAGGTTATTCTTTCCTTTCCTATCATGCATATACAATGTCTGAACCTTAACAAAAGATGACCAATCATACAGTGAGACCAGATTATATTACTAAAATCCATGAGACACATGAGACGATAGAAACAGAATCAGAGGAGATACAGAAAATGAAGTTATTACAGATTTTATGATAAGTGTGCTGACTGTATTCAAAGAGATCAGACATACGACTCAGAACTTTGTAGATCACTAGAAGCAGGATGGCGGCCATAACACTCGCACCGGGAAAGAGGTAGACCAGGTCACCTGCCTTTGTAGATTCTTCCCTGATAACCCAGGTAATCAGGATACTCCTTTCTCCCTCTGGCTCACATATGGGAATGTTTTTTGTTGGCTTTGTTGTACTGTATTGTGTTGTTAGTCGCTCAGTTGTGCCCGACTCTGTGATCCCAAGGACTGTAGCCACCAGGCTCCCCTGTCCATGGGATTCTCCAGGCAAGAATACTGGAGTGAGTTGCCATTCCCTTCTCCAGGGGATCTTCCCTATCTAGGGATCAAACCCATGTCTCCCGCATTGCAGGCAGATTCTTTGCTGTCTGAGCTACAGGGAAGTGCTCCCCTTAATCCACTTCCTATTTTTGGTTGTTGCTGTTTAGTCACTAAGTCATGTCTGACTCTTTTGCGACCACATGGACTGTAGCCAGCCAGACTCCTCTGTCCAGGAGATTTCCCAGGCAAGAATATTGGAGCAGATTGCCACTTCCTTCTCAGCCCTTCAGGATCTGAAACTAATGTATTGGGTTGGCCAAAAAGTTCCTTCCATTTTAAAGTAAAAATAAAAGACGTATTTTTCATTTTCACCAAGAACTTTCCATTTCACCCAGGGATTGAATCTGCATCCCCTGCATTGGCAGGCAGATTCTTTACCACAAAGCCAACAGGGAAGCCCTCATATCTTTCATTCAGTTCAGTCACTCAGTCGTGTCCGACTCTTTGAGACCCCATGAACCACAGCATGCCAGGCCTACTTGTCATCGCCAACTCCCAGAGTCCACCCAAACCCATGTCCATTGAGTTGGTGATGCCATCCAACCACCTCATTCTCTGTCGTCCCCTTCTTCTCCTGCCCTCAATCTTTCCCAGCATCAGGGTCTTTTCAAATGAGTCAGCTCTCTGCATTAGGTGACAAAAGTATTGGAGTTTCAGTTTCAACATCAGTCCTACCAATGAACACCCAGGACAAATCTCCTTTAGGATGGACTGGTTGGATCTCCTTGCAGTCCAGGGACTCTCAAGATTCTTCTCCAACACCACAGTTCAAAAGCACCAATTCTTTGGCACTCAGGTTTCTTTATAGTCCAACTCTCACATCCATACATGACCACAGGAAAAACCACAGCCTTGACTAGACGGACCTTTGTTGGCAAAGTAACATCTCTGCTTTTTAATATGCTGTCTAGGTTGGTCATAACTTTCCTTCCAAGGAGTAAGCATCTTTTAATTTCAATGGCTGCAATCACAATCCGCAGTGATTTTGCAGCCCAGAAAAATAAAGTCAGCCACTGTTTCCCCATCTATTTGCCATGAAGTGATGGGACCAGATGCCATGATCTTTGTTTTCTGAATGTTGAGCTTTAAGCCAACTTTTTCGCTCTCCTCTTTCACTTTCATCAAGAGGCCCTTTAGTTCTTCTTCACTTTCTGCCATAAGGGTGGTGTCATCTGCATATCTGAAGTTATTGATATTTCTCCCGGCAATCTTGATTCCAGCTTGTGCTTCATCCAGCCCAGCGTTTCTCATGATGTACTCTGCATAGAAGTTAAATAAGCAGGGTGACAGTATACAGCATTGACATACTCCTTTTCCTGTTTGGAACCAGTCTGTTGTTCCATTTCCAGTTCTAACTGTTGCTTCCTGACCTGCATACAAGTTTCTCAAGAGGGAGGTCAGGTGGTCTGGTATTCCCATCTCTTTCAGAATTTTCCACAGTTTATTGTGATCCACACAGTTAAAATCTTTGACATAGTCAATAAAACAGAAATATCTTTAGTCTCCTCCAATTTTCTTTTGGATAGTTTCGTGGGAGTTTGGTCAGTTGTCCCCTCCCAGCCAGGGGAACAGCATATGAGCCAGATTGAACCAAGTAGACCCTTACTTTCCCAGTGGAAACTGACTCTTGAACTGAATGGCAAAAATCACAAATGGTTGCTTTGTCCAGCAGCTCCTGCCTCATGACCACTCCTTCCCACTCTCTCCCTAATCCCTCACTCTCAGAACTGATGGTGTTCCCTAAACCCCTGCTCTCTATGTGGGGCTCCCCACTTTCTTTCCCTAGTCCCTTTGTTTGTTTGTTTTTTGCTTAATTGTGCCAGTGTCAGTTTCTGTTGCTTGCAAACAAAGAAACCTGATGTGTCCCCTCTTTCGTTTTGATTAAAACAGTTTAAACATGTTTACTGAGCATCTACTATGTGTCAGGCACCCCCACTAGATATAGGGGATTACATAGTGAAAAAAAAAAAAAAAAGACTATCTGCCTTTATGAGGCTTTCAGTAAAATAGGAAAGGAAATATTGAATAAATAGTTCCCCAACAGGCCATAGAGTGAGTTGGCCATAGGTCAAGGTCAGAATAGTGTGACAAAGGTCAAGTTCAGGATATTAAGCAAGTGCATCTCCAGGATCTTTATTTAGGTTGGGCCCAAGGAGACAGCACAAAGGATGACACATGTATCAGAGACACTGAGTGAAGAACATTCCAGGCCAAAGGGACAGCCCCTGTAAAGGAAGACCTGAGGCAGGAAGTAGAGTTGCCTGTCTTGACATGACCTTGGCCTTTGTTCAACTGTCTGGTGGGACTTGACCAGGTTTATTCCACCCTCTTTCTGCTCTGCTACAACCTGGGGCGAAGGTCCTGGCTGCAGGAACTTGGCTCTTTCTCCATGAGCTCTGATCCCTTTATTCTAAGGCTCAAGCCAGCAAATCAAGTTGGTCACCTCCAGTGAACATTAGCAATGAGAGTTGTGGTGAACGCTGGAATGCCCCCACCCTGACCCTTGCTTCATGACTGCAGAATTCACTAGTTTCCCCTTTCCCCACCCTGATATGAATGCTACAGTCAGACAACCTTTAGTTATCAGTCTTATTTCAAAAGCAGGCAGTTCTGGAATGCCTTCCCATGTTCAGAACTCTTAAGATTTCTGTTGAAACTGCAATGTCATTCAGCTTCTTCCTCTGCCCAATCCTGCTTCCTTCCCTCCTCTTCTACAGGCTCTGGTCCCAAGAGTGTTCCTGTACACTAAGTGGCATCTCGGGGTCTGCCTCCTAGGGACCCACCTTGCAGGAGCTGGAAGGAACCAGAGTCAAGGATGAGAAGACTGTGTTTGAGCCTGCCCCATCCTGGTTGTGTTATCTTGGACCAACCTCAGTACGTACAGCTGGGATTGGTACTACACACCATGCCTATCACACAGAAGGAAGGTACGCATTTAAGTGTTTGTTGATTCAGACAATGGATGGAACTTTCTATGTATATGTTTCTAAAACCCATATTATTGTTAATTATTATTGTTTAGAGTTGGAAAGGAAAAAAAAAAACACATAAATTGAGTGAAAAAGTGAAAGATGAACTTAGATGTAGAATCTAAAAAATATTACAAATTAGTCTACACACCAGGTTTCCCTAGTGACTCAGATGGTAAAGAATCTGCCTGCAATGCAAGAGACCCGGGTTCAATCCCTGGGTTGGGAAGATCCCCTGGGTGAGGAAATGGCAACCCACTCCAGTACTCTTGCCTGGAGAATTCCATGGACAGAGGAGCCTGGCAGGCTACAGTCCATGGGATCACAAAAGGTCGGACACACCTAACACTTTCATTTTCACTTTAATCTACACACAAAAGAGAAATAGACTCACTGCTGCTGCTAAGTCACTTCAGTCATGTCTGACTCTGTGCGACCCCATAGACGGCAGCCCACCAGGCTCTCCCGTCCCTGGAATTCTCCAGGCAAGAACACTGGAGTGGGTTGCCATTTCCTTCTCCAATGCATGAAAGTGAAGTCGCGCAGTCGTGCCCGACTCTTAGCGACCCCATGGACTGCAGCCTACCAGGCTCCTCCATCCATGGGATTTTCCAGGCAAGAGTACTGGAGTGGGTTGCCATTGCCTTCTCCGAATAGACTCACAGACATAGAAAATTCAGACACACAGATTCAGACACTGTCTGAATCAACAAACACTTAAATGCATACCTTCCTTCTGTGTGATAGGCATGGTGCCTAGTACCAACCCCAGCTGTATGTACTGAGGCTGGTCCAATGGTTACCAAAGGAGAAAGACAGGTAGGTGGGAGGGTTAAATTAGGAGTATGAGATTAACAGATACAAAGCACTATACATAAAATAGGTAAGCAACAAGGGTACACTATATTGCACAAGGAGCTATATTCAGTATCCTATATTAACCTATAATGGAAGGTAATCTGAAAAAATATATGTGTATATTGCTGAATTACTTTTCTGTGCACCTGAAACTAATACAATACTATAAATCAAGTATTTGTTATTGTCGTTGTTCAGTTGCTAAGTCATGCCCTCATGACTGTGACACCAGGGACTGCAGCATGCCAGGCCTCCCTGTCCGTCACCATCTCCCATAGTTTGTGCAAGTTCATGTCCATTGAATCAGTGATGCCATCCAACCATCTCATCCTCTGCTGCCCACTTCTTTTGCCTTCAACCTTTCCCAGCATCGTCTTTTCCAGTGAGTCGGCTCTTTGTATCAAGTGGCCAAAGTATTGGTGCTTCAGCTACAGCATCAGTCCTTCCAACAAATATTCAGGATTGATTTCCTTTAGGATTGACTGGTTTGATCTCTCTGCAGTCCAAGGGACTCTTAAGAGTCTTCTCCAGCACCACAATTTGAAAGCATTGGCTCTTTGACCTTCAGCCTTCTTTATGGTCCAACTCTCACATCTGTACGTGTCTACCAGAAAGACCATAACTTTGACAATATAGACTATTTCAATTTTATTTTAAGTGAAAGACAGTACTAAATTATAAGTTGGAGATCCTGGAGCAGGGAGAGAGGGGAAGAGGAAGCCACAGTTGTCCAGAGGAGACATAATGAAGACAAGAAGGAGACCAAGCATTCAGAAAAATGAGAACTGGCACGGAACCAAAGGGTGAACACGTGCACAAAGTGTGCACTGCTTCAGAAATGTTGAGCGGATTAAATGATGATATAAAGCATCAGATTCCAGAGCAACACTCACATCCACTCTTCCAGAAATGATCCACAGGTCACCAGCAGTCTACTCAGAAATCAGGGAGCAGGGGCAGGAATGTATCTGCCTCCTTTGTCACTATAGACCCTGGGCTTAAGAAGCTTTCGGTACTCACTGGGCATCTGACACTCACTTATTATTGCTTTTTTTTTAAGTGAATTTAAAAATAATTTATTTTTATTTATTCTTAATTTTTATTTTTGGCTGTGCTGGGTCTTCATTGCTGCATGCGAGCTTCTCAGGGGGGTGACTTCTCTTGTTGCAGCACAAGCTCTAGGGGGCATGGGCTTCAGTAGTTGCGGCTCATGGGCTCTAGGGCAAGCAACTCAGTAGTTGTGGTAAACGGGCTTAGTTGCCCCTTGGCATGGGGGATCCTCCCGGACCAGGGATCGAACTGGTTCCCTGCATTTCAAGGCAGACTCCCACCCACTGGATCATCAGGGAAGCCCTATTATTGTTGAATAAGTCTTGTGCTACGCGCTGTGCTCAGTTGCTTCAGTCGTGTCTGATTCTTTGCGACCCTACGGACTGTAGCCCACCAGGCTCCTCTGTCTGTGGGACTTTCCAGGCAAGAATGCTGGAGTGGGTTGCCATGTCCTTCTCCAGGGACTCTTCCAGACCCAGGGATTAAACCCATGTCTCCTGCTCTCCTGCACTGCAGGTGGAGTCTTTACCCACTGAACCACCTGGAAACCCCGTTGAATAAGTCTTAGGTATTTGAAAATAAAATCAATAATTTATTGTCACTAAGTACATCATGAGAAACGCTGGGCTGGAAGAAGCACAAGCTGGAATCAAGATTGCCTGGAGAAATATCAATAACCTCAGATATGCAGATGACACCACCCTTATGGCAGAAAGGGAAGAGAAAAGAAAAAGGCTCTTGATGAAAGTGAAAGAGGAGAGTGAAAAAGTTGGCTTAAAGCTCAACATTCAGAAAACAAAGATCATGGCATCTGGTCCCATCACTTCATGGGAAATAGATGGGGAAACAGTGGAAACAGTGTCAGACTTTATTTTTTGGGGCTCCAAAATCACTGCAGATGGTGATTGCAGCCATGAAATTAAAAGATGCTTACTCCTTGGAAGAAAAGTTATGACCAACCTAGATAGCATATTCAAAAGCAGAGACATTACTTTGCCAGCAAAGGTCAGTCTAGTCAAGGCTATGGTTTTTCCAGTGGTCATGTGTGGATGTGAAAGTTAGACTGTGATGAAAGCTGAGAGCCGAAGAATTGATGCTTTTGATCTGTGGCATTGGAGAAGACTCTTGAGAGTCCCTTGGACTGCAAGGAGCTCCAACCAGTCCATTCTAAAGGAAATCAGCCCTGGGTGTTCATTGGAAGGACTGATGTTAAAGCTGAAACTCCAGTACTTTGGCCACCTCATGCGAAGAGCTGACTCATTGGAAAAGACTCTGATGCTGGGAGGGATTGGGGGCAGGAGAAGAAGGGGATGACAGAGGATGAGATGGCTGGATGGCATCACTGACTTGATAGACATGAGTTTGAGTGAACTCTGGGAGTTGGTGATGGACAGGGAGGCCTGGCGTGCTGCTATTCATGGGGTCGCGAAGAGTTGGACATGACTGAGTGACTGAACTGAACTGAACTGAAAGAAATAGTGTGTTAAAGAAATCCATCTGCCACCAACCTCGGCCACACACATGTGAATACAAATACCCTACCTACCCCATTCTATCTAAGCCAGTTGCTGAATATAAACAAAGCTGTTTCCTGGTATATCAAGAGCTGTTTTCCCTATGCACCAACCCAGGAAGGGAATCCCCTGGGTCCCTCCCTACACTTATTTAAGGCCTCTGCACCTCTTTTGATGATTCTTTAAAGACTATATAAATGAACCACTAGTTAGACAGCTTACTTCTCAGTTTAGTCAGGAAAAGGTAAACACATGTGATAGAATGTAGACGAGAGATCTGAAGACACATTTTGAAGAGGGTGCTAACAAATATTGGAGCCCGTGGGGCTTGTTCCAAAACAAAACAGTCCCCCTTTGAAGTGAGAATACATCAGAGAAGCTATTGCCTTTAAGGATTTGGACCTTCTGTCTGAGTGGAGACTCTGAACCCACATCCCAGTTGGATCTCCTCTCCCCACCTCTGTTGTTTGACTGCATATGACTGTGACATTCAGTGCATCATCGCACAGTGATTGGTCCAATCTCTCCACTGGAATGTGAACTTTTTGAGGGTAAAGACTTTTCTTTCTATCTCTGATTCCCTAGTATACTTCAGATTACCTGTAGCATGGGAGACATTAAAAGCATAAAGGATGGGACTTCCCTGGGGGACAAGTAGCTAAAACTCTGCACTTCCAGTGCTGGGGGCCCAGGTTCCATCCTTGGTCAGGGAAGTAGATCTCATAAGCTACAAGGAAGATTGAAGATTCCACGTATGGCAACTAAGACCCAGCACAGCCAAATAAGTAAATAAATAAGTAAAAAAAAATTTTTTTAAGCACAATGAAGGAAAGGAGAATAGAAAAGGGAGGAGGGAAGTGGTCCAAAAAGACTCCTGAACCTCATTCAGAATTGTTGAAACACTTAACTCTTGTTGACCTTCAGGTAGCTTCTTGTCTGCTGGAGTCCTGGGGCATAATGAGAAATATGATTGGAAATACGATTGGAAGCAGGAAGCTTGGGTTTGCCAACTAACTCCCATTTAATTGGGGTTTATTATTTCTACCTTAAAGAAATCTTGAGTAAGTGAAATGATAAATGTGATACCATTCAACAAATAAGTACCACACAATCGTTACTTTAGGTATTATCACCGGGGAATCAGCCATGTTCATCAGAACACTCTTATCTGTTTCATTTGGCAAGACATTGTACTTTGAGAGAATATTCTGGAGTAGGGGGAAAAGCCTGATCTTTTGCTCATGTTTCCTTCTTATTTTCAGGATTTTGCTATTGTATTTGCATTTGTATGGCTGTCATTTTTTAAACTGATCTAGGGACAACAGTGATTCCAGAGACTAACCAGTGATCTCCAGTTGAATCAGAATCACTTAAGAACTTTAAAATATACAGAATTCCAAGTCCCAACACTGAACAAATCAATCCAATTATTCTAGAGTGGGGATATGTGCATGCCTGCTAAGTCACCTCAGCCACATCTGACTCTTTGCGACCCTATGGACTGCAGCCTGCCAGGTTCCTCTGTTCATGGGACTCTCCAGGAATGAATACTGAGTGGGTTGCCACGCCTTCCTCCAGGGGATCCTCCTGACCCATGGACCGAACCCGTGTCTCTTATGTCTCCTGCACTGGCAGGCGGGTTCTTTACCACTAGCACCACCTGGGAAGCCCAGAGTGGGGGTGGGAATTCTGTATTTTGAAAAGCTGCCCAGGTGAATCTGAGGAGCAGCCAAGCCAGGATATCTGGACAGGCTTCTTTTTTCCATTATAAAATGGTCAAAAGACCTTCAAGGTCAGGCCTGAGAGCTTATGAACATCCCCCTTTTTGCTGGATGACTGCCTGGAAAATTCTATGAAGGTTCATGGCATTAGGCTTTGTTATTTGAAACTAATAATGCAAAAACGCTAGCACGAGCGTGACATTTCCGTAACAAATTCACGAGTAGGCATTTGAACCTAAAATCTATGCTCTAAGGCTAGAGTAGATGATATGGAGCTTAGCAGGGTTTAGAAAAAGCAATTCAGTTGTTTCTGTATATTTCCTTAGCTTTAGGAGGAAATGGCATAACACATATCTGTTTCCCAGGGATGACTTGCTCTGAAAACTAATGTGAAAAATGAATGGCGCCTTGGACTTCTTGGAAAGACTCATGTGCATTAGCATCTGTTTGTTCAAGCAAATATTTATCTCCAGGGTTATCATCCATCACAAATCTTGCAAGAAAAAAAAAACTGTTTAAATTTTCATACTTCTTGTTGGGAATACAAACTGGTATAACCATTTTGGAAAACTACTTAGTAGTACCTAGTAAAGCTGAATATTTCCACATCCTATTTCCTATACACAAACCAAACTGAAAAGCAAACATATGTTTATCAAAAGACATGTACTAGAATCGTGAAAGTCTCATGGATCATAACAGCTCAACACAGGCAACTACCCAAATGACCATCCACAGTAGAACAGATAAGTGAATCATCGTATGGTCACACTAAAGAATCCTAGTAGCACAGGAAGTGAGTGATCTACAAGTACACACAAAAATCAATGGATTTCAGATTCATGAGTTTAAATGAAAGAAACTAGATTTCAATGAAAAGTTAAAATCAACTCCAAGGATGTATATACAAAATATATATGATACTGTTCACTAAGGGAGACAGACATTTCCCAAAGGACTCCGTGGCTTAGCTGGTAAAGAATCTGCCTGCAATGTGGGAGGCCTGGCTTCGATCCCTGGGTTGGGAAGATCCCCTGGAGAAGGGAAAGGTTACCCACTCCAGGTTTCTGGCCTGAAGAATTCCATGGATTATTTAGTCCATGGGATCGCAAACAGTTGGACCGACGGAGCGAGTTTCACTTCACTTCACTTCCCTTTCTTATCAGAGATGCCCACACACTGGAAAGAGCCCATACACTGCAACCTCTGAACACTCTTTTCCCAACTGACCATTTTGGTTGTCTTTAAACACATGTGATCAATAAAATGTGATCAATAAAAAAGATAAGCCCATAAGACACATTTTACAAAAGATTTATGAGCTGATAATTCAACAATGCCGTCCAAAATGAAGGAAAGTGTTGGCTCCATGTTCAGAGTAACTTTTTTTGCAACTCAAAACTCCCCTTCAACAGAGCTCAGAAAGGTGCTGTTTAACTGGGCAGCTGAGCAGCGTGTTCAGAAACTACCATGGGAAAAAAACCCACCACATTTCAAAGCATTTGAAAAATAGCATTGTCATAATTGTTCTGTATGTTTATAAAACCTCTCAAAATGCCTTTTCTTTTCACAAAAATGATGTGTGTTCAATTTTAAGTCAATTGATACAGATCAGTACAGAGTGAAAATCAATATATTAAATAAAAATCACCCCCATCTCACTTCCCCCAAGTAACTGTTATGAGCATGTGTCCATGCTAAATTGCTTCAGTCGTATCCAACTCTTTTTCAACCCCATGGACTGTAGCCCACCAGGCTCCTCTGTCCATAGGATTCTCCAGACAAGAATACTGGAGTGGGTTGTCATGCCTTCCTCCAGGGGATCTTCCCTACCCAGGGATCCAACTCGAGTTTCCTGCAGCTCCTGCATTGGCAGGCAGATTCTTTTCAGCTGAGCCTCCCGGGAAGCCCGTTATGAGCATTAAGTAACTTTCATTCCAACACATCTCTAGGCAGGGGCAGGAATTATTTTGTAAACACGAGTGCAAACTTGAAAAACAAATGACAAAGGAACGTGCTCGGGAGATCTCTGCTCATCTCTGTGGTGCAGGAGAGAGAGGAACTTGTGCTCAGAGATTGTAAAAGAGCCTCTTTCTGGTCCTTCCCCTGATGAGATGAGTGCTCTGATAACAAAATAGTTGGAATTCTAAGGCAAATAGTGCCTTTTGGATCAAACAGTAGGCCTAACTCAGAGGTGGGAGGTGGGATGGGAAGGAGGGGAACAGCTTCTAGTTCCCCTTGGGGATTTTCTCAAGGAAAGAAAGAGCCAAGATGTAGAGCATCACAGAGCAGAGAAGGGAAGAGGAATTATGCCTCTGCATTACTGCCAAAGCAATAAACTGCTAGGGGGCCTGAGGGAAAAGTAAGATGACTGGGAGAGTGAATTCTTGAAGGTTTTGAAAAATGATCCTGGATGTGACCAAAGAAAAGAAATAGAATAAAATAGTATGTCATTGGTCTAACTGCTTTTACTTAACACGATTTCAACTTCTTCTATCATGTTAAAGAAATGTCTTGGAACCACAGATTAAAAGTGCTAATTCTTAGACTCTACTTGTTTACAAGGAAACTGAGCATAAAAATAAAATTCTGATTTGTTGCATGGCTTCTTCTCCAGCTGGGTTGAGCAAAATGTTCACAAGATGAGGATCAGTTTAACTGAGGGGACCGGGGACAGTAAGGTGCAGACCTGGCCTTTGTAGAAACCTGAGATGCTGCCCATTTAACCCAGGGGACTGAATATATCACCTGCTGACCTAAGGAGTCAAGGATATTCTGAGCCTGGGAAGGAAAAAGGATAGCTGTCCCCTGCCTGGAAGGGTTTTCAAGTGTAAAGGCTTATAAATTGCAGCCATTTTGGCAGAAAAAAAAGAACTTAAAACTTAGTAAATCTCTTCTTGGATCCCATTTTGATATCAAAATCCCAAACTGATGTCCACCTTTGGTCACCTTCTCACTTGTTAATGATGAGCCAACCCAAGCCACTAAGGACCCGCTGTCCCTGAACACATACGTGCCCTAACTGGTTTATGAGCTTCATGTGTTTTAGTCCAGATAGTGCATAACTCCCTAAGACAGGCACTATTTTACAGATGAGGAAATGGAGGCAAGAAGTTAAGTTACTCACCCAAGGTCACAGAGCTCGTGTGTGAGGCTCCAAAGTAGATGTTCTGAACAAAGGGCCTGATGCCAAAAATCTGACTCATGAACACTGAGGGCAATCAAAGATAGGCTAGAGCCTCCAGTTCCTTAGGGCAGATCCGGTGTCCCTGCTGTAAGCCCTCCACTTATTTCAAGTGGCTTTGGAGTCGTCAAATCCCACAGCATCCTTCTCGCCCACCCCCGGGGTTTATTGTCTTGGGTGTTGGCCTTCTGACCTCATACCACCATGTGTCCTCAGCTCCTCCACAGGAAGTGAGAGGAGTACATGTGTGTGAGTGTGGGAGTGTGCATTGTGTGAGTGTGCATGTGAGTCATATGCACGCGTGTGTGAGTGCATGTGAGCATGTGGTATGAATTTACATAAGTGGAGGTGTTGTGACCCCATGAATGCATGTGTGAGCATGTGTGGGTGATGGATGTGAAGGTGTGTATATGCATGTGTGTGTGCAGTGAGTGTGAATGAGTGAGTGAAAGTATTGAGAGTAAACGTGTGTGGATGTGTGTCTGAACGAATGTGGATGTGTGTGCACATAAATGTGTGTGGGGGGGGAGGGGTGAGTGCACCTATGTGTGTCTTACTGAACATGTGCCCACGAGTGAATGTGTGAGTTTGTGTGCTGCTCCCAACTTGCTTTCCTGGCAGCCAGATCAAGTGACACCTGAGCTCTGCCCTCTGATGAGAAAGCTTAAGGAAGCTGTCCAAGGACAGCACTGGCCACAGAGAGGGAGGAGGTCAGCTCTGTGCCAAGAGGACTCTGAAGGGAGGGAGCAGCGCAAACCCACTGGGGCCACCACCCACCTGGCTTCCTGGACCACTCCCATGAGTGCTGCCCCTCCCTGGGGTCGTGTGGGGTTTCCTTCTCTTCTAGTCCAAGGGAGGTGAAGAGGGAAGTGGTCAGGCAGAGAGAGGGAGCAGCCTTGGAGTCAAACAGACTGGGGCTGAAATTCCTGCTCTGCCTCCAGACACTAAGAGCTGTGAGTGAGCTCTTTAATGGATCCATCCTTGGCTTCCCCATCTGACAAAGGAATGTGCTATGGTACCTAGCACAAAAGCTTATGGGGACTATCAAAAGTATAAATGCATCTTTAAAAAAACCAACAAACCTATGTATAGCACTCTGCACAAAGTGTATGCTCAATAGATGATATTATTGTTCCACTGAAAGAGTAGGATCACCATTTCTTTCTTCCAGGTTGCCACTTTGGGTCAGATTCACAGCTCTCACAGTGGAGACAAGGCACTCCACTGTAGAAGCTCTTTGGTTCAACTTGATTAGACATTAGGGCACTTGGGAAGCCGTTAGCCAGAGGCCCCAGGGATGGGAAGAGTTAATGTACTAAAACAATGGCAAGTGTTGTCACCAGGAAATCAGCTCTTTGCTTTCCAAGAGGAAATTAGAAAAGTCCCTCTTACCCAACAAACCCAACTCAACACTGAAAATTCTGACTGCAGTCAAATATGCCTCTTTTAAAATGAAACACTACACCTGCAAGCATGAACTGATTGCCTGGCTTTTCAAGGGGCAGAAAGTGAAATAAAGAAAGGAACTCTCAATAGGGAGGCCACCTGCCTCCGAGGCGGGAATTGAGTCAACACAGGCCCTAAGCAAACAGTCGGGCTTTAGTGTTCTAAATCAGTTTGAACAGTGGTTAAAGCCTGTGGGCCGAGGAGCCCTGAAAGCCTGCACACATCCTCTATTAAGTCCGAGGCAATCTCCCCAGGCCGACGCTGTGTTTACTCAGCGTCTTTCATTGCAAATGGCCGCCCCTTTAGCTGGGTGGGGCGGGGACGGAGAAAGCGGAGGAGACGGGCGGTGCCTGCGTCCGCAGCGTGCTGGCTGCGCTGCCTGCTGAGAACGCGTGGACTGCAGGTCCCTCGCAGAGAGGGGCTGGGGTTCTATAACCCCAACAAAGTGGAGACCTGAGGTGAAGAGAACACAATGGAGAGACAAAAGGCATAAAACACGCCCTGTCAGCGAGAGGCCTTGTAAATAGCTTTTAAGATTCTTGTTCCAAGGTGGGGAAAGGACCTGAGAAAAAGAGTGGTGTGCTCAGGTTCCTGGTCGCTCTGGAAAGCAGGTCTCACCCTTGGCCAGCAATGCCTCTCCGTCTGCCGCTTCCTCACCACAGAGGCCTTCAGAGTTTGGGCAGATGAGAACTGAAGAACCTTGGGAATGTGTCCTTAGGTCTCACACGTGAAAAAGGACACGATGTCGTGTCCATGCGTGAACCATATTTATGGCATCCACAAGACGTAGCTTTGTCGTCGTGACAAGCTGGAAATATTTTCTTCAGGGTGAGGGGGCAGGGAAAGGTGGATCCCTTTATAAACCCCAGTCGCACAACATTTCATGTTTTGCAGCAGGAAGGAAGTGAGGAGACAACAGGCCACCAGAGGAGGCAGAGAGCCCATGCAGGCGCAAGGTGCTAGTCCACGCAGACGGGCTTGGTCTTCAGTGCACACCTGTGTCTCCTGGCGACCTGACTCCCACCCAGTGAGGAGGGTTTTCTGGGGCTGAGATATAAGTGGACCATGAGAAGTAAGAGGGTATTAACACCTACCCCCAAACTTCCCCAGGCCTGGCCTCCTCTAAACCTTCCTGTGTTGCAAAATATCTTCTTCCTCCCTTCTTCCATCAAAATCCCATTCCTTCAGTATAGCGGTTCTCAGGTAGAAGGGACCCAAAGGACATTTGTTAGTATCTGGAGACATTCGTAGTGATTCTAACTGGGGACTGGAATGCTACCAGCATCCTCTGTAAGTAGAGGTCAGAGATGTTGCTAAACACCTGACAAGGCACAGGACAGCTCCCCGCATCAAAGAATTATCCAGCCCAAAATGTCACCAGGACTGAAACTGAAAACCTTGCTGGCATGTACTGACATCATAGCTGTATGATTGAAAAGCATCTATTTGAGCTAATTCACAATATGGTTTGAATGGCTGATAATCTACGTATAACCTTCCAGGGTCAGTTGGTTTTTTAAAGAGGTTTTCACTTTTTGGCAAGCATTCATATGGTTTAAATACAAATGCAAAAGGAAGAGAAGACTTTTGAGAAGCTACGGGGAGCAATGCTTTCTATGTATGTGTTGGGGAGGCCCTCCTGGCTATTCCTTCATTCTTATCATGAAGGCATCTACCTACTTGTTCCAGGGGTAGAAAGACCAGTCTTGTGCACTCGTCCTGGCAAGAGCTGAAATAAGGACCACGTCACAAAAATACAAAGACAAGTGTTAACAATTCCACTCAGGTACCTAGAGTAGTCAAATTGGTACATATAGAAAGTAGAGCAGTGGTTGCCAGGGACTGAGGGGAGGGGCAGATGAGGAGTTATTGTTTAATGGGTATAGAATTTCAGTTTTGTAAGATGAAAAGAGTTCTGGAAATTGGTTGCACAACAATGTGAAAGTACTTAATCCTAATGAAGTATATAGTTAAATATCATTAAGACAGTGAATTTTATGTTATGTGTATTGTCCCACAATTTTTAAAGAGTATATATATATGTGTATATATATATATACACAACTTGATGAATTTTTACAAAGTGAACACACTTGTATAACAGTACCCATGTGAAGAAATGAAATATTACCAGCCCCCATAAGCCCCCTTTATTCTTCCTATATACCACCTCCTGGTTCTATCCCTAACTCAAGGGTAATGGTATCCTGACTTCCAAATGGTAATATAAGTATAATCCTTAATGGAGCTGCAATAGTTTGTGAATGTATCATATTTAATTTAATCAACCCTCTCCGTCCTTTAACTGAACTTGGAAGATTTTTGAAAAAAAACACACATGAGATGATTTGGTCATATATTTTTGTCCACATCTCTACTCTCTGAAAATAGATGGATTCTTAGAGGTGGAATTTCCAAGTCACATGCTGTGAAAAATTTAAAGAGTCTTGATTCGTACAGGCATCAGTATTTCTAGAAGCTTCTGGCAGATCATGATGTGTGGCCATGGTGGAGAATCACTTCATTAATTTATGGATTGCCCATGATTAGTTCTCTAAGGAATATACTCAAACCACTGCTGACACTCCACTATTAAAAAGAACAAAATAGACCACACACCACAACTCTGAAGTCTGCAAGCTCTTCAACAACAGAAACTACCGCAATGAGAAGCCCACGCAACCAGAGAGTAGTCCCGAGTCCCCACAACTAGAGGAACCCTGAATGTAGCAATGAAGACCCAGTGTAGGGAAAAAAAAAGAATGGAATAGGGATTCTCCTGGGGGTCCACCTTGTAATGCAAGGGATACTGATTTGATCCCTGGTCCCCTGGTCAGGGAACTAAGACCCCGCATGGTGTGGAGCAGCTAAGCCTGTGCACCGCAGCTGCGAAAGCCCATGTGCCTTGGAGCCTGAGAGCCATGACCATAGAGTCCAGGCGCCTCAAAGAACGATCCCGCATGATGCAACGACAATCCTGCATGCCACACCCAAGACCTCACACGGCCAAATAAGTATTTTTAGAAAGGAAAAACAGACAGAATGGAGTAAAGCCATTTGCAACATGGATGGCCGAGAGATTGTCATACTGAGTGAAGTAAGTCAGAGAAGGCGAAATATGTGATAATGCTTATATGTGAAATCTAAAAAAAAAAAAAGATACAGATGAACTTATTTACAAAACAGAAACAGACTCAGAGACTTAGAGAACAAACTTATGCTTCTGATGAGGTGGGAGAAAGGGACAGACTGAGAGTTAGGGATGGACATATATACACTGCTCTACTTAAAATGGGTAGCCAACAAGGATCTACTATACAGCACAGGGAACTCTGCTCAGTGTTTTGTGGAAGCCTGGATGGGCGGGGAGTTTGGGGGAAAATGAATGGATGTGTATGTATGGCTGAGTCCCTTTGCTGCCCATCTGAAACTATCACAACGTTGTTCATCTATCACAACATTGTTAATCGGCTATACTCCAATACAAAATAAAAAGTGTAAAAAATGGGAAGAGAATTTGAATAAATAAATGTATATGTATAACTGAGTCACTCTGCTATACATCTGAAACACAACGTTGCCGTTTTTAAAATTTGGTTTATTTTTGGCTGTACTGGCTCTTCATTCCTGTGTGCAGGAATTTCTTTCTCTGGTTGCGGGGAGTGGGGCTTACCGTTTGTTGTGGTGAGCGGGCTTCCCATGGCATTGGCTTCCGCTTGAAAGCTTCAATGGTTGAGGCTCATGGGCTCTAGAGCAAGGGCTCAGCAGTGGTGGTGCACAGGCTTAGATGCCAGTGGCGTGTGGGATCTTCCCAGCCCAGGAACGGAACCCATGTCCTCTGCATTGGCAGGCAGACTCAACCAGTGGCCCACCAGGGAGGTCCACTAACACAGCATTGTTCATCAACTGCACTCCTTAAAAAGTTAAAAAACAAGCAAACCACCAACCCACCACTGGTAATTGCTTGGATTTGATCCCAGTCGAAATGCTTTATGGGTTCAAAGGATGCAGAAGTAGCAGTTCGGATGTCTTTAGGTGTAAGGAATGCTGGCCAGTCAAACATAATTTTAACAACATTTTGTTGTTGTTGTTGTTCTTTCCAAACAAGAAACCCTAGGTTGGCAGATAAACAAAGAATTTGAAGATAGGAAGAGAAAGAAGCAAAAACAATGTATAAAGCATTCCCTTTAAAATCCTTTTAGAGCAAACAGCATGTGTATCTAGCCAGGCAGAAGAGGGCATGGGGTAGGAATGGGAGGAAGTCTGAGGGAATAAATCATAATGTTTTAGGCCAGATACCTGATTAAGTATTTATAATTCATTATTTCATTGTATTTCATACATGCAAACACATATATGGAATAGGTATCATTGTCTCTATTTCACATGAGATCCAAGTTAGAGATTTCAAGGATGGGTCCAGAACCATACAGTTAACCAGCAAGGCCCGGGGAACCAACAAAGCCCCGGTCCTGGTGACTTGGGCATTTAACCTGCCCAGGTCGATTTTGAGATACTTGCATCAACTTATCTCAAAGGTTTCTTTCATTCTATCATTTTATGTATTTGTCTTGGCTCTTCTGGGTCTCTGCTGCGATTCACAGGTTCCTCTAGTTGTGGCACACAGGCTTAGCTGCTGTGAAGCAGGTGGGATCTTAGTTCCCCAACCTGGGATTGAACCTGTGATGCCTGCATTGAAAGGAAAATTCGTTGGTTTTTTTTGTTTGTTTTTTAGTATTTATTTATTTATTTGGTTACACTGGGTCTTAGTTGCAGCATGTTAACTCTTAGTTGAGGCATGTGGGATCTAGTTCCCTGTCCAGGGATCGAACCTGGGCTTCCTTCATTGGAAGCACAGAGTCTTAGCCACTGGATCAGTAGGGAAGTCCCTGGAAGGTTTATTTTAGATTTAGCCATTGACTTGAGTGCCATTTTTAGCAGCTTTATATTAATGGTCAACTGGAAGCAGGACGGAGGAATAGATCTGAAACCAATGGCATTACCCATCGTTAGGAGTGAGTCAGGGATTAAGGCCCATTGAACAAAACTTTGCGTCTTAACCCACACTAACACAGACTCTGGGCTGCGGGATTCCACGCCCCCCAGAGTGCCAAGAACACTTACTTCCTGCGGGTGGTGCAGGCATAAAATTCGGTTGCCATTGACTTGCTTCATGATACATGACTGGCATGGTGGTCATGGCCCTTGTGAGCTCAGAGCCTTTCCAGGAGCATTTCTGTCTTCTGGATGCTTCTATAGGTGTCCACCCAGTTCAACTTCTTGTTCTGTCACGCCAATGAAGTCTTTTCTGAGTCGAGCCAGTTAATGGAGGAAGCCGGTTTAATTAAGGTGAGCGTACCCAGAAAGTTGTGGTACATATACACAATAGAATATTACTCAGCTATTTAAAAGAATGCATTTGAATCAGTTCTAATGAGGTGATGAAACTGGAGCCTATTATACAGAGTGAAGTAAGTCAGAAAGAAAAACACCAATACAGTATATTAATGCTTATATATGGAATTTAGAAAGATGGTCATGATGACCTTATATTCGAGACAGCAAAAGAGACACAGATATAAAGAACAGATTTTTGGACTCTGTGGGAGAAGGTGAGGGTGGGATGATTTGAGAGAATAGCATTGGGACACGTATATTACCATATGTGACCTAGATCGCCCGTCCAAGTTCAATGCATGAAGCAGGGCACTCAAAGCCAGTGCCCGGGGACGACCCAGAGGGATGGATGGAGAGGGAGGTGTGAGGGGGGTTCAGGATGGGGGAAACGTACACCCATGGCTGATTCATGTCAGTGTATGGCAAAACCCACAATATTGTAAAGCAATTAGCCTCCAATTAGAATACATGAATAATTTTTTTTTAAGATGAGCTTATCCAGCACCACTCAGAGGGAGCTTCCTCATCCCAGTCTGTTAGCAGCAACTTTCCCTAATGTTAAAATGCTAATGCAAGAGCAAATGGACATTACCATGAGGACTCCAGAATTTTATGGTTTTGGAATTGACATTCTAAGCCTCTATCTTTCCTCAGCAAGGTATTTAGCATTTAATAAGTTCTGAGATTAGGGGCTTTCTTCTCCAGAGAGCAACATTTGCTGTGGGCTGCAAAGATGGCCACTGTGGAAATACTGAATAAATCCAGAATGTTTTCTCCAAACACCCAGAAAACACTTAATTAAATGCTATCTATTTCTCACACTCCTACAGCTATGAGTCCAAACACTTCTCCATACATATTTAGACTGAAATATAAAAAAAAATCTCCAGACATTTCTGAAGGGGGAGTTTTATGTGACTTTTTTCAACATTCAAAATTTTAAGTGTGAATAAAATTGATGTGACTGGCGATCTCAGTTTTGGATTAAAAAATGATAGTTTAATGAGTCTGGAAACCAGATATTAGTTTTGAAAGAAAAAAAAGAATTCTTTCATTTTTTTTCAGACAAAGCTATTTAAAACTACACATTTCTGGGTATCACTTTGTCTATGTCATTTTGCTAAGTGGCTTCAATCCATCATCTTCTCTGTTTGGTTCTGATAATGTCAGCCGGAATGGGAGCAGCACATTTAGATTTCAAATCAGCGGAGGTAATAACGGCAAGGACAGAGTATCCAATAAATATTTAACTCAGGACTTTTCAACATTTATTTAACCAGCACATATTCATCCATCCAAATCCACCAAGAGTGACAGTGCTTGTAACATTCATAGCCATTTTCATTTATGCCTTCTGCTGGAATACACAAACACATGCAAAGGCAAGGGGAAAATTAAGGTCACAGCTTCATAACATGATAAAGACATAATAAACGTTTGATTCAGGCTTTTTCCTACTCTTTTCAAGGAAAATTTCGTTCCTCACTTAATCTTTTTTTTCATTGTTTAGACATGGAAGAATCAAAAATGATAGCTAATATCAAAAGGGATCATATGATTTTTGTAAAAAAAAAACCAGGGATCTATTTTCACTATAGGACACACTGACATCTTTTTAGCCCTCGTGAGGGCCAGGTCTGCTTCAAGTGCTTCTGTTCTCCCCCAAACAGCTGGGTGGGAAATGAAAGGCATACTTAACAAATCTAGTTCGACCTCAGCCTGTAAGTATCAGCCAAGCTGCTGATTTGGGCTCTCTGGAACAGTCCTGCCAGCTTGATCCTTACGTTGGATTTTTTCCTGCGGTGGAACCGGGTAAGTCATGGCTGAAGGGGTCAGCTCAGCCTTTTCAAGGTCCCCCCTCCTTTCCTAACAGGCTGTGGTCTCAGCTCGGAAGACTTCAGCCAGTGCTGTGCTGGTTAATGTTTAACATCAGTCTCTTCAAAAAGAAAATTCCCTCAGTGTAGGTAAACTCACCATGGCCAATTTTCAAGCTATCAACATGAGATCACCAAACACGGAATTGGGAAGAGATGTGTCTAATTGGGTTTAACAAGCCGTCATAATCTGGCTTCAGCGCACCTCTGGCTGTGGCCCTGGAGACAGTACCAGAATTTCACACCTTCTCTTCCTACTGAGCTGGGAGGTGGAGGGCCCAGGCCCACTGCTGACTTAGCCAAGCACAAAAGTACTTGAGACAGAAGGTGAACCTCATGGACATGGGGCCGTATAACCCCAGAGAAAATAATAAACCAGTATCATGGAAAATGTAGCCCATGAATATTATGAGCATGTAATTATGTCCACTGGGTTACCATTACTGGAAGTCATTACCCAGAGCATGGTTGTGGGTCGAATGCGGTAGAAATCACATTCAAATTCAAACATGATGGGAACTGGCTTGTCCATATTTTTAAAAAGTAATTCAGTTATGCTCTATATTCCTTTTCAGAGTCCTTCCCGTTATAGATTAGCACAAGATACTGAATATATTTCCCTGTGGTATACTGGTTTGTCCCTTTTGATCTACATTCATAAGCAAAAATGATTAAACTGTCACCAAAAAGAAAGAAAAAAATCTACAGTTCTACCAAGAGTCAAGCAGAGCAGAGGTAAGGTTTTGAACAGTTAAAAGTAGAAAATTTTATCTTCAAACCTTATCTCAAATCTATAGGTAAACCATGGTGCAGATTTGACACCCTGTATATCATGTATTCATGTTTTCTGTATGCATTATGACCAAATAATAAATATACTTTTTTCATCAGTGAAAGATACATATATGCTGCCTAGCACTGTCAGTTTTCTCTGAATTGTTTGGAAAAACAAATTGTAAAATAAATCTTTCACCCTGTTGGAAGACTGGGTGGGGAAATGACTTAAAAGTAGTTTGCCTAATTTTTTTTTTTAATTGAAGTATAGCTGATTTACAATATTGTATTAGTTTCAGGTATACAACATAGTGATTCAGTACTTTTGCAGATTATAATAATTACAAGATAATGTCTAGAATTCCCTATGCTCTACAATCTATCCTTGCTGCTTCTCTATTTTATACACCGTAGTTTTTATTTCTTAACCTCATAACCCATCTTGCCCCTCCCCCTCTCTCTTCTTTGATAACCACACTTTGTTTTCTATATCTGTGAGTCTGCTTCTGTTTTGCATATACATTTGTTTGTATCACTTTTAAAATTGCACATATAAGTGATATCATCAGTATTTATCTTTCCAGGTCTGACTTATTTCACTAAGCATAATAATTTCTAGGTCCACCCATGTTGCTGCAAATGGCATTATTTCACTTTTTTAAAAATTCATTCACCTCATTTCTTTTTTCTGCATTTTTTTTCATTTAAGTATGCTTGATTTATAATATATGTTAGTTTCAGGGGTACAGCACAGTGGTTTGGTTATATACATATATATATATATATATATACACACACATATAGATTCTTTTTCAGATTCTTTTCCCTTATAGGTTGCTATAAAATGTTGACTATAGTTCCCTGTGCTATACAGTAGGCCTTTGTTGGTTATCTGTTTTATATATATCAGTGTGTATATGTTAATCTCAAACTCCTTATTTATCCCTCCCCCGACCCTTTCCTCTTTGGTAATCATATGTTTAGCTTCTATGTCTCTGATTCTCTGTTTCATAAATAAGTTCATTTGTGTCATTTTTTTTTCAAATTCTACAAATAAGTGACATATGATATTTATCTTCGTCTGGCTTACTTCATTTAGTCTGACAATCTCTTGGTGTATCCATATTGCTGAAAATGGCATTGTTTCATTCTTTTTTAAGGCTGAGTACTAGTCCATTACATATATATACATCACATCTTCTTTATCCATTCATCTGTTGATGGACATTTCGGTTACTTCCACGTCTTGGCTATTGTAAACAGTGCTGCAATGAACATTAGGGTGCGTGTATCTTTTCAAATTATGGTTTTCTCTTTATATATGCACAGAGTAGGATTGCAGGGGCCCATACAGTAGCTTTGCTTTTTAATTATTTAAGGAACTTCCAGGCTCTTCTCCACAGTGACTGTACCAGTTTACATTCCCACCAATAGTGTAGGAGGGTTCCTTTTGCTTCACACTCTCTCCAGCATTTATTATTTACAGACTTTTTGATGATGGCCCTTCTGACCAGAATGAGATGATACCTCATTGTAATTTTGATTTGCATTTCTCTAATAACTGGTGTTGAACATTTTTTCAAGTGTCTACTGGCCATCTGTGTGTCTTCTTTGGAAAAATATCTGTTTAAATCTTCTACCCATTTTTGGATTGGATTGTCTGGTTTTTTTAATATCAAGCTATATGAGCCATTTGTTTATTTTGGAAATTAATCTCTTGTTAGTCACATCATTTGCACATATTTTCCCCCATTCCATAGGCTATCTTCTCATTTGTTTATGGTTTCCTTTGCCGTGCAAAAGTGTTTAAGTTTAATTAGGTCCCATTTGTTTACTTATGTATTTATTTTTTATCTCCATTACTCTAAGAGAGGATACAAAAAGATGTTGTTGAGATATATGCTTGTATTTTCCTCTAGGAGTTTTATCATATCCAGTCTTATATTTAGGTCTTTAATCCACTTTGAGTTTATTTTTGTATGTGGTGTTAAAGAATGCTATTTTTAAAATGTTTATTTATTTTTATTTTATTTTTGGATGTGCTGGGTCTTCACTGCTGCATTCAGGCTTCCTCTGTTTACAGAGAGTGGGGGCTACTCTCCAGTTGCTTGTAGGTTCTAGAGCACAGGCTTATTTGCCCCACAGCACGTGGAATCTTTCTGGATCCGAGATTGAACCCATGTCCCCTTCCTTGGCAGGAAGATTCTTAACAACTGGACCACTAGGTAAGTCTTAAAGAATGCTCTAATTTCATTTACAGGTAGCTGTCCAGGTTTCCCAGCACCACTTACTGACAGGACCACCTTTTCCCATTGTCTATTCTTGCCTCCTTTGTGATAGATTAATTGACTATAGGTACATGGGTTTGTTTCTGGGCTTTCTCTCCTGTTCCATTGACCTATATGTCTGTTTTTGTGACAGTATGATACTGTTTTGATTAATGTTGCTTTGTAGTATAGTCTGAAGTCAGGGAGTCCGATTCCTCCAATTGTTTTTCTTTCTCAAGATTACTTTGCCTTTTCAGGGCTCCCCTGGTGGCTCAGTGATAGAGAATCAGCCTGTCAATGCCGGAGACAAAGATTCCAGCCTTGATCCAGGAAGACCCCACATACCACTGGGCAACTAAGCCCATGGTCACAACTATTAAGCTTGTGCTCTAGAGCCCAGGAGCAGCAACTATTCCATTCTTATGCCCTAGAGCTCGTGCTCTGCAGCAAGAGAAGCCACTACAATGAGAATCCTGCACATTGCAACTAGCGAGTAGCCCCCACTAGCCACAATTAGAGGGCAGCAATGAAGCCCCAACACAGCCAAAAATGAATAAATAAATAAATGAGTGAAATTATATATAAAAAGATTGCTTTGGCTATTCAGGGTCTTTTGTGTTCCCACATAAATTTTTAATATAAACCAATTGAAATTAAAATGACCAACAATATCAAATGTTGGTGAAGATATAACCCAATGGTTATATCTTCATGGCAAATAGATGGGGAAACAGTGGAAATAGTGGCAGATTTTATTTTGGGGGGCTCCAAAAATCACTGCAGATGGTGATTGCAGCCATGAAATTAAAAGACACTTACTCCTTGGAAGAAAAGTTATGACCAACATAGACAGCATATTGAAAAGCAGAGACATTACTTGTCAACAAAGGTCTGTCTAGTCAAGGCTACGGTTTTTCCAGTAGTCATGTATGGATGTGAGAGTTGGACTATAAAGAAAGCTGAGTGCAGAAGAATTGATGCTTTTGAACTGTGGGACTCTTGAAAGTTCCTTGGACTGCAAGGAGATCCATCCAGTCCATCCTAAAGGAAATCAGTCCTGGGTGATCATTGGAAGGACTGATGTTGAAGCTGAAACTCCAATATTTTGGCCACATCATGCGAAGAGTTGACTCACTTGAAAAGACCCTGATGTTGGGAAAGATCGAAGGCAGGAGGAGAAGGGGACGACAGAGGATGAGATGGTTGGATGGCATCACCGACTCAATGGACATGGGTTTGGGTGGACTCTGGGAGTTGGTGATGAACAGGGAAGCCTGGCGCGCTGCGGTTCACGGGGTCGCAAAGAGTCGGACACGACTGAGCGACTGAACTGAACTAGACTTGTCACAACTTTCCTTCCAAGAAGCAAAGATCTTTCCATTTCATGGCTTCAGTCGCCATCCACAGTGATTTTGGAGAAAACAAGAAAAGAAAATCTGTCACTGCTTCCACTTTCTCCCCATCTATTTGTCATGAAGTGATGGGACCAGATGCCAAGATCTTTGTTTTTTGAATGTTGGGTTTGAAGTCAGCTTTTTCACTCTCTTTCACCCTCAAGAAACTCTATTGTTCCTCTTCACTTTCTGCTATTAGAGTGGTATCATCTGCATATTGAAGTTGCTGATATTTCTCCCGGCAATCTTGATTCCATCTTGTGATTCATCCAGCCCAGCATTTCACATGATGTACTCTGCATATAAGTTAAATAAGCACGGTGACAATATACAGCCTTGATGTACTCCTTTCCCAATTTTGAACCAGTCAGTCATCCCATGTAAGGTTCTAACTGTTGCTTCTTGACCTGCATACAGGTTTCTCAGGAGACAGGAAAAGAAAGAAAGAAAGTGAAGTCACTCAGTCTTGTCCAACTCTGCGACCCCATAGACTGTAGTCCACCAGGCTCCTCCATCCATGGAATTTTCCAGGCAAGAGTCCTGGAGCGGGTTGTCATTTCCTTCTCCAGGGGATCTTCCAGACCCAGGGATCGAACCCAGGTCTCCCACATTGCAGGCAGACGCTTTACCATCTGAGCCACCAGGGAAGCCCCAGGAGACAGGTAAGGTGATCTGGTATTCCCATCTCTTTAGGAATCTTCCACAATTTATTGTGATCCAGTCAAAGGCTTTCCCATAGTCAGGGAAACAGGAGATGTTCTTCTGGAATTCCCTTGCTTTCTCCATGATCCAACAAATGCTGGCAATTTGATCTCTAGTTCCTCCACCTCTTTGAAACTCAGCTTGTATATCTGAAAGTTCTCAGTTCACATACTGCTGTAGCTGAGCTTGAAGGATTTTGAGTATAACCTTGCTAGCATGTGAAATGAATGCAATTGTGCAGTAGTTTGAACATTCTTTGGCATTGCCCTTCTTTGGGGTTGGAATGAAAACTCACCTTTTCCAGTCCTGTTGCCACTGCTGAGTTTTCTAAATTTTCTGACATATTAACAACATCATCTTTTAGTATTTTCAATAGCTCAGCTGGAATTCCATCACTTCCACTAGCTTTGTTTGTAGTAATGCTTCCTCAGGCCCACTTGACTTCACACTACAGCTCTAGGTGAGTGACCACACCATTGTGGTTATCTTGGTCATTAAAACCTTTTTTGTATAGTTCTTCTGTGTATTCTTGCCACCTCTTCTTAATCTCTTCTGCTTCTGTTAGGTCCTTACTGTTTCTGTCCTTTATTGTGCCCATCCTTGCATGAAATAGGCCCTTGATATCTCAAATTTTCTTGAAGAGATTTCTGGTCTTTCCCATTCTATTGTTTTCCTCTATTTCTTTGCATTGTTTGTTTAAGGCCTTCTTATCTCTCCTTGCTATTCTCTGGAACTCTGCATTCACTTGAGTACATCTTTCCTTTTCTCCCTTGCTTCTTGCTTCTTTTCTTTCCTCGGCTATTTATAAAGCCTCCTCAGGCAACCACTTTGCCTTCTTGCATTTCTTTTCCCTTGAAATGGTTTTGGTCACTATCTCCTGTGCTGTGCTCACTTGCTCAATTGTGTCTGACTCTTTGAGATGCTATGGACTGTATCCACCAGGATATTCTATCCTTGGAACTCTTCAGGTAAGAATACTGGAGTGGGTTGCCATTTCCTACTCCAGCGGATCTTTCCAACCCAGGGATCGAAGCTGGGTCTCTTAAGTCTCCTGCACTGGCAGGTTCTTCACCACTGTGCCACCTGGAAGCCCCACACCATGTCCTCTACAATGTTACAAACCTCCATCATAGTTCTTCAGGCACTCTGTCTACAGATCTATTCCCTTGAATCTATTTTTCATCTCTGCTGTATAATCATAAGGGATTTGATTTAGCTCATACTTGAATGGCCTAGTGGTTTTCCCTACTTTCTTCAATTTAATTGAATTATGCATTAAGGAGCTCATGGTCTGAGCCACAGTCAGCTCCAGGTTTTGTTTTCACTGATTGTATAGAGCTTCTTCATCTTTGGCTGAAAAGAAGACAATCAATCTGATTTTGGTATTGACCATCTGGTGATGTCCATGTGGAGAATCACCTCTTGTGCTGTTGGAAAAGGATGTTTGCTATGATCAGTATGTTCTCTTAACAAAACTCTGCTAGTCTTTGCCCTGCTTCATTTCGTACTCCAAAGCCAAACTTGCCTGTTATTCTGGGTATCTCTTGACTTCCTACTTTTGCATGCTAACCTGCTATGATGAAAAGACACCCTTTTTTGGTGTTAGTTCTGGAGGATGTTGTAGGTCTTCATTTGTGCATGTCCAGTCGCTCAGTTGTGTCTGACTCTGCAATCCCATGGACCATAGCCCATCAGGCTCCCTCGTCCTTTTCCCAGGCAAATATACTGGAATGACTTGCCATTTCTTACTCCATAGATCTTCATAGAACTGGTCAACTTTAACTTCCTCACCATCAGTGGTTGGGGCATAGACTTGGATTACTGTGATGAATGGTTTGCACTGGAAACGAACCGAGATCATTCTATTGTGTATGGACTGCACCCAAGTACTGCATTTCAGACTCTTTTGCTGGCTATGAGGTCTACTCCATTTCTTCAAAGGGATTCTTGCCCACGGTAGTAGATAAAATAGTCATCTGAATTAAAGCCGCCCATTCCCGTCCATTTTAGTTTACTGATTCTTAAGATGTTGATGTTCAATCTTGCCATCTCCTGCTTGACCATGTCCAATTTACCTTGATTCATGGACCTCACACTCCATGTTTCTATGCGATGTTATTCTTTCCAGCACTGGACTTTACTTTCACCACCAGACATGTCCACAATTGGGCATCATTTTCACTTTGGTCCAGCAGCTCCATTCTTTCTGCAGCTCTTAGGGATTGCCCTCTACACTTCCCCAGAAGCATATTGGACACCTTCTGACCTGGGGGGGGGCGGGCGGTGGTCCTCATCTTTCAGTGACATATCTTTTTGCCTTTTCATACTGCCCTTGAGGCTCTCTAGGCAAGAATACTGTAGTGGGTTACCATTTCCTTCCCCAGGGGACCACATTTTGTCAGAACTCTTCACTATGATCCGTCCATCTTGGGTGGCCCTGCACAGCTTGACTCATAGCTTCACTGAATTACGAAGGCCACTTCACCACAACAAAGCTTTGATCCATTAAAGGTATTATTCCACTTACATAAAGATAAAAAGCTGGCCAGACAAATCTACAGTTAAGTTGGGAAACTGGCTACTTTTAGAGAGGAGGGGATAGGCAATAGTTGAGATAGACTATAAAGAAAGCTTTTGAGTCCTGGCCTAGTTTTATTTCTTGACATGAGTGGTAGTTAAATAAGTGTTCACTTTGTTAGAATTTTGTGTTGTATACTTATAACCGGTGCATTTTTCTGTATATGTGTGTATTTAACATTGAAGAAGTTAAGTAATAAAATTATGTCATTCATTCATTCATCCATTGGTCTATTCACTGAGTCATCAGTAAACCTTTGTTGAGGGTTACCTGCAATACAATCGGTGGACCTAGCTCTAGTGGGTTGCAGTGTAAGTTTCTTATGGAAAAAAATTTTTATCGTTTTTCTTTTGATCTCATGATGCTGTGAAGAAGGCTTAACAAAAAGCAAGTGACCTAGAACCATTTACTCATTGCACTTGGTTTAGCCTTCACTCTGCCAATGGTTGATAGTAAGGATAATCGAGCCACTTTGTCGCTCTGGACCTGTGATCATCTGGAGGAGCTGATGTTTCCTTCAGCTTTGAAATTCTAATCAGCTTGAGTGGAGCTCATATTCTCTGTGCTAGCCGCTTTGCTAAGAATTGGGGTCACAAGAGCAAGCAATCAAACAAAAACATGATCCTGCCCTCTAGAAGTGCACAACCTTGCCAATAGCAAAGGGATCGTTGTGACACAGTGAGTCAGATGGTGCTTTGATGGTTTGTCTGTCCAGGTTGCTAAGGCAGCACATATGAGGAGCAGCTCACCTAAGCTCCCAAAGGAAGGCTGCTCAAAGCTGGGAAGGCTGGTCCTGCTTAGACTGTGCAGGAAGTGATGCTGTGTGGGGCAGAGTCTTAGCCAGGCTGGGCCAGCAAGGCTTCCCTGAGGCCTGGAAGTGGGAGGAAGCTTCTGCCAGGCTGAAAAGCAGAGGAAAGAGAATCCAGAAGACTCAAAGGAACAATATAGAGGTTTTTTTTTAATCCTTAATTTTCAGCTTATTATGGAAAATGTAAAGGTCTGTGAAATAGAATGGCGGGGGGCAGTGTGTAGAAGGGAGTCCCGCCTGTGGCAGGCCAGGACAAGAGAGGCCTTGATGGCCAGGATACCAAACCACAAATCAATATTTACCGAGCGGAAAGAGCTCTGTTTTCCCCCCTGTTTACAGCTTCTGGGTGTCTGGCTGGCTGAGCAAGGCTTGGTGAAAGCAGGCTCCTGGGGGCAAGTCTGGGATCACCTGGTTGCTGGTAGCTTGATAATCTTGCTCTAAAGAGGGAAAATTCTAAGAGCTCTTCCAAACCCTAAGGGTACACAGCCCCACTGAGAATTTGGGTCATTAGCGATGCACTTTGAAAAACAAAGCTATGGGTCTCGTTGAAAGGTCCCCCCCAGACATCTTGATCTGTGGAGTTAGAAATCTGACAGCACCCAGCAGTTCTCCCTGAGGCAAAGATCTGTGGATTTTGCTTATCCAACTCTTTCAGAGGCTCCCCCAAGCCTTTGCAAGATCCAAACAGTTGTTTTGCATTTGGGCTCAGCAGATGTGGCCATTTGCATACAGGTAAATTTCCATATATATAAACATAAAGACCTAGCAGACCTTCAGATTATTGTCAGATTGAAACCTAAAGACTATCTGGGGCTTCCCAGGTGGTGCACTAGTAAAGAATCCTCCTGCCAATGCACGAGATACAAGAGAGGGTTCGATCTCTAAGTCGGGAAGATCCCCTTGATTAGGAAATGGCAACCCACTCCAGTATTGTTGTCTGGGAAATCCCACAGACAGAGGAGCCTGGTGGGCTACAGTTCATGGGGTTGCAAAGAGTCGAGCATGACTGAACACAAACACCAAAGACTATTCAGCACCCATCAGCACAGCCAACAAACAGACATCAAGATCAGCATCGGAGAACCACGGTCCGCAGTTATCTAAATAGTGTGGAGTCCTCTTAGAAATGGTTCTTAGGAAAAAAACTCAGAGAAACCAATACAAGCCCTGGGGAGATCTGGGAACTTGGTCCCGACAGCTGCACACAGGATGTCTCACCTGCTCCCTCGGAGGGAAGGGGCTCATTCCTGGGCCCACTGCCTGTCTCACTGTGCTCACAGAGGTGCCCTTGGCTGTCACTCATCGCTGATGGGGAGGGGCTGCTGGTGTGTGAGTGGGGGAAGGGCGGAGACATTCTACAGTGTGTGCGTCAGTCCAAAGAACTGTCTCTTCTCCTGCAAGACTTTTAAAATACATATATATTTATTTCTTTATTTGGCTGTGCCGGGTCTTCACTGTGGCGTGCAGGACCTTTA
This sequence comes from Capricornis sumatraensis, assembly GCF_032405125.1. NCBI lineage: Eukaryota > Metazoa > Chordata > Mammalia > Artiodactyla > Bovidae > Capricornis > Capricornis sumatraensis. The sequence continues at coordinate 81,930,215 of NC_091079.1, forward strand.
GTAATGGCATGTGGGATCTAGTTCCCTGACCAGGGATTGAACCCAGGCCCCCTGCATTGGGAGTTTGGGGTCATAGCCACTGGGCCACCAGGGAAGTCCCTCCTCCTGAAAGACTTTTGACTGTTCACTTTAATATGTACAGTCACATCTTGAGTTGCACAGAAACTTCTAAATTATGAGAAAAGTAATGAGACAGGATCATCGCTAAAATATTGAAAATCCACAGGAAAATAGAAAAATCAGTCTCTGATTTGGATATAATCTTTCAGAATCTGTTCAGTTCAGTTGCTCAGTCATGCCCGACTCTTTGCAACCCCATGGACTGCAGCACGCCAGGCCTCCCTGTCCATCACCAACTTCTGGAGCTTGCTCAAACTCATGTTCATTGAGTTGGTGATGCCATCCAACCATCTCATCCTCTATCATCCGTTTCTCCTCCTGCCTTCAATCTTTCCCAACAAAATACCTGTGGGCATTAACGGTGCTACATTCCAGTTTGAGTCATTGAGGTGTGTGTGTGTGTGTGTGTGTGTGTGTGCGACCAGTACACTTTAGGTGCTAAAGGACTTTTGATAGAACTGAAACAGGTGGGGCTGGTTTGATACACAGAGGCTGAGGAGCTGCAGCTGGATGTTCACAGTGTGAAGTCAACGTCCAAGGAGGGGCACTGGGGCCTCAGCCCAGCCTCACAGGTTCAGGGTAAAGCTGTTGCAGGGTGAGGCGGGGGCTTTCCTAGTGGAACTCACAGGGCCCTGGTTTGGGGAAATTGTGTGGGATGAGGGTGGCTGCAGAGTGTCTCCCATGGGCAGATCTTTCCTTTTCTTTTCTACATGTGGTAGTGTATGTTTCCAGGCCGCTCTCTCCGTGCATCCCACGCTCTCCTTCCTCCCCGCTCCACGTCCACACGTCTGTTCTCTGTGTTTGTCCACATACCGCGGCTCTGCAACAACCTAGAGGGGTGGGACGGGCAGGGGGGTGGGAGGGAGGTTTGGGAGGGAGGGGACATAGGTATACCTACGGCTGATTCATGTTGATATTTGGCAGAAACCAACACAATTCTGTAAAGCAATTATCCTTCCATTAAAACTATTTTTTTTTTTTTAAAGAATTTTCCTTTTTCTGTTTTGGCCACACTCTGTGGCCTGTGGGATCTTAGTTCCCCAGTCATGGATGGAATTCATACCCCTGGATTGGAAGTACACCACCAGGGAAGCCCCTAAAGATCTTTCCAATCAGTTCTCAGCGTGTGTGTGAAGATAGTCTGGATTGGTGGGGGACACTACCACTGAGGAGAAAGAGGGAGGTGGGGTGGTGCAAGGGTGAGAAGGTGCCTCCAGGGGATTCGTGTGAAAGCCCAGGGAAGTCATCCAAAACCAGAAACTTCAGAGCCACCCTACAGGGCTCTCCACCGGCTCCCCGCCACCTTCAGAGGTCATCAAGGCTCTGTGTGTGTAGTGGGCTGAATGACGGCCACGACACGGTGCATCCATGTGTCCTACAATCTATGGATGTGACCTTATTTGGAAAATGGGTTTTGCAGATGTAATTAAGTTCAGGTTCTAGAGTTGAGGTCACCCTGGATTGCCCTGGAGGGCCCTAAATCCAGTTGCCAGTGTTCGTATAAGAGACAGAGGAGAGGATGGGCACACACAGGAGGAGAAGGTCATATGCAGACGGGGGCAAGAATGAGCCACAAGACAAAGGCTGCATGGAGTCCCCAGAAATCCAGGAAGAGGAAAAAAAAAGGGATTCTCCGCTGGAGACTTCAGAGGCAGCATGGCCCTGCCGACACCTTGACTCCAGAGCTGAGAGAATAAAATTCTGTTGTTTTAAGCCACCAAACTTGTGGGAATCTGTTATACCAATACCACAGATTTGGGAGGAACCAGGCACCCCCAGGGTTGGACTGTACAGTGTGGGGACCCCGAGCTGTCATCAAAGCCAGCAGGTAAATACTTTCCTGGGGAAGCAGGGAAGGGTGATGTGGGGGGTGAAGGATCACAGAAAGAAGGGGGCAAGCCCAGCCTGGGCGGGGAGCACTCATCCTGGGGTCAGTGTGGTCCCTGAGTCTCGGCTCCATCTTGTGATACTGCTCTGCTGAGCCACTGCTGGACGCTGGAAGCACGGGCTCTGTGATGTGGGGTCTCCGTGAGGACCCTGCTGGCGGGCTGGAATGGCAAGATCCAGGCACAAGGCGGAGAAAGCACTCAGAGAGAACGCGGTGGGGGCAGAATGACCAGGGATGTGGGTGGTGGGGAGACCGGCTGTGTGGCCAGAGGTGGGGCGGCACCCCTGCTCAAGCTTTGAGGCAAGCGCAGTGTGCTGTGGGTTACAGCCAGAACCCTGCACCCAGAGGTGGGACCCAGAGAGAAACCCAAGATGTGTCTGTGGTCCTGGCATCCCAACACGGGTAGAAGTCATGGCCACACATTTACCCTTTGGCTTCTCTGGTGGCTCAGATGGTGAAAAATCTGCCTGCAATGCAGGAGACCCAGGTTTTATCTCTGGGTCAGAAAGATCCCCTGGAGAAGGAAATGGCAGCCCACTTCAGTATTCTTGCCTGGAGAATCCCACAGACAGAGGGTCACAAAGAGTCGAACACGACTGAGTGACATGCTCACTTTTCACTTTTTGTTGCTCTTCAGTTACTCAGTTGTGTTCGACTCTTGCCGATTCCATGGTCCGCAGCACGCCAGGCTTCCCTGTCCTTCACTATCTCCCAGAGTTTGCTCAACCTCATGTCCGCTGAGTCGGTGATCACATCCAACCATCTCATCTTCTGTCATCCCCTTCTCCTTTTGCCTTCAATCTTTTCCAGCATTGGGAGCTTTTCTAATGAGTCAGCTCTTCGCATCAGGTAGCCAAAGTACTGGAGCTTCAACTTCAGCATCAGTCCTTCCAATGAAACGTCAGGACTGATTTTCTTTAGCATGGGCTGGTTGGATCTCCTTGCAGTCCAAGGGACTCTCAAGAGTCTTCTCCAACACCACAGTTCAAAAGCATCAATTCTTCAGCAGTCAGCTTTCTTTATAGTCCAACTCTCGCATCCACACATGACTACTGGAAAAACCATTCAATTTTCACTTTACCTGGAATAAAAAAATGTTACCAGGGATTGACGTGTGTCTGGCCTGGGCTCAGCGCTGTGCATCCTCACCCAAGTAAAAGTGAAAGTGAAGTCGCTCAGTCCTGTCCGACTCTTTGCGACCAGTGGACTGTAGCCCACCAGGCTCTTCCGTCCATGGGATTCTCCAGGCAAGAATACTGGAGTGGTTGCCATTTCCTTCTCCGTATCCTCACCCAAACCCTCACTTAATCCCCATTTTACAGATGAGGAAACTGAGCCTCAGGGAGCTTGAGTAACCTGCTGATGCTCCTGTAAGACATGTCAGCTGGTATCTGCGTTCAGGTCTGTCTGCCTGCAGAGCCCAAGAGCTTGTAGCTGCTCTTCAGCGGGCCAGGAGTTCATTTTCCCAGTCACTGGAACTGTGCTCTGCAGCAAACCATCTTTTTGTACTCCCTCCACTGGGAGAAACCTCTTCATCTCCATCTCGTTACACACCTGCTTGCTTTATGGACGATGCGCCATTTACTCAGATCAAGGCTCTGGGTCTCCTTTACAAGCAGGCCGAGCGTTGCCACAGTGACGCCCCCGGGCGCTCTCTGTCCCTGCGCCGCAGTCCCAGGCCTTCAAGTCCTTATTTTCCGTTCTTTTCATGTTTCCGTGCTCCGTCTTACTACCCTGAGTTTTGAACTCAAGTTCATCTTTGTATTATACTTTAGCTTTTTCCCCCCTCTTCCAAACAGCTGATTTTCAATCCGTATAAAGCAGAAAACTAAGTAGCCTGATTAGAATTATGTCCAAAATGATAACAGCCCCTAATTAAAAAAAAAAAAGCTTTGTGTCTCTTTCAAGCATAAGTTACACGAATTTGTCTCTGCAGCTTAGAGGCTAAAAAAATCGGCCCACAATGTGAGAAACTCAGGTTCGATTCCTGAGTGGGGAAGATCCCCTGGAGAAGGGAATGACTACCCACTCCACTATTCGTGCCTGGAGAAGTCCATGGGCAGGGGAGCCTGGGGGCTACACACTACAGGGTCCCAGAGATTTGGACACGACTGAACGACTAACAGTTTCCATCAGTTCTGCAACCATTTTTTTTTGCTGTAAATGCTCCCCCACCCCCCGACCTTATTCCACTTTTTGATTGGGGTCTTGAGAGCTGAAATAATTGCATTGGGGATCTCCAAAGTGAGAAGTGGCTATAATGTCCATCGTCGTTAGAAGAACCTACCCTTCTGCTAGCTGACTCAGAACGCTGTGTCTAGCACCTGCTTTCAGGAGGCAGGAAGTCGCCCTCAGAACACGGAGGATCTGAGGCTGAGAAGGCAGGTCCCATTCCTCACCGCCGGCGGCTGCTAAAGTCTGAACACCGCTCCCAAAGAACTCCTTGAAATATCTGTGTTGCTTTGTTCCTGTGAAGAGACAGGATTCCAGCTATCAGACCGTAGCCCATTGTCTAATTTTAAAATAGAGCTATTGATACGGAAATAAAATCACCATTTACCTCATCAGCAAAGAACGTTGGATGTCGCTTGTGACGCAACATCGCCACCTGCTGACTAAAACATCACAGTGCAACTGGGTGCATAAAAGATTGTGAACAGGATATGTGTTAGCTACCACCTTTAAATTAAACACAGATTATTGCAACGTGTCTTCCAATCCAAAATAAGCCCGGCAGTTCGCAACATCACCCAGGAAAGCATCAATTTCTGATTACATTTCCTTTATCGAAGTCTTCAGAAAGATACATCTATTTAAAATAAGAAACCACGAACTTGTCCTTTATTGTTTAATTTGCTTTGACTTCTACAGTTGATAAATAAGAACTGTAGAAAGAAAATAACAGATGTGTTATCTAGTGATAAACACAGTTAGAGAAATCATGAGAGATACCTGGCGTCACAATCCCCCCTTCCCATTAGCTGTGTAAATCTGAGCCTCAGTTTCCTCATCTGTTCAGTGGAAACAAGAATACTCATGGTGAAGCCCTGCAAAATAAATAGATTACAGATGGTGCATAGCACAAGTAATTTACTACATCCCTTGGTTTAGTCTGCTTTCACTAAGAGACCAACCATTCCGTTAACTAAATATACACTCGTTCACCAAATTTCCTCTATACCTATCATCATCTCTTGGTCAGCAATCATTAGAACTCTTCACCTATTTTCTCTCCAGTCTCTCTCTCCATATACATATTTTTCCTGGCCACGCCACCCAGCATACAGGATCCTAGTTCCCTGACTGGGGATCGAACCCAAGGCCCCCTGCTGTGGAAGCACTAAGTCTTCACCAGTGGACCACCAGGGAAGTCCTTCTCAGTCTATTTTTATGGATTTTTTTTCTTGAGTTCTTTAGGCATGGTTTCTGAGGCTCAGTGCCTGAGTGCTTGCAATTCCATACCTTTTTATCCCCAAGGTATTCTCATTACCAAATATTTTGATAGCTTATTTTTTTTAATTGAGGGAGATTTACAAAATGATATTCATTTCCTGTGTGCTACATGGTTATTATTTTTACAGAATAGACTCCATTATAGATTATTACAAGCTAATGACTATAATTACCTATACACTTATATAATGTATATATAATACTATACAATGTATCTTTGTGCTTATCTATTATATACATAGTAGCTTGTATCTCTTAATCCCATACCCCTAATTTAACCCTCCCCCCTTCCCTCCCTCTTTTGGTAATCACAAGTTTGTTTTCTGTATCTGTGAGGGTTTATTTTTACATATACATTGACAGTTTATTCTGAAACTCAGCTGGCTTTTTTTCTTTTCTCCAAATTTCTGCTGGGTCTTCTCTTCCCTGAGGTAAACTTCCACTTGATGCCCTGTATCTCCCAGCACCTTGCAGTTAGATGGTGTCACAACTAGTTCTGGCTATGAAATGTGAGTAAAAGTGTTGAGTGTCAGGTCCCTGCCCATGTGCAACCCCCCAGGTGTTCTCTTCTGCTGTGGTTGCCTAGGAACACATGCACCGCAATGGTGCAGCTACCAGACAACAGCATCTCTGAATCCCTGAGGGACTGTGTGGAGCAGAGATCTTCACTAATGCTCCCTGGATATGAAGCGTGAGTTAGAAATAAACTGTAGTTGTGTTAAACCACTGAAGGTTTTGAAGCTGTTTGTTCCTGTAGCACAGTCTAACCTGTACTGTCTTATAAAACAGGATGATACTCTTGTTAACTGATTAAGGAAGTACCAAGAGCACAGTGAGATTCCCGAGGGGAAAAGAAAAGAAAAAACATGCAAACTTTTGTTGCTGTTACAAACCACTACCCTATTACCAGAGATCAAATTGCCAGCATCCGCTGGATCATGGAAAAAGCAAGAGAGTTCCAGGAAAACATCCATTTCTGCTTTATTGACTATGCCAAAGCCTTTGACTGTGTGGATCACAATAAACTCTGGGAAATTCTGAAAGAGATGGGAATACCAGACCACCTGACCTGCCTCCTGAGAAATCTGTATGCAGGTCAGAAAGCAATAGTTAGAACTGGACATGCAACGACAGACTGGTTCCAAATAAGAAAAGGAGTACATCAAGGCTGTACATTTTCACCCTGCTTATTTAACTTCTATGCAGAGCACATCATGAGAAACGCTGGGCTGGATGAAGCACAAGCTGGAATCAAGATTGCCTGGAGCAATATCAATAACCTCAGATATGCAGATGACACCACCTTTATGGCAGAAAGTGAAGAGGAACTAAAAAGCCTCTTGATGAAAGTGAAAGAGGAGAGTGAAAAAGTTGGCTTAAAGCTCAACATTCAGAAAATAAAGATCATGGCATCTGGTCCCATCATGGCATCACTTCATGGCAAATAGATTGGGAAACAATGGAAACAGTGGCAGACTTTTTTTTTTTTTTTTGAGGCTCCAAAATCACTGCAGATGGTGACTTCAGCCATGAAATTAAAAGATGCTTACTCCTTGGAAGAAAAGTTATGACCAACCTAGGTAGCATATTAAAAAGCAGAGACATTACTTTGCCAACAAAGGTCCATCTAGTCAAAGCTATGGTTTTTCCAGTAGTCATGTATGGATGTTAGAGTTGGACTATAAAGAAAGCTGAGCACCAAAGAACTGATGCTTCTGAACTGTGGTGTTGGAGAAGATGCTTGAGAGTCCCTTGGACTGCAAGGAGATACAACCAGTCCATCCTAAAGGAAACCAGTCCTGAATATTCACTGGAAGGACTGATGTTGAAGCTGAAACTCCAATACTTTGGCCACCTGATATGAAGAGCTGACTCATTTGTAAAGACTTTGATGCTGGGAAAGATTGAGGGCAGGGGGAGAAGGGAACGACAGAGGATGAGATGGTTGGATGACATCACCGACTCAATGGACGTGGGTTTGAGTAAACTCTGGAAGTTGGTGATGGACAGGGAGGCCTGGCGTGCTGCAGGCTGTGGGGTCACAGAGTCAGACACGACTGAGAGACTGAACTGAACTGAACTGATCCTATTACAATTTTATAAGGCAAGGATGTTACTCAAAATATTTAACAACTTGTATGTCATGAGCCCAGCTAATCAAAACATATATCCCATAAATGAGAAAGGCTATTAGCTGATTGGCCATGTAGGGATGTCAGCTGAAGATTCCAGACATAGTATCAGAACAGTTTTAGCACTAAACATTCTTAGAAGACGGAATATATAAATGAGTAGCCAGGATAATTAGAAGCTGACCTCATAGTGTCTGTACTTAAAATTTTCAGAAAACAGTGAAGGTGGACTCCAGAGTTTAGATGGCTAACTGGTTGCACTTCTTCCTGCCTTCCATCCTAAAAAGGAAAAATAAAGGAATTCGATCTAATCATCTATAACTCTTTTTCTCTATTATAAGGACAAATCATTCCTTATCTGTTAACATTTAACCTGTTTAAAATGTGGTTATTTAAACATCAACACATTTACTGATATGTTTTAGAATGAACTTTTAGTCATCCAGAACGCTAACTTCTAAGAAGCTCAACTAATTGGGATACTGCTTCCAGTGTGGATAACCAGCAGAGCATACCCTGAGTACATTGCAAAACTGAGAATTTCTGAATCATCAAAGAAAGATCCAAGAATATTCTGGGTGGTTCTAGGGTTATGTATTATACATTTTGCTATGGGCTTGTTTGGACATTGATCATCATTGATACCATTTTGGTAACTTTCACGTAACTCAGAGAAACAACTCATTAGGAACTCTATTTGTCAGTCGTTGAAAGAAATGAGAGTTTCCATAGTATCATGAATGAAAGTTAAAGCAGAATAAGAAACCACGAACCTGTAAAGAGTTGGATGGTGGAAATTACACGCAAAAGTTCTGTGGTTCTGTATTTACTAGCTGAGCATATCATGCATGTATTTATAGCTTTTCATGTGTCCCAAGAATATTTTTAGGAGATGACTAGCCCCCAAGTGATAAAGATAATTTCCTTAGAAGGAAAGAGCTTTGTCTGACTAATCCAAATGGTAAAACAAAAACAGGAGACAGGAAGATTAGCCTTTGAATCCTGAATAGCCTTGAAGTACAGTTAAATCAAAGCCTCAGATGGTGAAACTGTAATGCATTTAAATGAAAATTAAAATGAAGAAGAAAGCACTTTTTTAAAACTAAGAAGAAAGCATGAAATATCTCTTCTCTGGATTTGCTTCCTGCAGCTTGAGTGGGGGTCAGAGGAGGGAGTAGATGGCCTCTTGGAGATGCTTCTTCACTTCTGAATCCCTGGACTTGAAGAGGAATATGACTCTGACAGGGAGCTTAGAAATGGGTTTCAACTAGCAAAATCACAGGAGGCAAGGAACGCGAGTCCCCTGAGATGGAGATGCCTTATCTTGGAGGAGAGGTACCTCCATTCAAAGATCCAACTGCTCTTTTATTCATTTTAGGAGAAATTAGAAGAAATAAAGGAAGATACTGAAGCCTGAAGAGTTTGAGGACTGACTGGGAAACCCAGACTGAAATCACAGAATAGAGACCACGAAATAGCTGCTAGCAATTTATTTCAGAGGAAGGCTTTGGTATTGGAAACAAATTCTTTTTTTTTTTTTTTTCCAAGCACAGGGCAGATTGAAGGAAGAAAGTCTAGGTGGAGGTTTTAGGAGAACCCTGAGAATTCATATTCCTTTGAAGTGCCAATGTCTCTATTTATTTGAAAGCCACTAACAAATCTGCCATAAACACGAGGCCTGGATGGTTCAGCTGGGCTGCACTGTGTTATGGAACAAACTCAAATCTGTGGGTCATTCTCATGACCAAGCAAACTTGCCCCATTACCTTTCATAAGCATAAAATTTAGGACTGTAAAATAAACTTGAACCAGCACTTATGGAATGGGTCTGAAGACCTGCAGTTAGGTCACGCATTACGGCTGCAAAGGCTCCTTCCTCTCTGCTCTTGGAAACTCCCCCTGTTTCCACCACCCACCACACCCTTCCTCCTTCCTCCTGCCTTCTCAGAGCTCCAGCTCCAGGCTCCCTCTCTGCCCTAGGGACACAGAGAAGCTGAGAAACTCTTCCTGTGAAGAAGGGGAGAAGGGAGCTTGGGGAACAAATGGCCACCTGCCAGTCACCCCACTTTCCCTTCTGTGTCTCAGTGTCTGTGTGCGCAGACGTACGACTCCTTCGTCCTTTTTGTATTCTCAGAATCAAGCCCAGTGCCCAGAACATAGTAGGTGCTCAGTGAGTGAAGTTCAAGTCGCTCAGTTGTGTCTGACTCTTTGAGACCCTAAGGACTATACATTCCATGGAATTCTTCAGGCCAGAATACAGGAGTGGGTAGCCTTTCCCTTCTCCAGGGGATCTTCCCAGCCCATGGATAGAACCCAGGTCTCCTGCATTGCAGGCAGATTCTTTACCAGCTGAGCCACCAGGGAAGCCCAAAGATACTGGAGTAGGTAGCTTATCCCTTCTCCAGCAGACCTTCCTGATCCAGGAATCAAACCAGGGTCTCCTGCATTGCAGGCAGATTCTTTACCAACTGAGCTATCAGGGAAGCCCAGGTGCTCAGTAAATGCCTGCAAAGTAAATGATCATTGTATCAGAGAGTCATAGGAGACAAACTTTTCGGTGTAACTCTGAGAGTATAAAAATAAAATGCCTTTTTAAAAAATGTATTAACTCATTTTACTCTATTAATATCATAACTCACTTAATGAATTCCCCATTAAAAGGTTTTTCAGTTTCTTGACTATAACATGACTATGAATATGCTTACGTATCTTTATATCTGTCCAATTTCTTACCTATACATGGAGTGTCTGAGTCAGAATATTTTCTGACTCAAGTGCCTTTTATATGAGTAGAACATTGAGGACACTTATCACCTACATTCTAAACCAGAGACTTCTAAGTCCAGAAAACTTCTCATTTCTTTAAGGATGAGATCTTTACATTAAAACAGTAGACAAGAGGAAGAAAGTAGAAGATGAGTGGGCTACAGTGGAGCTTAATCTCACCTTCCTGAGTTCTGATTGCAACCCTGTTGCTCACCCAAGAAGGCAGCTGTAATCCCGAGGCTGTAGAAGGAAGTCTGTCTTTCCTTTGCCACCAGAGAGCAGTGGGCATGATTGTCGACCTGTTCCAAGCAAAGGCTGGCACCACGAGGGGGAAGGAGAGGGGCCTGGGGATGAGATGGATTCTAGACTTGTGATGTTTAGCAAGGTTATGTCAAAGAAAACACCTCTGGACTTCCCTGGTGGTCCAGTGGGTAAGAAGCCGTCTGCCAATGCAGGGAACATGGGTTCCATCCCTGGTCCAGAAGATCCCACGTGCTTCAGAGCAACTGAGCCTGTGTTCCACAACTGCTGAGCCCGAAAGCTGCAACTACCGAAGACAGTCCGAGGGCCCGTGCTCTGCAGCAAGAGAACCACCGCAGTGAGAAGCCTGCGTACCACAACTAGAGTAGCCTCCACTTGCCACAACTAGAGAAAAGCCGGCCCAGCCACGAAGACCCAGCACAACCAAAAATAAATTTAAAAATGAAATTATTTTTAAAAAAGAGGAAAATAAAACACCTCTGGTGTGATAACAAAGAGCTTGGTTTACCTTTCAAGCAAATTTGTGACACTCTCACGGAATTCAGGCTTCTCCCAGGAGCTTTTCAAGCCAACACCAAAAGCAGGTCTTGGAAAGGTTTCCTCCAGGCTCCACCCAGCCCCCTCGCCCTGATTCAGCGTTTTCTCCTCTGCTCCTCACAGAGCTCACCATCCGGTGGGCAGAGAAATACAGCCTGGAGTGATGGGCTGCATTCTGGAGCACAGCCAAGGCATCCACGCACAGGAGTTGGGTGTGGAGTGTGGGAGGTTCCATGGAGTGGGTTGAGCTGCTGGCGAGATCTGGAGGGCCACTGGGAGTTAGGGAGCCAGGGAGTGAAAGGGGAGAGCTCCTAGACTTGAGAACAAGTGTAGAGCAGGAGGCAGGCAGGGGAGAGCACAGCTACAGCCTGGGAAAGTGCTGGTGGTTCAGGGAGGCCCATGAGGAAGGCACCGTGTGGGGCAGGGAACAGGCTTGTGCTGCCGTGGAGCCTGAATCTCATCTCTGGGGCATAGGGAGCCATTGATGAGTTTTCAGAGGAAGAGTCTCATGGTTGGATTGTGTCATGGAAAAATTCTTGAGGGGGACAGAAGAGAGAAAGCTGGAGAGAGAAGATGAATGTAATCATCCAAGAGACACAACTAAGGCCGAGTCTTCATCCCCACTGCCAGCAACTTGGAAAGGAGTAGGGAGCCGGGACTTGGAGTCTAAGGGGAAGCCGACAGACTTTGAACAATGGCAGGCGTCAGTGGAGGGAGAGAGGAGAGGGGGCAAGGGGAGTTGTTGGATTTCTGACATGAGCCATGTGAAGCTTGAAGGTGCCATTACACCTTCAAGGAGCTAGGTTGCAGAACATGGAGACTTTAAAAGTGATGAGTCTGGCTTTTTCACCTTGAATTTAAAATATCTAAGAGCTAGGGCTTCCCTGGCCATCCAGTGGTTAAGATTTCGCCTTGCAATTCAGGGTGTGTGGGCTGGATCGAGGAGCTTGAGGTGGTCGAGGAGCTGGGATCCCATGTGCCTCGTGGCCAAACACCAGAACACAAACCAGAAGCAGTATTGTGACAAATTGACTAAAGACTTTAAAAGCGGTCCACATCAAGAAAACACAAGCGCCCTTAGGACTTCCTGGTGGTCCAGTGGTTACGAGTCTGGTTGCCAGTGCAGGGGACATGGGTTCAATTCCTGGTCCAGGAAGACTCCACATGGGCAACTAGGCTGCGGCACCACAACTATGAGCCCGAGCTCTAGAGCGTGCGATCCACGACTGCTGAAGCCTGTGCACCCTAGACTTGGTGCTCTGCAACAAGAAAGCCATCGAAATGAGAAGCCCACAGACCCCGCCTAGACAGTAGCCCCTGCTCACCTCAATTAGAAAAAGCCCAGAGGCAGCAGCAAAGACAAAGCATGACCAAAAATAATCAATACTTTTAAAAACCTTTAAAAAGATGCAAAGAGGATGAGATGGTTGGATGGCATCATCAACGCAGTGGACATGAGTCTGAGCAAACTCCTAGAGACAGTGAAGGACAGGGAAGCCTGGTGGTCTGCTGTCCATGGGGTCGCAAAGAGTCGGACACCCCTGAATGACCGAACAAGGAACAACAACAAAAAACTTCAAAATAAAATATCTGAGGCCTGTCCAGGTGGAGGGGCTCAGTGGGCAGCCAGCCCTGCAGTCTGCAGAGAGATCCGGCCTGGCGAGGGATGTATGACTTCTGTCTCACATCTGTCTAAGGGTCCCAGGAAGTAGGCACTGAGAGAAGGACCCACATGTGAATGGCTCACCATGGCAACACTCCCAGGGGGAGACCAGAAGGGAGTGGGAAGTGGAACAGGGAGGGATGAGAAGCAAGTAGGTTTGTTTCCCAGGACTGCCATAACAAAGCACTGCCGTCTTCGCAGCGCGTGGCTTAAGCAACAGAAATGTATTGCCTCACAAGTCTGGAGGCTAGGAGTCCAAGGTCCAGGCAGGTTAGGTTCCATGCCTCTTTCTTAGCTTCTGCTGGTTTGCTGGCAGTCTTTGGTATTCTTTCGCTTATAGGTGCATCGCTCCAATCTCTGACTTAACATTCACATGGCATTCTCTGTGTGTGTGTGTGTGTTCAGTTCAGTTCAGTCGCTCAGTCATGTCTGACTCTTTGCCACCCCATGAACTGTAGCACACTGGGCTCCCCCGTTCTTCACTATCTCCTGGAGTTTGCTGAAACTCATGCCCTTTGAGTTGGTGATGCCATCCAACCATCTCATCCTCTGTCATCCCCTTCACCTCCTGCCCTCAATCTTTCCCAGCATCAGGGTCTTTTCCAATGAGTCCGTTCTTCGCATCAGGTGGCCAAAGTGTTGGAGTTTCAGCTTCAGCATCAGTCCTTCCAGTGAATATTCAGGACTGATTTCCTTTAGGATGGACTGGCTTGATCTCCTTTCAGTCCCAGGGACTCTCAAGAGTTCTCTACAGCACCACAGTTCAAAAGCATCAATTCTTCGGCACTCAGTCTTCTTTATGGTCCAACTCTCTCATCCATACATGACTACTGTTATAGTTTCGACTATGTGAGCCTTTGTCAGTAAAGCAGTGTCTCTGCTTTTTAATATGCTGTCTAGATTTGTCATGGCTTTCCTTCCAAGGAGCAAGCGTCTTTTAATTTCATGGCTACAGTCACCATCTGCAGTGATCTTGGAGCCCAAGAAAATAAAGTCTCACTGTTTCCATTGTTTCCCCATCTATTTGCTGTAAAATGATGTGACCGGATGCCGTGATCTTAGTCTTTTGAATGTTGAATTTTAAGCCAGCTTTTTCACTCTCCTCTTTCACTTTCATCAGGAGGCTCTTTAGTTCCTCCTCATTTTCTGCCATAAGGGTGTTGTTGTCTGCATATCTTAGGTTATTGATATTTCTCCAGGGCAATCTTGATTCTAGCTTGTGCTTCATCCAGCTCGGCATTCCGCATGATGTAATCCGCATATAAGTTAAATCATCAAGGTGACAATATACAGCCTTGATGCACTTCTTTCTCAATTTGGAACCAGTCCATTGTTCCATGTCTGGTTCTAAGTGTTGCTTCTTGACCTGCATACAGATTTCTCAGGAGGCAGGTCAGGTGGTCTGGTATTCCATCTCTGAAAGAGTTTTCCACAGTTTGTTGTGATCTACACAGTCAAAGGCTTTGGCATAATCAATAAGCAGAAGTAGATGTTTTTCTGGAATTCTCTTGCTTTTTCGATGATCCAGTGGATGCTGGCAATTTGATCTCTGGTTCCTCTGCCTTTTCTAAATCTAGCTTGAATGTCTGGAAGTTCTCGGTTCACGTACTGTGTGTGTGTGTGTAGTTCTGTCCAAATTTCCAAATTTGTGTTCAAACTTTTTATAAAGACACCAATCATATTGGATCAGGGCTCACCTGACTCCAGTACAACCTCATCTTTGTTAATTATATCTGTAATGAGCCTATTTCCAAATAAACATTCTGAGATACCAGAGATTAGTATTTCAACAAGTGGATTTTGCTGGGACAAAATTCAACCCACTACACCAAGCAAGGGCTCCTGCAGCCTCACCCCTCGGGGCAGCTGTGAGAATAAGCATCATCTCAGAGCTGTCCCAGGCCGAGCTGTGCTCTCACGTTCCCACACTGACAGTCTAATGTCCTTGGGGATGTGGAGGAGGGGACAGATACTCCGCAGCACTTCCAGTGTTGTGTATATCTTTGTGTGATTAAGAGCACACCAAAATAACTTTTTAAAGAGACCCAAGGTGATGCAGAAAAAGCATGGCATTGCCTATTACAATGATTGTCAAGACAGAAGGTCATTGGTTTCCCAAAAGAAGGGCCCAAAGTAAAAAACCCACACTCCAGAAGCAGGAAGAGCAAGAGGGACGCAAGAAGGAGGAGAGGCGGGATGGGGGAGCCAGGAATCCAGGTGATGAAACCAAGTGTCTCTTACAATGAAACCTTTAGATCCCAATCCCAAACATCAAGGCAGCTGGTTGACCAGATACGGTTGGTAACAAAGGGCATTTTTAAAATCAGGACTGAAACATCTGAAATTTCTATGGTCATCATTTCTGGGCTTCACATGTGCTGAGAACCAAGATGAAGAGGATGAAGGCTCTGGGTCCAGTCAGCTGGGGTCACCCCACGGTGGTGGGCAGTGTGGGTACACTCATACTTTCCGAGGGCTGGATTCTAGCTGCTGCGGAGTTTGAACAGTAAACACTCCGGTGGTGACTGCAGGCTGAGTCATGTTAAAGGAAACATCAAATAAAAGCAAAAAAAAGCTCTGATTGGAAAAACATCATCTAAGACAAGCAGTCTGATGTCTGAACACATTCATCCAGTTCCCAGACCTGGCCAGAAGACTTCCAATCAAACCTCAATGGGTAGCAAAATATTTTCTCTGTAGGTTTTCTTTTTTTGGAAGACTCTTCAAAGGTAGGACCATCTAGGAGATCAAAGTCGAAAGAACAACATTATTGTTACATATTTCTTTTAGAAGGGGATGTGCTTCTCAGAACAGTTCTCTAAGGGGTACCATCCTCACCCAAACCATGTGGTCTGAGATTGGAAGGGGACCCAAGGAAAGTCAGGGAGTTGCTGCCTAAGGAAGGGGTACTGGGTGCTCGACCGGCAGAAACAAAGGATGTGTGAGCATTGGCTCATCTGTCTAGATCTCCCTTTAGAGACAAAAGGGGAGGGCATGTGGGCCCAGAGAAGCAGACAGCTCCATAGTGGCTCAGGTCCTTCATAGCTCTTGCACCTAGGAAGAAATTTCAAAAGCTGAAATATTGCTGGCAGTTACTATTAAAGGATTTACTTGCTAAGTTGCTAAGGAAGTTACAGAAACAGATGGACCATACTACTTAGGAGATGAAATCTCAAGAGTTCCTGGGGGTTATGGGGCCCCATTTCCATCCCTCCCTCACTCCATCTGGACTTTGATGTGGGCTGTGGCAAAAATACCACCACTTGCCAGCAGAACTGCAGAGTTTAAAATATGATAACTTCACGTTGCTACACGGATGACATATCTCAGTTACCATCTTAGACGTCAGCTCTGTCTGAGACTCTTGCCTTTCGATTCCTTTTATGGTGCCGGGCAAGTAGACACGTACTAAATGAAGAGAAAAAAACATGGACTTGTAAACAAGCAATGGACATCTGTTCTGCATCTGTAGACACCAAACTCAGGGCTGGTTAGTTTCACATATAATTTAATTTAATCTGCATAATATTCCCGAACTGATTATCAGAGTGGTATCTTCAAGGAACTTAGGCTCTAGCTTGGAATATAAATCATAATGGAAAAAAGTGACATGTAAAAATAATAGATAGTGGTATTGGTATAAAGATAGGTATATAGATCAATGGAACAGACTAGAGAGTTCAGAAATTGTCCTACACATATACGACCCCTTGCTTTTTGAAAAGAAGCCAAGGAGAAATATAATGGGAAAAGAACAATCTTTTCCACAAATTGTACTGGAACAGTTGGTTATCCTACATAAGAAAAGGAATCTTAACACTTACTGCACACTGTATATAAAGCGTAAACCCAAGTGGATCAGAGGCCTAAGTGTAGGAGCCGCTGCTGCTAAGTCGCTTCAGTCGTGTCTGACTCTGTGCGACCCCATAGACGGCAGCCCACCAGGTTCCCCCGTCCCTGGGATTCTCCAGGCAAGAACACTGGAGTGGGTTGCCATTTCCTTCTCCAATGCGTGAAAGTGAAGTCGCTCAGTCGTGTCTGACTCTTTGCGACCCCATGAACTGCAGCCTACCAGGCTCCTCTGCCCATGGGATTTTCCAGGCAAGAGTACTGGAGTAGGGTGCCATTGCCGTCTCTGAAGTGTAGGAGCTAATGCTATAAAAACTTTAGAACAGAACACAGGACAATATCTTAGTGACTTGGGTTGGGGAAAGATTTCTTAAATAGGGCACAAGAAACATGAGCAACAAAAGAAAAAAAATAATAAATTGGAGAATTCATCAAAATTTACGAAGACTGACTATAGGCCTTTCCAGGTGGTGCTAGTGGTAAAGAACTCACCTGCCAAAGCAGGAGGCATAAGAGATGTCGGTTGGATCCCTGGTTGGGAAGATCCTCTGAAGAAGTGCATGGTAACTCACTCCAGAATTCTTGCCTAGAAAATCCAGTGGACAGGGGAGCCTGGCGGGCCATAGTCCATAGGGTCGCAGAGTTAGACACGACTGAAGTGACTTAGCGCGCGCACACACACACACACACACACACACACACACACACACACACACACGACTACAGGCCACAAAGAATTTGGGAGGAAGATTAAAACATTCAATACCTTTCTTGTGGTGGTGTTTACACAATTACAAACACAGTATAAAACTCTCCTAATTGAATACTTAAAATTGGTGGATGTTGATTGTATGCAAATGAAAGCTCAATAAAACTGACCTGACCCCAAAATGAAGCCTGTATCATCCTCAATTGACAGATGAGAAAACTGGGGCTTCATGAAAGGTGAGCAACACGACTGAAAAACTAGCAAGCAGTGGAGGTGGGCTCCGAACCCGGGTGTTTGAGTGCACAATCCATCTTCTTTCTTTAGCATCTTGTTCCCTTCCTTGCTGTTCACTCTACAACCAATTACCAGAGGCTCATATTAAAGGAACCCGACAGCTAGCAGAATAAGGCATGTCTCAGACGGTCCCATGCCAAAGAATGTACGGGTTAGTCTTCCCCATCTAATTCTTACTTTGAAGCCCTGCCTTCCCCTGGCTCCTCTCATGGGTTACTGACCTGCCCAGGGCATGCATGTCCTGCCTCTGAGATGCATGGTTCTCCAAGGCCATCCTTAACCCAGAATCCTACTGGCCCTGCCTTTACCACCTAAGTCTTTGCTGCCCTCTTCTCCACCCTCAGATTGACCCCATCTCACCTTCAGTTACTTTTGCCTGGTTTTGCTCGGCCCTACTCGATTTTGTGCTTATTTATCTTGTCTTTTCACTTCTTGTGAGCCTTGTCACCTACAGGCCTAAGAAGTCCCTAACGCATCCATCGGCTTCATGGAATGCTATTATTGAGCTTGCGTGCCCCTCAAGGCACCCGAGACAGCCCCTGTTACACGCTAGGAGCCACAGGTTGCGTGCGAATCTTCTCAGCACGACCTAGTTCGGGTGAACAGCGCTTGTAAGGCGACTGCTCTGCCCCCCATTTGGCTGGGGCTTACGAACACAGAATGAGGAAGACGTGGTCCTTGCCTTTAGGGGGCTGACAGCACACTGGGGAGACGGGTGTGTAAAGACGTACTTTCCCCACCAGTGCAATGGATGCAGTGATAAGAATAGGAGTGAAGCCCAGGCTGTTTCCGCAGATGACACACCCACCCTGCCTGAGGTTTGGGGCAGTGTGGTGCAGTGTGCCGTGATGGAGAGTGATGTGGACAGCCCTGCCCGTGGGGAAGGTGGCCTCTGCTGTATTGGAAGGACAGAGAGGAGACTTAAAAGTCCTAGGAAGACATGTGCAAACGCATGGCAGTATGGAAGAGCGCACGTGTCTAGGGAAGCAGAGTTTGGTAACACCAAGTGAGGACCATAAAGGGAGAGGTGGAACCTGAGGTCTAGGGGGTGCAGGAGGCTGGCAAGAGAGGGCTTTGTGACAAGAACCAGAGCCCCAAGCCAGCTCAGAGCCAGGAACAACGTTAACAGAGACAGGCTGACCCAAGGACAGGAAGTAAAATCATGGAAAAAGCATTTATGGGGCTTTGACTCTGTGTGAGGCAATGTTATAATCACTTTATGCGTGTTTATCACTTTTCAGGTAGTAAAACCATTATTATGGAGAAGGCAATGGCACCCCACTCCAGTCCTCTTGCCTGGAAAATCCCATGGGCGGAGGAGCCTGGTAGGCTGCAGTCCATGGGGTCTCAAAGAGTCGGACACGACTGAGTGACTTCATTTCCACTTTTCACTTTCATGCATTGGAGAAGGAAATGGCAACCCACTCCAGTGTTCTTGCCTGGAGAATCCCAGGGATGGCGGAGCCTGGTGGGCTGCCATCTACGGGGTCGCACAGAGTCGGACATGACTGAAGCGACTTAGCAGCAGCAGCAGCAACCATTATTATGCCCATTTTGCAGATGAGATAACCTAGACCTAGAGAGCATAAGCAATATGCCCACAACATGTTGTTTTTAAGATGTGAACATAGGAAGTGTTAGTCATTCAGTCGTGTCCAACTCTTTGCAACACCATGGACTGTAGCCCACCAGGCTCCTCTGTCCATGAGATTCTCCAGGCCAGAATACTGGAGTGGGTAGCCATTCCCTTCTTCAGGGGATCTTTCTGACCCAGAGATCAAACTTGGATCTCCTGCATTCCAGACAAATTCTTTACCACTGAGCCACCAAGGAAGTCCTGTGAACACAGGAAGTCTGACTCCAAAGCCCAGCTTTAACCACTTTGTTACTCTTATCCCAGAAACACTGAAATGACTTCAGTTTTTTAAATGTCTCCAAAAAGCACCAGGTCTATCAGAGGGAGCCGATACAATAGGTAGAAATCTCAAATAAGGAAGATAATTTTGAATGTTGAATGTGAAAGTCGCTCAGTCGTGTCCAACTCTGCTACCCCATGGACTTATAGTCCATGGAATTCTCCAGGCCAGAATACTGGAGTGGGTAGCCTTTCCCAAAATACCAAAGGAAGGTATTCCACCTAGAAAAATAATCAGAGGTTTGTAGATCTCTCAGTCTCTAGGATAGCAGGTCTATTATCTGGCTAAGATTATAATTTACAAACATAATAAAGTAGAAATTGGTTTATGACATTTTCATGCAATGCTGATTAGGTTATGCCTTCTGAGCTGGTTTCAGGCGTGCTTGGCGGTACACGCCTCTTCCTGTGTCCCAGCGGCCGAGTCTACTGAAGAAGGTTCTGGTCAGCTCCCCTGCGCCTGTTGTCAGATGTACCAGGACACAGAGGGGACCCTGGGGAGACCCAACACGCAGCAGAATAAGACACAGACTCAGAACATGTGGGTCATACCATCCCTTGGTAACTTGAAAGGCAGAACAAACATCTCGTTGCTCACAGAACAAAGTTCAAATTCCTTAGTTTGACCTTCGAGGCCACCCACAACGACCTTTCCCAACTCATGTATCACTGCTTCCTGCCACACAGCTCTTCTCCAGCCCAAATGACCCACCAACCATCCTTTCAAGCTGACTTGTGTATTCCTAGGCCTGGGTCTTCAATCTCAGCGTCGCCTTGGCCTGTCTGCACCTCCCCCACCTTGCTCCCAGCTGTCCTTCCAGGCTCAAGTCAAGGACAAGCTGGTCACTCTCCTGAGGCGTTTAACACTTATTTGCATCATTCCTCACTACCCCGCCCACCCTCACCCCCAAGGGGGCAAGACTACTCCAGGACAAGCTTACATGCCCCCAGAGACCAGGACTGGGCCTGACAGACACCAGGTACTCCTTAAATATTTGCTAAATGACTGCTGCTGCTGCTGCCAAGTCGCTTCAGTCGTGTCTGACTCTGTGCGACCCCATAGACAGCAGCCCACCAGGCTCCCGCATCCCTGGGATTCTCCAGGCAAGAACACTGAAGTGGGTTGCCATTTCCTTCTCTGGCTAAATGACTGCAGAGTTTACTCAATTTTTTATCGCCTCCAACTTCTAAGAACCACAGAAAATTGTATTTCACAGCTCCGCTCCACGACTTGGTCTAGAATCTATACCTCACTGGTTAGGGCGTGATGCTAGTAAGATGTTTTCCTGATGTCTAACTTAGCTCCTCCTGCCACTTTATCAGCTTACTTTGGTACTGGTGGCGCCACCTCCATACTTTGGAGAACAGTGGGAGCCCACATTCAGGGCAACGACTCTTGGTAGAAATCAGAACTCTGTCACAAGACAATTTGCTAACACACGTAGCCGATGTCTCCTAAACAGAACCCCGCAAAGTGGGCGCCCTCATGGTGTAACTAGCCCCGCGCCTTTCAGCCCTATTTCTACCTAATCGAGGCCTGCTCTTCATCTGAAGTTTCTGTTAAATCTGTTTTCTCCCCTCTGGGTTGAATCTCCCTCAGTTGTCCCAGGGATTATTTCTGGCCTCGTCCAGTGTTTTCCATTTGAAAGAGGAAACAATACTCGTGTAAGGGTCTAGGACTTCCCTGGTGGCACAGTGGAGGAGAATCCGCCTGCCAGTGCAGGGGACATGCGTTCGCTCCCTGGTCTGAGATTCCGCATGCCCCGGAGCCACTAAGCCTGTGGGCCTCAACTACTGAGCCCACGTGCTGCAGCCACTGAAGCCTGTGTGCCTAGAGCCTGTGCTTGGCAACAAGAGATGCCGCTGCGATGAGAAACCTGGGCACCACAAGGAAGAGTAGCCCCCGCTCGCCGCAGCCAGAGAAAGCCTGACTGAAGCGACCGCGACCCAGTGCAACCAAAAAAAAGTTATTGTAAGGACCTAAGAGAAACGTCTCCATATATTAAACCCTGTGTGTGTGTAAGAGAGAGAGTGAGATACAGAGATTGTGGAGTTTCCATTTTTATGGAGGTTCCATTCTAAAGATCAGGTTACAGTATAAAAAAAAAACAAACCAAAGCAGTCTAAAACGTAATGAACATAAGGTGAGCATTTGGAAACCCACTTAAATACTTGGAATAGCTCTTCTCGTAGCTGGGTCCTGGGTTATTTGAGCTCTAGGAAACTGATCAAAGACCGCAAATCAGCCTTTATGTGGTCACCTCAGTCTGGCCTCAGAGCAATAGATGTTGAGAGAGACAGAGAGAGTGCGGTGCCTCCCACAGAGTTCAAGGCTTGGCATTTTTTAGTTTTTAGAATTATTTGATGATTTTTTAAGTTTGTATTTTTCTGGCACAGCCTGAGAGTCTTCATTTCTTGAATCAATCCTAAAGAATAGTGGGGTTTGTGGCTTTGCTTTTGGGCATTAGGTAAAAAATCCCAATCATTGTCTCCATCTACATAAACATACACACACACACACTCACACACACAGTATACTCACACACATTGATATACACACTCACACAGTATACACACACACAGTATACACACACACAGTATACTCACACACTCATACACACTCACTCACACAGTATACTCACACACACTCACACAGTATACTCACACACACTCATACACACACCCACACACACTCACACTCACATCCACAATAGCGTGCAACCAAACTAGCGAACGTGTCCAGGATGAGGATTGCCTGCGGCCCTTTCCCGAGAAGAGTTGCTTGGAAGTAACCCTCCCGGCTTAGAAAAATAAGCCCAGTTTTACACTTTATCCAACAGATGGCGCTGTGCACCACGCTCTGTAGAGCAATGCGCTCGCTGCGCGCTAAATCGCGTCGGTCTTGGCCGGCTCTTTGCGACTCTACGGACTGTAGATCACCAGGCTCCTCTGTCCATGGGATTCTCCAGGCAAGAATACTGGAGTGGGTTGCCATGCCCGCCACCACGGGATCTTCCCGACCCAGAGATCGAACCCGTGTCTCTAACATCTCCTACATTGGCAGGCGGGTTCTTGACACCAGCGCCACTTGGGAGCCCATCCCTGGTGTCTCAGGCGGTTGAAGAATCTGCCAGCAAATGCGGGAGACCTGGGTTCCATCCCTGGGTCAGGAAGATGCCCTGGAGAAGGGAATGGCTACCCACTCTAGTATTCTTGCCTGGAGAATCCCATGGACAGAGGAGCCTGGTGGGCTACAGTCCATGGGATCACAAAAGTGGGACACTACTTACAGACTAATCAGCAACTCAACACCAACCCCCAAACAGAAGAGTGTGACCCCCCAAAGCCTGGAGTTAGGACCAGTCTCCACTCTGATTCATTCTCCCCTGCAATCTACAAGACATTATGCATCGACCACAAGCCTGGGCGTAGATCATAAATGCATAAAACTGCCTCCCACTGAGGAATTCATTCTCAGCAACAGCTCAGTGGTGCTTCCCATGTGCCTGGCACAATTCTCAGAGCTGGGGAGAGAGAGCTGAGTGAAACAGATGATCAGATGAAGTCCAGTAAAAACAAAGATAACTCTGTCATGTAATGGCTGTTTCTAACATGTGCTTAGAAGGAAAACGAAGCCGGCTCTTTCAGCAGGCAGGTCTGAGAGCCTTTCTGGGGAGGCGACCCGTGAGCAGAGGCCTGAATGATTCTAAATAGGTGGCTCCAGCCTCAGGCGCACCTTGAAATCATCTGGGACACCTTAACCACACTGGAGCCTGGGCCCACCCAGAGCCTGCTGACTTAACTGGTCAGGGTGGGGTCCGGGCACTGGGGGTTTTAAATCTCTCATATAATCCTGGTGCATAGCCAGCACTGATAACCCTTCATTCCAAATAGCTAAGCAAAAAAGCATGCCCCTTGGTAGGGAATTATCCCAAAGCTAAATGAAAAGGGACTCTTTCTGGTGCTGATGGAGGCCCTGTCCCAGGCTGCTACCCGGAACCCAGGCAAGTTGGGCCACAGAACCCACTGACCCAGCCAGGAGACACTTGGTGGAGGGCTGGTGAACCGCCCCGCTTCTCTGAGGACGAGGGGAAGCATGACCACTGCCCCATCCTGCCCCTGCATGGGGTCACTGGAGCGGCCTGCCCAGAAGTAGGGGCTGTCCTCCCATTTCTGTGTCTTAGTGTAAGGAGCACCCTTTTTCTCCCCAGGGTGACCCCCTTGAGTTGCTTCTCTTCTGACCTTGGGCCTCAGCTGCCTGCCTCTCCCCTTCTCCTCTGGAACTCATCAAAGAATCTTTAAGGGGGTGGGGTCTTCAGATTAGATCTGGGACATGATGAGTGGTCACAGGGGAGCCTGAGGGATTCCAGCCCTCAGCTGCTAACCCAACTTCTGCCTTCGTGGGGACACGGATGGGCCATCTCCATGGGCGCCTGACAGGGAGCGGGGGACAGAGAATGCTTGGCCGCCCATGAGCATCTCCTTGTTTCTCTTTCAGACAAGCTGGACATTGTCCTCCCCCTTCTTTGAAATGCCGACTGGGAGTGACTCTCCCCCTCCACCTCCCTCAGGCTCCTGGTCCAGGTAAGGTCTTTGCTCTCAGGCACCGAGATGTTGAAGGAGGCCAGTCTGAGGATCCCAGCTGGGACAGACATGCTAGGAGGAGAGACTGTGTAACGGGGTCGCCATCGTATTCATCTTGGCACCCAAGGCCACGGCTCTCTCTTTCTCTTTACTTTTAATCATGGAAAATTCAACTCATATACAAAAATAGAAAGAATAGTAAAGTGAAGCCCCATGGGCCCCTCACCCAGTTGTGACAAGTTGCCAACCTTATGTCATCTCTTGTCATTAATTCCAGATGGCAAGGGTGGCGAATTTAAAGCACATTTCAGACAACTTATCATTTTACACATAAATGTGTCAGAGGGATATCAAACTTTTAGAACTTTTAAATATAGCCAGCATAAAAGTCCTTTTCTTTTCTTGTTTTTTTGGCCGTACTGCATAGCTTGCCAGATCTTAGTTCCCCGACCAGGGACTGATCCCAGGCCCCGACAGTGAAAGCATCAAGTCCTAACCGCTAGACCACCAGGGGATTCCCAACCACCAGTTCTTTATCCTCTAATACACATTTCCAGTAGTCATGTACAGATGTAAGAGTTGGACCATAAAGAAGGCTGAGCGCCGAAGAATTGATACTTTCAAACTGTGGTGCTGGAGAAGACTCTTTGACAGTCCCGTGGATAGCATAGAGAGCAAACTAGTCAATCCTAAAGGAAATTAACCTTGAATATTCATTGGAAGGACTGATGCTGAAGTTGAAACAGCTCCAATACTTTGGCCACCTGATGCAAACAAGTGACTCATTGGAAAAGATCCTGATGCTGGGAAAGATTGAAGGCAGGAGGAGAAGGGGATGACAGAGGATGAGATGGTTGGATGGCATCATCGACTCAATGGATATGAGTTTGATCAAGCTCTGGGTGTTGGTGATGAACAGAGAAGGCTGACGTGTTGCAGTCCATGGGGTCATAAAGAGTTGGATATGACTGAGCGACTCAACAACAACAAATACCTCATTAGCTCATACTCATATTTCTGTATCTCAGACGTCACTTCTCTTAAACTGAGATCAGATTGTTACTTGATATACCCTTTATTGATTTTCCATTTAACCCGCTTCAATTCCCCAACCTTTCTTGTTGGAAGCAGGGCAGGGAAGTAGGTGAGAAGGTTTCCCTGTGACATTAACCTGAGAAGTTTAGTGGAAGGCGTGTGAGTCTCAGGCTCAGATTCAACCCAGATCTGCTCCTTGTGACTGTCTGGGGTCTGGACGAACGTCTCCTCAGGAAAGGCAAGCTTGCTGGTTAGGAGCCTCAAAATTCACAGAGAGAGGTCTGTGAAAATACTTGTCAAAAGTAAATAAACATTATTACATAAACCTCCAGTATTTCCCTTGTAAAAAAAAGTTATTCATTGAGCTTGGTTCTCTGATGTGAAGTCAACTGAACCACCCAGATCTTTCTGAAGAAATGCGTTTCATGTTTCATGGCCTTGTTCTTAAAAGAAAATAGTGTCTGCCACCTCCTCCGCCCCCCAAAAAACATTAAACTGCTCTTTTGAGTTTAGAAGTCATTAGAGGATGGCCTTTAGCTGTTGTTCAGTTTTTTTTGTTTGTTTGTGTGTTTGCTGGGTCCTCACTGCGATGTGTGGACTTCTCTTGTTGCTTTGCGTAGGCTCCAAAGTACGTGGGCTCAGTAGTTGTGGCAAGGGGATTCAGTAGTTCCCTGGCGTGTGGGATTTTAGTTCCCTGACCAGGGCTTGAACGCACGTCCCCTGCACTGGAAGGTGAATTCTTTACCACTGGACCACCAGCGAAGTCCCCAGCTCTTGGTTAGTTTTGATTCTTTTTCTATGGAAGCTGTTCACTTAGAAAGAAAAGAGGAGAGAAAAAGGAGAGCAAAAAACCAAAAGTGTGTTCACAGGGATATAGTCAGAGGCAGGATGCTGTATTGTAATTTATCTCTGAGCAGAAAGAGGTTTCACTGCACTGTATTATTTACCAGGTCAAGCCCTTTGTTGATGTAAAACCCACAGGGTGTCGGAGGCAATTTCTTAGCGATGCTTTAGGGCAGTGTATTAGTTTCTATCGCTACTGTAACAAAGCACCGCACACGTGGAAAGCAACAGAGCTTTACTGTCTTACAGGTCTAGAGATCAGAAGTCCAAAATGAGTCTTACAGAATTAAAATTGAGTTGTTGGCCGGCATGGTTCCTTCCGGAGGCTCCAGCTGAGAACTTCAACCCCACCTTCTCCAGCTTCTAGAGGCTGCCCTCATTCCTTGGCTCGTGGCCCCTCCTCACGCCACTCAGACCTCTTACCTTGTCATTACAGCTTTACCCTCCACTCTGATCTCCTGTATCCCTGATAGGAAGACCCTTGTGATTATATCAAACTCCAGAATAATCTCCTCATCTCAACATCTCTACCCTAAACACATCTACACGTTTCTCCTGCCGTGAGTGCTGACATGCACAGTTTCAGGGAACTAGGACTCAGCCATTTCTCAGAGGTTGAAAAATTCTGAATTCCTCCCCTGGGATGGAAGGAATGAACTTCTGGAAATCAAGGCCTCACAAACCACCTCAGAACTGTCTCCTCTCTTAAAGTCTTCCTGTTGTTGTTGAGACACTAAGCCATGTCTGATTCTTTGCAACCCCATAGACTGTAGCCAGCCAGGCTCCTCTGTCCATGGGATTTCCCAGGCAAGAATACTGGAGTGGGTTGCCATTCTCTTCTCCAGGGGATCTTCCTGACCCAGGGATCGAACCACATCTCCTGCCTTGGTAGGTGGGTTCTTTACCACTGAGCCACCAGGGAAGCCCCTTTAACGTCCGTCTGGGGATGATCAATGGACATTTACATACACTGTGCCCCGGCCAAACCCAGAGCTCATCATTTGTCAAAGGGCAGGAATTTGTGGGCCCCAAAGCAGATAACATGTATTCTTCCCTTCCCTAAGAGTAGAAAAGCTTCAAAACTGTGAGCATCCATTTCTAGACAGGTATTCCATCTGCTGTAATCATCAGATGGTATCTGTTCTGGCCCTGCCTGGCTTCACAGGGCTATGCAGACATTGGATACATTTGCCATCCCTCAGGCCCAGGCCTCAAGAGTCAGGCAGTGTTCGCTTCCCGTCTCTCAGAACGCTGGCCTTGGGGCCCCTGATCTTCCCTTGCTGGAGAGACCCATGGAGAGGCCCAGAGGTAACCGAGAGGAGAGAAGCCGAACTGAGTGCAGCCTGACCGAGGCACTAGGTGTGTGAGCAAGCTGCCTCGGACCTTCTAGACCAGCCCAGTGGCCAACCAAATACCACCAATGGCCCAGCCGACTCCATGGGCAGCAGCAGCATCACCTGGTCAAGTCCTCCCTGAATTCCTGCTCCACAAGTTGTGGCAGAGACTGTGTCCCATGTCCTCTGTGCACCAGCCGCTTTCCGGTGGGTCCGAGGGTGGAAATGGGCACCATCCTTAAATCCCAGTCCAGAGCGTCATCCGAGGGCGTGGACGGGGACCGCCCCACTCCCCATAGCGATAAAGTGGTGACTCATCCCTGAAGCAGGCACAATGGGAATGAGGCCTTCCAGAGCTGTTGGTGGTGACAGGTGGAATAAGAAAGCTTTGTAATCTGAGAACGCCTATTCCGATGTAACAGTTTCTAGTGGTAGTTATAGCAACGGTACTACGGGAGGAATCAAACGGAGGACACTCACTCATTCCCTGCTTGTTTGGACACTGTCTCCAAGTGTGGGTGTTGATTACCAGTTTTAAAGTAATTTGACTTTTTCATCATAACTTGTTTTCAGATTTAAGAGGGGAAAAAATGACAAGGGAGAAGAAAAACAAATTACTTTTTTCCTCCACAAGAGTTTGGGATCTCATGTGGTCCTTCTAATACATTATGTAATTGTGGATTATGTAATCTGTGGACCAGTGTATTATTCTCTTCCTGTCCTGAGCTGACCCTCCACTCTCTTGCCTTCTCTGAGCCACTCACAGTTTTATGTGTGCTCACCCACAGCAGTGGAGTGTTTCACAGACTTCACTTGAGCCTATGGCTAATTTAAAATCAATTGCCCTTCAGAAAGTTTGATCAAGCCTAATCCAAACAGTGATGAAACAGCTGGAGTGGGATAAGTCTGCCTCTCTAGGGAGGACAGTTCACGCGATCAAGCAGTTAATTTGAGTCTAGAAAACAGCCAGCCCGTGCAATGCTACAACACTGCCTTTGAAGACATTTTGAGTGTAGTCTGTCCACCGTGAGGCCTGTAACAGATCAGCAGCTGAAATCCAAGGGTTGTCAGGAGCCAGACCAGTGCAGCCTCTGGGATCCGAGGCCTTTGGCTCCAAGATCTGGGAGTCTGTTCTCAAGTACTGAGACAGGTACACAGCTGCACACGTTCTTCTCTAGTAGAGTGAGATTTCTGGGCCGACTGTCCAATTTTGAATTTTAAAAACTGGCTGGCCATTTGCATACATTTTTAGCCAGGTGACGCTTTCCTCGTGGTTGACTAGGCTACTCTGACTGAAAACAGATGAAACCCAGGCATTTGAAAGCAACACACATCGGGCCTGTTGTGGCTCCACCTCCATGGGACCACTACCATGCTGGAGGAAGGTGAGGTCAGTGGTGCCCAGGCTTTAGCTTTTCCCTGTCTGAGGTTTTTTCACTTGCGGTAGTCACTGTAAGTGGGGGTAACAGGCTCTTCCAAGGTCAGGGCGCCAGCTTCCCTAGAAGGGGCCCTGGTTATGCAAGGAATCGGCTGTGCCCTGGGCCCAATGTTGAAGGCCTGGGCTAGGAGTTGAAACCACAGCCCAAGCTCCAAGTGAGTCCCATGGCCTGGAGAGAAAGGGAACCGACCAGTACTGTGAATCCTGAACATGATCTTTGTTTGTTTTGGCTGAGGAAAGGATGGAAGGATTCCTTCCTCCGACAAAGGTGAAATATCTCAAGGCCAAATTGACTGGCACCCTGCGATTACGCCCCCAAAATGTCTAAGCCACAGGACACAGGAGGCATCAGTGAAGCGCCCTGGAGGGTGTGAACCTCAAACCAGCCCTGAGCCCGGGTGGGCAGGGCATGGTGGGGCTGAGACGCGCATGTGGCTGGGTGGGGGGTCAACAGAAGCCTAGGGGAGGAGGACGGCAACATCTCAAGGGAGGGACTGGGGCCGAGCCTGCTTGCTTCAACCACTTGGGTGGGCTTTTGGCAAGTCCTCGGACCTCTCTCGAAGTTTAGAGTTCCTTCATTGAGAGAATGGGGCTGTCTTTATCTTCCTCGGGGGTTGCTGACACGTCTATGTCATCTATGTCGAGGATGCCTGTGAAAGGTCATGGGAAGGCGGGGGCAGGCTGGCGGAGCTGGGGTTAAGGGTGGGAACGGTGGGGTGAACCTCATGAGAAACAGTGGGAGGACTTCCCTGGTGGCCCGTGGTTAAGCATCCACCTTCCAATGCAGGGGACATGTGATCCCCGGTCAGTAACTAAGTTTCCACGTGCCTTGGGGCAACTAAGCTGGTATGCCCGCCCGCTAGTACTGAACCCCTGTCCTCTATAGCCCGAGTGCTGCGATTAGAGAAAAGCCCTCGTGCCAGAACAAAGACCAGTGAGGCCAAAAAAACCAAAAAAGACCCTGGGGCTGAAGTCAGTCATTGTCCTCCCATCCCTGCCTGGGGATGGGGACGGATGCTACACGGGGCTTAGGGCCTCCATCAGGACTGCTCTGGGAGCCAAGGAGGGGGTGGTGAGAGTGGCCCTGGTTTCCGCAGCATTGTTCCTGTCCCGAGCTGTGCCACAGGCAAGGGGGGCTTGGGGCCCCCACTCCAGGCTGGGCCGACCCTCAGCTCCTAACCAGTGCTTGTACGTATCCAGCAGCTCCGGATTCCAGGTTCTCTGCTTTCCCTGTCTCCTTGGCCCCATCTGGCAAGATTTTGCCCGTTAAGACCAATCAAATTTGTTCAAAGATGGACTTTGAATGACTATTTAGAAAGGAGATTAAGTAGCAGCTCTTTATTCCCCCCACCCTTTTTTTTTGCAGCTCTTATTCTAAGCCATCCGCCCCCAAAATAAACTTGCTTTCTTGGTTTGAACCAAAAATTTCCCTTGCCAGACAGATGCACACACAGCGACCGGTCTGGATTTGCAGAATTCTTCAGATACATTATTTATTAGCTCACAGGTGCCACGTCTAGTTCTGAGATAGATGTCAGGAAGGCTGGAGAAGAAAATGCTAAGGGAAATTTCTGTTCATGAGTGTGGTGTCTTTGAAACCCTCTCTCCATTAACCATGTATCACATCTAATGTGTGTGTGTGTTCGTTCGTGACATCAGGAGCAGGATTTCAAAACATGTTGTGAATCCTACATTCCAGCCTTAGATTTTGCTGCATAATGGCCTTGCCTGTTAGAGTAAACAAGTCAGCAACTTGGTCTCACTTTTATTGTTTTGATGAAGTCAAGGTGTTTTTTTTTGGAAAACAAAGGCAATGATGCCTTTTTCCATTCTCCTAGTTCCAGGGCAGGAAAAGAAATGCAGATGTAAAGAACAGATGTGTGAAAACAGAGCAGGAAGGGAAGGGGAGGATGAACTGGGAGATTAGGCTGGACATATGTACACTACGATGTGTAAAATAGCTCGTGGGAAGCTGCTGTGTAGCACCGGGAGCTCAGCTCAGTGCTCTGTGATGACCTAGAGGGGTGGGATGAGGTGGCGTGGAAGGGAGGTCCAAGAGGGAGGGGATAAATATATACATATAGCTGATTCACTTGTGTACAGCAGAAACTAGCAATGTTGGAAAGCAATTTTTAAAGATGATGCTTTTCCCAAATGCTTTGCATCCGCTCACTCACGAGATAATCACAGCAGTCTTGTGAGGCAGCTCCAACGTTGGCATTTATGGAGATGAAGCCACAGAGCCACCGAGGGTCCTGGCAGATGTCACCCGCGGATAGTGACACAGGAAGGTTGGAGCCCAGGTTTACCGTTTTCTGGTCTCTTACTGATGAAAATTTAAAAAATAACAATTAAAAGTTTTTACTATAAAAATAATGCAAACACATGGCGAGAAAAAAAGGAAGTGGAGAAAATTAGGGAACAGAAATGACCCTTAGTTCCACCATCCAAACACAATTATTTTTTTCATCATGATACTGTTCTCCAGATCCAAAGGGAGATTTTTGACCCAGAAAATAAACCTCTCCTCTAAGTTCATGTTGTGGGGTACTTGCACTTAGTTGCTTTGCTTGCTTTAGGTACTTGCTTTAGTTGGAATGTCACACAGATCCGCCTTTGCGTCTGGGGAGACAGGTGGCGGCCCACACAGTGTGAACTGACAGGCACCAGAAGAGAGCCCCTGGTGCCCACTCTCGTCCTCTGGGGCCGTGGTGAAGTCCCTTTCCAGGCGAAGTGGTCACGTCTCTCCCTGCTAACTGCCAACGTGTCTCCTGGGATGAGGAACCCATTCCCAGGCAGGAGTTCCTCAGATCAACCGGCTCAGAACAAGGCTGTGACGGAAAGAGATAGGATAAGCCGCTGTCAAAACTAGCCTTGGGGATCTTGTAACAGGGGTGGGTAGTCTCTGGTAGATGTGCGAAGGATGATCAAGGTGCCATTACTTCCACGGTGGCCACTGCCCGCACTCTGGGCAGACCTTACTTTCCAAGGATGGAGCTATCTATCTCACGCATGGGCTCCCTCACCATGTGCCTGGTGCCCCCACCCACTGAGAGGTGGGCCCGTTTTTCCTCCCCTTGAGTCTAGGCGCTAGCCTAGAGAGCCACTGGAGAAATGTTGAGAGTGATGCTATGGGCCTTCAGAGGCTACAGCAGAAGAAGGTCATGGTTTCCACCTAATGTTCACATTTCCCCCCACCACCTTCTAAGCTCACCTTGGGAAACCAGCCTCTGTGTACTGAGGAAGCCCAAACTAGTTCAGGCAGAGAGACAGAAGGAGAAAAGCCAAGAGAGGCCTTCAGCCAAGAGCCAGCATCCACCACCAGTCATGAGAAAGAACAAGCCTTCAGAAGGTGCCAGTCCCATCTTCAAGGCTTCAAGGCCTCCAGCTGAAGCTCAGTCTCTGTAAAGCGGACACAAGCCAGCCATCCTTACTCTGCCCTGACCAGACTCCTGACCCACAGAACCCATGAGTGTGACACATGGCTGTTTGATGCCGCTAAATTTAGGGGCAAATGGTCACACAGCCCGAGTTGCTGGAACATGTGACCCAATGTCATCTAATGAAGAAAGACATCTAACCCAGAAAGTCGCATGTTCATTTTGTAAAAATATCACCAGCCCCAAGTCTCGTATTATAAGTCCTGCAATCTAGGAGCCACGATAAACCCCCTGCCTGAACTCGCCTCCCTGTCTTTACTTGACTGATTTCTCTCTCCTTTCCTCCAAGTCAGAGGTGTTGTAGCTAAGGTTACCCAGGGACCACAGGAGGGCCCCAGACTCTTACTGTAGAATCCACCCTTCATGTCTCCCAGCCTCTGGTGAGTGGGGAGAGGGGTGGAGGTTTGTAGGCATGAGACACAGAGGCTTTCATGAGGGATGGCACATTGGAGGTTTGGTGAATAGTCTTTAGACAAAAACTCCCAAGAGTATATGCTGGCTGTCACATCTAATACTTTTAACTCGGCAAAAAGTAGTACAGATTCAAGATTTAAAACTCTAAATCATGCAGGCTGAGAGGCAGACACCCCCTCACCCACTCCTTCCATGCCTAGCAGTGCGCACTGTTAACACACAGGGAGGCCCCTTGCTGACACAAACCCTGGAAACAGACTGTCTGGCACTGAGTCCCAGCTTTGCTGGAGGACCCGCTATGAGATTCTGGCCTCAGTTCCCTCATCTGTAAAATAAGCATAACTCGCCTCATGTTTGTTGTGAGAGTTAGTTAATAAACGTAAAGCATTTGGAACAGCATCTAGGGGCTTCCCTGGTGGTCCAGTGGTTAAGAATCCATCTTCCGACTCAGGGGACACAGGTTCAAGCCCTGGTCTGGGAACTAAGATCCTGCATGCCTTGGGGCAACTAAGCCCACACGTCAAAACTACTGACCCCTGAGCTCTGGATCTGGAGCCCATACCACAGCCAGAGAAAGTCCATGTAGTGCAGCAAAGACCAAGTGCAGCCGAAAAAAAGAGAAGAGCGTCTGACACAAGGTCAGTGTGGGTTGGCTACTGCCATCATCATCATTATTATGAATCATGTTTGCAGCCTTGATGGGCTCAAGAAATAGAATGTGCTGGAAGGAACCCAGAACTAGAGAAGAGGCTCCCAGACCAGAGGACACGCCTCTGGGCACAGTGGCCACTGGGAACGTAGTGAACACCCTCCACTTCATCTCACTGTACAGCCTTCAAGGGTGTCCGAGTCCCTGGGGCCTCTGCTGGTGTCACAGATCACTTTTCCTACTTGTCCCTGGTGGCTCAGACGGTTGCCTGCAATGCCAGAGACCCGAGTTCGATCCCTGGGTTAGGAAGATCCCCTGGAGAAGGAAATGGCAACCCACTCCAGTATTCTTGCCTGGAAAATCCCATGGATGGAGGAGCCTGGTGGGCTACAGTCCATGAGGTCACAAAGAGTCAGACATGACTGAGTGACTTCATTTTCTTTCTTTCTTTGTGGAGTAAGAGGGTCAAATAGAGTTGAAATGTTGATGAAAGAAAACAAGTGGAAAAAAAAAGGACAAATCCTGACAGCTCAGGAATCCTGCCTGACGGGTTATGAGATGGAAATGTGACCTTTTCCACCATCACTCCCTTCAGCTTTTGTCTCTGGAGTTCTGTGAGGCTGCCACTAAACACAGTGTCATTCCTCTTGCTTGCAGCCAGAAGGTGGTTGGAGACGAAGGTTACCCTTGTGGGTACTGAGTAGACGTTATGGAATCAAGATGCCTGTCACCTGTTTCCACCACTGGCAGTAACAGGAGAGGACAAGAGACTTCAGTTTGGTCTTATATATAGGAATGCATACATATATATACACATATATACATACATATACATGTACACACATATACATACATATATACATACATATACACACATATACACATACATACACATACACATACATATACACATACACATACATATATATACACATACACATACATACATATATACATACACATACATGCATATACACATATACATACATACATATACACACATACATATATACATACACACATACACACATACAAATACACACACATACATACACATATATACATACATACGCATATATACACATATACATACACATAGACACACATACATACATATACATACATACATATACATACATATACATATATATATGCATGCATCAGTTCAGTTCAGTCACTCAGTCGTGTCCGACTCTTTGCGACCCCATGAATCGCAGCACGCCAGGCCTCCCTGTCCATCACCAACTCCCGGAGTTCACTCAGACTCACGTCCATCGAGTCCGTGATGCCATTCAGCCATCTCATCCTCTGTCGTCCCCTTCTCCTCCTGCCCCCAATCCCTCCCAGCATCAGAGTCTTCTCCAATGAGTCAACTCTTCGCATGAGGTGGCCAAAGTACTGGAGTTTCAGCTTCAGCATCATTCCTTCCAAAGAAATCCCAGGGCTGATCTCCTTCAGAATGGACGGGTTGGATCTCCTTGCAGTCCAAGGGACTCTCAGGAGTTTTCTCCACACCACAGTTCAAACGCATCAATTCTTCGGTGCCCGGCCTTCTTCACAGTTCAACTCTCACATCCATACATGACTACTGGAAAAACCATAGCCTTGACTAGATGGACCTTAGTCGGCAAAGTAATGTCTCTGCTTTTGAATATACTATCTAGGTTGGTCATAACTTTTCTTCCAAGGAGTAAGCGTCTTTTAATTTCATGGCTGCAGTCACCATCTGCAGTGATTTTGGAGCCCCCCAAAATAAAGTCTGACACTGTTTCTACTGTTTCCCCATCTATTTCCCATGAAGTGATGGGACCAGCTGCCATGATCTTCGTTTTCTGAATGTTGAGCTTTAAGCCAACTTTTTCACTCTCCTCTTTCAATTTCATCAAGAGGCTTTTGAGTTCCTCTTCACTTTCTGCCATAAGGGTGGTGTCATCTGCATATCTGAGGTTATTGATATTTCTCCCTGCAATCTTGATTCCAGCTTGTGTTTCTTCCAGCCCAGCGTTTCTCATGATGTACTCTGCATATAAGATAAATAAGCAGGGTGACAATATACAGCCTTGACATACTCCTTTTCCTATTTGGAACCAGTTTGTTGTTCCATGTCCAGTTCTAACTGTTGCTTCCTGGCCTGCATACTGATTTCTCAAGAGGCAGGTCAGGTGGTCTGGTATTCCCATCTCTTTCAGAATTTTCCACAGTTTGTTGTGATCCACACAGTCAAAGGCTTTGGCATAGTCAATAAAGCAGAAATAGATGTTTTTCTGGAACTCTCTTGCTTTTTCCATGATCCAGCGGATGTTGGCAATTTGATCTCTGGTTCCTCTGCCTTTCCTAAAACCAGCTTGAACATCAGGAAGTTCACAGTTCACGTATTGCTGAACCCTGCCTTGGAGAATTTTGAGCATTATTTTACTAGAGGGTGAGATGAGTGCAATTGTGCGATAGTTTGAGCATTCTTTATATATGTGTACATATACATACATATGTATATATGTACATATAAGCACACATATATGTATGTATACACATATATTTACATATGTATATATGTGTATGTGTGTATACATATATATGTATATATGTATGTGTACATATATATAATTATTAAGCAAATGAGGGGTTTTAAAAACAGATTTATTTTGATTTATTTTTTGGCTGTGACGTGTCTTCGTTACTGTGCATGAGCTCTCTCTAGCTGCAGTGAGCAGGGGCTTCTCCCCATGGCGGTGCTCAGGCTTCTCACCGCGGTGGCTTCTCTTGTCGCAGAGCACCAGCTCCAGGCACATGCGCTTCAGTAGCTGTGGCGCACAGGCTCAGTTGCTCCGCAGCCTGTGGGATCCTCCCGGACCAGGGATTGAACCCGTATACCCGTCACCAGCAGGCAAACTCTTAACCACTGGACCACCAGGGAAGCCCTTCAAGTTGGTCTTGATAAAATGGCCCTCAAGAGGGGCAGCCAGCCATACCTGCTGATAGGTGAATAGCCTGATCTCATGAGTGGAGCATAGTTAGAGACCGAGAAGTGTTCTCTTTTCTATCAGTTCAAGCATTTTCGACTATAAACAACAGAAACACCAGACTAAAATTAGCTTGAATAAGAAGGAAAATCAATTATCTCAGCTAGCCAGGGGCAGAGGCAGGGAGTCCAGGAGTCTAGCTCTGAGACTCAAGATGGCATCAAGACTCGGTACCTTTTTCATCAAGGAAAACTTTTCCAGAGTGCACACCCCTGCCCCAGACTTTATCTTACATCTCATTGGCCAGAGTTATGTCACAGGACCAGGCAAGGGGCATGGATTGTCTTAGGCTAATCAGCGTTCACCTGAAGACCGGTTCAAACAGATGGGCCTGGAAGTGCAGGAAAGAAAGGCCTGCTGCAGACAAGCAATTGATGACTCCCCTTTCTTATTCCAAAAGGCTCCCTTTTGGAGGGCTTCCCTGGCAGTCTGGTGGTGAAGACCCCTGGCAGGGGCAGGAGTTTAGTCCCTGGTCAGGGAACTAAGACCCTGCATGCTGAGTAACACAGCCAAAAAAAAAAAAAAGACAAAAAGCCCCCTTCAGTGACAGGTGCAATTTAATAAGATTATATTTAACAGGATTAAGTGATGAGGATGGAGCAAAACAAAAACAAAAACCAAGGACACACGAAAGGAAGCTCAAAATATGATCAAGTATAAAAAAATGCACAGCATGACCTCCTCTAGGCTTGCGAAGGAGTCAGCAACATGGTCTTAGCAGTCAGGGCGGGGCTGGGGGGGGGGGGTGGCGGGGATCTGGGATTCCCAGGTGGCGCTAGTGGTAAAGAACCTGACTGCCAATGCAGGAGACATAAGAGACTGGGGTTCGATCCCTGGGGCGGGAAGATCCCCTGGAGAAGGAAATGGCAATCCACTTCAGCATTCTTGCCTAGAGAATCCTATGGGCAGAGGAGCCTGGCGGGCTACAGTCCATAGGGTTGCAAAGAGTCAGACATGACTGAATCGACTTAGCACGGGCAAGGAAGTCTTGCCAGAAGTTGCAAGTGGTGGCTTGTGGGCCAAATGCAGCCCATGAATAAATTCTACTTGGGCCTTTCCAGGATTGTTTATTTTTCAGTTGGTTGCTTGCCAACCTTAAAAAAGGAGGGGGGGGGGTGGCTATTTTAAGGTTGTTCAAAAGTATTTCTGGCTTCCCACTAAAAAATTCAGAAGATGGAGCAGAGCTGGGCCTGCCCTCCCACCTGGCGACAGCCGGCTGGAGCTGACGTACTCACTTCTCAGCCCACGTTCCGCACCTGTTTAATATAATTAAAAATCTCCTTTAATTATATTTTCATGCATTCCAAGAAGAACATCATTGCAGTTAATGTTACAAAAAAGCAGAGAGGGACATCTGAACGTGCAATAAAAAATGGATTCCCAGTGAAAATAATGTCTGTTTGGTGCTAACATAGAGTTACTTGGCTCCATGAAGGGAAAAGGTTTCTTCTCATAGACGTTTGAGTCTGTGACCCTGGAGTGAGTTGACAGGGCCCTGAGGAAAGAAGCCAATGAATTCCTCAGGAGAGCACGGGTGTCCCAAGACATCCTAAAGCTGGACCTCACAAAGCGACCACTGTGGGGTGTGACGGACACCCCCACTCTGATGCATCTCATCTCTCTGCCCACCTGGAAAACCCTCACAGGCTCATTTCTTATTCAGGCTTTCTACACAAACCAGCAGGGCGCGGATGAAGGGAGCGGTCACGGGGGCAGCTGGGAGAGGAGCCAGCGACATCTTCTGTCACTCCAGGATAACCTCCGAGAGTAAGTTTCCTACTGGAAGAGGGCTGGAGCGGGTACCGAAGGGGAATCTCCCAACAGTTGTGAGGTCAAAGAGAAAGAATGGGTTTGGAATGAAGACTAGATTCGGAGAATGAGTCTCTCTCTGAGAATAATTTTACAGCCAGTGACTAGTTTGACCTCCGATGTTTCACTCCAGTTAAAGAGGTCTTGGATTGAAGCTTTCTGCCTTCAGATTGATTCAGCCTTTCGCGGCAGCCCTGTGTCTTCCAGTCCAGAAACGTCCACTGACTCCAGCAAGGGATTTAGAAATTCAGGCAAGAATTTTTCGGTCATATTGCTTGCAATGCAAAGCTCTTTGCCCAGAATCAGGTAAAGAGGTCCCCGAGCAGATGTGCACACAGATGGGCCTTATCTGATTTCCTGTCCATCTACGCCCACACGCTGTTGGCTCCCTGGGAAGGTTAGATAATGACAGTGACTCAGGAAGCTAAAATGCAAATTATGTGACCTGCATGCAGGCAGGACCCAGTCCATGGGTGGTTCTTGTTCAACCCACTGTAGCAAGCCTGGAAATAGCAGCCATCTTGCTTTTAAAAAAAAAGGGATATTGCAACACCTGTGTTCATGAAATAACACGTGTTTGTTAGGGGAAGCACACTGACTGAAACTGCCCATGCCGGCCAGGGACCATGGTAACCTTGTGAGTTATTTTATGACAGGAGATCCTGGTAAGGAACACAGAACTCATAAGCCACCACCCACCAGAAGAATTCAGGAAAGGTCAAAAGGAGACACCACATATCCTACCACCTCCCAGAATCCTCAGTGGCATCCATCTTGGCTGAGCAATGCGTGCACCACCAGGAGGGACCCTGAGTCAGAATGATTGGCCAGAGACAATCTGGAAACTCATTCCGTCTCCATAAAACCCGAGCCACGTGGTCGAGCAGTTCTCCTGGGTTCCCTTACCCTCCTGTTTTTCACCCAGCCACCCCTTCCCAATAAAGTCTCTTGCTTTGTCAGCTCGTGTGTCTCCTTGGACAATTCATTTCTGAGTGTTAGACAAGAGCCCACTCTCAGGCCCTGGAAGGGGTCCCACTTCCTGCAGCATGTTCAGTGTGCTGGAGAGAGAAACCAAGAAAAAGAGAGACAGACAGAGACTAGACCCACCTGCAACCTTGCTTTCAACCCCCTGCCTCACACACAGCAATCACCCTGCCTTCCCACTTATCCACCCATCTTCACCCACCTGGTCTTCATCACAATGGCAAAAGCCTGTGGTGGAACCCGAACCAGGAAATCAATTTACCAAGATGTTACTAAAGCAACTGAAAATCCATTATCACATTATATGCTTTACTGAGTTCTGAACTGCAGAAAAGCAAGCACGGGGGCTGTCCCCATGGGGTGGCAAGTAGGGACAGCTGCCATCCGCCTAGACCTTGACGGGAGGGAGGCCTGGGGCCTGAACTGCTGCTGGGACCCTGTGGTTCAAGGGGAAGAGAGAGCAAAGGAACTCAAAGGAGGGCTGAGTCTGGCCTGGCCAAGGGGAGGCCTCACTCAGACCCTGGATTGACCCTGGGCAGGGACGTCTGCCCACCTCCACTCACCCTCCTCAGCCTGGTCAGGGCTGTTTGATGTATGTTTTTGAGACTCATTTTGATAAAGTTTCGTCAGTGTAGAGATTCTTGAGGAAGAGAGAAAAGTGCAGGAAGTTAGCAGACTGATGAAGTAACTGCTGGGAGTCTGAAGGGAGACAGCCTGGCTCTGCAACTTGGCTTTGCCTTGTGTGACCTCCAACTCTTTGCCTCAGTTTCTCTGTCTGTGAAATGGGTGTGATAATAGCCTCTTAGAAGAATAACAAAGGATTGCTATGAAGACAACATAAGATTGTACAGGTAAATCTGGACACAGTGCTGGACACAAAATGCTCAAACAGTGTTTGTTTATTCCTCATCCAGACTCCTCATCCCTGAAAGGGAAATGCTGCTACTGCTGCTAAGTCGCTTCAGTCGTGTCCAACTCTGTGCGACCCCAGAGACGGCAGCCCACCAGGCTCCCCCGTGCCTGGGGTTCTCCAGGCAAGAACACTGGAGTGGGTTGCCATTTCCTTCTCCAATGCATGAAAGTGAAAAGTGAAAGTGGAGTTGCTCAATCGTGTCTGACTCTTAGCGACCCCATGGACTGCAGCCCACCAGGCTCCTCCATCCATGGGATTTTCCAGGCAAGAGTACTGGAGTGGGGTGCCATTGCCTTCTCCAAAATGGAAATGAGTATGCACCAAATATGAGTGAAATTAACAAACACAATTTATCCCTGACACTACAGTCTGTAAAAACAAGAAGTCAGGACTTCCCTGGTGGTCCAGTGGTTAAGACTCAACCTTGCAGTGCAGGAGACATGGGTTCAATCCAATCCCATATGCTGAGGAGCAACTAAGCCCGTGTGCCACAGCTACTGAGCCTGAGAGCTGCAACTACTGAGCCCACATGCCTGAGAAAGCCCATGCTCTACAACAAAAGAAGGCACCTCAACGAGAAACCCACGCACCTCTAGGAAGAGTAGCCCCTGCTCTCTGCAAATCGAGAAAGACCAAGCACAGCAAAGACCCAGCACAGCCAAAAGTAAATAAGTAAATAAATATTGTTTTAAAGTCAAATTAGAGCATATCCCTGACATATCTTCATAGAACACTGCACACCTTTCAGAGTCCACTAAAGTGATTTCAAAGAGACCTGGTATTTTTCAACAGAGAGGAAGAAAAATTAAGTCTGGAAGTATTTGTTACATTCTTCAAACGTGACTATCACTAGATGGAAAAATAGTTATAATAATCATTGACGTACATAATTAGTACTTTTTGCATACCAAGGACTGCCTGCAGATTATTTTTCTTACAGTCTTTCCAGGTCGATAATATTTTCAGTGTAAAAGTGAGGAAATTCTGACAGGTTAAGCAACTTGGCCAAGGTGGCTCAATTAGTAAATGGCCAAGCTGGAAATGGAACTTGGATCTGCCGATGACAATGTGAAGACAACAATACCTGCTAAGTGCCAGGCATATGCTGGCCTGTCCGTCCACTGCTTCTCTACTCTTGACACCACTGCTATAGGGCAGGTGGGCTGTGGGGCTCAGTTGCTGTCGTGTCTCACCCTGTGACCCCATGGACTGTAGCCCACCAGACTCCCCTGTCCATGGGATTCTCCAGGCAAGAACACTGGAACGGGTGTTACTTTTTGAACCTTTTTTAAAATTTATTTTTGAAATATTAATTTATTTATGCCGGCATGGAAAACTCTTAAAGAGATGGGAATACCAGACCACCTGACCTGCCTCCTGAGAAATCTGTAGGCAGATCAAGAAGCAACAGTTAGAACCAGACATGGAACAACAGACTGGTTTCAAATTAGGAAAGGAGTATGTCAAGGCTGCATACTGTCACCCTGCTTATTTAACCTATATGCAGAGTACATCATGAGAAATGCCAGGCTGGATGAAGCACAAGGTGGAATCAAGATTGCTGGGAGAAATATCAATAACCTCAGGTATGCAGATGACACCACCCTTATGGCAGAAAGTGAAGAAGAGCCTCTTGATGAAAGTGAAAGAGGAGAGTGAAAAAGTTGGCTTAAAACTAAACATTCAGAAAACGAAGACCATGGCATCTGGTCCAATCATTTCACAGCAAATAGATGGGGAAACAATAGAAACAGCAAGAGACTTTATCTTGCTGCTGCTGCTGCTGCTAAGTCGCTTCAGTCGTGTCCGACTCTGTGCAACCCCATAGACGGCAGCCCACCAGGCTCCCCTGTCCCTGGGATTCTCCAGGCAAGAACACTGGAATGGGTTGCCATTTCCTTCTCCAATGCAAGAAAGTGAAAAGTGAAAGTATCTTGGGGGGCTGCAAAATCACTGCAGATGGTGACTGCAACCATGAAATTAAAAGACACTTGCTTCTTGGAAGGAAAGCTATGATCAACCTAGACAGCATATTAAAAAGCAGAGAACTTACTTTGCCAACAAAGGTCTGTCTAGTCAAACCTATGGTTTTTCCAGTAGTAATGTATAGATGTGAGAGTTGGACCATAAAGAAATCTGAGTGCCGAAGAATTGATGCTTTTGAACTGTGGTGTTGGAGAAGACTCTTGAGAGTCCCTTGGCCTTCAAGGAGATGCAACAAGTCTATTCTAAAGGAAATCAGTTCTGAATATTCATTGGAAAGACTTATGCTAAAGCTGAAACTCCAATACTTTGGCCACCTGATGTGAAGAACTGACTCACTAGAAAAGACCCTGATGCTGGGAAAGATTGAAGGCGGAAGGAGGAGGGGACGACAGAGGATGAGATGGTTGGATGGCATCCCTGACTCAATGGACATGAGTTTGAGTAAGCTCTGGGAGTTAGTTGGTGATGGACAGGGAAGCCTAGTATGCTGCAGTGCATGAGGTCACAGAATCAGACATGACTGAGCGACTGAACTGAACTGAACTGATGCCAGCCCTGGGTCTTCGTTGCTGCCCTCAGGCTTTCTCTAGCTGCAGAAAGCAGGGATGGCTTCTCTCCAGCTGCAGTGCAGGGGTTTCTCATCGCGGCGGTTTCTCTTTGGGGAGCACAGGCTTGCAGACTCAGCATCTCTGTCTCTAGGGCTTAGTTTCTCCATAGGATGTGGGATCTTCCCAGACCAGGGATGAACCCGTGTCCCCTGCACTGCCAGGCAGATTCTTAACTGCTGAACACCAGGGAAGTCCTTAGATATTATTATTATTATGCCTATTTTATACATGGGAAAAGATCAACTCATGAACCCAAAGTCTCACAGCCGCATAGAGGAAGACACAGGCAGCCAGTCCAGGTCAAGGCAGCCTCAAAGCCCAAGCTCTAATCTGTCACCAGCCTGCACCCTTTGTCTCAACAACAGCAGAAAACTGCATAATAACAAGAGCCCTCCGTCGGTGTGGACAGCCTGACTTAATCCTTTATGCAGAAGAGATCGTGATTTCTTTCCCCACACCACAAATAGTTCTTAACCAACATTCTCTCCTAGGAGAGTGTATTTAATGTCCCCTCCAAAGGGTATGGCTCTCAACCTCTCATGACGACCTTATAAACTTAAGATCGAGGGAAATAGCGTCTCTAAGAACATGTGGCTAAAAGAAGAGCAAGGGGTATTAAAGTAGCTTGGATTTAGAAGGACTTTACCAAAAAAAAAAAAAAATTGGAATAATTTTATCTGGACATATTACAAGATCTCTGAGCACCCTGAGTGGCACAAGTCTTATAAGTCTGTGATTTGTGAGTCCTGCAGGTGGAACTCTCTTATGAATAGCATCTCCTCTGAGGCATGATCCTCCAACCTCGCGATTTTCTTCCAGAGATACAGGTGAAAGGGGATTGTCAAAAGTCCGGGTTTTCACCCCACCCTGTTTCCTTATTAGCCCTCAACCTTTGGTTTATGGGTTCCCCTGGCTCAACAGTAAGGAATCCGCCTGCAATGCAGGAGATGCAGGATTCAGGAGACGTCTCGATCCCTGGGTCAGGAAGATCCCTGGAGGAGGGCATGGCACCCCACTCCAGTATTCTTGCCTGGAGAATCCCATGGACAGAAGAGCCTGGCGGGCTACAGTCCATGGGGTCGCAAAGAGTTGGACACAATTGAAAGGACTTGGCATGCATGCACGCTTTGGTTTATGACAAGTCAGAATACGTTTTAAGTCTATGAAGAGGAGACAACAAAAAGATAGGATTGTCCTCTAGACCAAGGGTCCCCAACCTCCAGGCCACAGACCAGTACCTCCTGTCAGATCAGTGACAGTGTTAGATTGTTAATAGAAACAAAGTGCCCAATATATGTAATGGGCTTGAATCAGCCCCAAACCACCCCCTGCCCCCACTCACGGTCCATGGGAAAACTGTCTTCCACAAAATCAGTCCCTGGTGCTGATACAATAGTCACAGACCAGATGTGGCTATTCAAACATAAATTAAAATTAAGCAAAAATTAAAAAGTCAGCTTGGCAATCACATGAGCCACATTTCAAATGCTTTCAAGAGCTTCATAGCCACCTATGGCTAAGTGATATCGCTAGGCACAGCACAGATCTGGAACACTTCCATCATCACAGGAAGTTCTGTTAAGCCTTGACCAGCACGCCTGCACCCCCCTTGCCAGCCCCTAATCCTGCAGAGCAGCCCCCGCTCACACACAGAGCAGGCTTCCTCCGTCCGAGCACCCGTCCTGCTCTTCTGCCTCTAGCTGGCACCCAGGCTCTCCGCCTTCTTCAGCTTCTTTTCAAGAACGTCCTTGGCTCCTCCTTCGTCCCATTTTTTAATCTAATCAGTGAGCAGATCAATGTCCTTTACCCCCCTCCCCCCGCCTTCAGAAAGCAGAGTTCTTTATTTTAGAGGGTTAGGTGTTGTGCTACATCCTGACTTGGGTTGGGAGTTAGGACACATGGGCGTGATTGACACACAGCGTTGTCTATAACTGCGTATTTCTGGCTTTTTCCTTTTTCTTTTCGGCCAAACCATATGGCATGGGAGATCTTAGGTCTCAGACCAGGGATGGAACCCGCGCTCCCTGCAGTGGAGGTGCACAGCCCTACCCACTGGACCACCAGGGAAGTCTCCCTCCTACTTCACGTCTTTGGGTCTCCCTGGCTTCCCACACCTCAAAAACAAGATATTTGAATATATTTATATGTGCAGCTGATTCACTTTGCTGT
Source organism: Capricornis sumatraensis (assembly GCF_032405125.1). Lineage (NCBI taxonomy): Eukaryota > Metazoa > Chordata > Mammalia > Artiodactyla > Bovidae > Capricornis > Capricornis sumatraensis. Next base: position 81,975,028 of record NC_091079.1, read on the forward strand.
ACACCCGAAACTAACACAACATTATAAATCAGCTATATTCCAATAAAAAATTTTTTTTAAAATGAGATGTTGACTTGATCAGTGATTTTCAACATAGACAAAAAGGGTATCAGAATCATGGGATGTAGGGAATTCAGGATTCTTTCCAACTGTGTGGTCCAGACTATTCTTGATCACCTTTATTAAAAGGTATCTGTCCTATGTCAGGAGAAGGCAATGGCATCCCACTCCAGTACTCTTGCCTGGAAAATCCCATGGACGGAGGAGCCTGGTGGGCTGCAGTCCATGGGGTTGTGAAGAGTCGGACACGACTGAGTGACTTCCCTTTCACTTTTCACTTTCATGCATTGGAGAAGGAAATGGCAACCCACTCCCGTGTTCTTGCCTGGAGAATCCCAGGGACGGGGGAGCCTGGTGGGCTGTCGTCTATGGGGTCACACAGAGTCGGACACGACTGAAGTGACCTAGCAGCAGCAGCAGCAGTCCTATGTCACCTCTGCCTTCTAGATGACAGAAAACAAATTTGACAGCGCCCCCACCCCCCCACCCCCGAGATCCCAGGTGTGACCTCCTGGTCCCATCTGGGCTCGAATCACTGCTACAGAAGATCTCCTGCAGACAGAACTGCGTCTCATCCCTGTAGAGTGTTGGATGGAAAGAAGACTGTCAATGACCCAGGTAACCTCCCAGATCCGTGGCAATGCTTACGTTCCGTGAGACTATGATTTCTACAAAATGCTGGTGTGAACAGTTCAGCCTCTTCCCTGTGATTCATGCTGCCAAGCAAAGGAAAAGATAATTAGCCTTAAAAATGGGGGAAGGTGGGGGACTGGGGGCGGAGGAGATATGTTGGGCGGTTCTGTCATGAGTCACAGAAATGTTTTGCATAACAGAGTCATTGTGAGATGCCCTGGGTTGCTTGGGGGAGGAGGGGGTGGTCACTTTCCCAGCCCCTCTAGAGCTATGTCTGCAGACTCACGAGATGTCCCAAAGCTCCTCTCGTCCCGGGAGCTCTGTGCACATGCGTTCCCTGCAGAGGAGGCTGTCTGTGTGCCTGACTCCCTTCACAGCTCTGGTGAGACCTTCTTCCCTCATCTCCAGGGCGGTGGGGAGAGTCAACAGAAGTATTAATATTTATCAAGCATCCACTAAGGCTAGAATGAGGGCTGGATGAGGAATAGGGAAAGAGGCAGGGAAAGCCAAGTAACCTTCAGGCCCTGGTCTCCAGAAGCTCTGTGTCCAGCCTCCTCCCCCTCATATCACTCTTCAGGGGAGAAAGAGAGAGTGTGGAGATAAACAGAAAGTAAAGCCCTGTGTTTAATTATTCTTTTTTTTGTTTGTTTTAGCCACATCTAGTGGCATGCAGTATCTTTGTTCCCTGATCAGGAATCAAACCCATACCCCTGCAGTGGAAACACTGAGTCTTAACCACTGGACAACTAGGGAAGTGCCCCACTTAACCCTGTGGCCCGCCCCCCAATCTCAGTTCTCATTTATTCACTTGTAAAGATTTCTCAGGTGCAGGGATGATGAGCACACGCGGAGGCTGACAGTTTACTGAGAGGAGGGAGGCTCAGGGCTGCTGGCCCCTGCCCCACTCTAAGCTGTTTCCACTTCACCCTGGTCTGACAGTCCATTCTGGCCCAATGGCCCAGATGATGACCTAGGAGGCTTAGACAGCTCTGTCCAGACCAGATTTCCTCCAACTCCCCTGGAAACTCAGGATCCAGGCTCCAATTCCCATAAAAAGATAAACACACCAGTTTCACGCTTCTTCCTAAATTATATTTCTACAAAATTTCTAACTCAACAGGGATTTTCTATTACCATAGCAACCCCTGCGTGTGAACAGCAGACTCCAGAGAGCAGGGGATGAAAATGCAGAAGTCCCAAAGCTTCAGAGCAGTGCGTGGAGAGAGGGGCTTGGTTGGCCAGGCTGGCTGGCCACAGGGCTGGCCCTGCCAGGAGGGTCTGATCCCGGTCCTCAGGGTTTGGTGGTCTGTGGTTTCTTTTGTGGCTGTATTTGCCTGTAAGTTACACAGCCTGGAGGTCCAAGAACAGTGACATTGCCCTGGTTTTCACTTGACTGACACAAGCACTTTCTAACTCTTTCTTTTGTTCTTCTGTTTTCAGATGACGTCATTTGGTGGCATCTTTTGAAAGAGACAGGAAGCAAACAAAGCAGAATACGATATAGGGATGAAATCAAAGAGTCGGATATGAATAACTGCAGCGTCCTGAGGCTAAGAGCATCCTGTCCCCTTCACTGGTGCAAACAGTCCTTTGGTCACTGTCCCTTCCAGGTCACAAGGCCATGGCTACAAAAAGCCTCCATTCAAGAGGCTTCAGAAACAATAAGAGCAATAAACAAACAGCAGCATCCCTAGTGGCCAAATCAGGCACGCTCTTCCCTATGAAATGGTCTGTGTCCCCAGGAAAGGAAATGGCCTACAGACAGTGTTAAGGGAAAACGGATGGACAATAGCAGGGCTGGCATCACGCAGGTAAAGTGCCGTCCACAGGGCCTGGATCTTGGGTTTGCTGCTTTAAAATGCAGCGGAAGTTTTGTTCCCAAGGGTAGCTGCATAAAAGGGCAGTGGGATTGCTTTCTCTGGGTCCCGGTCTGTAAAATAGGTTGATTCCTAAGACTGGACTCGTCACTGAACTTCTGGAGAACATTCCCTTGATTATGCTTGTTAGTCGCTCAGTTGTGTCTGACTATTTGTGACCCTGTAGACTGTAGCCCGCCAGGCTCCTCTGTCCATAGAATTCTCCAGGCAAGAATACTGGAGTGGGTAGCCATTCCCTTCGCCACGGGATCTTCATGACCCAGGGATCGAACCTGTGTCTCCTGCATTGCAGGCAGAGTCTTTACTGTCTGAGCCACTGAAGTAATTATATTTGTGTGTATGTGTGTGTCTTGCTCACATACACATAAAATTTTCCAAACACCCAAATCTCTAAGTGATATAGATGGTGACATTTGCACACGTTTTAGACTCCTACACACATTCTTCTGACATCAGGGCAGGTAAACACAGAGACTTAAGTCCTGGCAATAACAAAGCACGGAGCATGACGGATGCACCGTGACTCACTGCCGGATCTTCGCTCCTGCTGCGCCTTCTCCCTGGAGCCTCTTTCTGTTCTCTGTTCTTTTGCTGACTCCGATGCATCCAGCTGTGTATCTCTGAGCCTCCTCTAACACTAAGTTTCTTTGACACCCCCAGGCTTGTTTAGGAGCTTCACTTAAAAGAAGGTTTCTTAGGCAATGCGACATTTCCTGCTTGCAATCTGACTAAGCTGCCACTGGGGCATGGAAGTAGGTTTGCTAGAATCTGGCAGACAGTGCAGAGCAGGAAAACAGAGCAGCAAAAGCAATATAACAAATATTGTCCCTTATCAAACAGCTGTTGTGGGCAGGGACAGTACAAGAGGGCCAAGGGATGTAATAGCTCATGTAAATTCCCTCCAAGGCAGGTATTCCTGTGCCCAGCTTACAGATAAGAAAACTGAGGCTTAAAGAGGGTTAAAAAATAAAAAATTCCCTAAATGGGGATGCATGTAAAGCACAGTGACTCGAGTTAATATTGTGTGTGTGTTCTTAATCACTCAGTCGTGTCCGACTCTTCGCAACTCCATGGACTCTAGCCCACCAGGCCTCTCTGTTCATGGGATTTTTACCAGCAGGAATACTGGAGTGGGTTGCCATGCCCTCCGCCAGGGATCTTCCTGACTCAGGGATCAAACCAGAGTCTCATCCTCCTCCTGCACTCGCAGGTGGGTTCTTTACCACTGTACCACCTGGGCAGCCCCATAGTTAATATTACTAAATTGGATATTTGACAGTTAGTAAAAAAGTGTGTTTAATATGTTGCAAAGACTTATCATGATAAGTCTTGTTAACATCCATCACATACAAAGTAACAGATTTTTTTAAATCTCGATGAGAACTTTTAAAACTGTGTTTAGCAACTGTCAATATAAATATATATATTTATACTGTATATGTGATAGGTGCTTTAAAAAAAGTCATAAAATTCTTGTCAAAAAAAAATCTGTTTCTCTGTATGTGATGGATGTTCACAGGACTTACCGTGATGATCTACTGTGATGATCACTTTGCAACACATTTAAACACCCAGTCCCTGTGTTGAAACTAACATAATGTTACATGTCAATTATATGTCCATAAAAAAAAGATCAGTACTCACTTTATATTTATATCATAGCAGTATAACAGTGAATGAAATAAGGTTGTAACATTTAAAAAAAATACTTCCCTAAGTCAAACAATTATCAGATAGGAAAGCTCGTATTTAAACACAGAAGCTGGGCCAACATCTTTGGTCTTAACCACTGTGCTAAGTTGCTTCCCGTGGTGTTCTCTTGGTCCAGGAGTGTAGACAAAGATTCTAAAACAAAGTGATGTGGCTGTTTTGTGCCAGTAGCTTCCTGCCTCCTTTGTAAGCTTTGGTCAAAATCCCCGCCACAACCGATCACAAGCTAGATTCTAAGGAAGCAATGCCAGGCACTGTTGGCTGGTGCAGAGACCCGGGCAGTCAGCCCCGGGAAGGGGTGCACTTTGCTTGGAGGTCACTCAGCATTCTTGCTTCACGCTCCATTGATTTCTAGCCAGAATGTATACAAGTCCTGAGAGCTGGAAGCTCTGCCTCGGGTTTAATCTACACAGTCTCTTCTTTTTGATTCTTTTTGTTGTTGTTGTTTAAAATATTTATTTGGCTGCACCAGGTCTGAGTTGCAGAAGATGGGATCTTGGTGCTTTGTGGCATTCGGGATCTAGTTCCCTAACCAGGGATCGAGCCACTTGTGTCCCCTACACTGGGAGCTTGTAGTTTTAGCCACTGGACCACCAGGGAAGCCCCTTTGTTCTGATTCTTGAGGTTTAAGATTATTCTTCTCTTATTCAAAGTTGTGCTTCTAATGAAAATGCCTGAAGGCTAATTGGAAAATGTCAGACTCCATCAGCTATGAAAAGAGAGGCCAAAGCGGGCTGTCTGATGCCCCAGACGTGTATGGCTCTGCAAGCGGCGCAGTCTCCTGTTCAGTACGAGGAGCTATGTCACTCTGAGAGGTGTCTTGCTCCTCACCCCACCCTCTCCGCGCGGCCCCTGGGGAGGTGGCAGCCAGAGGCAACATGAGCAGGCTTGCCTCCTCTTCTTGCTACCCGGCGGGGGGGGGCCTGAGTCAGTCCATTTTGAGTCTTGGGTTCTTCGTCCGTAAAATGAGGGCACCAATGCCCCCTCATGTTGGCGGGCGGTGGGGGGGGGTATTCAATAAAATCACGTCTGTATACATAGCATTTGACAGCAATACCTAGAACACAGTGAATACCCTGGTTCAGTAAGTAAATCTGGTAGTAGACTTCGGATCAGCCGACAAGGGAGGTTCAGTTCTATTGGAAATCCTTTGATTCACTTCAAACACCCTTCTGATGATAAAGTTCCTATCCTAAACTATGATTCACCTGTTTGTAGAGGCAGAAAGTACATAAAGTTGAAGCCCCGAGAGACAGTGGAGATCAGGGGAAGACGAGAGTGGGAGAGGAGTCAGAGTTCTATGCGGCCCCCAAGCTTCCACTTCCGGGATGGTGCCCATCTCATCCCCTCCAAGAGGGAAGCACACTGCTGTGTGCAGGACTGCCTACGGGGCCAGGTGTCTAGGACCTGACGGAGGCCTCCAGGAGCTGAGAGACACTCCAGGCAGCCGCGGGCAAGAAGGCAGAAACCTCAGTCCTACACCCCCAAGAACTCAATTCTGCCAACAAACTGGATGAGCACGGGACAGGATGCCCAGCTCCAGTGAGCCTGTGGCCCCAGCCGATGTGTTGATCTCAGCCTGGTGAACCCCTGAGCAGAGACCTCGGCTACACAGTGCCCTGACCCACAGAAGCTCCATCCGAGATGATAAACGGGTGTATGGTTTTAAACTGCGATGTCAGTGGTATTTTCTTGGCCAAAAAGTTTGTTTGGGTTTTTCTGTACCATTTTATGGAAAAACCCACGCACACGATTTTGGTCAACCCAATCGTTTGTTATGCAGCCTAGAAGCTACCGCAGTGAGAAAGGGCAGAGGTTAGAATTCTTCTTGGCCCTTTCCTGTTTCCCCTACCTGTAGAGACGGCACTTAGAGAAGGCAAGAAGGAGGCCTGGAGGTTAAGTATCTTCCAGCTTCGTGTGCACCAGCTCTCCACAACTCTGGCTCCACCAGGGGTTAAAGCCTGGGCTGGCTAAGATCCTGCCCTCCCAATGCAGGGGGCCCCAGTTTCATCCCTGGTCAGGGGATTAGATCCCGCATGCCACAACTAAGACCCAGCATCGCCAAATGATAAATAAACAAGCAAAAGGCACTCAGGCTGCAGAGTAGCCTGTGGGAGGCTCCTCAGCACAATAAGGTCAGGGCCTGGGCTGGAATCCGGCCCCCTGGCCTCCTAGCAGGACCTTCTGCTCCACAGTCCCCAGTGTGGGTGGATGCGGCAGAAGGCGGGAAGGGTCAGTGGCCCAGAGGGGAGAGGAGAGCAGCCCCGTCTTCTCCCGGGTGGACCGCAGGGGAGCCCAAGGGAGAGCCCCGCACAAGGGGGAGTGCAGAGAGCAGGAGGCTGGAGGGGACAGGCCCGCAGGATGGCGAGAAGTTCCTCTCGAGCCCCCGACCTTGAGCTCAGCTGATCAGGCAAGGCAGCCTCCTCCTGGGCCTCCCTGCCTCCAGCCTCTAATCCAGCTCCATATTGTTGCCAGAGGGATTTCTCTAAAATAAAAAGTCCCTCATTATCCCTTCAGTGGTTCCCCCCACCTACAAGTCAGATCTGCCCAGTGAAAACTGCAAGGGGACACTGACCCTACGACTCTGGAATCGTTGGCACATGTCTCGAACATCTGACTCGCACAGGCTGAAGGACATTTCCTACCTTACATAGGAGTGGTCTGGGCTTCCCTGCTGGCTCAGATGATAAAGAATCCACCTGCAGTGCGGGAGACCTAGGCTCGATCCCTGGGTTGGGAAGATCCCCTAGAGGAGGGCATGGCAACCCACTCCAGTATTCTTGCCTGGAGAATCCCCATGGTCAGAGGAGCCTGGTGGGCTACAGCCCCTGGGTCACAAACAGTCGGACACGACTGAGCGACTAAGCACAGCGGTGGTCTGGATGGAGGCGACTGGAGCTGGACCAGCGGCTCGTCCTCGAGACTCCTTCTCCACCCCGCTTCCCGCTCCCCTCCCTGCAGGTGAGTTTATTGCCTCAAGGCTGCAAGCTGTTTCCTGCGGCTCCACATCACGACTGTATTCGAGGAACACAGGACAAGAATACAGGAATATGAGTTCCCCATCAGTAGCCATGACTGTCTCCTTCGTTAGGAGAATAACGTGCGTTTCTGTTGCAAACCCCAGCCAGATACAAGCATACGTGTCATTGGCTGGAACTGTGTCACCTGGTCACTCCCACCTGCAATGGACACGGTTAAGATGGGGATCTAGCCTGTGCTGTCATGGTTAAGATGTGAGGGGAGGAGGATCCCAGTCATACTGGGACCGCTAAGGCCATGGGAGGCCGGCCCCCTGCTCGCTGCCCAGCATGGTGGGGTTCACACAGGGCTCCCGGAGCTGCCTGCCCTTCTGTGGGGTTTCGGCTTGGACGCTCCTCCACACCTCGCCAGCCTGGCTCACTCTTGCTCCTGCCTCACAGCTCAGCTCAGCGCCTACTCCGCACCCTCTCCAGCATCCCACACAACGTCTCCCACAGCACACGAGGCCACTGTTAGACTGTAGGCTCTTCTGGGGCAGGGATCATATCCCAGTCTTATTTCTCAGCTTTCAGGCCCCTCTCTTTTTTCCCACATCCCATATCCGATCCATAGCAAATCCCACCAAAGCCATGGTTGCTAAGTAAAGATCAGGGACCTACCTTTAAGGTATCCTGGTCAAACAAATGGCGACACCCAATGCTTCACCAAAGGAAAAAGGTCAGTGGGAGCATCCATCCTCCCGTAAGCAGTAGGGGTGCATCTTTTTCCTGGAGGATTCAAAAGCAACAATAATGCTGACTTAAAGTAAAAACAAACAAAAAAACAAAAATATCCCACCAGGTCTCTCCTCAAAATCTACCCAGACTTGGGATGCCTGTATCCCATCAGCTCTCCCTTGTATCACTGCTCTGGTCTTGCTTATACCCTTCCCTCCCACCCCAACCAGTCGATTGTCACCACAGCAAATCTGTCCCTCCTCAGCCCTGAACCCCTAGATGGCCCCCATTTCACTCGGTGGTAAAGTCACAGTTTTTCTGTATCTTATAAGACCTATGTTACCTACCTCCACCCCTTATTTCTCTGATCTCATCTCCTATGACTGCCCTCCTCACAATCAAAGCCCCTGCCATGTTAACGACTCCTGAGTGATCGCACCAAGCACATTCTGCCTCAGGGCCTTTGCACGGCTTTCTGTCTAGACAGCTCTGCCCCAGATGTCTACATGGCATGCTTCCTCAACCCCGCAGGTTTTATTTAAGTCATCACTGCAGTGTGGCCTTCTGGATGCCCCACCAAACACAGCCCGTACATCTCCCAGTATTTCTCTTTAGGCATTTCTCTAACATAATCTAAATTTATGTGTGTAAGTTGGTCCTTGGTCTCCATCACCTTCCCTGTAGGTTATAAACTCCACGAAGGCTGTTTGGTTTTCTGCTGCGTAATTGATACCTAGATCACCTAAGAGTCATTTAACAAATATGGATAAGTGATTGATAAGATGAATGCATTCCCAGCGGAATGCCTGGTCCATAGGAAAACCTAGGGAAAGTACTAAACTCACAAATGACTGACTGAACTGGCAACTGTGGACTGGAGAGAATGGATGTGCTGTGCAGAGGCTCTGGAGAGAAGCTGGCATTAGGACTGTGTGTCTAGAGCCAGGTCTCCCAGCCTTGGGGACAGAGTGTGGGGCAGGAGAGGGCTGAGGCGGGGAAGAAGAGAGCAATGACATTCAAGCCATTCATTCCACCCAGGATTAATGTCAATTAACCTTCCAAAAGACAACTCAGTTCTGTTTCCTCTTTCATCCTTCAAGTTCAAGTTCTATTAGCAAAAGCTGCTGCCCACGGCATGAATCTTGATTTAGAGACTAGGAGGAGGGCTGTTTCTGTGCAGATGGAGGAAAAACACAAGAATTGGCAGCCCCACTGACTTTGCTGGGTGGGCAGCCAAACAGAGGCCCAGTTGTGCTGGTGTGGAGACTTTGCTGTGGCCAAGAGATAAAGCAAGGAGCAGAAAAGGGAAAAGGAAGACGCTGGTGCAGTGCCCAAGCCTGGCCGCTGCTGTAACACAAGCTGTGTCTGTGACCCATTTTAACTGCAGCTGGCCGTGTGTGTCAGAGTCAAATCTGGGCAAATGTGGTGGCTGTTTTTAGAATCCAGTTCCACTTGGATGTTTGGTACCAGGTTTCTCTCTGTTGCTGTTGTTCAATCGCCAAGTCGTGTCCAACTCTTTGCGACCCCATGGACTGCAGCACGCCAGGCTTCCCTGTCCCTCACCATCTCTTGGAGTTTGCCGACGTACATCCGTTGAATCAGTGATGCCATTCAACCATCTCATTCCCTGTCAGTTTCTCTCTGGTGCGTGGTTACCAAAGCTCCATTGCCCCCAACCTGGAAGAGACCATGTGCCTCTCCTGTTCAGAGTAAGAACAGGTAACATCAATCAGATGCAAGGAAGGATTTGACTTTGTAGCCACAGGCACCTTTCGAGTCCTGAACATGGATGTAAATAAGCTCCACACAAGGCATCTCCAAAATGGAAGAAAATTAAGCTCCTGGACACGTGGCCATGAGTGCCACTGGACACGGCGGTTGGTAATTTACGATTGTTAAGGTTAAGCAAGAACAGGCGAGTGTGGGAAGGCACTGTGCAGCTTTAGCGACTATAACACTTGCTATCGTTCCAGGTTTTCATTGGTTTTTATTTTTTATTTTTTTATAGTCACCTGCAGAGAGAGAATGCAAATCTTATTTTAAAAACGTTATCATGTGACTCTATTTATTTAGATTTCCTTTAAATTGTAAAACACTCACTAAATCTTAAGAGTGGCTTCCTGCAAACTATTCTAGGTTAAGACAAACAGGGAGCTTACTTTTATTGATGTTGTAAAATAGGCGACTTAAAAGTGCTTACTGTTATAGTGGAGGATAAATGGTTCCAAGAGCGGCATTAAATGGGAAGACTCAACTAACGAAGTCTATTCCCATATTTATATAATTGTAATTTTATAAGCAAGGTAGAAATGTCAGCAAACTGTACTGCAATTAGGTCTTTATTCATTTTAAAACCTGAAAGAAATATGTGGCTGCTGGTGTTTCTGGAGCTGAGCTTAATCAAATTAACACTAAAATCTCACTATTTCTAATTGCCATAAAATAAAGTTGTTGGCACACTGCCATTGCCAGATTTCCTTGTAAGGAGAGTTCTGGTAGCAAACGATTTACAGTCTCATTCTTAGAAATTCCAGACAAGGGACTTCCCTGGTGGTCCAGAGGCTAAGACTCTGCGCTCCTAATGCAGGGGACCCACGTTCAGTCCCTCGTCAGGGACCTAGACCCCACGTGCCACAGCTAAGAGTTCACTAGCCACAACTAAAGATCCTTCATGCTGCAGATAAGCCCTGAGGCAGCCAAATAAATAAATGTTTAAAAAGAAGCAAGGAAGAAATTCCAGGCATTTACCTGACCTCGATGTTTACTAAATCCTTCAGAAACTTCCTTGGGAGGAAACCAGGGGAGCAGGGGGATGGGGCAGGGACTGAAAAGTGGAATAAAATTTCCTTTAAAACATGTGAAAATGGATCATGACATAAATCAAAGGTCACATTTGTTTTCAGGTTTGAACAGTTGCTAATTTCCTAATCTGAATTTAAAAAAAATTTTTTTAGAAAGTATAATTAACCATCAGAATCCTACAGTTCCTCTTAAATATTATTTCTGACAGACTTCTTTGAAGAAATCTAATAAGCAACCAATTTCTATTGAACTGAATTTCCATATTCACAAAAGAATTACTAGAAGTTGTTTATAAATCACTTTAGCCTTCCACAGAGAACTTTTTATTATTAAAATAGTAAGCATGTCTATATACCACATAGCATAATAAATACAGCCACAATTGTCTCAGAGTTTTTGGATAATCTTGATTCAAGTCATTTTATTTTTTCCACTGAGGGCAGTTGGTTAAATGTGTAGCTCAATGAGATTTAAATTTTATGAGCTTTCTTTTTCATTAAAACCAAATTCAGAGATATTAGCAAGAATACTTGGTGAGACCACATGTGTTAGTTTTGAGTCTGGAAATACTGTCATGGTGGCTACAAACTTTTTATTGAGAACTATACTACTGGAGCTGACGGGATCATTTTAATTTCCTCCAGTTTGTCTGAAAGAAAAGTTCTACCCCAGGTAGAAGGGACATGCCAGGTCTCCTTTGCAACTGGATGGCAAATATGACTTTAGCAGGATCGCATTCCCAGGTCATGGGATAAAGCCCTGGAGACAGGAGATGCCCAGAATAAGGGACCTGAGGCACCAAGGTCCAGTTGAGGCGCCAAGCTAACAAGTGGACTGTTGCCTCATCTGCCAAATGAGCCTGAAAATACCTTCCTCCCCCTTGAATTTTTGCAAGATCATATGTGATGTCTGTGAAGCTGTTCTGTTGTGAACTGAGCTGGGAGCCAGGTGCCCTGAACCCGAGGGCCCAAGAACCTGGACGGGAGCCTGGCTGAGATGCCTGTGTAGCTGAGCTGGGCTGAGAGGCCACAGGCACAGAAGGGCCGGGGCGCAGGGCGGCCCCTTGGCTGCAGGAGAATCTGGGAGGGTGGTGTAGGGCTGAGCACCGCAGCTCATGGCTGAGGGCCTGCTGCCTCTGCTCAGATCCCAAGATCTGGAATGAGCTGTGTGTCCCTTGAACTACAAATTTGACCTTGGCTATTGTGGGGGAGATGCTCTGTGGGACCCGTAGGAATAGCACCTGGGGCTATGAACTGTAAGGTACTAAGGCGCTCCCTCCTCTTCTTTCATAAGTCCATGTTAATGAATTTGAAAAGTAATTAATAGCATTCCTCCTCTCTCTCAACCCACCCTCTCCCCACTTCTCATCCCTGCCTTTAAGAACCCACTTCCCATCCTCCTGGGGAGAAAGCTTTCTCTGTTAACTGAGGAAGATCACAAGAAACATTCCAAAATGTTCCCAGTTAACACCCTGAGCTCTCTTTATAAAGGAAAGGAAATTTCGTGATCAGCCCCAGATTCGATGAGTCACCAGCATACACCTGTGTACAATTAAACTTCCTCTCATCCAACCGTGGGTCCATACGTACGTGTAGTATGTAGCAGTTGGCTGAACACAGTGTAGCCTTGGATACCAGGAAACCCAACTTTCTCAGTCTTGTTGCTAAGGCAACGGGATGGTGTGGGTGCGGGTTGCCCTGCGTATGTGTCTCCATGCGGTGCTGCCAGCAGGGGGACCCGGGACGGGGGTCGGGGAGAGACGTGCGCATCTCTCCAAGGCTTCCTCTGAAGAGGCTGCGGGAACAACACAGTACCCTGTGTCACCAATGGCCAGGAAGATTCTAAGGGGAACCCTACCACACACTCCTAGAGGGTGCAAGGCAGTCAGGAGGAGGGTTGGGGGGAGGCACAGACGGTGAGCCGAGGTGGGATGAAGGACAGGGATGCTGGTGAACTGGGGAGTCTGGGGTAGCAGGGGACAGGAGCTATCTTGTGAGGTGAAGGCTGGATCCAGAATATCACTGGCACAGAATGAGAACATCCAGAACGTAGTCCCAGCCACAAAATTCACGCCAGCCATTATGCGTGTTAGCCTGGTTAATCCTATAATGAACCCCCAGCATGTGGTTGAAAGGTAAAACTGAAGGTTTTCAGAATATTCTAAAGATCAGATAGGAGACAAATGTATTAAAAGGAGAAAGCACCCGCCTCTACTCCACTACTAGTTTGATTAGAGAGCCTGTGTTTACTCTGTTTGCATCAGATTTGACCCGCAGAGCCCAACATCCCCTGCAGGTGCAGGAAGGGGACAGCCCTCACTCTCCTTCAGGGCCTGGCATGTAGAGTCACTCTCGTGTGCCCCTCAAACCAAGCAGAGTCTCCGGTCTTCATGGCCTTGAATCATCTGTCTCCAACCTGTTATTTACGGCTGGTATTATTTTGTTAAGATCTATAGCTTCTTCTAAGATAAAGGAAGTTCACTAGTGGCACAGTGGATAAGAAACCACTTGTCAATGCAGGGGACACAGGTTCGACCCCTGTTCTGGGAAGACTCTGCTTGCAGCGGAGAAATTAAGCCCATTCACCACAACAGCCGAGCCCATGCTCCAGAGGCCGAGAGTGGCATCTACTGAGCCTGTGTGCCGCAACTACTGAAGCCTGAGGGCCTCGAGCACGTACCCCGAAACAAGAGAAGCCACTGCAATGAGAAGCCCGTGCACCTCGACAGAGAGAGGCCAGCGCCACTGCTCGCTGCAACTCGAGAAAGCCCGCCCAAAGCAGCAAAGACCTAGCACAGCCAAACATAAATAAAACAAATTTTAAAAATAGAATCTAAAAATAAATAAAAAATTTTAAAGATATAGGAAGTTCACAAAGACACACAGGCAATGGGTCATTGAAGTAATCATTAACAAAAAATTCATAAAATTTTGGATACAGTGGTAGGTCAACCAAGGAACAGACAGATAGGAAGGCTTGTCTAGGAAAAATCTAAACTGAAGATGTGTGAGCATGCGCGCTTAGTCGCTAAGTCGTGTCCGACTCTTTGTGACCCCATGGGCAGCAGTCCACCAGGCTCTTCTGCTCATGGGATTCTCCAGGCAAGAATACTGGAGTGGGTACCATGCCCTCCTCCTGGGGATCTTCCCAACTCAGGGATCGAATCCAGGTCTCCCGCATTGCAGGTGGATTCTTTACCGTCTGAACCACCAGGGAAGTGCAAACTGAAGATAGTTGCTAAAATTAAACCCCAAATCTAGACACCAGCTTTATAGCTACCAAGACTAACCCAGCAAGCCAGTGATGTAATGATCTCACAGACATTAAAGATGTCAGTCAATGTGCCTTATGCCTACTGACTCTGCAGAGGATACTGTCTGTGTCCAGGGCCCTTACTACCCTCTTGAGCCCACTGTCCCTCATGTCCACAGCCGACCAGATGAAGGGAATGCTTCCACAAGCTGGCATCTTTTCAGGTAGCAATTACCTTGTGAGGCCCAACCACGTGCCAAGCTCTGTGTACTGGGGACAGAGTGGTGAATGAGAGCATTAAGTCTCTTTCCTTTCGACATTTATAATTCACAGGGAAGAAAACTCTGAAAAAGAATTCCCTTTTGACCTAGCAGGATTGGATGAACTGGACCAATCAGAGTCTTCTCTCAGAACCAGGGGGTTCGACACTGACCAGGCGAGCCAGGCAGCTGAGAGAGCGTGGAGGCCTGGAGCTGAGAAGGTGCCACCATTCAAAGTCAAAAACCCCTAAGTCAAGCCATCACACATTGGGGACCACCTGTACAGTAAACGTCTTAGTCTATTTGGGCAGCTATAACAAAATCCTACAGACCAGGTGGCTTATAAGCAGCAGAAATTTACTCCTCGAAGTTCAAGGTCATGGTACTGCCAGGGTTGTATTTGGCGAAGGAAAGCCCCCTTCTTGGGTTGCAGATTGCCTACTTCTCACTGTGCCCTCACATGGTGGGAGATGCTGGGAATCTCGCTGAAGACTTTTATAAGCACTAATCCCCATCAGTAGAGCTCTGCTCTCATGAACTAAGCAGGGCCTACCTTCTAATACCATCATCTTTGGAAGCTAGGATTGCGCCATAAGAATTTGGGGGAGGGTGGTGGACATAAGCATTCAGACTGTAGCACTATATGACCTCTCAAGCCTAATATGGTGAATGTCCCCTGTTTGGGCCCTCCAGCAGTCATTTGCTCTCTCCTGGTATTTAAATAGAGCACTGATTTTCCTCTGGGAAATCAGTTCCTTCTCCAGTCTCATCCTCTACTCTGGGTGGAGTGGTGGAGCATGTGACCCAAGTCTAGACCAATCAGAGCACCCCATTCCCTAAGCCTGGAGACTGGACCCAATCAGAGTCCATGAGATTCAGTGGTGACCATTGCAGGGACTTCTGGGTAAAAGACCACTTTATCTGGTGGACTTGGAGTTGGAGGAGTGTGAGGAGCAACTGCAGCCATCTCGTGGTGCTGTGGAGCTAAAGGATAAAGTCAACACATAGGGCAGCAGAGCTAAAAGATGGGGAGAATATCTGGGCCCTGATCACAGTGTTTGAGGTCCTCTCAAACCTGCGCCTTGAAACCAAACTCTTCTGAACTTCAGGTGATACAAGACATTTCCTTTTTGTTCAAGCCAGGCTTTGTTTCTAATTTTTACCCCTAAATAAAATGATATAGCTTATCTGCGTTTGGGATGAGATGCAGAAGTGAAGATAAATATCGGTAAGCAAGTAACAAGGTCGCACGTGTTGGGACAGCCTTATTGAAATGTGGAGGGGCCTGGGCAAGAGGTATAAGTTACGCGGATTTAGTAGTGATCAATCAAAATAAGGCATAAGTGACGTGCTCATATCTTTCTTTTTTGTTTTCCACATGGTTAAATATTTTGTGGTTTTTGTATACTATTGCAGAAATATATAATTGGACTTTTTATTTAATGCTTTATAGAACTGGCTTAATTTCTTTGCACAGTTCTATCGTATTTCCAAAAATCTAAACAGAGGAATATACCACTCACACACACACACACACACACACACACACCCACACACACACCCACTTTACCCGCTCCCTCATGCCGTGTTTGTGTGGTGTAGATTCTGTTTAGGCACATTTTATTTTCCCTTCCCATGTCAAGCATCCACAGCAGAAAAGTCCTCTACATGTGTGCAGCTTTGTCCCCAGACCTGCCCCCATTTGACTGGTTGGCCCATCACTAACCACTATCCTCTCCTCCCTCTTAAGGATCCTTCTGGCAACAGGACAGATTCTCTGACTGTCCCCAACCATGTCATTTTCAGCTTTACTTTCCCTTTTCATTTTACAGAACCACTGTAAATGTGGTTTCATCTTCCTTGGGTTTATATCTGTTTTTCAAAATGGATTTAGAAGAACACGAGTCCTAGCAGATGTTTCTCACAAACAGAGCTTGAAAACTAATTTGGAAAATAATGCATGCCACAACCTCCCTTAGAGATTTGCAGTATATACTTTTCATTTCAAAGCTCTGAGAGGTCCTACAGTTTAAATTTCATTAAGGCCACCTTCTCTCCTATTTTGCTAGCAAGGGATTCTTTTTAATGTTGTGTTAACTCCCAACAGTCTTCAGAAAAGATATTCCACAGAGCATGGTTCGAGAAATGCTGATTTAAAATAGAGTAGATCTTGGTCAATGAATTATAAGCAAATCTTTTGACTCTATTATTGTTATAAGAATAGAACTTCAAATAATTTGAAGCAGATTAGGAATGTTCTTTTACCTTCTGCTTTGATGAAAGCAGATGCTTTATATGTGCAAATGATATGAATTCATCATTTTCATTCTTTTTCTTAAAACACACAGCTCCAAGCGTTCTTCATGCAATAACCATGCTTCTTGCCAAGGAAGATGAAGACCGAGACATGTCCTTGGATTTGCTCTTCGGGAATATGCATGCTGCAAAGAGGAACAGGGGTAATAACTAAAAATATGCAGCTGAGGCAGGGCACAGCTGGGAAACTGTGGTTAAACCTACAGCAAAGGCAGGGACACTGCTAACGGAGGTGCTGTG
Organism: Capricornis sumatraensis; assembly: GCF_032405125.1. Classification (NCBI taxonomy): domain Eukaryota; kingdom Metazoa; phylum Chordata; class Mammalia; order Artiodactyla; family Bovidae; genus Capricornis; species Capricornis sumatraensis. The sequence continues at coordinate 81,991,873 of NC_091079.1, forward strand.
GTCGCCTCTGTTATTGCTTCCCCTCCCCAGAGGTCAGAGGAATATGGAGCTGAGCGACTGCGGGAGACAGAGGTGGTGGAGTTTTCAAGATGGCGGTCACAATGGACATCTTTTCTTGTTCCCAGTGGGAAACCACAAAACATAGGCATTACATTTTGAGCACTGTGTATGCCAGTGCTAAGAGTTTTTTTTAAGGGGCCACGAGTTTCATATGGGTTTCCCAGGTGGCGTTAGTGGTAAAGAACCCGCCTGCCAATGCAGGAGACTTTGTCTGTAAAAGAGAAAGCGTACATCACTAAAGAGAACAAACGGTCTTCAAACTCTCTGGGGGTTTAGAAGTACTCTCTACATAAGACTGAGGTACTAGTTGGAAGTGGTTTCATATTTACTTATTGAGGTGAACCACCCGGGGACTCGCCTGTTTCCCACGCTGGGTCTCCATTGGGTGATTGATGGTTCAGAGGTCTTTCTAACCTAGATTGACTGGTTGTCTCCTCAGCTAGTTGGAATAGAGATCTTACTACTGACTCTACTGGGTACTTTCTGCTTTGTCTCTCCATCCTGCTCTGGGCCCTGGCGTGTTGACCCACACAAGCTGTAAAAATGGGTTTGTTTATAGTTGGGTTCAGCCATAAGGAGGTACTGGCAGGATATTGAGGGAGAGAGAAGGGAAGTGATGGGGGAGCATTTATTCCCCAGGGTCTGATGCCCCTGCCTTTCCGATCTTGTGGACTAGTCCTCTTCCAACCCGGCCACAGCTCCTGTGAGGGCGGCCTCCCCACACAGCCCCCCCAACCCACTTTCTGGGTTCTGTAAACCCCTTCCATGGTTATACTGTCAGTAGCCCCATCCCGCTGCTATCTCCCTTGTCCTTAAGCCTTCAACCCTGCCAATAGCTTTGTAAACACCTGTCAAGGGACTTCCCTGGCGGTCCAGTAAGACTCCCCCTTCCAAGACAGGGGATGCAGATTCAATCCCTGGTCAGTCAGCTAAGATCCCACGTGCCTCGTGACCAAACACCCAAAACAGAAAATAGACACAATATAATAACAAACTGGAGAAGACTCTTGAGAGTCCCTTGGACTGCAAGGAGATCCAACCAGTCCATCCTAAAGGAGATCAGTCCTGAATATTGATTGGAAGGACTGATGTTGAAGCTGAAACTCCAACACTTTGGCCACCCGATGGGAAGAGCTGACTCTTTTGAAAAGACCCTGATGCTGGGAAAGACTGAAGATGGGAGGAGAAGGGGACGACAGAGGATGAGATGGTTGGATGGCATCACCGACTCAATGGACATGACTCTGAGTAAACTCTGGGAGTTGGTGATAGACAGGAAGGCCTGGTGTGCTGCAGTCCAAGGGGTCACAAAGAGTCGGATACGACTGAGTGACTGAACTGAATAACAAATTCAAAAAAGACTTTAAAAACGGCCCTCTGAATTTAATGCATTAATGGTTCTCCATACATCCTGATGTCCCAGAGAGTCTCATGAATATTTATTCCCCTTGTCATCATTCTTGGGCTTCTCAGGTGGCACTAGTGGTAAAGAACCCACCTGTCAATGACGACGCGGACTCCATCCCTGGGTTGGGAAGATCCCCTGGAGGAGGGTGTGGCAACCTACTCCAGTATTCTTGCCTGGAGAATCCCACAGACAGGGAAGCCTGGCGGGCTACAGTCCATAGGGTCTCAGAGTTAGACACGACTGAAGTGACTGAGCACGCACGTCATCATTCTTCACGCAGAGTTTAAGGAATGAGCCATCAGTCTAGTGGTGTCAGAGATTTTATATGCAAGATTTCTTAGTGAGAAGCAATCAGACGGGTTCCCTCTAACCAGGATCCTTAAACTCTTAAAGCATTATTATTAGTTCAGAGGATTTTAAGAATAGTATCGTATTTTCATTGGGTTTGATTCTTCCTTACGTCTTCGAGTTAAGAAATCCCCCTAACCTACCCCTGGTGGCTGCTGTTATAAGTTGCCAAGCCTGAGCCCCCAGAGGTTCCTGGCTGTTAAAACTGAATGATTCCGGCTCCACAGCAGAGAAGAAATTCAAAGGTCAAATCCATGCACCATTTTCCGCCCATGGGTCTGTAGGTGAGCAGAATGACAAAAGCTTCTCATGCTCTGGCCCCACCCCTCTTTGTACTGGTTCCCAGGTCAGGGCTAACATCCTGAAATCGAAGCCAAGTGTCCTTTCTGAGACAGGGGTTAGAACAGGCTTTCACAGTCTGAGATCTCGTGGATTGTGGCTTGTACCCTAAACCTTGCTTGTCTAAACAAAAAGAAGCCTTCTTTGTTGCTTTATGTTCTTGCTGTTGAAATTAGTGATCATAACACACGATGTTAACCTCACAGGGCAGTGCTGTCTCAGAATAGCTGGTTCTCTCTAACAAACTTAAACTTTCAGAGGAATACAGGTAACACCTGTATGGGAAAATGGCTCAGAGAGCTATGGGTCACTGGGGCTGAGCAGAGCTAAAATTCCTATCTCTTAGGAGACAAGAAGTGAAGTGATTTGCCCCTAAATTATACAGCCTTGTTTCATGGAAAAATGGAAACTAGAACTCTGGATTTCAAGTCCAGGACTCTTTCACAACATTCACCAAACAAATAGTGAGATACATGGGGAATCCATTGAAAACATCACCGGAAGTCCCAGGGTTAGCTCTTTTATTCTTGCAGCTCATTCATAATCTAATTCTGACCATCTGATTAATATGTATGTGTCTCAATAGGATTGAATCATATATATTACCATATGCAAAATAGCCAGTGGGAGTTTGATGTATGATGCAGGGAACCCAAAGCCGGTGCTCTGTGACAACCTGGAGGGATAGGGTGGGAAGGGGGTTCAGGAAGGAAGGGATATGTATACTTGTGGCCGATTCATGTTTATGTATGGCAAAAGCCATCACAATATTGCAATTATCCTCCAATTAAATTATATATATATATATATATATATATATATATATATACATGTCTCTCTATCAAAGAGTTTAGCCAGAAAAGAACTAAGTTTTAGGAGTATGTCAGATGGGGCTACCCTGGTAGTTTAGCTGGTAAAGAATTCGCCTGCAATGCAGGAGACCTGGGTTTGGGAAGATCCCCTGGAGAAGGGAAAGGCCACCCACTCCAGTATTCTGGCCTGGAGAATTCCATGGACTGTATAGTCCTGGGACCGTAAAGAGCTGGACATGACTGAGCAACTTTCACTTTCAGATGATTTAACAAAATATACAAATTTCAATAAAGCAACATAGACAAATAATGCACTATAAACCACACTTTCATGGCCCCAGATATCTTGACCCGGTGCTGTTAATGTTTAGACGGAATCCAATTCAAGAGGGTAGGGATTGTATTGGTCTTTTCCATGTCTTCATGGTGTCAGATAGGATGCCTATAATATAATTAGCACTCAGTAAATATTTGTTGTGTAGAGGAATATTGACACAAAATTTAGAAGTAGTTTTTATTATACAAAAGACATAAGGATATTCTTGGTATTACACAATAATTATCTGATTTTTTCACCTTCAAATGCCTTTATATGTCATTGCTGACCTCAGGAGATATTTTCTTCTGACTTTAACTATTACTGTGTTTACATTCTATTACAAATTCCATAAGGTTAGGGACTTTTTCTGTATTATTCACTTCTGTACCCCCATGAGTGAGCCCAAGGCTTGGTGAAGAGCAAGCACTCCATAAATATTAGCTGTTGTGTTTCTTTTTTACAACCCAATGAGAGCATTTGCCGACAGGCAATTTTGTGATTGTCAAAAAGATTTGCAGCTCTTACCTGCTTTCAAGACTCTGTAGCTAGCTTAACTCTTAAGATGCCAACAAAATGTAACAAGTTGCCTAACTTTGAGCCAGACATGCACTTATAGCTTTTATAAATACAACAATAAAGTGCCAGTGAGAGTACCATAGTCTTTGGCTATGGGGCCTAGGAAACAAGAGTTCCATAAGTACTCAGTGGACATGAACCTGAGCAAACTCCGGGAGACAGTGAAGGACAGGGAAGCCTGGCATGCTGCAATCCATGGGGTCGCAGAGTCAGACACAACTTAGTGACTGAACGAAAACAACAAAGCATTTAAAAAGTCAATAAACCTGCTTCTCAATAACAGAAAGAAATAACTTTGGCAGCTCTCTCACCAATTCTACTTTCTCACCTAAGAGAAAGTGTTTTCTAAGTATTTGTTCTTTTGAGGGCCTACAGATGGCAATGCCTTAAAAACCTTTTTAATACTAGTAACACACTGCATGATCCTAATCAAATTCCAAATGCAATCAATTGACTAGATTGGAAGCTCAGATGCTCAAGAAAGTACATGCCAAGTGCTTGTCAATTACATTCTGAAATAGGAGGCAAAGATGTGAATGGAAAAGGCTCTCCAAATAAAGTGATCACATGGAGGAAAGTACAGGGACAGGAAGGAACAAGGTTTGCTTGGGTGACATGAAATAGACCAGTATAAATACAACAGTTCTTAAACAAGATAGAAGATGGGATGTGTGGCTTGGGCTCATGAATTCCTATCGAAGACCTTAAATGGCATATAACTTAGGTAGCTATTGTTGTGTAACAAATCACCATAAAACTCCGTGACTTAATAAGCACTTACTTTTGCCCATGATAATAACTGTTCCACGAAGTGCTTTTTGTCTTGGCTGAGCTCAGTCATAGTGAATTGGGTGAGCAGCTCTGCTAATCTTGGCTGGTTTTTCACATCTGTTTGGTACTTGGCTGGCTATTGGCTTGCGCAAGAAAGAGTTAATGTTGCAGGCTTGATATTTCTGTTTAGAAGGACCTGCTCGCAGAGCTGCCCCTTGGCTGGGAACTTGGTTTCTGGAGTGCCCCTGGTGTTATTAACTGCATTAGTTTTCTATTGCAGATGAGTGTTAGTGTTAGCAGCTCAGCTGTGTCCGCCTCTTGCGATCCCATGGACTGTAGCCCACCAGGTTCCTCTGTCCGTGGAATTCTCAGATGGGTTGCCATTCCCTTCTCTAGAGGATCTTCCCAACCCAGAGATTAAACCTGGGTCTCCTGAATTGCAGGCAGATTCTTTACCATCTGAGTCATCAAGGAAGCCCCGGATGTAACAAATTGCAAAAATACAGTGGCTCAAAACAACATGTTTTTCTTATCTTACAGTTCTGGAGGTCAGAAGTCTAAAATAGGTCAGCAGGACTGTATTGTTTCAGAGGCTCTAGACAGTAATCCATGTCCTTGCCTTTTCAAACTTCAGAAACCATCTGCATTCCTTGGCTCATGACCGCTTCTCCTCCATCTTCAAAGCAACTCCAAATCTCTTTCTCTCTCTCTAGTTTTGTTTCTGTCATCACTTTTCTTTTGACTCTGATCCTAGATAATCTGGGAAAATCTTCCCATCTCAAAGTTCTTAGTCACATATGCAATATCCCTTTTGCCATGTGTGGCACCAGAATAAGAGGCTCTGGGCATTAGGACATAAACATATTCAGGTGCTTCCGGTTCATTTACTGATGATGGAGAATATGATGAATGAATAAGCAGGAAATTCTAGAGATACAGTTAGAAAGCTATGGGCAATTCTTCAGGGATACGATAATCAGTGACTGGTGTATCAGACAGAAAACCAAGTTATCTATTTGTAACTGATGAAACACTGAGTTAACCAAGACTAGTTTGGTAAAGTTTGTGGTATTTCTACTTAGTTACTCAAATATTTATTGAATGTGTGCTACATGGTAGGAGTACAACAGTGAATAAATAGAAATGTCTAAATGCCATGGAGATTACCTTCTGGTTGGGTGTTTCTAAGAAGGGAACCTTTAAGCTGAGCCCTAAAGAATTAGGAAGAGGCAGTCTTACACAAGAGAGGAAGGGTTCCATGGAGAGAAAATGGCATGCACAAACCCCTGGGGTTGGGATGAATGTGGTCCTCTGTAAGTGCAGTCAAAGTCCAGTGTGACTGAGATTCCCCTGGTGGTCCAGTGGCTAAGACTCCACACTCCCAGTGCAGGGGGTGTGGGTTCAATCCCCAGTCAGGGAACTAGATCCCACATGCAGCAACTAAGAGCTCGCATGCTGCAACTAAAGATCCTGCATACCACAACTGAGACCCAGCTCGGCCAAATAAAAAAATAAAAATAAACTTTCTGTTTTAATCCATTGTGGCTGTAGTGTAGAGACTGAGGGGAAGGGTGCATCTAATGTGGAAAGGAAGGTAAACATGCTAGTCCCCAGGGCAGGATTTTTCTGGTCACAATAACAAGTCTAGATTGCATCCTAAGTATAACAAGAAGTCACTGAAAGGTTTCATGTCTTCAAAATGATAACTAGTGTTGAGAGGCAAGGGTGGAAGTGAGAAAATTAGAGACTTGCTACTCATGTGGTCCACAGATCAGCAGCACAAACTGACTTGAGAGCTGGTTGGGAATGCAGAATGTCGGTCCCTCCCCAAGCCTGGAACCGGAATCTGCATTCTAACAAGATTCCCAAGTGATTCATTTGCACATTAAAGTTTGAGAAGTTCTAAGTTGGAAGACCACGGTAGCTTCGCCTAACCAAGTGGCTGGGAGATGGAAAAGTAGAAGGGATATCTTACACATAGTCACAGGCATGCAGCATTTGCACTAGAATTAAAAGCTGGAATCAGAAGGAGAGGGCTTCCCGGGTGGCGCTAGTGGTAAGGAACCTACCTGCCAAGGCAGGAGACGTAAGAGACGTGGTTCGATCCCTGGGTTGGGAAGATCCCCTGGAGGAAGGCATGGCCACCCACTCCAGGATTCTTGCCTGGAGAATCCCATGGATAGAGAAGCCTGGCGGGCTACAGGCCATAAGGTCACAAAGAGTCAGATACAACTGAAGTGACAGACACACACACGTGCATGCTCTCACACATAAGGAGCACAATGTTCACATCAAAGAGAAATATTAGTTACATGCAGGCACGGAACCTTTAGTCTTCTGTGTCAGAGATGTTTTCAGGCAGAAGTCCAGTACCCTGGAGAGCTCCTATAAACCAACAGTTTTCTAAAGATGAAAGTCTAAGGGTCTGTACAGAGAGCCTTTTAAACTCAAAACCTTGAAGTCATCCTTGACTGTATTTTTATGATGAAGCTCTGATGATAACCGGATTAAGTTCTCTGATTCCTGGAACTCAACTTCAATACCCAAAGAACTCTCTGTTCCACATGATAGAACAACCATGTGTCTGCTCTCTCTTGTGTATTCCAGTGAGGTTATAATCCTGAAGGAGGCCAAAAGCCCGAGATGAGGTTGGAGGTGAGAGGGAGGCACTTTTTTGAACGTCATTTTCCCTCAAGGATCCCCTCTCTCCTGGACAGGAGCTGGAGTTTGGCCTGGGTTCAGGGATTTAACTCACAAAACAGAAACCATTAAAGCACTAACTGTAGTGATAATTCTGAAAATGGAAAAAGGCCAGATGTGGGGGAGCCTGTGAAGGAAAAATTAGTGGCACTTGGTGAAGGGCAGGGATACAGCAAGTGTAAAGTACCAAGACTCTTGATTACCGCCAGGGCCCTCCTATTGCTCTCATCTGTCTTGCCTAGAATTGTGTGTAGCAGTGTACAAAATTCCAGTAAAACCTCACTGACCCAAAGAGATGCCAATCATGTTACTCCCACTAAAATGATTAAAGTCAAAGACAAGTGTAAGTGAGGATGTGGAGCAACTGTAACTTCATATAGTGCTGGTGGGAATGTAAAGGGCTTCCCAGGTGGCACTAGAGGTAAAGGACCCGCCTGCCAATGCAGGAGACATAAGAGATGTGGGTTCGATCCCTGGGTCAGAAAGATTCCCTGGAGGAGGGCATGGCAACCCACTCCAGTATCCTTGCCTGAAAAACCCCATGGACAGAGGAGCCTAGAGGGTTACAGTCCATGGGGTCAAAGGGTCGGACACGACTGAAGTGACTTAGCACAGCACAGCACGCAGGAATGTAAAATGGTACAACTATGATTTACAGAGGTCTGACAGTTTCTTCTGAAGTTAAACAGACACTTACTGTGTGACCCAGCAATTCTACTCTTAGGTAAAAGATACTTCCTCAAAAAGACTTTTACAGGGATCTTTAAAGCAGCTTTATTCATAAAGCCCAAAACTAGAAACCACTCAAGATGTCCCTCAACGAGGGAAGAGACACACAAATTACAGTACGTTTGCACAATGGAACATTACTCAACAATAAAAAATAGCAGAAGGTTGATACACGCAAAAACGAGAATATATCTCAAAAACATTATGGATAAACAAATTGTGGTACATTTATATAATGAAATATTAGTCAGCAATTAAAATAAGCTACGGATACATGCAACAACAAGGATAAATCTCAAAAACAAGAATCCAGACACAAAAAAGTAGATCTAAAAAAGGCACACTGCATGATTCCATTTATATGAAGCTCTAGAAAACAAAAAAAAACCCGAACTGATGGTTTCAGAAGATAAGAAAATCGCTGCCTAGTGGGTGGGGCAGGAGTTGAAGAGAACAGAAGACAACTTTTGGGCTGACAGAAATGTTCTATGTGTTATTTGGGGAGTTGGTTATGTATATGTGTACATGTATTAGTTGCTCAGTAGTGTCCCACTCTTTGCAACCCCATGGACAATAGCCCGCCAGGCTCCTCTGTCCGTGGAACTCTCCAGGCCAGAATACTGGAGTGGGTTGCCATTTCCTTTTCCAGGAGATCTTCCCGATTCAGGGATTGAACCCAGGTCTCCTGCATTGCAGGCAGCTGCTTTACCGTCTGAGATACTTTACTGTCTGGTTGCTGCTGCTGCTGCTGCTGCTGCTAAGTTGCTTCAGTCGTGTCCGACTCTGTGCAACCCCATGGACGGCAGCCCACCAGGCTCCCCCGACCCTGGGATTCTCCAGGCAAGAACACTGGAGTGGGTTGCCGTTTCCTTCTCTAACGCATGAAAGTGAAAGTGAAAGTGAAGCCACTCAATAGTGTCCGACTCTTCACGACCCCATGGACTGCAGCCCACCAGGCTCCTCCACCTGTGGGATTTTCCAGGCAAGAGTACTGGAGTGGGGTGCCATTGCCTTCTCCGTTACTGTCTGGTTAGGTATACATATTTGAAAGAGCTCATCCTGTTGTACACCGAAGATCTTTGAGTATTATTGTATATAAATTTTACCCGGATGAAACTAAAATTTTAATTAGAAACAAAAATTCCATTATCCTCAGTTCAAGGACACATATACCTCTATCTGCTGGATTGTTTCACTAGAGAAAAATCTGTGAGGGATACTCAACAATCTTTGTGGTCTGGAAAGAATGTGGCAGAGGGGCCGGCAGTTTGCCCAAACGGCTGATGCAAAGCTCAAGACAACTGGGCTTAACGAAATCTTTCACGCAGGCTTAGAATGATGTCCGTATAACGCGTGACCGTGAAATCGCAGCAGCCCCACTGGAGCCCGTGTGTCATTAGAAATCCCGTGTAGACTGGACCAGCAGCTCCCTCTGAGCCACAAGAGCCTGAGGAATTGCTCAGCTGTTCTTTCAGGCAGTTTCTATTTCACTGGCAACTGGGTGAGGGGAAAAACCTCAGGTTTTCAGTGTGGCAAAAACTCGGTCCAGTATAAAGGGCCCTGAAAGAGGAGCCCACAAGGAAGACGACAGAACAGTAACGCCCATGCTCCCAGATCTGCTCTTCAATATCTGTCACCAGCTTAGTCCCAAATTCCTGTTGAGCTCTCACACGAAGTGATTAATTTACCAACACATGGAAAGTGTTTGCTATGAATTAGGTGTCACGCTACATACTTGGAATGCAGGTAAAAGACAGATCTGACCCTTTAAAACTCAGAAGGGGCACTTGTATGGCCATGACTGGACTTCCCAGGTGGCAGTAGTGGTAAAGAACAGGCTGCCAATGAAGGAGAGGCAAGAGACATGGGTTCGATCCCTGGGTCGGGAAGATTCCCTGGAGAAGGGCATGACAACCCACTCCAGCATTCATGCTACGGGCATAACTGAATCACTTTGCTGTGCATCTGTAACTAACATATCAGTGCTTTTGTGTGTGTGTGTGGTTTTGCTATACATTGACATGAATCCACCACGGGTGTACATGTGTTCCCCATGTCGCAAAGAGCTGGACACGACTGAGGGACCAGCAGGGTCATCAGCGTTCTTGGGCTGGGTCCCATGTTCTTTCCAATGCTGAAGATGTTTATAAAACAGGTATGCATCTTTTCTCTACTATAAATGTATTGATGTCTTGGGTCTGAAGAATGTTGGGACTCATAAGCACAGAACTGGTGGGGAAAGAAAGGAATTGGGGCTGGGCTGTACTCAGTTCTCAAGGAGACATTCAGTTTGGTAACTTACACTCTCTGACTGAACACAGGGAGTAGGCTTGGCCCAGAGAGGCAATCCATGTTCACAGTGATGTGATCCGATGGATGGATGCTGGATGTTTCACCAGGCAGGTAGTTGGAAGTTAATTAACTTCCATCCACTGTCCATTGACAATGTCATTCATAAGTCCCTGATTCACAGGTGAGAGCCACAGGAGTCCCAGCAAGACAGGGAGAGCATCAGAGTCCCAGCCAATTAAGAGCATGTTCAGAGCAGCTCTCCACATCTCCGTCCAAGTTCTTGGTCAAAAGCAACAGATTCCCATTCTAGCTCTCTTAAGCAAAAAATAATTTATTAAAAACACAGGTGGTTCACAAGTCTATGGAAAACGTGAGAACATTCAGCCTTCAGAAGGGAGAGGAATTTGGGCAATTCTGAGAATTCACGTGGCAAGAACAAAGGGAAAAATCTCTTGCCAGTGTCAACTTCTCAGTTTTCTCTCCTTTTCTGTCCTCAACCAAGATTCAGTTTCCAAGGAGAGAGAGAGAGACTGATGACGTAGCTTGGGCCACTCACCTTCACTTTGGCAGATGATGGACAGAGTGCCTTGAATAATAGTCCCCAGAAAAATGCATGCATTGAGTGAAGAGTTGGTTTCTCAAAGGAAAATCAGAATGCTGCTAACCTGTTTCTAGAAGCAGCAATATGGATGCTTAGTAGGCAAAAAAAAGCTTGGGTGACCACTACTGGATTCATAGGAAACTGATGAGTTAGACAGGAAACCAACAAGGAGACAGAGTCAGAGAATGTAACAGCAAGTAGAGCTCTTTAAAGCCCAGAACTCACCACAACACACCAACTCCATGTAAACAGCAGCAAATATCTTTCTGTTATAGACCCCACTGGATTCTAAGCTAAGTTCATGAGCTATTTTTTGCCTTACTCCAAAAGAGGCTCAGGAATTGGAAGAATTTGAGAGATGCAGATAGAATGATAATAACATTAGCCATAACATCTTGAAGAAGCTGAGAAAAACAGGAGCTGACCAGAAGGAAGTAAATGTAGTCTTCAGCTCACCTTATTTTGTAGAAGGTAGATAATAAGAATTAAATTACTTAGACTTAAATAATTAGGCTGCTTATGTTACAGAAATACGTGATGAAATACCTTTGAAGAACACAGAAAGCAAAAATAGCTAAAAATATATCAGATACAATGTCATCGGAGAAAAAGAATCTATTGATTTAAAATATGTACTATGCTGTATCATTTAGAATGCTTTAGACTGTAAGCAATAGGAAACTTTAAAAGTTAATATGATTCTAAACGCGATAAACAGAACTAGGGCAAGCTCTAAGAATAGTAAAATTACTGATTCAATGATACCGTTATGGCTTAGACCAGCAATTCTTAAAACTTTTGGTCTCAGGATCCCTTTACACTGGTTATGTGGGTTATATTTATTAATATTTGTTGTAGTAAAAGCTAAAACAGAGCAATATTCAATGTTGTTTTGGAAGAGGTACATGGGAGACATTTGGTCTTAAACAGATACTTTGTTACAAAAGGGAAAAGTATTTTAATAGCCTTTACATAAAATTGTTGATGTTCTTTGATAGTACACTCAAATTTAAGACCAGTTTCCTGAAGATTAGTTATAATGTGGATCTGAAACAATATCAAAAGCTTTTTATATTCTATCATATGGTATTAATACCCATTGGTCTATATCTTACATCTTGAATGGATCTTTGCATGCTAAGTAGCTTGAGCCATCTCCAACTCTTCACAACCCCATGGACTGTAGTCCGGCAGGCTCCTCTGTCCATGGGATTCTCTAGGCAAGGATACTAGAGTGGGTTTCCATGCCTTCCTCCAGGGGATCTTCCTGACCCAGAGATTGAACCCACATCTCTTATGTCTCCTGAACTGGCAGGTGGGTTGTTTACCACTAGCACCACCTGGGAATCCCAAATGGATCTTTATCCTATGTATGATTTTGTAAAGTCATTGGTCATTTCAAAAATATTAGTTCACTGAGTTATGCACATCTTTGAAATATTGAAACATTTCAAAAATATTAGTTTACTGAGTTATGCACGACTTTGAAACATTTCATTACACCATGTCAAAATCATCAGATTAGTTAATATCACCACTGGTCTTAGAAAAGTCTTTAAATATTGGGAAACTATCAGTAAATATTGGGAAGCTGTCAAGTACATAAGCAAATTATCCAAAATTCTAATTTTGTTCAAAAGCTTGACCTTATCACTGATAACAAATACGATATACATTGCTTTCCCTGAAGTGGTTCAGTTTGTTCAAATTCCAGATAATATCCACCAAATACTCAAGTATAAGTAACCATAGTTTATTAATCATTTTTTCAAGTAAAAAAGAGCTGAAATAACTCACAATAACCCAACAATCACACAAGTGCTTTCCCTCAAGGTGATCGTCATATGCAGAAAAAGGATTTAGGAATACTTGTCAGTCATACAAATGACTGAAAAGGACATGAAAAGATAATCAATATCATTAGTCACTGGGAAAGTGCAAATCCAAACCAAAATGAGATACTACTTCACGCCCCAAAGGATGGTTATAATCAAAAAATTCAAAAATAATAAGTATTAGAATATAGAGACGCTAGAACTCTCCCGCATTGCTGGTGGAGTGGTAGGTTAAGTGACTGGTTTCTAGGTGCAGTGGGGGGTGGCGTGAGTCATCCCAGATAAGCCAGCACTCTAACTTGGCTGTGCCAGAAACCATTCACAGCACAAAGAGGAAAATGGTAGATGTGTAAAATGGTTTGGCTGCTGTGGAAAACAGTTTGGCAGTTCTTCAAAAAGTTAAACACAGAATTACCACGTGACCCAGAAATTCCATTCCCAATTGTATACCCCAAAGAACTGAAGAAAACAGGTGTTCAAACAAAAACTTGTACACAGATGTTCATAACTGCACTATTCACAGTTGCCAAAAGGTGGGCCCCACTCAAATGTCCACCAACCAATGCATGGATAAACGACATATGGCAGGTCCATGCAATGGAATATTATTCAGCCATAAAAAGGAATGAAGTTCTGATACATATTACAAGATAAGTGAACCCTGAAAACATGTTAAAGTGAAAGAGGTGAGGTGAAGTCGCTCAGTCGTGTCTGACTCTTTGTGACCCCATGGACTGTAGCCCACCAGGCTCCTCCGTCCATGGGATTTTCCAGGCAAGAGTACTGGAGTGGGTTGCCATTTCCTTCTCCAGAGGATCCTCCCAACCCAGGGATCGAACCCGGGTCTCCCACATTGTAGGCAGACGTTTTACTGTCTGAGCCAAAGCCAGACACAAAAGGACACATAGTGCATGAATTCCATTCATATAAAATGTCCAGAACAGACAAACAGAAACAGAAGGCAGATGAGTGATGGTCAGGGGCTGGGGGAGGGGGAAATGGAGGCTGACCGCTTAACAAGGCTGGGATTTCCTTCGGGGATGATAAAACCTTCTGAAACTAGATAATGATGATGACTGCATAACACTGTGAATGTACCAGAAGCCACTGAACTGCACACTTTAAAATGGTTAAATGGCGAATTTCATGTTATATGATGTTATTCTTTTTTTAACCACAATTCAAAGAAAAAAAAAAAATCCTTCCTAAGGTTGTATAATAACAAATGAGTCCCAGAGACAGTTTAGCAAGTGACCTAGCATAGGGCTCTAGTCCTGTAACTATTTTAGAAAGTAACATGTCAGTTACAAATTGGCACTTACCAAGAGCACTGCCAATTACTGAACCACAAGGGCGTTGGCCACCTGCCTCTATGGAGACTGAACCCCACCCTGCGATACCTGCTCCCTCCAACAACCCCTGAGGGAGTTCAGGGTGGAGAGAGGCGCTCTGCGCTCCCGGGAATCTGATGGGACAGGTCTTCAGATAGTCGGACGTTTTTAGGAACAGATTTTATGATCTCAATCCTTGCATCTCCTCATATCTAGAGAACCCCTAAATCCTGTCATGGTGACGTCAGATCCTCTTGACTAACAAAAAGCCTTTTGTAAAACAAGTGCTTCATGGTATTGAACTCCCCCACTTCACCAAAACCTTATATAGTGTCTCTCCCCCACTGCTGCTTTGGAGCAGTCTCTCAGAGGTATCTGAGATGCTGCCTGCCGGGCTGCAGTTCTCATTTTGCCCCAAATAAAACTTAACTCACAACTCTCAAGCTGTACATCTCTTTTTTAGTCAACAAACAAAATCCTAAAGACACTACCAGAAGTCTACTAGAGCTCATCAAGGAATTTGGAAAAGATGCAGGATAAAAAATTAATATACAGAAATCTGTAGCATTTCTCTACACTAACAACGAAGTACCAGAAAGAGAAATTACAAAAATAGAAAGAAACACAATGTGCTAGGTTCGATCCCTACCAGGAAAGCAGCTCACTGACAGAGTCACGGGCTTCTAATGAACTTGACTGAGAAATCCATGAGACAGATCGACACAGCTGTCTTTGTATGCACAAACATATTGACTGAACAAAATAAGTAACACCATACTGGAAAAGGAGATGGAGCCAATCAAAGCACATAGATATCACAGTTAAAACGCACTTTGAAAATATTCTCATTTTAGCCACTTTAAAAAAAATGGAAGTTCCAGAAAACTTATGGCCTGCTTAAGGGAACATGGCTGGTTAGTGGAAGAACGTGGCCCCAAGAGAACAAACATCCCGTGTCTTTCCACCTCCTGATCTTCACAGTCAGGGCAGTTCCTTAAATATCTTTTAGAACTGCTGTGATCTGAAAGCTTGTTAAGCCAGGGATGACGTATTTTCCCTGCATGTCCCCTCAAACCCACATACAAAGAGAAGCCTGCTATTTGCACTTTTACAGGAGCTCTTATCTTTGTGCTTTAAATGCTGGTTTGTGTCATAGCCAAGTTAGATTGCTGGCTTATCTGGGACAACTCGCCCCACCCCACTTTATTCAGAAACCAGTCACCAAACCTACCAATCCTCACTTTGGAATGTCTGGTGAACCTGAGTGCACCTCTCTTCCCATCATAATGCCCCAATCTCCCACTTGGACTACTTCGGATAACCTCCTAAGTTATGGCTGCATCTGACACTGACTCCAAAGGCTTGTGAGACTTAGATGGGAACAGAGATTGTTCCCTTGCAAAGGGCGAAGAATCTGGGCCTGGTTCCAGGTTTACAGTGGCCATGAAAATAAGCTGCAAACTAGCTTAAAAGACTCTGACCCCAACAATGGCAACTGTGACAAAGTCTTGATACTTTATTCCTTCAGATGCACAGAGAACAATTTCAACTTCGTGTTACAAACAACACTGAATTCTCTGGTTTCCTTGGCAACCTGCAGTTCTGCCCTCAGTAACAGTCAAAGACTAGAGGCTCCCATTTGCTTCTAGCTCTAAAAATTCTCATTCTATGAATATCTGGAGGTTTAGAGAGCCTACTCAAGGGAGACTGATGCAAGAGTCTTAAACTTAAGCTATTAAGCTTAAACTGCTGAACTTAAACAACTAAAATAGAAGCAGGGACAAAGATGGCTGCTGCTTCGACTGGTGGAGGTAATCTCTCGGAATTCAGGGAAAAGACAGACCGTGTTTCTCCACAGGCAGAACAGGGTATCAACAGCAATCCTATACGTTAACTGAACTTCAAATTATGCTTCACTCATTCTGTTAACTAAGGCAGAGTAATGAAAGTGAAAGAGGAGAGTGAAAAAGTGGGCTTAAAGCTCAACATTCAGAAAACGAAGATCATGGCATCTGGTCCCATCACTTCATGGCAAATAGATGGGGAAAGAGTGGCTGACTTTATTTTGGGGGCTCCAAAATCACTGCAGATGGTGACTGCAGCCATGAAATTAAAAGACACTTACTCCTTGGAAGAAAAGTTATGACCAACCTAGATTGCATATTCAAAAGCAGAGACATTACTTTGCCAACAAAGGTCCGTCTAGTCAAGGCTATGGTTTTTCCAGTAGTCATGTATGGAAGTGAGAGTTGGACTGTGAAGAAGGCTGAGCTCCGAAGAATTGATGCTTTTGAACTGTGGTGTTGGAGAAGACTCTTGAGAGTCCCTTGGACTGCAAGGAGATCCAACCAGTCCATTCTGAAGGAGATCAGCCCTGGGATTTCTTTGGAAGGAATGATGCTAAAGCTGAAACTCCAGTACTTTGGCCAGCTCATGCGAAGAATTGACTCATTGGAAAAGACTCTGATGCTGGGAGGGATTGAGGGCAGGAGGAGAAGGGGATGACAGAGGATGAGATGGCTTGATGGCATCATGGACTCAATGGACGTGAGTCTGAGTGAACTCCGGGACGTGGTGATGGACAGGGAGGCCTGGCGTGCTGCGATTCATGAGGTTACAAAGAGTCAGAAACGACTGAGTGACTGAACTGAACTGAATGAGTACATATTGTTGAAAGTTTTCTTTCTAGAATGGCTGCAAGCTGTAAATTTCAGGAATTTGTCATGTTTCAGAGAAAAGCTCCCTCTCTAGCACCGTTCTCCACTAATGCTTGATGAGCTGTTACTGTTTGCACTGTTAGGGGCACCCGCTTGAAGCACAGACATTCAGACCACAGAGGCTCCCCCTGGATCTGATCTAGCCCCATCTGGAGGGACAAGGGGAGAAGCAGCAAAGACGTCAAAGAGCAGCCTGAAGCTCCTAGCACCTACAATGTCACAGACCGTCGTTCTTACAGAAACGAAGTGCACAGTAGACTATGCCCAACGTTCTTGAGCGAGAAAAACTAAGAGTGCTGTTCTCTCGCCTACTAGATACATGTGGTTTGCACTGAGGGAATACAGATGACATCCACCAAGCCCTTGCTTAGGGCCCCTTTGGTTTTCTATTCCTGTTATTTTCTCTTTTGACCCCAGTGTCTCCCCACAGAGCTCGGGAGAAAGTTGTGTGTGCATGTCACAAATAAGAAACTTGTGTGTGTCGCCAAGAAGCCAGTGTCAGTGGGTCTCACCACCATCCCTGAGAGAGTGACCAAGTCACTAAGGGAGCCAAGACATCTTCTGCTAGAGGCTAAGTCTTGCCTTCTCCAGTTCCTCCCAGGCCCAAGAAAAGCAAGTACCCAAGTTCTGGACTGGAGAAGGGCAGTGAGCAAACCAAATCCACTTTTGCTGCTGATACAAGCTAGGTTAGGGAGCATAGCTCTGGGCCTGCAAACTCCAGTCCAAGGTCCACCCACCCCCACCCCTCCAGGGGAAGATGGCATCTGCAAATAGATTTCCAGGTGGCAGCTTCCAGCCGATCTGGAAAGAAAATGAAAACCAAGAACAAACTCTATCCATGCACACTCATGAGCTGTGGGAGATCGTTCCTCCCAGTAAATGAACACAGACCAACTACTGCCATCCACTCTCCAAGGACTCGCTCACCTCAGATCAGAGGAACAGCTGGGCTAAGAGGTCAGCTGTACTGAGGGAAATTCTCCCCAGCAGCCTCTGGCTCAAACAGGATCTGGCTCCCATGTTTGTCAACCCCTCAAACAAATGAAGTGGTGGACACAAGTCTGATTGTCAACCCCTCAAACAAATGAAGTGGTGGACACAAGTCTGAGCAAGCTCCGGGAGTTGGTGGTGGACAGGTAAGCCTGGCATGTTGCACTCCATGGAGTCGAAAAGAATCCAACACAGAGTGACTGAACTAAACTGAAAATGAATACTCACAAAGGTTCAGTTCAATTCAGTTAGTCACTCAGTCGGGTCCGACTCTTTGCGACCCCATGAATCGCCAACTCCCAGAGTTTACTGACTCACGTCCATCGAGTCAGTGATGCCATCAAGCCATCTCATCCTCTGTCGTCCCCTTCTCCTCCTGCCCCCAACCCCTCCCAGCATCAGAGTCTTTTCCAATGAGTCAACTCTTCGCATGAGCTGGCCAAAGTACTGGAGTTTCAGCTTTAGCATCATTCCTTCCAAAGAAATCCCAGGGCTGATCTCCTTCAGAATGGACTGGTTGGATTTCCTTGCAGTCCAAGGGACTCTCAAGAGTCTTCTCCAACACCACAGTTCAAAAGCATCAATTCTTCGGTGCTCAGCCTTCTTCACAGTCCAACTCTCACATCCATACATGACCACTGGAAAAACCATAGACTAGACGGACCTTTGTTGGCAAAGTAATGTCTCTGCTTTTGAATATGCTATCTAGGTTGGTCATAACTTTTCTTCCAAGGAGTAAGCGTCTTTTAATTTCATGGCTGCAGTCACCATCTGCAGTGATTTTGGAGCCCCCAAAAATAAAGTCAGCCTCTGTTTCCACTCTTTCCCCATCTATTTGCCATGAAATGATGGGACCAGCTGCCATGATCTTTGTTTTCTGAATGTTGAGCTTTAAGCCAACTTTTTCACTTTCCTCTTTCACTTTCATCAGGAGGCTTTTTAGTTCCTCTTCACTTTCTGCCATAAGGGTGATGTCGTCTGCATATCTGAGGTTATTGATATTTCTTCTGCAATCTTGATTCCAGCTTGTGCTTCTTCCAGCCCAGGCCTTACTAAATCTTGCCAGTTTAGGAAACAGGATACCTCAGGCTTCCCTGGTGGTCTAGTGGACTCTGCACTCCCAGTGGAGGGGGTACAGGTTCAAACCCTGGTCGGGGAACTAGATCCCACTTGCCACACAGCATGGCAAAAAAAAAGAAAGAAAGAAAGAAAGAAATGGAAAGAAAATAGGCATATCTCAAATATTGGGTACCCTGCCTGCCAAGCTTTGGGTTTGAAAGGCGGTTCACCTCAAGATCTGCTTCTCCCACGCCCTGAGCCTGGAGGTCTGGCTGGACTCCTGCACTGGGCGTGTGCCCTGGGGGCAGGGTGGCTGCCCCCTCCCCCACTGCTGCCACTGTTTGCGGTATCCTTGAGCTGCTGCTGCTGCTGCTGCTGCTAAGTCGCTTCAGTCATGTCCGATTCTATGCGACCCCATAGACAGCACCCCACCAGGCTTCTCCGTCCCTGGTATTCTCCAGGCAAGAACACTGGAGTGGGTTGCCATTTCCTTCTCCAATGCATGAAAGTGAAAAGCGAAAGTGAAGTTGCTCAGTCGTGTCCAACTCTAGCAACCCCATGGACTGCAGCCTACCAGGCTCCTCCATTCATGGGATTTTCCAGGCAAAAGTACTGGAGTGGGGTATCCTTGAGATACTGACATTCTATTAAGCAGCACTTGGATGTGCCTGGGCTTCCCTGGTGGCTCAGACAAGAAAGCATCTGCCTGCAGTGTGGGAGACCTGGGTTTGATCCCTGGGTCGGGAAGATCCCCTGGAGAAGGAAATGGCATCATCCCACTCCAGTACTCTTGCCTGAAAAATTCGGGTAGCCTGGTAGGCTACAGTCCATGGGGTCGCAAAGAGGTGGACATGACTGAGTGACTTCACTTCTTCCCTTGGACGTGCCCAGGACGGTCATCTGCCCAGAGCCCCGGTGCTCGGCTCCCATTCCAGCTCTCAGGGAGAGGACTTGGCCGGAGACGCTCTCCTCTCAGCCTGCTTTCTGCCCGCTCTTCTCCGGCCTGCATTTCCCTCCCCCCACGTTGCCTGCCTGCTCCTTGGACACCCAGGAGACCCCAAGAACCACCATGCAGCCCTTCTGTCCGTCCTCCGCCCCCTCCCTGCTCCTCCTTCCTTGGATCAATTACTGAAGCCAGACTTCTCGCCTTGAGCGATGCTGGCACTTCACCCACAGCAGCAAAGAGAGCTGGCAGGAAATGTGCCCTGCCGCTGGCACCAGCCTGGCCTGGGCCAGCGAGGACGCCCATCAGAACCCCTTGCCCCCAGCCACCCTGTGTGCCCCCTGCCTCAGCCCTTCTCAGCATCCTCCCCTTCTATACTGTGCCTTCATCTTCCCTGACTCGCTCCCTTGTTCTGCCTCACTGTCTACTTCCCTTCCTCTTCCTCTGTTTGGGTTTTTTTGGGGTTTTTTTCTGCCTTGTTTTTCCCTACCTTCTTCCAGCTTCTTTTCCTCTCTCCACACATAACTGTAATCTGGTTGCTGGGTTTTGTACAACAGCTTCCTAAAAATTCCTCATGTGGCAATGTCCAGCCCGGATTCTCCCTCCACTTTCAGCAAAGTGACCGTTTTATGTCACTCCCCGACTCAAGACCCTGTAGGCCTTGCCAGCGCCTGCAGAAGTGAGTCCAAACTCGTCACCTGCCTGTCCATGCAATTGTAGCTTGGTTTAGCCAGTGAATCAGTTTATTTGCTGAGCACCTACCCTGAGCAGATACTGTACCGGGAGCTGGAGAAGAAGCAATGCAGGAAAAAAAAAAAAAAATATATATATATATATATATATATACATACATATATATATAAGAATACTTACAAATGAAACAATGTCTGAGATTTGCTTCAAAATAACCCCAGGGGTGAAGGAGGGGGAGTCGGTAAAGCAGAAGATATATTGAGAACGTAACTGACCATGAGCTGATAATTACTGAAGCTGCATGCTGAGTTTAGGGGTTTATTATGTTATTCTCTCTATTTCAGCATATGTTGGAAATCTTTTCTGTTAAAAATTCTCTAGTAGCTCAGTGGTTAAAGTTCTGCTTTCCAGTGCAAGGGACACAGGTTCAATCCCTGGTCGGGGAACTAAGGTCCCACATGTTGAGGAGTAACTAAGTCTAGTGGAGGTAAGTAGAGAACCCAGAGTACCCCCAACGAAAACCCAGTGCAGCAAAAGATGTGTGTGTGTGTGTGTGTGTGTGTGTGTGTGTGTGTGTGTGTGTAAGGGGTGAAGAGAACTGAGAAGTCCCTGGCTTCCCTTGTCTCTCCGCTCTCCACAGCTCCACGCTCCAGCCATAGGAACATTCAGCCCCTCAGAGCCCCATACTGAATACCCAGGCAGTCACGTGCTTGAACTTCCACTCAGAATCCCATTTTCTCCATTCTCTCTTCCTTATCTTAGCTGACTGCCACTCAACCTTTGAGCCCAGCCAGCCTTAAACAAGCAGCTTTTGCTCTCGGAGGCCTTCCCTGACACCTCTAGACCAATGCCGGGCCCTGTCTGGGGACCCCCACGGCACCGTATCATAGCACTGTTGCAATCTGTTGTAATTGCTGTCCTCGTTAATTGTCTGACTTTCCCGGCTAAGCTACAAGCTCTGTGCACAGGAGTGTTCCTGTCTCTTTCCCTGCTTTATCCCCAGAGCCCAGCACACCTTAGACACTCAGTAAACATTCACAAAATGAGTGAATGAAAAAAATTCTGCAGTCTCTAACAGAGCGGCTGGCACAAACCTGGCCTCATGTAGGGTCTAACGGGGCTTCCCTGGTGGCTCAGATGGTAAAGAATCTGCCTGAAATGCAGAAGACCTGGGTTCAATCCTTGGGTTGGGAAGATCCCTGGAGGAGGGCATGGCAACGCAATCTAGTATTCTTGCCTGGAGAATTCCCATGGACAGAGGAGCCTGGCAGGCTACAGTCCCTGGGGTCACAGAGTCGACACAACTGAGCAACCTTTCAGCACAGCACAGGGTCTAATGAGGGGAGGGGGAGAGGGAGCAGGAGGTATTAAAATATTTTAATACTGTTAAATGAAATGAGGGAAAGAAAGACCTTTCTTATCCCATGAGCTTACTCTGCAAGCAAAAGAAGTTCTGAGTAATATAGGTAGCTTCAGATATAAAATGTTGGCAGCATAATCTCCTTTGATTTGTTCAGAGGAGTACTAACCTATCTAACCAAGGAATAGTTATTGTATATATAAAAATGGAAATATCTTTACGTACATGCCTTTGCAAATTCTTCCACAACAGCATTTAAAATTATTTTCTTTCTTTGTTTTTGGCTGCACTGGTTCTCGTTGCTTTGTGAGGGCTTTCTCTGGGTGTGGTGAGTCAGGGGCTACTTTTCATTGCGGTGCTCAGTCTTCTCATTGCGGTGGTTTCTCTTGTGGAGCACAGCACTCACACTTCCATAGCTGCAGCTCCCAGGCTCTAGAGTGAGCGCTCACCAGTTGTGGCACCTGGGGGTTAGTTGCTCCAAGGCATGTGGGATCTTCCCTCATCAGGGATCGAACCAGCATTCCCAGCACTGGCAGGCAGATTCTTATCCACTGTGCCACCAGGGAGGTCCCCAAACAGCATTTGTACAGTTATTTTGCTGGATGGATATCCTTATTTTTGAGCATTTAAGTTAATCATAATTTTTTATTATTTTAACCAGTGTTGTTATAAAAATGTCTGTATTAATAGTTACCATTTTATGCTAAATAGTTACTTTCTTGGAATAAATTGCGTATCAATAATGGACTGCAAGGACATCCAAGCTAGGAGATCCATCCTAAAGGAGATCAGTCCTGGGTGTTCTTTGGAAGGACTGATGCTAAAGCTGAAACTCCAATACCTGGGCCACCTGATGTGAAGAGCTGACTCATTGGAAAAGACTCTGATGCTGGGAGGGATTGGGGGCAGGAGGAGAAGGGGACGACTGAGGATGAGATGGCTGGATGGCATCACTGACTCAATGGATGTGGGTTTGGGTGAACTCCAAGAGTTGGTGATGGTCAGGAAGGCCTGGCGTGCTGCGACTCATGGGGTCACAAAGAGTTGGACACGACTGAGCGACTGAACTGAACTGAACTGAAGTGGCATGTGTTCTAGGATGCCTTGTAGGAAAAACTGCCCGAAACTACTAAAAACCCATTAAAAGACTGCTGCTGTTAAGTGGCTTCAGTCGTATCTGACTCTGTGCGACCCCCATAGACGGCAGCCCACCATGCTCCGCCATACCTGGGATTCTCCAGGCAAGAACACTGGAGTGGGTTGCCATTTCCTTCTCCAACGCCTGAAGGTGAAAAGTGAAAGTGAAGTCACTCAGTCGTGTCTGACTCTTCGTGACCCCATGGACTGCAGCCTACCAGGCTCTCTGTCCATGGGATTTTCCAGGCAAGAGTACTGGAGTGGGGTGCCATTGCCTTCTCCAATTAAAAAAAAAAAAAAAAAAAGACTAGCAACTTTAATTATCCTAATCACAAAAAGAATGGTATTTAACCTGCTTTTTTTAATGGCTTTTTAAGTTTTATTTATTTTTAATTGAAGGATAATTGCTTTACAGAATTTTGTTGTTTTCTGTCAAACCTCAACATGAATCAGCCATAGGTATACATATAACCCCTCCCTTTTGAACCTCCCTCGCATCTCCTTCCCCATCTCACCCCTCTAGGTTGATACAGAGCCCCTGTTCAAGTTTCCTGAGCCATACAACAAATTCCTTTTGGCTATCTATTTACATACGATAATGTAGGCTTCCATACTCTCAACATACATCTCACCCTCTCCTCCCCTCTTCCCGTGTCCATAGGTCTATTCTCGATGTCTGCTTCTCCATTGCTGCCCTGCAAATAAATTCTTCAGTACCATTTTTCTAGATTCTGTATATATGTGTTAGTATATGATATTTATCTTTCTCTTTCTGACCTAACTTCACTCTGTATAATAGGCTCTAGGTTCATCTACCTCATTAGAACTGACTCAAATGCATTCCTTTTATGGCTGAGTAATATCCCATTGTGTATATATACCACAGCTTCTTTATCCATTCATCTATCGATGGACATCTAGGTTGCTTCCTTGTTCTAGCTATTGTAAATAATTCTGCACTGAACAATGGGATGCATATGCCTTTTTCAATTTTGTTAACCTGCTTTTTTTAAACAATTGTTTATTTTTTAATGTTTTGATTTTTTGGCCCTGAGGCATGTGGGATCATAGCTCCGCAACCGGGGATCAAACCCACACCCCCTGCATTAGAAAGTGAAGTCGTAACCACTGGACCACAGGGAAGTCCCTAAAAAAGTTATATGTGGTAAAATAGATACAACACGAGGTTCACTCTCTTAATCACTTTTAAATGTTTAATTCAGTGGCATTAAGTACATTCACTGGAGAAAGGGACGACAGAGGATGAGATGGCTGGATGGCATCACCGACTTGATGGACATGAGTGTGGGTAAACTGCAGGAGTTGGTGATGGACAGGGAGGCCTGGCATCCTGCCATTCATGGGGTGGCAAAGAGTCGGACACGACTGAGCGACTGAACTGAACTGAACTGAACTGAAGTACATTCACAATGTTGTATAACCATGACCACTACCTATTTCCAAAACTCATCACTCCAAACAGAAACCCTAGAAATATTATACAATAACTACCCATTCCCCTCTCCCAGCCCTGATCACTTCTACTTTCTGTTTCTATGAACTTGTCTATTCTAGATACTTCATATAAGTGGAATCATACAATACTTGCTTTTTTGGGTCTGACTTCTTTCACTTAGTATATTTTCAAGATTCACCCATGTTGTCACATATTCGAATTTCATTTTTATGGCTGAATGATATTCCACCATATGTATATGCCACAGTTTATCCATTTGGCTGTTCATGAGCGCCTAGGCTGTTTTCACATTTTAGCTATTGTGAATAATGCTGCTCCTATTAAAATGCCTAGCAACTCTGTGCTGTGTGTGCTTAGTCATTCGTTCATGTCTGGCTCTTTTCAACCCCATGGACTGTAGCCTGCCAGGCTCCTCTGTCCATGGGGATTCTCAGGGCAAGAATACCGAAGTGGGTTGCCATGCCCTTCTCCAGGGGATCTTCCCAACCCAGGGATCAAACCCAGGTCTCCTGCATTATAGGCGGATTCTTTACTGTCTGAGCCACCAGGGAAGTCCCTAGCAACTCTAATTGTCTTAACTACAAAAGAATGGTATTTAATCTGTTCTTATAATTCACTTTTGTCACAAACATTCCAATTTCTTATAAATATATACATGGAAATTACATTCTTTTTGAATCAGTTCAGTTCAGTTCAGTCGCTCAGTCGTGTCCGACTCTTTGCCACCCCATGAATGGCAGCACACCAGGCCTCCCTGTCCATCACCAACTCCCGGAGTTCACCCAGACGCACGTCCATCGAGTCAGTGATGTCATCCAGCCCTCTCATTCTCTGTCGTCCCCTCCTCCTCCTGCCTCCAATCCCTCCCAGCATCAGAGTCTTTCCAATGAGTCTTTTTGAATAATCAGCTTTAAACAGAATATCAAGCTAGCCTAATTTTATTTTGGACTTTCCTGGTGGCTCAGACGGCAAAGTGTCTCTACAATGTGAGAGACCTGGGTTCAATCCCTGGGTTGGGAAGATTCACTGGAGAAGGAAATGGCAACCCACTCCAGTACTCTTGCCTTGAAAATCCCACGGACGGAGGAGCCTGGTGCAGGCTACTATCCATGGGGTCGCAAAGAGTCAGGC